>NC_062278.1:47215357-48499107 GCF_902655055.1 Lutra lutra | reverse complement strand
TGGAAGCCATTGCCCTAGGCCAGTGCGTGCATAGACTGATGAGTTTGTTACCACTGTGACTTCTGCTTGCACTGTCACAAATGTTCTGTGGAATTTTTTGGTGGCCTAACTCCTTACTTTAACAAATATTAAAAGGTCAAAATAACCTTCATATAATTTAGCTGTATAGGGTCAGCTTATATTTGTTAGCTGCCATGATAGAGAAAATATTTTTAAATATTTATTTAAGGCTAGGTGGCATGCTGTGTTTAGAAAAATAAAGGGGATTATCTAAAGAATGAAATTTAATGATCTCTAGATGTGTTTATGGCTTCACAGGCAGATCCGTTTTTTCTAGTAACAATCATTGATAATCTGGGCAACCAACACAATGTGCACAATCCTTAATGATGATTATGTCTTTGAAATATATGCCCACTTCTAGGTGCAATGACCTATTCGATCTCTTTGGAACATTCTGATTTGGAGAATGATGGGAGGAAAATACAAGTCTCAAAGCTGTGCATGCACTTGCTGACTTTAAAAACAAACACCCCAAGCAGGTTTAGTTTGCAGTGTGTGTACTGATTTAACCTGAAGATATTAACTGAGAACAGCTGCAGAGTTGCACTTGGTTAAATATTCTGAGATAAAATATTCTGGCAAGACACATAAAAGATAAAAACAAGTACGAAAGTTTGTGAAGACACAGAACAATCTTTAAGGTATGGTCCAAAAATCAAAGTAATGGCAAGTGTTGTCTTAATTCCTCTATGATTCTACAAAATCATACTAGAAAAGGCCAATTTGCATGGATTCACACACTGTTCAGAATTCAAGGACATGATATTAGGTTGCCAAAGCCTTATTGAATTGCTTTTAATTTTATAATAATTTCATTGTATCCAAATGATAGACCTAGATTTCTTACTTGGTAGTCATAACACAGTAATTTCTATAATTACTGCCAAGCCTACTGAGAATTTAATGCATTTGGAAGTCCCTGAAGATTAATTTCAAAGTTCATTCTATCCACACCCAGATGATCAGATTATTAAAGCCTGGCAAAGACATAGAGGTTGTTTATTTTCCATTAAATAGTGTACAATAACTAGTGTGTACCACTCTGAGTCCAGATAATAAAGAATTTGTAAGGCATTTGGAATATTTTTACTTATTCACATATTAGTTGTATGCTAAGTGAATTTAAAGAATAATGTTTAAGGGGAAGGACAAACACCATTTCATTCTTGAAGAGCTGTTTTGGAAGGTATGCCTTGACCAGAGGAAATTTAACTCCATATTCATTCTTCTTATTCTGGAGTCAGTAGTAACAAAGGCCAGGTATCACATGAAGGGAATTCATTTTGCAGGGGCAACTCTGACCTGGGACAGCAGGTCTGCTGGTAATCTTTACATCTGTGCAGAAATCCCATTATGGCCCCTTGTCTTTCAGTATGCTTGTTGATCACCTTTGTGGCAGATCAACTTCCCTGTATTCATCTTCTTTGCTATGTTCAGTTTCTCCCATTAAAGGTCTACAGTTTGCCTCCCTGTCCCCTGACTTTGGGATTGGTCATAAGCCTTGTTTTGGGCAATAGCATCGGGTGCTAAGTCCAGTGTGCCAGTTGCTTTGCTGTGCTTCTGCTGTATTTATGAGAACATTCCCAGACTAATGCTAGTCCCAAGAGAATGTTGAGAGACATGTGGAACAGAACTGTCCAGCCAAGTCCGATCTGAATTAGCTAACTTCCAGTCAACTTGCATTGCATGAGCTAAGTAAGTGCTTATTATTGTCTGTCAGTGATGTTTTGTGGGTTTGTTATGCAGAATTATTGCAGTATTAGCTGACTGACAGGCCCTCCAAATCCACTTACGCTTTTCAAGACATTTCCTGGCCCCGTCAGATTTTGGAAACTTACCTTGTTTTGTCAATGAAATGAAAGATATTAATTGGAGCTCTGGTTTTAGTCTTGAGCTCTAAATCCATGTGTCTCCTCTTTCTGGGGTTCACAGGGACTTCAAACAGAGGTCAAGTCTGGCAGAGTATCTATACTTATAATTCTAAAATAAATGTGTTTAGCTTGTCTGGCCAAGACTTCGTCTATAGTCAAGTCAGTTTCCATGGATGTACCTTCACTAGTTCCGGCCCTCCCTTACCATGTCTGAGATTACAGAAGGTTTCATGTTAGAATCAGCTGAGTTGTAAAAACATTCAAAGACATTACCTCAAGTAATTTTGACATATGCAGAAGTTATCATTGTGTATATGGAAAATATTGACATAATTAGTATAATTCCTGTAGGAGAAACTTTTTCCCCTAGGTGGTATTTCTGGAATTATCTAGGAGTAGATCCTAAAAATCTAGGATCACAATCACCATGCTGTACAGTACCTACTTTGTAATGAGTTCATGATATCTCACAGAAGAAACTCACTTGTGAGTGTGCCACATCTTGGCCAAATATGAATGTGCTGCTTCAGTAAAAGTACATGGTAAGGGAGGCCCTTCTCCATCTATTGAGATCTCTGGAGTATACAGTAACTTACAGTTGGACATATACTGTCCCTGAAAAATGCCTTGATCCACCAGCAGTAGTAAATACTTCTAAATCCAGATTTACCTTGGCCAGGAGAATCTAGATCTAGAAGTTCCTTGGAATTCCTGAGATTGATAAATTGTGTCTCCCTCCTCAACCTATATATGGCCAAACAGGGCCCATTCTTTTTTCTTTTTACTTTTCTTTTAAGTAGGCTCCATGCCAGTGTGGGGCCCTGTGTGGGGCTGGAACTCAAAACCCTGAGATCAAGACTAAGCTGGGTCAAGAGTTGAATACTTAACCGATGGCATCACCCAGGTACCCCTAAACAGGGCTTATTCTTATAGCTGGACTCATACCACTGAGTTCTTGATCCATGACTATAAACTCAGTGTCCTTTAGCTGATGTATCTAGCTTCTTCTCATTTTCTGAATTCCTTCAAACATGTTCCTGAATCATGTAACTGAATCCTGTATTATTTGAGAGCAAATGTCAGTCTGCCCACTTGGCACTGTCTGCCATGGTCTCAGATGAACACATTGAATCTGGGAAAGCCATTTGGTGTAGAAACTGTTTTTTTTTTAAATTTTTTTAAATTTTATTTATTTATTTGACAGAGAGAGAGAGAGAGATCACAAGTAGGCAGAGGCAGGCAGACAGAGAGGGAAGCAGGCTCCCTGCTGAGCAGAGACTGATGCGGGGCTCGATCCCAGGACCCTGAGATCATGACCTGAGCCGGAGGCAGAGGCTTAACCCACTGAGCCACCCAGGTGCCCCTAGAAACTGTTTTTAGCCAATGAAGTTCATACTGGGTGTGCTCCTGCTTAGTTTCATTTATATATGATATGTATTATATATATATATCATATCATATAACATATATATATCATATGTATATGTATATATCTATATATTAGACCTAAGCATGAGATTCTAAAAAGAATCTTCAAGTGCTTTATTATTCTGATAGAAAAAGATAAATAAATACTTGAAATCCCATTAAGACAGGACACAAAGTTATCCATGAGCTAGGGCAGGTAGGTTGAAGAATCTAGTGATTACTCAGCAACAACTCAGTACTCTGTGTTATACTTGGAGATACTAATGTTCCCAAACTAGAGTATCTTCTAGTACCAATGAAGTCTTAAGTAACTCCCTAAGCTTCCCCACAGAACACTGACTCTCCAAGATGTAACATCCCTTGCATCTGAACCACTTTCCAACTCAGTCACTTGTAGTTGCCCACAGAGGGCATATAAGTCTGAGATGATGGGAATGCCAGAGACTATCTAAAATATCCCCCCAAACACAGGTTATGTCCTGATGCATGCTCAGATAACTCTAGAATTGCCAGTTTAAGCTTTTAAGGTATGTCCAGACATTACTGGAACTGTATCTTCTGTCCTCTCAAAAGTTTATACAAACATCAGAAGAACTTTTTGAGACCCTAGAAGCAGTGAGGTAGGTATTCCAGGAGCTCAACCTAGCAAATTCAACTCATACCAGAATAGACTCTGAAACACTAATGCAGAAATTATTATTTCCCCACCCCTTCCATAATTGTGAGTGTACCCAAGCAACCATATGAGATTTATTAGATTAACAAATAGCAGTAGAGAAACTTTGACTTGTAAATGCTAACTTAAGACTGGATCAAACATTTCCTGTAACTGTCTGCTGACTCTACTGATCTATCACTAGACCTTGAGAGCTCCGAAAATATAGCAGATAAACTTAACAGTTCAGACAGACTCTAATATTAAAAGCCACAGTGAGGGTGGGAGATTGGAGAACCTCCTAGCTACCAACTAAAGCCCTGCAGTAAAACCGCAACTGGGAACCAGGCTGGGAAGCCCCAGGGAAAGGAGCTGTCCCTGGTTTTGGTGCTGACTGCCCACAGCTTGTTTGCCCTACAGGGAACAGAAGTGTGTGTTAATCAGCTGGTAGTCTTCGTGAGTCCTATCTAGAGACATCTGAGGAGAGAAGAGGAGAAGAGGGGAGAAGAAAGGAATGGAGAGGAATAGCATAGGTGTAAATATGAACTGGATAAACATGTCCCGTTTAGCAGCTGTTTTTTCTAGTCCCTTTGCAGCTAATCGAGAGAGAATTCCAGTGTTAGCTTGACTATGCGAGGAAAATCAGGGACAACCTGATCCTTGTTTTGCCATGTATCTAACAACCACTGAAGGAAACAACTTTTTGAGAAGTCAGAACCATAATCAAAGGAAGTTTAGTTACAACTTTACTGTTGCAAGGTACTATCCAATTTAAGAAGAGAGGGTGGAGATTCTACAAAGGGATATAGGCATTCAGCAGTTTACAAAAAAGGTCAAGCCATCTTGACCTCATCTGGAACTACTAGTTCTCATCTGGAACTACTAGTCATGTTGCTGTTAAGCAAACTCAGCCAAGCATATCCAGACTAATATTCTACATCTGTAACCATAAAGTGCTAAACAGAGGAAAGAAAGTATAAAATCTGCTGCTGATGGGAAATGTCTCAATAAATCTTGCCATTTTATGGATGGTGCCCGTCCTTGGTTTGATTCTCTTTCTTTGAGGTCTGTAGCTATCTGATGTGTACCAAGTCATTTCCTCCACCAGTCAGACTTAAGGTTCAGGGCAATAAAGAGAAGATTTCTTCCTTCACATCCTACAGTTGAAACATTGCCTGCATGTGTATTATGGCTTTGAAGTTTTATTCTATGAGAGCTGGACACGTGATAGTATTTGATCCCCCCCCCCAAAGATTCTGCCAGTCTTTCCTGGACTTTGACCTATTGTTTGATGTCCATTTTTGTATGGCCATATCACCCATAACAGCACATAATGCCTATTTGGGTGCTAAAGTTGACTTCTGCCTGTTATCACTGTTGCCATGTCCTCCTCTTTTCCACCAACTGACTGACTCTAATCACAGTTTTAACCCCTATTTCAACAGATCTTTCAGAACAAAGAGCTATGAGGAACATTTTAGTATAGTGGTTAAGACAGACTCCAGAACCATTCTGTGTCTGGGTTTAGATTTTGTCTCTAACTCTGACTAGCTCTGTGTCCTTCAGTAATTTACTCACACTCTCTGTACTTCCACTTATTTGTCTATAAAACAGAGATGGTAATAATAGAGCCTACCTTGTAGGACTGTTTTGAGTATTAGCTGAGATCCATTCTCTACAAACTGAGCCAAAAAAAAAATCATAACATATGCTTTTTATGCTAATTCCTTACATGAAACATTTTTTTTTGTTTAAATTCTCACAAGTCTCTGAGGTAAGGCCATTATCCTCACTTGACAGTGTCAGAAAAAATTAATAACATTTTAAAGGTTAAATATCCACCAAACTGTATGGCTAGGACTTGAATAAAGGCCTGATGCCAAACACTAAGCTTTTAATATTATGTGACCTTGGATTATTAGCTAATTATCCCAATCCAGGCCTGTTTCTGCAACTCAGTTGGACTTGTAAGCCGTTATCTTACCTCCCCCTCCCCATCCTGTCTCTCAGATTCCTGGTTAGCCCTGAGATTGTGCAATTTACTTGATTACAGCAGCATAGAGAGAGGACATTAATCACAACAGAAGTGAACACCATAGAATGATAATCCTTTTGTCTTTTTTGTCCTGTTGAGATCAGCTCATTCAAAAAAGTAGTCACCTAGCCATGGTCTTGATTGTGTGGGACAAGTGGGCTTCTACTTCACCCAAGGAAATCCGATGGATCTATGAAGGTGATAGTGATGTTCTCCCAGAAACTCAATGTGATAGTGGATCAGTAGAAAAAGGAAGAAATTTAATAGTGGAAGTGAAGAACAGGTTTTCTTTTGAAAGAAAACAATTTCAACTTAGTAGAATATACTGAACCATTTTGAAAATATTCTGTTAAGACCTGGGTTAGTACAATGCAAGATGTTTCAAATAGAAAGCTCATTTTTAAATTCAGAATAAAAACAAAAGTAAATTATGAGGTACTTTCTTGCAATGAAGTCTAAAGAATAGGTAGTTACTTGCCCTAAATACATTTGAGTTTGGGAAAAAGCTGTAAGGGGTGTGTGTGTGTGTGTGTGTGTGTGTGTGTGTTGTGTGTGTGTTATGGACTGAATGTTTGTGTCTCCCCAAATTCATATGTTGAAATCCTACCCTCTAATGTGATGATATTAGCAGATGTGAATTTTGGCAGGTGATCAGGATTAGTGATTATGTCATGAAGATGGAGCTTTCATGACTTGAACCTTTATAAAAGAGAGCTCCGGAGAGCTCCTTCACCTCTTCTACCATGTGCAACGACCATATGAAGACCCAGCAAGAAGTCAATGGTCTGAACGAGACACCCAACCATGCTGGCACCCTGCCCTAATACTTCCCAGCCTCCAGAACTGTGAGAAATAAATGTTAAGTATTCGTTGTTTAAGCTACCCAGTGTATGATATTTTTGTTGTAACAGCCCGACAGAACTAAGACTGTGTGTGTGTGTGTGTGTGTGTGGTTTGTTTCTTAATCCCCTCCCTCACAAAGTAGTGTGAGAAACCAATTTGAAAAAAGGCAGTGTTATGGTTCCTTTAACCCAAAGAAGGTCCAGAATTGCTAAGCTATTTATATTGCTTTTTTTGGATCTCTCACAGTGGAGCTTATGTGTTTTAAAAGTGTTGAAGGAAAAAGGAAACCTTCAAACTACTCAAAGATTTGAATTGCAGTGTTATCTAAAACTGTACTTAAGAGAGAGATTTTTAAAACAGTAAAAGGGATTAATTAAAACCTTCCATGAAAAAGCAGGCAGCTAAAAATAAAAACTACCATAGAGAATAAACAATAGAACTCTTCAGATTTAATGAGTGTTTCCAGTCCCTACACTCTTAAGCACTCTGAACATATAATTCTGTCACTGTTGCTATTATTATTGTTAGATAATTGCTTCAACTTAACAAGTTATTAACCTTCTGTCCTGTACAGGATATATTATTATATAATTAAATATCCTAATATGTATCCAGGGTTGCTGGTTCAAAATGTGGCTCTGTCTTATTTCATTGCAAGTTAATAAATGAAAGAACTAATGCTTTTAGGTAGCAAATGTTTTCCTCCTGAATTTGGAAAAAATGATTTATTACTCTTTAATATTTGCATCTCCATGAAAAGCAACATTGATCTATTCCATCTTGAGGTTCTCTTTGAAATTTATAAGGCTGCTACAGTATTGTTTAAAACACCTCTTGCTGCCTCTTTCTACATGTCTTTTTTGCTTGGAGCCATTTCTTTCCCCTAACTGCCCATACCTGGTTCTGCCAGTGGTACTATTTTTTTTTTTTTTGAACCTGGATGACTGTTAATATTCTCTAATGGTATTCCATTCTGTGCCAGTGCTGCACAGAGTATATTGCTGGGAATCAGTCTCCTACAGCTGCCACCTCATCTCCTCCTCTTTAAATTTCAGATGCCCCTTCCTTCCCCATGTTCTCAGTAGATGACCTTGTTATTTCACTGGGGAAAAAAAGCATTCAGAACGGGACTTGCTGTCTTTGGTGCCAGCAAATCCTATCTTCACCAGTTCTCTGCCTTTCCTCCCTTCCAGATGAACTAAACCTGCTCTTGTTCTAAAGGTAAGGTCTCCACTTGTGTAGTGGATTTCATTTTCTTTTGTCTAACCTGGACTTTTCTCTTGTACATATCCTGTTTCTGTCCATGAACTCCTCCCTTTCTAATGGATCTTCCTATCAGCATACAAGCTTGTTGTAATGACTGTCACCTAAAAAATAACCCCAACCTTCCTTTGATTTCCTCATCTTCTCCAAATCATTCCTCATGTCTTTATACATTTTATAGCAAATTACTGAGGAAGATGATCTATTCTTATACCATCCCCTTCCTTTTCTCTCCTTTCCTTTGGAACTCATTCCAGTGAGGGTTTTGTCTCTATCATGCCACTGAAACTACAGTTGTTAGTGTCACCAATGACCTGTGTGGACAAATACCATGATTAATTATCAGACCTCACCCTGACCTTTCAGGAATAACTGAAACAGTTTATCATTCCTTCCTTTTGAAACACAAAAGTCTTTCCTTGCTTGGCTTCTGGGATACCTCAATTTCTGGTTTTCCTATTGTCAGCCTTTTTTTGCCTGTACTACTTCATCTTAGGCCAAAAGATTTTGCTGGATCTTCTTCCACTACCCATCTAGAAACATTGGAATGTTCTGGGCTCCTTGGACGCTATCAGTTCCTCATCAATACTTATTTTTTTGGTGACATTGTTGTGTTCAGTGCTTTTAAGTAGTATCCACTTATATCTCTAACGTTAATATCTTCCATGAGTTTCAGACAGTTCAGCTGCTTACCCAACGCAGTATTTCCATTTGAAAGAGCAATATACAGGTCAAATGTAACATGGTCAAGACAATTCTCAATTTTCCCCAAGGAATCTGTTTCTCTCTGAGAATTTACTTCTATTCACCTGGAGGGCTTAAGTCAAAAAACCTAGGAGCAACTTTTCAGTTCTTTCTTACTAAGTATACATATCCAACATTGAAGCTTTTCGTTACTTCTGTTTTCAAAATATCACCAAATCTACCCATTTCTCACTGTCTCTACTGCTGTTACCTTAATCCAAGCCACTGTCAATTTTCCCTCTATTTCACGGCTCAGGCATCTGTCCATTTAGCAAACATCTCCAACACCTCAGTAATGTGCCAGGCACTATTCTTGGTGCTGATTTTGCAGCAGTGAACAAGCTACATAAAAATCCCTGCTCTCAAAGAACTTAAATTCTGCCTTACAGAAGTGCCTCCTTATTGGACTCCCTGGTCCCTTTCTGTCTCCCCTCTCTTCAGTTTGTTCACATAACAGTCAAACCTGTTAAAAAAAAAATCAAAGATCAAGTTGTTCCCCTGCTGAAAGCCCTTTAGTGGCCTCTCTGACTTCACTCCCACTGTTCCCTTTCATTTAGTCCAGGCAAAAACCCCTTCCCCACCCTACTACCCAAGCACACTAAGGCCATTCCAGCTTTCTGAACTTTGTAGATACTGTTATCTCTGCCTGGAAAGTTCTTCCCTCAGCTATTTGTATGGCATACACCATAACTCCACTCAGACTCTGCTCAAATATCACTGCTGAGAGTTTCCCCAAGCACTGTTTTTTAAATAGCTGCCCCCCACCCCACCCCTTAACCTTTCTTTATTTTCTCTGAAGCATTTGCCACTACCTGACATAACATTATATATTTATTTGTTTATCTAAATTTTGTTATTCTCTCCTGCTAGAATGTAAGCTGATTGAGGTAAAAGATTTTCTCTCACTTGTTCCTTGTTCTTATTCTAGCACTAAGAACATTGATTGTCATATGGTGGGCACTGAATAAATATTTTGAAGTATAAATGAATTAATGAATGAAAAAATGTCTATGTCACAATGGAGGAAAAGCCCACTAAATTTAGAATCAAAGGAACTGGGTTGTAATCCTGGTTCTGTCATTGAGTAGTTAGGAGACATTTGGCAAGTCATTTTGATCTCCTTGGGTCTCAGTCACCGTACAATGAGAAGTTTGGACCGTGAGCCTTAAGATCCCAATTCTAACATTCTCAAATTCTGTGTGCATAGTATCTTTGCACTAGAGACCAACTCCTGTACTTCATTTGGCCCAAACAGGACTGATGGCATTTTTTTTTCCGAGCTGCTGGGAGGTAGATACTGGGATTTTTCTTTTCTCAGTATCCTCTTGGGGTTGAAATTCCTGCCAGGAGGGAAGTCACAGCATTTGCATCTGCACAAACATTTCATTCAAGAACCTCCCCAAGTTGCCTACTGAAGGGAAGGAGCCAGAGTAGGGAATATCATAAGGAAAGAGATTCAATGGTGCTTTGATCAGAAAGTTCATTACATTTGCTTTCGATCACAATGCATACTCACTCAGGTCTGCAATCACTTACTCTGTTAGGCAAAAATCCTAGCAGGAAAAAAATAGCATGTGTGCACGACTCCATCTGTGTGAGACCCTGCCAGAAACATTTATGAATCACTCGTCTCCTGATAGACAACTTGCTTTCCTAGTTTGCAATCATATTTCCCACAGATGTTGCCTTTGAATTAGCCATTGTCTCATTTAGTTTTGAATGCTTTCTCCTGTTTGAGACTGTATTATGGGCAAATCCCACCTACTATCAAAGTTGGCAGTCCTTGCTCAACATTAAAGGAAGGAGACATTTGGGGCAGCCAGGGAGCTGGAATCCTGGATCATGGATAGACACTTCTCCACAAGTTTGGAGTTTGGTATTTCTCAAGTCCTGGCATGAGGGATGTTTACTCTCAGGTTATGCAAAGTCCCAGCTTGGGTTCTGGAAAAAATGAGCTGAAAATGTTGTCTGAAAGAAGTTTCTTGTTAATTCCTGGGGACATCTTGCTTTTATTAGACCATAGCTATTGTCATGCTGTCTATCCTGAGCAATGAGGATGTCATGTCACTCACTGTATAGAACTTATACCTATTGTGGCCTTTATTGTCTGGCAAAATTACATTCTGTTATACATCAGACCTGCTTGTGGTTATGTTGTCTGGATCTCAGATGTTACTGAGTAATTTTGGAAGGTAAATAGATTTTCTTTGAGGTGTATTTAGAAGTTAGCACATTATATTTACAGAAATACATTATCTTCACTTCTGAGTCACCCTCTGATTGTACCTCTGTTGATTCTTCATTAATTTCAGTTAGATTTTCCTTCTCTTTTCCTTGAGAGATAAAATATTAATCAAAACCATATAAACCAATTATTATTTCTTTATAAATGCCATGTCTGAATGTGCTAATGGTGTGTCCAATTTCAGACACATGAGCTTGAAGTTAAATGCAAATTTTAATTTCCTTTATAAAGGAGCTGATGAAAATCCATTGTGAAAAGGTTATGAGAACAAGCTTATCTTATAATTGCAGCCAAGATTCAAGCCATTATTTAAGACGTGAAGCATTTGGCAACAAAAAGATTGTTGTCATTAAAAAGGAAGCCCAACACATTACTCTTGGGCTGAGAAAAAATAATTTAGCTGTCATTGTTACTTAAGGAACGGCACAGGAAGATGGCAGAAATTAAAATGAGTAGCTTTACCTTGAATAGTGTAATATGTGTTTTTTCATCTAAGAAGCAGAGATAGTTAATAAATATTTGGTTACTGGCTCAAGCCCATTAGAGAGGAATTCACTGATTGGCTAGTACTTGACATTTAGCTAAATTTGTATTCCTTAATGCATATAATTGAGAGGAAGCCAGTAGAACTTTACCATAGTTGTTGTAATAAAGAGATAAGAATTTCTTCTTTTCTCACAATACTATTAACAGCCTGACATCTATAACTTAACAAAATCATTGCTGAATTGATAAGTATTCTTATAAAATCTCAATTTTTGGAAAGAAGGGTTAGAGTGAGGCCACTGAGGTTGTCTTAGCCAGGGTTACCTTAGTCCAAGAGGGAAATGAGCCCTGGAAATGTGCAGAGGTGAATACTTAGAAGGTTTTATTATTTTGGGGGGCTTCAGAGAAGTCCTGTGTCCTTATCAATTCCTCCCAAATATTTCCTCTGGGTGTCCTATCCCTTGGTGGTTATCCTGAATCATTGTCTAAAATTGTTCTGGCTGTATCTTTTCTCATCTCCTCCCAATGCACTGTTATTTCTCTCTCCTTGCTACAGAGGAGGAATTCAATGGATATGCTCCAAAGACATTTTCAAATGGGTTTCTTGCTCTAACATACTATTCTCATAAATATACCTTTTTCTTGCCAATCATGCTTTTCCGGAGCTTGCATCATACTTCTGTGTGACTAAAGTGTCTTTTTCCATTTTGAGGGGTGGGGTTGGGGAGAGAGGTGGCAGATGCAACTTAAGCCAGTAAGGAGGGATGAATGAAGGGGCTACTTCAAGGTGTGAGCAAGGTTAATGGAAACCAATGAGGGATGGCAAAGCACCTCAAATTCATGGATCCCTCTTCTCTGATCTCCTACCGGTGCCTCCCATTGACTACAGCTGACTGAAACCTCACGGGAGCTCCCTGAGGCAGGTCAACCTCTGAAACACAGAGCAGGGTGGAAAAGATTGATATGTGTATCTAGAGGGAGAGATTGAGAATATTTAGCACATGAATTACTTCTTTCCTAGTGCTCCTGGGGCTGTTTTCTTATCTTGTCATTTGGTGTCCTTAGCAATTCATATTAAAAAACAAAGCAAAACAAACCACTAATTCTTGTGTGAGTGTTAAAAATGAATTAAGGAACTGATGTACCAAGTAAAGGAATGAAACAAAGGCTTCTAGTGTGTTGCTTCTCATCCACAGGCTTAACAAACCTAAGCAGAAAGTAGGAAAGTAAATCTGCTACACTGTATTGTCTTCTCTGGTGGTCCCAAGTACAGTATAAATGAATCTGGAATAATGTGTTATAAGTTCTTTAAGCCAGAGGTAGGTAACTGAGAGCTCATCTTATTAAATTCTTAAACTTTTCATTGCTGTGGTCTATTTCTTTTAGGGTATGCCTTCCTTTTTTACATCCCTACCCCAATTATTTTTCTTTCTCTGTCTCTACTTTTCTTCTTCTTCTTCTCCTCCTCCTTCTTCTTCTTCTTCTTCTTCTTCTTCTTCTTCTTCTTCTTCTTCTTCTTCTTCTTCTTCTTCTTCTTCTTCTTCTTCTTCCTTTTTGTTTTTTAAGAGAGAGAGAAGGAGAGAGTGAATCTTAAGCAAGCTCCATGCCCAGTGTGGAGCCTGACACTGGGCTTGATCTCAAGACCCTGAGATTATGACCTCAGCTGAAATCAGTAGTCAGTCACTTAACTGACTGAGTCACCCAGGCACCCTCCTCTCATGTCCTGTTAAATGACTATCTCACCTCCTCCCTTTTTTCTGACATTCATGAAAGCACTGCTATAATGAGCTGAGAAACCATCAGTGTGTTTCCTTTACAGTCCTTCCAGAGCTGGGGAGGTACAAGCTAGTTCCTTAAGAGTATGGGAATTCTTGGCTGAGTAAGAGAAATGTTTTAAAGATGGACTCTCTATATAACCTGCTCTCTTCTGAACTTCCATTCTGGGGTAGATGATGGAAACCTCCACCTCATGGAGGATATAGATTATCTTTCAGGTTTGTGGGGGACACCTTGCTTTTCAGCTTCCCTCTCCCCTGAGTCCTCACATTACCTCTTCATCAGATTAACTTATGGCGTTCTTTCAGGTTTCATCTAAATGCCACTTTTTTTCAGGGAAGCTTCCTCTAATTCCCAGTACTGGAATAAATCCCTTATTCTGGAACTTATTACACTGTAATTAATCTCCTATCTGTCTTTGTCTTTATTTCATAACAACCTCCAAAAAGTCAGGAACAATAAGTGTCTTATTCATCTCTATATCCCACAACACCACACATGCAATAGGTACTTGTTAAATACTTCTGAGTAGAAATTGAATCTGGTAGAGTCGAAGACCAACCAGGATGCAACTGGGGTGGTTTGAAAACCCAAGAGTTTTATCAGTCATGGTAGGCCACACCATACGGTCAGGCTTCTTAACAAAGTCCTCTTTATTTTCTATTTTAATAGCTTTCTTGTTTGTTTGTTTGGTATTTTGATCAGGAAGAGAATTAAAAGTAGAATTTTGCATTTAGCTGCTAGTATAGTGGAATTGCAACATTACTGCAATTTATAAAAGCTCCAGAAGATTTGGCAAATACTTTTGCCTGCTGCATTTTTGTAAGTATTTATTTTGGGAAGAGGCTGCAAATTTAACTTTCTTTTCATGGTCCCTTTCTTGCTTTATTTCTGTCTGAAGGGAACTGATATGAAATGAACTGGAAACTTTAGCATTCTCTTTGTTCTTTTTAAACTCTATTATTAAAACAATGTGAAAAGAACACTGGACTTGGACTCCTAAGCCCCAGATTCCATGTTTTTTCATCTTTAAAATAGAGATAATAGTTGCAGTTGCTTAGGGTCGTTGGGAGGATTAAATGAGATGATCCACATAAAACATTGAGTGTACAACTTAGATGCCAGTGGTGGTGGGAATGGTGACAGATGCTAAATTAATTGAGATAGGTAAGTATTTTATCTACATCACAGGATTGGGAGAGTCATGCACAAATGGGAAAAATATGTGAAAGCACTTGGTAAAGTATTTAATGTACAACGTTAATAATAGTAACAATGGTAGTAGGAAGTAATGGTAAAAATAAATGCATATGTGTTTAACTCCTATTCCAAGTAGCACTCAGTTCTGTTCTAACACAATACACTTTCTTTCTGTTTCTTTGCTTGGGGAGTCAACAGTTATGACTGGGAATGGAGTGTAAATGAGCCAGCAAAACACTCATCAAATGGTTTATTTTTCTAAAATTGATGAATCCCTTTCAAAACCTGAAAAGTTAATTCTACATATCACAGGTTCTTTTACCTACTGGTGTCATGAATGCCAAGAAAGTTGTTGATTTAACTTCGTATTTGTAACAAGTAACACTTAGCTGGCAGACAAATTGTCCTGAACTGAAGGAGATAAGCTTGCTATAAACTTGCAAGTCATTGCTTCAGGGTTTGTTTTGCTTTTTAGAGGAAAGACTATTGGTTGCTTTCATTCTTATCACAAACAGCACGGATTTCCCGGTTGCCAGCTGTGGTGGGGTCTCTCGCAGAAGTAGACTGCATTCCTTCCTAGATTTTTCCTTCAGAGGTACTTTCGTGACAAATCTCTAGGCGTTGGTAGAGTCCCAACCCTAGCTAATTCTTTCTGCTGGATGTCACAGAAGAAAAAGGTCTTTCAGAGAACTTAAGTATGTAGAGAACTCTGTGGTAACCTCAGAACTTCAGCTTTCTATTCCATTCGATTTGATTTACCAGAACTCTTTCTTTCCTCTTTAATTAGCAGTATCAAGGAGAAATGAGTACATGGGAAAAGGCAGGAAGAAAAAAAAAAAAGAATATGGGGCACTAAGAATTGATAATCAGCCTTTGAATGATTTTGAACCTCCTATTACTCAGCAGTAGATGCCTTCTGAAAAGCTGGCTGTTAATCAGAGCCATAAAATGTTAGCTCTAGAAAGTGCCTCAAAGTCTGTGAGTTAACCTCCTTCCTTTGCCAAAGAGGAGTCAGCTCTGTTCTTGTTGGGTACCCCTTACATATGTGTATTGTGCTCACTGTCCTTTTCTGCATCTCTCCTTCTAGGTCTTGATTATCACATAAACACTTGCTAGCAATCAGTGTAGTCAGTGCTGGCAAAATATAAATGTTAAGCCTTCTAATCAGCAAGGCTTTTTGAAAACTCGGGCTGAAAGCCTGGAATAATCCTACTTAGCTCTAGAGATGAATGGCACAGCACGTTTTAAGAACTTTTATTCTAATTAATGATGGTGATAGAAATGGCATTTGCGTTCAGAGTGATAGAGGAAAGTGCAAAGTCATGTGTTATGTGGGCATGTGGGAGTGTGTGTCCTGACCTCACCACATGTTTCACATTCTCAACTTTCTTGGTGCGTTTCCTTCTAGCTTCTGTATTATTTAGCAATAAGCCTGGGTGGAAGGCAGTGCCTCTTCCACCAAATATTACTGGAGCAAATAAGCCATAACCACTGTAAAAGCTGGCCATTAGTATCTCCTTGCTATACAAGGGAGTGGGGGGCATCTATGCAATCTGTCCTTTCTGGACACCCTTGCGTGCACTGAAATTGACCAATTCTCTCATAACTAAAACTCCTTTTTGGCTCTGGGCCTAGCCCCATTCCTTTTCTTCCCTTTCACAGATTTCTGATAAAAAGTCAGGGATATGGTTCTCTGAGGCCTGAGAGGGTTAGGATATTTCTACTGCTGGCAATCTAGGTAAAGTAGTTGGAACCTAGGCTTTTAGGAAAGAAGAAAAAAGCCATTTTGCCACTTAGCCTTTAACTTTAGAACAAATATGTGATGAGTTACCAGGGTGAATATTAAAATGGATTTTATTAAATGTAAAAGAACTGCATTTCAAGAACTGTGTTCACCTAAAAAGAAAATGTCCGTAGTAAGTACATTTTGGACTTTAAAGTCTCACAATAGTCATGTATCAGTGATTGCCCTAAAAACTTTTGAATGGGCAGGTTCATGTCCATTACAAGAATGAGCACTGCAGGGGGCGCCACTGTCTAGTTTCAGCCATGTACTTCTGCTGGGGCTTTTCCTCCATACCTCTGTAGCCTTTTTGCAGGACAAGAACTGTACAAGAGTCTCTTCAAGGGGAGCTTAAAGTATTCCAGGCTGTAAAACACAAAGAAGAGTCTGTGAGCTGCCTTTGAATTGGGGAAGGGGGCAGCAAATTCTGGGCATGAGTGAGCTTCTCTTTTCTAGACATTTTCCAGGGTGGCCTGCAGGCAGCTGATGATGGACAGATGGAAGTTTTCTGAGAGAGAAGAGCAGCTAGTGTGACTCCTTAGCTTAGCACGGGGAACTCACTGATATGACCTTAAGCTGTGAGGGGAGATGTGGCATTCCCCATGGCTTCCATCCTGGTTCCAAGAGGGTCCCCTATGCTAGACAAACAGGCTGGGCTATTTTTCAGTAAGCTAGCTTCTTGTTGTGTGTCCCTTCACCACCTCAGGTCTTTCCCCAAGGTTACCTAATTGTTGTAATTAAGATAGATTTTTATTTTACTTAGATTACAAACTTTTTCCATTTAATATGCCTTTCTTCCATAAAATGATGGTGATAATAGATGGTATTACTTGTTTTGATTACACACCTGGCAGAGTTGGTACTTTGGCCACCTTCTGCCAATTCTCTACTTTATTTTTGTGTTTAATTTACAGATTCTTGAAGTCCCAAAGTCTGGAATACCAGGATGGGCAGGCCCTCAGGGGCAGTGGTGGCCAGGAGAATTTGTGTGAGAAGGAGGGTCTTGTAGGCACTGTAGGTAAGTTAGATAGCAGTATTGACTGCCAAAGGAAGGAAGTAATAAGCAGACACTTGACAGGAAGGAATAAACCATCTAAAACCTGGAACTTGGCAGGTAAAAAAGAAGTAACCTTAGAGACAGAGTCACAGCCTGTAAGTGTTTGCTGATCAGGGTGTAGGGCTCTCTCCTGGGAACATGTTGGTCATCCTGAGCCTTGAACAGATACCATGTCACTACAAAGCCTAAAAGCCCACCCTGTCTTGCAACAATGGCAGAGGAGTGGGTATTTCTAGGGGCTTCTGTTGTATGTCTATTTCAGTAGAAAATCAACTCAGGATCATTTTCAGTATCTTCTTTCCATTTAGGACGGATAGAGGGGCTAGCCATGGGGGTCTTTGTGTTAGCAGACTGAGGGAACCCTGATACTAGCACTTCTTCTGATTGGCAGGAAAAGGGGAAGCTGGCATCTCCCCCAGGTATCTCAGGAATAACAGGAAATGGCGATTAAAGAATATGGTAAATGAAAAGTAGATACAATTTAGCTGATGGAACCCTCATGATCTACTCTTTAGTTTAAATGTCTTAAATTACATAAGGATAATATGACTATATTCTTCCTGTAAAAGATTAAGATAACCAGAAATATGGAGAGCAAAAATTGTAAAAGAGCATGCAGGGAAAATAGGTAAACATTGAAAAATATTATCCTTCATCACCATTTCATTTTTTTCTTTCCATCCAAAATGTTAAATGTCTTTCTAAATGGCAAGTGTTGAATTTCCTCTTAAAAAAATGTCTTGGGGAGGAGTCAAGAGGGCGGAGAAGTAGCAGACTGAAACTACTTCAGGTAGTGGGAGATCAGCTAGATAGCTTATCTAAAGATTGCAAACACCTACAAATCCAACAGGAGATCGAAGAGAAGAAGAACAGCAACTCTAGAAACAGAAAATCAACCACTTTCTGAAAGGTAGGACTGGTGGAGAAGTGAATCCAAAGCGACGGGAAGATAGACTGCGGGGGGAGGGGCCGGCTCCCGGCAATCGGCGGAGCAACGGAGCACAAAATCAGGACTTTTAAAAGTCTGTTCCGCTGAGGGACATCGCTCCAGAGGCTTAACCGGGGTGAAGCCCACACAGGGTCAGCGTGGCCTCAGGTCCCGCAGGGTCACAGAAGGATCGGGGGTTTCTGAGTGTCACAGAGCTTACAGGTATTAGAACGGGGAAGCCGGCTACAGAGACAGAGCCGAGGAGTGAGCTCTAAGCTCAGGGTTACCTTGAACGGGTCGCAGGCTCGGTCAGCTTGGAGCGCGGCCGGAGGCCAGGGTGACGGGAGTAACTGGGCGCTGTTCTCTGAGGGCGCACTGAGGAGTGGGGCTCCGGGCACTCAGCTCCTTCGGGCCGGAGACTGGGAGGCCGCCATCTTCATTCCCCCCTCCGGAACTCTACAGAAAGCGCTCAGAGAACACAAGCTCCCGAAAGCAAACCCGAGCGGATTACTCAGACCGGCCCCGGGTAAGGGTGGTGCAACTCCGCCTGGGGCAAAGATACTTGAGAATCACTACAACAGGCCCCTCCCCCAGAAGATCAACAAGAAACCCAGCCAGGACCAAGTTCACCTACCAAGGAGGGCAGTTGCAATACCAAGGAGAGCAGCGGAATTCCAGAGGAGGAGAAAGCAAAGCATGGAACTCATGGCTTTCTCCCCATGATTCTTTAGCCTTGCAGTTAATTTAATTTTTTTTCTTTTTCAATTTTTTTTTCTTCTTCTGCTAAATTTTTTAAACTTTTACCTTTTTCTTTTTTAATGTTTCTTAACTAGTTTATCTAATATATATATATTTTTTTTTCCTTTTTATATTTTTTCTTTATTGGTTTTCTTTTTTTAATTGTTTCTTTTTTTTTTCTTTCTGAACTTCCTTTTATCCCCTTTCTCCCCCCTCACGATTTGGGATCTCTTCTGATTTGGCTAACGCATATTTTCTTGGGGTTGTTGCCACCCTTTTAGTATTTTACTTGCTCCTTCATATATTCTTATCTGGACAAAATGACAAGGCGGAAAAATTCACCACAAAAAAAAGAACAAGAGGCAGTACCAAAGGCTAGGGACCTAATCAATACAGACATTGGGTAATATGTCAGATATAGAGTTCAGAATGACGATTTTCAAGGTTCTAGCCAGGCTCAAAAAAGGCATGGAAGATATTAGAGAAACCCTCTCGGGAGATATAAAAGCCCTTTCTGGAGAAATAAAAGAACTAAAATCTAACCAAGTTGAAATCAAAATAGCTATTAATGAGGTGCAATAAAAAATGGAGGCTCTCACTGCTAGGATAAATGAGGCAGAAGAAAGAATTAGCGATATAGAAGACCAAATGACAGAGAATAAAGAAGCTGAGCAAAAGAGGGACAAACAGCTACTGGACCATGAGGGGAGAATTTGAGAGATAAGTGACACCATAAGACGAAACAATATTAGAATAATTGGGATTCCAGAAGAAGAGGAAACAGAGAGGGGAGCAGAAGGTATATTGGAGAGAATTATTGGGGAGAATTTCCCCAATATGGCAAAGGGAACAAGCATCAAAATCCAGGAGGTTCAGAGAACCCCCCTCAAAATCAATAAGAATAGGTCCACACACCATCACCTAATAGTAAAATTTACAAGTCTTAGTGACAAAGAGAAGATCCTGAAAGCAGCCCGGGAAAAGAAGTCTGTAACATACAATGGTAAAAATATTAGATTGGCAGCAGACTTATCCAGAGAGACCTGGCAAGCCAGAAAGAGCTGGCATAATATATTCAGAGCACTAAACGAGAAAAACATGCAGCCAAGAATACTATATCCAGCTAGGCTATCATTGAAAATAGAAGGAGAGATTAAAAGCTTCCAGGACAAACAACAACTGAAAGAATTTGCAAATACCAAACCAGCTCTACAGGAAATATTGAAAGGGGTCCTCTAAGCAAAGAGAGACCCTAATGGTAGTAGATCAGAAAGAAACAGAGACAATATACAATAACAGTCACCTTACAGGCAATACAATGGCACTAAATTCATATCTCTCAATACTTACCCTGAATGTTAATGGGCTAAATGCCCCAATCAAAAGACACAGGGTATCAGAATGGATAAAAAAACAAAACCCATCTATATGTTGCCTACAAGAAACTCATCTTAACCCCGAAGACACCTCCAGATTTAAAGTGAGGGGGTGGAAAAGAATTTACCATGCTAATGGACATCAGAAGAAAGCAGGAGTGGCAATCCTTATATCAGATCAATTAGATTTTAAGCCAAAGACTATAATAAGAGATGAGGAAGGACACTATATCATGCTCAAAGGGTCTGTCCCACAAGAAGATCTAACAGTTTTAAATATCTATGCCCCTAACGTGGGAGCAGCCAACTATATAAACCAATTAATAACAAAATCAAAGAAACACATCGACAATAATACAATAATAGTAGGGGACTTTAACACTCCCCTCACTGAAATGGAGAGATCATCCAAGCAAAATATCAACAAGGAAATCAAGGCCTTAAATGACACACTGGACCAGATGGACATCACAGATATATTCAGAACATTTCATCCCAAAGCAACAGAATACACATTCTTCTCTAGTGCACCTGGAACATTCTCCAGAATAGATCACATTCTCGGTCCTAAATCAGGTCTCAACCGTTATCAAAAGATTGGAATCATTCCCTGCATATTTTCAGACCACAATGCTCTGAAGCTAGAACTCAATCACAAGAGGAAATTTGGAAAGAACCCAAATACATGGAAACTAAACAGCATCTTTCTAAAGAATGAATGGGTCAACCAGGAAATTAAAAAAGAATTGAAAAAATTCATGGAAACAAATGATAATGAAAACACAACGGTTCAGAATCTGTGGGACACAACAAAAGCAATCCTGAGAGGAAAATATATAGCGGTACAAGCCTTTCTCAAGAAACAAGAAAGGTCTCAGGTACACAACCTAACCCTACACCTAAAAGAGCTGGAGAAAGAACAAGAAAAAAAGCCTAAACCCAGCAGGAGAAGAGAAATCATAAAGATCAGAGCAGAAATCAATGAAATAGAAACCAAAAAAACAGTAGAACAAATCAACGAAACTAGGAGCTGGTTCTTTGAAAGAATTAATAAGATCGATAAACCCCTGGCCAGACTTATCAAAAAGAAAAGAGAAAGGACCCAAATAAATAAAATCATGAATGAAAGAGGAGAGATCACAACTAACACCAAAGAAATACAGACAATTATAAGAACATACTATGAGCAACTCTACGCCAACAAATTTGACAATCTGGAAGAAATGGATGCATTCCTAGAGACATATAAACTACCACAACTGAACCAGGAAGAAATAGAAAGCCTGAACAGACCCATAACCAGTAAGGAGATTGAAACAGTCATCAAAAATCTCCAAACAAACAAAAGCCCAGGGCCAGATGGCTTCCCAGGGGAATTCTACCAACCATTTAAAGAAGAACTAATTCCTATTCTCCTGAAACTGTTCCAAAAAATAGAAATGGAAGGAAAACTTCCAAACTCATTTTATGAGGGCAGCATCACCTTGATCCCAAAACCAGACAAGGATCCCATCAAAAAGGAGAACTACAGACCAATATCCTTGATGAACACAGATGCAAAAATTCTCGCCAAAATACTAGCCAATAGGATTCAACAGTACATTAAAAGGATTATTCACCACGACCAAGTGGGATTTATTCCAGGGCTGCAAGGTTGGTTCAACATCCGCAAATCAATCAATGTGATACAACACATTAATAAAAGAAAGAACAAGAACCATATGATACTTTCCATAGATGCTGAAAAAGCATTTGACAAAGTACAGCATCCCTTCCTGATCAAAACTCTTCAAAGTGTAGGGATAGAGGGCACATACCTCAATATTATCAAAGCCATCTATGAAAAACCCACCGCAAATATCATTCTCAATGGAGAAAAACTGAAAGCTTTTCGACTAAGGTCAGGAACACAGCAGGGATGTCCGTTATCACCACTGCTATTCAACATAGTACTAGAAGTCCTAGCCTCAGCAATCAGACAACAAAAGGAAATTAAAGGCATCCAATTTGGCAAAGAAGAAGTCAAACTATGACTCCTCGAAGATGATATGATACTATATGTGGAAAACCCAAAAGAGGGGCACCTGGGTGGCTCAGTGGGTTAAAGCCTCTACCTTCGGCTCAGGTCATGGTCCCAGTGTCCTGGGATCGAGCCCCACATCGGGCTCTGTGCTCTGTAGGGAGCCTGCTTCCACCTCTCTCTCTATCTGTCTGCCTCTCTGCCTACTTGTGATCTCTGTCTGTCAAATAAATAAATAAAATCTTTAAAAAAAAAAAAAAGAAAACCCAAAAGACTCCACTCCAAAACTGCTAGAACTTGTACAGGAATTCATTAAAGTGTCAATATAAAATCAATGCACAGAAATCAGTTGCATTTCTCTACACCAACAACAAGACAGAAGAAAGAGAAATTAAGGAGTCCATCCCATTTACAATTGCACCCAAAAATATAAGATAACTAGGAATAAACCTAACCAAAGAGACTAAGAATCTATACACAGAAAAGTATAAAGTACTCATGAAAGAAATTGAGGAAGACACAAAGAAATGGAAAAATGTTCCATGCTCCTGGATTGGAAGAATAAATATTGTGAAAATGTCTATGCTACCTAACGCAATCTACACATTTAATGCAATTCCTATCAAAGTACCATCCATTTTTTTCAAAGAAATGGAACAAATAATCCTAAAATTTATATGGAACCAGAAAAGACCTCGAATAGCCAAAGGAATATTGAAAAAGAAAGCCAAGGTTGGTGGCATCACAATTCCGGACTTCAAGCTCTATTACAAAACTTTCGTCATCAAGACAGCATGGTACTGGCACAAAAACAGACACATAGATCAATGGAACAGAATAGAGAGCCCAGAAATAGACCCTCAACTGTATGGTCAACTCATCTTCGACAAAGCAGGAAAGAATGTCCAATGGAAAAAAGACAGCCTCTTCAATAAATGGTGTTGGGAAAATTGGACAGCCACATGCAGAAAAATGAAATTGGATCATTTCCTTACACCACACACGAAAATAGACTCAGAATGGATGAAGGACCTCAGTGTGAGAAAGGAATCCATCAAAATCTTTGAGGAGAACACAGGCAGCAACCTCTTCGACCTGAGCCACAGCAACATCTTCCTAGGAGCATCGCCAAAGGCAAGGGAAGCAAGGGCAAAAATGAACTTTTGGGATTTCATCAAGATCAAAAGCTTTTGCACAGCAAAGGAAACAGTTAACAAAACCAAAAGACAACTGACAGAATGGGAGAAGATATTTGCAAATGACATATCAGATAAAGGGCTAGTGTCCAAAATCTATAAAGAACTTAGCAAAAACAACACCCAAAGAACAAATAATCCAATCAAGAAATGGGCAGAGGACATGAACAGACATTTCTGCAAAGAAGACATCCAGATGGCCAACAGACACATGAAAAAGTGCTCCACATCACTCGGCATCAGGGAAATACAAATCAAAACCACAATGAGATATCACCTCACACCAGTCAGAATGGCTAAAATTAACAAGTCAGGAAATGACAGATGCTGGCGAGGATGCGGAGAAAGGGGAACCCTCCTACACTGTTGGTGGGAATGCAAGCTGGTGCAACCACTCTGGAAAACAGCATGGAGGTTCCTCAAAATGTTGAAAATAGAACTACCCTATGACCCAGCAATTGCACTGCTGGGTATTTACCCTAAAGATACAAACGTAGTGATCCGAAGGGGCACGTGCACCCGAATGCTTATAGCAGCAATGTCTACAATAGCCAAACTATGGAAAGAACCTAGATGTCCATCAACAGACGAATGGATAAAGAAGAAGTGGTATATATACACAATGGAATACTATGCAGCCATCAAAAGAAATGAAATCTTGCCATTTGCGACGACGTGGATGGAACTAGAGGGTATCATGCTTAGCGAAATAAGTCAATCGGAGAAAGACAACTATCATATGATCTCCCTGATATGAGGGAGAGGAGATGCAACATGGGGGGTTAAGGGGGTAGGAGAAGAATAAATGAAACAAGATGGGATTGGGAGGGAGACAAACCATAAGTGACTCTCAATCTCACAAAACAAACTGAGGGTTGATGGGGGGAGGGGGGTTGGGAGAGGGGGGTGGGATTATGGACATTGGGGAGGGTATGTGCTATGGTGAGTGCTGTGAAGTGTGTAAACCTGGCGATTGACAGACCTGTACCCCTGGGGATAAAAATATATGTTTATAAAAAATAAAATAAAAAAAATGTCTTACTTAGTATTAGTCACAATTAATAGTATAGGGAAGAAAAGCCCATTTGCCAGCATCTTCACCTAAACCAGATATTGTTAACATTTTTAACTCTTACATCCAAAAGTAATGGATGAAAAAACAGATAATATGCTGTTTCAGTTTGCATTGTCCTAATTAGTAGAGACTCAACATCTTTTCTCACGTTCAGGGTCATTGCACCACCTTTTGAACTTACCTATTTGAAATTGACCATTTGATTTTTCAACATGTTTTTGATTTGTTTTTTTTTTTTTTGAAGATTTTATTCATTTATTTGACAGAGCGAGACACAGCGAGAGACAGCGAGAGACACAGCGAGACACAGAGCGAGACACAGCGAGAGAGGGAGCCCAAGCAGGGGGAGTGGGAAGCAGGCCTCCCACTGAGCAGGGAGGCTGATGTGGGGCTTGATCCCAGGACCCTGGGATCACTACTCAAGAGCCAAAGGCAGACACCTAATGCCTGAGCACCCAGGTGCTCCAGATTTCAACATCTTATATAGCAGTCAGTTCCTGGTAATTAAGTTTTATCAAAGGATAGAGTGGGCCTTCTTTTTTGACTTGACTTACCTACTCTGAGAAGGTAAGATCTTGATCTTGGATTCAGAGAGCTTGGGTTCAATTCTTGACTTTGTTGCTTAATGGGTGATTTACCTCTTAGATCTTTAAGCACACCATCAGTAAAATGGGAACTTATTCCATAAAGTTTATTGTGAAAATTGAGTGATGAAATTCCATGTGAAGGACTTGATACAGAATTTGGCACATAATATAAATGATAGCGATAGTAAGTAATGAGAGGAATTCCTGCTGGTTACAAAGACCAACCACACTCCTCTACCCCAATCAGTATGATTCTTCTTCTTCAACCTCAAATCCACATCAGGTTTAGATACCTTGGAGATTCATTTTGAGTTGGCTGAGTTAGCTGCTCTCCCTTTTGAGATATTTCTGCATATTAGGGTAAGTGCTCCTTTTGTACCTGTGAATTACCTCTTGTAAGCAGTTTAAAAATTTGAAAATTATTAACAAATTAAAAGGTTTGGGGAATACTGAAAAAAATAAAATAAAATTACAAAAAAAAAAGTTTGGGGAATGCTTCTGTGTGGACCTTGATTGAAGTAAGCACAAAAGTAAATGAATCCCAATAACTATTCTGGGTTGTAAATTGTAAGAACAAAACTAAAGTGAATGGAGAGCTAAATATGTGAAAAAGAGAATGAAGTTCCACAGTTTTCTGCTGGAATATTCTGGAGAATTATTTGTCATTATTGTTAATAATTACAGTAATCTGGAAATGATTTTTAATTAAATACTACCTTTATAGAATGGGTTGTGGCTAAGGTTATTTCATAAAAGTAGAAATTGGTAATTTCTCATAAGAATTTTGAGGGTTCTGAATAGTTATGAGAGAAAATATGCAGTGTTTTCTTCTTTTCTCCTTATTACTGAATTATAATGTGCAAAACCATAAAATGTTATGGAAAGAACTTGTAAATGTCACTCTAGTCTCCCTTACCAATAACTTTTATTTTATGAAACTGGAATTTCTATTAAAATCCAATTGGTAGGGGGCGCCTGGGTGGCTCAGTGGGTTAAGCCGCTGCCTTCGGCTCAGGTCATGATCTCGGAGTCCTGGGATCAAGCCCCGCATCGGGCTCTCTGCTCAGCGGGGAGCCTGCTTCCTCCTCTCTCTCTCTCTCTGCCTGCCTCTCTGTCTACTTGTGATCTCTCTCTGTCAAATAAATAAATAAAATCTTTAAAAAAAAAAAGATCTGCTTTCTTAGCAACTTTAAAAAAAAAAATCCAATAGGTAGAACTGAGGATTTACAATAATAATCCTGATATCTGCATGCTTCAGAGACGTTTTTCCCACTGATCTTCAAAGTTTACATGGATTTTTGAGAGAAAGCGGATGTTATATTCTGTTGGTAGATATCAAAACCATGTGACCATGAAGGGGCTTATTGTGGGCAGGCACATGAGAAACCAGGCTGGTATCATCATCTAAGTCCCTCAGTTCTCAGAACTGAAGCTCTGGAGCTCAAACAAAACCAAGGGTTGAGGCAGGTGTTGATGGTTACTTCAGCTCCCAGCTTCTTGCATCTCTAAATGGTACCTGCATCTGTTCTAGGAAATCGAACTACTATAAAACAGTGTTGGGATTCATTTTAAGCTCTAGGGGGCCTTTCCTCATTATAATCACATATGTTGTACCTTGTTCCATTCTATTAATCTCCAGTTATTGTAGAATAAAGGAGATCCAGTTAATTCTTTATTCTACAAGGAATTTATTTTCTAGATGGGGGTGTCAGTAGTTTGATGCACGACATGAGCATGCCTACTACCCAACCGTCACTGCGCTGCAGAACACTGGGCATCTGTAGGCTAGAGTGCCAGGAACATCAGTGGGGACAAAGCTGATTTTAGTGGCCTGATGCCATGAGGATCAACCCGCCTGACTTGGGGATTGTGGTTCAGTTTAGATCATATGATGAAGAGCACCATGGAAATCAACTCAAGCCTTTACAGCTTCTTTGTTACGCTAGAGTTTTGTCTTTGTGACTCTGATATGTGCTGCTCTATCATAGATTTGATTTCCAGGAAAAGTCAATGAGATATTAAGAAAGAAAAAAAGATGTGAAAGAACTATCCAGAGGGCAGTTTGTTAAGAGGTTTCTTTTCAGACAGTGGGTAAATTTGGCTATTCAGGAAAACACACACACACAAAGTTGAAATTGAAAGGTGCCTTTTAGGTCATTGTCTTAAAGAACTCTTTCTATCATAAAATAGAACAAATTAAACATGGTCATGTTGTGGATCTGACCCAGGGTGTCACAAGGGAATGATAATTATAAGGAAACTGTAAGGAAATAAAACTTCTACATACTGGTCAATGTCCAGGTGGTGGTGCTGGCAACAACTCTAAAGAGACCCCAGGATACTTGGTGCCAGGTTTCCAGGGCACTGCCTTGTCTCTGGACGTGAGAAGCAGTCCCAAAACTCTCACTAGAGACTGGGGATACCAAGCCACTTAGCAATCTTGTGAGGGTGGGACAGAGAAGCACTGCAGGGAGACAGCATATGACAATAGAAAATGTCCGGACTATACATAGAAGGCCTGGATCTTGGTCTCAGCTTTGTCCAGTAGGTCTGAGATTATGGATCAATCATTGCACTTTTTAGTACTCCAGTTTCTTTGCTTATGAACTAAATTATTCCAAGGAGATGGGAGATGGGACTAGATTATTTCCAAGGTCCTCTGAGCTCTAAAAATATTAATGGTTTTATAGTTTTGACAGGTAATAATGATCCTTTTTCTTTTCCTTTCAGGAAAAACTTCTATGTTCATTTTTTTAAAGATTTGTATCTATTTGAGATAGAACGAGAGTGAGAGAGAGAAAACACAAGCAGGGGAGCAGCAGGCAGAAGGAGAAGCAGGCTTTCCACTGAGCAGGGAGCCTGATGCGGGGCTCGATCCCAGAACCCTGAGATCATGACCCGAGCCAAAAGCAGACGCTCAACCGACTGAGCCACCCAGTTGCCCCTTCTGTGTTCATTTTTAAAGTGAAAGGGCTAAATGTATAATGTTTTCTGCTGGAGTATTCATATGTACTTTTATTTCACAAATGAAGAAATTGGCCTTCAAACATTACTGTAGATATGGTGTCCATCTTTCTTCAGGCTATAGTTCCGTGGGAATAAAGAGTATCTGCTCTCTGGAATGTGACCAAAATTCCACAGAAATAGGACAAAACAGTGCTTAGCCTAGTTGCCAGAAGATTGGCTTTCATTAAATGCATAATATTTCTTGAGTTTTTGATCTCAAACTCCACCCTGCTGCAAAAATGCAATGGGGGCCAAATACCACATCCAGGGATGAGGTAAATTTAATCTCTTTTTGTTCTGGATGACATACAACTGATATATTTTTTACTATTTTGGTGCAGTCTTCAATAGGAATAATTATCCTCTTTAATCAACTATATTTTTCAAAACTGTGTTGGCAGTAAAGATGGTATGGTAAAAACAATATCTACCAAGTTAAATCTTTCTAATAAACAGTTGGCAGATACAAATTATAAGGACTCTTAATTTATTTTGGGTCCCTAATTTATTAAGAATGCTTTAATGAGGTAGCATCTATATTTTACCATTTCCTGTTGATCTATGTCAGACATTCCTTCTCCTTTAAAAATATTATGTTCACAGTCTTGTCTGCTTCTATTTGGGCATTTCACCAAGTGTAATGTTCACGTTTTCTGTGAATGCACAATTGTCTAAAACTCTTCATAATAAAATAAAGATACAGGTGCATGATATAGTCCCAGATCACCCTATGGGGCATCCATGGCTACATATACACACATGATTGAATTCACTCACCTAACAAATAGTGACTGAATGGCTACTATATGTCAAGCACTGTATTGGACACTGGGGATACAGCAGTTGTGGTTAATTTTACATGTTGCTTGGACTGTGCCACAGGGTGCATAGATTAAACATGATATCTGGCATGCATGTGAGGATGTTTCTTGAAGAGCTTAGCATTTGTATTGGTGGATTCAGTAAGCAGCTTGACCTCCCTAGTGGGGGTGGGTATTGTCCAATCTGTTGAGGACCTGAATAGGACAAAAAACTGGAGGAAGGAGGAATTTAACCCTTTTGCTTCTTGCCTGTTTGCTTGGACTGGGATATCCATCTTCCCCTGCCCATGGACTGGGATTTTCACCACTGCTCCCCTGGTTCTTGGGTGTTTGGCCTTAGATTGGAATGATACCACTGATTATCCTAGATCTCCAACATGAAGAAGGCGGACTGTGCTGAACAGCCTCAACAATTCCATGAGCCAATTCCTCATAATCTGTGTATGCATATATTTACTAGGATCAATCTATCAATCTTTCTATCATCTATCTAATATATTGATTCCGTTTCTCTAAAGAGCACTGACGTACAAAGAGTGAACCAAAGAGACATAGTTCCTAACGGACATGGCTTATTATCAACAAGGGAATGATTGCTCCAGCTGCATATTAACCCTTCGCTCTCTCTCTCACATAAATCTGGGAAGCACAGTGAGAATTACCACTGCCTGCTGTGGTCCAGCAATGCCCAGTCTATGAAAGAGAAGGAACCTAAAGATGCCTTCTGTACCTTTCAGTTGGCTTGTGTATCTATATATGGAGTCCTGAAAAGAAATTGGATATTCATAGATTCCTGTGGGAATAATTACCAGTATGTAAAAATTAGGAGGTTTTTAAACCTCTGAACTTGATTTTTATTTCTTTGACTTTCTATGCTTTTGTAAGCAGGAAAGGCAATATGGTCAAACGGCTAGGAATCTGGGTACTGGAACCAGCCTACATGTGTTAAAGTCACAGCTTTGCTACTTTTAGTTTTGGAATCTTCGGCATGAGACGTGTCTCAGTTCTTTCACCAGTAAAACAGAGATGATACTGATATCCACCCAGCTAATTTATTGTGGCTTATTGTGGGAATTACATAGTTCATACCCATAAAATACTTATAGTAGTGCTTGGTTTATAGCAGGCACTAACAATAAATGTTAGATGTTATACAGAATGAAATCCAACCCCCCCACACCCCTGAAATATATACATTTGGGAATTGCTTTATTTTTATTTCTGTTTTAGTAAATTATATTGGAGTTTCTTTTTTCCTTTTGGTGTCCCCCCCCACCAGATTTTTATTTACTTATTTGAGAGAGAGAGAGCGAGAGAGCAAGAGAGAATACAAGTTAGGGAGAGGGGCAGAGTGAGAAGGAGAAATAGGTTTCTGGCTGATCAGGGAGCCCGATGCAGGGCTCAGTCCCAGGGCTCATAACCAGAGCCACAGGCAGATGTTTAACTGACAGCCACCTAGGCACCCCTGTTTCCTTTTGGTATTTAGAAGAACTTCAGTCAAGTATGAAAACTGTGACTTAATTTTGGTGAGTAGTAAGATGGAAGTTATATTTTGGGTGCTTCTCTCCTTGAAGAATCTCCATGGCTTAGATCCTGGCTTGTCACTTTCATTTTGAAGTCTTCAGGTTCCCTATGCAACAAAAACACAGAACAGATGTTAGGAGGCTGAGCTAATGGTGGCCCATAATACCAAGTTGGGTTCAAAAGCTTTCTTCTAGCAATTCAAGACTGCCAAGAATGAGGAGCCAAAAAGGAGAGTTATGACTCTTTGCAAACCCATAAGGAGTAGTTCCCAGTCTGCACTTGACAAGTCTGAGGGTTTAGAGACCGTTTTGTGGTACGGCTGAATCCCCAATGTGCTGTGTTCCCAGGGAAGAAAACCAATAACAACAGATCCCACAACTCATACCATTTGCTAAATGGGCTTCCTCGCAAGTGGGGCTCTGGGAGGAATCTCACAATTTCCTGCTGCTTTGTCTCTGAAGGGTAAGCAAGGAGAATTGTTCTCATTTCAGCTGCTTTCATTTCTTGAGTCTGTGGAGAGTGTGGAAATGACTTTGCTTTTCATTTTTGCTTCTTTTCCAACACATGCTTTTGTCAGCTTTACCTTTGTGTTGCCCAACAACCCTCAAACTTGATAAAAAAGTTCAAGTTAAACTTCCATAGTTCCCTGGTTTGGGGTTTTCTCATAGAAAAATTCTCATAGTTACCTTTTTAGTCTCTAAGATGACAGAAATGGGGCATGACGACAATGGCCAAAATGAGACAAGATGTCTCAACCAATAATGTGTTGCAGAAATACTGCAGACACAGATGATTCACAACAGTCTCTGAAGAACCATTTATTACCTGATTTTACTAATACTAATTTTCCCCCACTGGAATATGCTTTCATGTGACTCTAGAGTAAACAGAGTTTAATATTTCTCTAGAGACCAGATTCTGGTTTCTGGCAAGATTTTGTAACCAATTCCTTAAAACAAATTTTGTCTGACAAACACTACTGTTCTAAAAACCTGACTTCACCAGATTTTGAAATTCAAAATGGCCCAGTTTCATCATCAAAATGCAGAAGTTCATACTCAATAAGCCGTTGACCCTAACAATCTGATCTTTGATGTCAGTTTTAATATTTTTGGTCCCACTCGTCATTTGAATGAGTCCCTGTGACTTGTCGACTTACCCAGCAGGGAAAATACTTGGAGTCTGAAACACTTGAATGAATGATTATCTTGGCCTTGGAGTATAATATCATGATTAGAGTGCCCTCACCCTTTACATACCTAGTGTTCTCTTCCAGAATTCATTAAGAAGTGACTGAGTCATCATTTCTAAGAAATCAGGACCATAATGTATTGATTACACTGAACTTTAGGGGAACTCTTTTAATTTTTTAATTGAAATGTACTTGACATATAGCTTGCAAATTTGAGGTGTATGGCATGTTAATAGGATACATTTATATATATTAATATGATTGTCATTGTAGTGATAATAAGCACCTCTATCCTATTACGTAATTAACCTTTCTTTTTAGTGTTTGGAATGACTAGGTCTAGTCTCGTAGCAAGTTGGATGATTATAATATAATATCGTTGTCTATATTCACCACACTGTGCATTAGATATCTAGGACTTATGTACTACACATTGCAAGTTTGTACTCTTAAACATCTTTGCTATCTCCTGCAACCCCATCTCTTGGTAACCACCAGTTTATGCTTTTATAAGTTTTTTTGTTTTTTTTTTTTGTTTTTTTTTAGATTCCACAGGGGTTCCCTTTTCTCTCCAGCTTCGCCAGCACTTGTTATCTATTGTTTTTTTGATGGTAGACATTCTAACAGATGTGAAGTGATGTCTTATTGTGGTTTTGATTTGCATTTTGCTCATGCTTAATGATATTGCTTATATTTTCATATACCTGTTGGCCATTTTATCTTCTTTGGAATAATGTCTAGTTCCTCTGCTTATTTTTTAATCAGATTTTTTTTTTTTTGGTTGTTACTGGGCTGAATGAGTTTTTTATATATTTTGGATGTTAACTCCTTATTTGGTTTATGGTTTGTAAAATTTTTCTCCCATTTTGTAGGTTGCCTTTCATTTTATTGTTTCTTTTACTGTGCAGAAGCTTTAAAGTTTGATGTAGTTAAATTTCTGATTTTTGCTTTTGTTCTTTGTGTTTTTGATGTCATATCCAATTGCAAAGAGTTTCTTCCCTGCATTCTCTTCTAGGAGTAGTACAGTATCAGGTTTTATGTTTAAGCCTTTAAACCATTTCAAGTTAATTTTTGTGAGTAGTGTGAGATAGAGATCCAGTTTTATTGCTCTACATGTCTTTCTCCAGTTCTGTAGCGCCTTTTTTTGATGAGACTATCCTTTCCCCTTTGGGTATTCTTGGCTCTTTTGTCTGATAATAGTTGATCATATTTCCTGGGATTTAATTCTGGGCTTTCTATACTGTTCCATTGGTCCCTGTCTATTTTCATGCCAATACCATACTGTTTTTCTTTCTATAGCTTTGTAGCATAGTTTGAAATCAGGAAGTGTAATACTTCTAACTTTGTTCTTTATCCTCAGGATTGCATTGACTATTTGGGTTTTGTGTTTCCATACAAATTTTAGGATAGTTTTTTCTATTTCTGTGAAGAATGCCATTAGTATTTTGATGGAATTATATTGAATCTATAGATAGCTTTGTGTAGTTTGGACATTTTAACCACATTAATTCTGATTCATGAATATGAGATGTCTTTCCATTTGTTTGTACCTTTGATTTCTTTCAGCAAAATCTTATGGCTTTCATTGTACAGATTTTTCACTTGGCTACATTCCTGAGTCTTTTGGTTTTTTTTTTGTTTGTTTGTTTGTTTTCTTGATGCTATTGCAAATGGGCTAGTTTTCTTTATTTCTTTTTTAGAAGTTTCATTGTTAGTATATAGATATGCAGCTGACTACTATATGTTGATTTTGCATCCTACAAATTTACTGAAATTGTTGATAAGTTCCAACTGTTCTTGGTTACATCTTTGGGATTTTCTATACACAAAATCATATAATCTGCAAATAGTGATAACTTTATTCCTTTCTGTTTTGGACGCCTTTTATTTCTTTGTCTTGCCAAAAATTCTTATTTACTACCAAATATCCAAGAAAGGCTAGTGAAATGATCCTGAAAATTTCTTCTTTTGTTAGGTGACAAAAATGAATCATAGGAACCTTTTATAATGGTAGCAATAATGCTTTTTAAAAAAAAATCCTTAATTTTAGATATATATTTTTAGGGCTTTGAGGTTACCATGGAAAAGTTTGAGTTCACTAAGGGATAAGGAGTGTTTGAAGAAAAAATTGCTATCAAGGAAGTAGGGAACATAAGAATATTAGTAAATCTAGTGAAAGCATCATAGAATGGATATGAGGAAGAGGATAGAGTTGCATAAGACTAAAACAGTGAAGGGGAAATTGGCAGGCATTTGGCTCTAGACTCCAGAGCACTGATAGTTCTTAGCACAGGATTACATAAAATGAATGATCTGAAACTCTTTCCAGTGATTGGTGTGTTCTAGGCATTCAGTATATATTTGTTCCATTCCTTTTTTTTTTTTACCATCACCGCATGCCATCAAACATATTTCTTGCTTCTTGTATGTGCTCAGTAATGTTCAAGCTAAGGGGAGAGGAATCAATAGAATTTGAGCAGATAGATTAGGCAAAGAAGATCTTGAGAATAGTATGAACACAGAATTTGGCAAAACCCAGGTTATGTATGGGTAAGAGTAAATATACCAATAGGCTAGGGAAAGGGGGAATATAGCTGGAGAAAACGGGTCTTAAAAAAAGTTAAAGCTACTTTTTGGTTTCAGAAGCTCAAAAGTCCTGAGATCATGAGCATTTTGGGATTTTTTTTTTTTTTGGCTTTGTCTTTTTTAAATTTTTTATTTCTTTTCAGCATAACAATATTCATTGTTTTTGCACCACACCCAGTGCTCCATGCAATCCGTGCCCTCCCTAAAACACAACACCTGGTTCCCCCAACCTCCTACCCCCCTGCCCCTTCAAAACCCTCAGATTGTTTTTCAGAGTCCATAGTGTCTCATGGTTCACCTCCCCTTCCAATTTCCCTCAACTCCCTTCTCCTCTCCATCTCCCCTTGTCCTCCATGTTATTTGTTATGCTCCACAAATAAGTGAAACCATATGATAATTGACTCTCTCTGCTTGACTTATTTCACTCAGCAAAATCTCCTCCAGTCCTGTCCATGTTGCTACAAAAGTTGGATATTCATCCTTTCTGATGGAGGCATAATACTCCATAGTGTATATGGACCACATCTTCCTTATCCATTCGTCCGTTGAAGGGCATCTTGTTTCTTTCCACAGTTTGGTGACTGTAGCCATTGCTGCTATAAACATTGGGGTACAGATGGCCCTTCTTTTCACTACATCTGTATCTTTGGGGTAAATACCCAGTAGTGCAATTGCAGGGTCATAGGGAAGCTCTATTTTTAATTTCTTTTAGGATTTTAATTTCTTTGGGATTTTTTACTACTGTGTTATCTACATACCTCATGGATGCAGTTCCATTAGGCATTGTAAAGATGTGGAAATCTACAATCTAATTTTTGTTAGAATAGCTGGGCTTTTGCTTATTTTAATATGATGTAAAGAAAGTATACTCCCAGAAGATATTTGCAAATGACATATCTGATAGAGGGCTTGTATCCAAAATGTGTAACGAGCTTATCAAACTCATCACCCCAAAACCAAATAATCCAGTTAAGAAATGGGCAGATGACAGGAGTAGACATTTTTCCAAAGAAGGCATAGAGATGGCTAACAGACACATGAAAAGATTCTCAACATCACTCATTATCAGGGAAATACAAATCAAAACCACAGTGAGATACTACCTCACACCTGTCAGAATGGCTAAAATTAACAACACAAGAAACAACAGCTGTTGGCGAGGATGGGGAGAAAGGGAACCCTTTTGCACTGTTGATGGAAATGTAAATTGGTACAGCCACTCTGGAGAACAGTTTGTAGGTTTCTCAAAAAGTTAAAAATAGAACTACCTTATGATCCAGCAATTGCACTACTAGGTATTTACCCAAATGCTATAAAAATACAGATTTGAAGGGGTACATGCACCCTGATGTTTATAGCAGTGTTATCAATAATAGCCAAACTATGGAGAAAACCCAAGTATCCATCGAGTAATGAATGGATAAAGAAGATGTGGGGTTGTGTGTGTGTGTGTGTGTGGTCATACACATATACATACAATGGAATATTACTCAACCATCAAAATGAATGAAATCTTGTCATTTTCAATGACATGGTTGGAGGTAAAATATATTACACTAAGTGAAACAAGTCAATCGGAGAAAGACAAATACCATACAATCTCACTCATAAGTGGAATTTAAGTAAGAAAATGAATGAACATATGGGAAGGGGGAAAGGTAAAAAAAGAGAGAGGGAAACAAGCCATAAGGGACTTTTAATGATAGAGAACAAACTAAGAGTTGATGGAGAGAGGTGGATCGGAGATGGGCCAGAAGGGTGATGGGGATTAAGGAGGGTACTTGTTCTGATGAGCACTGGATGTTGTATATAAGTGATGAACCACTGAATTCTACTCCAAAAACCAATATTGCACTGCATGTTAACTAACTAAATTCAAATTAAAAAGAAAAGAGAGACAGAGAAAGAGAGAGAGAGAGAGAATATACTTCTAAATGTCATCTTGCATGCTGGTGCTCTGAAGACTGAAATAGAAAATGTTTGAGTCATTGCTATAGCCAATGGTTATTTTTTAGTTTCCTTTTTAACATGTGGTCATTAAATGCTCTGATAAAACACATGGGTCTATAGTTTAGCATAGTTGCTAGTTATTAAAGAAGCCAGGGTGTTTGAGCATGTGTCAAACTCCACCATGCATTATGGTCCTACCATATATTCTTGCCTTGTCTCTTCCTGCTATACACACATACTATGTTCTAGAAATTATACTAAATTTTCCCCTTTTTTTCCAAGCAGTTCTCAGTGCATTTGTACCTTCCATTTTCTCTTCCTGAAATCTCCTTCCCCTCTTCTATGACTGGGAATCTATGTATCATCCTTCAAAATGTATTTAAAATTTGGCATATTATATTGAAACTTTCTTGATTCTCCTGAGCTGAATTAATGAATCACTCCTTTGAGATTGCCAACTCTATGTCCTTACTGTATTTCTTTAGATTTTCTAGCTCAGTAATATGCCACTGGAACATATCTCAGCCAACTGTCATTTCTTCTCAACATAAATGTTTATTTAATATAATCTTTCTAGGGAAAACACTATAGTTAATGCACATACAATTTTTAAATTAAGAGTATTTAACTGTTAAAGGAAAATCTACATACCACTTTTCTTTAACATTTTAAAATTTTTCTATGCTTTTTTTCATATTCCTAAAGATTCTATAGGATTATCTTTGGTAGTGGTGCTCGCAGTCGTGATATGGTTTTTCATAATCCATACTGGTAATTTAGGCAGTTATACCTTTAGAATTGATTGAGTGATTTTGAAATGTGTTGAAGGCTACCAGAATTGTATTTTAATTTCCTATTTCGTTAAACTCAAATTTTTGGTTTTTTTTTTCTTTTTTCTTTTTTTTTTTAAAGATTTTATTTATTTATTTGACAGAGAGAGATCACAAGCAGGCAGAGAGGCAGGTAGAGAGAGAGGAGGAAGCAGGCTCCCCGCCGAGCAGAGAGCCCGATGCGGGGCTCGATCCCAGGACCCTGAGATCATGACCTGAGCCGAAGGCAGTGGCTTAACCCACTGAGCCACCCAGGTGCCCCAGGGTTTTTTTTCTTAATTGAGTTACAAGTCACTGGAAATTAAACAACTTCCTAAGAGCTTTAAATGACCAGATGCTTAGAATTTGCCTGATAATATGTTGAGATCTATATATTCCCTTAAACTCTTAACTTTGAATCTTCTATGATATTTTCTGAAATTTGGCAATTTCTTCTGCCTTAATTCAGCATGACCTGTCATGTGACTGCAGTTGACTGCATATAGAGCTTTTATTTAAGGCTGCATTATAATTTTTGAAGACTATAAAACAACAGCAATAAAAAATTATGGTAATGTTCAAGTTTCACCCTCATGGTCTCTCTCTCCAACATTTTATTCTTTTAATTTCCTTCCTGAGAGGAGATTTAAAGAACCTCTAATGCTTCACAAGGATCAGGGAGAGAATACATGGATTACAGTTAGAGGCCAGTGTAAAAATCCTAAAATATTAGGGAATCAGTTCCCAAGACTTCTTCTCCTTAACTTTAAAACTTAATCCTCAAAAAAAAAAAAAAAAAGTGGGGAAAAGAAAGGAGAGGGCATTTCATTTCTTCTTCACTCTTAAAAATGTTAACAGTGTGAGCCGGAAAAGCAGAATTGTTGAAATTTTAGGAGTTGGAATAGACACCCTTGTTTTAATCATGAGGAAACAGGACCACAGAAATTAAAGCCTTGTCCATGGTCGTCCAGCCAAGTGATCTCAAAAACCTGAAAATTTTCAGAGGCAAGCGCATTGATGTGGCCAATACAGAGGGGATCAGATTTTATTTAGTTTCGGAGGCATAAGAGCATTGGTATGTGTAATTGCCTTGGGGGTAAAGATGCACATATTGGTTACATCTGTATGTCCTTCTAAATACTCTCTTACATATGGGTATGACTCATAAGTAACACTGAATGTGTGATATATATGAAATGAGCTCCATGCTGCAGTGACTTAATTTTAAATCCCATATTCCACTTACGTTCTACTTTTAGTTGTATTGCCTCTGGCTCAACACATGCTCACTGAATCAGTTCAGGGACCTGACATGTAAAGTCAAAAGCTGAGCAGTTTTATCAGTATTCCCTCACCCTTATGATTTATTGTTCACAACAACAAAAACCTAGAAACATTCATCAAAGCATTCATCAAATGGAGACTTTGAAAAATGAATTATTACGAGGTTTCCAATGTAAACTGTTAAGTGAAAAAGAAACCTGAGGAAAAATAATATGTATATTGTGCATGAGGACATTTAAAAATATTCACATATATATATAGAAATTTTCCACAAGTATGAACAAAATAATTAACAGTGGCCACCTCTGTGGATAGATACTGAAGGTATGGGGTGACAGAGAAACTCACTTCTTATATATATCATTTTTATACAATGTGCTTTTTTCATATTTAAAAATAACTAAATAAACATGTGCAGTGTCTATCACATATATCCTATTGAGGGCCTTTAAGTGAAGTATGGGAAATAGAGCTAATTTCCACTTTCTTTCCTAATTTTCTCTCTATCTCTTTCTTTTTCTTTCTTTCTTTCTCCCTTCCTTCCTTCCTTCCTTCCTTCCTTCCTTCCTTCCTTCCTTCCTTCCTTTCTTTCTTTCTTTCTTTCTTTCTTTCTTTTCTTTTTTATGGTTGCTGGGCTTGGTTTTTTATGGAGTAGGTCACCATGTAAACTACATTCCTATGTTCCCTTAACAGCTGTCTTCCATTTCAGTTTGACTAGTGGAAGGCATAGGAAAGACAATGGAAAGGCAATGGAAAGAAGAAGCAGGAAAAAGACTAGGGTAGCTCTCCCCAACCATATACTCCTGATGATTTCTCTGGTTGAGTCTCCTCTGTGACTCTAGCTCCTTCCATAGACACAGCTTCCAACAGGCAGTCCTGTCAAAGTTCAGTTTCCTTGGCACAGGTCCTAGACTCCAGGAATATCATCCCTTCCCCTTGGTCTTCCAGACTAGGGACATTAGCAGCTTTGTGCTATTATTGATGTTTTGGCAACACTTTTCCATGTTGCTCTTTAAGCAATTCTAATACCTTCACAATTAGTTCTTTTATTCTCTGTATTTAATTATGTCAGGACTCTATTTTGCTACTTAGGCCCTGAAAAAATTGCTATTGAAAATGAAATTTTCTTGTCTTTTAAAGTTTGTTGTTATTATGGGACAGCAATTAATTTTATATAAGAACATTATTATTTCTAATCTCATTTATTTCCTTATTTTCTTTTTGAAACTATTTCCAGGCTTTTACCTGGTGGCTTTTCCTGGGAAATAGAGCCAAGGATCCTTGAGGTCTCAGTCTCCTTATCTGGCTATTTCAGTTTAATTTCCTGTTTGATTCAAGGGTTGTTGGAGAATGTTTCATTTATGGATGCAGTAGCCTTAATTTTATTATTATTATATTGAGATAGAATTTACATATATCATTGTGTAAGGTATAGGTATACAATATATTGATTAATTTTTATTATACATTTCTAATGTCAAGGCATTTTGGTTAGAAAATATTGCTTAAGTATTTCACTTTGGAAAGCTTGAGATTTTATTTAGGGCTTGTTAAGCTGCCAACTTTATTTTCCATGAATCCTTAAACATTGCTTTATAAATTTTATTTAGGTGCGTGCGTGTGTGTGTGTGTGTGTGTGTGTGTATGATCCATTCACATTATTGTGGCTTTTAGTTTTCTGTATTGGTATAATTTTTAATGTATACCATCTGTCAGAGACTATATATGTTTTCTATTACTATTCATTTATGTATATTCCTTGAATTATTTTTTCATTTTTCTCAAATGTCATTTATTAGAAAATACAATTCCAGAGAAAGTAGCAGATACAAGGATGTCTGGGAAGTGGGTACAGTACACGGGTCTTGAATTTTTAAAAGTTTTTGCTTTATGTATTTTTAAAAAAGATTTTATTTATTTATTTGAGAGAGAGAGAGAGCACAAGTAGGCAGAGTGGCAGGCAGAGGGTGAGGGAGAAGCAGGCTCTCCATTGAGTAGGGAACCTGAAGCAGGGCTCAATCCCAGGACTTTGGGAGCATAACCCCGGGGCGAAGGCAGCTGCTTAACCTACTGAGCCACCCAGGCACCCCTCTATGTTTTTTCAAATAAATTCAGGATAGTTAGATCTTCATTATAGACTGTATACTTCTTCATTATGAAATCCTTTTCTTAGGCTAGTTTCATGCTTTTTGCCCTGAATTCAAACTTTATTATTTAGTAATATGACCTTGAAATGTTTTGCTCTAATATAACTTTAATTTTTTTGTTATTTGTTTTCTTTTTTTTCATGGAGAATATAATTTATGTACATGTGGGAACTTTTTTGTCTTCCATACCCTTTTAAATGGCTCTTAATTATTTTCTCTAATACTTTATAAATCTTTATTCTTGTACCGTTCATTTTACTTCATTTTCTCAAGTCTGATCAGTTTGTATTTTTGGTGGTATCCATTTTAAAAATTTCTCTTCTAAAATGGATTTTATGACTAAAAGTCATATTTATTTCTTCTATTTCCTTGCTGAATTATGCCAGGTCACTTTTAATATCCTTCTATTGGCTTATCTTTTCTTTTTGGAGCCATTCTTTCTTGTTCTAAATATTTTTTCTCCTAAAAAAGACTGTTTTCTTTTATTTTTAAAAGTCACTGAGAACTATTTGGGGGGAATCATCTCTTTTTCAATAATTGCTATGTGTGATTTTTGTGTGTATTTTGTATTTTTCATTTTTTCTTCATATAACCATATATGTGGGCTTTATAATAGTCTCTTTCTGCTATTTTTCTCATCTTTAAATGGGGTCACTCCTTCAGGGCTAGCCATTTGCTGAACAGCAGTTTGAGAAAGGACTGGGGAGTAAGCTGGGTAGAAGATAGTTTTATTATACTGAAGCTATCTCGGTTCTCTTTCTAAAATTTCTGCTAGAGGACAGAATTTTGTCCACTTCTATAAGGATGTGCCCATTCAGTTTGTTTATCTTGCAATGAAGCAATGTGTTGGGATATTGTGTAAATTTTAAGTTGAATTCATGTAATATTTATTAATTATACTTTTCCAGTTTTGAATAGCAACTATAAAATAGCAACTGATTGTCAATCCCCATCTCTTTGCTGTATTGCCAGCCTACTAATTGCAAAGATGATAGGTCTACCTCATTCTTCATTTGGTTCCACATTGCCTGTCACTTTCCACCACTTGCTGTTTCAAACAAGAAATCACTGGTCAGGTGCCTCAGGGCTTTGTCTCCTTCCTTTATAGAATTCCATGTCCTGCCCGAGTTCTGTTAAGGTATGCATCTATTATGCTCAATTGAATTCAAATCTTACTGTATTCCTCATAGTTTTTGGTTTGTTATTATAGTAGCTATTATCATTTAAGATGGAATTTCCTTCTTTTTGTTCCTTATTGTTCTTTTCAGCTAGTTTCAGAGAAGAAAATAGAAGTAGAAGTGCACTTACTTTGCAATCTTAACTGTCTGCAAACCACTGGTTGTTAAACTGCTTTAAAAAAAAAAAAGATTTCATTTTTTCGACAGAGAGATCACAAACAGGCAGAGAGGCAGGCAGAGAGGGAGAAGCAGGCTTCCCGCTGAGCGGAGAGCCCAATATGGGGCTCCATCCCAGGACCCTGAGATCATGGCCCAAGCTGAATACAGAGGCTTAACCCACTGAGCCACCCAGGCGCCCCTGTTAAGTTACTTCTAACACAGTATGTTAACTCCACCCCCAGAGCTTCTGATTTAATGGGTCCAGTGGGGGCCCTACAGTTTGCATTTCTAACTAGTTCCCAGGTGATGCTGATGCTGCAAGACCATGGATCAAACTTCCAGGAACTGCAGGTGTAAGCTACTTATTTGATAGTAGAGTCACCTCTGGGCTTACCTTAATAAGAGACAGATTTGAGTCCCAAGTCATGAATGTCATGTTAGGTGAATTTTTCTAAATTCTTTATGTAAAAATGGAAATAGATATATGTTTGGTGGCTGTGTAAAGACTTCTGAATATTCAGTAAAAATGTTTACAGCTAATGATTCAGTGGGGACAGTTTTGTTCATTTTTTTCCCCTAAAATATCCATTCAATTTTACTCAAAATTAGGCTAGCTTATTTTCCAGTTGGCCTTAAGTTTTCTAAGTGTAATTAAGGTATGACCTTAAGTGTCACATTATACATAAACAGACATTTCTTGGCCCTGAATTTCTATCCATAGTTTTTAGCTTTGAACTACTCAGTAGATATCTGAAATATTGAACTGATCTTTACCATGTAGGTAAAAATATTCTACCTGAATGTTTTTTACTCTGGCCATTATATTTTCAGTTTGACATTTTGGTGGCTTTTTCATCTCTGTTTCAACTTCCCTCCCTTTCCTGGTATAGGACAGAGATTAGCCCAGTAAATGTCACGTTCATGTGGCAAAATGCCCAAACACATTGGAAACTTGATGATTCAGGATCATCTGGAGGATACTATAGGTATGATAGAGATAAAATTTTTTTGATTATATATTAAAAATGAAACCTTTGTAGTTGTAATAAACCTTACAGCCTTGGGTGAATGACTCATTTAAAACTTGAAAATTCAGAAGGAACATCTGGGGTAATAATTTACTGTTTTATTTGTGGTCTACGGTTATCTTTCTCAATGGTGTCATTTTTGCTGCCTACAAATTATAAGCTGTTATACGTACAGTGTTCAAACATGAACGTACACTGGGAGCTGAAGGATGATTCTAGCATTTGTTAGTCTATACCTGTCTGGTCTGTAATAATGGGAAGAATTGATGACTGGAAAGTAAGATAATTTCCAAAACAACTGTAATGTTGTCAGTTAGAAAAGGGCAGAGTGTGTCCTTAATTTCAGCAGAGGTTCCAGGATATTTTATTGAGTTTAAACTGAGTTCAGAGCCATGTGCCTGGGAAAGCTATTTGAAGATAAGCATAGTTGTCAGAAGAGCCAAAAGAGCAAGGATGTTGTAGCACTTTCACATGTGTTTCCCTTACTTATAATCCTTATCTAATAGACGCATCCATGACTATGCATATAATTGTTAAGTTGTTTATAGGAATACTCATTAAGATCAATAAGAAAAGAAAAATTATGAGTAAAGTTAGGAAGGTTGCTTTAAAAATCAGCCAAAACAAATAAAAACAAAATATTGTTTAAATAACAAGATGACAACTGTTCTTCCAAAATATTGTTTTTGTGAAACCCAACTCATGGATTTTGAGGTAGTCTGGAGTGTGAACGCCGCTGTGTTTCCTGCCATGGACTTTTTCCAACCCTAGCCAGCCATCACACTGTCCATCACTAAAATAGAAAAGACTCTTTTCTCTCTTATTCAGTGAAAAGCTGCTATTGCACTCAATCAGATTGGAGGTTGAAAGTGTGCAGTCGTATGATATTCATACCACCTTCAACTGCAGATCATTCTTGGTGTATCATTCCAACAGTGTGTTCTTTGCATTTTCAGGGAAGGCTATATAGATTTTCCAGAGCATGGGCACAGAATTTCTGCTGGTACCTAGGTGAAGCCTGGGCCTAGAGATCTGTCTGCTCTATGTTCCCACCTGCATATTTTATCAGTTGTACTATTATTTAATAGAAATCTATTTATTTTTTTCCATTCAAAATGCAATACTGCTACTACTAATAATAGCAACTGTCTGTCTTAGTTTTTAAAAATCTTTAACTTTCATAACAATTTTTGCAGTACAGGCCCTAATATGAAAAAATGGACTTACTTAGAGTTCCAGAGAAGGCCCTGGTATGATTTTTCAAATACCCCAATCCAAGTTTATATGCTAGAGATTGAGCCCACATAAACCCACCAGACAGAAAGCTGTCCATGGTCTAAGTGGCCAATTTTGTCCTAGTAAACTGATTGAGAGCTTAGGATAAGAACATCTGACTTCGTAAAGGGACTGACCAGTTGAAAAAGTCTACTGTCCTTACAAATCTCGGAGATTTGACCAGGGAAGTAGAAAGAGGATTTAGCTTGGCATGTAAAGCTGCCGATTGAAAAAATTTCAAGTATGCAACTTAGACTTGTTTTTTCCCCCCCAAAAAGTACTAATATGGAAATCTAGGCTCATAGAGACCCTTCCGGAAGTTCCTCACATTGCTGTGAGTATCGTTCTTTTTCATAAGCTAAATGTTCATGCAGCTAAGGAATAAAGCATTCTAGCTATGTGTTTGTTAAAGATTATGCCTTCATTGGAATTTTACAGCATCAGTGGGAACAATAATAACAAGAAAGAATTCATTGGATGAGAACAGGTAGGAGTTTGTGAGTGCTAAATCTAATAATCAACTGACTAGTCAAAAACTGGGACCAACTGGATATTCGAGACCTGAATGTCTATGCTATTGTACTTAATTAACACAGTCATGAGTAAGTTATAAATATTGACACCTTTATTATTAAAAATAGAGGAAAACCCACCAGAAGAAAGGAAATCAGAGGATTTCATTAAAGCCTCTCAAAATAATAAATATATAATCAGGTCCATGAACCCAGAATTAGTTTGTCTTTTATCAGATTCTTCTACTTTGTAGTATTTCTCACAGCAAGAAATTTTGGCAATAAGAACATCTGTGTGCAGTAAATATACTTAGCATTTTCCCATAGAATTCAAGTTTTATGAAAAATAAACAAAAATAATGACAATAAAAACCCAAAGGGAACTGAGAAACATAAAAGAGTAATTGAATTCTTTTAATCCCTATGGCTAAAGTAAATGAGATTAAAAAAAAATATTTTATATATTTATTTGAGAGAGAGAGAGAGATTGAGAGAATAAGTGGGAAGAGGGGCTGAGGGAGAAGCAGACTCCCTGCAGAGCTGGGAGCCTGATGCAGGACTCAATCCCAGGGCTCTGGGATCATGACTGGAGCCAAAGGCAGATGCTTAACTAACTGAGCCACCCAGGTGCCCAGTAAATGAGATTTTTAAATAAATGTCAGACTTGCTCCTTTTTTTTAAATAGCTAAAACAATTTTTTACTGAATTATAATTGGTATACAATATTATGTTGGTTTCAGGTACTTAAGATATTGATTTGATATTTTGATACATTATGAAATGATTACTTCCAGAGGTCTCATTACCATTTGTCACCATACAAATTTATTACCATATTATTAGCTATGTTCCCTGTGCTGTACAGAATATCCCCATAACTTATTTACCTTCTAACTGGAAGTTTATACCTTTTAATCCCCTTTACTTATTTTGCCCATCTCCCCTCTTCCTCTTTGTCAGTCACCAGTTTGTTCTGAGTATGTTTTTGATTTTTAGATTCCAGATACAACTAAAATAATAAAGTTTATGTGTTTCTTTGTTTGGCTTTTTTCACTTAGCATAATATACTGTGTGTTTGTCCACGATGTCGCAAATGGCAAGATTTTATTCTTTTCTATGGCTGAGTGTGTGTGTGTGTGTGTGTGTGTGTGTGTGTGTGTGTGTGTGTATGCATATGCATGTGTACACATGTGTCGGTGTGTGTGTGTGTATTCATCTTTCAGTAGACACTGAGAACGTTTATATCTTGTCTATTGTAAATAATGCTGTAGTGAACCCAGGGGTACATACAGCTTTTTGAATTAGTGTTTTTATTTTCTTCAGACAAATACCCAGAAGTAAAATTGCTGGATTGTATGGTAGTTTTCTCTTAACTTTTTGAGGAACCTCCATACTGTTTTCCATGATGGCTACATCAATACGTTGCCATCATCAGTGTATGAGGGTTCCCTTTTCTCCATATCCTTGCTTATACTTGTTATTTCTTGCCCTCTTGATAATAACCATTCTGATAAGTGTGAAGTGATATCTCACTGTGACTTTGATTTGCATATCTCTGATGTTGTTGAACATCTTTTCACATGCCTGTTGGCCATCTGTATGTCATCTTTGGAATAGTGTTTGTTCAGGTCCTCCACATATATTTTATTGAGTTTTTTTTTCTGTTATTGTCATTGAATTGTATGAGTTCTTTATATTTTTTGGATGTTAACCCCTTATAAAATATATTGTTGACAAGGATCTTCTATTTAGTAAGTTGCCTTTCATTTTGTTGATGGTTTCCTTTGCTGTGCAAATACTTTTAAATTTGATGTGCTCTCATTTGTTTAGTTTTGCTTTTGTTGCTCTTCCGTGGGAGATAGACCCAAAAATATATTGATAAGACCAATGTCAAAGAGCATACTATGTTTTCTTCTAACAGTTTAATGGCAGTTCTTACATTTAAGTCTTTAATCTATTTAGACTTTAAAATTTTTGTGTATAGAGTAAGAAAGGGTCCAGTTTCATTCTTTTGGACATACCCAGGTTTCCCAGCACCCTTTATTGAAGAGATTGTCTTTCCCCATTGAATATTCTTGCCTCCTTTGTCATAGATTAATTGACCTTATAAGCATGCATATATTTCTGGGCCTTCTATTCTTTTCCATTGATCTACATGTCTCTTTTTGTGCTTGTGCTATACTGTTTGATTACTATAGCTTTGTAATATGTCTTTAATTCTAGGATTGTGATACCTCCAACTTCATTCTTTCTCAAGATTGCTGTGACTATTCAGGGTCTTGTGTGGTTCCATGAAAATTTTAGGATTCTTGTTCTAGTTCTGTGAAAAATGCCATTAGTATTTGGGTGGGATTGCATTGACTCCGTACGCTGCTTTGGGTAGTATGGACATTTTAATAATATTAATTCTTCCAGTTTATGAGTATAGTACGTCTTTCATTTATTTGTGTCAACTTCAATTTCTGTCATTAACGTCTTATAGTTTTTAATGTATAGGTCTTTCACCTCTGTGGTTAGATTTATTCCTAAGTATTTTATTCTTTTTGATGCAATTGTAAATAGCATCAATTTCTTAATTTCTCTTTTTGGTAGTTTGTTATTAGTGTATAGAAATGCAACTGATGTGTATATTAAATTCGTATCCTGTAAATTTACTGAATTCATGTATTAGTCCTAACAGGTTTTGGTGGGAATCTTTAGGATTTTCTCCACATACAATCATATCATCTGCAAATCATGACAGTTGTACCTTTCCAATTAGACAGTTGTCCTTTCCAATTTGGATACCTTTTGTTTCTTTTTCTTACCTAATTGCTCTGGTTAGAATTTTCAATGCCATGTTGAATAACAAAGGTTAAAGTGGACATCTTGGTCTTGTTCCTGATCTTAGAAGAAAAGCCTTAATTTTCTCACCAATGAATATGTTGTTAAGTACTGACTTTTCGTATATTGCCTTTATTATGTTTAGGTAGCTTTCATCTTTACCTACTTTGTTGAGTTTTTTTTATAATAAATGAATGTTGAATTTTGTCAAATGCTTGTTCTTCATCTGTTGAGATGACTGTATGATTTTTATCTTTCATTTTGTTAATGTGATCTATCTTGTTGATGGATTTGCAAATATTAAACTGTCCTTGCATTCCTGAAATGAATACCACTTGGTCAAGTTGTATGATGCTCTTCATGTAATCTTGGATTTGGTTTGCTAATCTTCTGTTGAGGATTTTTGCATTATTTCCTCAAGGATATTGACCTTTAACCCCCCCCCCCCTTTTTTAGTGTTTTTGTCTGATTTTGGTATCAGCATAATGCTGGGCTCAGTAAATGAGTATGAAAGTGTTCCTTACTCTAGAATTTTGGGTAATAATTTGAAGAGAATAGTTATTAATTCTTCTTTAAATGTTTGCTGAATTCACCTGTGAAGTCATCTGGACTTAGACTTTTGTTTGTTGGCAGTTTGTTGTTTATTTTTTAAAGATTATTTATTTGGGATAAAGAGAGAGAGAGAGAAAGAAAGAGAGAGACAGAATGAGTAGGAAGGAGGGAGAGGGAGAGAGAATCTCAAGAAGACTCCATGATGAGTGTGGAGTCAGACATTGAGGTCAGTCCCACCTCCTGAGATCACTGACCAGAGCCAAAACCACGAGTTGGATGCATAACTAACTATGCCATTCAGGCATCCCTTGTTGGCAGTTTTTTGATTACTGATTCTTTCATGAGTAGTAATTGGCCTATTCAGATTTCTATTTCTTCATGATTCAGTCTTGGAAGATTGTGTTTTTGGAATTTATTCATTTCTTCTAGGTCATCTAATTTGTTGGCATATAATTATTTATAGTATTCTCTTATTATTTTTTTCTTGTGATACCAACAGTAATTTTCCTCTTTCTGATTTTATTTATTTGGGCTCCTTTTTTCTTGATGAGTCTGGATAAAGCTTTGTCAAGTTGTTTATTTTTCAAAGAATCAGCTCATAGTTTCAATGATCTTTTCCACTGTCTTTTTAGATTCCATTTCATTTATTTCTGCTCTGGTCTTTATTATTTCCTTCCTTTTACTAATGTAAGGCTTTGTTTTTCTCTAGATCCTTTAAATATAAAGTTAAATTGCTTATTTGAGATTTTTGTTTCTTGAGATTTACCTGTGTTGCTGTGAATTTTCCTCTTAGAACTGCTTTTACTGCATCCCAAAGATTTTTGAAACTTTGTATTTCCATTTTCATTTTTCTCAAGGTATTTTTTTAAAATTTTCTCTTTAATTTCCTTATTGATTCATTGGTTCATTAATAGCATGTTATTTAGGTTCTTTGTGTTTTTTCTATTTCTCTTCTTTTAATTGATTTCTGTGTCATGCTTGTGGTCAAAAGATTTTTGTGAACTTGTTGAGACTTGTTTTGTGGCATAACATGTGATCTATGCTGGAGAATGTTTCATGTGCGCTGGAAAAGAATGTCTATTCTGCTGTTTTTGGATGGAATGTTCTTCTACCATTTTAATTATAATGTATCTCAGTGTGTTTGTCTTTGGGTTCATCTTATTTAGAATTCTCTGGGCTTCCTGGTCTTGGATGTCTGTTTCCTTTCCAGATTAGGAAAGTTTTTGGCTATTATTACTTCAAGTCATTTTTCTTATACTTTATCTCTTCTTTCTCTTTCTGGGACCCCTATAATGCAAATGTTATTCTGCTTAATGTTGTCCCAGGGGTCCCTTAAGATAGTCTCACTTCTTTTAATTCCTTTTTTTTTTTTTTTAAATTTTGTTGCACTGTCTGGATATTTTCTGTTGCCTTGTCTTCTAGCTTGCTGATTCTATTTAATACATTCTGACATTGAAACCCTTTTAGCTTATTTTTCAGTTTTGTTATAACTTCTGTTTGGTTCTTTCTTATAATTTCTATCTTTGGGAAAGTTCACCCATTCTTCTCCCAAAACTGGTGGGCTTTATTATGACCATTATTTTGAGGTCTTTATCTGGTAGTTTGCTTATATTCCTCTGTCTCTTCATTTTGCTTCTCTTTCTGTGTTTGTCTATATGTGTTAGATTAAATAGGCACTTTCCTCTCTTGAAGAAGTGGTCTTGTATAGCAGTTGTAGTCTGTGATGGCAGTTCAATCTCTCCTGGCCACCACTCTATGTTCACCCCTTATGTGGCTGCATATACTTGCCAGTTATGATAGGGCCATGTCTGCTATATGTGGAGTTTTGGGCAAAGCAATTCTTAGGCCTGGTTATGGTTTGTCATTGTGGGTAGAACTGGGTTCAAGTTATGATAGGGCCATGTCTGCTATATGTGGAGTTTTGGGCAAAGCAATTCTCAGGCCTGATTATGGTTTGTCATTGTGGGTAGAACTGGGTTCAAGTTATGATAGGGCCATGTCTGCTCAATGTGGAGTTTTGGGCAAAGCAATTCTCAGGCCTGGTTATGGTTTGTCATTGTGGGTAGAACTGGGTTCAAGTTACTTGCCCATCTGGGTTGCAGCTCACTGTCTGTGCAGGTTGGATGGGGCTCATTTTCTGTATAGGTTGGGTGGTGCTCAGGTTGTGTACCCAGTCTAGTTTTGAGATGACTGCTGCGTGGGGATGGCAGGGCTTAGGGTGTTCACCTGTCCTGGTTGTGGGCTCTTCATTCATTTTTGTCTTTCTGTTGCCTGGGGTGGATGGGGCTCAGGATGCTTGGTTGTCCCAGTTGCAGTTCAGTCTCTGGGTGGGCTGGGTGGGACTTTGATCTTACCTGGCCCTATTGTGGGATAGGTGGGTTTCATAAGCCTTGGGACACTTGCCCATCCTGGCTATGTTGTGGGGTAGGGAGATCATGCCCTATGGTGCTAGCAGGCTAGAAAGAGGGGACCAAACATGGTGCTCATGGGCTTGGTCACCAGCAACTTAGGATGAGAATGTAAAAATGGACTCCAATAGTGCTTTTTCACTGGGTAAATTCCCTATAAGTCCGTACCTCTCTAGCAGTTGGTATAAAAATAGTAAGTGGGTCTTCCTTGCTTATGGTCTAGATGGTTTTCAATCTTGCATTTTACCTTGATCTCAGAGTGAGTGGGTTTTCTCTCAAGCCCTTTAAGAGTGGGATGTCTATTCCCTGAAGTCCTAGGATTCTCCTGGTCTTAATTCCTACTGATTTGCAAAAATAAACATTTTGGAGGGATTCTCTTTCCAATGCTGGCTCCCAGGGTCAGAGTGTCTGATATGTGGCACAATCTCTTCACTTCTCAAGGAAGAGTTCCATATTTTGGGGATTATTTCTGATTATGGGATCACCACCTCTGGGGTGGGAGCCTGGGGAGACTGTGTCTCTGCATCTCTTCTGTTGTGCGAGTGCTATTTATCTAGTTCTCAGATCCTTTCCAGAGGAAAATTATTCTATATGTAGCTATAAGTTTCTCCTATCTTTCTACCCCTCCATCTTGAACCCCCTGCCTCCAGATATTCTAATATTCTCTGAATCCCCAGTGTTTACTATAAGTCAGCTGGCAAAAGGGTAAGAACAGAGGCCCACTGTCTCTGTCCCCACAGACCTGGCTTCTTCCATGTTGGCCCAAGGCATTCTGTACATAGAGCTCTGTTAGTATTTACCACTCATATTTATAGGTTCATCTCTCTCAGTATGCAGGAATATGTGGAGGTCAGAGACTGTGTCTTAAATAACCTCATGGTGTCCTCCTTCTTCTCAATTACTTATTGCTACTAAGGAACTTTTACGTTTCTTGATATTTCCTGTCATTTTCATTTTGGGGGAACATGTGGGGAGCAAGAGTTGTTAGGGCTAAGCAAGTAAAGTGGGGGAACAGAGGGGATGATCGTCTGCTTCTACTTGGTTCAGGGATTACTTGGAATTCCTATTACAGGAGTGCCAAAGAACTGGCTATTTAAGAGAGTTTTGAAGATTCTGGCTGGCAGAATTTCTTGGAACCGAGGTAGAAAGTGAGAGGCAGAATTAGGTAGGAATGGTATTGTACCTGCAGACAGAAAGCAGGGGGCAGCTCTCTTGGCAGGAATATTGGAGTTCTTAGAGTTAGCAGTGCCAGAAGTGGGGCTTCTCAGGCCTGGGGGTATACTTCCCAGGATATCACGCTATAGCTTTATGGAGTTGAACTTTCCCTTGAAATTCATGGAAGATTCTTGCTACGTGGCTTCTAGCACAAAACCTCAGATGGACCAGCCAGCCATGTCCCTTTCTTTGCTGTGAGAAGTGAAATTTTGTGGGGACTGTGTTGGAGGCTGGACTTTTCTGATTATAGGAAGAAAAAAGAAAATATACAGTGGTGGTGGTAGGGGGTGTTAGGGCCAGTATCAGCCGGACTTGTTTCCATTTTGGAATAAGTGATGAAGAAACAAAAAGAGCCAGATAGTAATCTCTCCAGAGAACAACACTGAACTCTATGGGGGCACATGGGAAAAGAGTTAACTCCTTTCATCCCCTTCTCTCCTCTTTTCTCTCCTTTTCAGTTTTCCCTTCTTTTCTCCTCTCTTCCCTTTTTCTCTTCTTTCCTTTCCTGTCCTGTCCAGCCCTGTTCTCTCCTCTATTCTTCTTCTCAGGGTTTTGGTTTCTATGAAGCCTATGAGAGGGATAATAGAAAACAGTGGGTTATAACCCCTATAAACTTCAATTTAAAGTACTCCCATCAGTCAATATTCAACCAGGAAAATACAAACCACCAGAAGTATTTAAAATAGTAGGAATTTAATATGACGAATTGGTTGAAGATAAGAAGGAAGATCTGAGAAGCTAAATAGGAGATAGAGTGGCAAGCCAGAGATTAGCAGCAAAATAGAAAGCAACAAGAGAGAAAAAGGGAGAGGCTTTTTTTTTTTTTAATGAGATATAACTGACATATAACATTGTATAAGTGTAAGGTATACATACAAGGGTTGATTTGATACATTTATGTATTGCAATATGATTTTTGCTGAATCCTGAGGGTTGTAGTCATGAAGTGGAATTTAGAACTGCAACTGACTTTTCTTGCCATGAAGCCATGTGGGAGAAGAGGCCTGCGGCAGAAAAAGAGGTAGAAATGCCCAGGCTTTTCCTTTTCTTCTGCTTTCCAATGTTCCCACAAGTTGCCTCTCCTTAGCTGAAGCCAGAGGGAGCTGAAAACTCAGGGAATGTAACCTGCAGGGGGCAGCACCTCCTTGTTACAGAAAGGTGCAGAGGAAAGGAGATGAATGGATTTGAGACCAACAGACAAGGCTCAGCACTCTCCCTGTGGTAATAGCCTTCTGGGTAATATGATGGAGGAAAGGTGTGTGTGTGTGTGTACGCGCGTGCGTGCGTGCATGCGTGCGTGCGTGTGTGTGTTGTAGGGTAGGGGTGGGGGGTGGCGGATAGTCTGAAGTGAGAGAAATTCTTAACTTTCTTGCCAGAGGAGTTGAAGTTTATGCTGGCTTGATACTCGGTTTTCAGACCAAGGGATCATATTCAACATGAATTCATTTCACAGACTTTAATAAAACATTAGATTTTGCCACCAGTTCAAATGAGCTAATCTAAGACTGTATTCCAAATGAGTAGTAACAGATAGAATTTTGTTCTAATATGTACAAATAACCAAATAATTCAATCAAGTGGTGCTCAGTCTTCACACTGAAATAGTAATATTCATGTCTTACTATAGTTATCAGGGAAGAATTAGACTTAGAGGAGGCATATATGTTTATTTTCATTTATTCATGATGTTGTCACCACAGATGGGCAAGCTCGTTTGGATAAAATACAAATTGGCCTAAAGGTTTAAGATAAAAATCAGCTATTTAAGGACTGAAATTTTTTAATTAACCTTTTTTCCCTTTTTCATTTTTATGTGTCTCTTGCTTTTTCTGTTTTCAGCCAAGAGAGACAGTACTGAAATGTCATTTAAAAATGTTGATTTTGCAATATTTCTCTGCCCTTGGGAACAGGAAATACCTAGAATTCTGCTAGTAAGATGGTTCTTATGAAATTTCTCTTGTAATTTTTATAATGAAGGGGATTAAATATGTTTGCATGAGTATCCAACATTGGGAACTCTGTCACTCTGATGCTCCAGACTCATTGACATTTTCCCAAAATATTCCTTCTTCCATATGTTAGGGAATTACATTTAAGATCAAGTAATGAGTATAATTGAGTCTGTGCTGGTTTTGGATTACATACTTCTTATGAATGTGAAATAGATTAAAGAGGGGACACTTGAGAAGTAATGTATTCCAGCAATAATATCAACTGGTGTAAGGAAGAAGCTGAGCAAGTGATTTTTGTCAGCTTAAATTGGTGTTTTCTTCTCTTCAGAGGAGAGAAGGTGGGGTTAGCTAGTAAGTGACAGCTTTCTGAAGGCCTCCCAGACTACCTAGATAGCTTTTTGGGTTGCATGGTGAACTCCTAGTCACCCGAGCCATGGAACTGATTTAGCAATAAGTTAATAAAATAATGTCACTTAAGGCCAAAAATGGGGAAAAAAAATATTATGTTCTCTTATCTTCCTTGAATCATGAGAATTACCTCTCTTTTTAGTTGCTCTCAAGATCCAAGTCTTATGTTTACATTACCATAGCTGTAGATAATTTGATTGGCTTAATCCACTTTTGAGAGAGAAGAAAGCAGACTGTTTGTCACCGAGTGCCCACTATGTTCTAGCGGCTGTGTGAGTTGCTTGGCAGTGCTTAAGATGAGAAACGGGCATTAACGGATGATTGTCACAGCTGCAGGCTGTACTCCATTACCAGTATTGGATGCAAATGATAGAGGGCCCCTGTTGTGTCTTAGTGAAGTTAGTACGGACTTTGGAATCAGTTGCCTGTTTATCCTCAAATCCATTTTCTGTCCTTCCCCTGCTTCCCCCTCTGTATTGCAGAGAAGCTGTCCTTGTTATTTCCCAAACTTTGCCATTCAGCTCCTCCCTGGGGGTGGCACTGGTAGGCACTGGCAAGAAATAGAGGGATAGAGCAAGGGATAATCCAGGATACTTGTCTTCACCTCTCTCTGCTTCAGGGATATCTTTAATAGGGACTCTTTCTTCTGAAGCTTCAGCTCCTGCCAGATAGCTTGTTCTTCCATGGCCCCAACTCCCATTGTCTGAGCCTGCTAGGTTCCAGCTTCTGCATGTCTTCAGCCCCTGAGTTCTGGTGACATCGCCACATCCCTTTACCCACCCAACTCTGGGGATAATTGCAGCCTCTTGTAGTTAGAAATTCCTGGTTGCCTCCCCTCCAGTGTTTTCTGTTGGGGCTCTTCTAATTATTCTGTAACAAATATTCCTTAGAAAACTCCCTCTATTAAATTACCAGGAACATGGGGTGCCTCGGTGGCTCAGTGGGTTAAAGCCTCTGCCTTGGGCTCAGGTCATGATCCCAGAGTCCTGGGATTGAGCCCTGCATCGGGCTCTCTGCTCAGCAGGAAGCCTGCTTCCTCCTCTCTCTCTGTCTGCCTCTCCACCTACTTGTGATCTCTGCCTGTCAAATAAATAAATAAAATCTTAAAGAAAAGAAAAATTACCAGGAACAGGAATTGGTCCCCTGGCTGTACAGTGAATGATGCTGAATCTGAGAAATGTAAGTTAAAGTCTACTTTTGACCCATCATGAGCAATCTGCTTGCTTGGGCAAGTCATTTAGGTCTCTGAGGATGTTTTCTCATTCATATTGTGGCATTAATACAGACCTCCAAAATTGTAATAGAACTTAAATGAGATTTCTATCATGGCACCTAGCACAATGCAAGCATCCAATAAATCTTAGCCCTTAAGCCCATGATTTAAAAACCAGGACACTGCTCTCTAAACTGTCTAATATAGAAAATCCTAGGGAAACAAAAGCATCATGATTATATGAGTAAAACATTCATTTAAGAGGGTGTGTGGGTTGTTGGAAAGGTCATGGAATACAAATTGGAGTTGTTTGGACATACTGTCTATGGAGAAGAGCAGATTATCTGGGAGCAAAAGATGAGACTAGGGTGTATTCCAGGGAAGGGGTCAACTGGGAGACAAAAATTGGCTAAAAGATGTGAAGGCGTGACTGTGAAACAAGAACAGTGGGCAGCAAGTAGTTACAAAACTGAGGGCACTTAAGGATAGCTTCAGGAGGTGAGAACCATCCAGAGATTTATGCAAACCCAAAGTATCAGAAGAAAACACTCCCTTGTGTAAAAGAAAACAATGTTGCTTTTGCCTTATTGCAATTCAGTTTTTGGTAATCTACATTGAACATGACATCAGAGCTCTTCTATGATGTATTTGGTGATTGGAAATGGGTAGCTGCTTCAAGCAGAAAAAGCCTATAAACTTACCCCAGTTTATAGAACCATATTAAAAAAAACCCAAGTCATCCAAAGCTTAATTGATCTTGATATGTTCTTAACCTCCTTTCTCTGACTGGAAAGTTATATAGGGAAGCATAGTTTATTAATGAGGTAGACATGAGATTGATGGTATAATGGATCCACATATCTAAGGCTGTAATGGAAAAATAGTTTGGTTAACTTTAGTAAATGTGTTTAGAGTATGACATAGGCTTGGAAGATAGTAGGTGCTCAATTAGTGCTTGTTGAATTAAATGTGTATTAAATAAAAATATTGGCAACACGAAATGACACATTTCCCAAAAGTTTAACAGGGCAATCACAAAGGAATAACATTTTGAAATAATGAATGTGAAACTATAAAATGTGATACAAATGTAAGATGTTATTCTAAAAGAATCCTGTGTAACATAGCAAGAGTTGTTGGTATTAAATCATGAATCATAATTTTAGTCTTGTGAAGTAGGGAGTGTCAGGTATTTGTATCTCTGATTTATATCTCAGTAAATCATGGTAGAATGTAGTGGGCCTGGAAAACAAATCTAGAGCAGACTGGAGTCTGCTTTTGATGATACTATACTTGAATGGAACGCAAACAACCTAATTTAAAGGTATTGTGACAGACTTTGTTATCTACACAGCAAGATGCATTTGAGTCTTGCTCTTTACAGGGCTTGCGCATTTCCTGGTCACTGAGAGCAGGAGGATCTCCCTGGCTCTGCTCCAAGTTGGCTTACAATATCTTCTGGCTAAATTTATCCTTGGGCTAAATCTGGTACAAAGGAGACTGCACAAGCAGTTGCTTTCAGTCCAGTGCCTCACAAGAGAAACTGTTCTTTGTGTAGAGAGACAGATAGTACTTAATTCTTCCAGCTATCATAGGAGAGAGACGTTATTGGGGGTTATGGGAGGAAACTTCTTTCCCTATAGGAATCACCATGAGGGTACACTCTCACACTCTTCAAGAACATTGAAAATACTCAGAAATAAAATCTGGGGATAAGGACTTGGAAACTTGAAGTTAGAAAAAAATTGCAAAGGTTCATTCTTATTTACACTGTGGTTGAAGTTCATAGCATTTTGTTAACAATCACTTCAAAGTCTTCCTTTAATTGAACTTACTCTTTCTCATGGGAACCTTCTGCTAGTTCTCCTTACCAATATTCTCCTTTTCAATATTTCATATAAACTTTCCTTCATAATAGGGGTTATTTAGGATGCTGCCTAGATACAGCTATTATTTTATGTCAGGGAAAACAACACAGAGTCCTAAGTGAAAACAGAATGGCATTCCTTTCAAATATACCAATATGCTGGGGCTTTTACTCTCAATAAGACTGCCCTGAAAAATAAATACAGTTTCAAATAACCATTCTGAATATCCTAAAATGCTCTGAGACATTTTGGCACCATCGATAGAAAATTAATTTGTGGTTTATTCAAATTACTCAGCATGAAGAGAAAATAGCTCTGTAAATGAATGGAAACCAATTTCTTAATGTTTCTCATTCGCCTAATTGTTTTCCCAAGGAATAAATAATAAACAATCAAATAAAAAGTTCATGAAAGGTACAAGACATGGTCATGGCCACAGGGTTTCCTTCCATGCTTTCATAGTTTTTACAGGTTCTTTTGTGAACCAATCACCTCCATTACTATCAACATTAACAAAACAAAGATTCACCCATTTCCAATTGTTTTTGTTTCTCCTCTTTATTATTATGTCCTTCTACTCCCCCTTCTACTTTTCTTCCTCCTTCCTCAGCTCTCCTTCTCTGCCTTCTATTTTCCAACAAGAGTCTTTATTAAGCATTTTCTAGGCATAAGATACTGTGGGTTCAAAGGCTATACATAGTGCATTGAAAGAATAAGGTGAGTTTTAGAAATTACAGTTCTTTGAAGAGCCTTTGGGGAGGAAGGATAGTGGAAGAATGTTCAAGAAACAGTGAGTCCATCAATATGGCTGGAATGAAAAGAAATAGTGAAAATAATGTGGGGAAGGTAAGTGGGGGCCAAACTATAAAAGCCCTTGAATGCCAGGTTCAGATTTCATTCTGTAAGAAAGAGAGAACTGTTAATGGTTAAATATGAACATATACTAAAGAGTGATTTTAGAAAACAAGCATATTAGTGAAAGTACAGATTTAGCTGGTGGGAGAGAACCAACAATTACAATGGCTTAAAGATTAAATTTTATTTCTTAGTCTATTGACAGGCTAGGCTTAAAACAATCTTTACTAGTAGGTTGATTTCACAGAGTGAGAGCTCTATGACCCTTTGATCCGTCTGCTTCACCATTCCTAAAACTTGTCCTAGGTACAGTCCACATGATCCATGACAGCTTTCCTCCACTTCCCCAAGTCTGCTGCAGAAAATGGGAGTGGAGAGGCCAGGCATCCAGCTAAAATTCAGAGGTTCTATTAGTGTAAAAAAGAATACTAGGGAAGAAGTGTCCAACCTGGCAGGCAGCAGTATGCACAATATACTAGAAGAGGGTATCTAGCTTTATCTTTTTAAATTCCCAACTATCCTAGCACCAGCTTAGTTATCTGGAGTTCTGAACTGCGTGTTTCCTGATCCCTTATGGGAAAATTAGACCTTTCTTAGGAGAGATTCGCCCGCTAAGGAGATGCGCAATGGTGCATGGAAGAAATAGCAAACTAAGTATGAAGAGAGATACTTAATAATAAGTCTCAACTTATTATTTATAAGCTGGGTGACTTTAGGCAGATTGCCTAAACTTATTGGATCTCAATTTTATTGTCTATATATGAGGTTATAAATGCTACCTCTTCTCTTCACAGTGTTTGTCATAAGAATTAAAAAAACAGGATATTATTGCTTTGCAATTATTATCAGATATAGATATCTCTGTGTGTGTATGAGATAATTAGATGGATAGTTGAAAAGTGATAAGATAATATCAGAGAACAAACATGAACATGGCTATGATTATGACTATGATCTTTATTCATTTCTTTATCTCCAGTGCCTTATGGCAGACCCTACACATGTTAGTTGGGTTTGTTCCTTAAATTGTAGGTTTTACTTTAGAACATCACATCCAATGCTTTTAGGGAAATTATTTATATTTATCAACTCTCTAGAGCAGACTACATTGTAGAGAATGAAGGTGTGGTTAATATAAAACTTTGGTGGTTTCTTCTTTTATTGGGAAGACATCTAAAAGTGTGTCAATATTTTGAAAATATGTAACAGTGGTATTTTGTCATTCTTTCTCTTTTTATTTTTTTCATCATGATAAATGTGCTCTTAATCCCCACCCCCTTTTTTCCTCACTCCCCCCTACTACCTCCCCTCTAGTAATCATCAGTTTGTTCTCTATAATTAAGAGTGTGTTTCTTGGTTTGTCTCTTTTTCCTTTTGCTTATTTGCTTTATTTCTTAAATTTCACATGTGAGTGAATCATAAGGTACTTATCTTTCTCTGACTTTTTTCACTTAACATTGTACTCTCTAGCTCATCCATGTTGTTGCAAATGGCAAGATTTCATTCTTTTTTATGTCTGAATAATATTCTGTGTGTGTGTGTGTGTGTGTGTGTGTGTGTGTGTGTGTGTGTATACCATGTCTTCTTTATCCATTCTTCTATTAACGGACACTTGGGCTGCTTCGACAGTTTGGGTAACCCAAATAATACTGCAGTGAACATAGGGGTACATGTATCACTTTGAATTAGTGTTTTTGAGCTTTGGGGGTAAATACCCAGTAGTGCAATTACTGGGCCTTAGGGTGGTTCAATTTTTAGTTTTTTGAGGAACTTCCATACTCTTTTCCACAGTGGCTATACCAATAAGCATTCCCAATAGCAAAGCAAGAGGATTCCTTTTTTATCCACATTCTCGTCAACACTTGTTTCTTAGTTCTTTTTTTTTTTTTCTTTTTAATTTTAACTATTCTGACAGGTATGAGGTGATATCTCATTTTCGTTTTGATTTCTATTTCCGTGATGATGAGCGATGTTGAACATCTTTCATGTGTCTAATGACTACCTTTATGTCTTCTTTGGAGAAATGTCTATTCATGTCTTCAGCCCATTTTAAATTGGATTATTTGTTTTTTGGGGATTGAGTTGTATCAGTTCTTTATATATTTTGGATACTAACCCCTTATTAGATGTCATTTACAAATGTCTTCTCCCATTCAGTAGGCTGGTTGCCTTTTAATATTGTTGATTATTTCCTATGCTGTGGAGAAACCTTTATTTTTGATGTAGTCCCAATACTTTATTTTTGCTTTTGTTTCCCTTGTCTCAGAAGACATATTAGAAAAATGTTGCCACAGCCAGTGTCAGAAAGATTACTACCTGTGTTTAATCCATTTTGAGTTTATTTTTTGTATTCTTTTTTAAACCATCTTTTCCTGAAGTCCTCCTGTAAGAGTAAACCATATTCTACCCCCCCCCCCCCCCCGGAATGAGTCTCTAAAAGGACTTTTTAAGTCCACAGTAATAGACTGGTTTTGAAATCTATTTTTTTTTTAAAGAAAAGAATTTTTAAAATTTACAGTTCTCCCTCACTATAAATATAAAAAAAACAAGCTTTGCATACTTGTTGCTGTTGTTGTTGTTTTACAAAGAGACCATGCATGTGCAATAGTGCGGTAGGAGAGAGGTGGTGGTGGTGGGAGGGGCAGAGGGTCAGGGAGAGATAGAATCTTAAGCAGGCTCCTCTTAGCATGGAGCCTAAAGCAGGGCTCAATCTCACAACCCTAACATCATGACCTTTGGTGAAAGCAAAAGTCAGATACTTAACAAAATGAGCCACCCAGGCGCTCCGCTCCCATAGAGTTTTATTATAAGTCATTTTATAGAAATGCTGGAATCTATTGTAAGGAAAGTCCCCATTAGGGTACTTAGGTTTTGTTTTTGGTTTTGTTTTATTTTCCCATGGTGACTGGGAAGCAGGAGGAACACAAACAAAAAAAGTCAGGTGTTATTGTCCTAGTTTAATTCTTTTGGAGAAAAATCCCAAGAACTAGAAGAGAGAAGCAGAAATTCATAGATAATTTTGGAAACTCCCTGTGCAGGGGCCTTACTCCTTATTTCTAGACAATATTGAAGCCAGTCCCTTAGAGAATTTCTTTCTTTCTACAAATGCTGAAGCACTATGGTTCCATCCAGGAAGCATTTTAAGATAGTTCTATGTCAAGGCAGATAGGCTAGACCTGATGTGCTGGTAACCTGTAAGTTTGGTATGGCCTTTAGGGGATCTAAGTACTTCTGTACACTTTGGGTAGGAGACACCTAAGCGTTGAATCAGGACAAGAAATCAGCAAAAGTTGCTAAACTGATGCCACACCAGGGATCAATTTAATCTCAACAGATATCAAGAAGCATTCCTAGGGGCAAGACTATGTACTAGAGAGGGAAGAAAAGAGCAAGAAGGATATGGAAGCCTCTCTTGTACCCAGAGGCCATTTTTGGAAGGTAGAGGTGGGTTGATGGAAACCCTAAAGAAGTAAGAAACTTAAAGTTTACTGAATTAACCCAAAGAAATCATTTTAATTTTGAAGAGTAGGGGTTTTTCTCCTTGCCTTAATAGGGGTTCTGTAGAAAGATAAGTTATAGATAATAGCAAAAGGTGTAGGATATATCTGAGTTGTTGCAAACACATTTCAGCCCTACCACAAGGACTTAAAATATCCAGTACTATCCCAAAGTAAGCATTGACATTCACTGGTGCTTAAAGTATATGCTATTTTGGTCAGTGGTTGCATGGTAAGATATTCTCTTCTATAAAAAAGAAGCCATTGATTCCAGAACTTTCATAACTTCTGAATTTCTTCATGACTAGGTGGTAGGGTGGAGAAATTTAAACCCTTCTAGAGAAATCCATCTGGCCCCCATGAACACTTGTCAAAGAACTTGGAACTTCCAGGGGTGATCATTGAGCATCCTGTAAAAGGCATTTAAGAAGGAGGGAGAAAACGCCTATTGCCAATCAAAGGTGGGAGGCCAAGCCAGGGAACCCGCTCCATTTGCTTTTGTGACTGCTGTTTGGCTTGGCAAAGGTGGGCTCCTTTGCAGGAGGGAAATGGTTTCTATGTTGGTCTGCAGACTAGGAGGATGTGGAGTCAGTTGTTCTGATTTAAAAAGTTTGATTCATTTCCCTGGGACCTTCCCAAACACACTGACATTTTTACAAGAATGAAATGAAGGCAGTGATGACAAAGAAGACATTATAACTACCTCCTAAATTGCCAGTTAGTATAATATTTATTTGTTAATGCTTCTGAAATGGTTTGTGAAGAAGAAAAACTCTAAGTAAGTTATCTAATCTATCTTCCTGGTGGTGCGGGACTACCACCTATTATTTGTTAAGGGTTAGTTAACAGATTTTAAAATTTCTAAGTCATGAGAGAAAGTAATTCCATAGATTCCAAGGGAGTTACTTTGAAGGAAATGTCACTGCTGGGCAGTCTTATCCTAAAATTAAATGTATTTGCCAATGAGCTTTCATGGTCTAAGGAGAAAGTCAAGGAACAGGCACTTATAATAGGTTTTTTGGTATTTGGTCATTCATATATCAGAGGGTTATCAAATGTCATCATTGTGCCAAGTGTTGGGCTAGATGTTGAGAATGTAAAAGTTTGCTATCTTACTGGGATAATGAATCTAAATGATTCATTAGAGTTAAAGAAGTGCTAAGAGAGGGACTTACAGAGCCATAAAGGAACATGAACAGTGATGACTAGGGAGCAGATTTGGGGAATCAGAGAAGGCTTCAGGGAGAAGGTGTTATTTGTGAGAATCTTTTATACAAAGCCACACAAAATCACTTCTATAATATAGCAGGTACTTTGATGAATAGGCAATTTTGGCAGTTTTCTTAAAAACAAAAGAATTAACCAACAGGAGGGCATTTCTTTAGTATGTGCCTTAAGACCACCTGAAGTGAGGAGCTCAAACCATTGTTTAATGGTTTTTTAAAAATTTATTTTGATTTTTTTTTTTTAAAGTAAGATCACCTCTACCATGTTGCATTGTGCTAGATGACTTGGGAATGATCATTATGAAAACTAGGATCTGCTGAAGCAAAAGTGGGAAGAAAAGTAGAGTCTGTCAAAGGTGTTTTCTAACAACTTCACCTTGGGCCCTTTCTTTCTTGCCCCCTTTCTCTTCTTTCCTTTGACCATTGTGATGGATACCTAAGGGTCTCCCATTCTTTCTTCTCCCCTTGCTGGGTAGGAAACTATTGATGCTGTAGCCTGCATGACTACAAAATCCTAGTCATGACATTATTTAAACTCTAAAAACTGATAAATGAACACTATTACTTGAAATGTTCATGTATATGAGCAAGTTCTCCATTTTTATTCCCATATTTTATTCAAGTGTAGACTTGAGTGATGAGTGGAAAGGAAAAGGGAATGACAGGAAAAAACTATATGTATATGTATATGTATAATACATGTTTATAATATAGACATATGTATATGTATGTATATGTCTGTTATATCACACAACATGCTTTGTACTAAATGATGTTGATTATGTTGCCAAGAATCATAGATAAAGCCTGGAAAATTTTAATTCAACTTTTTAATTATCTTCTCTTTGTATCTGGCACTGTCATTTCCATCCCCAGAACATGTGAACTTCTTAGCTTCTGAATTGATTGTTTTTAGCCATTTAATTGATTGAACTCTACGAAACCAGAGTAAACTGATTCTGGGGTGATTTCCTGACAGTACTTAGTGCTTGCCTCTTTTAGAGAAGGCAAGTGATTGTTATGGTTGAGATTTTGGTGGTTTTTAATTTCCTTACCAGGCAGTTCTATGCATTTCTGTTGCTCAGTTATATCCCCATAAATTTTCCTTTGCTATTTAAGTTTATTATCTTAATTGTATGCAGCCTAATATATGATTAAAGACAATTATTGTTCATCTTAATTCCCCACTGATTATCCTGGGAATTATTACTATGTTTGTCAATACTGAGCCCACCATACAGTATACTCTTTTTATTACCTTTCCAAATATTCATTTTTCTCTTTAATTTCACTGAAACTCTAGAAGGTTTCCACTATATAAAAAAAATCTTGCCTTACTTAACATTATATTTGTTTATTACTTTCATTTCAGTTGCCTATGATTTCTTATAAATGTCAAGTGTAAGAAACAATGTAAAAAATTTAATATGTCTGCAACTCATAAAATCTTAAAATCTAATTTTCAGTTTGACACAAAATTTTAAAAACAACCCAAACTGTTCAAATGCAACTTCTTGGAAACATTACCAAATTGATTCCAAATATTCTTTTGTAGTTACTGGTCCTATTTCCTTCTGCATATTTGTTAATCCCCCCCCCCTTTTTTTCAGAGTTTCAGAAAAATGAAAGTTCAAACAAGTATCACATGATTACTGAAAAATATACTCATTAGATTGGATAAGACCTTCAGTTATTTTATACTTCTACTCATTGCATTTTAAAATCTCCTTTACGTACATTCTTTATAAGAGATAATCTGAATGCTTTCTTTTAAGGAAAGGAAATTACTAACTTTAAAAAACAATGTATTCCGTATTTGAGCAGGTGTGTCAGAAATTTTTTCCTACCAGGACTTGTCCTGTTGGTCTTAGTTCTGTAGTTTTCTTTTTTTTTTTTTTAAGATTTTATTTATTTATTTGACAGAGAGAGATCACAAGTAGGCAGAGAGGCAGGCAGAGAGAGAGAGAGAGGAGGAAGCAGGCTCCCTGCAGAGCAGAGAGCCCGATGCGGGGCTCGATCCCAGGACCCTGGGATCATGACCTGAGCCGAAGGCAGAGGCTTTAACCCACTGAGCCACCCAGGCGCCCCAGTTCTGTAGTTTTCTTGAAGTTATAATCCCTTTGGAGTTATCTTGAGTAAGTCTGGTTCTTCAATCACTGTAAAATAATATATGTAATAAATACACACACACACACACACACACACACATATATATATATAATAAATATATAGTAAAAGTAGTGGCTTAATTACCTATAGAGCTAGTATGAAGGTAAAAAGACAAAAGCCATAAAAATAACTGTCTACAATAATTAGTTAAAAGATAAACACAAAAAGACAAGTGTCTGGCTGTTTCAGTTGGGAGAGCAGGCAACCCTTGATCTTGGGGTTGTAAGTTTAGGCCCCACGTTAGGTGTAGAGATTACTTAAAAATAAAATCTTGTAAAAAAAGATAAAAAGAAATAAAATGTGACATCAAAAACATTAACATAGGGGGGATAAAAGTATAGATCTTTAGAATATATTTGAATTTAAGTTGTTATCAACTTAAAATATAATGCTATAGCTGTAAGTTATTATTTGTAACCCTCATGGAACCAATAAGCAACAATCTGTGGTAAATATATGAAAGATAATGAGGAAGCATACTACTAAAGGAAGCCAGTCATCAGACCACAAAGAAAGGGGGCAAGAGATGAAGAAAGGAACAAAGGAGCTACAAAATAGTGAGAAAACCATTAACAATATGTCAATAAATACATACCTATTGATAATTAATTTAAATGTCAAAATATTCCATAATTAAAAGACATAGAGTGTCTGAATGGATAAAAATCAAAACAAAACAAAACCCAAATAGGAGCTGTCCATAGGCTGCCTACAAGAGATTTCAGATTTAAGGACATACACTGACTGAAAGTGAAGGGATGTAAAAACATATACCATACAAATGGAAACAAAAAGAAAACTAAGATAATTATTATATCAAACAAATAGCTTCAAAACAGACTGCAATATGAAACAGAGAAGAACATTACAGATTGAAGATAGAACATTTGTATATATTTATGCACCCAATATAGGAGCACCTAAAAATATAGTGCAAATAAAGACAGACCTAAAGGGAGAAATTGACAGTAACAAAATAATTAGGGATTATAACACCCAACTTACATCAATGGGTAGATCATCCAGACAGACATATAGAAGGAAACATCAGCTTTAAATGACATGTTAGATCTGAGAGACAAAACAGATATATCCAGAACATTCCATCCAAAAGCAAGAGAATACACATCCTCAAGTGTGCATGGAACATTCTCCAGGATAGATTACACCTTAGGTCACAGAACAGTTCTTAACCAATTTAAGAGGATCCAATTTATATCAAGCATGTTTTCTGACTAAAATGCTATGAAATTAGAAATCAATTTTAAAAAGGGAACTAAAAATTCACAAGTATGTGTAGACCAACATGCTATTGAACAACTAATGGATCAATGAAAAATCAAAAATGAAATAAAGAAAAATCTCTTGAGACAAAAATGGAAAAACAACATACCAAAAAAAGTGGGATGCAGCAAAAGCAGTTCTTAAGAGGGAAGTTTAGAGGAAAAATGACTTCCTCAAGAAACATGAAGAGTCTCAAATAAGCAACTAAACTTATATGTCAAAGAACTGGAAAATATGAACAAACAAGGCCTGAAGTTAATAGAAAAAGTTAATTACAAAGAATAGAACAGAAAAAAAGAAAATAGAGAACCATAGAAAAGCTCCATGTAACTAAGGCCTGGTTCTTTGAAAAGGTAAAATTGATGAATATTTAGCTAGACTCATTAAGAAAAAAAATGACAGGCCTCAAATAAAATCAGAAATGAGACAGTAGGTATACTGATAATGCAGAAACACAAAAGTATTTTTTTGCATTTTATGGATACTATGAACAATTATATGACAACAAATTGGGCAACCTAGAAAAAAAAAATGGACAAATTCCAGAAACATACAACCTTCCAAAACTGAATCATAAAGAAACGGAAAATCTGAATACATTGCTTACTAGTAAAGAAGATTGAATCAAATTTAATTAAAAAACGTCCTACCAATGGAAGTCCAGAACAGATAGCTTCATTGGTGAATTCTACCAAACTTCCAAAGAAGAATTAATGCCAATCCTTCAATTCTTACAAAGAACAGAAGAAGAGGGGACACTTCCAAAGTCATTTCATGATACCAATGGTACCATGATATCAAAATCATGCAAGGATACCACAAGAAAATAAAATTACAGGCCAATATCCTGAACATAGATATAAACATTCTCAACAAATAGTTAGCAAATCAGATTCAATATATTAAAAGGATCATGAGCCATGACCAAGTGGAATTTATTCTAGGGATGTAAGCATGGTTCAACATCTGCAAACCAGTCAACATGATACATCACATGAACAAAATGAAAGGTAAAAATCATATGATTATCTCAATAGATGTAGAAAAAGCATTTCACAAAATTCAACATTCACTTGTGATGAAAACTCTCAACAAAGTGGGTAGAGAGGGAATATACCTCAACATAATAAAGGCCATATACGACAGACCAACAGCTAACATATTCATTGGTGAGAAGATGAAAGCTTAATTGTATGGAACCACAAAGACTCTGAATAACCAAAGAAATATTGACAAAGAAGAACAAAGCTGGAGGCATCATGCTCTCTAATTACAAACTCTGTTACAAAGCTATAGCAATCAAAGCAGTCTGGTATTGCCATATAAACTGACATGTAAGTCAGTGAAACAGAATAGAAAGCCCAGAAATAAACCCGTTCATATATGTCAATTATTTATAATGAAATCAAGAATATGAAATGGGGGATAGGGAAGGGAAGGACAATATCTTCAGTAAATAGTGTTGGCAAAAGAGGACAGCCACATGTAAAAGAATGAAACTGGACCACTGTTTTAACTTCAGTGGATTAAGGACATGAACATAAGACCTGAAAACATAAAACTTCTAGAAGAAAATATAAGCTATAAGCATTTTGACATTCATTTTGGTGATGATTTTTTTGGATTGACACCAAAAGCAAAGGTAACAAAACCAAAGATAAACAAGTGGGAGAACATTAAATTAAAAAAGCCTCCTTACAGCAAAGGAACCATCAACAAAATGAGAAGGCAACCTACTGAATGGTAGAAAATATTTGCAAATTATATCTGATAAGTGGTTAATATTCAAAATATATAGAGAACTCATACAACTCAATAGCAAAAAATCTTATTAAAACAAATGGGCAAAAGTTCTGAATAACATTTTTCTCAGAAAATATGCCAGTAACCAGTAGGAATGAGAAAAGATGCTTAACATCAGTGATTATGGGGGAAATGCAAATCAAACCGGCAACGAGATATTACCTCATTCCTGTCAGAATGACTAAAATAAAAAAGACAAGAAGTAAGTGTTCTGAAGATGTGAAGAAAAAACTCACGTGCATTTGGTGGGATTGTGAATTGGTGCAGCCAGTATGGAATACAGTAGGGAGGTTCCTCAAAATTTGAAAATAGAACTACTAAATTTCCTAGCCTTTCCAGTACTAGATGTTTATCTGAAGAAAATGAAAACACAAACTTGAAAAGTTATATATACCCTTGTGTTTATTGCAGCATTATTTACAATAGCCAAGATACAGAAACGATTGCTACATGTCCAAGAACAAATGAATGGATAAAGAAGATAAGGTATATACACAAAGTGAAATATTAGTCAACCATAAAAAATGAAATCTTTCCATTTACAACAACATGCATGGACCTTGAGGGAATTATGCTAAGTGAAATAAGTCAGAGAAAACAAATACCATATGATTACATTTTTTTTGGTGGAATCTTAAAAAAACAATATCATAGATCCAGAGAACAGAGTATTGATTGTCAGAGGTGGAAATAAGTAGTGGGCAGAATAGGTGAAAGGAGTCAAAAGATACAAACTTCCAGTTATGAAATAAGTCATTGGGATGCAATGCACAGCATGGTAACTATAGTTAATAATGCTATATGCATATTTGAAAGTTGCTAAGAGACTAAATCTTAAAATTTCTTATCTCCCCTCCCCCACCAAATTCTGTAACATATATGTGGCAATGGACTATGTAGGTTAACTAGACTTCCTGTGATCATTTCATAATATTTACAAATAGCGAATTAAAAAGTCATCTTATTGTATTTATTCTGACTTGGAAAGATGTTTTTAGTTTTTATTAGGTCCTAAATCACTCGTAATCATTTCTGAATTTATAATCCTTTCCAGCTTTATGCACATTTGGCATCCCCACTTCCTATATTTTTATATAAGTCATAGATAAAATTATTTGGTATGAGAGAGCCAAGGCAACCTCTGTCTAGGTTGCCCACTGACCCACTGGCAAATACCCATTGAATGTATTTCTTTTAAGAATTACAGATGTAATGACATGATCATTTCACTCACATTTTTTCATATTATCAAGTCAGTTTTTTAGAGGCTCCCTGTAAAGTGTAGAAATTATATGTTCTGTATTTACTATATTTTCTTAGCCTGCCAGAGCAGAAAACGTAGGCTAATCTATTTTGACCTATTAATGAAGCCATGCTAACTCCTTAACTCACAATATTCCCTTTTCTAGAGTCTGCTGGCATTGATGTGCATTTCTCTCTCCTTTGTTGTGTGCTGTATCTATCTCCTCTGTTTTGAATCTAAGGCATTTGGTGGGTTTGCAGTTCTCAAGTTCCACTGCTAGTCTTGTGATTTCCTCATTGGCTCACCTCACATTTGCATTTCTCTTAGCCACAGAGAAGAGATTCCTTCTGATGGAATTATATGTTCTTGTTTAGGGAACAAGATATTCTATTAAAATTTATTCAAATATAGGAGGTTTCAATCCCCTCCTGCTGGTGTTGATAGCACAGTTTCATTCTGGGGAACATTCACAACAGAAACGAGGGAGATCAAATGAAAAATGTGGGCTTTCTCTGTCTCTTCTTAACTCTAAAGCACGGGCTTCCAAAGTAGGCCCGTAACTTGTCAAAATTCACTATCAGGAAAATGAAAAGACAGCCTGGGAGAACATGTTTTCAAATCACACATCTGACAACGGGCTTTTATCCAGAATATGAAAGAACACTGAAAAAGCAGTAATAAGAAAACAGCCCAGTAAAAAGTGAACAAAAGATCTGAAAAGACAGCTCACCAAAGAAATACATGGATGGCAAATAAGCATATGAAATGATAATCAGCATTATTCATCATTAAGGAAAAGCACATTAAAACCATGTGTGAGGGGCACCTGGGTGGCTCAGTGGGTTAAAGCCTATGCTTTCTGCTCAGGTCATGATCCCAGGGTCCTAGGATCAAGCCCTGCATCAGGCTCTCTGCTCAGCGAGGAGCCTGCTCCCCCCTCCCACCACCTGCCTCTCTGCCTACTTGTGATCTCTGTCTGTCAAATAAATAAATAAAATCTTTTAAAAACAAAACAAAACAAAAAACCGTGTGTGAGTTCACTGCACATTTATTAGAGATGCTTAAAGAATATATGTGATATCACATATGGGAAGGATGTAGAGAAACTTGAGCTCTAGTACTGTGCTGGTAGGAATGCCAAGTGGTTCAGCTAGTTTGGAAAGCAGTGTGGTAGTTTCTGATAAAGTTAAACATACACAAACCTGGCCATGTTACTCCCTAAGTACTTAATCAACAGAAACGAGAACTCACATCCATACAAAAATCTGTATGGGGATATTTACAGTGGCTTTATTTGTAATTGCTAACAACTGGACAATGGCTCTCAACGGTGGTATAACAAATACAATGGAATTCTACACAGCAATAGGAAAGAATCAACTGCTTGATTCATAGAGCAGCATGAATCATTCTCAGATGTACCTGTGCTAGTTAGAAAGACAGACTACTTTCATTCTTTCAAAGGCAACTCTGTAAGGACAGAGAGCAGATAGTTGCCAGGGGTTGGTCAAAGAGGGAGGGATTAATCCAGAGGCATGGGAGAGGGCTTTTGGAGGACAGAACTGCTTTATAACTTGGTTGTCATCATAGTTCCACATGACCATCTGTCTATCCACCCACAGTATACTAAAAAGAATGTATTTTACTAGATGTAAATGAAAGCCGAATTTAAAAAAAAATGTGTATATAACTTATTATCCAAGTACATTTTATTTTTAATAAACAAAGCCATTTTATTTTTCCTAATATATGGTGAGTCTCAACCAAAAGTATCACTAATAATAGCTGGACAGAACTTTCAGACTGACTGACCATCTCTCTTCCCAGCCTTTCCCCTCAAAAACTTTTCTCTCCTCAGAGTTTTCCATTAACGAGCTCATTGTAACCCTTAGGATTATAGTCATCTGTTATAAGAATGTCTCAGAAACTTCACTGGTCCCCCCCCCCCCCCGAATAGGTTAATATAACACAAACCCAGTAGCCAGAACTTGCTGTGATTTTTTTTTTTTTCCAAAGGCCCTTAAACGCTAGCCCCAATTGTATGTTTGGGGAGGGCTCAGCAGTGATGAAATACATACAAATTAAATATGTCTGGTATGACCACATTTTCTGGTGCTTCGTGGAATCGTGAGGTTTCAGAAACCACCAGTCCAGATCAGATTTTCCTTGTTTGTCGGTGAATATGGAATGTGGGGTGGAATCATACAATCACAGAATGTTCGAGCTGGAAGACTCTTAGAATTCATCTAGTCCAATTCTTTATTTTACAGAATCAAAAGCTTCACTGCCTGTGGCCATTCTCTGGTAACTTCAGACATTCTCTGATCTTACATTCCTTGGGTTCCATCCAGACCCAGGTCTGATACACTGTGCTCCCAGAGAAACGCATTCCACTTGGATAAAGCAAAACAAAAGCCCAGCCACCTATTCCACTAGCAGACAGGAATATAAATATGGAGTTCTGAGGGTGCATCAGTAATCAGCTATGCTGTGGTTCATTAAAATGAGGTTTATTTAAGTAGCCTTGGGTTTTTCTCTAAGGTGACGCATTTGGATTCCCTTAAGGTTTCTGTCAATCTAGTGGTAAAGACTCCTGATTTATTGCATGTATGTATGTATTGAACTTTAACTGAAGTTCAAGCTGAATATCCTGGATTTGGGAAGTCTGATTTTTTTTTTTAAACACCTACTTTACCTTGTTTATCCTTGGAAAATTTCCATAAAGGGAAATTTCAAGGGTCTCTCAGAAGAAAAGAAAAAAAAAGAAGGCAAACTTGTAGTTAGGTTTTCTCTGCTCTTGGCTTCTCAAGAATAAAGTTTGTGGCAAAACTACAGAACTGTCAAGGTTTGGAGTTTTCTTGCCAGTGAAGATGAGTGGGTGATATTTGAGAAGGTAGTCTCAGTAGGAGGAAAACAAAGCCACTCATCTCACTTGTTTATTTCCCTTTCTCTCAACGAATTTACCGGAAATTTCTGGGTCTTCAGTATATTTGCCCTTTTGATTAATTTCTTGCAAAGACATCTTCTAAACTTGAATTGTCACTTTTAATTTTCACCTCTCAGCCAAATGCAGTAGGGTAGTCCTGTTTATATTGCCCTTCTTTACTTTTTTAGGGCCCAACTAAGTCATTATCCCTGGTGAATGAATTTCTCCTTGAATTGGACTGGCTGAAGCTCTGGTGTATTGGAGCTCTAGATCCTGAGAAACACACACACACACACGTTTTTGTCTGTCTCTTTAAAAATCTCATTAAGTCTTGCTCCAAGCTAAATGGAAGTGTTAAACTGTTAAAGTGATTTAGGTTCATTCTTTTTGGTGTTTTCTTTGTTTTGTTTCTTATTTTGAGAGTATAGATAACTTCTTGACTAGAAAAACTCAGTAGAACATGTTGGGGGTCCGGACCAGGCTTGCTGGGAGAGCATAGTGGGGTGCTCTTATTACTAGTTAGTAAAATTGGCTTGCCATATTTATCCTCTAATCTCCATTTCGGAATTCTTTCCTGACATACTTCTCTAACTCCTCCCCTCTAGCTCTGGCTGGTCAGGCCTCTTGAAATGTGAATGTCCTGTGGGTAGTTCTTGGGTATAGATTCTGCCATTCTGTCTCCTACATCCTGTCGAGATCCCATCAGACTCCCTGTGGTCCTGTTCCTTAGACATGGTCTCATTTTCTCAGTTCTTTCAAGGATTGTGGTCTCATCTGATAAGTAAACGTGTGGTAGGAAACACTGGTAGATTTTAACAGTAGTCATCTAGAGAGAGTAGAGCTGTTATTCCTCTCTGACCTAAAGGACAAGTCACAGTGTGAAGTAGGGCATCTGGGAAGGGCAATCTGGGAAGGGCATCCCACATGGTGGGAGCTCCCTTGACCAGCTTAGTCCTATGCCTGCTGGTAACTTTGTTCCAGAGTGGTAAAACTTAGACCATGCTCTTGGGCTGCATGTGGTTTTGTGTGTTCATTCAGGCCTCTAATATCTGCATGGACATCTCATTATTTTGGAACCCACAAGGCAAAAGCATCTTTGAGACACTTCTTGTAATGTTCCTTGTGAATAAGCTTCTCAAACCACACAACAGGACAAACTCTCTTTCAGAGAACAAGCATTTGTAATACTTATTTAATTCACCAAACCACTTGGACTATATGTAGACTTGGCCTCAAAAAATTAAAGTTGAACAAGAACTAGTTTATTAAACCTTACAATTAAGAAGTTAAAGTGGCAGTTTGTTAGTATGTTCATCTCCCTTTCCACCTTTCCACAAAGAAAGGAATAACACTTATACTGCAGCAGCACTTGCTTGGATGCAAGGAACTTCATCTAATGGAAATCCCGTGCTTTAAGTTGAGCTGGAGGGAGCATCTTGAGTGGCTCAGACCCAGGCTTTCAAGGCAAGGGATGGACACCGTGGTACTTGGGTTGTAGTGGAGTATCTGGAAAAAGCATTGGTTACATATTTGTTACCCTTGGCTAATGAGTCCCAGTCGGCAGAGGCTAAGCTGAACACCACACAGGCAACAGACCATCAGCTTGCTTCTCGTGGATGCAAAAAGATGTCAGTGGAATCAGGTCGTCTTTTCATGTAATCTGGCAGCTGATTTCCCCCTTAATTAGTTACAACACCATTAACACAAAACAAAGGATTTTATTTTTTTAAACAAAATGGTGCCAGAGGTCTAGAACTTATTTTCTAAGTGTGTCATTACACACACACACACACACACACACACACACACATTTTTAAATAAGTTAGAAGGTCAGAGCAGAGATTTTTATAGTGGAGATTGTTTGCTGCCCAAGGTCTCAGGATATCTTAAGAGAAAAAATGCGATGAGAAAAGACTTTGTTCCATCTCCCCTAGGTCTTGCACTTGTATGTAGTAGCTAACAATTAATTTGGTATTTTGAAGTTTACAAAGGATTTAAATATGTAGAATCTTGAGTGGAGGTCCTCACTAGGATTAGAGGAGAGAAGAAGAGATTCATAGGGCAAAATTTCAGAATATTACTGCTCAAAGGGCTTTGGGAATCTTCTAGTGTAACAGTTCTTAAATTGTGTACAATAGAATACTAGTTTTGAGAAGTGATATTTGAGAGTAGGCTTTCAAGGTTAAATGTTTGCAAATCATGGAACTCTTTTTTTCCTCCTGGAAATTCACAATGCACGTTCATGTATTATAGTCCCTGAGGAGTCCTAAAATGGAAGAAAACAATTAACTTTGCTTTAATGTAGAATTTCCCATTTTTATTTGATTATGTAATATCTCAATGTCTCTTACCTATTTTTTTTTTCTTAAAACACTTACAGAAGCTAAAGTTATACAGCTAATTGGTGGCAAACCTTGATCTCAAGATTCTCAGGCTCTAGATCATTACATATCTTGCTAAGATTTGTGACTTCCTCCCTCCCTGACTCACAGCTGAGGTCTTGTGGAATTGTGATTGGACCATACATCTGTGGGTTGTGCTAAGATTTTGCTTTGCCAAGTCCTTCTTAGGCTTTTGCCCTCAAGGAGCTTTATTTTCAAGGGGGATATTGATGTATTCATGTAAACAAATAATGATAACTTGGTAATCTTTTTTTTCTTTCTAATTTTTATTTAAATATAATTTGCCAGCATATAATACATCATTAGTTTCAGATGTAGAGCTCAGTAATTCATCAGTTGTATATAATTCCCAGTGCTCATCACATCATGTGCCCTTCTTAATGCCCATTAACCAGTTACACCATACCCCCATCCACTTCTGCTCCAGCAATCATCAATTTCTTTCCCATAGTTAAGAAACCCTCCGTTTTGCTCATGGTTTGTCTCCCTCTCTGATTTCTTCCCATTCCATTTTCCTTCCCTTCCCCTTTGGTCCTCTGTGTTGTTTCTTACATTCCTCATATGAGTGAAACCATATGATAATTGTCTTTCTCTGGCTAACTTATTTCACTCAGCATAGTACCCTCCAATTCCATCCATGTCAATGTAAATGGTAAATAGTCCTCCTTTCTGATGGCTGAGTATATTCCATTGTGTGTGTGTGTGTGTATACACATATGTATCATATATATCATATATGATAAATATATATATATCTTCTTTATCCATTCGTCACATCTTCTTTATCCATTCGTCTGTTGATGAACATCATATGTATCATATATATCATATATATATATATATATATATTCACATCTTCTTTATCCATTCATCTGTTGATGAACATCTCAGCTCTTTCCATAGTTTGGCTATTATGGATATTGCTGCTATAAACACTGGGGTGCGGGTACCCTTCAAATCAATACATTTGTATCTTTGGGGTAAAAACCTAGTATCATAATTGCTGGTTGGTAGGGTAGCTCTATTTTTAACTTTGTGACGGACTTCCATACTGTTTTCCAGAGTGGTTGGACCAGCTTGCATTCCCACCAACAATGTAGGAGGGTTCCCCTTTCTCCGCATCCTTGCCAACATTTGTTATTTCCCGACTTGCTAATTTTAGCCATTCTGCCTGGTGTCAGGTGGTATCTCATTGTGGTTTTGATTTCTGTTTCCCCAATACCAAGTGATGTTGAGCATTTTTTCATGAGTCTCATGGCCATCTGTATGTCTTCTTTGTCATTTTTATAATGGAGATAAGTACCAGCCATAGAGGGAGTAGATATTCATGTAAAGGTGTTTTGAGCTCCTGTGATAAAGTAAATTCTATCTGATAAGAACTTCTACAGAACTCTAATATTGTGCTATTCTTCAGGCCCTTAATCTAAGTCAAAGTCATAGTTGGTACTTAAAACATAGATGTGGTATATGAGGTGGAAAAGCACCTCTCCTGTATCATAAATGGCACAAAGTTTTAAGGTGATGTGTGTACTCAGGTTAGTCTTAAGTCTTTTGTTTTTGGACAAGTAGGGGGAACTATGGATTTGAAAGATACTAAGAGTTACTTAGCCAGCCAGCAACTTCTAAGTAACATGAAGTAGGAAAGAAAGGACTTTAAATTTTTAGTTTTATTTATTTATTTAGCAAAAAGATAGCTCTTACTATAATCATTAGGCCCTGACATCCTAGTTATCTTCTTTTAAGCTAATCCCTGCAACTAAGGTACCAACAATAGTTGGAATTAAACATTAATCAATTATGTCATGAAGAATTGACACAAGAGGATTCATCTTAATTTTTTTCATCAGGGCTGTATGGAGTATATCAGTTATGCAAAATTCTGGGTGGAGTATGTGGATGGTAACCTGTGCCCCCAGGAGTCATGAATTGTGAACTCATAGACCATGAGGTTAAATAGTTGAGTTCTAGAATTATAAATGGCATAAATTCCCTCTGAGAAGCAGTAATGGGACAGCTTTGAAGCAGAGATATTTGTTGTTGAACCATGCTTCAAACACTAGCTATGTGATCTATGAAATGGGGAAAATACCACTCAATATACAGTGAGATCATGCAAGTGAATACCTTAGCACCTGGCACAATGTAAATGTACCAATAAATGTCAATTATTATTGTAATGTAATCTATTATCCCTCCATTAAAAAAATAGTTTATGCTTCAGGAATGTGAAATGACTTGTCCAAAGTTACAGTCTCATGGCTAATCAGTGTTAGAGTTAATTTAGGGCTGACCTTTCCAGAGCCCTGGGATTTTAATATTCATTTTTCAAAGTCTATTGTCTATAGAGTTAAACCCACAGTTGATTGCACTGTGACTCAACCCAGATCCTCCGAAATCCCTTTTATTGTTTATGTCTATGAGCTTCCCTCTTCTGTGTGTTGGGTTTTCTTCTAACATTAATCACTTGAAACTCTCTTCTGGAGCCCCATATATGCAGACAGCCAACATCATCCCCTCCAGTCCCCTGAATCCTTGGCATCATGAATGAATTATAAAGCAACAACTTACTTAATCAGATGGTTCACTTCAGGATTTGCCTCTGGTTTAGAGTTGTTAGAGAGAGATTTTCAGACCATAACAAAGCTGGGGAACTGAAACAAGATGCCATTACCCTGTAGATCCCAAGCCCAGCCCAAGGAGTTCCTGGCCACGTGGACTTTGGCTTAGGGCCCTGGGACTATAAGTGACAGTTAGCATATAAAGTACTCCCAGCCCAGAGCAATAGGCTTTTCTTTGATTCTTTCCCAGTGTTTATCCAATTGTAAACTCTGTACTCTTATTTGAACAATTGTTATAGTTATTCTCAGCAAACTAAAATGAAAAGTTCCTGAGTAATCCATTTGGTACCAAAAAAAAAAAAAATCACTGTTGAAATGGATTATCGTTATTTTGGTGAAAATAAGAAGAATAAAAAAATTCTATTTCTGACATCCCTTGTTCATCTTTTCTCTCATTTTGAGCTTATAATTCTGGCTTTAAAACCCAGATCAGTGTTCCCTGCCAAAATGTACAGTCTCTGTGCCTGAATAGCTCAGAATAGTGTTTTCAGTATAAAGAGAATTCCCCTGTTCCATCCAAGGTATTATAAGACCTCTGTGTGTATCTTCTGCTGAGCTTGAGATCCTTAAAAGCCAGTTTTGGTTTTCTGTGACTTATCTGAGGTTTTCCACTGCATCCAATTCCACCCTTATTTTGTACATATTCTCAGAAGTGAATGTTTCAGGAGAGTGCACATGCCATGAACACTTTTTGGTAAAAGGCAAAAGATTTATATGCTATGAAGAGAAACCAGAGTATCATGAACACTACTTGGATGGGCTTGTCTTGTAGCCCCTGGGCATCCTGAAATCCTCAGAGAAGACAGTTTTTGAATTGCATGAGTAGATTTTATTGAATTAGTTTCTGATTTCTTGATGAAGAACCTCATCTGTATTGTATTTGCCATAAGCAATGTAAGTGATACTCTTTGGACACATCCACAAACTAGTCTGTGTGAACCTGGCTTTTAGGTAAGTCAGAATTGAAATATCATATTTCTCTACATTGGCATACCTGGCTCCAAGCTCTTGGCACAGAGCATGATTAATCAATTAGAGAGAGAGGTGATGGTCAGAGGACTATAGTCACTTGTGGACCACTGTGGGCAACCTGAAGTCATAAGCCAAATGCAGCCATTTCATCTTTGTTTGTAATTTCTCTTCTGAATTTATAGAAATTCATAACATGTTTGTCAAGTGGTCTGAAGCCACATATGCATACCTCAACTATTCTGTTCAGCTTAATGTCATTGGAATACTCATTGAAAGAAGAGTCAATAGAGGAAGTTTCTATTCTTACATGTAGGTATAAATTTGGATATTTCCACTTGGGATGGGCTTCAGATGAGCCTGTCCAATTCTGGCTTCCTCTGCTTCTCTGTAAGTTTATCATGGATCCTGGAAAGAAAGTCATCTGTCATTAAGCCTTTCCTCATCCTCAGCAACACCACAGGATCTTCAGGAGCATAACCCACTGCTCCCTCTGCTTAGTCAAATGTTAGATAAAGAGAGTAAAGACAATGGTGTCTTTGGAGACAGGGAGCCTGATACCTGGTTGGAGTTCTTATGTGATCTTTTGGCACTGGAGTTTCCCTGGAGTGAAATGAGGGTACTGAACAGCATCATGCAGGAGGCAGAATAGTGGAGAAAGATAGATCCATTTGGGTTTATATTCTTGACCCACCATTTACTGCTCTTTGATCTTGCACCACTTTCCCAGAATCTCTGAGCTGAGGCAAGTAAACATTTACCTTGTAAAGATAATAGGATTAAAGGTAGTATACACAGAACATCAAATTTTTCATAGCAGTGGCTAATATTATTACTTACCTACTATATTTGTGTTAGAAACTCTGTGCATCCCAAGTGTCATCATATTCTCATTCCTTTGAGTGCCTATCTTTTGTTTTTTGTTTTGTTTTGTTTTTTTTTTAAAGATTTTATTTATTTATTTGAGAGAGAGACAGTGAGAGAGAGCATGAGCGAGGAGAAGGTCAGAGGGAGAAGCAGACTCCCCATGGAGCTGGGAGCCCCATGCGGGACTCGATCCCGGGACTCCGGGATCATGACCTGAGCTGAAGGCAGTCGTCCAACCAACTGAGCCACCCAGGCGTCCCGAGTGCCTATCTTTTGAATTACCGATGTTTCTCTTACATTAGTATCTCCTGTTATCTTTAGAGAGAAAGGGGTATGCAAAAATGGATCTGAATGCAATTTTTTGACTTTCTATTTGGAATTTGGTTCAGTGCTATGTACAGGGTATGGCAGACACTGTTAGCTGCCTCCCCAGTAAAGACTCCCTCTTCATAGTTGATAGAACTCTGATTTTGTTCAAACTGACAGTGTGTTCAGCTAAATTCCAGGTCCCTAGGGTCCTTTTATTGTAGGTGTGGCTATGTGATGGAGATCTGATGAGGGAGACACACACAGAAGTTCGATGGGGGTTCTGATGGAGTTGCTGTCTTGATAAATGGGGATTATCACAGGGGATACTGCCCTTCTCTTTTTTTCCTGCTTTGAACATGAACATAATGCCCAGTGATTTAGCAGCCATTTTTTTTGAAAAATAAAATTGTATACATTTAAGGTATACAACATGATGTTTTGATATACATATATGTATAAAGATTACTACAGTCAAGCTAATATATTTATCTCCTCACATAGTTACCATAGCTTTTTGTTGTTGTTGTTAGAGCACCTGATATCTACTCTTACAGCAAATTTATAATATACAATGCAATATTATTAACTGTAGTCATCATGTTGGATATTAGGTCTGTAGACTTGTTCATCCTATATAACTGCAACTTTGTCCTCTGACTAACATTTTACCATTCTCTACCCTCTCCACAAAGCCCCTAGTAACCACCATTCTACTCTCTGCTTCTATGTGGATTCCATATAGATAAGGTCATGCAGTAGTGTTCTTTCTGTGTCTGGCTTACTTCACTTAACATAATGTCCTCCAAGTTCAACTATATTGTTGCAAATGGTAGAATTTTCATCCTTGTTAAGGCTGAATGATATTTTAGTTGTGTGTGTGTGTGTGTGTGTGTGTGTGTGTGTGTGTGTGTATACCATAGTTTTTTAAATCTATACACTCACCCATCAGTGGCTGTTTTGTGACCATGAAAGACACAAGCACAAGGGAAATGGTAAGAGAATTCCAGTGATACTAGTTCTGATGTCACTGAGCTCCTGAACTATCTCTAACTATCCTCTAGATTCAGAATTTTGTTATGTGGGAAAAGTACATCTCTGTTTGAGCTGCTATAAGGCAGGTTTTCTGCTACTTGCAACCAAAGACATTCCTAAATAAAGCAGCTCCTATGATTGTGAAGAAAGGAGATGGTATTTCTTGTAGAGTACTAAGTAGCTGAGAGGAAGCACTGTGGCTCCAGGCAGAAAATAGGCCCTGTACTTCATGGAAAGAGTGCTTGGCAAAATGCCTTTTTGTCAATGAGGACATTCTCATCTATCACAGACACTTCAGAATATCACTCAGGCTATAATCAAGAAAGATAAAAACTTAGATGGACCTGCCTCCTGGGAGATTCCAGTCCAATGTGAGATATGTTCCCCTGGAGTCTTCCATGATTGAAAGGCAGTCTGTAAGTAAGGGCCAAACTAGTCATGATGTCATGTGATTGACCCCATTTTCTCAGGGATCGAGGTTGGGAACTCACAATTCCCTCTGACTTAGATCACACCAGAACCATCCACCAGAACCAACCAACCTACATTTCAGGTTAAACCCTTGCCACGATTTCCCAGAAGCAAGGCCTTAGAAACCCTGACTGTGGCCAGAATCATAGCTCTGCATCTGCCAAGACTAACAGACTGTAGACAATCTTTTCTCTGCCCTTGCAACTCCCAGAGATACCTGCTTTTTCCAGTAATTCACTTTTCTCTGTTTGTCCCTTTTCTTTCTCAGGCACAAGTTGAAAGTCTCACAGATGGCTCTGGGGGAAATAATTGCTTGTTCTCAAACATGCTGTTGGAGACACATTCCTGATCCTTCTCTTCCTCTTGCATAGCCCTTAGCTGGCCTTTGCCTTATCTCTAGCAGATAGCTATGCTACTCTCTCAGTCTATAAGCCCCATACCTTTCAGCAGTCCTGCTGGCAGCCTGGGCTGCTGGCATTTACTTTTTTTTTTTCTTCTAATTGATTTGTCAACTAGGAGACTTTGACTCTCTGTTTGGAAGTCTGGCTTTTAATTTCTGGCTCAAGGTAGCATTCAGCATTGTGCCTAGGAATTCACTGACCTCAGAGAACATTTCTGCTCCTTTTTCTCATGCCTACCTGTAATCTCTAAGGTGTAGCTCATGAGCAAAATAAGCCACTGCAGTGATCTGGTTTGAACTGGAACCCCATTTGTGGGGAGATGAGACAGCACAATTTGAGCACCCATATGGCATGAATTGGCATTGTGGGCTGGAGGACAACCTTTGGGAGAACTCTTCCAAATCCTGTGTCTATGATCCAAAATAAGGATAAGCACACTTTGAGTTCCCAGGTTTAGTTTTGGTAAGTTGGAAGAGAGTGAAAAGATCTGGGACTTTAAAGTAATTGCTTAGGTAAAGCTAATAGAGATGTCAAAACTGGAAATAACCATTAAGAAAACAAGCAAGTGATATCTGACATTCAGAAGTGCTAAGCATGGGTTAAAACATGGGCTTGTCTTTTGGTTTCTGATGGTCTTGTCTTTAGGCTGAATCAGTGGAAATTGCCCCTGAGTAAGACTTATTTCTATTTTCTGCCCTAAATTTATGTATCCTTTTGAGTTTTAGTTTTTTCACTGGTAATATGGAGAGAGATCTATATCTATCTATATCATCTATATCTATATCAATGCTGATTTGGGAGCATTGGCTGGAGTGATGGGAGACAATTGAGACACTCCCTCAAAACAAAGGTGCTGGAAGACACCACTGTTGCACTCTCCACATAGTCTGTTATCACAAGTGGATGACTTCAGATGTGGCAGCCTTGTTGGACAGGGAAGGGATGAGCATTATGCCACTTGCTGAGACCTGAGGGCAAGTGCAGTTGCAGCCATCCCTGTTCCTTGGCTAGGGTGAGTGAAAATGAGTGGTCACAGGATTCTTCTGTTCCCTAGCTAAGGTCCGTGAACATAGATGATTGTGACACTCACCTGCTCCATGGCTGGGGGCTGGCAAACATGAATAGTCACAGCATTCTCCCATTCCCAGCCTAAAGCCAGCATGTGCAGGCAAACAATACATTCTCTTGATGCATTGGTAAAGTCCACAGAAACACATAGTTAAGACATTTTCCTGTTTTTTCTGAAGCCAGAGAGCATGCCTCACCCACTATACTCTCTAACTGCCTAAAGCAAGGAGTTGTGCAAAATCTGCACTGGGGACATCCCTTGATGTCCTGGCCCTAGTGGCCAAGAGGGCTGGAGTTCCAGAGCTGCACAGGGCTGTAACAATTGGAAAGATAGCTCTTGGCAGGCTACAGTTCCCAGGGTTCTGCACAGACAGAGGACTGAAACACAACACCAGTCTTCTTGTGGAAAAAGCCTATTTATTTAGCTGGGAGCTTCAGTCTGAGGGATAGGCTTCAGGTTGCCCACACATCTGGAGGCTAAGGAGGTATTCTCAGGAAATGTAAGCAGGGAGGCTCCACCCATGTTCACTCCTTTGGCCTCACTACAGCTTGACAAGACTTCCCAGAAAGGAGCTTATACACTCATCTGGAGCCTCGATTTTTGTAACTATTACTCAGGGGACACCTCCAGATCCTCTAGTCTGGAAACCAAAAGGGATTACAGTTGTGACCCCATACAAATATATATGTATATATATTTCTACTCTGAAATCTGGTGCCTAACTGAATTAAACAAAAACAAAAACTAAAAATACATGAAAAGCATTTAGCAGCAGGGTAGATGAAGTTGATTTATGGATCAGTTAAACTGAAAGATAAAACCATGGAACTCACCCAGACAGAATAGAAAAGAAAAAAAGAATTAAAAGAAAAAAAAAAGATAGTTTAAGGGATGGTCTGGGGCAATATTAAACAGAGTAACATTCACATTATAGGGGTCTCAGAAAGTGAAAGAGAGGGAGAGAAAGGGGCAGAGCACTTATTTGAAGAAATAATGGCTGAAAACTCCCTTAAGGGATGGAAATAGAAATCTGGCCCAGGAAGCCCAGACAGTGACAAATAAAATCAACACAAATAGAAGCACACCAAGACACGTACATTAAAATGGCAAAAGTAATAGAGTCTTAAAAGCAACAAGAAAAAAAAAAAAAGGTTACATAGAAGGGAAACCCCAGAAGGCTATCAGCATATTTGTCAGAAGAAACTTTTTAAGCCAAAAGGGAATGATATGACATATTTAAAAGGCTGAAGGGGAAGAAACTTCCAACCAAGAATAATCTACCTGGCAAATTTATCATTCATATTTAAAGGAGAGATAAAGAATTTTCCAGATTAGCAAAAGTTAAAGGAGTTCATCACTACTAAACAGGTCATATAAGAAATATTATAAGGACTTTTTTAAGTTGAAAGAAATGGTATTAATTAATAATAAGAAAACATGACAGTAAAAGGTAAATGTTCAGTAAAGGTAGTATATTAATCATTTATAATGCTGATAAAAAGGTTAAAAGAAAAATTAGTAAAATTAAAACTGTAATAATTAGTTAAGAGATACTTAAAACTCATAAAATACAACATATAAATATAGTGGGGTGGGGTAAACATGTAGACTTTTGGAAAATTTTCAACTTTAAGAGACTATCAGGTTAGAATAGACTGTTATATACACTGGATGATATGTGTGAACCTCACAGTAACCAGAGAACAAAAACTTATAGTAAATACACAAAAGAGAAAGATAAAGGAGGGGTGGTGACTAGGTGGCTCAGTCATTAAGTGTCTGCCTTCAGCTCAGGTCATGATTCCAAGATCCTGGGATTTAGTCCTGCATTGGGCTCCCTGCTCAGTGGGAAGCCCGCTTCTACATCTTCCACTCCTCCTTTTTTTGTTCCCTCTCTTGCTGTGTCTCTTTCTGTCAAATAAAAAAATAAAATCTTAAAAAAAGAAAAAGATAAAGGAATCTAAACATAACACTAAAGAAAGTCATCAAAACATAAGGGAAAAACGAAAAGAAGAAGATAGAGAAACTACAAAAACTGCCAGAAAACAAAGTGGCAATAAGTATATTCCTATCAATAATTATTTAAGTATAAGTGGACTAAATTCTCTAATAAAAAGACACAGAGTGACTGAATGGATAAGAAAAAATAAGACACAAGAGTGACTGAATGGATAAGAAGAAAAAATAAGACACATCTATATACTACCTTATAAAAGACGCACTTCAGGAGTAAGGACACACAAAAAGACTGAAATGTAAAGACACACAAATTAAAATTTAAAGAAAGCTGTTGTAGTGATACTTATATCAGACTTTAAAACAAAGAATGTAATAAAAACAGAGGGAGCATTACATAATGATAAAGAGTTCAATCCAGAAAGAAGATACATTTACAAATAAATATGCACCCAATATAGTACCTAAATATATAAAGCAAACATCAACAGACTGAAAAGGAGAAATTGTCAGCAATACAATAACAGTAGGGGATGTTAATACCCTACTTAAATCAAATTAATCAATGTATCAGACAGAAAATCAATAAATAACACTGACATTAAATGACATATAAGACCAGATGGACTTAATAGATATATACAAAACATTCCATTCAAAAGCAACTGAATACAAATTTATCTCAAGTGCAGGTGAAATACTCCCTGGGAGAGATCACATACTAGTGATCTAACAAGTCTCAATAAATTCATGTAGATTGAAATCATATCAAACATCTTTTCCAACCACAATGGTGTGAAGCTAGAAATCAATTACAAGAAGAAAATTAAAACTACAACTGCATAGAGTTTAAACATATTACTGAAAACAACTGGGTTGTAGAAGAAATTAAAGAAGAAATAAAAACAATCTAGAGGCAAATGAAAACAGAAATACAACATACCAAAATCTAGGGGATGCAGCAAAAGTGGTTCTAGGAGGAAAGTTCACAGCAATACAAGTCTACCTCAAAAAAACAAAAACAAACAAACAAAACAAAAACATGAGAAATCTCAAACAACTTAACTTTACACCTAAGGGAAACAGAGCAAGAACAAATGAAGCCCAAAGTTGGTAGAAGGACGGAAATAATAAAGATCAGTTTAGAAATAAATGTAGAGACTAAAAAGACAATAGAAAAGAAGCTTTGAAATAGACAGACAATGAAAATGAAATTTAGAGTTAGTTCTTTAAAAAGTTCAAATAAATAAACCTTTAGCTAGACAAATGATAAACCTTTAGCTAGACAAACCAAGAAAAAAGAGGGCTCAAATAGAATCAGAAATTAAAAAGATGTTACAATTGATAAAATAGAATTATGAAAAATTACAAGACTGCTATGAATAATTATATTCCAACAAATTGGACAATGTTGTAGAAATGGATAAATTCATAGAAATCAAATACTTCCAACAAAGCCCAAGACCAGATGGCTTCCCTGGTGAATTCTGCCAAACATTCAAAGAACATTTAATAAATCTCTTTCTCAAACTCTTTAAAAAAATTAAAGAGAAAGGAGAGCCTCCAAACTTATTTCATGAGGCTAGCATAACCCTGATATCAAAACCACACAAGGATACCACAAACACAAAAAAGAAAATTACAGGCCAGTATCTCATATGAACATAGATGAAAAAATTCTGAACAAAATGTTAGCAAACCAAATTCAACAGTATATTAAAAAGATGATACACTGTGAGCAGTGGGATTAATTCCAGAGATGCAAAGATGGTTCAACATCCACATATCAATCAACATAATATACCACATTAACAAAATGAAAAATAAAAATCATATCATCTCAATAAATGCTGGAAAAGAACTTCAGTTTATAATAAAAAGTCTCAATAAAGTTGGGTATCAAGGAAACATACCTCAACATAATAAAAGCCATATATGACAAGTCAGGCAAATATGGTGTGGGTCAATGGTGGAAACCTCAAAGCTTTTCTGGTAAGATCAGGAATAAGACAAGGATTTCTACTACCCATCTTTTATTCAAGATAGTATTGGAAGTCCTTGCCAGAACAATTAGGCAAGAAAAAGAAATAGAAATCACCCAAATTGGAATGGAAGAAGTGAAACTGTCACTATTTGCAGATGACATGATGCTATATATAGAAACTCTAAAGCCTCCACCAAAAAACTGTTAGAACTAATAAGTGAATTCATTAAAGTTACAAGATGAAAACAATGTACAAAAGTCTGTTGTATTTCTATACACTAATAATAACCATTAGAAAAAGAAATTAAGAAAACCATTACATTTACAATTAAATCAAAAAGAAGAGATAAATTTAATACTCAGAGATACTCAGAGATAAATTTAACTAAGATAAATTTCTATTCATCTTAGAACACTCAGAGATAAATTTAACTAAGCAGGTGAAAGACCTACCCTTTGAAAACTATAAGATACTGATGAAAGAAATTGAAGATGACACAAATAAATGGGAAGATATTCTGTGCTCATGAATGGAACACATTAGTATTGTTAAGATGTTCATACTACAAAATCAATCTATAGATTCAATGCAATGCATATCAAAATTCCAATGACATTTTTCACAGAACAAATAATTCTAAAATTTGTGTAGAACTACACAAGAACCTGAATAGCCAAAATAATCTTGAGAAAGAACAAACCTGGAGGTATCACACTATCAGGTATCAAACTAAACTACAAAGCTATGATAATCAAAATAGTGTGGTATTGACATAAAAACAGACATGTAAACTAATGAAATAGTATAGTGAGCCCAGAAATAAACCCACACCTAGATGGTCAATTAATTTTTGACAAAGGAAGCATGAATATATAATGAGGAAAGGACCACCCAATAAGTGGTATTGGGAAACTAGACAGCAACATGCAAAAGATTAAAACTGGATAACTTCCTTTTACTATATACAAAAGTAAACTCAAAATGGGTAATCACTTGAATGTAAGACTTGAGACCATATAACTCCTAGAAGAAAACATAGGCAATAAGCTTCTTTGTATCATTCCTAGAGATTTTTTTTTTATCTGATTCTAAAGGCAAGGGATACAAAAACAAAAATAAGCAGTTAGGACTATATCAAACTAAAAAGTTTCTGTACCATGAAAGAAGCCATCAACAAAACAAAAAGACAACCTACTGAATGGGAGAAGATATTTGCAAATCATGTATTTGATAAGGAGTTAATATCTAAAATATATGAAGAACTCATACAACTCAAAACCAAAATCAAAATTGATCAGATTAAAATATGGGTTTAGGCTCTGAATAGACACTTTTCCAGAGAAGACATACAGAGGCAAATAGACATATGAAGAGATGCTGAACATCATTAGTCATCAGGGAAATGTAAATCAAAACTACAACGAGGTATCACCTCCTACCTGTTAGAATGACTAATGTAAAAAAGACAAGAAATAATAAGTGTTGGAAAAAATGTGGAGAAAAGGGAACCTTTTATGCACTGTTGGTAGGAATGTAAATTGGTAGAGCCACTGTGGAAGACAGTATGGAGTTTCCTCTAAACTGCATAGAGCTACCATATGGTCCAGCAATTCTACTACTGAGTGTCTGTCTGAAGAAAGGAAGACACTGTGAAAAGATACATGGACCCTATGCTCATTACAACACTATTTACAATAGCACAGATATGCAAACAACATAAACATCCATCAATAGATGAATGGATAAAGAAGATGTATATATGCACATATACGTACACACACACATACACGCACACACACACATACACACAGTGGAATATTATTCAGCCTAAAAATTAATGAAATTAAAAAATTAAAATTAATTAAAAAATTAATGAAATCCTCCCATATCCTCCCAACATAATGGATGGAGCTGGAGGATATTATCCTAAGTGATAGAAAACAGATAAGGGTGCCTGGGTGGCTCAGTTGGTTAAGCGACTGCCTTTGACTCAGGTCATGATCCTGGAGTCCCAGGATCTAGTCTTGCTTTAGGGTGCAGGGCGGGGGGGGGGGTCCCTGCTCAGCGGGGAGTCTGCTTCTCCCTGACGGTCACCCCTCTTGTGCTCTCTCTCTCTCATTCTTGCTCTCAGATAAATAAATAAAATCTTAAAAAAAGAAAGTAGTCAGAAAAATTAAAATACCATATGGTTTCACTCATATGCAGAATATAAAAAACAAAACAAAACTTAGACTCATATGTACAAAGAGCAGATGGTGTTTGCCACAAATAAGGGGGTTAGGTGTAGCAAACTAGGTGAAGGGCATTAAGAAGTATAAGCTATAGTTATAAATGACTAATGGGGATATAATTTTAGCATGGGGAATATAGTTAATAATATATTAATTTTGTATAATGACAAATGGTGACTAGACTTACTATGGTGACCATTTCCCAATGTATTTATTATATACAATGTATCAAAATGTCAAATCACTATGTGGTATATCTGAAACTAATAAAATATTGTATGTCAATTATACCTCAATAAATTTTTAAAAATTAAGTCAGTCATAAAACAAGAGCAGAAAGACAAAATGCAGTGAGACACAAGTCAATATTTCCTTCCCAGGATTACTAGCTTTCAGTGTGGAGAAAGGGACAGAGCTGCTTAGAATTATGACTGTGATGCATTTTTGGTTACCTCCTCCTTTATAGATTTTTAGGGAGGTAACTCTCTGCTTTCAAAATCCAGAGGATAGACTACGGATTTCCCTCCTCTCTCTCTTTCCTTTGGAATAGAGACTAGTATCCAGGGTCAGGACCTGAGACAACTGGGCATCACAAAATGGGCAGGCACATTTTCTGGAAAGCTGGGTCTATATATGATTAGAACCTTATTTTAGGGTTTCAGAAGATAAAGGCATATAGTCATCAATATCCACTTCCAGATACACAGAGATACATGCAATCCCATGCTTTTAAAATTCGGGCATCACCTAAAAGTGACTAAAGGTGGCCAGTGAAGCGTGAGTGAGAGGGTATCATTTGTAATCTCAGTGAACTGGTGGGGGACTCTTCTGCTCCCTGTCTCACTGCCATGCTGACCAAGGGAGCCAGGTGTTTTAGGACATGTGGCCAGAGAACAGAGACTCTGAACCTGGATTGCAGGAAGGACAGTTGCCCTGCAGAGTGTTCTAGACTTTAGATGATTTTTGTGTGAACGAGAATCAATCTTGTGGTATTGGGTGGGGTAGCATAGTAGCGTACTAGCCTATGCTAAACAGGAAAAGGCATATGGAAAGAAGACTTACACTCTTCTCTTGGTGGCTTCCTTACACTCTACCCACTTCTGAGCAGCCAAACCACTGCAGAGTGTGTCCCGCTTCTCTTTTGTTTTTCCTCTATCCCAAACTCAGAGTAGCAGCTGTGTGGAGGGTTGCAGCTGTTAGAATTGAAGGAAGGAAATGGCTGCTCCTCTTCCCTTTGGAATTAGTTTTGTCACATAAGTGGTTTACACACTGGTGGTCTCCACAGATGCCAGGCATGTGTTCTCAGGTGCTTCCCCTATTTCACATGCACCACACCCTACCCCAATTCCAATGCATAGACAGGAACCCTGGACCCCCCACAGAGCCAGGAGGCACTTTAGGAGGCCCAGGTTCCTCTTTGGAAACTAGCAGACCTGATGTGCGCCACCCACACACCCAGCTGTTGCACAACTGATGTAGCCACAAGCAAAGAGAATCTGCATAGCTATTTCCTGGCAGGGATGATGAATGTGTTTTGGTCTTTTTTTTTCTCCCAGAGTATGAAAATCATACTATCTCAAGTGACTTAGAAAGGGATAATGGGACTGAAAGATAGTTAAAGTTATTCCTGTGGGTTTATTTACCATTATGTCTGTATTCTGAGTTTTCCTTACATCTGCTTTATCCCTGGGGCTTTTAACATTTATATCATGATCTTGATAAGGACATCGTTTTGGTTTTTTTAGATGGGTGTAATCATAGCTTAATGTAGTTTTTCATGGCGTTCATTTAAAAACCTATTGTCATTTAAAAATGTTTAAAATGTAATAATTAAATTTTATAGGTAGACTGATTAAAAGACGGTAATATTTTTAAAAAGTTCAAATCTAAAAATGGAGCTTTTAAAATATATTACTAAAACATACCTTCTCAGGGAAGTTGTGATCCTTATTTATTTATTTATCTATTTATTTATTTATTATCTTTACCAATACAACAGGTTTATGATTAGGAGAAGTATATTATAGTATGCCAACATGTCTAAGCTATTGCTTGTTAGAAATATTGGTGTTCATTCAATTAGTTAAAAATATAGACAGAGCCTACTGAAATCATCTTCAATTTTATATTCACTTTAATCCAGAAGATGGGAAAATTTTGTCAGGTTTATTTTATTTAACTTACTCTGATAATAAGATTTAAAAGCTTTTGTTTCCTCCTGCTAACTAAATTGCATTTAAAAACATTTCTAGGGCGCCTGGGTGGCTCAGTGGGTTAAGTCACTGCCTTCGGCTCAGGTCATGATCTCGGGGTCCTGGGATCGAGTCCCGCATAGGGCTCTCTGCTCAGCAGGGAGCCTGCTTCCCTTCCTCTCTCTCTCTCTGACTGCCTCTCTGCCTACTTGTGATCTCTCTCTGTCAAATAAATAAATAAATAAAAATCTTTTAAAAAAATAAATAAATAAAAACATTTCTAGTACAGAATCATTGCTTCACAGTTCTGACCTGGGGGGGTGGGGAATCTAACTGGAAATCAGAGGGCAGGGACCATTCTGAACTTGAATATAATTAGTGACATTTTCTATTAGGTGTGATAACCCAGTATTAATTGTGATGAGCACAACTACTGTGGTAGGGTTTGAATGAATTATCATTTATGTTGAACTGACAGACATAAATGTACCTCTGTCTAGTCCTTGTTCACTCAAATTTTGTCTTTGGAAATTCAGTCCTGACTCTATAGGGTAAATTCCAGATGAAAGTTACAATACAAGTATTAAATTAAAACACAGATTTTGGCCAAATCTACCCTTAGCTCTGCTCAAAGAGCCTTTGTGGCTTTGATAGGAAAATTTGCCAGCACATGTGTGGACAAGATTTGGCCTGAAGTGGCTAGATCTGAGTGGTTGTCATGTACAGAGATTGAACTTGCTTAGTCCATTAATGAATTCTCAGATCATTCACTGCAGGGATCTTTTTGCTTGGGGCTGCCAGTTGAGACTAAGAAAGCCCAAAGGGACTCTGAAATCTGTAAAATGAAGCACCCAACCTCTGAGGTTGGATGAGAATCAAGGTGAAGTAAGAGTATGTCTTAGCCTCTATTTATTCTTAGAGAGTTTGCTGAAGATTAATACTTCTCTCAAGTCTCTAAAGAAAGGATATTCTAGCTTGTCTCAACAGGAAGAATTTGTCTTAAAACTGTGACCTTTCTAGTCATTTGAGACTGGGGAGGAAAGGAAAATTAGAAGGTTCTCATAACTGTAGCCATTCCTATCCCTCATCTTAGATCTCCTTATACAGATGACTATCCATGAAATTTTCTTCTACTGGTTTATTTTTCCATGTCATAGACTGAAATTTTTGTTGAAAACGTATTAGCAATAAGCTGCCAATGAGCCTTTGAATGTTTAAATAATAATCTTAAGGAAAATTCTTAATTAAGAGCAGTCATACTAAAATTTCATAGATTCAAAAAGACTCCGTTGACCTAGTCCATTGAGTATTAGTACTGAATTGGAATAACATAGTTAAAGTAAGTCTACCAGTTAAGATATACTGAGTTATGCTTGGTAACAAAGAACTGTAAAATTTTAGAAGTTTAAAACATTTGCTCATATTACATGTCCACTGTAGGTTGCTTTCAGGGTAGTAGTGGTAGTGGTGGGGAATCTTTTCATTGTCTTCCATCAGGAAACAAGATAGTGGAGACTACATGTATACACTGCCAGATTGTCAAATTAAAATTTAAAAAGGAGGGGTGCAAAAAACATACACTGATTCTTTTTTTTTTAAAGATTTTTTTTTTATTTATTTGACAGAGAGAGAACAAGCACAAACAGGGGGAGCATCAGGCAGAGGGAGAGGGAGAAGCAGACTCCCCGCTGAGCAGGGAGCCTGATGAGGGGCTTGATCCCAGAACCCTGGGATCATGACCTGAGCCAAAGGCAGAAGCTTAACTGACTGAGTCACCCAGGTGTCCCCATACACTGATTCTTAAAGCTTCTTCTTAGTATTGACATACAACACTTCTGCTCACATTCCATCGGCCAAAGATATTTAATGGCCACACCTAACTTTAAGAGCAGGAGTATAGCCCTATGAAATTCCCCTAAGGAGAACTAAGAATATTTAGTAAACAACATAAGTGATAACCACACTGAACTTTAATGCATGCTAATCCACCTAAACCCAGTAAATGATGAATGTTTTAAATAGGAACTCATCCATCATGTGCTTGCGTCTCAGAGATACATCTAGACTTCAACCCGTACTTCCTGGAAAGTTGGTCCTTCATGGGCATGAAAATGACCTTAGATGTAGTAGTGGAGTTAAAAGGAGCATACTGCTGAGTACTAGAGGTGAAGTTGTGGGGGCATGTTGAGAAAGAGCTGGGGAATAAGTATGTACAAGAAAAGAATTCTAATACAGTAAAAAAAAGAAAAGAGACAGTATTTGAAGTCAGGAGACCAGTTTTAAGCCGTAACTTTGGAACATGCTGGCTAAATTATTACATGTCCATTGTTTACCCTTTAGGAGCCCTAGTTTCTCTGCCTGAAAGATTAATCAAATGTGTCTTACATGTTAAGTACTTTGTGACTCATAAGCACTATGTAACTGTCACAGGAAGGAAGAATACTGTTATTCTGAGCCCTGGGCATGTCTGAACTGAGTCCAGATTTTAATGAGTCCCCAATTTTGTCTCAGAAAATAGAGCTGGTATTTGGCATAGCACTAACTCATATCATTTTTATATGTCAGCAACTCCAATTTTAAATCTATATAATGTAATAGTAAAAAAGATAATACTTTATAGAATAATTTCACACCACAATAGTCAAAGTTCATATCAGTTGCCATCATTGAATAGAAAAAAAGACTCTAAGAAACCAGATGAGTAATAAATAAAGTAACAGAACAGAAAACAAAATCTGAACAGGAAATGAACTTTACTGGAGGAAGGCAAAGTAAAAAATAAACCAAAATGTAAGTAGCTCTATCTTTTCATCAGATGTTATAATTTATAAGCCTATACATTGTGTGCAAACTCCTTTTCTTATTATATCACTTAATTTTGACTATTTAGAGGCTCTTTGAACATTCAAAATAATATTGTGGGATTACTAATTGCAAATTTAGGTTCTGGAAATGTTTTGGGGGTTATATTTAAAATTTAATGTCTTCCTTTCTTTTTTTCCCCTTTCATTCTCCTTCCCTTTGTTCCTTCTACATTTATTTATTTTTTTAAGATTTTATTTATTTATATGACAGAGACCACAAGTAGGCAGAGAGGCAGGCAGAGAGAGACTGGGGGAAGCAGGCTCCCTGCCTAGCAGAGAGCTCAATGTGGGGCTCGATCCCAGGACCCTGAGATCATGACCTGAGCCAAAGGCAGAGGCTTAACCCACTGAGCCACCCAGGCGCCCCCCCTTCTATTTATTAAATATAGTTTATATAGTTCCATATAAAGTACCAGATATGAAGGTCATTGTGCTTATAATACTTTCCCTACCCTGGAAGGATGCAAAAACTAGAGAGAGTAATGAGGTAGAGGTAGTAATGTATGAATAGTATGCTACAAGAGCAAGGAAAAGAAAGTAACTTTGTTGAGGAAAGTCAGAAAAGTATTTATATAGGTGACATTTGAATTGGGTTCACCATGTAAGAAAGAAAGATGGGGAAAGAGATTGTAAGTAGAGGAAACAGCTTGTACTGAAGCAGAGTGATGAGGAATAGCATTATTTATCTTAAACATCAAGTGAATTAAAGTTCTTGAAAAGCAGGATTTTTGTGGAGAGGTGAGATTATAAAGATAGGCAGGAGCCAGATTATGGTGGGTTTTGTAGGCCATGGCCAAGGAGTTTGTGATGTATCCTAAGTGGACTTTAAAAATAAGCTGGTAAAAAAAAGCTAACATTTTTATTTAAGGAACTCAATATTACCCATAAATAGGAAAAAACATTTAATCTCAAGTTTTTGATTGTGAACTGCTGTATTACTCTATGTATTGGTATCTGAAATTAACCTACCACTTTGTTTCATTTATGTGATCAGGATGATCTTCAGAGTAGCAAATCCCCTGTCCTGATTGTCAAAGTCATTTCATAAAAGTACAGTCCCTCTTAGGTAACCTAGTCCACAACACCCAGTATTTGACTCTATTTTAACTTTGAGCACAATTCATTTCTTGGAGTTGTATTTGACTTTCATGTAATTGTTACAAACACACCGATTTAGGGAATGTCCTTGAGACTTTTCCATTGTGTAACCCAGTGCTAAAAGCTTTCAAAACGAATGGAGCTGGCATGCAGTTTCTTTCCCATTTTAATGTCATCTCAGTATTGCCAACAACCCAAATGCTGAACAAGCTAATTTTTGATACTGAAGAACCAAAGGTACTATCATCTTAATTTGTCAGAGTGAATTCATTTTGTTACATGTTATGATAATAAATATCTTTGGAAAAAAGCAAGGATAAACTAATGAACATGATCCAGAATGCATTAGCAAGTTGGAAACATTTTGGTGATTGTAGTTGGATGCTTTAAAACAGAACTCAGTAATACATGCTCTCTTTTCTGTAACATTTAGACAGGCTCTTTATAGGCTAGACCATGCTTATGGTATATTTAAATTTGATATAACTTACAAGAATCGGGTATTTTGGGGGTATGCAATCTTGATTAACTATATGACTATAATCCATACTCTTATTTTCATTAAAAATGGGTAAGACTATTAAGATTGGTAGTGCTTCCTAAGTAAAGTATCTCCTGACTGTCCTTGCATTCTGATGTCTCTGGGATATTTTATCAGATTCTGTGGAAGGATAAATAAAAAAGCAAAACTTGAAAATGATTGTTAGATTTAGTGAGTAGAGGGGGAATACTTAAGAGTGAAATTTTAGTTGAAAGCCAGATAATGCTGTAGAATGGTGAGGAAAAGATTAATCTAATTTCTTCTTATCTCTGTAAGCTCTTTGCTTACTTCACTCTTACCCCGTTTTTGTTAAACCTTGGTGTCTACCGGTCACAGCTTGAATGGAAAAAGATTAATTCTTAGCATTTAAAATTGTAAGGACTTGGATTCTGGTTTGCATCATAGATTTGAAGAAAGACTTGGCTAGTCAGTTCACTCACTCCCCAACCCATCTCCCCTTACCTCGCCATAGGGAGAGAAGATAAAGACTCTAAAATGACAGAAGAACTTCTGAGATGAGCTGATTTTTTTCTCTTGTGAACATTTGCTGGATCCTGGGAATTTTTTCCTTTGAGGGATTTAACTGACTCAGGGCATGACCTTGATTTAGGCATTAAGACATTTATAGGGAGGAAGAAAAACGATCAAAGTATTGGTGCGTTAGCTGTGTCAGGAGGCTGGAGACGCGAATTGGAAACATTAAAGTATTGGTTACATATAGCTAGTTCACTCCAAGTGACATTGGCTCAATTTGAGATCTATAACAGCCCTGAAGATAAGAAATAAAGTCCAAACACTTCAAAAAGGCAGAGTGAAATCTAAGGAAGCGGGGGTTGCCTTAAGCACCCCATTAGTCTTTCAGTCAAGATGTTTACTAGATGATTAGGATGTCCATAATGGGGAGCTGAAGAACTGGGCTGAAAACTGAGCTGGAAGTCCTAAGTATTTCAGGAGTGAGGAGAAAGACCAATATGCTTTTCTCTCAGCAAGCTTGAGATGGCCATTCCTAAGCAAGTGGGCTGAAATAGATGGACACTGAGACTTACTCTGAAATCCAGCTATGACCCAGATCAATTTCTTATTGGATAGAATGATCAGCCTCTTACCTGAGCTACACAACAGAGAAAAAGTGTGTGCATGGTGGGGAGACTTTCTAGTGAAAGATAAAGTCATTGAGATCTTCCTCATTTCTTTCACACTCAGTGTCTGACATGCAATAAAATATTACTCTATATACAAAAATACATAAAAATACAATTGATTATCAAGCAGAAAAAGATGGAAACTAGTAGCAGACCAATAGGTGATTCAGATATCAGAGTTACCAATCTGTTCTTCAAAATAACTATGATAAATATATTATATACATTAAAGAAGATGAAAAAAAGATAAAAGTATGGAGAAGTTCTTTAGGGAACTGTACTCTGTTAAAAAGAAAAAAGAAACATGGACAATCTAGAATAGAAAAAAAACCAATATATTTTTAAAGATTTTATTTATTTATTTATTGTTTATTTATTTATTTGAGAAAGAGAGAGAGGGAGAGCACAGAGGGAGAATGAGAAGGAGAAGCAGATTCCTCACTGAACAAGGAGAATGACGTGGTGCTTGATCAAAGGACCCTGAGATCATGACCTGAGCCATAGATGCTTAACCCACTGAGCCATCCAAGTGCCATGAAAAATACAGTATCTTGAAGTAAGAACCAAGAACTCAATGAGTGGATTTAAGAGTAGATTGGAGAGAGAAGTATATAGGAAAAGTGAATTGAAAGACAAATCAATAAAATTGTACAATATAAAGCATATGGAAAAAATTAGAAAAAAATGAATGGAGATGTGTAGGATCATCCAAAGGTCTAACATATATAATAGGAGTCACAGAAAGAAACTAAGGGAAAATGGGGGGAGGGGAATTACTATTTAAATTTTCCAAGGCATATGAAAGATATCAACTGAGATATTCAGGAAAATCTGGGAATCCCAACTGAAAATAAACAAAGAAAAAGATACTCAAATATATCATACAATCTTCTGAAAACCAAATATAAAGATAAAAAGGTTAAATTAGTACTTTTAAGAACAGTTCACCAAGACTTAAATCTAAGTTTTCAGCAGAAATGATGAAAGCTAGAAGATAATGAAATAACATATTTAAAATGTTGAAAGAAAATAACTGTCAACTTATAATTTTATTTATTTATTTGACAGAGAGGGAGAGATCACAAGTAGGCAGAGAGGCAGGCAGAGAGAGAGAGGAGGAAGCAGGCTCCCTGCTGAGCAGAGAGCCCTATGCGGGGCTTGATCCCAGGGCTCTGGGATCATGACCTGAGCCGAAGGTAGAGGCTTAACCCACTGGGCCATCCAGGCGCCCCTAACTTATAATTTTATACAATTTTTTTTTTAAATGAAGATAAAGATAGTTTTAGCCAAAGGAAAAAATGAGGGAATTTGTCACTAGCAGGGCACTTTTGTAAAATGAAGTGGACTTTCTTCAGGAAGAAAAATGATTCTAAATGGAACATGGAAATACAAGAGGAACTCCAGAGTAATGAACTCCAGAGCTGTGAACTCCAGAGTAGTAAAATATGAGCCAAAGAAGGCAGGGTGGATCTACTGACTATATATATAAAAGTTAGTTGTAATGTCATATGTATCTCTCAAATGAATATAATGAAAGTACAACATGTCAAAAATCATATTGCTGCAGTTAATACAGTGCTTAAAAAGAATTGCAGCAATATAATTTTTTATATATTTCCATTATAATTCAGTTCAAAATGGTCCCTAATTTCTAGCTTAATTCCACTATGGTCAGAGATTATTTCTGTATATTGGAAAAGAAGAAAGACTGAAAATCACTTTACTTACAACTTAAGAAGTTATAAGTAACTTAAGAAGATACCAAGCAAAGACCAAATCCAAAGTAAGGAACATGTAAGGAAAGAAGTCATAAAGAGCAGAAATTAAAAAAAATAAGAATATAAAAGAAAAATCAACAAAGTTAAGGGTTGGTACTTTGCTAAAATTCATAAAGAAATTTTCCACAAGAGTGACCAGAAAAAAAAAATCCCACAAATTTTCAAAACTGAAAGTGTATAGATTATAATATATCAAATGAGAGAGTATGAACAATTTCTCAATAAATTTGATGGTTTGGATGAGAATTGTTAGTAATCCTAAAACCCAACAACTTAATAAATTTGCCATAAGAAGAGGGGGAGCTTGGCTGGTTCAATTGGTGGAGTGTGTGACTCTTAATCTCAGGGTTGTGGGTTCAAGCCCCAAATTGGATGTGGATATTATTTAAAAAAAGAAATAAAGTCTCAAAAACAGTAGTTTTGCAAATCTTTGGGGGCACCTGGGTGGCTCAGTCAGTCAAGCAGCAGACTCTTTTCTTATTGCTATTTTTAAAGAATTTATTTATGTGAGAGAGAGAGAGGATGAACAGGAGGGGCAGAGGGAGAGGGAGAAGCTGATTCCCTACTGAGGAGGGAGCCTGACTCAGGGCTTGATTCTAAGATCCTGGGATCATGATCTGAGCCAAAGGCAGATGCTTAACCAACTGAGCCACCCATGCACCCCATGTTTGACTATTAATTTCCACTCAGGTCATGATCTCCAGATTGTGAGATGGAGCCTGTCATTGGGCTCGGTGCTGGGTGTGGAGCCTACTTAAGATTCCTCCTCTCTCCCTCCCCTCTGGCTAATGCTCTCTCTGAATGAAAGAAAGGAAGAAGAAAAAAATTTACCTTTAAATTTGCCATAAGAAGAAACAGAAAATGTAAGCAATCAGATATATATTTTTAAAAAATGGATTCTTGGGGTGCCTGGGTGGCTCAGTGGGTTAAGCCTCTGCCTTCAGCTCAGGTCATGATCTCAGGGTCCTGGGATCGAGCCCCACATCAGGCTCTCTGCTCAGCAGGGGGCCTGCTTCTCCCTTCTCTCTGCCTGCCTCTCTGTCTACTTGTGATCTCTCTCTCTGTCAAATAAATAAATAAAAATAAAAATAAATAAAAAAATGGATTCTTAATTAAAATGATCTCGTAATCAAATTCTTAGGCCAAGATAGTTTCACTGGTGAATTCTTCCATACGTTTAAGAACGACATAACAGCAATATTCACAAATTCTTCCAGGGAACAGGTAGAAAGGGAAAAATTTCTAACTCTTTTAAGAGGCGCTGTAACATGTATTATACAATTGTGAAAGATGTAGTAAAGGGAACAAAATGTTTGCATTAACATTGATGCAAAAGAAATATTGACAAAGTCAACCTAGCAATACATGAGAGAAATGTTATATCATAACCAAGAAGAGTTTATTTCAGATATGCAAGGATGGTTTAACATTATTAGAAAATCACTCAGTGTAATTCACCACATCAACAAACTACAACAAAATAACAAGAATTTACAAGAAGATTTAACAATGCCTCTAAATATGTTTAATATGCATAATTTTATGAATATTTGTATATGCTAGAAGCAAATGGGAAATGAAATTTAAACATCATTTATGATAACATTTAAAAAGTCATAGATCTAGCAACTGATATAATAAAACATATGCAAACACTTCTATAGTAAATCTATAAAACATTGAGAGAAATTAAGGAGTATCTAAACAAATGGAGAGATAGCCCATGTTTATAGATGAAAGACTTAATATTGTTAGGCTATTCTGCCCTAAGGAATCTACAGATTTAGTGTGATCTTAATAAAATATGTGAGCATGCTTTCTGTTAAGTGAAAATTAGAAATGCAAAGGGCCAAGAATATCCAAAGTATTCTTGGAGAAGAGCATAGCTGAAGGATTTAGTTTGCCATTTATCAAAATTTATTATGAAATTATAGTAACTAACACAGTGTGGCTTGGGTTATAGGGTAGACAAACTGACCATTAGGATAGAGTTCAGATTTAGACTCACATATATAGTCACTTGACTTAAGATAAAAATATAAAAAAGTACAGTGAAGAAAGAATAGTCCTTTCAATAAATAATGCTGTCAATTGGATAGCCTTATGAAAAATATGTACTTGGCCTTTACTTCATACTTTATAGAAAATAATCGAATTCAGATGGATTATATATCTAAATGGAAAAGACAAGCAGTTCAGCTTTTAGAAGAAAAGTAAGGTGATCATCTTTGTGATATTGAAGCAGACAAAGACTTCTAAAGAGAGCACAAGAAGAATTTTTTGTTATTTCCTATTATAGCAGTATTATCCTATGGAATGAATGTTTTACTTCCATGAATGTAATATTTCTCTCAGTTGTACATTTTCTTGTCTACCATAAGCTCTAGTAATTAGAACTTTTTAAAGAATGAATTTTACTATATCATTGTCACTTTCTTTTTTTTTTAAATGTTTTTTTAATTTTTTAAATTTTTAATTGAAGTATAGTTGACATACATTACTAAATTAGTTACAGGTGTACAACACAATGACCTGACAATTACATCCACTACAAAATGCTTGCCATGACAAATGAAACCACTATCCATCACCATACAAAGATAATATAATGTTATTGACTGTATTCCCCATGCTGTGTTTTCTATCTCCTGATCCATTCATAACTGGAAATCAGTACCTCTTAGTCCCCTTTACCCATTTTGCCTAAGCCCCTAGCCCAGTCCCTTCCTGTAACACTAGTTTGGTCTCTGTGTTAATGAGTCAGTTTCTGCTTTTTTGTTTGTTCATTTGTTTTGTGTTTTTTAGATTTCACACAGAAGTGAAATCATATGGTATTTTTCTTTGTCTGACTCATTTCACTTAGCATAATACCCTTCAGGTCCATTCACCCATTCATGTTGTTATGAATGACAGAATGACAGCTGAGTAATATTCCTGTGTGTGTCTGTGTGTGTGTCTGTTGCATCTGTTATGTACATTTAGGTGGCTTTCATATATTGGCTATTGTAAATAATGCGGCAGTAAACATAAGAATGCATGTATCTGTTTGAATTAGTGTTTTCATTTTCTTTCTTTTTTAAGATTTTATTCATTTATTTGAGAGAGAGACAGAGAGAGCACAAGCAGGGGGAGGGGCAGAGAGAGAGGGAGCGGGACAAGGAGACTACTCGCTGAGAGGGCAAACTGAGGTTTTGTTGATCCCAGGACCCTGAGATCCTGACCTGAGCTGAAGGCAGATGCTTAACCCACTGAGCCACCCAGGTGCCCATTTTCTTTGATTAAATACCCAGAAGTGGAGGGGCACCTGGGTGGCTCAGTGGGTTAAAGCCTCTGCCTTCGGCTCCGGTCATGGTTTCAGAGTCCTAGGATCGAGCCCCGCATCGGGCTCTCTGCTCAGCAGGGAGCCTGCTTCCCCTCTCTCTCTCTGCCTGCCTGTCTGCCTACTTGTGATCTCTGTCTGTCAAATAAATAAATAAAATCTTTAAAAAAAATACCCAGAAATGGAATTACTGGATCATATGCTGCTATTTCTATTTTTAATTTTTTGAAGAACCTTCATATTGTATTTGACTGCACCATTTATATTCTCACCAACAGTGCTTGAGGGTTCCCTTTTCTCCATATCATTTCTGACATTTGTCATTTCTTGTCTTTTTTGATACTAACCATTTTTACTTGTGTGTGATGATATTGGATTGTGGTTTTGATTTGCATTTCCCTGATGATTAGTGATGTTGAACATCTTTTCATGCGGTTGTTGGTCATCTGTATGTCCTCTTTGGAAAAACGTCTTAAAGTCTTCTGCCAATTTTAATCAGATTAAGTTGTGTGAGTTGTATGAGTTCTTTATATATTTTGGATATTAAGTCCTTGTCATATATATCACTTGCAAATATCTTCTCCCATTCCGTATGTTGCCTTTTTGTTTTGTCAATAGTTTCTTTTGCTGTGCAAAAGCTTTTTAGTTTGATATAGTCCCAATTGCTTATTTTTGCTTTTGTTTTCCTTGCAAAAACAAAAAATTTTAAACAAAAATGATAATTCAGTTCATATCCAGACCAAGAGTCTCTGTAAGATCCTCAAAATAATTGTATCAAGAATATAAAAAGAATGTTTAGAAATAAATAAGAAAAAGGCGATAAATCAATAGAAAAATGAACAAGTCTTGAGCAGACCATTTATAATAAAAGATACTCAAATAGCCAATAAACTTATAAAATGTATCAACCTCATTCATCATCAGGGTAGTACAAACCAGAAACCACCATATGACAATGCATTGCTAGGTATACTAGGTACATAACCAACAGAAATGTATGCATAACTTTATCAAAAGACATAAACTAGGTTATCTTAGTAACAACTACTCATGATAGTAAAAAATGGAAAGTTCCTCAAGAGCCTGCCAAGAGTAGAATAGATCAATGAATTGTGGTAACATTGCAGAACAAGAGGCCTGGTATGGGTAACTCCAGGGGGACACCGTGCACCTCTCTGGCAAGGTGTTTGGCCTGTGAGAGGTGATGTTCCTATATATTACCAATTCTGCCTTCATTATTCCTATGTAGCTCACCAGTGTTTGAGTAGGGTTTGGACTCATGTCAGCTAAGACTTGGGTAATATGTCCCTTTAGTCAGAGGGACCAAAAGTGATCAGTTTCTCCAGCCACTTCAGTGGTGTTTACAGAATGATTTTATTCAGTTGGGGTAGATTTAAAGTATTTTTAATTTGAAGTTTTGTTTTGTTTTGTTTTGTTTTTGTTTTGTTTTTTGGATGGGAAGATAGGGCGAGAAAACATACCCTCAGATGTTTGAAGAAAGCAATCTAGTGTGAGGAGTCTTGCATTAAAAATCTGTCCCTGAGGCTAAATTACTATTTTGGTATGCTTTAATGTGGCATCTAACATGCAGCAAGGAAAAAAAATGAGGGAGGATTGGTTTTCTTCTGTGACAACGAATTAGGTGCAAAACCTTAATCGTTAACTTCAATCTGCAGTCAAACCAAGTTTTGTAGTGTCTTTTTAAGGGTCAGGAAATTCTACCACCAAATAAAATATTTTTCTTTTATCCACATTACCATACTACTGACAAGTCTTCACCCCAAAACTCATCATTCAGAAATGTGTAGTTGTTTCCAGAGTGTGTCTAACACTGCTGGAACATGCATTTCAGAAAGAAATGGGAGGCCCAGTCTGGGTATATCCATGGAGGGCATAGTGCACCTCTATAAAGTGAGGGTTTGGCCTGTGAGAGGCGATATTTCTGTCATTTGCCAACTCAGCCTTTGTTGTTCGCACATGGCTCACCAGTATCTGTGCAAAATTTGGTCTTGTGTTAGCTGGGGACTTGGGTGGTGTGTCTCTTTAGTTACAGAGTGACCAGAAGCGATTGGTCTCTCCAGCCAGTTTAATAATGTTTTGATGCTTAAAAAAAAAAAAAAAAGTTTTTAAGAACATTAATCATATTGACTCATTTTTTTTAAGCATATTTTTCACAGTCCCTGGCCTGGAGTGGATATGTCACTACTGGGCATCAGCAATCACAGATTTGGCTATTTTAGCAAAACTGGGGGAAAGTAGTGCTGGTGGCCAAATGAGCTGCCTGAGTTATTAAGACAGTGAGTCCTGTTATAGTCAGAGTTAGGTTCCTCCTACTTAGCACTGTTCCTGGCAGCACCATTCATTGTGGCTGACGGGGACTCTGTGACTCAGGAATCTAAGACTGTAATGGGAGAAGGGAAGTCCAGGTCCTCCCAGAAAGGAGATATAACCTCATGTGGTCTACATGTGCCTGGTCCCTGTGCCAGTCTGCACTCAGATGAAGTACCACTTAATACTTCCTATGTCTGCATGGAGTTGCTTGGCCTCCAACGGAGAAGGCGCACTCAGGACACTGGAACTATTTATCATGGTTTCAGAGCAGGTTCAGCTGTCTTCACTTCCCACTTATTATGTAACTCCTACAGAACAGGCACATAGTCTCTCCAAATAGTATTAGGGGTGGGGGAGACAATGGAGAGGAAACATAATTATTCCCAGTTAGACTATTATTGGCTGGGAGTTAACCACAGGAGGTCAAAAGGTTTTAGAGATGGAAAGATCATAGATATAAAATCATCTAAATCTTTCAGTCCATATGTATAAAAACAAGGGCTCAAATAATTGAAGTCACTTACCCAAAGTCAAAGAGGTTGCATTGCAGGATTAAGATTTTTTTCCCCCAAAGGTTAAGATTTCACTCTTTCTCTCACTTTCTACCTATTTAAACGTATAATACACAACTACCTTTGGGTTTCAGTTAAGAAAATTGTTATTATTCTCAAAATCCTCATTATGTACTCATAGTACTGAAATTATGTAATATTGAGTAAACTTCTTTTCCCCCAAGCTTATTTGTTAGGTCCAAGGATTGTTTCCTCTTGGCTACAGCAAATCCATCATTCTTGAGTTTCTCCACCTTAAAAATTAAGGAGTTTTTTTTCATTCCTGTATTTGCCTGGCAGAATCCTCAATTGAAAACAAACAAGCTGTTAATCGGTGAATAAAAAGAGAGAGAAAAATCTTCAGAAATTATGTTTAGCCCCATCTGGCCTTAGAAAAACATGGGAATTGGTGATCAAGTACATTCAGCAGGATGGCTGCCTTTCAAGGGAAACAATATCTGGATATTTCTATGTCTAGACCACAGAGGAAAAATGCTTCCTTGGTAATTAACCTATTGAAAGCAGAACAGGCCCACGTGGCTCTGAGACACACAGGGAAGAGCTGGAAGGATGTGTTCACTGAAAACTCAGCCCACAGATGTGAAAGTTTGTTCCTGCATATTGGCATTTTAGATCCAGAGTTTATATATAATAAAGAATGAATAGGGAAAGGTAAGAAGTAATTTTTTTTCTTAACTGGTCAATGGTACTTTTCACTTTACTCTTTCCATTTTGCTCCCTATTTGCATACCATTGCTAAGGAGCTTGTGACAAACCTCCATTTTCCTGGCTCATAAAGCAGGGACCCTACAGCCCAGGCCTTAAGGACATTTCATTAAGAATTAAAAGAGAAGAAGGTTACCTAGATAAGTGGTTTGTCTGGGTCCTGGAGGGGAAATTTATGTGAATCCTGGTAGGGTTATAAATCTTGATTCAATGTAATAATATCAGTCTTTGAGTTCTGATTTATCATTTGCAAAAGCTGGATGTGAATTAATATGCATCATTACCTAAATATAATTTTTAAAAAATTTTTATTTATTTATTTGACAGAGAGAGAGAGAGATCACAAGTAGACAGAGAGGCAGGCAGAGAGAAGGGAGAAGCAGGCCCCCTGCCGAGCAGAGAGCCCTATGTGGGGCTCGATCCCAGGACCCTGAGATCATGACCTGAGCTGAAGGCAGAGGCTTAACCCACTGAGCCACCCAGGCACCCCTATAATTTATTTTTTAAGAATTCTTTGCACCATAAGCTACAGAATAACTCAGATTGCAATGAGATATTTTGAACTTCTTGTGTGCATATTATACATTAACAATCATAGAAAGTAAAAGAGCTCCTTTTACATTCAAGTTTCCTCAGTATAATCTTGCATATTCTTTCCATAACCATTTATTAAATGCGGCTGCATGCTTACAGAGGTGTTTAAAATCATAAGGAACTGAAAAGATAAACACGCAATGCCTACTTTTAAAATGTAGTCTATATGGAGAAACAAATACAAAAAAATGTATACCTTATAATTAATATCTCATAAATGACATAGCAGTACTAAAAAATATATAATAGAAACATCGGCCAGTGTGTCTTGAAGATAGTTGAAGAAGGATTTTTACAAACTTCAGTTAACTGACAAAATAATGATACACAGAGTGTTCCAATAGCTACTGAAATATTAAAATATGAAATAAAATCACTCGAATCTCCTAGTTACATTTTTTGTTACATTCTCTTCTAAGCCTTTTCCATATTCAGGCATAATTTTAGAATCTCCAGTGGATCATGAGTTCATTCATGATGTAACGTTTTCCTTTTCAGCCTTTTCCCCACTTTGTGTCTTCTCTCCTGCTTACCTGCTATGAAAGGCACCCCTCTCTACCATACAGCTCTTCACTCTGGGGCCTTTCACCTTTACCTGGAGTCTTCTTAATCTACACCATCCCCCCATGCCCTCTCCTTTCACTCCTGCTTACACTTTTCAGCCTTGGCATTGCATCTTCCAACAGTTCTTCCTGAAACTTCCATGACTCCTTCCCTTTCCTCTTTCTCTTTGGTCTCACCTCTTGTCTTCTCCTACAGATTATATTAGATGCTCTTCCTTAAACTTAAAAGAACCTTTGACAATTTTTATCCAGGTATTGACTATATTAGATTTTAATGATCTATGTCTGTCTCTTCAAATCAGATGCAAGCACTTTGAGAGGAGGAATCATCTTATGGATGTTCTATTCTTCGGTTCCTGTGTCAATGTCTGCCAAATAGAAAGGGTTCCATAAAGTTTGTTGAATGAACCAAAAATGAGACTTCATATATAGTGCTGGATGAAAAGTACAGACTCTGCCCTTAAGGAGTTTATAATCTAGCAGAGACATAGATAATACACACGCAATTAGAAACTGGGCTAAAGCAATGATGGAAACAAAAAGTTTTAAGATAGAGGATAATAGAGCAAATATGCCCTAGATTGGGGATTAGAAATGTTAGGCTTTAGTTACAAACAGTGGAATCCACTATGGTTAGTTCTAGGACAAAAGTAATTTTTCAACATATAAATGATGGCTCAGAGTCTTTGGGAAAATTAGGGAGCCAGGAATTGTATCCAACCCCACTGCAGGAGGCTACTATAGCAAAAGAAGCTAACCACATCATTTAGCTCCCTATAAAACCTGTAGTTTTAACAAACCCTCTACTTCCACAGTGATCTGATGATCAGAATGGGCTGTCAGAATGTTCACAATTACTATTCTGTAGGGCTTGTCACCTCTGTCACCTGCTTTCTGATAGGTGAGTTGTAGTGGGATTTCTCATGTTTTTTTTCTTGGTGGAAGACTAGCTCTGGTGCAAGTGACTAGCAGTTTCTGGATCACAGACCTGCATTCCAGCTGCCATAACAGCTGAGAAGTTGAATTCTGATATCTGCCTTAGAGAGACAGGCTTCATAATGTGGGGATCACCTGCAGTATGAGAATTTCCATTGATACAAAAGAATATTAAAGAGATGATAAACAGCCATAAATATATAGTCACTGCCTATCAAGGAAGAGCTCTCTGAGAAGGTAATTTTTTTTTAAGATTTTATTTATTTATTTGGCAGAGATCACAAGTAGGCAGAGAGGCAGGCAAAGGGAGGGGGAAGCAGGCTCCCTGCTGAGCAGAGACCCCCCCCCCCATGCGGGGCTCAATCCCAGGACCCTGGAATCATGACCTGAGCTGAAGGCAGAGGCTTTAACCCACTGAGCCACCTAAGCACCCTGAGAAGGTAATGTTAACATTGATAACCTGAAGTATGACAAAGAACTCTCCAGGCAAAACAAACAAACAAACAAACAAACAAAAAACAAAGATTAGAAGAAAATGAAGAATGTTTTATTTATTGCAGGGAACTACCCAGCAATAGCCAAAAACTGAAGAAATTCTATATAGCCAGAGTGGTGGGTAATGGAGAAAGGCAGCCATGATGAGATTGGAGAAAGTACTAATTAACCAAAGCCTTATGGGAGATGTGAAGGAGTTTCTATTCAATTCTAAATTCAGTAGGAAGTCCTTAAAGGTTTGAAGGTAGGGGGTTTAGATGATCCAATTTTTACTTTACAAGGTTTATACTGAATTTTATGTAGAGAATAGATTGGAAAAGACAAGAGAGGGAACAGGAAGACTAAGAAGGAGATTATAGGAATTGTCCAGGTGAGAGATGATTGTGGCTTAGACAGGGGTGGTGGCAATGGCTATAGAGACAACGTACTAGGGAGAATTTAAGATATAATTTGGAGGGAAAAATGTCTATACTTAATACTAATATAGATTGTGGGTGGCTGGTGATAAAGAAGATATTAGGAAGGACTCCTAGATTTCTACTTTTAGAACTGTTAGATAAATTCCTAAAATAGGGAAGAGTGATGAGAGATTATATTTGGGGGACAAGGGTGTTGGTTTAATTTCAAGAATTTGGTTTGAGACATTATAGTGGATACCGAGATTTACCACCCAGATCCCCCTTCAGTGAAGAACTTGTTGCCCCACTTGTGAGAGCATTATTAGAAGACAGTCTCTAGCAGTCAACTCCTTTAGGGATTACTCCAGAAAGCCACCTCACACATGCTATGCTGCTTCTGGGGATGTGGAGGTGTGTACATCCAATAACTAATAACAGCCTGGCCATCTTGCTGCAACAGAGGACAATCTTTATGGTTCATCAGTTCCACGGCTCATCATGGGCTTGGCCAATGTTGTTGCTGCTCATTCTAATACTTTTAATGCTTGCTTTCTACAATTACTGATTCCAAGGGCACTATGGTAAACATCCTGTATGCTAAACACTGTCTTAAATCCACTTCCCAGAAAACAACCACCTGTGAAGTTGGTACCAAAAGTGATTAAAGATTGAGTGGTACCATCACTGGTGGAAGGTAGGACACAAAGAGTCCTGATACAACCATCTAGTTGTTGAAAGTATACTGGTGGTGATTTGGGATCATATAGCAGTGTAAGAGAATCCGTTAGTTGGTTTCATTTGAGAAACATGTGGGAAGTGAGAATTAAAATAACATGAATTGGGTGGCTTATTGTTAAGCTCAACTGATGCTCTGAACACAGACAGCCAAAAATTATAAACATTATAAAGCATTTAGAGGACTTCCTTGGAGTTATACAAGGAGTTTCTAACTTCTAATGGGGACAGGATGGAGAAAAACAGAACCTAGCTGAGGCTTTAAATGGCTGACCCCAAAGAAGGGAATGTTAAACCCCTAATCAAGGTGGGTTTGCTCTGCCAGTCAGTGCATTGGTGAGGAAAGAGTAAGATCTTAATACACTGGATGGGGACATCTGGATTTATAATATGAAGATAAAAATTTATAACTCATTAGAATATAAGTAATATTGGAAATCATAAGAAAAATTATTGCCACCCTACTAAGTGAGGATAGAAATAGAAGAAATGTGCTCAGGACTGATATCTAGAGAAAGTCAAAGTGTATAATTTGAATAGAGAAAGAATATCTTGTAAAGGAGACTGAAAAGAAGGTACCAAAGAGCTAATAAAAGGAAAACTGGGGGATATGTATCATAGAAACTGAGACAAGAGTTTCACAAAAAATATAAAAAGAAAGTGAGGAAGTATATATAATGCTGCTAAAAGGTGGATGAATCTCAAATACACTTAGCTAAGTAGAAGAAATTCTCAAAAGTCTGTATGCTGTTTGATTACATTATATGACATTCTTGCCAATATAAAACTAAAAGGACAGACAACAGATAAACAATTGCCAATTTTGAGCATGAGAGTGAGTTTACTACACTACAAATGATATGGGGGATTTGGGGAGATGACAGAATTGTTCTCTATCTTAACAGTATTTATATATGTGTTTCTCAAGACTTGGCAGAACTCTGCTGCAACCATACATATTGTATCAGTAGTTTGATAGTTTTTAGTGCTATGTTATATTCCATTGTATGGATGGATCACTATTTGTTTATCCATTCTCTATTTGAGGGATATTTGGGTTGTTTTAAATTGTTGGTGATCACGAATAAAATTATTTCTGTATGGGTTTTGGGGTAAACATAATGTTACTGGGTCATATGATAACTGTACATTTAACTTTATAATAAACTCCCAAACTGTTTTTCATTCTGAACTATTTTGCATTTCCAACAAAAAGGTATGAGATTTCCAGATGCCTAAAATTCTTGTCAGCACTTGACATTGTCAGATTTTAAAAAATTAGCTATTATGAAAAATGTGCATGGGTATCTCATTGTTGTTTAAATTATCCAAATGACTATGGACATAGTTTCATGTACTTATTTGCCATAAATTTATGTTTCCTGGCTGTGTCTGCTTTGCCCAGTTTTTTTATTTTATTATGTTCTTAATATTTATTTTTGAGACTTCTTTTTATAATTTAGATATAAATCCTTTTTAAGATATGTGATTTACAAATATTTTCTCCCAATCTATAGCTAGCTGTTTCATTCTCTTCCCTGATCCTTTAAGGAGAAGTTTGTAATTCTGATAATATTTACTCTGCATATAAAATTCTTTATAGACAGTTTTCCTCTTTTGCATTTAAAAAATATCACTCCATTGTTTCTGGCTTTCCTAGTTTTTAAATGAGAAGTCTTCTGTAATTTTGCTGCAATCATATATGTAATGTGTCTTCTCTGACTTCCTCCAAGATTTCCTGCCAAGATTATGTCATGTCATTATTTTTTAAAAATTCTCTATGGTGTTTTTAAGCTTCTTTCATATGCAGTTTGGTGGCTGTCAGTAATTTTGGAAAATTTTCAGCAAATCTCTTTAAGTATTTCTTTTTCTTTTCTGTTGTTTGTTTCTGACATTTCAATTATACTTATTTAGACTTTTTGTACCACAACTCTGGGATGTTCTGTCCTTTTTCTTTTTTTTTTTCTTTTTAAATTCTCTCCTTCTAATCTTTGTACTTTTGTTTGGATAATTTTTATTGATTAACCTTCATGATCATTCTTTCTTGAGTTGTGTCAGCTTGACTGATGGGCCGTTGAAAGCATTCTTGTAGTCATGACTTAGATTTTCTATTAGTTGGTGTATTGAATGTAGTAATGTTTTCTCTATTAATATTTACTAAAAATGAGATTGTTCTAATACTTTTTTTTTTTCTGTACTGTCCTGTTTGAGGTTTTTATTTAGCTTTTCCTAGCCTCACAAAATAAAATGGCATTTTTCTCTCATTCAAAGAGCCAGTTTGTATTATACAGGCATTATTTGTTTCATGGAGTTTTTCTAACTCTTATAAATTCATCTTGTTCTGGTGTTACTTTGGGGAGGAACTTTTTTTGAAGTGAAATTCACATAACATAAATTAACCATTTAAAAATATTATTCAGTTGTATTTGGGGTACAATTTCATAGTATTTCACAAGTATATTGACAAATTTATACAACTACCAGCTCTTTTTAGTTTCAAACTTACTCATCACCTCATAAAAACATCTCCTATCCATACTGAGTAATCACTGTCCATTCCTCTCTCCCCCAATTCCCTGATAACCTCTTTAGTATACCTTCTGTCTTGACTAATTTGCCTATTCTGGATATATCATATAAAGGGAATCATGTAATATATGATCTTTGTGTCTGACTTCTTCCATTTAGAATAATGTTTTTGAGGTTGATCCAACTTGTATCACTTACTTCATTCATTTTATGGCTGAATAATATTCCATTGTTTTTATATACTACATTTTGTTTAGCCATTTATCTACTTATTGATAGACATTTGGGTTGTTTCTACCTTTTGACCCTTATGAATAATGCTGCTATAAAATTTTGTGTACAAGTTTCTGTGTGGATATGTTTTTATTTCTCTTGAAATAAAATATACTTAGAAGAGGGATTATTGGGCCATATGGTGATTATATGCTTAAAATTTTGAAGAACAGCCAAACTGTTCTCCACAGCAGCTGCGTTATATATTCCCACCAGCAGTATATGAGGGTTCCAATTTTTCTCTTGCCCTTGCCAATACTTGTTATTTTCCATTTTCTTGATTAAAGACATCCTTGTGGGTGTGAAGCTGGTATCTCATTGTGGTCCTTTTATATATACATATTGTATATGTAATATACAATGTATATGTATATATAAAAGGACCACAATATACAACATACATATTGTATATTATATATACAATATGTGTATATATATATTTAGATTTTATTTATTTATTTGACACAGAGAGAGAGAGATCACAAGCAAGTAGAGAGGCAGGCAGAGAAAGAGGGGGGGAAGCAGGCTCCCTGTTGAGCAGGGAGCCCGATGGCGGGCTCGATCCCAGGACCCTGAGATCATGACCTGAGCTGAAAGCAGAGGCTTACCCACTGAGCCATCCAGGTGCCTCCCCCACATTGTGATTTTGATTTGCATTTCCTTGGTGACAGATGATGCTGAATACCTTTTCATGTGGTTTTTGGGGCCATTTATAGATCTTTAGAGAAATATCTATTCAAGTCCTTTGTTGATTTAAAGTTGTGTTGCTTGTCTTTTTGGTCTTGAATTGTAAGAATTCTTTATAGGATCTAGATATTAAGCCATTATTAGATATATGATTTATAATTTTTTCTCTCATTCTATAAGTTATTGGAAAGATTTTTGATTGAAGATTTACAGCTTATTTTCTTTAGTGGTGGAACTATTTTCAAGTTCTCTGTATGTTCTTGAGTTGAGTTTATTTTTTCTACAAGAATGTATTTTTTATCAATTTCATTAAATTTTAAAAATATTGTTCTATAAAGTTTGTATTATTCTCTGATGATAGTATTAATGTCTGCTCTGTTTCAGGGACACTTTATTGTTCCTAATTTTTTTTTAAGCAGTCAGGGAATTCTTTATTTAATATCATCCTAACATAAAATTCATTCAAACCACGAATGAAACTGAAACCATGAATGAAACCATGAAACTGAGCTTATGACAACCTAGAAATAGGGACTAAAAGAAGGCAAACATAATACCTTAGAGACTAGGAAACATTTATATAGTTCAACTGTTAAAAACAGTTCAACATTCATCTAGTGAATGCAGTCTGGATGTCAGTATACATGGAATACAAGTTCTTTAGAGAGGTGAGAGACCTTTTGACTGTTCTTCAGATGTCTCCAAAAGCTGGTCCTGGGGAACTTCTTGCAGAGGCTGTGTTTTTTCCAATACCATTTGAGGTTTGACACCGTGGGTTCAGATTCCCAGGAAATGTGACTACCTTCCTTTTGAGTCCTTGCTTCTCCTGCTCTTCTCAAAATGACACCTGCTGCTAACAAAGCCTTCCCTGTTTCCACAAATAACTTCTCTTCATCAGTTTCTCCAAGTTTCTGTAGCTCAATGTACTTCTCCACAAACTGTTGACAGGTAGACTTGAAGTTTGGATTGAACAGATCAAAAGCTTTCTGACCAGATCCAGAGGCTGAATAAAATTTCACTCTAATCCCATCCTCAAGGTACAAGATGTCCTGGATGGCAGCTTCGGCTTTGCCATGTTGCAAGCAGGGCCTCTGGAAGATTGGTTCTCTCAGTGGGGGAAAGGCAGTACGTATGTCAAACCACAAGGGCTTCTCATTCAACACCCTAGCCGGAATCAGGTCCCAAGTCCGTGAGAAAACACTCCCCACGGTCCCCAGCTGGCTCCTCACCATGGCTGGCGCCTCAGACGCTTACGGCCGGGGCTATTATTTTTTATTTGTGTATTCTGTAACAAATTCTTTGTTTTATAAATTTTCTTTCATCTTTGTTTTTTACTTCATTATTCTCTATTCTTACATTATTTCTTTCCTTCTACTTTTTTTAAGTACTCCATTTTTCTTTCAGTTTCTTAATCTGATTACTTAAATCATTATTTTCAGCCACTTTTATTTTATAATAAATATATTTTAAGGCTTAAAGTTTATATGTACTGCTTTAGCAACACCCTGAAATTTTATATGTGACGATTTTATTGTCCCAGTCAAAATATTTTGTCACTTCCAATGTGATTTCCCCTTAAGCCAATTAATTACTTGGGCCTGCAGTTCTTATTACAGAAACACAGAGATTTAAAAACTATTGTTTTGTTCTGGATTGCTTGTTTGTTTTTTATTGTTGATTATTAATTTCTTTTAATTGGGTGCAGAGAATGTAGTCCTTATAACATTGGATCTTTGATCGTTAAAACATCTTTTGTGACTTAGTGTATTGACTTAGTCAATTTTGGAAAACAATCAATGTTGAAAAGACTACATATATATTCTCTATTGATTGGTTGCAGAATTTCTAGGTGATAAGTTAGACCAAATATATTTTGTCATTCAAAAATTCTGTAAGTTTACTACTTTTATATGTGCTTGCTATATCAGTTTTTGGCAGAGTTGTTTAAAAATAACTCATTATGATTTTAGATTTGCAAAATTCACCTTTAATTTTGACACTGCTTAATAAAATTTTAGGCTACATATTTAGCTTATTTATGATTATTATATCTTCTTGTTAGATTGATTTTTAATATAGTATTTCCTTAATTTTCAGTAATGTTTGTGCCTTTAATTTTATTTTATTTGACATTAAATTATTATATATAAACCAGCTTTATCTTGGTCTACAAATATCTCAAATATCTCTTTGCATATGTTTATTTTCTGTGTAGCTTTATTATATACCACATTTAGTAGCATATACCTATATACATGCATATGTATATGTATGGTCTCCTCCGTGTTTTATCAGATAAAATTGTTCCTTTACATTTATTATTACTGATATTTTGGACTAATTTCTTCCATCTAATTTTGTTTTCAATTGTGTTTAAAATTTGTTACTTTTGTTTCTGTTTACCTTTTTCTTCTTCTTTACTAAGTCTTTTTGTGATATTTAATGGCTTGATATATTTGAGAAAACTCTTCTTCATCCTGGTCTTTTTCTTTTCAAGAAATATATTTTTAATCTTTAATGGGCAGCTTTACATTTTAAACTTTCATATTTAGCTAGAAAGTTTTCTAAAAAATCTATAGTCAACATTTGTATCTTCTACCTTAGTATGACAAGATTTATTTGTCCTTTAGTTACCTACTATACCATGCTCCCTCTAGATCTTATTATTTTTCTTTATGTTGTAAGTTTTAACTTATTTTAAACCAAAAATGTATTAATTTATAATTATTAGTTTATTAAATTTATCAATGTATTTTGTAATGTATTAATTTATAATTATTAGTTTATTAGACTTATCAATACATTTGTCATTATCTGTGTTCCCCAATGTGTATTTTAACTTTTGCTTTCCTTGTATATTTACTTTTCTTAGTGCTTTTTTTTTTTCCTTAATCATATACAAATGTAATATCTTAATTCAGTAATAGTTAGAAAGGGAGCAGGAATAAACACTCTTAATTTTTGAATTTCTGAACTTATCTTTATTTTGCCTTTACAATTAAAGGTACAACTGAAATCTGTTTTCGATCTACATGTGTCCAAGCTTCTAAAATCATTCATATATTTTAACAACTTTTAATTTTTTTTTAAGTAGTCTTCACACCCAGCATGAGCTCAACATGTGGCCTGAACTCATAACCCAGAGTTCAAGACCTAAGATGAGATCAAGAGTTGGATGCTTAACCAACTGAGCCACCCAGGTACCCCACTGCTTTTAATATTTTTAGTCTCTATCTTTCCGTTGTGCATTCTAGATAAATTCTTCAGTATGATCTACAATTTTACTAATTCTCTCTTTGATTGTGTTCAGTATAGAATTCACTCCATTTGAGATTAAAACATATTTTTTTTCATTCTTTAAGATGTTTCTAATTCATCTTTTTCCAAAATCATGCATTTTAGTCAGACTGTAATATTGTTTTATCTAGACTGGAATTCACACTGATTTTTTTGGTTGTCTTTCTTTTACACTAATAATCTTCTCATGTTTGCAATTTTGTTTTGCAGGCCCTTTTAAAATAAGAGTCCTTTCTAATAGTTTGCAGTTTCTTCCACCTGGTTTCCCAAGCCCTCTTTCAAAACTAGATCTTATAAAGGTATTTTGACATTATTTTTTTGTGGTTAAGATTTCAATATGATTTGCAGTTTTGTTGTTGTGTCTGACTATAGCAATCTGTAGATTTAATTCTATTTAAGATATAGCCTTAGGCTGCTCTTGAACAACACTATTTTCAGCAAGTTCTTCCAAACAGAGCAGCCCCTCCCTAGTCCTTGGCATTAAGTAGTAAACCTGACTCAGGTCCCCTATAATTTTATGTGGAACACATTTTGTTCCTGTTTCCTACAGGGCCAAATGCCTCATTCTGAATGCCTGCTTCCAATTACATTGTATCCAACAGATCTTTGGCTCAAACCCTTCCCAGTGTTTTGCAGATAGGTAGGTTCTGTTTTTGATCAGTAAGATGTTTATTTTTATTTTCTGGTTATGTATACATATACATATATGAATTTCAAAATACATATATTATAACATATGTATGTACATGTTTGTATATAGACACATATAAATGTGAATATATATTTTTTCAAATACATAATTTAAATAAATACATTTTGGAAATCTATTTAATATATTTGAAGTAAAAGAATTTTACATATCATTAGTTTGCATCTAAAGTTCAGTTTAATATATTAAATAATTTGGTTAAACTTTAAACATTTAGAAAAAGTAAAAAAAAGTTAACTTATTACTTGACTCTGTATGTTAATATATTTGTCTTCCAATTTCTCAAAGTAGGTATTATAGATAAAGCTAATGTTTGCTTAAACTATGACCCCTGGCTGATTTCTCTTCCCCAACCCTAACAGCAGCCACTATCATAGGTTTGCTGTGTGTCCATCCAATTCATATATATAGGCATTCATAATAAAATATGGTATTGTTTTCTGTTTTTAAATGTATACCCTTCTGATTTACTTCTTCCCTTTTCACACTTAGTTTTATGTTTCTGATAGTCATCCCTGCTGATTCTTATCAGCCTAAATACTTTTAAATCTATTATTCTATTTCAAGATATGAATACAATTTCTCTTTAACTTACATTGTTTGGTTTAAATTGATGTTCTTGGACATGGTACCAAAAGCACAGATAAAAGCAAAAAAAAAAAAAATAGGACTACACCAAACTCAAACACTTCTGCACAACAAAATAAAGTGAAAAGACAGTCCACATAATGAGAAAAATTGTGTAACCCATATATCAGATAAGGGTTTAATATCCAAAATATATGAGGAATTCACATAACTTAAAAAAAAAAACAAAAACAAAAAACCAACCAACCAACAAACAAAAAACTCTCCATCTGACTGAAAAAAAACAGGCATAAGAACTAAGTAGGCGTTTTTCCAAGAAGGATTTCAGAGCAGCCAACAGGACCATTAAAAGATGCTCCACATCAGAAAGGGGAACCCTCCTACACTGTTGGTGGGAATGCAAGCTGGTGCAACCACTCTGGAAAACAGCATGGAGGTTCCTCAAAATGTTGAAAATAGAACTACCCTTTGACCCAGCAATTGCACTGCTGGGTATTTACCCTAAAGATACAAATGTAGTGATCCAAAGGGGCACGTGCTCCTGAATGTTTATAGCAGAAATGTCTACAATAGCCAAACGATGGAAAGAACCTAGATGTCCATCAACAGACGAATGGATTAAGAAGATGTGGTATATATACACAATGGAATACTATGCAGCCATCAAAAGAAATGAAATCTTGCCATTTGCCACGACGTGGATGGAACTAGAGGGTATCATGCCTAGAGAAATAAGTAAATCTGAGAAAGACAACTATCATATGATCTCCCTGATATGAGGGAGAGGAGATGCAACATGGGGGGTTTGGCGGGTGGGAAAAAAATAAATGGAAAAAGATGGTATCAGGAGGGAGACAAACCATAAGTGACTCTTAATCTCACAAAACAAACTGTTGTTGATGGGGGTAGGGGGGTTGGGGGGGTGGGGTTATGGACATCGGGGAGGGTATGTGCTATGGCAAGTGCTGTAAAGTGCGTAAACCTGGAGATTCACAGACCTGTACCCCTGGGGATAAAAATATATTATATGTTTATAAAAAATAAAATTAAAAAAAAAAAGATGCTCCACATCACTAATCATTAGGGAATTGTAAATCAAAACCAAAATGAGATACTACCTCATACTCAGTAGAATGGCTGTCTTTAGAAAGACAAAACAAGAGGCATTGGCAAGGATGTGGTGAAAAGAGAATCCTAAACATTGTTGGTGCAAATATAAATTTGTCCAACCACTGTCTAGGACAATATGGAGATGTCTCAAAAAATTAAAAATAGATCTACCATAAATCCAGCAGTTCTACTATTGGTTATATACCCAAAGGAAAGGAAAACAGTATTTTGAAGAGATATCTGCATTTCATATTTATTGCAGCATTATTTCCAATAGTCAAGATATGCAAACAACTTAAATGTCTGTCAGTGGCTGAATGGATAAAAAAGATGTGATTTATATACACAATGGAATATTATTCAGCCACAAGAAAGGAGGATATGCTGCCATTTACAACACCATGGGCCAAGAGCACATTATGCTAAGTGAGGTAAGTCAGCGAAAAAGTACTGTATGATATCAGTTATATGTGGAATCTAAAAAAGCTAAACTCATAGTAAAATGGTATTTACTAGGGGATGGGGCATAGTGAGATAAAATCATGGTATTTAAAGATATCAACTTGAATAAATAATCAATAAGCCATAGAGAACTTTTATATATATATATATAGTGAATACAGACAGATTGTACTATAATTATGTAATAGGATATTACTATACTGGCAATCACATTACAATATATAAACATGTCAAAGTAACATACTATGCACCTTAAATTTACTGAATATTACATGTCAAATATATTAATTAAAAAATCATCACATTTTAATTTAAATAAAGCAGCAGCACCATGAACAGTAAATACTAGACTAAGAGCCAAAGATTTAAATTTTCATTTTGAGTTTGTCGTAAACTCCACTCTGGAACAAGTGATTTTGCCTTTCTGGTGTTATAGCCTCCCTTTATGAACTAAGGAGTATTGGATGCAGATTTTTGAAGATTCCTTCTTACTACAAAATTGCATGACTTCAAATGCATGTAGGGGTGGTTTTAGAGTTCCATCATAAATGAGTGTTCTTTGAAATTTTTTGGTAATATATCTAAATAACAAAATCAGTGTAATCCAGGAGCAAGGGCTTTTCCATCTTTTTTCCTGGGCAGGGGCACTGTTGCTATGCCCCTTATTTGCTAGGTTGTTTTCCTCTATGCCCCTGTCTAGATCCCTTACTTTTTAGCTCCCCTTTGCAGCAAAACTTTATGAAAGATTTCTTTATTTTTAGTATCTCCAATTCTTCACCTTTCATTCTCTCTTAAACTCATTTCTGTCAAGCTGTCACTGTCTGCAATCCTCTGAAATTGCTCTTATCAATATCACCAATAATCTCCACACTGCTGAAAGTATAGTCAGTTTGCATTTCTTGTTTTATATGACCTATCACAATGATCATTCTATTTTTCCTAATACATTTCCTTCACTTGGCTTCCAGTTCCCAGAATATTTTTGTGTTTTTTTTCATCTTAGTGGTTGTTCTTTCTCAGATCCCCTCAGCAGTCCCTCCTTATCTTCCAGTCTCTTAATGCTAGAGTACTGCATGTCTGTCATTGGTACTGTTCTCTTCTTCATGTATGTTGACTTTTCATACTGTCTCATCCAATCCCATGTCTTTAAATACCACCTACAACTGTAGACTTGAAATTTATATCCCCAGACTAAACTTCACTCTAGAATCCCAAACATATATATAACTACCTACCTGCCATCGGTACTTGGATGGCTAGTGGACATCTCATACAACACTTCTGAAACCAAATTCTTGTTTTTTCACCCCATATCCATTCTATTTGCAGCCTCCCCATTTTGGTTGATAGCATCTTTAAATTTGCTTAGACTAGAACTTAAGAGTCCTTAAGCACCCTCTTCTTATACTCAGTAGACATCAGGAAACACTTGCTGGGATAATCCTCAAGATACTTGTGACATAACTACATTTTACCATTTCCTTTTCCATTGCTAGGGCCTGAACTATTATCATTTCTGACCAGAATAGTTACAGAGGCTTCCAAACCACTTTTCCAACTTCTGTCTTTGTTCCTCTGCAATTCATTAGCAACAACGGAAAGCATGTCAGGTCATGGCACTTTTTGCTCAAAATCTAATCATGGATATGCACTTCCCTCAGACAAAGCCAAAGTTTTTGAAATTCCTACAAAGTATCTAAATGGTCTGAAACCACCCGCCTCCCCATTACCTCTCTGACCTCATCTTCTGCTATCTTTGCCACTGGCCATTTTGCTCTAAGCATACTGATCCTCTTAATTTCCTTCCAACATACTGTCACATACTGTCATGCTCCTATCTTTGGAACTTCACCGTAACTGTTTCTTCTCTGAGGATAATTTTTCGCTAATATCTAAACCTCTTTTATTTTATTTGTTTTTAAGATTTATTTATGTATTTATTTATTTGAGAAAAAGAGAGAGAGCATAAGTAGGAGGGACAGAGGGAGAGGGAGAATCTCAAGCAGACTCCATGCTGAGCATGGAGCCAAGGTGCTCCTGAGATCATGACCTGAACTGACCCCAAAACTTAACTGACTGTGCCACACTAGTGCCCCAATATTCACCTTTTTAATATCACTATTTTTAAAATTTCTTTTCAGCATAACAGTATTCATTGTTTTGTACCACACCCAGTGCTCCATGCAATCTGTGCCCTCCCTAAGACCCACCACCTTGTTCCCCAACCTCCCACCCCCCGCCCCTTCAAGACCCTCAGGTTGTTTTTCAGAGTCCATAGTCTCTCATGGTTCACCTCCCCTTCCAGTTTCCCTCAACTCCCTTCTCCTCTCCATCTCCCCATGTCCTCCTTGTTATTTGTTATGCTCCACAAATAAGTGAAACCATATGATAATTGACTCTCTCTGCTTGACTTATTTCACTCAGCATAATCTCTTCCAGTTTTGTCCATGTTGCTACAAAATTTGGGTATTCATCCTTTCTGATGGAGGCATAATACTCCATAGTGTATATGGACCACATCTTCCTTATCCATTCGTCCGTTGAAGGGCATCTTGGTTCTTTCCACAGTTTGGTGACCGTGGCCATTGCTGCTATAAACATTGGGGTACAGATGGCCCTTCTTTTCACTACATCTGTATCTTTGGGGTAAATACCCAGTAGTGCAATTGCAAGGTTATAGGGAAGCTCTATTTTTAATTTCTTGAGGAATCTCCACACTGTTCTCAAAAGTGGCTGCACCAACTTGCATTCTCACCAACAGTGGAAGAGGGTTCCCCTTTCTCCACATCCCCTCCAACACATGTTGTTTCCTGTCTTGCTAATTTTGGCCATTCTAAGTGGTGTAAGGTGGTATCTCAATGTGGTTTTAATTTGAATCTCCCTGATGGCTAGTGATGATGAACATTTTTTCATGTGTCTGATAGCCATTTGTATGTCTTCATTGGAGAAGTGTCTGTTCATATCTTCTGCCCATTTTTTGATATGATTGTCTGTTTTGTGTGTGTTGAGTTTGAGGAGTTCTTTATAGATCTTGGATATAAACATTCTGTCTGTACTGTCATTTGCAAATATGTTCTCCCATTCCGTGGGTTGCCTCTTTGTTTTGTTGACTGTTTCCTTTGCTGGGCAGAAGTTTTTGATCTTGATGAAGTCCCAAAAGTTCATTTTCACTTTTGTTTCCTTTGCCTTTGGAGACATATCTTGAAAGAAGTTGCTGTGGCTGATATCAACGAGGTTACTGCCTATGCTCTCCTCTAGGATTCTGATGGATTCCTGTCTCATGTTGAGGTCTTTTATCCATTTCGAGTTTATCTTTGTGTACAGTGTAAGAGAAGGGTCGAGTTTCATTTTTCTACATATAGCTATCCAGTTTTCCCAGCACCATTTATTGAAGAGACTGCCTTTTTTCCACTGTATATTTTTTCCTGTTTTGTAGAAGATTATTTGCCCATAGAGTTGAGGGTCCATATCTGGGCTCTCTACTCTGTTCCACTGATCTCTGTGTCTGTTTTTATGCCAGTACCATGCTGTCTTGGTGATCACAGCTTTGTAGTAAAGCTTGAAATCAGGTAATGTGATGCCCCCAGTTTTATTTTTGTTTTTCAACATTTCCCTAGTGATTCGGGGTCTCTTCTGATTCCATACAAATTTTAGGATTATTTGCTCCAGCTCTTTGAAAAATACCGGTGGAATTTTGATCGGAATGGCATTAAAAGTATAGATTGCTCTAGGCAATATAGACATTTTAAAAATGTTTATTCTTCTGATCCAAGAGCATGGAATGGTCTTCCATCTTTTTGTGTCTTCTTCAATTTCTTTCATGGGTGTTCTGTAGTTCCTCGAGTACAGATCCTTTACCGCTTTGGTTAGGTTTATTCCCAGGTATCTTTTGGTTCTTGGTGTTATAGTAAATGGAATCGATTCTCTAATTTCCCTTTCTGTATTTTCATTGTTAGTGTATAAGAAAGCCACTGATTTCTGTACATTGACTTTGTATCCTGCCACATTACTGAATTGCTGTATGAGTTCTAGTAGTTTGGGGGTGGAGTCTTTTGGGTTTTCCATATAAAGAATCATGTCATCTGTGAAGAGAGAGTGTTTGACTTCTTCATTGCCAATTTGGATACCTTTTATTTCTCTTTGCTGTCTGATTGCTGTTGCTAGAACTTCTAATACTATGTTGAACAAGAGTGGTGAGAGTGGGCATCCTTGTTGTGTTCCTGATCTCAACGGGAAGGCTGCAAGCTTTTTCCCATTGAGGATGATATTTGCTGTGGGTCTTTCATAGATAGATTTTATGAAGTTGAGGAATGTTCCCTCTATCCCTATACTTTGAAGCATTTTAATCAGGAACAAATGCTGGATTTTGTCAAATGCTTTTTCTGCATCAATTGAGAGGACCATGTGGTTCTTCTTTCTTCTCTTATTGATTTGTTCTATCACATTGATTGATTTGTGAATGTTGAACCATCCTTGTAACCCAGGGATGAATCCCACCTGGTCATGGTGGATAATCTTTTTAATGTACAGTTGGATCCTGTTTTCTAGGATCTTGTTGAGAATCTTAGCATCCATATTCATCAGTGATATTGGTCTGAAATTCTCCTTTCTTATAGGGTCTTTTCCTGGTTTGGGGATCAGGGTAATGCTGGCTTCATAAAAAGAGTCTGGAAGTTTTCCTTCTGCTTCATTTTTTTTTTGAAACAGCTTCAGGAGAATAGGTGTTATTTCTTCTTTGAAAGTTTGATAGAATTCCCCAGGGTATCTGTCAGGTCCTGGGCTCTTGTTTTTTGGGAGGTTTTTGATCAGTGCTTCAATCTCGTTACTAGATACTGGTCTATTCAGGTTGTCAATTTCTTCCTGGTTCAATTTTGGGAGTTTATAGTTTTCCAGGAATGCATCCATTTCATCTAGGTTGCTTAGCTTATTGATATATAACTGTTGATAATAACTTCTGATGATTGTTTCTACTTCCTTGGTGTTAGTTGTGATCTCTCCCTTTTCATTCATAATTTTATGAATTTGGGCTTTCTCTCTTTTCTTTTGGATTAGTGTGGCCAGTGGTTTATCGATCTTACTGATTCTTTCAAAAAACCAGCTTCTAGTTTCATTGATATGTTCTACTGTATCTCTGGTTTCTACCTCATTGATCTCTGCTCTAATCTTGATTATTTCCCTTCTTATGTGTGGAGTTGGTTTGATTTGTTGCTGGTTCTCCAGCTATTTAAGGTGTAGAGACAGGTGGTGTATTCTGGATTTTTCAATTTTTTTGAGGGAGGCTTGGATGGCTATGTATTTCCCCCTTAGGATAGCCTTTGCTGTATCCCATAGGTTTTGGACCGAAGTGTCTTCATTCTCTTTGGTTTCCATGAATTGTTTAAGTTCTTCTTTGATCTCCTCATTGATCCAAGCATTCTTAAGCAAGGTAGTCTTTAGCTTCCAGGTGTTTGAGTTCCTTCCGAACTTTTCCTTGTGATTGAGCTCCAGTTTCAAAGCATTGTGATCTGAGAATATGCAGGGAATAATCTCAGTCTTTTGGTGTTAGTTGAGTCCTGATTTGTGACCCAGTATGTGGTCTATTCTGGAGAAGGTTCCATGTGCCCTTGAGAAGAATGAGTATTCTGTTGTTTTAGGGTGGAATGTTCTGTATATATCTATGAGGTCCATCTGGTCCAATGTGTCATTCAATGCTCTTGTTTCTTTATTGATTTTCTGCTTTGATGATCTGTCTATTACTGAGAGAGGTGTGTTAAGATCTCCTACTATTACTGTATTCATATCAATATGACTCTTTATCTTGATTAATAGTTTTCTTATGTAATTGGCTACTCCCATATGGGGGGCATAGATATTTATAATTGTTAGATCATCTTGGTGGATAGTCCCTTTAAGAATTATGTAGTGTCCTTCTGTATCTCTGACTACAGTCTTTAGTTTAAAATCTAATTTATCTGATATGAGAATTGCTATCCTGGCCTTCTTTGAGGCCCATTGGCATGAAAGATGCTTCTCCATCCCTTCATTTTCAGTCTGGGTGTATCTTTAGGTTCAAAATGGGTCTCTTGTAGACAACATATGGATGGGTCCTGTCATTGTATCCAATCTGCAACCCTGTGTCATTTTATGGGCGCATTTAGGCCATTCACATTGAGAGTGATTATTGATAGATATGTTTTTATTGACATCGTGTTACCTTTAAATTCTTTCTTTCTGTAGATTGTCTCTATATTTCTATTCAATGACATTTTTAGGATTTTTTCTCTTTTATAGGACCCCCCCCTTAATATTTCCTGTAGTGTCAGCTTGGTGGTTGCATAGTCTTTTAAGCCTTGCTGGTCTTGGAAACTCTTTATCTCTCCATCCAGTTTGAATGTCAGTCTTGCTGGATAAAGTATTCTTGGCTTCATGTTCTTCTCATTTAGTGCTCTGAATATATCTTGCCAGCCCTTTCTGGCTTGCCAGGTTTCTGTGTACAGGTCTGACGTTATTCTGATGGGCTTTCCTCTATATGTAAGGAGCTTCTTTGTCCTGGCTGCTTTCAAGAGGGTCTGCCTACAATTATAATTCTTCATTCTTACTATTAGGTGTCTCGAGGACTTTCGAGAATCTATAATCTTGGGAGGAAACTGTTCTGCCTCTAGTACAGGAATGCTGGTTCCATTAGTGAGATTGGGAAAATTTTCATGGACAACTTGTTCCACTATATCTTCTAGACTTCTTTCTTTCTTCTTCCCTTCAGGGATTCCAATAATTCTGACGTTGGAATATTTCATGGCATCATTTATTTCCCTGATTCTATTTTCGTGGCTTCTAAGCTGTTTGTTCCAGGCTTCCTCCTGATCTTTTCTCTCTGTTTGTCCTCCAGATCACCAATTCTATCTTCTGTCTCAGTTACCCTAGCTTTTAGAGAATTTAGATTAGATTGGAACTCATTGAGAGCATTGTGGACATCATCCCTGGTGGCTTTCAATTCTGCCCTAACATTGTGAACATCCTGTCTGGTCGCTTTCAGTTCAGCCCTAATCAATTCCATTTCATCATCCATGGCTTTCTCCAACCAAGGTATTGCCTGGATAATTGTTAGCTGAATTCCTTTTCCGACATATTTTCTATGTCGATAGCCATTAGCTCTGTTGCAGAAGGCCCATCCTCTGTATTTTTCTTCTGTTGGGCATTCCTCCTCCTAGTCATTTTGGTGAGAGATGACTGAATGGATGTAGCTGGATGTATCAACTCTGGTGCAGTCAAGATGCACCCTGGAACGCTTCTGAGCAATCAGGATTCCCCACCCAAATGAGAGAAAAAAAGAAAAGAAAAGAAAAAGAAAACAAGAGAGAGAGAGACAGGAAAAAAAGGGAAGATAAAAGAGAAGGCTCAGCCCAAATGGGTCCCAAGTTAAGATTTATGAATTATACAAACAAAAACAGACAAACAAAAAGATTGATAAAAGTATATGACAAGATAAAAATATATGTGTATATATATATATATATATATATATATATATATATATATATAAAAGCAAAAAAAGGAAGAACCTCGTCAAAAAGAACCCCAAGTATAAGATTTATATACTATCAGGACAAACACAAATACACAGAAACACTGGCAGAAGAAAAAGATGGAAGAGTGGTTATAAATTTTCAGTGTGGGCAAGGAAGGTTATTTTGATTCTTCCTGGATGTATCTTGATATCTTTGTTAAAGGATTCAACTTTCCTAAGATAAAGGGGGATTAAAAATTGGTTTACCTATAGGGGTAGCATTGATTGGGGAAAGGGGGTTACCTTGAAGTTTAACTCTATATGAATATTAGAAAATAAAAATAAAAAAAGAATAAACTAGACTAAACTAAACTAAAATTAAAAAAAAATTAAAAAATAGAAAAGCAAAAGAAAAACACGGGTGTATATATCAAAAATTTCAGGTTAGAAGGTTATTACAGAATTTGATATACTGGACATCTCACTGTGATGGTAAATAGGTTAAAAAATTATCTATATAAAAAAAATGAACCAGTGGGAATGAGTTAAAGATAAAAATTGTATCTATGAAGTAGTGGTGCTGGTTCTCTTGTAGTCTCTCTCTCTTTTTTTTTTTTTCCTGGTTGGTTTTCTGGAGGAAAAACATTTAGCCCATATACAATCAAGGTAACTATTGAGAGATATGAATTTATTGCCATCATATTGCCTGTAAAGTGACTTTTACTCTATATTGTCTCTGTTCCTTTCTGGTCTATTACTTTTAGGCTCTCTCTTGGCCTAGAGGATCCTTTTCAATATTTCCTGTAGGGCTGGTTTGCCGTTTGCAAATTCTTTTAGTTTTTGTTTGTCCTGGAAACTTTTTATCTCTCCTTCTATTTTCAATGATAGTCTAGCTGGATATAGTATTCTTGGCTGCATGTTTTCCTTATTTAGTGCTCTGAATATATCATGCCAGTTCTCTCTGGCCTGCCAGGTCTCTGTGGATAAGTCTGCTGCCAATCTAATATTTCTACCATTTTGTGTTATAGACCTCTTGTCTTGAGCTGCTTTCAGGATTTTCTCTTTGTCACTGAGACTTGTAAGTTTTACTATTAGAAGATGGGTGTGGACCTATTCTTATTGATTTTGAGGGGGATTCTCTTGTGCCTCCTGGATTTTGATGCTTGTTCCCTTTGCCATATTAGGGAAACTCTCTACTATAATTCACTCCAATGTACCTTTTGCCCCCCCCCTCTCTTCTTCTGGAATTCCAATTATTCTAATACTGTTTCATCTTCTGATATCACTTATTTCTTGAACTCTCCCCTCATCGTCCAGTAGTTGTTTGTCTCTCTTTTGCCCAGCTTCTTTATTCTCCATCATTTGTTCTTCTATATCACTAATTCTCTATTGTGCCTCATTTATCCTAGCAGTAAGATCCTCCATTTTTGATCGCACCTCATTAATAGCTTTACAAAATTTCAGCTTGGTTAGATTTTAGTTATTTTATTTCTCCAGAACGGGATTTTATTTCTTCAGAAAGGTTCTTTAATATCTTCCATACCTTTTTTGAGCCCAGCTAACACATTGAGAATCATCATTCTTAACTCTAGTTCTGACATATTACCAATTTCCATATTGATTAATTCCCTAGCCATCCATACTGCCTCTTGCTCTTTTTTTTGTGGTGAGTTTTTCCATATTGTCATTTTATCCTGATAAAAATATATGAACAAGAGAATAAAATACTTAAAGGGTGGTAAAGACTCCAGAAAAATGTACATTAATCAAATCAGAAGATATCCAAAACTGGGGGGAGAAGATAGGAAAAAAATAAATTAAAAAATTATATATATATATATATATGACTGGTGAATAGAACAGAGACACCCAGTTGATTTTGGGTGTGTTTTGGTCTCTTAGAAGAATCTACCTCCCAAGATTTTAAAGGAAGAAAATTTTATATATATACAATAATAAGGGTAAACACAATGAAGGGATGGAATATGTCTGTAAAGATGAAAATTAAAAAAAAAATTCTAAAAAAGGAATTGATTAATATGTTGGTTGGAAAAAGAAGAAAAAGAGGGGAGGGAATGTCTCAGCCTGGAGACTAAAACAAAACCATGTACTAGATTAGGATATATTTTGATCTATTAGGAGAATATGTATCCCTAAATTCTTAGGGGGAAAAAACCTATATGTATACCCAAAAAAAGTTTAAATACAATGAAGGGATAAAATATGACTATAATAATGAAGTTTTAGAATGATTTTTTTTAAAGAGAGGTATTGTTAAGATATACTAGTTAAAAATTTTTGAAAGAGGAAAGAGGAAAAGTTAAAAACATAGAATAAGAAAAAAAAAATAAAATAAATTTAACTTTGCATCTAAAGCATCATGAGGAAAGGCCATGAATTCTATGCTTTGCTTTCCCCTAGCTCTGGAGTCCCACTGTTCTCCTTGATTGGTCAGCTTGGTCTTGTCTGGATGTTCTTGCTAATCTTCTGTGTGAGGGGCCTGTTGTAGTGATTCTCAAATATCCTTGCCTGAGGCAGAATTGCACCACCCTTGCCAGGGACTGGCTACATAATCTGCTTGGGTCCGCTTTCAGAGCTCTTGTTTCATGAATGCTTTCTGTACTGCTTTGGAGGACAGGAATGAAAATGGTGGCCTCCCAGTCTCCAGCCAGAGCAGCCAAGAGCTTGTCACCCCACTCCTCAGTGCGCCTTCAGAGATAAGCAGTCAATCACTCCTGTCTCCCTGGTCTCTGGCTGCACCCTGATCTCAGCCAGCCTGTGACCAAGTGTTTCTATCTCTGGCATACAGCCCCATTTGGAGTCTTCAAACCCGGCAGATTCCTGCTGCACTGCTCCTCCCAGAGGAGGAAGGTGAGTCTCCCTGTATCTGCCCCTTGTGGGGTCCCTGCTCAAAGAGCAGTGGCCCGACTGTGCCTTGTATCATGGTTTATGGTAACCCCAATCTGAAAGCTCACTCTTCAGCTCTGTCTCTGTAGTCAGCTTCCCCTCTTTGATACCTGGAATCTCTGCCACACTCAAACACCCCTGATCTTTCTGTGACCCTGTGGGACTTGAGACCACACTGTCCCCATGAGGGCTCCATCCCTGCTTAGCCTCTGGAGTGATGTCCCTCAGTGGAGCAGACTTCTAAATGTTCTGATTTTGTGCTCCACTGCTTCACTGCTTGCCAGGAGCCACCTCCCTCCCCCCATGGTCTATCTTTCTGTCGCTTTGGAATCACTTCTCTGCATGTCCTACCTTTCAGAAAGTAGTCGATTTTCTGTTTCTAGAATTGCTACTCTTTTTCTCTTCTATCTCCTGTTTAGTTTGTAGGTGTTCAGAATGGTTTGATACCTATCTAGGTGAGCTCCTGGGATCCGATGTCATTTCAGAGGGCTACTCCTCTGCCATCCTTGTGTTGCTTTGTAGTAGATTGCGTTTAATTAATCTTCCCCCCCCCGACTCATTGGCCCATAGAAAGCAGTATCCTGTTGAGATGCATTTTTTTTTTTCCTTTTTACACTTTGGGAGCCATCAAGTAATCAGCTCAGTGTTCAGTCAGACTTCATATCCGGCATCCCTCAAAAACATCTATATATTCCTTTTCCTCAGTTTGCAATTACCTGAGAAAAACCTTTCTGGGAACGGACTGGGGAAATTGCTGTTATTTACTTGGTATTCTATTGCTGTGTCCTTCCTTAAGGGACCTGACTTCTTTGTGGTATTTGTTTTTTGCTTTTTTGTTTTGTAAACAGATTAGCATGTATCTTCCCTAGTTCAATACTGTAATACACTGCCTCATTCATTCTCCTTCAGTGTTCTGTATTGCTTAGCTCACTGTTAGAGGTTTTTATTCATTGTTAAGATAGAAAAAATGCAAATATTAATATTAAAAACTTGTCTTAAAGACCTTGTCTGTAAGGAATATTACTCTTTTAAAGAGAAGTTAATGCATAAATATAAATGAAATAATTTTCACTTTATGATGTTGAATTTTACAAGTTGTTACATTACATTAAGTTTTAGGTCTTTGTAATGACTGTCAAGAAAATCTAATTTGCATTTGCTGTTCTTCTGTTTTCTGGTATCCCATTCATATTCTTCCTTTCTTCCCCATTTTTTATTTTATAAATATATGAACATCAAATATGCACTGACTATGGACTAAGCATGGTGCTAGGCTTGAGGAACACTGGTAGGTCCTGGAATGTTGATACACATCTGGAGAAAAACATTCCTTTCCATAAATTCAGCAGATTGGCAATAAATTTTTGCAGCAGACACTTGTGCAAACAGAATCCCTGAAAGAAGTGGGGACCACATATCTGGGAGACTAATGATGGTTTAGACAAGACAAGATGGTTTAGCTATTTTATATTACTGTGTAATGCATGACAATTTAACAACCAGCCAACAAAGAGAAATAAAAGAAACTGAAAGAATATTTTATAAACAATCTTCACACCTCTGTATATATACATGTGTTTAGGCAAACACACCCAAAGGAGAATTCCATAATTACCAATACACTGTGTTAAAATATGGGTCTAGTAATGAACCAATTAGAACTAGTTAAAAACTAGAACCTGTTTTTGAAAGGAAGATATATTTCCTGAATCAGAGAAACAATTCAGGGAGAAATGGGATCAGAAGCAGATTTTGATTAAGTAGACTCAATGGCAAAGAGAAAAGATCCAAAATGAATCATGGGAACTGGCTTTAAAGTTATCATTTTCTGACATTGGGTATAATAATGTATGTAGTATGTATGTAATCTCAGAGAATAAAAATTACTTTTTACCATACTCAGTACATTTGTAGAGTATTCAGTGTTCATATTAGACTCATTTATTTACTTTTTTATTTATTTATTTTATTTTTTATTTACTCATTATTTACTTTTTTTTAGAATTTGTTATTAGTAAAAATGCTGTTCTATAGGAAATAATAGAAAATGAAGTCAATAATCATTCTTTTCAAAGTGGTAGGCACCACCCCTTTTTAAAAATATGGTAGATTTTTATGATTTTGTCTGAATATAAAGCTTGGGTCCAATTTATTTTAACACTTAAGTTACATTTAGTATGCCAGAAAATCAAACTATTGCTGAATAAAGTTAAACTGTCTGAATATTATGATTTATTTCATCTGACCTGAAAGAGCAGAAAATAAAAAATAAAAAATTATAGCCAGTCAAGACAGACATGCTTATGTAAGAGTAACTTCCCTTCTTATCATTCCAAAAGCAATTTTTTAAAAAATGGAAAACTTGTCATTTTATCCCTTGTGGAGGGTTTTATAAATGTGGTGTATTACCTCAGCCTAACATTCCTGGAAAACAAAAGAGTGTTTTATTCTCTGAACCCAAATCTGACTACCTCCTTTTTGAATCAAGTTCCAAAACAGCTGGAATAGAGACAATGGGTAAAGCAGACAAAAATGACCTTGCTTCAGTGACTTATATATTTAACTTTTAAAGAGAGTTTATGCTGCAGAAGTATTTTTTGGTGTTAAAATTATAGTGATTCTCACTTGGGCTGTTTCCATCATTTGCCTATTGTGGATAATGCAATAAACATCAGGGTGCTTGTATCCTTTTGAATTAGTATTTTTGTATTCTTTGTGTAAATACTTGGTAGTGCAATTGCTAGATTGTAGGGTAGTTCTACTTTTAACTTTTTAAAGAACCTCCATACCATTTTCTAGTGTGGCTGAACCAGTTTGCATTCCCACCAACAGTACAAGAGGGTTCCCCTTTCTCCATTTCTTTGACAACACCTGTTGTTTCTTGTGTAGTTGATTTTAGCTATTGTGACAGGTGTGAAGTAATATCTCATTGTAGCTTTGATTTGTATTTCCCTTATGACTGTTGAGCATCTTTTCATGTTCTGTTGGCAATCTGCGTGCCTTCCTTAGAAAAATGTCTATTCATGTCTTCTGTTCATTTTTTAGTCATCAAACAATGAATGGATAAAGTAGATGTGGTATAGATAGACAATGGAATATTACTCAGCCATAAAAAAGAGTTGAATATTGCCATTTGCAATGACATAGATGGAGCTATAGAGTACTAATGCTAGATTAAATAAGTCATTCAGAGAAAGACAAATACCATATGATTTCACTCATATGTGGAATTTAAGAAATAAAACAAATGAGCAAATGGGAAAAAGGAGAGAGAGGAAAATAAAAAAAATAGACTCTTAACTATACAGAACAAACAGATGGTTACTAGAGGGGAAGTGGGGATTAAGGAGGTCACTTGTGATGAGCACTGAATATTGCATAGAATATTAAGTTGCTGTATTGTACACCTGAAACTAATAAGATACCACATGTTAACTAACTGGAATTAAAATAAATCATTCATATATATATATATATATATATATATATATATATATATGATTTATACACATGTGTGTGAATAGAGGAGGAGAATCTTCATTTGCTGTTGCCCTAGCATTTCCTAAGACAGCTCCTGCCTATCCCTATCTTAGTGTGATCTCTGACCTTAAGAGTGGGTACTGGTCAAAGTGGGTAACAAGTGGGGAACCCTAGTCAGCAACCTAGTCATCCCATATTAGTTTTTTCTTTTCAGAAATAGATCACTTATAAAAATGCATCATGCATCTCTAAGTGTGGAGTAAAGGAAAAATGAATAGAGAGAGGAACTAATAGGAAGTAGATTTAGAGGAGTTTGGTTGGCAAAATTGTAGTATTCAAAGAAAGAAGGCTACTGGCCATTCTCTCCATTAACCTAGTTTGCTTATACCATGATGACAACATGTTTTGTGGTATTCTGTCTTTTTAATTGCCATACTCCTAGAAATGACTTTTACAGTATATTGTCTCAGTTCCTTCCTGTTCTAGTACATTTAGGCTCTCTCTTTGCTTAGAGGACCCCTTTCAATATTTCCTGTAGGGCTGGTTTGCTGTTTGCAAATTCTTTTAGTTTTGTTTGTCCTGGAAACTTTTTATCTCTCCTTCTATTTTCAATTATAGTGTAGCTGGATATAGTATTCTTGGCTGCATGTTTTTCTTATTTAGTGCTCTGAATATATCATGCCAGTTCTTTCTGGCCTGCCAGGTCTCTGTGGATAAGTCTGCTGCCAATCTAATATTTCTACCATTGTATGTTATAGACTTCTTGTCCTGGGCTGCTGTCAGGATTTTCTCTTTGCCACTAAGATTTATAAATTTTGCTATTTGATGACAGGATGTTGACCTATTCTCATTGATTTTGAGGGGGTTTTTCTGTGCCTCCTGGATCTTGATGCTTGTTCCCTTTGCCATATCAGGGAAACTCTCTACTATAATTCAGTCCAATGTACCTTCTGCCCCCCTCTCTCTTTCTTCTACCTCTGGAATCCCAATTATTCTAATATTGTTTCATCTTATGATTTGTTCTATCACAATGATTGATTTGTAAATGTTTACTAGATATTCTATTCAGGTTGTCAATTTCTTCCTGATTCATTTGGAATTTTATAGGTTTCCAGGAGTGCTTCCATTTCATCTAGATTGCTTAACTTAATGACATATAACTGTTCATAATAATTTCTGATGATTGTTTCTATTTCCTTGGTATTAGTCTTGATCTCTCCCTTTCATTCATAATTTTATTAATTTTGGTCCTCTCTTTTCTTTTGGATTAGTTTGGCAAGTGGTTTATCAATCTTATTGATTCTTTCAAAAACTAGCTTCTAGTTTTGTTGCTGTGTTCTACTGTATCTCTAGTTTCTATCTTATTGATCTCTCCTCTAATCTTGATTATTTCCCTTCTTGTGTGTGGAGTTGGCTTAATTTGTTGTTGATTCTCCAGTTCTTTAAGGTGTAAAGAGAGCTGGTGTATTTCGGATTTTTCAATTTTTTTTTTCTTTGAGGGAGGCTTCCATGGCTATGTATTTCCCCCTTAGGACTGCCTTTGCCATATCCCATAGGTTTTGGACCAACATGTCTTCATTTTCATTGGTTTCCATGAATTGTTTAAGTTCTTTTTTGTTTTCCTGGTTGATCCAAACTTTCTTAAGCATGGTGGTTTTTAGCTTCCATGTATTTGAGTTCCTTTCAAACTTTTTCTTGTGGTTGAGGTCCAGTTTCAAAGCTTTGTGGTCTAAGAATATGCAGGAAATAATCTCAGTCTTTGTGTTGGTTGAGACCTGATTTGTGACCCAGTATGTGGTCTGTTATGGAGAAAGTTCCATGTGCACTCTAGATAATGAGTATTCTGTCATTTGGTGGAATGTTCTGTATGTATCTATGGGATCGAGTCCCACATTGGGCTCCTTGCTTGGTAGGAAGCCTACTTCTCCCTCTGCCTCTGCCTGCCATTCTGTCTGCCTGTGCCCACTCTCTCTCTCTCCTTCTCTGACAAATAAATAAAATCTTAAAAAAAAAAAAGGTAAATGACCAGAAAAAAAAAAGAGAGAGAGAAAAGAAACCAGCCAAAATGAACCCCAAGGATAAGATTTATATAATAACGGAACAGAAACAAATGCATAGAAACACTGACAGAAGAAAAAGATGGGAGGGTGGTTATAAGCCCTCAATGTGGGCAAGGAAGGCTATTTTAATTCTTTCTGGATGTATCTTGATATATTTGTCAAAGGACTCAACTTTCCAGAGATAAAGGGAGATTAAAACTGGTTTATATATAGGGGTAGTATTGATTAGGAAAAGAGGATTACCTCGAAGCTTATACTTATATGTATAAAGAAAAAGAAAAAAGAAAAAAGAAAAAGAAAAATAGAGGTATATGTATGAAAAATGTTCAAGTTAAAAGGTTATTATGGAATATGTTGTGTTAAACCTTTAGTTGTAATGGTAAGTAGGTAAAAAAAAATTAAAAAGAACAAGAATAGTGAGAACGAATTAAAAATAAAAGTTGTATCTATGAAATAAACAGGTTTTAGGGCAATACCGGGAGCTTAACATACTGTTTTCCCCTTGATATTGGGGTTTTACAGTTTTATGGGTACCCTATGGTGGTTGTCCTCTCCTTCTTCTGGCTGGCTTTCTTGGGAAGGGGCCTGCCACATTTTTTTTCAGTCAGTCTTGCTTGGGTTGAGTCCTCCTGCTCCCTATCAAGTGGCTGGGCTCTGTGGAAACTGATTTTTCAGGCTTTTGTTCTCTGGAGGGTTTTGTTCTTTGATGGCTTTTTGCAGCTTTTTGGAAGTTTAGTGGAAAAGAAACTGCACCCAAATCTCTATCTCAGAGAGAAGCCTCAGTCTGCTCCCTTCTGGGTGGTCCAGAACACACAGACTATCCCTCTGCAAACTCCCCCAAACTGTGTAACCTCCCACAGGCAGTGCACATCCCCAGCCACTGTCTCAGCGGTTGCCCCAAGTGCCCTCTTGTCTCTGCACCCCCCTGTCAAAACCATGGGCAATATTAGTCCTGGGAGCCTGCTTCCAGTGGCTGCGTTTGCTGGGAGTGCTATCTGGGGTTCAGACTTCAGAGTTTCACAGGTCGATGCCAGCCGAGTGATCCTGCCCACAGATCTCACTGAGTTCCTTCAAGTCTGGGCTGGGAGTGACCAGACTCTAGGATGGTCCTAGAGACTGCTGGCTATCGCCTGCATGGAGCACTCTCAGGCATGGGTGGGGAGCATGGTTCCGATTCGGTGGCATGCAGTGACCACAGAGTGCAAAAGGCCGTGGTTCTAGAGAGCACCCACCAGACTCCCTCATGTGGGGGTGGGAGTGCATCTCTGGGGGCTCTGGGACCAGAAATTGGAGGCTCCACCCCCAAACTCTCTCTGGCAGGGGTGGTTGCTGGTTGTGGCCATCCTGGGTCTGTGAGCTTAGGCCCATGCCTGTGACTGCCTGATTCCACCAGTTGCCCCTTAAAATCTTTTGCTCTTTTGAGTACTTTTAACTAGACTCCAAATTAATGCTGGTCCCCAATCACAGAGCACTTTTATATTGGGGTATTACTTTCCAGTAAGTTGCTTCCTGTGGCTCCTTCCCCCTTCTGCATATCTTCCGTTATCAGTCTGATCATTCCCACTCTGCTTTCCCTTTCCACTGGTGTCTTCTGCCCCCATAGAGTTTCAGAAGTGTATAATCCTACATCTCAGGCTGATTTCATGGGTGTTCAGAGTGTTCTGGTAGATAACTAGCTCACTTTAGGGGACTGCTTGAAACAGGGTCTCCCACTTCTCCACCATCTTGCCCCTCCTCCTATTTTTTTTAAAGATTTTATTTATTTACTTATTTATTTATTTAGAAGACACAAGTGAGGGGACAGGGAGTGGGGAGAGAGAAAATCTCAGGCAGACTCTGTGTTGAGCACAGAGCCAGATGTGGGGGTCTCATGACCCTAAGATCATGATGTGAGCTGAAATGAAGAGTTGGTCACTTAACCAACTGAATCATCTAGGCTCCACTGCCATCTCCTCATTTATCCCTAGTAGAGAGCATCACTGTGGATTTTTGAACCATCAAGTTTGCACTTCTTATGCCTTTCTCACAACAAACCCTTGACTCTCTTTCTTACTATGGTGAAAGCAATGTCCTTCTCAAATCTGGAATGAATGTCTCTGCCTGGGTCCTGGATTTCATTCTTTTCTACTTTCTCAGGCCCTGCTCTTTTTATTTCTTCTTTTTCCTTTCACTTTCCATTGCCCCATCTTGTCAACATTTTAACGTGCTTTAAGCCTCCATCTTGAGGGAAAACTACCTTTCTGAATTTCACATTTCCTCCAATTTCTAACTTACTTTTTTCCTTACCTTCACAGAAAAACTTTTGAGTTTTCTACAATCACTCTGTCCACTTCCTCACTTCTAATTTATACCTAAGCCTATTGTAGTCTGGTTGCATACTTATCACTCTATAGAAACTATTCTCATTGAAATAAAAAAAATTAAAAATGGCTTTCCTTTAGCCAAAGACAGTCAACCTTAGCCCTTAATAGTAGTTAACTATTCTTCAACATTTAGCACTATTGATCAATCCTATATTCTAGAAACACTTTTCCTCTTGTTTTCATGATAACTAAGTATCAGTCAGGATGGTTTAGCTTATGCTACAATATAAAATATCCTTTATATTTGTAGCAGATGGAGTTGGGCTCTGATCTGCCTTGTCATCACTCTTAGACACAAGCCAATAGAGTAGATGTTATCTGGAACATGGTCAATTGTTAAAGCAAAGGGAAAGGGAGAGCATGATAAATCAGATAGTAGCCCTTCTAGCCTCAAACAGAAATTAACATATGCTACTTCTGTTCACAAAAGAGTGAACTCTTTGGCCAAAAGATTTTTGTGTCCCCACCCATCTCTAAGGGAACAGAGAAGTGCAAACTTATTAGGTTCTTACTGGAAGTCATTTGGGAAAAGTACTGAAGAGGACCATTGCCACCTTTTGCCATAAAACTGCCTAAGATATTCATATTGAGGCCAGCAATATAAAGCTAAATATAGAGTATTTGAAGTATCACTTCAGCCATATTACCAATTAAATGAATCAATTTTGATTAAATGATAGCTACATATATTAGGAATAAATATATTGAAAATAACTGCATAAATTGTATGACATATAAATACATACAAATCCATTTACTCTGTTTCCACTAAGTACTTACTGTATGCTTGGCACAGTGATAAAATGATGAAGATTAAACAAAATATGACAAACATAGGGAAATACTATATAAATCTTGTAATTCTTAGTTTCCCTCCTTTTTCATCAATGAATTACTTTCACTTATAAAAAGTGAACTTGAAAATACAGTTATTGTTGCCTACAAGATAGAAATGTGAATAGTAGCTGGAAATGTGTAGCTCTAACCATCACAAGTAGAGAACATTACAACTGTAAAAATTCTTCACAGTTCCTATTTTTAAAAAGTTGTAGGTTTTTTCGAGTGCTTCTTGAGAACATGCTGAGATGGAAAGAGAGTTAGTTGAAAGATAGTATTGGGAGCAGACAGTAACTCAGAAGTCTAGTTGTAAAATACTTTTTAAGGGGTGCCTGGGTGGCTCAGTGGGTTAAGCCGCTGCCTTCGGCTCAGGTCATGATCTCAGCGTCCTGGGATTGAGTCCCACATCGGGCTCTCTGCTCGGCAGGGAGCCTGCTTCCCTCTCTCTCTCTGCATGCCTGTCTACTTGTGATCTCTGTCTGTCAAATAAATAAATAAATAAAATCTTAAAAAAAAAATAAAATACTTTTTAAGGTGGAAAAACCATGCTAGCACTTCCCAAATCAGGCCAAATTCATTTTAGCTTATGCAGTTGTTTCCTACTGAGTCAGGGCACTATAGAAGGCAAAGACATCCAACGCTTCTGTAATAGGTCAATGAAAAGAATGTGTGACTGGAGGAAAGAGTGTGAGGCTCACTATAGCAAGTCAATGCTGCTCCAAGATCACTGCATGGAGACCTTAAAGGGTGACTGGTTTTTATCTCAAGTATAGGAAAAACGTGTATGACTATTTACATGGATAAGAATTCACTTAAACAGGTCTGTATTTGATCACTTTTTGGAGGCTCATGGTTATTGTAGTTGGATCTTTAGGAATACGGATGTCCTTCAAATGGAGGACATTTGAAACAGTGAAACATTGACATTTATTAAATAAAAAGGGTAAACAGAGTTGGAGGACACATTTACATCATGGAGAAATGCAACTGTTTTCAAGATGTGTGTGATTGTAATGTTAAACATTCAGTGAGTCTATTGGCAGGCTCTCTAGTCTGCTTTATCTGAGATTCTCTTGAAGGCCCACATAGTCATTCTATGTAAAAACAGCTAGTTGGCTGGGTGGAATAAGGAGAACTTTGGCTAATACCCTCTACCAAAGCAAGTCCCTGATCTCACAACTGTACTTATTCAGGAATATCCCTGGCTTTATTTTTATATAGCTCTTCAGTAGACCATCAGAGCTGACTTGAGGAAACCAGAGGAAAGTGGAAAATGTCCCACCTAGACCTACTTCTTTGGTTATTCAGTTGTTGGGGAAAGTGCAAAGGCATGATCTCCTGTTGAGACTTGGCTCATGATTAGTAGAAGAAAATATCCATATTAGGAGAGTTGTTGCAAAGTCCAAGTTAAATATGACACCCTTCCTCCCCTCAGGTTCCCATATGTGGATATGCATGCTTGACAGAAGGATAAAACATTTTGGATTTCATCTGGCTTAATTTGGTACATGTGAACACCATTTCTCTTTTCAGAGTAGTTGCCTCTCTCTGGCTAGGTTCCAATGATCTCCCAGTGGAAATTCTCCATGTTAAATTTTATGTGCATGAAATATTTTAAAGACTTTATTTTTGTTGTTTATTTTAAGGAGAAAATGTCAACATGAAATAAAATACTAGCAATTCTATTAACAACTTGAACTGAATCATACATGTAGTAGAGAAATAAAATTTGAGCAAACAACCCCTTGGCTGCTACTAACTACTTTTGCTACCTTAAGCAAGTTATTTCACTTTCTATACCTCATTCTCCTCTTCTCTAAATGAGGATAATGTAACTACTTGTAGTTACTATGAGGACTAAATGAGTTAAAATATGTAAAAAGTGCTTATAGCAAGGCCTGGCATATAATTAAGGCTCCACAAATTTTGGTTATTGCTGCCATTGGCCTATTGCAAACATTGTTCCAGGTGCTGTAGGAAAAACAGAGATAAATGAATGATGGTCCTTACCTTCAAGGTACAGAAACCTAAGAGGTATGAGTGAATTATAATTCAACTCAAGTTGCTATAAGAGCTCTAACAGAGACACAAAATACAGCTGGCAGTACACAGAAAGGTCAGGCTTTGACTAGGGCTACATTTGATTTGGATCTTAAATTATAGGTAAGATTCTGATGTGTAGAAGGAGAAAAAGAGGGAATCACCAAGCATTCTAGTCAGAGGCTACAAACAGGATAAACTTATAAAGATAGGAGATGGAATATAGCATATAGTATCAGTGTTACTGCCATTTCTTCCTGTGCCTAATGGCAGCCATGGCTAATCTATTTCAGAATTCTTTCCTGTTGAGCCTGATTTGCCTTCTTAACCTAGGGCTTAAGATACAGGTGTAGTGAAAATAAGCATCATATGTACCCTAATATTCATAGCAGCAATGTCCGCAATAGCCAAACTGTGGAAAGAGCCAAGATGAGAAGCCCTTCAACAGACAAATGGATAAAGAAGTTGTGGTCCATATAAACGATGGAATATTACTCAGCCATCAGAAAGGATGAAAACCCAACTTTTGCATCAGTGTGAATGGAACTGGAGGAGATTATGCTAAGTGGAATAAGTCAAGCAGAGACAATTATCATATGGTTTCACTTATTTGTGGAACATAAGGAATAGCATGAAGGACATTAGGAGAAGTAAGGGAAAAATGAAGGGGGGGATTAGAGGGGGAGATGAACCATGAGAGACTATGGACTCTGGGAAACAAACTGAATGTTTCAGAGGGAAGCAAGGTGGTGAGTATTAAGGAGGGCACGTTAGTGCATGGAACACTGGATGTTGTACACAAACAGCAAGTCATGGAACACTGTATCAAAAAATTAATGATGTACTGTATGGTGACTAACATAACATAAAAAGAGAAAGAAAGAAACATTTACTTCTCGAACAGTTTGGTTTGGGTAATGAAATCTGCCACCTCAGGTTTATGATAGCATAGTCGTAGGGGCAAACATAGTAGTAGATAAATTTGAAAAAGTAAAAACAAAACAAAAACAAAAACATGACTATCATTTATTGAGTATTCATTGTGTATATTCATATGTGCCTATTTGATTCTCACAACAATATGTAAGATAGGTATTCTTCTTTCCATTTTATTTGTAAAGAAACGGAGACAGAAAGGTTTAAACTATATCCAAGGTCACTTAGCTAGAAAATGTTGGAGTTAGAATTTAAAGCTAGGGCTTTTAAAATTTTAAAGCTGTATTCTTAATCACATTACAATATTTGATCTCTTCAAATATCAAGGTGTCAAGCTGAAGTTAATCATCAGCTAGCCTTTAATTTCATGTTAAAATTAAAAAAAATCTATTCTGCATATAGAGGGAAGCTATTGAATGCCTTTGAACAGAAGAATAGCTTGATTGCATTTGTGCTCTAGGAATGAAACTGGTGGCAGAATGAAAAATATTGGAAGTAAAGATATTGGAAATGGAATAATCAGTGAATTGAGATAATATGGGGATAACAAATGGAAAGGTGATAATAGAAAAATAACAGCTTCAAAGTGAAAATCATAGGACGTGGCTGCATGGAAAGAGGGGCATTTCTGAAATTTTACATGTGGCAACTTGACAATTGATATGGGCAGGGAGACCGTAAATTAAGTTTGAGATATTGGTGGAATATACAGATGGGGATTTTCTATCAGAAAGCCTTTTTTCCTCCCTTCCTTCCTTCCTTGGTATAAATAAGGTTTAACATGTTAGGTTTTGTTTTCATCAAAAAATAGCAGATACTGTGCTAATGAAACTCTAAGGATCTTTAATCTATATGAAGAATGGTCACATTCCTCAATAATATTAAAGAGTATCTGTGTGTATGAGAGAGAGAGAGACAGAGAATAGAGTTGTAGGTTTTAATTTAAAAGAACTGTTTGATATTATCAGAGAAATTCTCTAAATTTCTCATTAAATCACTTCTTTATAAGCAACAAGGTAGATTTATTATGTCGTTGTCATTCTTCCATGTAGAGAGTCCTTGCCCAGTCAGAAATAAAGTCAGTGCCAGGGCTTTCAGCAGTCTGACCTACTTAGCTAAGATTTTTATTGGGTTTGTAGCTGAATTCTGCTGAGAAGGTGTCAGAATGGTAGCTCCTGAGGCCGACAAACAGTAGAATGCACAGTGTTGTTGGAAAGCATGCAGGTTCATGAAGCTCAGTTCCTCCCTTTTTTAAAACCATATTGGAATTCCTTGAATTCAGTAGAACATGGCGAAGGGTAAAGGATGCTTATCTTTTTATATCATCTTTAAACATTAATTAGGGTTTATACTATAGCGATGCCCAAGGACTTTACCATTCTACATAGTATTTCCATGTAGCTAATAGACAATGCATGGGTTATCTTGTAGAAATTTACTTTAGTAGTCAGCACAGATGAGGAAGAATTACAGTGAGAGAAATCATATACTAAAACCAAAAGAAGCATATAGATATGAAAATAACAGGGGCGCCTGGGTGGCTCAGTGGATTAAGCCTCTGCTTTTAGCTCGGGTCATGGTCTCAGGGTCTTGGGATGAGCCCCACACCGGGCTCTCAGCTCAGCAGGGAGCCTGCTTCCCCCCTCTCTCTCTGCCTACTTGTGATCTCTGTCAAATAAATAAATAAATCTTTGAAAAAAAAAAAGAAAATAACAGATGGTGAGCAGATAACAGCCACCAATTCTTATACAAAAATCAAGGTATGATCATTAATAAACTTACATTTTCTATTACAAATGCTAAAATTCATAATAACAAAAATAACATTTTTTATTAGAATAAAGTTTTTTATAATTCAGTGGGGATAAAAAAGAAATTTGCTATTCTCACAGACAACTGTAAACAGCCAATGGACCTTAGGGTAACTTAATTACAAAAAGTTTGACATGTTCATAAAGACTCATGGGTCATAGTAAGGAACATGCTCATTAGTCTTAAGGAATTTAGAAAGTAAAGAAAGGTCTTGGGAGATATATAATAACAATGAATGCATTTATGTAGAATAATAATTAAAGGGAGTTGGAGACAGAGAAAATAAATAGCTTATTTAGAAGTGATGCAAGTGTTCATTAAAAAGAAAAAGCTCCCCTGAAAACAACAGATCCTTATCTTCATGCTGAAAGGATTAAAGAAGGGGTTAGTTATTCATATCTTAAAGGACCTACTTTTCAAAACTGATTGGTGTTCTTAGTGCTATTGAATATCCATATGACATCTGCATAACTTTAACAGAGTTATCTTTAGTTTAGAAAATTTAAGCAAATTAATGACTAAAGATTGTGTAAAATATGGTTGGCAATAATTTTATGAACATCTGTCTTCAGAGGAATATGGTTACTGATTCAAAATTGCAAGGAAAAAGTGACAAATAATCAGGGTCTTGGCTGTAATTTTCATATTTGGGTTGGGAGCCAGCCTCCTCAGAAATCACTTGGTAGTTCCTTCTCCTTCCATGTCCTTGGCACACAGAGCAGCTGCTTGTCTCTGGAGTCCAGCTGTGAAGAGTTTAAGGGAGCTCTCTCCAGGATTGCCAGCCCCAGGAATGTTCTCCATGCAGATTTCTCCTAGAATCTCAATATGGCAAAGCTCACCATGGGACTATCTTTTTATTTAGATTGATTTCCAACAAATGTAAAAATATTTGGCATGCTCTTTCCACCTTTGCTACTACTATTCATTTAGTCTTTGCCTCTGAAAAGTATTGCCAAGAGGAAAGTTTCCTGTGTTTATTTTATTTCTAACATAACATCTTGCTTTGAAAACTTTGAGTGTGTGTATAGGCTGGGAAAGAAAAAAATAGGCTCCACTTTTTCCTTCTTTGCATTAATACACAGTCTAAAAAGGAAATTCAGGATAAATGACAAAGTCATGGGCTTATAAGATTTCTGGAGAGAGTCTATATGCTGACCTGATGATAGACATTTCATTGCATTTTCAAAGACACCTTGATGGGAAATAACCTTTGAGAGAGCCTTAATAAATCATTAAAAAGCAATACAAATAAACAAACAAAAAACTAAAACTAAAGTATGAATACTTTACTCAGAAATTACAAAGATTTGTATGCATTTTTTCATTGTTGTTGGAGGATGCCAGGAATAGTAAGAAGGGTTAGAACTTTTTTTGTTTGTTTGTTTTTGATTTTGGTACCCAAAAGATTATATTCAATTATAGATAACAAGAGAAAGCATACGTTCTAAGGTTGAATAATCTCATGAGGATGAAGGACCTGGATATCCTGATATGGAATAAAGGAAGGATGTTATCATGGGTTGACTTATCCTTGAGATGGGACATAGCAAGTATATCAGAAAAAGGTATTAGATAGGGAGAAATTTAAACTGGTGAGGAAAAATCTTCCATATACCACTTAGTTTGCCCCATGGTGACCAAGGAGCTCTACACAAGAGAAATGCTATGATCTCACTAATTGTAAAACCTACACTTTTAGAAAACTGATGGATTTTAGTGAAGAAGAAATTCATAGCTTAAGAAAGTGACAACCATGATAAGGTGCTGGAAAGTCAGTTTTTCTGGACTCTGTAATGAACTAAATACTGGAAAATTTAACTTGATTGTTCTGAATTGTGCATATGTAGGACAGAAACATATTTTCAGAAAGCCATAAAGCAACCATATTTCTTGACAAGGACTGATAATCTGCTTACACAAATAACTTTTTTTTTTGAGTGCTTTAGAGAATAAGTATAGAATTAATATCATATTACCATTACAATTGAGAAAATGAATTGGTGGTAGGTAAATGATTAACCTGAAAGTTCCATTGAGTCAGAGTTCATATTTTCTATTTTTAATCTAGGATTACTGTATTCTCTTTGTTTTTTTTTTTAAGTTAAAAGAATTTTAATTATATTTATCAAAGAACATGACAATATTTAAAGAGTGTTTGATATTGTATTTCAAATAATGAAAATATTACCAAATTGTATTTATTTTGAAAAATTCTTTTGAAACAATAAAATTCCAAGGCAGCAAAATGATCCTGCTAACTTTCTGGATATCAAGTCTGTGATCCTTTGGTACTAAAAGATTTTGTCAATGCAACAAGGAAAGAGAATAGAACTTAGCCTCAGCACTGATTAATTTATAGAAGTAGTGGCTGGTATTATCACAGAGGACTTGAGGAAAGTAGATGTGTTCTCCAAAAGAGTGAAGACCCAGAAAGGATTGCATGGGGCATGCTACATGAAACCCCAATATCAGAAAGAAAATGCGGGGAAAGGGATTCTGGCTATAGAAGCTGATTTTGGAAGGAGCAGGACAAGAACCTTAAAGACAAGTATTGTCTACTTTGGAACTCTGTCTAGCTCATGGTGTGCCTATGTTAACATTGCAGGAGCCAGAATAGATGGGATGTCACACCCTCATAACCCACATCATGGCTCCGTGAAGAGATTCAAAAGAAAGATACTAATCCCTGACCTTCTTTGGCGGCTGAAGAACATGGGCAGCCATCATTCCCTGAGCCCTTTACAACTTTCAGATGTAGTCCTGAATCCTTAACTCTCAATCTTATCTGATCCTCACACCAGCCTAATTATTATGAATAATATCCTCCACCTCCATATTCACTCTTGTTTTTTTGTTTTTATTTTTGTTTTTGTTTTTTGGCAGAAGATACTAAAACTCTTGGTTAAACAACTTTAAGTTCAAACAAAAAATAACAGTGCAACTGGGGTTTAAATCTCAAGCTATCTGACTTGAAGACTATTGCTATATCCCAGTGTCTTAACACAAAGGAACTCAGAGAAATGTCTGGGGAACCTGATGCTATTTGGTCTCCAGGCTCTGAGCTCAGCCCAGAGCAGCAGACCTCTCTAGCTGGGGCAGGAAGTGAAAGAAAATGCCGAGGAGTTTAGCACTTCCTCTAGCTAGTCTCAGGCCCTCCTTTCTGTTCTCCTTCATCAGATTCTAAGATGCAAATATCCTACTTCTCCAAAAAAAGAAAAATAAGAGTTGGAAGGAGAATGAAAGTCTTAAAGAGGGGAGGGAGTAAATGCCCCTCTACTTTCTCTACTTCCTCTTCCTCTCACTCACTGCCTAATTCCCGTACATCAAAGAGGATGCATGGAAAATCAGAGTTTGGAGGGACAGGGGCTCTTCATTCTTTGCCTTTTTCTATATATCCCTAATTCCTCTTGAAATCCATTGTCCCTTTCTCTAGCTATGACATAGCCCTTTAAAAACAGACTACTTATTCTTGAAATTTGGCAGGGAAGAAGGCAAGACTTCATCATCAACTGAGTTAATTATTATGTCCTGTAAGGATGTCTACACTGCAGTCCTAATTGTGGCATTTGCTGCTTATATAGTAAGGTGTTTTTTCTTTAACTTTTTTTAATCAAGCCCTTAAAAATCCTCAGGGCAAAGAGAGTTTATAAATTACACTAATTGGAATGAAGCTACTTCTAAAACATGTCTTAACACAGAGGGATTTTTCTTTTTCTAGAGCATCCAGTGCTTTACCCCAAATAGATAAGATAGTTAATCCTCCTCCCTCACTTATTACTCTCCTGCCCTGTCTATGAACACACTGACTAACCTTTCCCTGGGGCCTTGGCACACACCACAAGTAGAGGTGGTGATGTGGAAGGATAAAAACATTACTCAGACACTTTACGAAAGTTTCTAGCAGTTGGCAATACTCAGTCTGACCTTTATGTTGGATTTTGCCATCATTTTAATCACTTTACCATCACTTGCAGGAGAGAATGTGTCTTTAAAAGTGCCCTATTTAGGGAAAGCATCAGAGCCAAGACTAAGTGTACATTCTCATTATTTCACATGTTGTCAAAGTAACCAGTACAGTGAAATGACAGCATTTTGAAGAAGATAGGCTTGTGCAAAGCTCTTCATTAAGGTAGGAGGGCATTATATTGCAGTTATTTACATTTGGATATAAATTTTTTATTGACATTTTTATGTATAGTCAGTGATAAGTAGAATATATGTGAGGTTATTGCTTCTAAAATCTTACTTTTAATTCCCTACCACTATTGGCCAAAGCCCTTGTAAATTTCTATGTCTTTTTCAAGAGTTTTTTTTTTTTACCTAAGAGATTTTGGACTATCTACTGTATTCTTTGTTTCTGTGTATTTGGATGATTATTTTACTATAACTATTTTACTGTCACTGTATACTTGGATAATTATTTTGCTGTAATTCATTTGCAAAAAAATCAATTCACACATGGCATGCTGAAAGAATTTTCAGTGTACTTATCTATTGAAAGTAAGCTTAACTTTTTCTCCTGTGTAATGTCTAGCACCTCTAAGGATAAAGCATTTGATTTTATACTATCATTACTGTCATTGATTTTATTTACTTTCCCATTTTTCTCTTTTAAAAAATATCAAGCCTACAGAAAAGTTGTGAACAGGACTCTTCAACAAACTTATTGTTAACTTGCAGCTATATGAAAGTTTAATTGTGGACATCATGACACTTAGTCCAGTACCTTAGCAATTCTTTCCTAAAATGAGAACATTCTCCCTTAAACTGCAATATAGTTACCATAAGAAAATTTAATGTCGAGATGAAGCTTTTATCAAATAAACACAGTCCATATTCAAGTTTCCAATGTTGCCTGAATGAAATTCCTTATAACTATTCATATACCTCCTTCTAGGAATCAGTGAAGAATCATGCATTGCATTTAGTTATCACACTTCTTTATCTTCCTTTAATCTAAAACAGTCCACAGCTATTTTTTCTTATGACATTAACTTTTTTAAGAGACCGGATCATTGTTTTGCACAATATCGTTAAAAAGACTATTTTCTCCTAATCAGATTCAGGTAGAGTATTTTTGGCAGGACTACAACAGTTGTGATGTGTTCTTCACAGAGCATCATATGAGGAAATACATGATAACAGTGTATCCAAGGTTGGGAAATTAAGTTTGATTATTTGATTAAGGTGGTGTCTCTTGTATTTCTTCAGTGTAAGGTACACTTTTGTTTTGTGATTAATGAGTACTCTGCAAGGTGATGTTTGAGACTGTATGAATATTTTGTTCTCCAGTGATCCTTCCTTTGATAGTTTTGGAATCCATCAATCATCAATACACGTTGCTTAGATTAATCATTACTCTGGTGCCAGAAAAAGTGTGATTTTCCAATTTTATAATTTCCTCTGTATTTATTCATTGTTGTTTTTCTATAAAGAAAAACTCTTCATTCTCTCTCTCCCCAACACTTGAAATTATTATTTTGGGATATCATTATGAACTGATGGACTCCTTCTTCTTCAATGTATTATAATTTATTCCACTCATTTTTTGTTATGTTGCATGGGTTATTCTAGTGGAAACTCTGCTAAGCTCTGTTATCCACCTAAATTTTCCTATGCACTTATATATTAGAAATAAGCTTTGAAGATAATTCAAAATAATTTTTAGTCCAGTTATTTGTAGGAGTACATCAACTCCCTTATCACATTTATTTTTACCTGTGGAAAATTATATAATGGCTCAGCTTCAGTAATATATAAAGAGCTTGGAAGTCTCTGTCTTCACAAGAAAAAAGTTGAACATATTGAAAATCAGTGATCTTTCTCAGACACAACAACAAACTAAGGACTCAGGTCAAGCTGCTACCTCAAAACCATGCAAATTCAGAAAGTAACAACAAAGATCTGCTTACCTGGAGCAGAAGTCATGGTTCCCATAAACCTGTAGCAACAACTAAGTAGTAATTTTAATTTTTGTATGCTGAGTGTGTGGATTTGCATAAGAATGAGAAACTCCTGGGGCATACAGACTTAGGGGGAACCCCACACTTTCATGGTATTTGCCTCTAGGAACCCCACCATCCTCCTGGTGAGGAACCAAGGAAGATCTCCTGTGCTTCTGGCAGGGGGAGGGGAAATGTAAAATTTTAAAACTTACTGAGATCATTCACCATAACAAAGTCCCATTCTCCAGGGTATAAGACTTTACCAGAGTCTTTTTTTTTTTTAAACCAGAGTCTTATCCTACCTAGGGGAAGGCCATGCATATAACTCTGGTGCCACCTTGGCTCACCTAAGAGGGGGAGTAAAGCTAAGAAATATCGGTGAAGGTTACAGCCCAGTGATACATGTCCACTAAAAAACATTTCTTTATAAGATTATAGAATACTCCTCCTAACCCACACCTTATATCTTCCCCCCACCCCCCGCACACACACCACAGAAGCACCATATAATAGTGAGTTAAAGCTGAAAGGACAACAAGATAGTAGCTGAGAAGTTCTTAAGGAAACTTAAAGTGATTGGGAAGACAAATACAAAGACAAGGTATTTGAAGCCTCTAGTATGTACAACTATATAAAATGTTGAACACTGCCAACTTCTAGATAGGTTAACATAAAATTTCACACTAAAGACCAATTTACCTCAGTTCCTATTACTTAATACGTTGTGTCTAACTTTCAACAAAATGTTATAAGGCATCCTAAATGGCTAAATACATAAATAAATAAAATGACAGTGTCCTCGATTGATGAAGACATTTTCCCCATTCACCTGAATGTTAGATGGGATTGCCCAGAAAATTCCTTTGTTATGTTCGGGTTGTGAAATGCCATATGTAATATCTGATTTCTGTCTACAAAAAATCAATATGGTGACTTATATTACATGAAGAGAAACTTAATTATTGATTTAGAACTAGATCAAATAATATGTACAATAAAAAAGTACAATTAAAAAGTAATATTAAATCAATAGACAAAAAAAAAAAAAAAAAGCCAAACCCCAACCAAACAACCTGATTATTTTCCTTAGGAACAGAGAAACAGAAGTGAAATATTTGCATTGAAGGGACCTGCTGGTTTTATGGTCACATCTGCTAACTAGTCGGGCTGTATCCTTGGCTCTAAGAGATCCCCATGACTGTTAAAAAAAAGTGATTCTTTCAGAAACATTTCCCCTTCATGTATCCTAGCATATTTCAGCAGTCTATGTTCCCAAAACTCATGGTTGAAAAACATTCAACCTCATGCCTACATTTCCTGAAAAGAAGATCAGCCCAGAGGTGATTCAGTAACACATGAAGCTTGCTCTCCAGACACAAATATGAAATACAAATCAGAACACTGGCATACAAATGACAGAAACCTCATCATATTGAGTTGGGAAGTCAACCTTATTATTAGTTAACAAGGACTGAGTGTTCTTTGGCATTCGGTGGTGCCAACAAAGGGCTAGATGCTGTAGAGAACATGGAATTAGACAAAGTTCTTGCCCAGGGGGCTCATAATCAAATTAGACAAACCAGACACTCACACAGTCCAGCAGTCTGGAGTGGGAAAAGTTGGGTTTATATGGGGAACCTAAGGTCACTCTGTCTATAAGCATACTCAGTTTGCCTCCAACAAGCTTGCTCTCTTGTGTTTCTCCTAAACACAAGAGGAAAATCTTAACATTCTTTCTCATGATTTCCATTTCAACTTCACTCAGGAAGTCTGTTTTGCAAGAAAATGCTGTTGAGTTTTCATTGTCATGTGACAGGATTTAGAATAAATTTTACAAAGCACATGGTCTGGTTTACTGGAGAAGAAAGGGCAAAATCACAAGTCCAGAGACACTAGAAAGAGATGAAAAGTAGGAGAACATTTCTTACCTCAGCTATCAGAGCCAGATTTCTGTGAGCTTGCAACACACATTCAACCATTTTAGGATAGATCCATTCTTACCTGTAGTCTGCCATGAGCCGTGAAGTTTGCATAAGCAACCTTGACAAGTGAGCAAGGCTGCTTAGTACCAGACAGTCTGGATTTGAATTGTCAGTTTTTTTACAGGAGATTTCTGGGTATACCTGTTAACCAGAAACTGGAAACCTTGGGCCTTTGTGATAGTCCCAATGTGGGAATGTCCCTGTTTACATGGGGCCTGAATTTAAAAAGCAATAGCATACATGTGAAAACTAAGCTCAAGATCAGGTTAGATGATTTCTGATGTCCTCCACATAATAATTACCTTCCTCATAGACCTTAGCCTTCTGTGTTATGATCACCACCTTTTTGTCTATAAACCATCCTCCAGCACCTATATAATACTTGACACATAGATAGGTTCCAATAAAAATTTATGAATTAATAAATGCCATAAAGGATATAAACTGGCTCTAACTTAGAAATCCCAGGGAGAACTCAAATACGACGACTTTTAAGGGTCTTCACATAGTCCCCAAACCCCATTAAGTTTTTTTTTTTTTTTTTACTTTCTAGGGGCCCTATGATTATATTTAAGCATATAGAATGATTTCCATGATTGATTAGTTAGAATCACAGGAGTGGCAGCTCCCAAACTATCATCAATGCCATAGTATATATCATAAGGTATACATTATGTGTACAGAATTATGTCAGTCTTTTATTTTGTGTATGTAACAGTACTAATACCATTTGAACTCAGAATAATAAATTAACTGTTTTGAAAAAAACCTTTTGAACTTAAGAGCCATGTGGTTTTAATTAATGGTTTTGCTTCTTTAAAACTCACTGAAGATCTTATAGATTTTAAATAGAGAAAATAACTGAAAAAAATCCTTGTACAAATATGGTATATTACACAGTAGCTTCCAGCAAGCATGGTGGATTTATCTTCATTCTGTCTTGGGGTCCATCACCTGGTGACAGAAGATCAGAAGGGTGTGCCTCACATGTCATGTAGATATATTAATCCTTTAAGCTAACCCAACACTGCTCAAACTAGAGTGAATTTCTACCATATATATGTGGGTTATCTCTCCTCCCTATAAAACAGGGTTCAGGAAAAGTTTGGAATTTCTGAAAAAAATTTTTTAAATTATTAGAATGAAAATATTTCTTTGGTCTTCTGATAGGTTGAAAGGGTTGAGTTTTTAATTTAATCTTGAACTAGTTTCTCATGTCTTAATGTTATGGGGAAATGCCATCTTGGTATGGGTTGAGGAAACATTTTAGAGATTATCTCATTAATGAGTAAGCAGATTGTTTTTTTTTTCTTTTCTTTTTTTTTTTTTTAAAGATTTTATTTAGTTATTTGTCAGAGAGAGAGAGTGAGCACAGGCAGACAGAATGGCAGGCAGAGGCAGAGGGAGAAGCAGGCTCCCAGCTGAGCAAGGAGCCCGATGTGGGACTCGATCCCAGGACGCTGGGATCATGACCTGAGCCGAAGGCAGCTGCTTAGCCAACTGAGCTACCCAGGCGTCCCTGGTTTTTTTCTTTTAAAGATTTTTTTTTTTTTGTATTAACATATGATGTATTATTTGCCTCAGAGGCACAGGTCTGTGAAAGATCAGGCTTACACATTTCACAGCACTCACCATAGAATATACCCTCCCCAATGTCCATAACCCAGCCACCTTATCAGTACCTGCCCACCTGCCAGCAACCCTCAGTTTATTTCATGAGTTAAGAGTCTCTTATGGTTTGTCTCCCTCTTGATCCCATCTTGTTTCATTTTTTCCCTCTTTAACCCCCCCCCCAGGACCCCCCGCCCAGCCTCTCAAATTCCTCATATCAGGAAGATCATATGATAATTATCTTTCTCTGACTGACTTATTTTGCTTAACATAATACCCTCTAGTTCCATCCATGTCATTGCAAATGACAAGATTTCATTTTTGATGGGTGCATAGTATTCCATTGTATATATACATATATATATACACCACCTCTTCTTTATCCATTCATCTTTTGATGGACATCTAGACTCATTTCATAGTTTGGCTATTGTGGACATTGCTGCTGTAAAAATTTGGGTGCACATGCCCCTTTGGATCACTACATTTGTATCTTTATGGTAAATACTCAGTAATGCAAATGCTGGGTCATAGGGTGGCTCTATTTTCAACTTTTTGAGGAACCTCTGTACTGTTTTCCAGAGTGGTTGCAACAACTTGCATTCCCACCAAGAGTGTAGGAAGGTTCCCCTTTTTCTGCGTCCTTGCCAACATCTGTCCATTCCTGACTTGTTAATTTTAGCCATTCTGACTGGTATGAGGTGGTAGCTCATTGTGGCTTTGGTTTGTATTTCCCTGATGCCAAGTGATGTGTATCACTTTTTATGTGTCTTCTTTGCAGAAATGTCTGTTCATGTCTTCTGCTCATTTCTTAGTTGGATTATTTGTTCTTTGGGTGGTGGGTTTGATAAGTTCTTTATGGATTTTTGAATACTAGCCCTTTATCTATTATGCCATTTATGAATATCTTCTTGATTCTCTCAATTGTCTTTTGGTTTTGTTGACTGTTTCCTTTGCTGTGCAAAAACTTTTGATCTTGATGAAGCCCTGATAACTCATTTTTGCCCTTCCTTCCCTTGCCTATCACCATGTTTCTAGGAAGAAATTGGTGCAACTAAGGATGAAGAGGTTGCTGCCTGTGTTCTCAAGGATTTTGATGGATTCCATTCTCACATTGAGGTCTTTCATCCATTTGGAGTCTATTTCTGTGTATGGTGTAAGGAAATGGTCCAGTTTCATTTTTCTGCATGTGGCTGTCCAATTTTCCCAACACCATGTTGAAGAAACTGTCTTTTTTCCATTGGACATTCTTTCCTGCTTTGTTGAAGATTAGTTGACCATAGAGTTGAGGGTCTATTTCTGGGCTCTCTATTCTGTTCCATTGATCTATGTGTCTGTTTTTGTGCCAGTACCATACTGTCTTGATGATGACAGCTTTGTAATAGGACCTTGAAGTCTGGAATTGTGATGCCACCAACTTTGGCTTTATTTTTCAACATTCCTCTGGCTATTCGAGGTCTTTTCTGGTTCCATATAAATTTTAGGATTATTTGTTCCATTTCTTTGAAAAAAGTTGATGGTATTTTGATAGGGATTGCATTAAATGTGTAGATTGCTTTAGGTAGCATAGACATTTTCACAATATTTGTTCTTCCAATCCATGAACATGGAACGTTTTTCCATTTCTTTGTGTCTTTCTGAATATCTTTCATGAGAACTTTATAGTTGTCTGAGTACAGATTCTTTGCCTCTTTGGTTAGGTTTATTCCTAGATATCTTATAGTTTTGGGTGCAATTGTAAATGGGATTGACTCCTTAATGTCTCTTTCTTCTGTCCCGCTGTTGCTGTAGAGAAATGCAACTGATTTCTGTGCATTGATTTTATATCCTGACACTTTACTGAGTTCCTGTATGAGTTCTAGCAGTTTTGGAGTGGAGTCTTTTGGGTTTTCCACATATAGTATCATATCATCTGCCAAGAGTGATAGTTTGACTTCTTTGCCGATTTGGATGCCTTTTATTTCCTTTTGTTGTCTGATTGCTGAGGCTATGACTTCTAGTACTATGTGGAATAGCAGTGGTGATAATAGACATCCCTGCCGTGTTCCTGACCTTCAGGGAAAAGTTCTCAGTTTTTCTCCATTGAGAATTATATTCGCTGTGGGATTTTTATAGATGGCTTTGATGATATTGAGGTATGTACCCTCGATCACTACACTTTGCAGAGTTTTGATCAAGAAGGGATGCTGTACTTTGTCAAATGCTTTTTCAGCATCTATTGAGAGTATCATATGATTCTTGTTCTTTCCTTTATTAATGTATTGTATTACATTGATTGATTTGTGGATGTTGAACCATCCTTGGAACCCAGGAATAAGTCCCTCTTGGTCATGGTGAATAATCCTTCTAATGTACTGTTGGATCCTATTGACTAGTATTTTGGTAAGAATTTTCACTCTGTGTTCATCAAGCATATTGCTGTGTAATTCTCTTTTTTGATGGGGTCTTTGTCTGGTTTTGGGATCAAGGTAATCCTGGCCTCACAAAATGAGTTTGGAGTTTTCCTTCCACTTCTATTTTTTTGGGACAGTTTCAGGAGAATAGGTATTAATTCTTCTTTAAATGATTGGTCGAAGTACCCAGGGAAGCCATCTGGCCCTGGGCTCTTGTTTTTTGGAAGATTTTTGTTGACTGTTTAAATCTCCTTACTGGTTATGGATCTGGTCTGTTCAGGTTTTCTATTTCTTCCTTTTTCAGTTGTGGTAGTTTATATGTCTCTAGGAATGCATCCATTTGTTCCAGATTGTCAAATTTGCTGGTGTATAGTTGCTCATAATATGTCCTTATAATTGTTTATATTCTTTGGTGTTGGTTGTGATCTCTCCCCTTTCATTAATTTGGGTCCTTTCTCTCTCTCTCTCTCTCTTTTGATATGTCTGGCCAGGGGTTTACCAATCTTATTAATTCTTCCAAAGTACCAGCTCCTAGTTTCATTGATTTGCTCTACTGTTTTTTTGTTTTGTTTTGTTTTGTTTTTTGGTTTCTATTGCATTGATTTCTGCTCTGATCTTCATGATTTCTCTTCTGCTGGGTTTAGGCTTTCTTTGCTGTTCTTTCTCCAGCTCCTTCAGGTTTAAGGTTAGGTTGTGTACTTGAGACCTTGTTTCTTGAGAAAGACTTTTATCACTATAGACATTCCTCTTAGGACTCACATTGCTGTGTCCCAAAGATTTTGAACAGTTGTGTTTTCATTTTCAATTGTTTCTATGAATTTTTAAAATTCTTCTTTAATTTCCTTGTTGACCCATTGATTCTTTAAGAAGATGCTCTTTAACCTCCATGTATTTGAGTTCTTTCCAACTTTCCTCTTGTGATTGATTTCTAGGTTCAGAGAATTGCAGTTTGAAAACATGCAGAGAATGATCCCAATCTTTTGGTACCGGTTGTGACCTGACTTTTTTTTAATTTTTAGTTTTTAATTTTTTATAAACATATAATATATTTTTATCCCCAGGGGTACAGGTCTGTGAATTGCCAGGTTTACACACTTCACAGCACTCACCATAGCACATACCCTCCCCAATGTCCATAACCCTCCCCCCCTTGCAACCCCCCTCCCCTCATCAACCCTCAGTTTGTTTTGTGACATTAAGAGTCACTTATGGTTTGTCTCCCTCCCAATCCCATCTTGTTTCATTTAATCTTCTACCCCCTTAACCCCCCATGTTTCATCTCCACTCCCTCATATTAGGGAGATCATATGGTAGTTGTCTTTCTCCGATTGACTTATTCCGCTAAGCATGATACCCTCTAGTTCCATCCACATCATCGCAAATGGCAAGATTTCATTTCTTTTGATGGCTGCATAGTATTCCATTGTGTATATATACCACATCTTCTTTATCCATTCATCTGTTTATGGACATCTAGGTTCTTTCCATAGTTTGGCTATTGTAGACATTGCTGCTATAAACATTCGGGTGCACGTGCCCCTTTGGATCACTACGTTTAGGGTAGTGATCACATCTTAAGGGTAAAGATCACATCTTTAGGGTAAATTCCCAGCAGTGCAATTGCTGGGTCATAGGGTAGTTCTATTTTCAACATTTTGAGGAACCTCCATGCTGTTTTCCAGAGTGGTTGCACCAGCTTGCATTCCCACCAACAGTGTAGGAGGGTTCCCCTTTCTCCACATCCTCGCCAGCATCTGTCATTTCCTGACTTGTTAATTTTAGCCATTCTGACTGGTGTGAGGTGATATCTCATTGTGGTTTTGATTTGTATTTCCCTGATGCCGAGTGATGTGGAGCACTTTTTCATGTGTCTGTTGGCCATCTGGATGTCTTCTTGGCAGAAATGTCTGTTCATGTCTTCTGCCCATTTCTTGATTGGATTATTCTTTGGGTGTTGAGTTTGCTAAGTTCTTTATAGATTTTGGACACTAGGCCTTTATCTGATACGTCGCTTGCAAATATCTTCTCCCATTCTGTCAGTTGTCTTTTGGTTTTGTTGACTGTTTCCTTTGCTGTGCAAAAGCTTTTGATCTTGATGAAATCCCAATAGTTCATTTTTGCCCTTGTTTCCCTTGCCTTTGGCGATGTTCCTAGGAAGATGTTGCTGTGGCTGAGGTCAAAGAGGTTGCTGCCTGTGTTCTTCTCAAGGATTTTGATGGATTCCTTTCTCACATTGAGATCCTTCATCCATTTTGAGTCTATTTTCGTGTGTGGTGTAAGGAAATGATCCAATTTCATTTTTCTGCATGTGGCTGTCCAATTTTCCCAACACCATTTATTGAAGAGGCTGTCTTTTTTCCATTGGACATTCTTTCCTGCTTTGTCGAAGATGAGTTGACCATAGAGTTGAGGGTCTATTTCTGGGCTCTCTATTCTGTTCCATTGATCTATGTGTCTGTTTTTGTGCCAGTACCATACTGTCTTGATGATGACAGCTTTGTAATAGAGCTTGAAGTCCGGGATTGTGATGCCACCAACCTTGGCTTTCTTTTTCAATATTCCTTTGGCTTTTCGAGGTCTTTTCTGGTTCCATATAAATGTTAGGATTATTTGTTCCATTTCTTTGAAAAAAATGGATGGTACTTTGATAGGGATTGCATTAAATGTGTAGATTGCGTTAGGTAGCATAGACATTTTCACAATATTTATTCTTCCAATCCAGGAGCATGGAACATTTTTCCATTTCTTTGTGTCTTCCTCAATTTCTTTCATGAGTACTTTATAGTTTTCTGGGTATAGATTTCTAGTCTCTTTGGTTAGGTTTATTCCTAGGTATCTTGTAGTTTTGGGTGCAATTGTAAATGGGATGGACTCCTTAATTTCCCTTTCTTCTGTCTTGTTGTTGGTGTAGAGAAATGCAACTGATTTCTGTGCATTGATTTTATATCCTGACACTTTACTGAATTCCTGGACAAGTTCTAGCAGTTTTGGAGTGGAGTCTTTTGGGTTTTCCACATATAATATCATATCATCTGCAAAGAGTGATAGTTTGACCTCTTCTTTGACGATTTGTATGCCTTTAATTTCCTTTGTTGTCTGATTGCTGAGGCTAGGACTTCTAGTACTATGTTGAATAGCAGTGGTGATAACGGACATCCCTGCCGTGTTCCTAACCTTAGCGGAAAAGCTTTCAGTTTTTCTCCATTGAGAATGATATTTGTGGTGGGTTTTACATAGATGGCTTTGATAATATTGAGGTATGTGCCCTCTATCCCTACACTTTGAAGAGTTTTGATCAGGAAGGGATGCTGTACTTTGTCAAATGCTTTTTCAGCATCTATGGAGAGTATCATATGGTTCTTGTTCTTTCTTTTATTAATGTGTTGTATCACATTGATTGATTTGTGGATGTTGAACCAACCTTGCAGCCCTGGAATAAATCCCACTTGGTCGTGGTGAATAATCCTTTTAATGTACTGTTGAATCCTATTGGCTAGTATTTTGGTGAGAATTTTTGCATCTGTGTTCATCAAGGATATTGGTCTGTAGTTCTCTTTTTTGATGGGATCCTTGTCTGGTTTTGGGATCAAGGTGATGCTGGCCTCATAAAATGAGTTTGGAAGTTTTCCTTCCATTTCTATTTTTTGGAACAGTTTCAGGAGAATAGGAATTAGTTCTTCTTTAAATGGTTGGTACAATTCCCCTGGGAAGCCATCTGGCCCTGGGCTTTTGTTTGTTTGGAGATTTTTGATGACTGTTTCAATCTCCTTACTGGTTATGGGTCTGTTCAGGCTTTCTATTTCTTCCTGGTTCAGTTGTGGTAGTTTATATGTCTCTAGGAATGCATCCATTTCTTCCAGATTGTCAAATTTGTTGGCGTAGAGTTGCTCATAGTATGTTCTTATAATTGTCTTATAATTGGTGTTCGTTGTGATCTCTCCTCTTTCATTCATGATTTTATTTATTTGGGTCCTTTCTCTTTTCTTTTTGATAAGTCTGGCCAGGGGTTTATCGATCTTATTAATTCTTTCAAAGAACCAGCTCCTAGTTTCGTTGATTTGTTCTACTGTTTTTTTGGTTTCTATTTCATTGATTTCTGCTCTGATCTTTATGATTTCTCTTCTCCTGCTGGGTTTAGGCTTTTTTTCTTGTTCTTTCTCCAGCTCTTTTAGGTGTAGGGTTAGGTTGTGTACCTGAGACCTTTCTTGTTTCTTGAGAAAGGCTTGTACCGCTATATATTTTCCTCTCAGGATTGCTTTTGTTGTGTCCCACAGATTCTGAACCGTTGTGTTTTCATTATCATTTGTTTCCATGAATTTTTTCAATTCTTTTTTAATTTCCTGGTTGACCCATTCATTCTTTAGAAGGATGCTGTTTAGTTTCCATGTATTTGGGTTCTTTCCAAATTTCCTCTTGTGATTGAGTTCTAGCTTCAGAGCATTGTGGTCTGAAAATATGCAGGGAATGATTCCAATCTTTTGATAACGGTTGAGACCTGATTTAGGACCGAGAATGTGATCTATTCTGGAGAATGTTCCAGGTGCACTAGAGAAGAATGTGTATTCTGTTGCTTTGGGATGAAATGTTCTGAATATATCTGTGATGTCCATCTGGTCCAGTGTGTCATTTAAGGCCTTTATTTCCTTGTTGATCTTTTGCTTGGATGATCTGTCCATTTCAGTGAGGGGAGTGTTAAAGTCCCCTACTATTATTGTATTATTGTCGATGTGTTTCTTTGATTTTGTTATTAATTGGTTTATATAGTTGGCTGCTCCCACGTTAGGGGCATAGATATTTAAAACTGTTAGATCTTCTTGTTGGACAGACCCTTTGAGCATGATATAGTGTCCTTCCTCATCTCTTATTATAGTCTTTGGCTTAAAATCTAATTGATCTTATATAAGGATTGCCACTCCTGCTTTCTTCTGATGTCCATTAGCATGGTAAATTCTTTTCCACCCCCTCACTTTAAACCTGGAGGTGTCTTTGGGGTTAAGATGACATTCTTGTAGGCAACATATAGATGGGTTTTGTTTTTTTATCCATTCTGATACCCTGTGTCTTTTGATTGGGGCATTTAGCCCATAACATTCAGGGTAAGTATTGAGAGATATGAATTTAGTGCCATTGTATTGCCTGTAAGGTGACTGTTATTGTATATTGTCTCTGTTCCTTTCTCATCTACTACTTTTAGGGTCTCTCTTTGCTTAGAGGACCCCTTTCAATATTTCCTGTAGAGCTGGTTTGGTATTTGCAAATTCTTTCAGTTGTTGTTTGTCCTGGAAGCTTTTAATCTCTCCTTCTATTTTCAATGACAGCCTAGATGGATATAGTATTCTTGGCTGCATGTTTTTCTCATTTAGTGCTCTGAATATGTCATGACAGCTCTTTCTGGCCTGCCAGGTCTCTGTGGATAAGTCTGCTGCCAATCTAATATTTTTACCATTGTATGTTACAGACTTCTTTTCCCGGTCTGCTTTCAGGATTTTCTCTTTGTCACTAAGACTCGTAAATTTTACTATTAGGTGACGGGGTGTGGACCTATTCTTATTGATTTTGAAGGGGGGTTTTCTGAACCTCCTGGATTTTGATGCTTGTTCCCTTTGCCATATTGGGGAAATTCTCTCCAATAATTCTCTCCAATATACCTTCTGCTCCCCTCTCTGTTTCCTCTTCTTCTGGAATCCCAATTATTCTAATGTTGTTTCGTCTTATGGTGTCACTTATCTCTTGAATTCTCCCCTCGTGGTCCAGTAGCTGTTTGTCCCTCTTTTTCTCAGCTTCTTTATTCTCTGTCATTTGGTCTTCTATATCGCTAATTCTCTCTTCTGCCTCATTTATCCTAGCAGTGAGAGCCTCCATTTTTGATTGCACCTCATTAATAGCTTTTTTGATTTCAAATTGGTTAGATTTTAGTTCTTTATTTCTCCAGAAAGGGCTTTTATCTCTCTGGAGAGGGTTTCTCTAATATCTTCCATGCCTTTTTCGAGCCCGGCTAGAACCTTGAGAATCGTCATTCTGAACTCTAGATCTGACATATTACCAATGTCTGTATTGATTAGGTCCCTAGCCTTCGGTACTGCCTCTTGTTCTTTTTTTGTGTGTGTGTGTTGAATTTTTGCGCCTTGTCATTTTGTCCAGATAAGAGTATATGATGGAGCAAGTAAAATACTAAAAAGGTGGCAACAACCCCAGGAAAATATGCTTTAACCAAATCAGAAGAGATCCCAAATCGTGAGGGGGGAGAAAGGGGATAAAAAGAGGTTCAGAAAGAAAAAAAAAAAAAAAAGAAAGAAAAGAAACAATTAAAAAAAGAAAACGAATAAAGAAAAAATATAAAAAAGAAAAATATATATATATTAGATAAACTAGTTAAAAAACGTTAAAAAAGAAAAGGGTAAAAGTTAAAAAAAATAGCAGAAGAAGAGAAAAAAAATTAAAAAAGAAAAAAAATTAAATTAACTGCAAGGCTAAAGAATCATGGAGAGATAGCCAGGAGTTCCGTGCTTTGCTTTCTCCTCCTCTGGAATTCCACTGCTCTCCTTGGTATTGAAACTGCACTCCTTGGTAGGTGAACTTGGTCCTGGCTGGATTTCTTGTTGTTCTTCTGGTGGAGGGGTCTGTTGTAGTGATTCTCAAGTGTCTTTGCCCCATGCAGAATTGCACCGCCCTTACCAGGTGCCAGGCTGAGTAATCCGCTAGGGTTTGCTTTTGGGAGCTTTTGTTCCCTGAGTGCTTTCTGTAGAGTTCCAGAGGACGGGAATGAAGATGGCGGCCTCCCAGTCTCCGGCCCTCAGGAGCTGAGAGCCCAGGGCCCCACTCCTCAGTGTGTCCTCAGAGAACCACGCCCAATTTCTCCCATCTGCCTGGCCTCCGGCCTCTCTCCGAGCTCACCGAGCCTGCGACCAGTTCAAAGTAATCCCAAACTGTGAGCTCACTTCTCGGCTCCGTCTCTGTAGCCAGCTTCCCCGTTCTAATACCTGTAAGCTCTGCAACACTCAGACACCCCTGATCCTTCTGTGACCCTGTGGGACCTGAGGCCATGCTGACCCCGCATGGGCTTCACCCCGGTTAAGCCTCTGGAGCAATGTCCCTCAGCAGAACAGACTTTTAAAAGTCCTGATTTTGTGCTCCGTTGCTCTGCCGCTTGCCGGGAGCCGGCCTCTCTCCCCGTGGTCTATCAATCTTTGGATTCACTTCTCCTCCAGTCCTACCTTTCAGAAAGTGGTTGATTTTCTGTTTCTAGAATTGCTGTTCTTCTCTTCGATCTCCCATTGGATTTGTAGGTGTTTGCAATCTTTAGATAAGCTATCTAGCTGATCTCCTGCTACCTGAAGTAGTCTAAGCCTGCTACTTCTCCGCCATCTTGACTCCTCCTTGAGACCTGATTTTTTGACCCAGGATGTGATCTATTCTGGAAAATGTTCCATGTGCACTAGAGATGAAGTGTATTTAGTTGCTTTGGGATGGAATGTTCTGAATATATCTCTGATGTCCATCTTGTCCAGTGTGTCATTTAAGTCTTTTATTTCCTTGTTGATCTTTTGCTTAGATGATCTGTCCATTTCAGTAGAGGGGTGTTAAAATCCCCTACTATTATTGTATTATTGTCAATGTATTATTTTGATTTTTGTTATTAATTGGTTTACATAATTGGCTGCTCCAATGTTAGGGGCATAGATATTTAAAATTGTTAGATCTTATTGGACTGACCCTTTAAGTATGTTATAGTGTCCTCCCTCATCTCTTTTTATAGTCTTTGGCTTAAAATCTAATTGATCTGATATAAGGATTGCCACCCCAGCTTTCTTTTGATGTCCATTAGCATGGTAAATTATTTTCCACCCCCTCACTTTAAATCTGGAGGTTTCTTTGGGTCTAAAATGAGTTTCTTGTAGACAGCATATTGATGGGTTTTGGTTTTTTTATCCATTCTGATACCGTGTGTCTTTTGATTGTGACATTTAGCCCATATACATTCAAGGTAACTATTGAGAGATAAGAATTTATTGCCATTGTATTGCCTGTAAAGTGACTTTTACTGTATATTGTCTCTGTTCCTTTCTGGTCTATTACTTTTAGGCTCTCTCTTGGCCTAGAGGATCCTTTTTAATATTTCCTGTAGGGCTGGTTTGCTGTTTGCAAATTCTTTTAGTTTTTGTTTGTCCTGGAAGCTTTTTATCTCTCCTATTTTCAATGATAGTCTAGCTGGATATATTATTCTTGGCTGCATGTTTTCCTTATTTAGTGCTCTGAATATATCTTGCCAGTTCTCTCTGGCCTGCCAGGTCTCTTTGATAAGTCTGCTGCCAATCTAATATTTCTACCATTGTATGTTACAGACCTCTTGTCCTGAGCTGCATTCAGGATTTTCTCTTTGTCACTGAGACTTGTAAATTTTACTATTAGATGACAGGGTATGGACTTATTCTTATTGATTTTGAGGGGGATTCTCTGTGCCTCCTGGATTTTGATGCTTGCTCCCATTACCATATTAAGGAAATTCTCTACTATAATTCACTCCAATGTACCTTTTGCCCCTCTATCTCTTTCTTCTTCTTCTGGAACCCTAATTATTCTAATATTGTTTTGTCTTGTGGTATCACTTATCTCTCGAATTCTCTCCTTGTGGGCCGGCAGTTGTTTGTCTCTCTTTTGCCCAGCTTCTTTATTCTTCATCATTTGTTCTTCTATATCACTAATCCTCTCTTCTGCCTCATTTATCCTAGCAGTAAGAGCCTCCATTTTTTATTGTACCTCATTTATAGCTCTTTTGATTTCAACTTGTTTAGATTTTAGTTCTTCTATTTCTCCAGAAGAAATTCTCTAATATTAGAGAATATTGCCTTTTTTGAGCCCAGCTAGCTCAAAATGATTTGATAATCAAGTCATTTGATTTTCAGTGACTGATAATCATCATTCTTAACTCTAGGTCTGACATATTACCAATTCCAATATTGATTAGGTCCCTAGTCATTGGTACTGCATATTGTTCTTTTTTTTTTTTGTGATGATTTTTTTCTGCCTTATCATTTTATCCAGATAGAATATGTGAATGAGGGAGTATGTACTAAATGGGTGGAAAAGACCCCAGAAATATATATGCTAATGAAATCAGAAAAGAACTGAAACTGGGGGGGGGGAGAAGAAAAGGGGACAAAATAAAATAAATAAATAAAAATATAAAATATAATTTTATATACAGAGATGCTATAGATACAGATAGATATAGGTATAGATATATATTAGACTGCTGAATAGAACAGAGCCACCCACTTGATTTGGGGTGTATTTCGGTCTTTTAGAAGAAACTACCTCCCAAGATTTTAAAGAAAGAAAAACTTACATATATATACACAAAAATAAGGGTAAACACAATGAAGGGATGGAATATGGCTGTAAATATGAAAATTAAAAATTCTAAGAAAGGAATTGATAAGATAAGTCGGTTGGAAAAAGAAAAAAAGACAAGGAGGAGAGAATGTGATCAGGCTGGAGACTAGAACAAAGCCATGGACTAGATTTAGGCTATATTTTGATCCATTAAAATAAATTGTATCCCAAAATTTTAAAGAAAAATAACCTGTATGTATACAAAAAATAAGATCAAATATAATGAAGAGATAAAATATGACTATAACAATGAAAATTTTAAAAATTTCTTAAAAAGCTATTGATAAGATAAAATAGATAAAGAACGTTAAAATAAGAAAGAGGAAAGTTAATAAAAGTAGAATAAGAAAATAAAATAAAATAAATTTAACTTCAAAAGACTTAAAGATCATGGGACAAAAGCCATGAATTCTATGTGTTGTTGCTTTCCCTTAGCTCTGGAGTTCCACAGTTCTCAGTGAATGGTGAACTTGGGTCTTGGCTGGAAGTTCTTGCTGACCTTCTCGGGGAGGGGCCTTTTACAGTGATTCTCAAATGTCTTTGCCCAAGGTGTAATTGTACTGCCCTTGCAAAGGGCCAGGTTAAGTAATCTGCTTGGGTTCACTTTCAGTACCTTTTGTTCCCTGAATGCTTTCTGTACAGCTTTGGAGGATGAGAATGGCTTTGGCAGCTTCCAAATCTCCACCCATAGGAGCTGAGAGCTTGGGTCCCCACTCCTCAATGTACCCTCAGAGAAAAGAAGTCAATCCCTCCCATCTCTCTGGTCTCTGGCTACACTGAGCTCAACCGGCGTTTGACCAACTGTTTCTATCTCTGGTGCACAGTCCCATTTGGAGTCTCCAAACCCAGCAGATTCCTGTCACATGCTCCTGCGCCACTCCTCCTGGAGGAGGAAGGAGAGGTATCTCTGGATCTTCCCCTTTTGGGGTCCGCGCACAAAGAGCAGTGGCCTAATTGTGCCTTGAATCACCGTTTAAGGTACCCTGATCTGAGAGCTCACTCCTTGGCTCCATCTCTGTAGCCAGCTTCTCCACTCTGATACCTAACACATTCTGCCACACTCAGACACCCCTGGTCTTTCTGTGACCGCAGAGGTCCTGAGACCACACTGTCCCCATGAGGGCTCCCCCCCTTAGCCTCTGGAATGACGTCAAGCAGACTTCTAAAAGTTCCAATTTTTTCTCCATTGTTCTCTCACTTTTCAGGAGCCAGGCCCTCCCCCCACAGTCTATCTTCCCATCACTTTGGATTCACTTCTACGCACGTCCTACCTTCTGGATAGTGGTCGATTTTTTTGTTCCTAGAATTGCTGCTCTTCTTCTCTTCTATCTCCTATTGAGTTTGTGGGTATTCAGAATGGTTTGATAACTATCTAGCTGAACTCCTGGGACCCAATGATATTTCAGTCTCCTATTCCTCTGCCATCTTGCTTCCTCCACCAAAAAATTATTTTTAATGCCAAAAGCTGAGTTCTCTTTAGGTGGCTGCTACCACCTGACTTATACTCAAGACAGGCTAGAGGTAGGCCTCTTTTATGTTCTAGGTGTTTGTGATGACATGAATTATAATGGGGAAAGAAAGAGTACTTTTTAAGGTTTTGGCTGGTTTAAAAAATAAATGAATTTCCAATATCGAATTTTAAAAATTTTCATTTTCAAGTCTTCTCATTTTCTGTTGCTTCTTTGGTTTTGAATTAAATCTTTTTGTTGAAATGACAGGTTTTCAGAATACTCTCACTATTATTGTGTTTTCTACTTACATGATTCCAATACATTGGTGTCTTACTTTATCCTTTTCAGTTTCCAGAAGACTAGGAGACTTTTCTTCACAAACACATTGAAAACAAAACAAGAAGACTCATTCCCAGTTAGTGCTGCACCACCATATTTTCTATTGTGCTATTTTGTTCAAACCAATATTTTGGTCAAGTAATAAGGGATAAGAAAAATAATTAATAACTTATCATAAATTGTCCTGCTATGACAAAGCAAAAAGTGACTGTGGACTAGGTTAAGCAAACATGTGTTAATATTACTCTAAATATTATTTGATTCAATTGATTGATGTTTTTTAGAATATTAATTTTTAATGCTTTGATTTTACTCCTTTTTTAATCTCATAGATATATATATTGCAAAGAACTGGTATCATGTTTAGGTATAGGAAAATATTAACTTATACTTTGTGTTATTCCTGCTAAGGACCTCAAAATAATTTTAAGGACCTGTGTGTTGTAAATATTAAGGGCTAGGTGCTACATTATAGGATAATTTGTGATCTATTAAATAAAATATTAATATATTATTTACATAAAAATGAATTGGACATTATAAAAATGTTTTTAAGATACAAATATATAAATAAAATAAAGATAAAATATAATTATATAATCAAATGCTAATCAAAACTATTGTTTTGTAGTATATCCTTCCAAGCATTTTTCTGGTCGTATACAAAAAAGTTTGTTTTTTGTTTGTTTGTTTGTTTGTTTGTTTTTTGAGATTGAGGGAGCAGTGGGGCAGAGGGAGAGAGGGAATCTGAAGCAGGTCCATGCCCAGCAGGGAGCCCAATGTAGGGTTTGATCTCACAATTCTGAGATTATGACCTGAACTGAAATCAAGAGTTGGATGCTTAACTGACTTAGTCACCCAGAAACCCTAGAAATAATTATTTTAATAAAAATGAAATAATGTTGTTAATTATTTCATACTTTAATTTTTATTTTTTAATTTAGTTTTAATTCCACTATAGTTAACATACAGTATTGTATTAGTTTCAGGTGTACACAATATAGTGATTCAGCAGTTCCACTTATTCAGTGCACATCAAGATAAGTATACTTTTAATCCCCTTTCTCTATTTCATCCATCCCCTCACTCACCTTCCCTCTGGTATCCATCTGTGTTTTATAGTTAAGCGTGTGTTTTTTGGGGTGTGTGTGTGTCTCTCTCTTTTTCTCCTTTCCTTGTTTGTTTTGTTTCTTAAATTCCACATATGAGTGGAATCATATGGTATTTGTCTGTCTCTGACTGACTTATTTCACTTACCATTATACTTTCTAGATCCACCCATGTTGTCGCATATGGCATGATTTCATTCTTTTTTGGCTGAATATTCCATTTATATATATCATATTTTTATCCATTCATCTATCGATGGACACTTGGGCTTCTTCCATAGTTGGCTATTATAAACAATGTTGCAGTATACAGAGGATTCCATGTGTCCCTTTGAGTTAGTGTTTTTTGGATTTTGGGGGAAAATACCCAGTGGTGTGATTCCTAGATCATAGTATAGTTCTATTTTTAACTTTTTTTTTTAAGTAGGCTTCACACTCAGAGTGGAGCCCAACACAGGGTTTGAACTCATTACCCTGTGATCAAGACCTGAGCTGAGATCATAAGTTGGACACTTAACCAACCAAGCCACCAAGTTCCCCCTATTTTTAACTTTTTAAGAAACCTCCATTATGATTTCCACAGTGGCTGTGCTTGTTTGCATTCCTACCAACAACACAAAAGTGTTCCTTTTTCTCCACATCCTACCAACATCTGTTGTTTCCTTTTTCTTAAAAATTAAATTAAATTAATTAAAATATAGTATATCATTTGTTTCAGATGTAGTGTTTAATAATTTATCAGTTGTATATAACACCACATGTCATCTCATCACATGCCCTCCTTAATGCCCATCACCCAGTTACCCCAGCCCCCCTCACAGCTCTCTCCAGCAACTGTCAATTTGTTTCCTATAGTTAAGAGTCTCTCATAGTTCTGCTCCCTCTGATGACTTCCCATTCAGTTTTCTCTCCCTTTCTCTAAGATCCTCTGTGGGTTTTCTTATATTCCACATGAGTGAAACCATGTGACAATTGTCTCTCTGATAGACTTTTTCACTCAGCATAATACTCTCCAGTTCCATGCACATCGATGTAAATGGTATTTCTATTTTCTGATGGCAGAGTAATATTTCATTGTATACATATACCACATCTTTATTCACTCATCTGTCAATGGATATCTTGACTCTTTCCATAATTTGGCTATTGTGGACATTGCTGCTGTAAACATTGAAGTGCAGGTGTCCTTTTGGATCAACACATTTGTATCTTTGGGGTAAAAACCTAGTAGTGTAATTGCTGTTTGGTAGGGCAGCTCTCTTTTTAACTTCTTGAGGAAACTCCATACTGTTTTCCAGAGTGGCTGTACCAGCTTGCATTCTTACTAGCAGTGTAAGAAAACATGAACTTTGACCCCAGCCACAGCAACTTCTTAATAGACACATCTCCAAAGGAAAGGGAAACAAAAGCAAAAATGAAGTATTGAGACTTCATCAATATAAAAAGCTTCTGCACAACAAAGGAAACAACCAACAAAACTAAAAGGCAACCTGTGGAATGGGAGAAGAATTTACAAATGACACATCAGACAAAGGGCTAGTATCCAAGATCTATAAAGAACTTATCAAACGCAACATGCAGAAAACAAATAATCCAGTCAAGAAATGAGCAGATGGCTTGAACAGACATTTCTCAAAGAAGACATACAAATGGCCAAGAGACACAGGAAAAATGCTCGACATTACTTGGCATCAGGGAAATACAAATCAAAACCACAATGAGATTCCACCTCTCACCATCCAGAATGGCTAAAATTAACAAGTCAGGAAATAACAGATGTTGGTTAGGATTTGAAAATAGGGAACCAACATCTGTTGTTTCTTGTGCTATTGATTTTAACCATTCTGTTAAGTGTGAGCTGATATCTTATTTTATTTTGATTTGTATTTCCCTGATGCCAAGTGATGTTGAGCATCTTTTCATGTGTCTACTAGCTATCTGTATGTTTTCTTTGAAGAAATGTCTGTTCATGTCTTCAGCCCATTTTTAAATTGGATTATTGGTTTTGTGTGTTTGTGTTGGGTTGTATAAGTTCTTTATATATTTTGGATACTAACCCTTTCTTGAACATGTCATTTGCAAATATCTTTTCCCATTTCATAAGTTGTATTTTTGTCTTATTGATTGTTTCCTTTGCTGTGCAGATTTTTTTTTTATGTAGTCGCAATAGTTTATTTTTGCTATTATTTTCTGTGCCTCAGGAGACATCTCTAGAAAAATGTTTATGGTCAATGTCAGAGAAATTACTCCCTGTGCTCTCTTAAGATTTTTATATATAAGTATCATATCATCTTCAAATAGTGAAAGTTTACTTCTTTCTTATCAATTTGGATACATTTTATTTCTTTTTGTTGTCTAATTTCTGTGGCTAGGACTTCCAGTACTATGTTGAATAAAAGTGTAGAGACTGGACATCCTTGTCTTATTCCTGATCTTAGAGGAAAAGCTATTAATTTTTCACCATTGAGAATAATATTAGGTGTGGTTTTTTTCATGTATGACCTCATTATATTAGGTATGTTCCCTGTAAACCTATTTTCTTGAGAATTTTTATTATAAATGGATGTTGTACTTTGTCATATTCTTTTTCCGCATCTGTTGAAATGGTATAATTTTTATCCTTTCTTTTATGGATATGATGTATCATTTTGATTGATTTGTGAATATTGATCCATAGTTTCATCCTGGGAATAAATCCTGCTTGATCATGGAGAATAATTTTTTTAATGTATTCTGGGATTCTGTTTGCTAATATTTAGTTGGGAATTGTTACATATATGTTCATCAGAGATATTAGTCTGTAATTTTCTTTTTTGTGGTGTCTGATTTTGTTTTTGGAACAATGCTGGCCATAAAATGAATGCAAAGGTCTTCCTTCTATTTTGGGGGCTGGTTTGAGAAGAATAGATATTAACCCTTTTAAATATTTGGTAGAATTTGCTTGTGAAACTGTCTGGTCCTGTATTTTTGTGTGTTGGGAATTTCTTGATTACTAATTCAATTTTATTGCTGGTAATCAGTCTGTTCATATTGTCTATTTCTCCCTTCTTCATTTTGTTAGGTTATCTGTTTCTAGGAATTTATTCATTTCTTCTAAGTTATCCAATTTTTTGGCAAATAATTTTTCATAACATTCTCTTGTATTTGTATCATTTGTATTTTTGTTGTGTGTCAGTTGTTATTTCTCCTTTTTCATTTGTGGTTTTATTTATTTGAGTTCTCTCTCTTTTTCTGATGAATATGATAGAGGTTTATCAATGTTATTGATTTTTTCAAAGATCTCCTTGTTTCATTGATCTATTTTTTGTTGTTGTTTAAAAAACTAAAATGAACTAAAAAGTTTCTATAGCACTTATTTCTGCTCTCATTTTTATTATTTCCTTCTCTGTTGGTTTTGGGTTTTGTCTGTCTTTTTCTAGCCCCTTAGATATAAAGTTAGGTTATTTATTTGAAATTTTTCTTGGTTTTTTGAGGTAGGCCTATATTGCTATAAATTCCCTCTTAAAACAGTTTTGGCTGTATCACAAAGATTCAGGACCATTCTAATTTCTTTTTCATTTCTCTCCATGTACTTTTTCATTTCTTCTTTGATTTCTTGGTTGACTCATTCATTGTTTACTAGCATGTTGTGTGACCTTAATATATTTGTGCTATTTTCAGATTTTTCTTGCAGTTTATTTCTAGTTTCACAGAGTTTTAGTCAGAAAAGATGCATGATACATCTTCAATATTTTCTAATTTGGTGAAACTTGTTTCATGGTCTAATATGTAATCTAATCTGAGATTGTTTCATCTGCACTCAAAAAGAATGTGTATTCTGCTCTTTTAGGATGGAATTTTCTGAATATACCTATTAAATCCATCTAGTCCATTCAAAGCCACTGTTTCCTTGTTGATTTTTGGTTTGGATGATCTATCCATTAATGTAAATGACGTGTTAAAGTCCCCTACTATTATTGTATTACTATTGCTTAATTCCTTTATGTTAACCATGAACTGTTTTATGTATTTTCGTGCTCTTATGTTGGGTACACATATATTTACAATTGTTATATCTGATTAGATTGTCCCCCTTATTATTATATAGTGTTCTTCTTTGTCTCTTGCTAAAGTGTATTTTGTCCCTTTCCATTGATTTGCTGCTCTAGTCTTTTAGTGATATGAGCAGTTATACACATGAGAGAGAACAATATTAGGCTGTTGTAAATGAAGATGGAATAACCATTTCATCTCTTCTACAAAGTCCAGGTATTGCTTCCATGTCTGAATGAACCATGTAAGCAGGAGTCGATCAAGTTGATTATGGCAAATATCTATATAGACTGATTTTATGAAAATATTGATTTAAGAATTTCACTTTGTTTTTTAAAATAGTACTAAGACTCATACATCTGCATTAATTATCTTATGTGGGATAAATGATTTCATGTGTGATGAGATGGAATGCGCTTTACATGATGACCTTTGTGTTTTGAAAAGAGTTTTGGACTCAAAATCCATGGTTCCAGGTGGGGATGCTGTAGAAGCAACCCCTTTCATATACCTTGAAAACCATACAACCAGCATGGGATCTCAAAAACAGCTTGCTATTGTGAGTTTGCAAGATCTCTTCTTCTTCTTCTTCTTCTTCTTTTTTTTTAAGATTTTATTTATTTATTTATTTGACACGGAGAGAGAGATCACAAGTAGGCAGAGAGGCAGGCAGAGAGAAAGGAGGAAGTAGGCTCCCTGCCAAGCAGAGAGCCAGATGCAGGGCTTGATCCCAGGACCCTGAGACCATGACCTGAGCTGAAGGCAGAGGCTTAACCCACTGAGCCACCCAGGCACCCCACGAGATCTCTTATTATTCCTGACACACTGGCAATTAATGCTGCCTCAAACTCCACATATTTTATTGCAAATTTAAGAGCTTTCAGTAATGAGGCTCAAGTTAACCAAGAATGCAAAAATCTAAAATGGATTGGTCTTGATTTTGTCAATGGTAAACCTTGAAAGAACAAACGAGCAGGGGTATTTAAGCCAATCATAGTGAAAGTTAAAAGTTTGAAATTTGAACAGAGTTTGAAATTTGAAAATTGAATAGAAGCTTCAATTAACATTCTTCAAATGGATGATCTTATCAAATTACACCTGGAAAGCAAAGATAAGCATTGAAGTTATGAAGATGTCATTAACTCAGGAGTCCTTGATGACTGATCTGATTTTTATTTATAACTATATTAGGTGCCATTTTCTTGTACCTTGAGTATTGTACATTAAAAATAATGAGCTGTCCAGAAAAGAAAAAAAGTCCAGTGTGTCTGTAATTAGTATTGGTACCCTAGCTTTCTTTTGACCTACATTTGCATGATAAATTCAAATCTCTATTCCCTCAACTTTTAAAGATTTTATTTATTTATTTGAGAGAGAGATAGAATGAAAGAGAGAGAAAGTATGAGAGGGGAGAGGTTGGCAGGAGAAGCAGACTCCCTGCTGAGCAGGGAGCCTGAGGTGGGACTTGATCCCAGGACTCCAGGATCATGATCTGAGCCAAAGGCAGTTGTTAGCCAACTGAGCCACCCAGACACCCTATTCCCTCACTTTTAATCTGCATGTGTCTTTGGGTCTGAAATGAGTCTCTTGTAGGCAGCATGTAGATGGGTGTTGTTTTTCTATCCATTCCATCACCCATGTTATTTGATTGGAAGGTTTAGTCCATTTACATTGGAAGCAATTATTGATATATATTTATTGCCATTTTGTTACTTGTTTTGTGGTTGCTTTAATAACTTTTTTTCTGATCCTTTCTTTTCTTGCTTTCTTTCATTTTTGCTGGCTTTCTTTGGTGACATACTGGTGATATACTTGGATTCCTTTCTCTTCTTTGCATATTTATTACTGATTTTTGATTTATGGTTATCATTAGATTGTACATAACATCTTATTCATACAACAGTCTATATATTAATTGATGGTTCCCTATATTTGAACCCACTCTTTACTCCTCTTCCCCCATGTTTTATGTATTTGGTGGCATATCCCTTTTATTTTCTGAATCCCTTGTGTGATTTTTTTTTTAAGATTTTTTTTATTTTATTTTTATTTGACAGACAGAGATCACAAGTAGGCAGAGAGGCAGGCAGAGAGAGAGGAGGAAGCAGGCTCCCCGCTGAGCAGAAAGCCCGATGCGGGGCTTGAACCCAGGACCTGGGATCATGACCTGAGCCGAAGGCAGCGGCTTAATCCACTGAGCCACCCAGGTGCCCCCCCTTGTGTGATTTTTATAGATAAATATATTTTTACTACTTTTGTGTTTTCTACTTCTCATACTCTTATGTTCTTTCCTTTCCACTCAAAGAGTACTCTTTAACATTTATTATAGGGCTGGGTTAGTATTCATGAATTCCTTTAGCTTTTGTTTATCTGAGAAACTCCTTATGTCTTCTATTCCAAATAATAGCCTTATTGGATAGAGTATTGTTGGCTATGAATTTTTTCCTTTCAGCACTTTGAATATTTCATGGCACTCACCTCTGGCCTGAGTTTCTGCTGAAAACTCTGCTGATAGCTTTATGAAGTTTCCCTTTTATGTAACTGTCACATCTCTAGCTGCTTTTAAAAATTTTCTCTTTATTATTACTTTTTTTGCCATTTTAATTACTCTGTATTTTGGTGTGGACCTCCTCAGGTTGATTTTTTTGGGGGAATCTCTGTACTTACTGGATCTGGATATCTGTTTCCTCCCCATATTAGGGATGTTTTGGCTATTATTTCTTTTTCTCTTCTCTTCTTTTCTTTTCCTTTCCTTATTATTTATTATTTTTTATTTTTATTAAATTCAATTAGCCAACATATAGTAGTATATCATGAGTTTTTGATGTAGTGTTCAGTGATTCATTAGTTGTATATAACACCCAGGACTCATCACTATTATTTCTTCAAATAAATTTTCTGTCCTCTCTTCTCTTTCTTCTTCTTCTGGGATCCCTATAACACTTGATGGAGGTTCTGAATTCCCTTATTCTTATTTTACATATTTTTTTTCCTCTTACATGTTCAGCTTGATTACTTTTATTATTCTGTCTTTCAGGTCACTAATTTGTTCCTCTGTTTCCTTTAGCCTGCTATTTATCATATCTAGTGTATTTTAAATTTCATTTATTGTGTTCATCTCTGATTGTTTCTTTTTTATTTTTTTGTTTATGGTCTCACTGATGTCCTCCACTCTTTTCTCGAGTCCAGTGAGTATCTTTGTGATTTTTACTTTAAATTCTCTACCAAGCATATCATTTATATGCATTTCACTTTGGTCTCTTGCTGTGGTTTTGTCCTATTCTTTTATTTGGGACATATTACTCTGTCTTCTCATTTTTTTCTGACTTTTTGTCTGTTTCTCTGTGTATTAGGAAAGTCAACTGTTTTACCTGCTCTTGAAAAAAATGGCTTTATGAAGAAAAGGTCCTGTAGTAACCTGCAATGCAGTGTCCCTAGTTACTCAGAACCTATTTCTTCAGGGAGTATCTCCTATGTCTATTATATGGACCCTGCTCTTTTGTCCTGGTCAATTTTTCTTTTAGTCCGGTCATCTGCAGAGGTTCTCTTTGCCTGTTGTAGGCAGGATTTGTCCTGCATGGGATGGGGCACCCAGATTTAAAAGGTGTGCCTCAGGCTTCTGCAGGGCCCACTGCTGCCACAGCCACCACCAAAATTGGGAGATATGGCAGTGGCACTAGTCTCCTGGGGGAGGGGACCTATAGCACTGGGACTGAGGCAGACATGATTGGGAAGGGTGGATCTGCTGAAGACCTGGGGGTGGGCAGGTAAACTTGATGTAAGCAAGTTAGTGAACATGGGCACTTTGTGGTTCCTACAGGTGGCCATGTGTTTATGCTGAGGAGCAAGGGAAGGAGATATCACCTGATAGCTCCTTTGTTCCTGGAGGAGTCTCCTCGGAGATGAGTAAATAATTCTCCCTCCCATATGTCCCAGGAGTTTTTTAAACTGCTGATGCTTCTACCCTATATCTCTGTGGGCTGTTTGTTGTGCTTTCTCTTTAAGGGAGGGGACTAAGCTTCATATTGCCCTCAAGGCTCTCCCAGAACTGAGCCCACTGATTTTTAAAATTCTAGGCTTTAAGTCCTTTTGGTTGTAAGAACTCACAAAATCAAGCCCCTCTCACTTTCAAAGCCAAATGTTATAGGGATTTGTGTTCCCATGCTATCTCCCTGGTGTGAGTCTCTTTCTCACCCTTCATCATGCCTGCAGCTCCCTCCCAATCACAGACAGCCACAGTCCATTTCATTCCCCAGCACATCTCCATCCTTCCTACCCTCTTTGATGTGGTCTCTTCTTCACCTATAGCTATGGAATTTGTTTTGCCAGTCTTCTGGTTGTTTTCTGGGTTATTTATACTGATGCCAGTGTTACCTAATTGTATCCATGAGATCTGGTGAACTTAGTGTCCTACTACTCTGCTATTCTCCTAACCTCTCTGCTATAGTCTAATTGTTAAATGAATAACATAGGACTATTTTAATGCCAATGTATATTTACATTGTCATTTTTAGTGACTACGAAATATTTATCATAATTTAGCAAAATCTCAAATAATGGATGGTTAAGTTTTCTGGCGGTGAAAACTTTTAGAAAAATTCCTAAAATGAGACAATTATGCATATATCTTTATGTAACTCCTGTTACTTCCTTAGGATAAGCTTTTGGAAATGAGACTGCTGGACCAAAGAGGAATCATTTTTAAAGGGATTGGCACATATTGAGAAATTGTTTCCCAGGGAGTTTGCATTTACTTATGCTTCCAACAACAGTGTACCTGTTTCTTTACCCATTATTATTGAAATACATCATTCAGCTTTTTATTCCTTGCTAAACTGGTGAGTGGGAGATAATAGTATGTTGAATTGGAATAAAGTTTCTATTTTAATTCTAAAATTATATTTATTCACTCACCATTTGATAATTGCTTTAATAATTAAATTCTATAGCTCATGCTAGACTTCAAAGGAATACGTAGACATATACATATTTTAGATAAAGAACAATTACTTTTTCTAGCCTCTGATTTCTGTCAAATTCAAAACATCCAATAGACTCTATGTGGGGAAAATTTACATTTGTTTAGGCCACTTGCTTTATCCATCAACAAAAAATAGAAAAGATTAGATATTAAAATAGTAATTTTATATCTTGTTTATATTTTGTTATTTATTGAGAGTTCTGTGTTCCATGTCCTGAATTAAACTTTTTACATGACTAGTCTATGTTTTCCTTACCTGTTCTTAAGTAGTAATAGTAAAGTATTCCCATTGTAAAAGGTGCCATTGCCATGGCTCTAAGTGATAAAACCATAATCTGAGTCCAAGTTTGTGTGGGACCAGTTAGAATTACTAATAACTTATGTATACTACTTTTTCTAAAGTGGTCTTATATTAATGATGATATGAGTCAATTCTTTCTTGATGATGGAAGAAAGATAATTAACATCTTCACATGATACATCTGGTAACAATATTTTATTCCTTCATCAGAAAGTTAAAGAATAAGAGGGAAGGGGATTGTCTGCTATTTTTTGCTTTCTTCAGTTCCTTTTCTTGCTGCCAGATTTCTGATTAAGTCAGTCACTCAGGGCACAGTGGTTTATGTGAGAGCTAATACTCTTCTTTTCCCATGGGCACTTGTCCATCCCTGTTCTGTTTCTCTTCATCTCTTCTTGGGGCAACATGTAATCTGCCAGGCCTAATTTATTATTCACCCTGGGGCCTGTATATTTGCCAGAAGTCAGAACACTGGCTTGTGTGGCTATGTGGTCCTTGCTCTCTGCCCTCTGGGAATCTAAGGTGAGGAATCCTGTCACATTGGAAAGCATTAATCCTGCTGTCCCTCAAGCCACCAGTCCTGTTCCACTGGAACACAAGCCAAGATTTCTCCCCATTCTATAGAAAACAATAGCATACCAGCCAAGATGTGGCTTGGGCTTCTGTTGTTTATAGACTTGCAGAGCCCTTGGAACGGGGTCATAACTGTCCACAAGTATCTCCAAATATTTCTTACAATTTAACTTTTGTTTTCCTTTATGGAAATAAATTTTCCACTGTGCAGATCTGAATCTGTAGCAGCCTTTGCACAAAAGTGTATATTTACCCTCATATTTTCCCATCTTTGAGACTAGAAGAATGGGAATTCTATATATCCAGAATTATACTGATTTACACAACAAGAGCCACTTTGTTCATTTCCTCCTTTTACAAATATTCGGTGGGGACTCAGTGTATTCCAGACACAAGAAATGGAGGGGTAAATCAGACAGACTAGATGCTCACTCCATGGAATGACACTGGGGTAAGGAGGCAGCAATAAACAAATAACCAAATAAATGAGATTTTTTATGCATGCTATGAAATAAATAAAAGGAAGATGTTGTACTAGAAAGTGATGGTTTAGGGTGGTGGGAAAGGCTACTTACAATTGAATGTCAGTGAGGAGGTGACATTTGAGTTGAGACTGATTGACTAGAAGGCACCAGCTATGCAGAGATCTAGAAAAAGACAATTCTAGAATGAAGGGAAAACAAGGACAAAATCTCCAGGGAGGGAAAGATTTTGGCCCATTCTAGGAGAGCAATGTGGCAAGAGCACAGGGAAGAAAGGATAAAGGAGAGAGAAGTCACAGGTAAGGGCAAGTCAGATTGTGTGGGACCTAATGAGCCATAGAATTTAGATTTTTTTCTAAATTCAATAGAAGACTACTAAAGAATTTGATGTAGGAATTTGAAAAAAAAATCCATTTCATGTTTTAAAAGCATTAGTCTGGCTTTTATGTGGATTATAAAGGAGCACAAATAGAAGGGAAACAACCATCTGGGAGATTTTTGCAGGAATCAAAGCTGTAATTAACAGTGACTTAGACCAGTACAAAAATAGTGAAAATAAAGAGAAGTAGACAGATGTGGAATATGTTTTTTAGGTGGAACATGTTTGTTGGCGGATCATATAATAGTAGTGGTGCTGTTGAGGTAAAGGAAATAGAAGAATCAAGGACTACTCTAGATTTTGACATTTACTGAGACAAGGAAGATTCAGGAAAGAACAATTGTCAAGGAGTGGAAGTTAAGACCTCTGATAGGCAGAATTATAATTGATATGCCCATAGGTGTCCAAGTGAGAATATCAGTCAGGTAGTTGGATTATGTGGGATTTGGTTAAGATTAGAGTTAAAGAATGATCTTTTAATTAACTGAATCTGAAATTAAGGGAGCCTCAAATGAAAATATGTAGTTTTGTATGAGGAAAATACCCCTCTATCTAGCATCTCTATTTCTGTCAATGATGCCGTTTTTTTCTCATTATGTAATGTCCTAGTCTGTTTGGGCTGCTATAACAAAATGCCATAGACTGGGTAGCTTATAAACAATAGAAATTTATTTCTCATAGTTCTGAAGGCTGGAAGACTGAGGAGATTATGTACTTAAATACTTCACTAAAGCACAAAACAAAACAGATGGAACCTAGGTGGGGATTGAATAAAAGAGAGATGATGGGCTTTGGAGACAGAAAATTCTTGGGGATTTGTGATTTTTTACTAAGAAAATGTGTATAAAAATTCTTTTACCTTATAAAGTACCACTCAAAGTCATTCTTAGCATCAGAAATTTATAAAATGAAGTACTATTAAATTGAAGCACCGTATTGCAAAATGGCTTGGCTATTACCATACCTTTGTCTCTGGCTACATAGGACATTTTTCTTATATTCTGTAATCCTTTCATTTCTATCCAGAATGTTTAGAATTAAAGAGCTGAAGTTTGTCACTGTTGAATTAATGTTTTATGCTATCCCTTTGGATTTTTTTAAAGTTTATTTATTTTGTTCACCCTTTCTGAATTGGAAAAAAAGACACACCTTTTTGTGTGTGAATTTGTGGCAAGCACGTTCAGGTTCCTCTGAAGTATGCAACCTTAGACTCCTTTCTGAATCAATCTACCAAACACTTTCAACAAGTTTTTGAAGGAGCCTGATTGAAAACACTGACAGACTGCACTCTTAAGATCATGACAGTTCACATGTCTTCTCAGCCTTTTTGAAGTTTTCAGCAGAAACTAGAGAAAGAAAAAAAAATCACGTTTCATACTTTGTTGTTTATTCAAAAGAAACAAAACACTTAAAATTTTAGATAACATGCATAAATGCTGCTCTGAATTTATTCTGACAATTTATTCAGAGTGAAAGCAAAATATACAACATCTGTGTGAAGAATGTATGCTGGTACTTAGGCAATGGACAGACAAACAACTTAACAGTGTGAGCCAGATGAGCCAGTATGTTGTGGGAGGCCCTAACAACATCTACTGCTCCAAGTGCATTTCACTTTCACTCTGCTGCTGTTGGACTAAACAGACTCATAAAAGTTGATGGCCTTCTCCAGGGCTGGCAGTGAAATTACTGGGATTATAGAAGGTAATTTTTTAAAAGTCATTAGAGCACACACCAGTAGAGTTTATTTCAGATTTTCAGTCCTGTTCCTAAGGGACAAAGGTAGCTTTCAACAAATGAAATCACAAGTAGAAATAACCATGATTTTCAGTTTATAGTTTTTTTGAGAGTGTGTTAAGTAAAGCACTTCATATATTTTTTGATAAGATGTTTCTTTCTATAGTCTCTTGCCTGCCCTACCTCCCAACCCAGAGGGCAGAATGGAGAAGAAAGTTCTTTACTACTTTTTTATTTTTTTTTTTTTACTACTTTACTACTTCTTTACTACTGGTTTAACTGGTTTTGGGTGTGAATGCTATTTTTAAATTATTATCACAAATGTTCTGTGTTTGCACTGGAGTGGAGATGGCCTACAAAGAGCCCAAATAGGTTTAGCGGGTTTTCTGCAATTATTCTGAATTGCAGAAGAAAATAGTCCCACATAGATGGAATAAAGACAAAAAAATTATTTTTATGGAGGTATTCTGTTTACTATCTTAAGGAATAAAAGACTTATTATATTATCAATTTGTAACCTCAAGCAAATTAACAGTTCAAAGTAATGATCATCAATGATTAGTTACTTCATAAAAGAGAAAAAATCTCTTACATTATAATACCTATGAGTTGTTTTGCCAAGAATATTAAATTTGAATCTGTTCATGCCTGTACATGTAAGTAATATTATATGGAAAACATCCAGATCAGGGGAACATGTTAAATGATAGTATAGGGATGTAATCAGCAAAAACAAAACTGCACAAGCTATACAGAAAAAAGCAACCTATTCTCTTGAACAAATAAATTGAAAAAAACACAACCACTGCAAAAAACAACCAGTGAGGAATTTATAGACTTAAAGGGACTTATATTGTGACATATAGACCTTATTTGCATTCTGATTTCAACAAATTTAAGAAATGATTACAAATGGAGGAAATTTTAATTGTGACTGGACTATTTTATAACGTTATGGGACTGTTGTTAGTTTTTACCTAAGAGTGGTATTGTACATGAGAGCACTTACTCTCAAACTTTTGAGTCTCAGGATCTCTTATACTTTAAAGAATCATTGAGGACCCTAAAGTTATTTTGTTTAAGTGGTGTGTATCTATTGATATCCATGTATTGTAATTAAAACACAAAAATTAAAGTATTAATTGGGTCATTTAAATAAAAATAATAATCTAGTAAATATTAGCATATTTTCATAAAAATATATTTTTTCAAAACAAGAAAAATAGAAGTGTGACATTTTACATTTTGCAAATCTTTAAAATAACTTTTCTTATAGAAAGCAGATGAATTCTAATATCTGCTTTGCATTCATTCCTTTGTGATATCACATGTCATGTAGCCTCTGGAAAACCTCACTGTCCACTCATAAGAATCAGAAAGAAAAAGGCAACCAACATCTTTATTTTTTTTTAAATAAATTCCTTTAAAGGGTGGTGGGGACCAATAGGGGTCAAACACCATACTGTTAGAACTACTTGTTAGAGATATATTCTGATGTATTTAGAAATGAAAAAAAATTTGATATTAACTTCATCATCTAGGGATAGAGAATAACAAGTGACTATATTTGATACATTATTTTCTATAATTTGATAGTTATTCAAGCTGAATGAGGAATATATCAGATACATACTAAGTCTTTTCTGATGTTTAAATTTACCACAACAAAAAGTATAAATAAATAAATAAAGTAAATAACAGTACAAGTGTTTTGTAAATGGGGAAATTATTTGACCATAATACAAGTATAATTAAAATATTGAAAACTTTGGACAAGAGAAGTAGTAAACAAAAAGAGAAGTAGTAATGGAGGTCTACTAGTATTATCCTTAGAAAAACATGAGTGGTTTTATATATATATATACATATATATATATATTACAGTTTTAATGATTAACATTAAGAGTTTTTGGACTAATAAATAGTTTTCATCCTTTAACTGACATTGATGAATTTTTGTAATTCATCTTATTTTGTAATAAGAATGTCAAATTACAAAGTTAATCTAAGTCTTTAAAATTGGATGAAATAGAGTTAAGAAGTTGTAGTTTTTAATTTTCTAAGTTATAGTTTCTTGTAGTAGGAATTTAAAAAAACCCTATTGTGAAAGAATTTCTCCATAGAGAAAAAATTAATTCTAAATCGTTTTACACATAATAACAAGCTTTCAATGAGCAGATCATCTAATCTTATATAAAATCTTTAAAAGTGTCAAGGATTACTGGAAAGTGTCCATTCTATAAAGCACAAATTTGGTATCACAACCACACAAGGGCAGAAAAAATGAGAAATATTGGCCTAGGATATAGGTGCCAAAATTCTGAACAGAAAATTAGCAAACTAAATATATAATAGTGTATAAAACACACAATATATATGGTGAAGTTAAAATTTACCTGTGGAACTCAAGGAAGATTTAATATCACAGAAATCTTTAAACATCATTCATCATATCAATAGGTTAAAATAGAAAGCCTGTAAGTCAACCTGAATAGGTGTAGAAAAAAATCATGATAAAATCCTTAGTAAATTAAGATTGGGAAGGATGTCAGCAAGATGCAGGAATAGGATATCTCAGCACTCATACTTCCCATAGAAACACTGACTTTTACAACCAGTCCCAGTGAGAACAACTTTACGGGACACCACGAGTACCTGAGAAGTTCCAGCACCTTTGGTACACCAAAAAATCTGAGAGTAGATGCATTGGAAAAGGGAAGAGCAGTTTCACTTCACCCATGTCACCCCTCCCCCAAGGAAGCACAACTCTGGGGAAAGAAAAATCCCTTCAGTTCTTGATTTTTCCCAAGGTGGGAGAGTGACAACAAAGTGTGTCCCCAGTTTTACCAGTCATTTAGAATGTTGTCCCAGAGGTCCATTTCTGTCTTGCCCTACCCAGAACACTGAAGGGACTAGCTAGAAATCTCAGGACCACTAGAAGCAGAGAGAAGTTGGGGCTCACAGTACCCAGGGGATCTTAACAACAGGCTGCAGCTCCTATAAACATGCCCAAGGGCCCCATCCACACCTCTGTAGGATCCCTCATCGGGGAACCCCACAGTGAGTAGATGTACGCTCCCAGATGTCGCTGTGCCCCACTGTGACCAGCAATGGGCAACCCCCTGCCAACTGAGCACAAAGAAGCCTCTTTGGATAGCACATGGGAGTCATCACAAACCTTCCAGAAACTCCCACATGCAACACATAAACATCAGCAATTGGCTCAACTCTGCTGCATTGGGAGATGGCACACAGCCTTGACATTTCAGGGCACTTTCCTTGAGAAAATAAACAAAAGACTGTCAATACCCAACCTGGCTTTGCAAAATTAAAGGAAAGAATGCAATTCTAATTTTCCCTCTAATGAAGGAATAAGAGCAGTGGAGCAGGTGTACCATTGGAAAAGGTCTGAGATGTCTCTACCAAAATCTCTAACCAGACTGACTGGTTATGGCGTTTCTTGAAGCCAGTCAATAAGATTAGAGAAGATAACTCCTTCTTCAAATGTGAAGACAATAATACAAAGCTTTAAGGATATGAAGAAGTACTGAAAACTATCAAGATTGATTCATCCATAAATAGAAAAATTGAACAGACAAATAATAAGAAAGAAGATTGAGTCAGTAATCAAAAATCTTACAATGAGGACAGCCCAGGATGAGATGGCTTCATAGGTGAATTCTGCAAAAACTTAAAGAAGAATTAATACCAACCACCTTTTCAAACTCTTCCAAATAATTGAAGAGATGGGAACATTTCCAGATTTATTTTATGAGGCCAGCATTACTTTGATACTGAAGCTCAACTATGAAACTACAAGAAATGAAAACTATAGATCGTGTGCCTGGTGAACATTGATGCATAAATCCTCAATAAAATACTAGCAAACCCAATTCAGCAGTGTTTGAAAAGGTCATAAACCATGATCAAGCAGGATTTATCCTTGGATTCAAGGATTGTTCGACATGCGCAAACCAATCATTGTGATGTGCTATGTTAACAGAATGGAAGATTAAAAAAAATCACTTGAACATCTCAGTAGATATAGAAAAAACAAACATCTTTTCGTGATTGAAAACTCAAAAGATTAGGTACAGAATAACTATAATTCAACTTAATAGAGGGCATATATAACAAGTCTACAGCTTAGATTATACTCAACAGTGAAAAGCTGAATGCTTTTCCTCTAAGATCAGGAAGAAAACAAGGATGCTCACTTTTGCCACTTCCGTTCAATATTGTACTGGAAGTTCTAGCCAGGTGGCTTCCTCTAGGTTAGGACAATTTCCAGAGAAAGATTTAGCTAAGAACTATTAGTAACCAGCACTTCTCTAACCTGGAGTAATGAGTGCTGTGGCTCTAGAAGCGTAGGATCTAGAAATGTAGTACTATCTGGATTGCATACAATAGCATCCATGATCCTATGTATAGAAAACACTAAAGACTCTACCAAAAACTCTCTCACAATTAATAAATAAATTCAAGAAATTTGCAGGATACAAAAATCAGTGAACCAAAATCATTTGCATGTCTATTCATGAACAAAAACTATCTGTGGGGCACCTGGGTGGCTCAGTGGGTTAAAGCCTCTGCTCAGGTCACGATCTCAGGGTCCTGGGATCAAGCCCCGCATTGGGCTCTCTGCTCAGCAGGGAGCCTGCTTCCTCCCCTCTCTCTGCCTGCCTCTCTGACTACTTGTGATCTCTCTGTCTCTGTCAGGTAAATAGGTGAAATCTTTAAAAAAAAAAACCTATCTGAAAAAGAAATTAACAAAAAACAATTCTATTTACAATAGCACCGTATGGGATAAAATAATTAGAGATAAATTAAACCAAGGAGGTGAAAGATTTGTACACTGAAAATTATAAAACATTGGTAAAAGAAATTGAAGGCAGTATAAGTCAAAGATATCTCATGTTCATAGATTAGAAAATTAATATTAAAATATCCCTAACACTCAAAGAGATCTACAGATTCAATGTAATCTTGATCAAAATTCCAATAACATTTTTTACACATCCATACAGGCACACACACACACACACACACACACACACACACACACACACACAAAACCCTAAAATTCTTATGGAACCACTAAAGACTCCAAATAGCCAAAACAATTTTGAGCAAGAAGAAAAAAGCTAGAAGTATCATATTTTCTGATTTCAAAATATCACAAAACTATAAAATCAAAATACTGTACTGCCATAAAAAAAGACATATGTAGACCAATGAAACAGAATAGAGAGCCCTGAAATAAACTCATCATAGTCATCGTAACTTCAATAAGGGCACCATGAACACAAAATGGTGAAAAGACAGTCTCTTCACTAAATGGTTTTAAGAAAACAGAATATCCACAAGCAAAAGAATGAAATTGAATCCATATCTCACACCATATAAAAAACCAAGATTAAAACTTTCAATGTAAGACCTAAAACCATAAAATTCCTAAAACATAACAGAAAAGCTCACGTAAATAGGTCTTAGCAATGTTTTTCATATATGACTCTAAAACACAGGCAAAAAAAGCAAAAATAGACAAGTGATATTGCATCTAAACTGAAAACTTCTGGACACCAAAAGAAACATTGAACAGAGTGAAAAGGCAACCTATAAAATGGGAGAAAATATTTGCAAACCATACATCTCATGAGAAATTAATATCCAAAATATATAAGCAACATCTATAACTCAATAGAAAACATACCAATGCCACCTACAAAATTATCCACCTAATTCCACATAAGTGTCCAAAACATATATGGTCCACTGAGAGTCATGATTCTTGTGAAGATTTGCAAATAAATGGAAATGCCTGACAGGGTGAAAAAAATCATGATCAAATGGTGTAATTAGCTTAGTTTGCATGATTCATATGCTTTTTTAAATTTCTGAGTCTTCTTCTCATATACTTCTGATTCTATTAATGTTTTTAATAGATAATATAGGTAGAAGTCAGAATTGCCATCATTAAAGCCACAAGTTCTCCAAGAAAATTGTCTGGGATTGAATGATGTTTCTATTATTACTAAATGTGTGACTTGGGACAAGACATTTAACATCTCTGTGTTTTAGAATCTTCATCTCTGAAATGGGAATAATAGTATTGCTCTCATAGAATTTTAGTAAGTTGTAGTATGGTTTACATATTGATGAGTAATGTGTTTCTAGAGCTTGAAAAATTTTCAGTGCCTCTTTTGTATAGAAAGAATCCAAGCACTTCTATCCTTGGATTGTGTCTAGAAAAGGTTAAATATTCTGCATAGTCTCAAGTGGTTCCTTGAATGTGGGATCCAGAAGAAAAGTGTTAAGCATTGGCAAAAAGCAGTTTAATGACTTTCCAACTGTAATACATTTTCATTTTCCTAAGTGTATGGTATGCACCAAGTAAAGAATGTATTGTATATAAAACCAACTTCCCTGAGCTGTTCATTATTTATAAATAATTTAACATGAATTCACATGCAGATACTTATTTCTTTAGGTATGTTCTATATTAATTGGTTTATTTAAATTGTATTTGGATTAAGTATTCAAATTTTAGCATTCTGGAAAGTATTTAAATATTGCTGACAGCTAAAAAGTGTAGTGTTCTGTTCAGTCCTTTGGCCAGTTCTCATGGTTTATTGATTAACAGCAACACATGATTGATTTCTTCTTCCACCACAGGTAAAATGTCATATAAGTATCATCAGAAATGTGGTACTTCTAAGTATCAGGACTCATTAGTTCACTTTGAAGACTGCGAGGATTTCGATCTAGGTTAAACTGAATTCAGACATTGAAGTCAAACCAAGGAATTTGCTTCTGAACCTTGTGAATTCTTTAGTTCTAGGAAGCTGATATGTCAATGATTGCTACAGGATTTCTTATTGACTCTAAAAAATGCATAATGAAAAATCTAGAAAAGTCATACTGAACACATTAAATGCTGATGAAAGAAATTGCATATTTTACCTTTGAGAGTCACTGATGTTGCAGTAATCCAGTATCTTGTATATTTTGTCATAGGCACAAAAGAATTTATCAGGGGTTTTGACTGGCGGATGATGATGATTTGTATGCAGGATATTTTTTAGTAAAGTGTTCTTGGGAACAACACCTGCTGAGGAAGGAAAAGCAATTTTACATTAATACAGCAGATTACAAAGGGTTAACAGAAATTCTTCTCCTGAAAATTATACTGTGCAGTCCCGTAGATCAAACTCAGAAGATGGTGAGAGGGCTTTGGCTCTGCTGGCCATTTATCACAGGAGGATCAGTTTAATAAGAAGTTCAGTTGTAGGGTTGGCTTTACTAGAAGTATACCAATTCATTCTATTATTCTAAATATTATGACATTCCTTCCTCACTTGTAAAATTGAGAGAGATTTTCATGGGAAGAAATAAGTAATTTACATGGATCTTTAGAAACAATTATAGATTATACTGAAGGCAGCTGCAGTAATGTCAAACTCTTGGACACTTGAGATGAGCCATTTCTTGGGGAGAGTCCATTTTCTCAAAGTATCTGCTTAATCACAAATCCAAGAACTCTCTTGGCTCTAAGTTTCTTTGCCAACAGAGTGATTATGAAAGGTGTATAGAGGTCTAGGCTCACCCAAAAGTAGATTCAGTAGGATATAGTGGATCCTATTGTATGCAGTCCAGATACTACTATGCTTCTAGAGCCACAGCACTCATTACTCCAGGTTAGAGAAGTGCTGGTTACTAATATTTCTTAGCTAAATCTTTCTCTGGAAATTGTCCTAACCTAGAGGAAGCCACCTCATCCAAGTTTGCTCTCTCTCCCCTGGGGCAGCCTGTATCCAATAACTGGTTATCAAAGAAGATGCAAAGGTCCAACCTCATTGCCTCCATTTAAGACTACTTTTAAGGGTCATTCCCAGCTCCAGAACTTCCCAGAGGACTGGCTGAGGCCTTTGCTGAAAGACTACATTGCAGTTCAACTTGTCTCTGTGTCCTAATACTGCTTTCCCTTCCTCAATAGGTGTTATTCCCAAGAGCACTTCACCTAAAAATATCCTGCATACAAATCTTCATCTCAATGTTTCTCTCAGAGGGAATGTATCTTCTGACAGTTGACTATGTCAGGAGTGGTTCCAAGAAGGAGAGTGTAAAGTGAATTGGATATTCTGCTGACCAACTGGTAATGATGCCATCATGGTTGGTAAGTAGAGTACTCATAGACCTCAACAGGTTGTAGTGGTATATTCTTAAAACATTGACTAATGGTGAACTGAAATGGGGTGCTAGTGAAAGGAAATGCCCCATTAGGAGAATATCTTAGGCATTTGAAAAGTTCTACGGATCATAATTGTAAGTATTGTGGAATCAGACAGCCTTTGCTCAGTACTATTAGTACTTTTAAGAAAGACATTAAAATGCTAAGGGTAATAAATAATTTGTTAAATGTGAGCTCTGAAAGCCAAAGGGCATTCTTTAATAGCACAAAAAGAGACTCTCAATCCCTGCAGCTGGAAGGAAAAGAAAGAATTCCACAAGAGTAGTAGAGCTCCAAAGAAAGTTGACTTTAACTGTAGCAAATTTGATATGCCATGATCAGGAGCCTATTGAAAACACATGGAATCCTGGGTCTAGGGATCTTGCCATCTGGGTCAATTTATCAAAAAATCTTGAATTCTTAGATCCCCTGGCTCTCTCTGAGCCCACTAAAGGCTAGGGCTTCCCCCTTCTGCTTTGTAAGACAATATACATTCCTTTCAGGATCTATCTCCACCTCCTCTCCTGACCATCAGACAAATATCTAGGATAAATTTACTGTATAACCCAGCCAGGAAAGTGCTAGATGGCTAGATGTGCTAAACAAGATTTCTTTCTATCTATCTATCCAACTCAAAGATTCAGTAAGACCTGGTTAATATATAGTAGCAGGGGCCAAGAGAGTTTTTACAAAATTTCTTCTTGAGGTTCTGGATTAGAAGTGCAGAACATAAAGTTGGATAAATGAGATTTTATTTGCCATTCTTCTGGAATACAGGATTTAACTCCCTGACAAGACTTTAGAAGAAAAAAATTGTTAGCATACTTCTAGGATGATCCTTGGGAACATAGAAAAAAAACAAATGCCTATTCTAAATGAAGTGTAAATTTTTGACCTATTCTAACTAACAGCTGAGATAGGGCTCAATAGGAGAGAGAAATGAAAAGATAGGGGATGCACTATGTACACCTAGAAAACTACCAGCTGACAGTGTGAAGTTTGTAAGGGAGCTATGGAGACATACTGTTTACCAAAGCAACAAGCATTGCATTGGTGAGAGGGACATCCATGTCACTGGGAAGCTCAGTGATGTCTTCCCACTTTAGCTAAGAATGATAGGAGAAATGCTATTACTGAACGAGAAACGGGAAAGTTAGAAGCTGGGTGCATAGTCATCAGAAACAAGTTGTGCATAGTTACTGTAATGAGAGGCAAGACTGGAATGGCAACTCAGGGCCTGACCTTCAGAGCTATGAAATGACTAACAAGGAACAATATTACTAGGAGAAAGATATAAATGAACAACCAAAAATGATATTGATTAATTTATGCAACCAAAAGAAATTAAAAATCTATGATTAGGAGGCTAAGAGGACCAGTCCTATGTGGACAATATGGTAATCCCTTGCCCGGTTTCCAGACCTAAGCCAAGTCTCAGGCCCTTGAACCTACTGACTAAAGGAGATGCTGAGTCCACAGAAGGAATGACTCTATAACTCCATGGTAAATGTATATGGTAATAGTTCCCCCAATTCTTTCCCCAAAGGAACCTATCACCATTTATTCAGTTAATGATACACTGAGGAAAAAAGAACATCCAGACATTTTAAGGGCTCTTGGATATAGGGTGTGAATTGACATTGATATCCAGATATCTGAAACAAAACATATAATTGGTAATTGGTACACTCCCACACTTGTTCCTTGGCCTGTGGAATAAATGCTATGATAATAAGGGAGGTCAAGTGGAAGTCATTGAAATTGCCTATCCCATACCTAGTCAAGATGGTAAATAAAAACAGCACTGCATTCAGAAAGAATGACCGAGATTAAGACTTAAAAGGGGCAGAGATGGTTGTTCCTATCATTTAATTTACCAGACTTGTCCCCATGAACATTTTAGATCCTGTTGGATAGTGGTACACTATTGCAAACTCAAGAAAACTGTAGCCCCAATTGCAGTTGCTCTGAAGGTGTGTTAGAGCAGATTAACATAGACTCAGGTATATGGTTTGTAGCCATTGATACTACAAATGTGTTATTTTCCACCATTGTCCAAAAAGTGTACTAAGACCAGTTTGCATTCATATGAAATAGAAAAAATGAAATATATTTGGTCTTGATTCAAGCTATGTTAACTTTCCAATTCTCTCTTAAAATATAGCTCCAAGAAACCTAAACCATTTGGATACTCTGTAGGTCACCACATTAGTTTCCTATACTGAGGACTCATATAAATTGGACAAATAATTAAGAAGTGGTGAATATGTTGGAGGCTTTGATAAGATGTATGTATGTGCTCCTTGATAAGATATGAGTTATTTAAAAAATAAATTACTGGGGCATCTGGGTGGCTCAGTTGACTGAGCCTCTGACTCTTGATTTTGGCTCAGGTCATGATCTCAGGGTTGTAAGATCAAGCCTGCATTGGGCTCCACACTGAGTCTAGATCCTGCTTAAAATCCTAAAATTGTCTCTCCCCCTCTCTGTCTGCCCCTCTTCCCACTTGCTCTCTCTCTCCCAAAAAACAAACAACTTTTATTATTTCTTTTAAAATATTTTGATGAAAATAGTAATCTATCATTTTATTTACTTCCCTGCCACATGGAATTCTGTGCTTACCACTGTATACATATTATACTTTCAACCTTACAACAAATCTATTATTGTTTTGATTTTACTAGTTATGAAGCTGAAGCTTTACATATTTACATACTTGGTCAAATTTGTAGGGCACCTGGGTGGCTCAGTGGGTTAAAGCCTCTGCCTTCGGCTCAGGTCATGATCCCAGAGTCCTGGGATCGAGCCCCACATCGGGCTCTCTGCTCGGCGGGGAGCCTGCTTCCTCCTCTCTCTCTCTCTGCCTGCCTCTCTGCCTACTTGTGATCTCTGTCTGTCAAATAAATAAATTAAAAAAAAATTGTACACTGGCAAGTATTTACATACATGGTCAAATTTGTACACTGGCAAGAAGATTCAGAACCAGAACTCAGGTCTGTTTGACATCAAAACTCATGCTGAGACACAAATGGTTTCCCAAACCTGTTGTTCAGAGTTGATTTTCTGGTCCTCATCACTTCTTTTTTCTTTTTGCCTTGTCACTAAACAGGAAATAACTCATTATTTTAGCCAGATGGCAGCCAAATCACACCTCTTTGAGAAAGAAAAAGAAACTGACTGCCTTTACTTTAAATGACACATAAATCATAATGTTTAAATCACCCTTTCAACATAGTGCCAGGAAAAAATACAGGAGAAAAGATTGAATTTTTCAGAAGTAGTCACAAATCGCTTAGTATGGACAGAATTGAAGCCCTCAAAAATGGAAAGGATATATCAGGCTGTTAGATGTCTTGCTTCAGACTGATGGTTGAAAGGTGACACCTTCTCAGGAAAGGTGCACTTGTGGTGTCTCTTTTTTTTTTTTTTAAAAAGATTTTATTTATTCATTAGACAGAGAGAGAGATCACAAGTAGGCAGGGAGGCAGGCAGAGAGAGAGGAGGAAGCAGGCCCTCTGCGGAGCAGAGAGCCTGATGCGGGGCTCGATCCCAGAATCGGGCTCAATCCCAGAATCCTGGGATCATGACCCAAGCGGAAGGCAGAGGCTTTAACCCACTGAGCCACCCAGGTGCCCCAACACTTGTGGAGTCTTAAGAGGTATTTCAAGAAGTCAAGATACTAAATTGAATTGGAAACTGGCCAAAGCAGCATTTTCCCAGGACATTAACATTTATTCTATTTGTCATCATGAATATATATTTATTACATAGATGTATGTATAATGCATGCTTTCTAATAATGATGATTATCTACTCCAGATATCATTCTAATTTGTTCTTAGAGTTTTTTCCTCTGAATTTGTTGGATTCATCTTTAGCGTGAACTACTGTCCTACTGGAGAACACAGAGCATATCTTTATAGCCTGGATTTTCATCAAAGAAGTCAATCAAAATCAAACCAAAAATAGAAATTTAATTTTAATTTAGGGCTTAAACACAAAACAATATTTTTCATTGGCTGTTATCACTGTTATAGTGACAGAAACCAGAAAGGGAGAGATGAAGATTGATTATTAACTCTGCTTCTCAGAAATAAAAATACAGGCAATATACCAGAGGCTTCTATTTATTGTCCAAGAAGTAAATGGAAAACTATAAATGAAATAACTTTTGTTATTTGAGTTTTATAAAATTTATAACTTATTTCTGCCAAAAGGCTACTTAAAGTGAATTTATTCCTATAGAGACCAGAATTTCACATTTCACAGTGAACAAAAGGTTTGTTGAACTTTATATTGAAAACTAGAACTAAAAATTATAAAAGTATATTTATTAAACCAATTACTGTAATTAGGTTATTATATCAAACATACTTCAACTATGTACTTAGAAGGGGAAGAAATAAAGTATAAATCAAATTCTCTTTTTTTGTGGAGAAATCAGACAGAAGCATTTGGTATAATGCTATAACATCCTTCATTTTACATTTGACATTTTATAGAACATAAAGGGTCATTTTTACAAAGATATATGGAAACTTTATCAATTTTTCCCAATGGTCTTTTACAATTTGTTATTCAAAACCATTCTCTTTTAAAGTGTTTATTCTGACATTATCACTGTCATTGTTTCCTTCATTCAGGTCATTATTTCTCAATAGCTATGCCTGTGATTCCCCAGTACAATTTTTTATATTTATAAAATTGGATAATCATCCATACACTGATAGAGTTTCATAGAAAGGGAAAAGGATTATTAATGCAATTGCTAAACAGAAAAAGATGTGTTCAGTGGAGGGGTGCTGGGTGGCTCAGATGGTTAAGCATCTGCCTTTGACTCAGGTTGTGATCTCCAGGTCCTGGGATAGAGCCCCATGTTGGGCTCCCAGATAAGTGAGGAGCCTGCATCTTCCTTTCCCACTGCCTCTGCCCCTGCTTGTGCCCTCTCTGTCTCTCTGTTATCTCTCTCAAATGAATAAATTTAAAAAAATCTTAAAAAAAGATATTTTGAATGGAAACTAATATTTAAATTAATATTATTTGTACTTTGACTTTTACTTTCTTAAACAATAACATGCCTGCAGAGACTTAGTGAATAAGAATTCATAAAACAGAGGAGGGGTTTAAAGAAAGGGCTATGGAATGAGATAATATGTGTATGATTCTGTTCAGTCTGCCATAACAAATACCACAGGCTGGGTTGTTTAAACCAGAAATTTATTTTCTTATGGCCCTATAAGCTGAAAGTCCAAGATCAGGATGCTCTCAGGATTGGTTTCTGGTGAGGCCTCTCTTCCTGGCTTGTAGATGGACTCTTCTCATTGTGTTCTCACATGGCATTTCCTCTCTGTAATGAGAGAGCTAGAGTTAGAGCTAGAGATAGAGCTAGAGATAGAGAAGATATAGATATACCTAGTGTCTTTCTCTTTTCTTATAAGAATTCAAATCCTAACAGATTAGGGCCTTCCCTTATGACCTCATTTAACCTTAATCATGTGTATAACCTTAATTATCTCCAAATATAGCCATATTAAGAATTAGGGCCTCAATATATGGATTTAAGGGGACAAAATTCAGTCCCTAGCAACATGTGCTCAATTATAGCTCCATTACTTTCTTCTTGTTTCATCTTGGATAGATTATAATCATCACTTAGCCTTAATTTGATAATCTCTATAATGTGGGAAACTACTCAATTCATAGGATTTTGACATAGATCAAAGAAGCAGTGAATTTTAAGGATTCAGCACAGTACCTGGCATAGAATAAGTACACAATAAACACTTGTTGTTATTTTGGATTCCTGTTGATACCCCAGTACTAATTCAATCTGAAAAATGAAAAGAGATTGTATTCATTCCTTCATGACACTAAGAAATGGTGAACCTAGAAGAGATCAGGGAAGATGGTGGAATAGGAGGATGCTGAGCTCATCTTGTCCCACAAATGTACTGAAGCAACTTCTAAGCAACAAACTCTGAAAATTAGCTGGACACTGGCTGAACGCATCTTTCAAAAACTAGTCATAAAGAGAAGGCCACATAGAAAAAGATATAGGGGTGGACATGTGGTCAGGAACCAACCCCTGGTGCAACTAACCACAAGTGGGAGGGACATCACAAACATGGAGGAGCAAGGGTATCAGATTCCACACTAGGCACTCCTGGCCTTGGAGACCTGTAAGGGAATACAAGTCCCCATAACATCTGGCTATGAAAATTTGTGGGGCTTAATTTCAGGAAAGCCAGAGGGCTATAGGAAACCAAGTCTTTGCCCATAAAAGGCCAGTACACTAAATGACTCAACCTGATGCACAGCACAGAAGCAATAGTTGAAAAACTCCTGAGGCATACATGAAGAAAATTTCTTGACTAATTTTAAGATGTTCGTCAGAGAGGTATTTCTTTGAAAAGAGAAATAAAATTAATAAACCTTTAGCCAGATTGATAAACAAAAAAAGAAAGAAAACTCAAATATATCATAAATGAAAGGGAAATAACAATGATACCACAAAAATAAAAAGGGTTATCTGAGAATACTATGAAAAATTATATGCTAACAAATCAGGCAACCTTGAAGAGATGGGTAAATTCCTAGAAACACACAATCTTCCAAGACTAAACTAAAGGAAATAGAAAATTTGAGCAGACTTATTAAGTACTAACAAAATTGAATCAGTAATCAAAAACTCCCAACAAACAAAAGCCAGGACCAGATGGCATCATAGGTGAGTTCTATCAAACATTTAAAGAAGAGTTAATACCTATTCTTCTCAGTCTATTCCAAAAAACAGAAGAGGAAGACCCTACCAAATTTATTCAATGAGGGCAGAATTACCCTGGAACTAAAGACACTCCAAAAAAGAAGACTACAGGCCAGTATTCTGAAGAATAGATGCAAGAGTCTTCAACAAAATATTAGGAAACCAAATTCAACAGTACCTTAAAAGTGTCATTCACTACAATCAAGTGGTATTTAATTCCGGGATGCAAGGATGGTTGAGTGTTTGCAAATCAACCAATCTGATACATCACATTAACAAGAGGAAGAATAAAAACCATATGATCATCTCAAAAGATGCAGAAAAGGCATTTACCAATATTCAACATCCATTCATAATAAAAATCTCAACAAAGTGGATTTAGAGGGAACATCCTTCAGCCTAATAATAGTTATATATATATACATATATATATATGTATATATATATAACCACAACTAACTTAATACTGGTGAAAATTCAAAGGATTTTCTCTAAGATCAGGAACAAGGCAAGGTGATTCACTCTCACCACTTTTATTCAACATAGTACTGGAAATCCTAGCTGTAGCAATCAGATGAGAAAAAGAAAAGGCATCCAAGTTGCTAAGAAAGAAATAAAGGGGTCCCTATTTGCAGAGGACATAATGCCATTTATAGAAAACCCTAAAGACTTTACCAGAAACCTTTTAGAATAAATTATTTCATTAATGTTGTGGGATATGAAATTAATACACAGAAATCTGTTGCATTTCTATGCACTAGCAACAAAGTAGCAGAAAGGGAAATTAGAAGACAATCCCATGTATGATTACTCCAAACAATAAAATACCTAGAAGTAAATGTAACTAAGGGGGTGAAAGATCTGTACTCTGAAAAATATAAGGCATAGGTGAAAGAGATTAAAGATGATGCAGACAAATGGACAGATATACAATGCTCATCAATTGGAATAATTAATGTTATTAAAACGTTCACACTACCCTAAGCAATCTACAGATTTAATACAATCACTATCAAAACACCAACAGTGTTTTTCACACACCTAGAACAAGTAATTCTAAAATTTGTATGGAACCACAAAGACCCCAAATAACCAAAGCAATGAAGAAAGAACAAAGTTGGAGTTCTCACAATCCAAGATTTCAAAGTATACTGCAATAAAAGCTGCAGTAACGAATTTAATATTTTATTGTGGATAGACAACAAAAGCCCCTAAATAAATACCCAACCTCTCTTTGAAGTCATTTCATCTTTAGCCTTGTTTTAAATTTTTCCATAATTATTGAAATTAGTATGTTTTCTTAAAGATTTTATTTATTTAGTTGAGAATGAGAGAGAGCAAACATGAATGGGGGGAGGGTAGAGGGAGAGGCAGACTCCCTGCTGAGCAGGGAGCCTGACACAGGGCTCCATTCCAGGACTCCAAGATTGCAACCTGACAGTTAACTGACTGAGCCACACAGATGCCCCCAAATCGGTGTCTTTTAGTGAGATTTCTCTCTCATTTGCTCATTTTGCTCATTGCTGCTACTCTGTGGTTTCTAAATTAAAAAAAAAATTTTTTTCAAGTTATTCTACCAGGTTGCTCTCTTATTTAGTTTTCCTCTTCTTTCTTTCTTTTCCAAAACTATTGAAATTAAAGACGAAAAAGACACAGTGCTCATCAAGACCCTCTTCTTCCAGGTGGAATAGTCTTCTTTAATAGAGCAATTTTTCCACTTAGCTGAAAATGATTCAAGTGATGGGGTTTCTACCACTTCCTGTGAATGACTATTCCACAGACTGACAGATCCCATTACATGGTCATTTTCCTCCTCATGCTCTGCCTACATTTTTCTTTGCTCAATTTAATCCTGTTTCTCTTAGTTATACCTCCTTGGATAACTTAAAGAAATTCCTCTCCCCTTCTTGCTCCATATTTCCCTCAAATATTTGCAGATGGTTATTATTTCTCCTTAGTCATTATTTGGCCCAACCATTTGAATTAGGTCTTTCATCTTTTCCTGTTATCCAGTGCCTCTAGCTATTTCGACAGGTAGGTATTTGTGTTCAAAACTTGCCATTTAAAAAAATGTTCTAAATCTTTGGGAATGGGAACATCCAAATCTCCATATGAGACTTTTCTCTCAGAAACTTCAAAGTGATATACGCACACAATTCAGGACAGAAATAATTCAGGGCCTCTTGTACCTGTAGCTTCAGTTGTAATATTAAGTGATGGTGCTTCTTCTTAGTTCAAAGGCTCCTATTTCAAGTCTTATCTCTTTCTTGAAACCTCATTCACAGCACTTGGCACTGTTATAAAGAGGACTGATACTCCACTGTCTGTCTGAAGGAAAGGAATTCTTCTGCCTTAGAATATTTAGAAACATCCCCAAAGAGGCACCAGTCTCCCAAAGGAGGAATACATTCTTCCGAAAAATAAAATTTTAATTAAAAAAATTTTCCCTCAAAAATTCTTTGCAAACCTACTTTACTCTCCCCATAAATAGGTCCTCTGATCTCCAGGTTCATTTGTGGCAGCGGTTCTTACTAACCAGTGCTAGAAATACCGTTTGAACATGATGTTTTAAGAAACATATCCTCTCTCTCCCTTTCTCATATTTAATGCATTTCTCCTTGTCAATGACTAGTGCCATAAAATGTAATTTCTGTTTCCTTTTCATTCATTTTTGTTGCTATTCCTGCTATTTTATAGTGCCAATTGAAGCTATGAGGGTGAGTTGTTAACAATATTTGCTTTGTTCTCTGACGTTAGAAATGATGAAAACATAAGGCAAATGCGTTAACTTGAAGTGTCTTCAGTATAGATTTGTTAGGATCATAGATGAAAATCAAATAATAGTGTAGAACTACATGGGCTTTGGAGTGAGATGGCCCTTTATCTCTGTATTGTTATAAAATCTAAAGCAAGTAACTTCTCATGGTTTCTTTTCCAAATATTTTTCTCTCTCTCTCTCTGACTTGGTAAGTATGACTAGTGACTGTTTTCTTATTTTAAATAACTTACTTGTAATAGTTATTGCTACAGAGTGTATAAAAAATTAATAATGTTATGATTCCCACTCACTATATTTGTTTGGCTAATTCTGCCCATCATCCTCACAGAAACCAGACCTGTAGGATGGTTGTATTTTCCAAATAAACCCGTCTCCCAACTCCTGAGTTTGCTGAAGTAGTATTTTGCTTCCATGTTAATGCATTTTTCCCTGACAAAATGTCAGTTTTATGGCATAGTTCTTGCTTATTACATATAATTTTCAATTATATTAAGTTGATTTATTCAGATTTTACTATGATTATTACCATTTATTGCTCACAATTGTCTTCTTTAAACACTTGTTCTATCTAGAGTTCACACATAATTTTCTTGGTTAGAGTGCTTTCTCAGGTAAGTGCTGCGGTGATTGAATACATGGAGAGAAAGGGTGTGTAATATTTGAATTCTTATGAGATGAAAATAAAGGGTATCTTGGAAAATGATAAGAATATTTATGGTATTTATGAATATAGGAATATTTATATATGATACATATCATATATATGAATATAAGAATATTTATGATAATATTTATGATAAATAAATATAAATATTATATATTATATAAATATATAATATAAATATTAATAAATTTATAGCTCTCTTTTTAATTTTTCATTGCTTTAGAGGGGAAATCTGATGCTAGATGGGTAGCTTCCCCAAAGTGCATGATCCAGGAGAAAGTAAGGTGGAAGCTGCAATGTCTTTTATGACCTACATAAGGGGTAGATACCAGGGGTAGGCTCAATGGAAGCCAACCTGGATGGTGGCTAGCACAGTAGTTTATTTTTTCATTTAATTAAGGGTTTTCTAAGATAATTATAGATTGAAATTCAATGACTATACAGAAAGATCAATGCACACTTTGCCACGTTTCCTCCAATGGTAACATTTTGCAAAACGGTAGTATAATATTACAACCAGCATATTGACATTAATAAAATCCACCAATTGTATTCAGCTTTCTCAGTGTTACTCCTACTCATTTGTGTATGTATATATATGTTTGTTTGTGTGTATTAAGTTCTATACAATTAAGTTATGAGTGTTGATTCATATATTCAACACCTTATTCAATATTCTAAAGAGTTTCAACACCACAAGAATCCTGTGGCTTTTTTACAAGCATCTTTCTTCCCTTTTGCACTAGCTCTCTTCTCCAACCCTAAACCTGGTAATCGCCAATCCATCCTCATTTCTACAGGTAAGTGGTAAAACAAATGGTAGTATATACATACCACAAAATACTGCTCAGAAATATAAAAGGAAAGGACAATTGATATAAATAATAACTTGGATGACTCTTCAAGGAATTATGCTTACTGAAAAAAGAAATGGTTCCTTCAGCCACATTCCCTCTTTCTTTGTCTTCCTTCCTTTCTTCCTCTTCCTTCCTTTCCCTCTTTCCTTTTCTCTCTTTTCTTTCTCTCTTTGTCTCTTTCTTTACCTCCTTTCCTCCCTTCCTTCCTTCCTTTCTTCCTTCCTTCCTTCTTTCCTTCCCTTTTCTGTTTGAAGAACTTCCTTTAGCTAATCTTTAAAAGTAGGTTTTCCTTCCTTCCTTCCTTCTTTCTTTCCTTCTCTCCTCTGTTCTGTTTGAAGAACTTCCTTTAGCTAATTTTTAAAAGTAGGTTTTCCTTCCTTCCTTCCTTCCTTCCTTCCTTCCTTCCTTCTTTCCTTCTCTCTTTCCTTCCCTCCTCTGTTCTGTTTGAATAACTTCCTTTAGCTAATCTTAAAAAGTAGGTTTCCTAGTGAAATTTTTTTTAGTTTTCTTTTCACTTGAGAATGTTTTTTATTTCCTTTTAATTCCTGAACAATTCCACAGATACAGAATTTATAATTGATCCTTATTTTCTCATAGTACTTGAAAAATATTGTGCCACATATTTATGGCCTTTGGGATTTTCAATGAAAAATTCTTTGACTCTTCTACACATAATGTGTAGTTTCTATCTGGTTGCTTCCAAGATATTTTCTTACTATTAATTTTCAAAAGTTTATGATATGTCTTAGTGTGGATTCCATGGAGTTTATACTGTTTGGGGGCATTGCTCAGCTTCTTGGATCTGTAGGTCTATAACTTCCACCAAATTTGGAAAATTTTCAGACACTATTTCTTCTTTTTTTTTTAAGGATTTATTTATTTGAGAGAGGGAAAGATAGAGAGTGGGGGGAGGGACAGAAAGAGAGAATCCACAAACGACTCCCACCCTGAGCACTGAGCCTGATTCAAGGCTTGATCTCACCACCCTGAGATGATGACCTGAGTCAAAACCAAGAGTCAGAAAGACATTCAATTGACTGAGCCATCCAGGCACCCCCAGACCTTATTTCTTTAAATACTCTTTTATTCACATTTTCTTTTCCTTCTTATTTTGGAATACCAAATGATATCCATGTTGATTTTTGTTATTATCCGCCCGCCCCCCCCCCCAGATCCCCAAAACTCTGTTAATTTCTTTTGGTCTATTTTCTTTCTATTGTTCAGATTAGATGAAGAACCGATCAATCTACTGTTATATCTTTAAATTCACTGATCGTATCCTCTGTCATCATCACTCTACTATTGAATTCATTCAGTGAGTTTTTATTTGTTATTGCATTTCAGCTTCACAATTTTCACTTGATTTTTTTAATAATTTCTATTTCTTAGCTAATATTTGAAACTATTGTTTCATTTGTTGTAAGAGAGTTTGTAACTAGTTGCTGGAGCATTTTAATGAAATTTCTTTATAATCTTTGTCAGATAAATCCCAACATTGGATTCATCTTTGTTTTTTGGTTTTAGTTGATTATCTTTTTTCATTCAAGTTTTGATTTTCTGAGTCTTAATATGGTGGATGATTTTCTATTATATTCTTAACATTTTTGTCTGTTGTTAGGGGACACTGGATCTTATTTAAATCTTTTACTTTCCAAGCAGTACTTGTTCAGATTTATCACATGAGGTTTGGCCTACTTTACGGACTGTTTCCAATGGTAGTTTTATTTTTAGAGGCTTTTTGGTTTTAGTTTAGTCTGTTTGGTTTACCTGGTGATCCGGGGGCACCTGTTGTTCCTACTAGTGTTGCCTTAGGGAGAGAAGGGGGGTCCTACGGTGAGTTGCTGAACATTTCAGTGAGGAAGGGCTGATACCTCCTGGTTGTCTGATATCTCTTTCCAGGGATAGGAGATTCTCAGGTGTCTGAGGCAATGAACTTTCCAAACTCAGCTGTCTCTTTTACCAATTTCACTTCATATCTACTGTGTGGAAAGGAGACTCAGGCTCTTCAAGGAGGGAGAATACTTCCACAGACTACTTATTTTAGCTTGGGTTCCCAGTCCTTACCTAAGAAATCTCACTCCCCTGATGTTGTCAGGGAGATTTCTGTTCAGTCTGTGGAAAGGAAGAGCTTGTCTCAGCTGCCTTCTTTTGCTAGATTAGGTATCTGGAAACATTTGTTTTGGGTGACCTTCCTGTGTTGGGTGGAAGTATGCAAGACTTCCTGCCATTGTGCAGTTCTACCAGTTCCTCGCCCTCCAAGCCAGCTCATCATCCTCTCTTTATCTTTTATAATTCTCTTTTCTTGATGCCTTATACCATTTCCAAGGTTTACAGTTGTACTTGCCAGAGAGGAGCAGGGAAAAATAGCTTTATCTCATTTATAAATGTACCTTTTAAATCCTCACTCTAGGTAAATTTTCTTGTATTCATTTATTCTTTCATTTGTTCTTTGGAGACCCACTATGGGTTTAGCATCATTAAAGATATTGGCAATGATAAAAAAGTACAAGATTTATGTCCCCATTGAGTTTACATTCTACTATTTCTATGATTACCACTTATATCACATATATTTTTTCTTTTTCATATCTCTTGTGTTTTCATTTATTATTTTCCTTTCTTAGTACTTTTTGATGTATTTTTTTAATTATAAAACCTAATTTTCAGTGGTAGCCTATTTATTTTCAATTTCTCTAATTTTTAAGTTTATTTGTTTTTGTTACAAAAACTCTTCACATGTATGTGCTGTAATTTATATTCTTTTTTTTTTAAGATTTTATTTATTTATTGGACAGACAGAGATCACAAGTAGGCAGAGAGGCAGGCAGAGAGAGGAGGAAGCAGGCTCCCTGCTGAGCAGAGAGCCCGATGTGGGGCTCGATCCCAGGACCCTGGGATCATGACCTGAGCCGAAGGCAGAGGCTTTAACCCACTGAGCCACCCAGGCGCCCCAGTAATTTATATTCTTAATAAGATTAAGATTTTGCTTCGAGTTTTCTTCTCTTTCTGCCATTAGTTATACTTCCATTCTTGATGCCACCATCTTCCCATAAGTCATCAGGTTTCCTTAAATAGCTCCATTACCTGCTTTTATCAATAGGTATAAGTGAGAGAGTAAATGATGCTATAAGGAGTTTTTCTCCAGGTAATTGGTGATAATAATTTTGGCAAATTAAAACTTCTCTGTTAAGAAATTTCAGAAGAAGCCTTTTTCTATTTAGGTGAAAGTAGAAATGGCTTGCAATTTCTTTCTGGGGAGTGACATTAAGGAAATATCTTCCTTTTCCCAGAGCTGCATGTAGCAAGCCAAATTTTTCCCCATACCAATAGATTTACTTTAATGGCTAGCCAGATACCCTATGTGATTCCCATCCCACAGTACATAGAATTAGTGGAGGTTTTATTTTTGTTTTAAGCAAGCTCAATGCCCAACACAGGTATTGAACTTAACAACCTGGGGTCAAGAGTTGCATGCTCTACTAACTGAGCCAGCCAGGCGCACCTTGGTGTTTTGTTTTTGCAGAGACACAAACCTCTTTCCAAGACACTGGAGTCTCAGTTACGCCCCACACATACACCTCATTTATGAGGGTATAAGGTCTGAGATATGTCTGTATTCTTCTCAGCCAAGATTATCTTGGTGTTTATATCCTTCAACAGGGAATTGTCAGGAGGTTTCCCATTTAGCTAATTGCCTTGCCAATTGGTGGAAAGAGAGATGAAAGAACTGGAGAATCTGTAGATGATGACTGAATTCACATTGGAGTGTACAGAGAGTTACTAGAAAGAAAAAAATGAATATTATAATAAGCGCGAGGAAATGAAGTGTGAATGCTTATACAGACATGGCTTAGAGCATTTATGTTTAGAGCATGGAAGGAAGAGAGAGTTGGCAAATGACTTAATAAGCATGGGGGTTACTGTACATGAAAAGAGGTGGAAAAAGAGATCTAAAGCTTTACCTTGAATTGTGATTAGAAACTCCTGTCACTCTGGAATTTTCTTTTTAAAGATTTTTTTTTTTTTTATTTGACAGAGAGATCACAAGCAGGCAGAGAGGCAGGCAGAGAGACAGGAGGAAGCAGGCTCCCTGCTGAGCAGAGAGCCCGATGCGGGGCTCGATCCCAGGACTCCGAGATCATGACCTGAGCCGAAGGCAGCGGCTTAACCCACTGAGCCACCCAGGCGCCCCCACTCTGGAATTTTCTTGAGAGACAGTAATATATATTTAATCTTTAAAAATAATGTATAAATATTGAATTAAAGTTTCTCTGAGATAACACTTTGTCAAGATAAGACCATGTAGATTAGAAAAGAGGCCATACAGTAAAGGGTAAAAGTCATGGATTTTGGAGGCAGATAGTACTTGTTTAAAAACCTAACTTGATCAATTATTTGCTGGATAAATAGGAGCATTTTTATCCTCTCCAATTTTCTTATCTGTTAAGTGAGGATAGTACTATTTAGGATAGGATAAGATTTATCTTAAAATAAATCCTGAGGTCCTAAATAACCTTAAAAAGACTTCCATATTATGGTCACTGCTTACAACCTCTTATTTGAAAACATCAGGTCAAGGAAACCAGGACTCATTTTAGTTCCTTGAATATACTACAGTTTTTCTTTTGGTTGTGATCTTCCCAAAGGCTGTTTCCATTGCTTATAAATTACTTCTCTTGTCTCTCTCCCCATGCCTAACTCTTTTCATCTTAAACCTCATTTTTCAGCTTAAACCTCATTTTTTTTTCTGTTTTCCTGTCCCTTAGCCTAATTCTCATTTTGTTCTCCCAGAGTGGCATTTCTTTATTAGAATTCAGAACATTTTATGACTATATACTTGTTTTTTGTTTTGGTTTTGTCTTTCCCACTGATTAGGGATTAAGTCCTGATATTATAGCTTCCATATTTGGCAGAGTATTCATCACATAGTAAGTACTTAATAAATATTTGTTAAATGTATAAATGAATGAGCAATTGAAATAAAGTAAGTGTCCAGTGAATAGTATTATTAGAGGATCCTCTCAACTACATAATTTATTTATAAGTGTATTAGTGTAAAGATGACTGTAAAAAAAATAAAATGCTAAAGTTCCCTTAATCTTCATATACCCTTTGTTGCAGAATTTCAATTCCACAAAGTAAAATAAAAGCACAATATTTTTCTCATTTAACCCAGATAATAACCTACATATCATGTAGGAAGTGAGCAGCCCTTTTGCTAAAATTTATTCCATGTGTCATATCAACAGTAAGTCAGACACCAATATTTTCTAATAGACTTAAAAGAAAACCTAGCAGTTACTTCTAAACACCATGAAATTGATAATGTGGAGAGAAAAGCACTACTTGTCATACTTGAAATCCCAGGAGTCAGTCAGATATATTGTTACCATATAATTTTTCCTTCAAAATCTTTCCTGTCTACTGAGTCCACACATATGAAAGAAAATAATTCCCTTTTCTAAGAGTGCACAAAATAACCATAGAAAATTCTGCTGTTTCCCACAAACCAAAACTAAGGTAGCTAAGTCACATTTATCAGACTACTCGGTAAGTTGCCAGGAGTCAAAGTACTTTCCAACTACTTAGCTCAAAGGGCAAGTTTAAGAGCCCACCAGATCCTCTTGAGATATAGGAAAAATAATAGATGAAGACAATTCCTGTCAAGGTTACTTTTGTTTCAGTTCATCACTCTTACTGCCGAATTAGCAAAGTGATTGAACTGCTCCTTAGAAACCTAGTGTGGAGAACATTATTCTTTCAGGACCATTAATCTTTGAATAATGTTCTGGCCATAAAGATGGATCTAGACATGCAAGACAAATTAAAATTAAGAGACTGTTGCTTAAATAAAAAGAACAAGGGCCTGGATATATTGTGAATTGGAAAGTATCTTATGCAAGCAAGGTACTTCATGTTTCTTGCAGACAGTGGTATTGGGAAACACCTCTAAATTGGGTGATAAGAACCCATGAACTGCAGATTCCATGTAACCAGGCTCTGACATTCAGATGATTCAAAAGCTCATTTCAGTAAAACTATTTAAATCTCAGACTTACAAGTGTCTTTTGTAGTTGTTGTTTGCTTTCTGTCTTTTCCACTGTCTTGTAGGTTCTGTGAGGTCATAGGACTATCCATTTGCCACTGTAGCCTTACAGCCTTTTCAAGCCCATGTGTAATGTGAAACTCTAGTGTCCTCATTTTGTCTTTGGCAGGCTGACCAGAAGTCCAGGCACTAGTGCTCATCTCACTCTCTCATTTAGAAATTATTTTTTGCAGTCCACAGTGGTTACAAAAGAAAGCTTTCAATCTTTCCATTAAATTAAAACACTGACTATCCCTCCAAATGGAGGACGTGCGATGTCCTTTAGTGGAGATGCAAAACATATCTCTGTACTGTTTCCAATATCTTATACTGAAGGGATCACAACCAGGCTTTTTTATTTTTTTATTTTTTAAAGATCTTATTTATTTATTTGACAGAGAGAGACACAGAGAAAGAGGGAACATAAGCGGGGAGTAGGGGGGTGGGGAGAAGCAGGCTTCCAGCTGAGCAGGGAGCCCGATGCTGGCCTGGCCTCGATCCCAGGACCCTGGGATCATGACCTGAGCCCAAGGCAGATGCTTAACGACTGAGCCACCCAAGTGCCCAACAATCAGGCTTTTTTAAAGAACTGAATTTGATTTATGAAATATTCTTCTTTGGACTCTCTCTTTAGATTTGAATGTTAACAGAGGTGAATGATACTTTAAAATAGCATGTTCTTCAGATAATGTCAGATGCTGGAGACAATATGGGAATATAGTAGGAACCATCCTGTACAAGTAGATTACATGTAGACCATTCTAGTGAACAGAACACAGTTTAAAAAAGTATAGCTTCACCTCATAGCCCATAAATTTCACATTTAGATATTTACCCCAGAAAAAAATCTCACATAAGTCTAGAGAGGAATGGCATTGTTACTGACATTTAAGTATTACAGCAAAACTTGGTGTCTGCCACTGGTCATGTGGTTTAGTACACACAAGGGAATATATGCAATGAGAAAAGAAATACTTGATGTTTACAGAGAAACATGAATAGATTTATTAAAAATTAATATTGAATATATTCTTATTGAATATATGATATTCAAGATATGCATTTGCTTGAGTACATGTATATACACAGAAGAAATCAAAATAACTATTCTAAGAATACAAATAAATAAGGAATAAATCAAAAACATGTTAGGACTAGAGCCCATGGAAGGGCAAGAGTAGTAGAAGTGGGAAGTTGTGAGAAATGCGAATTAAAAAAAAAAAACAAAGTAAGAAATTAAATGGTTTCTTGCTATAACCAATGGAGATAATATACTATGAAAAGATAGAATGAACTCAATCTGAATTCCTCTCTCCACCTGAATAATACATGTGTGTCCACACATGCACACATACACACACACACTACATCATCCACATGTGCAGGAATTCTGATAATTTCTCAAGATTCTCAGCCTCCTAAAGACAGATATTAAGAGTCAGAAGCCTTTGTGAAAACCATAGGCATCTAAAGGGGGTGGGTGAAGAAGGTAGCTCAGAAAAGTCCATAACTAAAAGTTGCTTAAAATCTATTTTCTAAACTTGGCTTGGTCACTTCCTGTTTCTTAAACTCCATAGGTCTCTATTTTCTCATCTACAAAAAGAGCATATTAAAACTTATTGCATGGGTAGATATAAATGAGACAACATATTTATAAAGACCTTAACATATGGTTTGGCACATAATGGGCATTTAAATAATATGAATTTTATTTCTTCCTTTTCTTTCCAACTCTCCTTCTTCCTTTTTTTTCTGTTTTATTTTCCCATTTTTTAAAGATTTTATTTATTTGTTAGATTGAGAGAGACAGAGAGAGAGGGAGCACAAGCAGGAGGGAACAGAAGGCAGAAGCAGAAGCAGACTTCCTCCTGAGCAGGGAGCCGGATGAGGGACTCGATCCCAGGATCATGACCTGAGCCTGAGGCAGACGCATAACAAACTGAGCCACCCACATGTCCCTTATTTTCCTATTTAACATAAAAAGCTGACCTATGACGTTTTCAAATTGGGATACTAATGATCAACCTTTGAATACTCCCATATTGCCACTATGCTTCATATATAGTATTTCATAAATGAGATATAATATCCTGAGAATCCTGCAATTTGATACCAATATTATTTATTTCTAGTTAAGAAGACTGAGGCTCAGAGATCTTAAGAAATTTAGCTAGAGTATAAACATATTATCTAGAAGAATTGAACAGTACTTTCTCATCCTCACAGAGAAGCTGAAGTGTTTGAGCATGTAATCCTTTTGAGGTATAATCCTCAATCTTCAACTTCTCTGTGTATGGCCAAAAGAGTGGTATTAAATGGGTAGAGTGCAGTATTGAATTTTTTCCCTGCTCTTGAATGGTACAAAAGTGGCCACAAACTGAAAAAGACATGGGATGAGAGAGAAAGGGAAGAAAGGAACTCACCTTTGTAGAATTTTGTAAAATGTAGACTCAATCCTGAGAAATTTATGAGGCAGTTTTGAATATATTTGTACTTCTTTCATGGGTTTAGACTGTATAATCTCTGAGAATAATTGCTCTTAGAAGTCATGCTAACACATCTCAACATCTACTCATTGGCCAATTAAAGGAGGGAACGGATTTTTCTGAAACCCATATTGGTGGACAGATATAAAAAAGAACTACTAGAAGGGTTCCTGCTTTATCTGAGCTGAGATGCAGAACCTCTTTCAGCAAGTCTCTCTTCCTTGTTGGAGGCTACGGCATGGTTGGAGTCGTGGATCAAACCAGGCCCTGACTTGTGTCTCCTTTAAAGTCCGGATGCCTTGATAAGGGGTTAAGGACAGGAAAGTTGAGTAACACTGAGAAAGGGTCTGTGCTACGTGTCGTGCGCTCGCCTACGTGACTTCCCACACGCTCTCCCTACAGAAGGGAACAATGTGGTCAGGGTCATGAATTCTTAGTTGGTTCTTGCTGTTCCTGTACTTCCCATAACCCACTCCCTGGTTGATTGTCTTGCATCAATAGTAGCTAATGGCATTTGCCATGACTACCTGGCATCACGAGATTTGTTTGTAGTTAATGTAAACTTGTTATAGGAACTTGGGGTTATCTGACTAGATACTGATGTATTACTCCTCCTATTGTGGTCTGCCTTATAAATGATTATAAGATGTGGAATAAAATCGGCACTGTTGGACATCCTCCTCAGTGCTCCTCCTACCCCCATCTCTTTGTCTCTTAATTTCTTTTCACCATCCTCTTACCCTCACGTTCCTGGTTGATTTGTCGCGCCGGCCGCGACACTTCCTCAATTTCATTCTTTGGAAACTGGAGTGTGACAGTCATTACTGTCTAGAGGAATCTCTCAAATGATTGCTTTAGAGCTATAGTTCTCAAACCTGGTTACACATTGTAATCACCAGGGAGCTTTAAAAAATCACCAGGGAGCTTTAAAAAATCCCAATGTTTCGGTTCCACCTTACAAAGATTCTCACTCAGGGGTCTGAATATCAGAATTTTAGAAGCTCTCCAGATAATTCTAATGTACTGACCAATTTGAGGACCATTGCCTTAAACCTGTTGTGCCTGTAGAGCTTTTAGTCTAATGAACTATGGAAAAAGAGAAAGTATAGGGTAATAAACTGCATCTTGCTCAACATGATTCTCTCCAGGTGAGAATAAGCAATAAATAGCCTTTTAAGTGGAGGATGCCCAACAATTCTGGTTAGTGACCTGCAGCAGAAAGAGGGACAAAGGTCCTAGATCAGAGGCAGAAGCAATTTTGAGATGCATAGAGACTGAGGAGCAGTATTCAAGAAAAAAAATGTCAGGAGCCACTTTCAAATAAGAAAAACTAAAATTTCTGCTTTTTTCAATACATATTAGATAGTAGCTGAGCTTATAGGGCAAAATCAGAATTCATCTTAAAATCTGGGCTCATTCCACTGTACCAGTCTTTTTCCATTACTCATGTTCCAAATGTCAGATATATATGTTTCAAGCCCAATGGTCAAGCAGATATATTCACTTCCTTGTACTCTCCGATGTTTTTACTGCCTCTGAGTTCATTTCACACTCTCTTCTTTAATGCCTCCCATCTCCATTCCATTCCTCAAGGTCTAAATCAAGCCCAATATTCCTCTGAGGTCTTTTCCCAAATACCCTAGGCTATATAGCTCCCTCTCATTCTAGAAATCATGTTATATTTCCATTTGGCATCACATAGACAATTGTTGCTTAATGTCTGTATGTGTGTAAAATCTAATTATAAATTTTTATAATTAGATTTTAAGTTTCATGTATATAGATGCCACGTTTTACTTGTTTTGTGGTTCATATATTCCCTGACACAGTGCCAGGCACATTGTGCATGCTCCTGAAATATATGATCAAGTGATGGATTATAAATATTAATAATCCTCAATGTTTTCAAGGAAAGAAAAATAAAAAAAAATGAGATAGCTTCCAAGAAGGAAATATGATAAATAATTATCATGTTAAATTTGATAAATGGATCTTTTTAATGGGAGTGGCATCCTTCCAGTACACCTGCACTCAAGAAATGTGTAATCAAATTATAAGCACAAGACACCCTCCACCAATTTAACATTTAGACATGACATCATTTTTTCCTATGATTCAGTAGGATTATTTGACCATTCAACAATCCAAGCTGTTTATTCCAGAGTTGTTTTTTTAACTTTGTTTAACCATCTCCTTGACTTTCTTTAAAATATGTAACTTTGATACATTCTCTTCTTTACTGGAAATTCTAACTCTAAATATCCCATTGCAAATCTGGAGTTTGAAAGAGAACTTCTGAGGCATTGAGATAATTTTTCCCTCCTTTCCGGGAGCCAAGTTTCTTCCTCCATATTTTCCCAAATGCCACAGCCAATAATGACCTGAATACCTCAATGAATTCCAAGAAAAAATGCCACTTGGTTTGACTGACCTCATTGTTGGGACTGTCTTGCAGAAGGGCTACTTGAACATTTGTTTTTCTCCTTTTGAGAAAATTCTACGATTAGACCACTTAAAATAATGTATTATTACCCCCACATCTTTTTAAGCTATAATTTCAAAAGTTGTTATTTTGTTTGTTTGTTTGTTTGTTTGTTTTGGTATGGTTTGTGTGTGTTTGTGTGTGTGTTTAAGGGTATAAGTGTGTAATACTATTTCCCTATGTTTCATTGGTCCCTTTCTTTTTATTTAGGTGAACTAAGAAAAGTGGCTTCATTAAGACAATGAAAGGCATTGTGGATTAAAGATTCATACCTATTCTATGAATGATCAATGAAAGGTTGGCTACAGTTCACTTATGAGGGATTTGAGGTTTTGATTACAGAACATTGGTCATCAATTCTGGTGTTTATCCAAATGATCCATGGACCTCTTTAGAAAATCTCTGTGTCTGGCCATTCTCCTGAGATGAACTTAGGAAAAGCCTGCACACCATCAGGTAACAATTTTGTCTTTTTAAGAAAACAGATGAGTTCAATAAACTGTGAACATTGTTTTTAACACTCAGATCTCTGTACCCCTTTTGCTGAAAATAAACTACATGTTATAAGAGAACATATAGTTATACCTCTACTTAGAATTAAGAGTGCTCATTGTTTTTAGGGTTCTATTAGATAATACAGAAAAATAAGGCCCTCAGAGTAAAGAATGAGGTAAGAAGATTATGGTATAATATTCTCATAAAATTTCAAATTCTGACTACACATACAAACATATAGACCTCTCCAACAGAAGAACAGTTTTTCAATTTCCCATTGTTCTTCCTCCACTAATAGAATTCAGTTGTCAGCTGTGAGCAAAACCACTCTGTGCACCCCATTGTAAGAGAAACTAGATCTGTTTATGGTCCAAAATGATAATCACTTGTATCAGCAGGCTGGAAAATTTTGAGTATCATTTGTTTAATTATTTAATATCTTATTTAATAGGGGAAAAAAGGGAGCAAAAACCATTTGTTTCTTTTCTTCGATGTCCTGAAACCTGTGTTCAATGAGATTAAAACATTGATAGTAAGATATAGCTAACCCAAAGAGGGGCTACAACAGTATCTTACAGTAGCGGTCCAATATTTATCTGAAACATGAAATGGTCACCACAATGAGTCTAGGTACTGTCTGCCACCATAAAAACTAGTTCCAGTATTATTAACTATATTCCCTATGCTGTACATTATATCTTTGTATCTTATTTATTTTCTAACTGGAAGATTTTACCTCTTAATCACCTTCACCTATTTTGCCCATCCCCATCCACTCCCCTCTGGCAACCACTAGTTTGTTCTATGAGTCTGTTTCCATTTTGTTTTGTTTGTTCATTTTTTAAAATATTTTTATATTTCACATATAAGTGAAATATATAGTTTTTGTCTCCCTATATGACTTGTTTCACTTCACATGATATTAAGTTCATCTATGTTGTTGCAAATGGCAAGATTCATTCTTTCTTATGGCTGAGTAATATTCCATTGTGTATATATACCACATCTTTATCCATTCATCTATTGAGGTACATTTAGGGTGTTTCTATATCTTGGCTATTATAAATAATGCTACATTCAACATAGGAATACATGTCTTTTCAAATTAGTTTTTCATTTTCTTCAGATAAATACCTAGAAATGAAATTTCTGGATTGTATGGTAGTTCTACTTTTAATTTTTTGAGAAACCCCCATATTCTTTCCCATAGTGGCTACACAAGTTTACATTCCTACCAACTGTGCATGAGGGTTCCCTTTTCTCCACATCCTCACCATTTATTATTTCTTGTCTTTTTGATACTTGTCATTCTGACAGGTGTGAGGTGATATTAGATTGAGGTTTAGATTTGCATTTCCATGATAATTGGTGATATTGCACATCTTTTCATTTATGTGTTGGCCATCTGGATGTCTTCTTTGGAAAAATGTCTATTCAGATCCACTACCTATTTTTTTAAGAAAGATTTTACTTATTTATTAGAGAGAGAAAGAGAGAGAGAGAGAAATCACGAGCAGCAGGGAGGGGCAGAGGGAGATTGAGAAGCAGACCTCCCACTGAGCAGGGAGCCTGACATGGGGCTCAATCTCAGAACCCTGAGATCATGACCTGAGCAGAAGGCAGATGTTTAATTGAGCCACCCAGGCATCCCCCCTGCCCATTTATTAATCAGAGCTTTTTTATATTGAATTTAATGAGTTCTTCATATATTTTATGTTAACCCCTTTATTGGATATATCACTTGTGAATATCTTCTCTCAGTCAATTGGCTCTGTTTTCATTTTATTGATGGTTTTCTTCACTGTGCAAAAACCATATAGTTTGATGTAGTCCCATTTACTTTTACTTTTGTTGTCCTTGCCTGAGAGACAGATCCAAAAAATACTGCTAAGGCTGATGACAAAGATCTTACTGTCCATGTTTTCTTCTAAAAGTAAGTCTTTAATCCATTTTGAGTTTATTTTTGTATATGGTGTAAGACAGTAATCCAGTTTATATGTAGCTGTCCAGTCTCTCAACACCATTTATTAAAGGCACTATTTTTTCCCTATTATATATTCTTGCCTCCTTTGTTGTCAGTTAATTGATCATATAAGCATGGGTTTATTTCTGAGATCTTTGTTCTTTTCTATTGATCTATGTGTCTGTTTTTGTGACAGTACCATATCATTTTTGGTTTTGTTTTTATTTAAGTTCAAGTTAGTGTATTAACAGATAGTGTATTACTAGTTTCAGGGTAGAGTTCAGTGATTCATCAGGTGCCTATAACACCCAGTGCTCATTCCATCAAGTGCCCTTCTTAATGCCCTTCACCCAATTACTCCATCTCCCCACCCACTTTCCTTCCAGCAACCCTCAGTTTGCTTCCTATAGTTAAGAGTCTCCTATGGGCGGCACCTGGGTGGCTCAGTGGGTTAAAGCCTCTGCCTTCGGCTCAGGTCATGGTCACGGTGTCCTGGGATCGAGCCCCACATCGGGCTCTGTGCTCTGCAGGGAGCCTGCTTCCACCTCTCTCTCTATCTGTCTGCCTCTCTGCCTACTTGTGATCTCTGTCTGTCAAATAAATAAATAAAATCTTTAAAAAAAAAAAAGAGTCTCCTATGGTTTGCCTCTCTCTCTCTTTTAATCTTATTTTACTTTTCCTCCCTTCCTATATATTCCTCTGTTTTATTTTTTAAATTCCACATATGAGTGAAATCATATGGTATTTTTCTTTCTTTGAGTAACTTACCTTGCTTAGCATAATAAACTCTGGTTCCATTCATGTTGTTGCAAATGGCAAGATTTCATTCTTTTTGATGGCTGAGTAATGTTCCATTGTGTATATATCACATTTTCTTTATCCATTCAACTATCAGTGGACATGTTGGTAATTGTGGACATTGCTGTTATAAACATTGGGATGCATGTGCCCTTTCAAATCACTACTTTTGTATTCTTTGGATAAATACCTAGTAGTACAATTGCTGGGACATTGGGTAGTTCTATTTTTAACTTTGTGAGGAAATTCCATACTGTTTTCCAGAGTGACTGTGCCAATTTGCATTCCCACCAACAGTGAAAAAATGTGAGACAGAAATCCATCAAAATCCTAGAGGAGAACAGGCAGCAACTTCTTTGACCTCACCTGCAACAACTTCTTGCTAGCCAGTACCATATTGTTTTGGTTAAAATAGCATTTAGTATAGTTCAAAATCTGGGAAGTTGATACCAACTTTATTCTTCTTTCTCAAGATTGCTTTGGTTATTTAGGGTCTTTTGTGGTTCCATACAAATTTTAGGATTATTTGTTCTAGTTCTGTGAAAAATTCCATTGGTATTTTGGTGGTGATTGTATTGAATCTACAGATTGATTTGGGTAGTATGGACATTTTAACAATACTAATACTTCTAATTCATGAGTATATCTTTCAGTTTATCTGTGTCATTTTCAATGATCTTTCATTGATATTTTATAGTTTTCAGAGTATAAGATCTTTTACCTCCTTAATTAAATTTATTCCTAGGTATTTTGGTCCTTCAGATTCAGGTTAAGTGGGATTATTTTCATAATTTATCTTTTTTTTTAAAGCTTTAATGGAGATTTTTATTATTGCTCTTTTTTAAAAAATTAATATATAATGTATTATTAGCCCCAGTGGTACAGGTCAGTGAATCCCCAGGTTTACACACTTCACAGTGCTCACCATAGTACCTACCTCCCCCAATGTCCATAACCCCACAACCCTCTCCATACCCCATCCTCCTGACAACCCTCAGTTTCTTTGTGAGATTGAGTCTCTTATGGTTTGTCTCCCTCCTGATACCATCTTTTTCCAATTATTTTTTTCCCACCCGCCAAACCCCCCACATTGCATCTCTACTTCCTCATATCAGGGAGACCATATGATAGTTGTCTTTCTCTGATTGACTTATTTCACTAAGCATAATACCCTCTAGTTCCATCCACGTTGTTGCAAAAGGCAAGATTTCATTTCTTTTGATGTCTGCATAGTATTCCATTGTATAAATATACCACCTCTTCTTTTTCCATTCATCTGTTGATGGACATCTAGGTTCCTTCCATAGTTTGGCTATTGTGGACATTGCTGCTATAAACATTCCGGTGCATGTGCCCCTTCAGATAACTACATTTGTATCTTTAGGGTAAATACCCTGTAGTGCAATTGCTGGGTCATAGGGTAGTTCTATTTTCAACTTTTTGAGGAACCTCCATGCTGTTTTCCAGAGTGGTTGCACCAGCTTGCTTTCCCACCAACAGTGTAGGAGGGTTCCCCTTTCTCTGCGTCCTTGCCAATATCTATCAATTCCTGACTTGTTAATTTTAGCCACTCTGACTGGCTATTTGTAGTATTTGTATTTCCCTGATGCCGAGTGATGTGGAGCACTTTTTCATGTGTCTGTTGGCCATCTGGATGTCTTCTTTGCAGAAATGTCTGTTCATGTCTTCTGCCCATTTCTTGATTGGATTATTTGTCCTTTGGGTGTTGAGTTTGATAAGTTCTTTATAGATTTTGGATACTAGCCCTTCATCTGATATGTCATTTGCAAATATCTTCTCCCATTCTGTCAGTTGTCTTTTGGTTTTGTTAACTGTTTCCTCTGCTGTGCAAAAGCTTTTGATCTTAATGAAGTCCCAATAGTTCACTTTTGCCCTTGCTTCCCTTGCCTTTGGCAATGTTCCTAGGAAAAAGTTGCTGCAGCTGACGTCGAAGAGGTTGCTGCCTGTGTTCTCCTCAAGGATTTTGATGGATTCCTTTCTCACATTGAGGTCCTTCATCCATTTTGAGTCTATTTTTGTGTGTGGTGTAAGGAAGTGGTCCAGTTTCATATTTATGCATGTGACTGTCCAATTTTCCCAACACCATTTGTTGAAGAGACTGTCTTTTTTCCATTGGACATTCTTTCCTGCTTTGTCGAAGATGAGTTGACCATAGAGTTGAGGGTCTATTTCTGGGCTCTCTATTCTGTTCCCTTGATCTATGTGTCTGTTTTTGTGCCAGTACCATTCTGTCTTGATGATGACAGCTTTGTAATAGAGCTTGAAGTCTGGAATTGTGATGCCACCAACTTTGGCTTTCTTTTTCAACATTCCTCCGGCTATTTGAGGTCTTTTCTGGTTCCATGTAAATTTTAGGATTATTTGTTCCATTTCTTAGGAAAAAAAATGGATTGGATTTTAATAGGGATTGCATTAAGTGTGTAGATTGCTTTAGGTAGCATAGACATTTTCACAATATTTGTTCTTCCAATTCATGAGCATGGAATGTTTTTCCATTTCTTTGTGTCTTTCTGAATATCTTTCTTGAGTACTTTATAGTGTTCTGAGTACAGATTCTTTGCCTCTGGGTTAGGTTTATTCCAAGGTATCTTATGGTTTTGGGTGCAATTGTAAATGGGATTGACTCTTTAATTTCTCTTTCTTCTGTCCTGCTGTTGGTGTAGAGAAATGCAACTGATTTCTGTGCCTTGATTTTATATCCTGACACTTTACTGAATTCCTGTACAAGTTCTGGCAGATTTGGAGTGGAGTCATTTGGGTTTTCCACATAAACTATCATATCATCTGCTAAGAGTGATCATTTGACTTCTTCTTTGCTGATTTGGATGCCTTTTATTTCTTTTTGTTGTCTGATTGCTGAGGCTAGGACTTCTAGTACTATGTACAATAGCAGTGGTGATAATGAACATCCCTGCCACATTCCTGACCTTAGTGGGAAAGCTCTCACTTTTTCTCCATTAAGAATGATATTCGCAGTGGGTTTTTTATAGATGGCTTTGATGATATTGAGGTATGTACCCTCTATCCCTACACTTTGAAGGGTTTTGATCAGGAAAGGATGCTGTACTTTGTCAAATGCTATTGAGAGTATCATATGGTTCTTGTTCTTTCTTTTATTAATGTATTGTATCACATTGATTTGCAGATGTTGAACCAACCTTGCAGCCCTGGAATAAATCCCACTTGGTCATGGTGAATAATCCTTTTAATGTACTGTTGGATCCTATTGGCTAGTATTTTGGTGAGAATTTTCACGTCTGTGTTCATCAAGGATATTGTTCTGTAATTCTCTTTTTTGATGGGATCCTTGTCTGGTTTGGGGATCAAGGTAATTCTGGCCTCATAAAATGAGTTTAGAAGTTTTCCTCCCATTTCTAATTTTTGGAACAGTTTCAGGAGAATAGGAATTAATTCTTCTTTAAATGTTTGGTAGAATTCCCCTGGGAAGCCATCTGGCCCTGGGCTCCTGGGCTCTTGTTTGTTGGGAGGTTTTTGATGACTTCTTTAATCTCCTTACTGGTTATGGGTCTGTTCAGGTTTTCTATTTCTTCCTGGTTCAGTTGTGGTAGTTTATATGTCTCTAGGAATGAATCCATTTCTTCCAGATTGTCAAATTTGCTGGCGTATAGTTGCTCATAATATGTTCTCATAATTGTTTGTATTTCTTTGGTGTTGGTTGTGATCTCTTCTCTTTCATTCATGATTTTATTTATTTGGGTTCTTCCTCTTTTCTTTTTGATAAGTCTGGCCAGGGGTTTGTCAATCTTACTTATTCTTTCAAGGAACCAGCTCCTAATTTCATTGATTTGTTCTGTTGTTTTTTTTGGTTTCTATTTCATTGATTTCTGCTCTGATCTTTAGGATTTCTCTTCTCCTGCTGGATTTAGGCTTTCTTTGTTGTTCTTTCTCCAGTTTTTTTAGGTGTAGTGTTAGGTTGTGTATTTAAGACGTTTCTTGAGAATGGCTTGCATCGCTATATATTTTCCTCTCTAGACTGCCTTTGCTGTGTCCCACAGATTTTGAACTGTTGTGTTTTCATTATCATTTGTTTCCATGAATTTTTCAATTCTTCTTTAATTTCCTTTTTGCCCCATTCGTTCTTTAGAAGGGTGCTCTTTAGTCTCCATGTATTTGGGTTCTTTCCAAATTTCCTCTTGTGATTGAGTTCTAGCTTCAGAGCATTGTGGTCTGAAAATTTGCAGGAGATGATCCCAATCTTTTGGTACCAGTTGAGACCTGATTTATGACCCAGGATTTGATCTATTCTGGAAAATGTTCCTTGTACACTAGAGAAGAATGTGTATTCTGTTGTTTTGGGATGGAATGTTCTGAATATATCTGTAATGTCCATCTGGTCCAGTGTGTCATTTAAGGCCTTTATTTCCTTGTTGATCTTTTGCTTGGATGATCCATCCATTTCAGTGAGGGGAGTGTTAAAGTCCCCTACTATTATTGTATTATTGTCGATGTGTTTCTTTGATTTTGTTATTAATTGGTTTATATAGTTGGCTGCTCCCATTTTAGGGGCATAGGTATTTAAAATTGTTACATGTTCTCATTGGACAGACCCTTTGAGTATGACATAGTGTCCTTCCTCATCACTTATTATAGTCTTTGGCTTAAAATCTAATAGACCTGATATAAGGATTGCCACCCAGCTTTCTTTGATGTCCATTAGCATGGTAAATTGTTTTCCACCCCCTCACTTTAAATCTGGAGGTTTCTTTGGGTCTAAAATGAGTTTCTTGTAGACAGCATATTGATGGGTTTTGGTTTTTATTCATTCTGATACCCAGTGTCTTTTGATTGGGGCAGTTAGCCCATTTACATTCAGGGTAACTATTGAGAGATATGAATTTAGTGTCATTGTGTTGCCTATAAGGTGACTGTATATTGTCTCTGTTCCTTTCAGATCTACTACTTTTAGGCTCTCTCCTTGCTTAGAGGACCTCTTTCAATATTTCTTGTAGAGCTGGTTTGGTGTTTACAAATTCTTTCAGTTGTTGTTTGTCCTGGAAACTTTTTATCTCTCCTTCTATTTTCAATGATAGTCTACTGGATATAGTATTCTTGGCTGCATGTTTTTCTTATTTAGTGCTCTGAATATATCATGCCAGTTCTTTCTGGCCTGCCAGGTTTCTGTGGATAAATCTGCTACCAGTCTAATATTTTTACCATTGTATGCTACAGACTTCTTGTCCTGGGCTGCTTTCAGGATTTTCTCTTTGTTGCTAAGACTTGGAAATTTTACTATTAGATGATGGGGTTTGGATTCATTCTTATTGATTTTTGGGGGGGGGTTCTCTGCACCTCCTGGATTTTGATGCTTGTTCCCTTTGCCATATTAGGGAAATTCTCTCCAATAATTCTCTCCAATATACCTTCTGCTCCCCTCTCTCTTTCTTCTTCTTCTGGAATCCCAATTATTCTAATGTTGTTTCGTCTTATGGTATCACTTATCTCTTGAATTCTCCCCTCGTGGTCCACTAGTTGTTTGTCTCTCTTTTGCTCAGTTTCTTTATTCTCTGTCATTTGGTCTCTTATATCACTAATCCTCTCTTCTGGCTCATTTGTCCTAGCAGTAAGAGCCTCCATTTTTTATTGCACCTCATTAATAGCTTTTTTTATTTCAACTTGGTAAGATTTTAGTTATTTTATTTCACCAGAAAGGGCTTCTCTAATATCTTCCATGCCTTTTTCGAGCCCAGCTTGCACCTTGAGAATCATCATTCTGAACTCTAGATCTGACATATTACTAATGTCCATATTGTTTAAGTCCCTGGCCTTTGGTACTGCCTCTTGTTCTTTTTTTTTTTTTTTTGTGGTGAGTTTTTCCACCTTGTCATTTTGTCCAGATAAGAATATATGAAAGAGTGAATAAAATACTAAAAGGGTGGCAAAGACCACAGGAAAATGTGCTTTATGGTTAAATCAGAAGAGACCCCAAATCATGGGGGGAAGAAAAGGGGTAAAAAGAAGTTTGGGAAAAAAAATTTAAAAAAGAAAAAAATAAAGAAAAAACATAAAAAGGAAAATATATGTATTGTACTGTTGAATAGAACAGAGTCACCCACTTAATTTGGGGAGTATTTTGGTCTCTTAGAAGAAACTATCTCCCAAAATTTTAAAGAATGAAAAACATATATAAGGGTACACATGATGAATGGATGGAATATGACTATAAAGATGTAAAAAAAAATTTTTTTAATTTCTAAAAAAGGAGTTGATAAGTTGGTTGGGAGATTAAAGAAAAAGGAAGTGTAGAGAACTTGCTCAGGCTGGAGATTAGAACAAAGCCCTGTGCTAGATTTAAGGTATATTTTGATCTATTAGGAGAATTTGTATCCCAAAATTTTTTAGAAGAAAAAACCCTATGTGTATACAAAAAATAGTTAGAAACAATGAAGAATAAAATATGACTATAATAATGAAGGTTCAAAAAAGATTTTTTTGAAAGGTATTGTTAATATAAACTAGTTATAAAATGTTAAAAGAGGAAAGAGTAAAAGTTAAAAAAAATTTAGCATAGGAAAAAAATTAAAAAAAAAAAAAACTTTCCAAGACTAAGGAATCATGGGGAGAAAGCAATGAATTCCATGCTTTGCTTTCTCCTCCTCTGGAATTCTGCTGTTCTCCTTGGTAAGTGAACTTGGTCTTGGCTGGATTTCTTGCTGATCTTCTGGGGGAGGGGCCTGTTGTAGTGATTCTCAAGTGTCTTTGCCTGAGGTGGAATTGCCCCGCCCTTACCAGGGGCCAGGCTAAGTAATGCACTCGGGTTTGCTTTCGGGAGCTTTTGCTCCCTGATTGCTTTCTGTAGAGTTCTGGAGGATGGGAATGAAAATGGTGGCCTCCCAGTCTCTGGCCTGGAAGAGCCAAGAGCTTAGGGCCCCACTCCTCAGTGAGCGCTCAGAGCTCAATCACTCCCATCACCCTGGCCTCCGGCTGTGCTCCGAGCCCACCCAGCCTGTGACTAAGTGTCTCTGTCTCTGGCACACAGCCCTGCCTGGAGTCTCCAAACTCCGCAGATCCCTGTGTTCTTCCAGGAGTGTCTCTCTGGATCTTGTGGGGTCTCCATGCACAGAGAAGTGGCCCGTGCCACGGATCACAATTTAAGGTAATCCCGAGTTGCAAGCTCACTCCTCAGCTCCATCTCTGTAGCTGGCTTCCCTGCCCTAATACCTGTGAGCTCTGAGACACTCAGACACCCCTGATCCTTCTGTGACCCTGCAGGACCTGAGACCACGCTGTCCCTGCATGGGCTTCACTCCAGCTTTGCCTCTGGAGCAATGTCCCTCAGCGGAGCTGACTTTTAAAAGTCCTGATTTTGTGCTCCATTGCTCCGCTGCTTGCAGGGAGCTGTCCCCTCCCACACCCCGTGGCCTATCTTCCCTTTGCTTTGGATTCACTTCTCTGCTGGTCCTACCTTTCAGAAAGTGGTCGATTTTCTGTTTCTTTAATTGCTGCTCTTCTTCTCTTCGATCTCCTGTTGGATTTGTAGGTGTTTGGAATGGTTTGATAAGCTATCTAGCTGATCTCCTGCTACCTGATGTCATCTCAGCCTGCTACTTCTCCACCATCTTGACTCCTCCCATAATTTATCTTTCTGACAGTTTGTAGTTAGTGTCTACAAATGTAACAGATTTCTGCATATTACTTTTGTATCTGCAACTTTACTGATTTCATTTATTACTTCTAATAGTTTTTTGGGTAGAAGCTTTAGGGTTTTCTTCACATCTGTGAATAATGACAGCTTTACTCCTTCCTTTTCAATTTGGATGCCCTTTATTTCTTCATGTCTAATTGTTTCTGTGACTTCCAATACTATGTTCAATAAACATAACAAGAGTGAGCATCCTTGTTTTGTTCATGATTTTAGAGGAAAAACTTTAAACTTTTCACTTTTGAGTATGATTTTGGCAGTGGGTTTGTCATATATGGTTTTTATTATGTTGAGGTACTTTCCCTCTATATCCACTTTGTTGAGAATTTTTATCATAAAGGTATGTTGAGTTTGTCAAATTCATTTTCCACATCTATTAAGATGATTATATGATGTTTATTCTCCATTTTGTTAATATAGTGTATCACATTTATTGTTTTGTGGATGTTGAACTATCTTTACTTTCCTAAAATAAGTCCCATTTGATCACAGTTTGTGATTCTTTTAATGTATTGTTGCTATTGTTTTGGTTTGCTAATATTTGGTTGATGATTTTTATGTCTATGTTCACCAGGGATATTGACCTATAATTTTCTTTTTTTATAGTGTCTTTGTCTGATTTTGATATCCAAATAATAGTAGCCTTGTAGAATGAGTTTAGAAACATTCCTTCCTCTTCAATTTTTTGAAATAGTTCAAGAAGCCTAGGTATTAACTCTAAATGTTCGGTAGAATTTACCTGTGAAGCTCTTTGGTCCTGGACTTTTGTTTTGGGGAAATTTTTGCGGACTGATTCAATTTCATTAATAGTAATAGGTCTGTTCATATCTTCCATTTCTTCTTTGGTATGTTCTAAATCTTAGTATGTTGTATATTCCTAGGAATTTATCCATTTCTTCTGTGTTGTCCAATTTGTTGGTGTATAATAATTTTCAGTAGTTTTCTATGACCCTCTATATTTCTGTGGTATTGGTTGTAACTTCTTCTATTTCATTTCTTTTTTTATTTGTTTGGGCCCTCTTTCTTTCTTGATAAGTCTGGCTAAAGGGTTATCAGCTGTGTTTTTTTTTTAAAGACCCAGCCCTTAGTTTCATTAATCTTTTTATTGTCTTTGTAGTCTCTATTTCATTTATTTCCACTCTGATCTTATTTCCTTCCTTCTACTAACTTTAGGATTTGTTTGTTCTTCTTTTTCTAATTTAAGTATAAGGTTAAACTGTTTATTTGAGATTTTTCTTGTTCCTCGAAGTCGGCCCATATTGCTAGAAACTTTCCTCTTGGAGATGCTTTTACTAAGTACATGGATTTTGGAGCATTGGGTTTTCATTTTCATTTGTCTCTATGTATTTCTGGGTTTCCTCTTTGATTTCCTTATTCACCAATGGTTGTTTAGTTGCATGTTCAGTGCTCACATGTTTGTGTTTTTTCCAATTTCCTTCTTGTAAATGATTTCTAGTTTCATAGCATTGTGGTTAGAAAAAAATGTTTCATATAATTTCAAGCTTTTTAAATTTATTGAGACTTATTTTGTGATCTAACATGTGATCTGTCCTGGAGAATGTTCCATGTCTACTTGAGAAGAATGTGTATTCTGCTGCTTTTGGATTGAATATTCTTTATATATCTATTAAGTCCATTGGGTCTAATGTGTCTTTTAATGCTACTGTCTCCCTATTAATTTTCCATCTGGATGATCTATCCATTAATTTAAGTGGGGTGTTAAAATCCTCTACTATTATTCCATTACTGTTATTTTCTGTTTGCATCTGTTAATATTTACTTTATGTATGTTGGTAGTCCTCTCTTGGGTGCATAAATGTTTGCACATATTATATCTTCTTGTTGAATTGATTCCTTTATTATTATGTAATCCCTTTCTTTTTTCTCTTGGTACAGCCTTTGTTTTAATGCCTATTTTGTCTGATATTAATATTACTATACAAGCTTTCTTTTCATTTCCATTTGCATGGAATATCTTCTTCTATTCTTTCACTCTGTGTGTGTGTCTTTATATCTCAACTGAGTCTCTTGTAGGCAGCCTAGAGATGGGTCCTTTATTTTATCCATCAAGGTGTCTGAATTTGAAAAGCTCCACAGGTGATGTAGATATGTCGAAAGGTTAAAACCTCTGGCTAGAATGACTTGAGGGGTTTATCAAAATGTATGCTGTCTTATGTTCTTGTCAAGAACTAGTGATGGAGCATACAGAGAGAAGAGCATTCTTTCATTTCACAATTATTTTTGAGTTCCTCTTATTGCAGGCATTGTCTTTACTGCTGGATATATAATAGTGTTACTAACATTCCTGGCCCTTATCCTCCAGGGACCTACAATCTAGTACCTTTTTCTGGATGGTATTAGAAAAAAAGATGTATAAATTTCTAGTTACTCTTTGATTTTAAGTCTGGGCATTGCTGCTTAGTAATAAGTCATTGAACCTATGGGACCTTAGTTTCCTCATCAGTGAGGCAGGATAATAACTTTTCAGTGCTTTCAATAAATATTAAGCATGATCATACATAAATATGCATGTATATATGTACAAGGTATTATTTTTATTGACACCTACCTGGACTCACTTTTTTTCCCTTCTTTCATTTTTTGAATCTTTTCCATTTGGCCAGACTTTTTAGCAATTATAACTCTATCCTTGACTCACCATGCAGACTACAGCAAAAGTATCACTATTTGGTCCCAGTTTCTTTATCTTGCTGAGGACTCGAGGAAGGCTATATGAATACATTTTAAAGGGAAAACAAGGTTTTATTTAGATAGCATGGTATTTGACATCAGTAGGATTCTATCATGAACTTACCATTTTGATCCCAGAAACTTACTTTTGGCTTAGTCAAAGTTTGGAAACTTTCTCTTGGGTGTTAACTTTGTTCAATTCAGAGCTAACCAGTTAGCCAGCTTCCTATCTTGTATGAGTCACTCACCTCATATGCATCGTCTTCTTAGCTTTTTGCTGCAGAGCTCCCGGGAAGATAAGGAAGACATTATGATGCTATTTTGATATGTGTGTTATTTGTTACAAATACAAAAGGAATACAAATCTGGAGTTAAGAAAGAGGATAAAAATAGTCAATTTTGTCATGCTAATCTTAATTTAAAATCTCATTCTATAACAATTGGCCCTTTCTAACTCATATAAATTATGCATTATATTAGTTTCCTATTACTATTATAGCAGATTACCACAAATTAATAACTTAAAACAACGCACATTTTCTGCCTTATAGTTCTGGAAGTCAGAAATCTGGCATGGCTCTCACTTGGCTAAGATCAAGGTGTGGACAGGACTGTATTTCTTTCTGGAGGTTCTAGGGGAGAATTCATTTCCTTGCCTCTTCCAGATTCTTGAGGCTACTCACAATCTTTGGCTTATGGCCCCCTTTACCTTCAAAACCAGCAATGTGAATCATTTACATCTCCTTCTGACTACAGATTTGGAGAAGTTTCTCTGATTTTAAGGAATCTCGGGATTAGTTCAAACCCATTCAATTAATCCAGGATAATCGCTTTCATCACAAGGTGCTTAATCTGAATCACAAATCACAAATGTCCCTTTTGCCATCTAGGGTAACATACTGACAGGTTGTAGAGACTGAGGAGTAGACATCTTTGTGTGGTTATTAATCTGCCTACCACATGTATGTCTGTCTCATTTCTTCTAGTGAATCATAAGCTCTTAGGACCAAAATGTGTATCTGATTTGTTGTATTCTTCACAGAATCTATCCAAGTGTATTGAGTACAACAAAGTATTCAACCAGCATTTGTTGAATGATGCAGTAGAATTCAGAAAATTTAAAAGATTCATTGGAGCATAATATTGTGGTGTTTTAAGAATTCCTATAAGAATAGTTATTTAATATATCCACATATACTGGAAAATTCATGAACATTTAAAAAATGTATAAACATTGGCTTACAAAAATTACTTATTTTTATTTTTAGTGCTTATACATGACAATAATATATTACATTCCAGGATGTTCTGATGGTGTTAATTTCCAACTGGATTTCTGTCAGTAGAGTTTATGCCTGAGTGTTTTACCATGATGATAAGCACAAGTCAACACTTAGAAATCAGATGCCACAGGAAAGACTCAGTATTGCCTATCAAATATCAGCCATAGAAGGGTCAAGAGGAAATTAAACATTATAAAGCTGGCTTGGGTTCTTGCCCTGGACAATTAATTTGCTGATAATTTGCAATGTTCATCTCTTATAGAATTGAATGTGATGTGTTGCTAGACTCCCCAAAGGAGTAGCTTTTAAGAAATGTGTCTTGCATGGTTTGTATCACATAGACTTCTGCAAGTTGTGCAAAGCAGCCACAGACTCTGGAATCTATAATGAAGAGAAATAAATATTTCCGTATTGCATTTAGCAATTGCTATATATTAAGGCAATTTTGTTTAAAAATTATTAAGGGCTTTGTAGCACAAAGACCCTGTTAAATTACACAGAAAGGATTAGATTTAGGGGGTGGGGTAGACTGGGGGATATTGGATATGCAAGCGCAGATGGTCTTGATCGACTCATGAACACACCAGAGCCAAGTGGGAAATATATGTTTTGTGTGGTTAAGTATGTTGTAAGAAAATTGCCCCTGGTTCTTTCCTGTAAGAAAGTATGAGGAGGGAAGAGAAGGGGAGAGATGAAGATCATGTGGGGAAAGATGAAGCAGACACAAGACCAGCATATGTAGCAGATGTCTGGCAAAGAGAGGAACAAAGAGAGGGTGATGAGGAAGGAGAGCCAGATTCCTTCCTTGGAATGTGAGTGACTGATGAGAGGAGGAATCCTCTGTGCCAAGGATCAAGGTCACCAAGTGGATGTCTGTTCTATAGAAAGTTGCCTTGGGATACACGTGTAACTCTCCAACCACACTGCCTGGTGTCGTGTATGGAATGTCTTCCTATGAGGAATGGGTTTGTGCAGAGTTGTTTCTAATCCACCCAATTCCTTTCTTTGCCAGGAAGGCCTCAGACACCTGGGAAGGGTGTGGGCAATCTCAGTTATTCTGAACTCCATTCCAAATCCTTTACAGACCTTCCCTCTTATAATCCTCACAAGAACATTAATTGGTAGTTTGGAGAGTGGTGCCCCAGTTTATAGATTAAGAAACCTGACCTCAAGGAGACAGCCATACAGCTAGTTGATATTGGTACAGGATTTGTAAGCAGGCAGTCTGGCTTCAAAGTGCCAATTTTAACCCTTCACTGCCTTCATCAATAGTCTATGGTCTTACCTCTTTAAACTAATGATCCCCTTAGAAGGGTAATTGCAGATTTCATCTTTATAGCCCTCATAGAATTTGTCAGAACATCTATCTACAAAATAGGTGCTTCATTTCATAATAAATGAATTTTTAACTTAGGTTCTAATACACTTGTCAGAAACTATAACAAGCCTGTTTTTGTATCCCTGTTAACAGAGATGTGTTATAAGAAGGAATGGAACCAGTCTCAGCAACTCCAGAGCCAAACTGACAGAGACCTAGAGAATCAGAATGGAACAGTACTTTTAATAATCTCCAGCTCTGGTGATACATGGCAACCCTAATGATATTCTGTCATGTTCACGGTTCAATTTCCCTTCTACTTTGTTCTCTACATATTTTTTGCTGCCTTCAGGCTTCTACCCTTTTGTGTATCTTCTACTTTCTTTCATTTATTTCTCAAATCCTTTCCCACTGCTCACTGTCTTTGTACATCTCCCAGCCAGATTCCAAGTAAGAGCTTTGATGGGATCAGTCACTCCACCATTTTGTTGTGTAGAGTTCTCTAGCTGGACCCTTTTTTGGCCTTTGCTCAGTCTTTAGGTGGCTATCTCTGGGTTAGACAAACATTCTTTTGCTGGAGAAGCTTCAACCAGAGTTGAGAGAGGGGTGAGGATCACAGGATACAGCAATCTATGGATGGACAATGACCCTAAAAGGAGCCATGGGCTTGGCAGGGACCTCAAGACTTCTCAGAAGGGAGAATTCTTCCTTATTTGACTTTTCATATTCATATTCATGAAAATGGGCATAATTGTAGTCACAAAAGTTTGAAAATCTAAGGAAATGTGGTATCCCTGGTGTATATAATAAAAGAGGGTAGAACAAGAACAAATTTGCAAACAGTGCTCTGAGTCCTAAATTTTAAAATTGTGCTAAACATGTTTGGAAGGTATTGAGATGAAGCAGATGATTTAACCTTCAAGACTCATTTGTGGAATCTGTCAATCAAACCTAAAAACATAGCAAAAAAATAAAAACTAAGAGCCTACAACATGGGGCGCCTGGGTGGCTCAGTGGGTTAAAGCCTCTGCCTTCAGCTCAGGTCATGATCTCAGGGTCCTGGGATCAAGCCCCGCATCCAGCTCTCTGCTCAGTGGGGAGCCTCCTTCCTCCTCTTTCTGCCTGCCTTTCTGCCTGCTTGTGAACTCTGTCAAATAAATAAATAGAATCTTAAAAAAAAAAAAAGCCTCCATACATATAGTTATTCCAGTTGCCAAGGGTGCATATATATATATAATCACAATCCTAGTGATAAACATGGTATTCAATTCTTGGCACAACATAAATCAAAATCATTTAAGAAGTTTAGAAAGTTATGGAAACAGTTACAAAGAGCATTCTTTTTTGTCACAATCTTAAATTTGTAATCCCCTGTTCCCTTTTAGAATGCCATATGGAAAAGAAACAACATTTTAAATGGGTTTCTGAAGAACTGCAGTTGACATGAATACCAAAAAAACTTCATGAAACCACTAAATATTTGGCTTGTGTGGAGTCTACTTGAGGTTTTAAGAAGTCTGAAGACAAATTGTTATGTTAAGAGAAAAAGTCTTTAGACCATGGCTGACTTATCAACTGACCAATAACTTTCCCCACTGAACATTTAAATAACCCAGCCTTCAGAACTACAGACTTCCCTAATTAAGCAGCTTCCCCCACCCCCAGTTGTTTGGAATGGGTCAGTGTATTGCTTTGGCTTCCCTGGCAGGAGCATGCACAATGTCTGGTCTGGTCAGCCATCCAAACCGCTTTCCCATACATCAAGGATCCAGGATAATTTCACCAGACACTCTAAAGTGCAATTGCAATTTGCCAATTTCCATCTCACGTATCTTCCTAGAAAACAGATCTACACACAGCCCATAATATTTTTGCACATGGACTGAGATATAGATCTTGGTAGATGCCTCAGAAATCTGGAAATGGATATGCTGCTAGCTATAGTAGTAAATGAAGCATCTTTCATATTTGGCATAGGTGCACAATTACAAAGTGAATAATAAAAAAGGGGTTTATATTTGGGATTACAGTTTGAACTGTTTTGAAGTGTCTTCTAGATGTAAGAATATATAGTGAATTCAGAATCAGAGGACAATATGGTATTACAGCCATAGGGGTATAATGGACTTTCCTGAAGCCCTAAGTCCTTATAGAATTTTCAGATAAGACACCTTTGCATTCAAATTCCAAGTCAGCAGTTTCAGCAAAATTGTGTGTGTCAAAAGAAAATATATCAACAGGGGGTTCATATTTTGATTTCCTTGGACATTGCAGTGTGGAATTCTGCTGTTCTCCTCATGCTGGCCAGGGCTGAAAAATACTTGTTACAGAATTTCAGATGGTAACAAGGCCAGTCTGGTTTATTCATACCAAGTGCTGTTTAAGACATGCCACTTCAACTGAAGAGAGAAAAATGGGGCATCTTTCTGGACATCAGTGGAGAAATCTGTAAATACTTAGCTACTCTTCGGTCTAAGGTCACATGTGTACCTTTGACTTCATTCTACTTTTTATGAAAAGAGCTGTTTGGCTTTTGAGCTTGAAGGGAACAAACTTCCCTTCAGCTTCTCTCCCTTTTAGAACCAGATCAATATCTGCTGGTCACTCTTATTCTCAAATTTCGTGGGGGCTGCTCAGAGTTGAGCTGCCCTTATGCTTCCATGCCCATTGATGAAAGCTCAGCAGCTGGCTAGAGAACAGAAAGGTCAAGGCCAATGTCAGATCCTACCCATATTTAGCATTTTAAGCCCCAGCCTTGTCCCACATGGATCATTGCCTTCTCAGTCTCTGGGGGTTATAAGTACCAGGCTTTATTGGCCTGCTATGTATACGACAGTTCTAGCACTGTCATCTTTTGCAATCTAGCTATATTTCATCTGGCTAAGAATTTCCGTGGTATGAGAAGACTGTCTATAAGCTGAAGTTAGTACCTAATAAATTATAGGGCTCCAGTAGTGTTTGTGGAGGAGTACATGAATTTTATGTGATAGCTATTACTTTTGTAAACCCAGAGAGGAATGGAGCTTGTTTCTTGGGAGAGAACATTTCTTACTTAAGTCAGTGGATAATCATGTATAACATAAAGAATATATAAGTGAATATGGAAAATATAGTGAGGAGGAGGACAGCTGGGCATTGAGATGGAGATGGTTGAAAGGATAGAAATGGATAAAAAGTTTGCAGAAATAATTTTACCATATTTCATGGCTATTTCTGTTCTCCCAGGCAATCCCTCATCTTGAACTGATAAAATAGCCCCAGAGTGGAGGGGAGCAGTGGGATAACATTGTTGAATCCCTCTCCATTCTGCACTCTTCCCGACTATGTGACGAAATGTTCTGGAGTTACAAGTATGTGTGTATGGACATCTCTAATAGTTACCAAGGCAGAGGACTGTAATTCATCTTATTCTGTATTTCAAAGCTAGATTACTTGTCAAAACCTCTTTTTAGCTCTATCAACCCATGATTTCATAGTTCTTTGTGCCTCCAGTTCTTTTGTTTTGTTCATTTGAATTCTTCATAGCATCTTGGTGATCAGTAATATTATTTTTGTCTGGCAGATGAAAGTTGGACTTGGGGAAACCATATGACTTGGGCAATTCATCCCAATAAACAAGGATAGAACCATGTAGCAAGCTTAGTTTTAGAACATATCCAATTCTATAAATTACTAGGCCCCAGAAGAGCCTCCTCTTTCCAGTTCCTACTTTCTGTTCCATTTGTGTTCATTCAAGATCTGTCTTCTGTTGTGTGGGTCCACTGGCTTGTTATTCTGAAGTGGAAAGTCTTAAGATTGCTGTTCTCTCTGAGCTTGGCAAAGTGTTTCTGGGGAGTGTTTTAAGAGAATAAAGTATGATCTGTCATGTAACTGTTGCTAAGGAAGAGACACAAGACTAGAACCAGGAATTCCTGGTCATGCATAAGCTTCATGACCTGTACAAGGCCTATTGGTATTCTCTGCCCAACCTCATGGGAATATTATGTGACTAAATGAAAGGAAATTATCTTGACCTACTTGGGTTTGATGACCTCTGCATTCTCTTCCAGTTCTTAGATGCTATAGGTCTCTACTGTGGGTGGAGAAGTTGAAAAAGGGAGTCCAGAAGAGATTTTTAGATGATACATGATTTTAACAACTAGTAGACAAGTGATGACTGTTCTTCAGCTCCTATCTCATCCTCATCAATAAGAGTCATTCAAATGTAGGAACTTTATAACTGGAGGTGTTAATTGGGATAAAAATCAATGGTAGTCTCTGTCCAGCTACCAATGCTGTAGTTTCCATGAATGGTATATGCTTCTGTTGAAGTTTTAAAGCAGAATTTTGGGAAATTCCACACCTTCTACAGGGAAAATCCTTTTGCTCTGTTTCTTAGTGTTAATTTACTCCTTTTCTTCTTCTTTTCTTCTCTCTTTCCTAGTGAACTTTCTTTGTTCTTTCCTGTGCAAATAGCTCATTAGATCTGTTTCCATTTGAGTTCAGCTCACCTATAAGATCCATTGTCTAAAGATCACTGACCTCTTAGTTCAAATTCTTATCAAAATGGCATCTGAGTAACTTAATCAAGTCTTGGCTGTTTCTCCCTCTTGGGATATAGGTCCATTCTGGTTGGAATCAACTGTAGGAGAAAGAGGGCATGGGCAGAGAGCATAAGCATGGGCTTCCACTCAGGGTCTACAGATAGCACAAGCAATATCAGGCAGGTGTACCTTGGTTTGCAGTGTACAGTGAAAGAGATCTTCCACCAAGCTCAATACCTAGTTTTGGTTATAGAGGATAAACCTTTTACTTTGAACATGTGCTGTTTTTGGAGTCAGGAATTCTTTGTTCATGATCTTGGCTCTGCCTCTTACAAACTATGTGAATTTCTTATTACTTAACAGTTTTGCCATGTGTAAAAGGAGAGTAATATTAGTATCTTCTATTCACTTCACAGAACTGTGTGAAGAAAATATATATATCAAAAATATTTATAAGTTTGTGAATTTAGACAATGTTGCACATTTTTATATATTTTTCCAGTTTTATTGAGATATAATTGATATACAACACTGCTTTAGTTTGGTTTTGAGTGTACAGTATAATGATTTGATATATGCATATATTATGAAATGATTACCACAATAAGTTTCATTAACATCCATCATTTCAAACAGTTACAGTTTTTCTTCTTATGGTAAGAGTTTTAATGGTTTATTCTCTTAGCAACCTTCAAATACACAATACAGTTTCATGAACTATAATTACCACATCATATATTACAACCCCAGAACATGTAACTGGACATTTGTACCTTTTGGCCACCTTTACCCATGATAGGTTTTCCTTCTGAATCTGATAGATGCTCAGTATATTCCATGAGGTTCTGTAACATGTCTCAATACAAGGAAAATAATAAGAAAGTTGTTTTCTTATAAAAGGAAAAATAAAAACCTTCATTGAATACAGAAGAGTAGGATTTTCTATGGCTCTGTCCTCAATTTTCTTCTGCATTTCCATTTCCTTTGCCTGCTGAGACCTGGATTCCTGAAGGTCATATAGATTTCAGCAAGTAGCTGCATGGAGCCATTAGTTTCTGCTCTAAATGGAGAATTTCCTCTAGAGCACATCTACTGTTTGGAACTCATCCCTGCTGCTCAGCCCCCAAGTGAAATGACTGTCACTTGCATATTTAATACTAAAGTATTTATCTGGCTGCCATTCCTTACACATTATTCAACAGTTTATGAAGTTAGATTGTTCCAGAGTTTGCAGTTCATGAAGCAAGGGGTCTGTACACTGCAGTGGCCAGAGCTGAAAACTACATGGTTACCTGAATACTGGGGAGAGCAGAAGAGGCTAGAAAGAGTCCAAAAGTACATGGAGATTTCTTCTTACTTGTATTACAGATCTCTTTGGCATTATTGATCTGGGGAAGGTCCCAGGAGACCTGAGCTTCCTATATCTTCTCCCCAGGAAGCCTCATGTGAGTGGGTCAGGACAGTTGGATTTCCTGAAGGACTCTGACCTGCCAGTGAACAGTTCTGGTTTCCTTAAGACCAGTCTCCTTGATAATTACATTATAATATATTAACTTTAATGAGTTATTCATTTTAGTATAACAGTTCCTAGGAGATCTATTTGCTGATTGGTCCCACTGCTTGGGGAGACAGTATTACAAGAGCAGGATTGCTCTATAAAATATTTAGCTGGGAGTAAACAATACCACTTGACCAAAGCTGTTCTTGTTATGAGGTCACATTTCTGGTAAAGATGATTCAGGGATGTTATGCAGAATATTTTAACAATCTGAGTGTGTGAAGCACACCAATTGAAGGGGAAGTCTGACTAATCAGAGTAGGCAGCCCTTGCCCCTGAGAAAAACCCAGTGGGTTATACCAAGATGGGAAGATGGACATGTTTATTTCTCACCAGCAGCTTGGGCTCTTTTCCTAAGCTTCTAAACCCTAACTTACCATAATTATCGTATACTACAGGCCGCTATCAATCATTGGAGGCATGTCATGTTAAAAAATATTTGATTACTTTTATCCTTAAAATTACTCAACATTAAGAATTCAGCTAACAAAAAAATTTGACTAATGTAGAGTTATCTTTAAAAATTTTTTTTTAAGATTTTTATTTTCATTTATTTGACAGAGATCACAAGTAGGCAGAGAGGCAGGCAGAGAGAGAGGAGGAAGCAGGCTCCCCGCTGAGCAGAGAGCCCGATTCGGGGCTCGATCCCATGATCCTGGGATCATGACCTGAGCTGAAGGCAGTGGCTTTAACCCACTGAGCCACCAGGTGCCCCTAATTTTTATTTTCTTAAAAGATATTATTTCTGTGAGAGAGGGTGTGAGAGCACAACCAGGGGGAGAGGCAGAGAGAGAAACAGACTCTCCCTGCTGAGGGGGGAGCCCACCCCTGCAGGGCTTGATACAGGACCCTGAGATCATGACCTGAGAGGAAATCAAGAGTCAGCTGCTAAAGGACATAACCACCCAGGTGCCCCAATGCTGATTTCTTCTATATGGAAACATCATTGAATGGGGGAATGGGAACAGCAACTCTTCCCAGCCCTTATTTTCTACCTTTCCCACAGAGACAACTTGCATTGGTTCTGGTGGCATTCAGTGGAAACAGATGTTTCCTCTTTCTCAAATGATCTTTTGTATGTTAATATCCCTCCCCTGGAAGCCTTCCTTAGGCATCCTAGAGCATTTAACATATAGCATTGTAATGAAACATTGCAATTGAGATCTCCTATAGGACAGAAGCTCTTTCTCCTCAGGTTTATTTTATTTTACTTACTTCTAAAATGTTATGATTATCTTTTAAATCTCTTTTCTCAGCACTTGTTCCAGAGCTTAGCTCATCAAAAGATTTCAGTAAATAGTTTGTGGAAGTACAAATAACTCAATAAGAATATGGAGTATGAGCATTTTCTATCCCAGTTCAGAAAAACTCTTGGCACTTGCTCCTCTTTGTACCCTGATTACAGGGATTTTTTTTTTTTCCTTATCTGGAACACAGGGAGGAGCAGGGGTGGAGTGGGAACTAGACACCACTTGTTACCAGCTATGTGGAACTAAGATCCAAGAAGTAATAAAAAGGAAGTTCATGGAGACAGGTAATATAATTTGTAGTTTTGTGTTCACTGATGGAACCGTAGGACTCTCCTTTATGGGACAGGGTCAAAGGCTTTGGGAGAAAGAGCAAATAATTCTTTTTCATTCTCTTCAGATACAAATATAATTGGGTAAAATATAAATCAATGAGTTAGATTAAGACCTCTAAGTAATTTAAACTGCTCTTCTTTGCAGTTTTATCAGCATTTGTGAAAAATCAAGTTTTCAGTCGTGAAGATTAGAAAGACAATGGAATTGATGGCACACTAAAAGGAATTAATACCATTTTTAGTGTGAAAAGGTGATTGGGTCAAACATTTTATGTCTTTAAGTCACAGTTTCCTCGTCAAAAATGAAGATAAGAACAACTGCTTTCTCCATCTTCTGAAGACACATGCAGGTAATATTTGTAAAAATGAAATCTGCAATGTAGAAATGTAAAATATGCTATTTTCTGAGACTATTATCTTTTAATCCAAGGCTAATTGGGCATTCCTCTTTTAGCTGCAGATGTAGTTGTGAACTTTTGGACCTTTCATTAGTAGAAAACAGAGTACAAAATTTTCCTGGGAAGAAAATGAAACTAATAGCTGAAATGATTTGAGAAGATTGGTTATCATGTCTAATTTCCTACTGCTTTCCAGCAGTGTGGCCCTGATGATGATTATCTTTGAAAATCTCATGATATTGAGGAAATTCATCTTTATGACACCTTCAGGAAGAAAGAAGCAGTGACACACATGGGCCTCCCCTGGTTAGTGGAGGCTCAGATAGAAAAGCGGCCAGCCATAAAAATAGTATACTGAGATGTAGTTGGAATAGTATGATCTAAGTTGTCAGCCTGTGAATGTGAAGTCTTCTTAACTCTCTAAGATAGCCATTTCCTCACTGAAAGAAATGGGAGGATCAGGCCAATTTTTTCACATCATATATTCCTCTGCCTTCTGGCCATATTCAAGCTATCTCTACCATGCTTGCCTTGGACTCTTTCACTCAGCAATTGTAAATTTCCAATTGTAAGATACTGTGGTGGTCTATCCTTCCCAAATCATATATGGTGTTTTGGGGAAGTTAAGCTGTGTGGTGGTAGGAACCAGAAATCAAAGCAAATATATAATGCTCACTATCAGGCACTGTACTAGAAATAACAGTGCGTATATTTTATAGTGGGCACTATAGTAAAAATGATATGAATTCAGTCAATCCTCATATAATCATATGAGGAACATTCTAGAAATATTTCACTTTACAATATGAAAACTGAAGCAGAGGGAGGTCAAGTCATTTGTCCACAGCCACATATCTAACAAAGTCAAAACATGAGTGCAAACAGCCCAGATCCAAGGTTTGGTTGATAGCTTTAGTTTTAGCTCAATGAGAAGGGTTTAACTCTGGCAGTTTGAATAAGGAAGATGATTTCTTAGTAAAGTGCTAAGGTTGCCAACAAGGATTGAATTAGAATACCACTCACAGGAGAATCAAAGGTAACTCTATATAATAATATAACATTATTTGTCCCTCCTTTTTGAATGTCTCTTACACTTAGTATAAATATCAGTGTTAATTATACTTTTGCTATTGCAGGTGGGTAAGTTTTGCCTCTCCATTAGATTATAAACAAGTAAAGAAAAACAACTTTTTAATATATCTATCTATTATCTATCATCTATCTATCTATCTAGTTTTTCATTTATCCATTTACACTTCCTTCATAGTGTAAGACACATGGTGGGCACCTGTTAACAACTGTGATTAGTTCAGTCAAATCTTTTTTTCCTTTTCTTTTGATTCATTTACTTTTTAATCTTCTTCCTCTGAGAATTTTGACTGAATGTTAAAGATCTGGAGAATTGTCTCCTTTGCACTCTATATTCATCCCTTGAACAGCATTCTCTTCCAAATAAAGTAAGGGTACATTGGCTTCCTTTAGAAACTACACACCCAGAAAAGAGCAAAGTAAAAGGCAACCTTGGGGTAGTAGAGTTAGAGCAGTCTGGATAAGCCACAGTGGCATCTGTTTCTCACACATAAGGGATCAAATACAGAAAGATAAACAATAATCTCCTCCCCGCTGTAGTAATGGTCTATAAAACTGTGGTCGCTAGTTGTCAGGAGTAGTGCTTGAATTTCATGGGGTCTCCCCTTACCTGAATCATCAGTGCAGCTGGCATGGCTCATGGAACCCTGACTACTTCAGATGTTAATTCTAAATATGGAAAAGAGTAAATTCATATGGGATCTGGAATGAAAATGATTCCTTAAACTATAATGTATTCTCTCCAGGCACACCATGTCTGTGCTGAAATTTATGTGGACTGCAAAGAAAAATACACATAACACAGGCAAGTATGAAGGTATTCTGTTTAATAAGCTAGGATAAATTCTGTGTGATTTCCTAGATTTTATAGAGAAAAGAGAAGAGATTTTTCATGAATGAATTTTAAGAGATTTAAGATTGAAATGGAAAGTATATTCTCGCTTCTGAGCCTTTCTTTTCCTTACTGGTAGAGGATAAAAAAGTATTTTTTTAACCTCTTGTATTAATAATTCTACCCTGGGCACCTGGGTGGCTCAGTGGGTTAAGCCTCTGCCTTCAGCTCAGGTCATGATCCCAGTATCCTGGGATCAAGTCCCACATTCCACATCCAGGCTTCCTGTTCACCCAGGAGCCTGCGCAGCTGGGAGCCTGCTTCTCCCTCTGTCCCTCCCCCTGCTCCTGCTTCTGCTTGCTCGCATGCACTCTCTCTCAGATGAATAAATAAAAAATCTTAAAAAAATAATAATTCTACTCTAGTCATACAGTATTCGTTGATCAAAAGAAACGACCAAGTATGGGAAGTTCAACTTCAAATTTTTTAAATAATCTGGTTGTAATAGATGGTAAAATAGATTACAGACAAGAGATGGAATGAAAATTCTTGTAAACTTTTAATTTGCCATTTTAAGATCATTGAGTCGCTTATTAATCTGACATATAATGGGAATTGTGCTGTAAGGGCCTATTTAGCCAAAGTGGCTCCATCCCGGTTGAACAGCCATTTTGTTGTTTATGCAGTAAAACTTAAACTGACCCTGCCCTCCCCTCCCAGGGGACTTACTGAAAAGCAAGTCCAGAAAACCAGTCCCAGGTAACAAAGCCCAAATACAAGGGTGGGTCAGACCAGGTGGAGACATCCAATCAGTGGGGCATGCATACTGTCTCCCTAGCTACCAAGGAGTGTGGGCTCCGCCTTTTGAGTGCCTTTTGGGTGCCAATTCTGACCAAGGTGATAGGCTGGTTCAAATATCTACTATAGGGTAAATTGTGATTCAGTTGGTCACTTGTGTGTGACCTAGCATGACTATGCAGCTTTCTCTGTGTTTTGCAATCTCATTGGCCACCTGTGTGTGGCCAGGCTCAACCACATGGCCCTTGCCCTTTAAAAGTTAGTCAGTAAGGCAGGGAGAGTTCGCCCTCTCTGTAAGAGGCGGCCCTGACTGATTAGTTTGATTCTCGATGCTTGGCATGAAGTAAAGCTTTGCTTGACCTTTGCTTTGTATCAGTCTCGTTCCTTTCATTACGGACCCATCAGTGCTAGGTAGTGAAAATACAGCAATGAACGCTTGTTTTAAGCACATACCTCCAAATACCAATTAAATGTTAACCAAAGGAGACTTGAGTTGAGGAGCAAAGGCACTAAAAGTACAGGTTTCTGCCTACCTGCTTGTTTTGATACTTTATATTTCTTCTAACATCTATTTATGAAAATTATTTGATGCAGCTGAGGAGACCCTAGACTCTGAAATGTTGTAAGGAAAGGAAAGATACCAGGCTGCTTTTGGGAGGTTCACCTATGACTTAACACAAATGTGGTCAAAGGGGATGGTAATGACCCACACAGCAGGGAGGTTTTAACACGGGAATGGAAGAGTAGGATTCAATTATCGTGACTTCAAAATAAGCCAAACTGAGCCAGAACTCTCTGAGGCATATACAACAAATCATGTGTGGGCCAGTGCTCTCCAGCAAGGCAGAGATGTGTGATCTTTTTGTGTGCTAAATGCAGTTTCTAGGGAACTATAATAATATGATCACTTTTTGATTAGAATGAGATTTATTTCACTGTTGAAGATACACTGGCCCTTGATCAAGGGAGCTTGTCAGTGGATTATTAGGGAGAATGGAACGCTGTGGAAGTATTTAGCTAACATTTTAAAACTAAGTCTTAATTAAAAGCACTTGTGATATGCTGTAATACTGGTATTTGTTCTTGGATTAATTATTTCTTGCAGTTCTAACCAAGTAGCTCAAATAAGGGTTGTAAATAAACATAAATGTACCAAACATAGCCCCAGCATATACTGTATACTAGATTGTATTTATTTATTACTTTTCATTGTGTCCATTTATCCAGTCTTAGAAACCAAAAAAAGAGAATTAACATTGCATAGATGTCTATTTTTCCTTTGGCTATGTTACAAACTATCCGATCTGTCCAGAAACAGATCAAGCAAAGGTTTAAAGTGCGTGCTCTTCTCTTTACTGAATTTTTTTTTTCATTATAAGCACTAATTGCATACTTCTTAAAAAGTTTACATGTCATCTTGATTACCATGATCATGGTTTATTTTGGTTCATCTTTTGTGTGCATAACAATGGGAGCCTGGGGTTCTAGCCCTCAGTAATTTAACTCTAATAGCAGATAGAAGGCAAATACACAGATAGCATTTCTTAGTAGTTCCTCCACATACATTTAGTTAACCTTCTTATTTATTTTCCCAGAATGACTGCAAATAATAGGGACAATAAGCAAGGTGATTTGGTCTTCCAAGTCCTAACTATAAAATGGGTTTTGACTAATCCTTTGAATGAGGGAAGAGATATCAAAGAACAAGGTCAGTAAACTATGCCCCACATACCAAATGCAGGTCACTGCTTATTTTTGTAAATAAAGTTTTATTTGAACACAGCTCCCTTTGCTTATATATTATATATGACTATTTTCACACTAAAACAGTGCAGTTAAATATCTGAAACAGAGACCCCCTGGCCTGCAAAGCCTAAAATACTTACTATCTTGAAAAAGTATGTAAGTTCCTCTATCTAGAAAAAGAAGGAGAGGGTATTACAGTGAAGAGTGTAACACTTCATGTATCAAACTTGGGAGCATAAGTAATCAGGGAACAATGTGTAAATGACTCTGAGGTTAATTCCTAGCACCATTGATTTGAATAATAATTGGTATCTGGAACAGACTTCTGAGAAGGAAAATAAAGTCTAAGAGATTCTTGAATTCTGGGTAGAATGGATCAGAGAATCTAGAAGCTGAGAGATAATAAAGAATTTCAGATAGAACTTACTGAACATAAATTACCACTATAATCTAGTATTTGTTCATTTTTAACTGTTGCCCCTATAGGTAATAGATTAATCTGGAAATTGGTTTTACTTTTGATAGTCTCAATTTCAGATATCAGTAGTAGTATCAAATCGAGGGGACATCTAGACATAGAATGTAACATTCCATGGATATAGGAAAACTCTAGTCTTTACTCCGATTATCAATAGTAGAAGAGATATTTTTTTAATTTTTCATTTACTGAACTGTTACCATGTATCGGTATTGAATTTTATCAAATGTTTTTCCTATATCTATTGGAATGATTAATGGTTTTTCTTCTTTTTCTGTTAATATGATGAGTTATACTGATTAATTTCCAAATATAAAATCAGTATTGCTTTCTTGGAATAAGCTCTATTTAGTTATGCTATATTACTACATATCGTATTCTAATATGTTAAATGAATTTTTGAATGTATGTAAGAGATATTGTTCTTTTGTTTTCTTTCTATTTTTTAAATTTAGGTATAAATGACACACAATGTTACATTAGTTTCAATTATACAACATGGTGATTCAACAGTTCTATATGTTATGCTACCCTACCACAAGTGTAGCTACCATCTGTCACCGTAGAACTCTATTATGATACCATTGACTATATTCCCTATATTCTACCTTTTATTCCCATGGCTTATTCATTCAATAACTACAAACCTGTACCACCCCACTCTGCTTCAGCTATTTTGCCCCCCCGCATTTGTTCTATGTATTTACAGGTCTGTTTCTGCTTTGTTTGCTTGTTTACTCGTTTGTTTTATTTTTAGATTCCACCTGTAGGTGAAATGGTACAGTGTTGTCTTTCTCTGCCTGCCTCCTTCACTTAGCATAATACCCACTGGGTCCATCTGTGTTGTCACAGATGGCAAGATCTTATTCATTTTTATGACTAATATTTCACTAAATATATCTATCTCATCTTCTTTATCCATTCATCTATCATTGGACATTTAGGTTGCTTCCATATTTGGCTATAATAAATAATGCTACAATAAACATAGAGGTGCATATATCTTTTTGAATTGTCTTATTGTTTTCTTTAGGTAAATACTCAGTAGTAGAATTATTGGATCATATAATATTTCTATTTTTGTTTTTTGAAGAGCTTCCATAGTGTTTACCATAGTGACTATACCAATTAGCATTCCCATCAATGATGCACAAGGGTTCCTTTTTCTCTACATCTTCATCAACACTTGTTATTTCTTGTCTTTTTGATACTAGCCTTCTGAAAGGTAAGAGGTGATATGTCTTCTTGTGGTTTTGATTTGCATTTCCCTGATGATTAGTGATATTGAATATCTTTTCATATGTCTGTTGACTATCTGTATGTCTTCTTTGGGAAAATGTTTATTAGGTCCTCTGCCTGTATTTTAGGTGGATTATTTGTTTTTTTTGGTACTGAGTTTTATGAGTTCTTTATGTATTTTGGATATATATTTTTTTTAATTTTTAAAGATATTTTTTATTTATTTGACAGAGAGAGAGAGATCACAAGTAGGCAGAGAGAGAGGGGGGAAACAGGCTCCCTGCCGAGCAGAGAGCCCGATGCGGGGCTCGATCCCCGGACCCTGGGATCATGATCTGAGCCAAAGGCAGAGGCCTTAACCCACTGAGCCACCCAGGTGCCCCTATATTTTGGATATTAATGTCTTATCAGACATATGAGTTGCAAATATCTCCTCCCATTCAGTAGGTTGCTTTTTTTAAAAAATTTAATTTTATTTTATTTCTTTTCAGTGTTCCAAAATTCATTGTTTATTCACCACACCCAGTGCTCCATGCAATATGTACCCTTCATAATATCCACCACCAGGATCACCCAACCCTCCATCCCCCTCCCTTCCAAAACCATCTATTTTTCAGAGTCCACAGTCTCTCATGGTTTGTTTTTTTGAAGGTTTCCTTTGCTGGGCAAACCTTTTTATTTTGGTGTAGTTCCAATAGTTTATTTTTGCTTTTGTTTCCCTTGCCTGAGGAGACATCTTATGTATTTGTTTGAAAAATGGATTCATAAACTTTTCTTTCTCCTCTATTTTCTGGAAGAATATGTGTGAAATCGGTTTTACTTCTACCTTAAATAATTGGTAGAATTCATCAGTATAACAATCTTTCTACCAGTTTTTTCATGGGAAGATTTTGGGTTACAAATTCAATTTCTTTTACTTGTTTTGGTTTTGTTAATTTTTTTTTATTTTTTTTTTTTAGGTTTTGTTAATTTTTATCTATGAAGAAAGTTTCTATTTCACCCAAGTAATTGAATTTTTTGGCAGTAATTGTCTATAATTTTTTTTATTATTCTACTAATATCTGTACTATCTGTAATGATATCCTTTCTTTGTTCTAATATTGATAATTTGTATCTTTTCTGTTTTTCTTGAAACTAGAATGTGAATTTTCTCAATTTTTTTCTCAAAAACTCAGGTTTACATTTTGTTTTTTAAAAGCTTTCTAATCCACTCCTTCTTGCTTTTGTCTCTATTATTTCTGTCTTCTTACTCTGATTTTAATTTACACTTGAAGAAATGTCTTATAAACTCCTAAGGCTTATTATTGATTATTGGTTTTAGACCTTTTATTTTATAATATAAGCAAATAAAGCAACAAATTCACCATAAAAAGCTAATTGTACTCACTGATTTTGACATTATGTTTTCATTCTTAGTTCAAAGTATTTTCTAATTTACTTTGTGATTTCTTCTTTAATATATGGGATATTTAGAACTGTAATTTTTAATTTACAAATACTTGAACATTTCCCTCTTAGTTTTCTGTTATTATTCCCTAATTCAATTCCATTTTAGTCAGAGAATATATTACATATATTTCAATCCTCTCCGATTTATTAAGACTTATCTTATGGGCCATCATATAGTCTATTTTAGGCAATCTTTAGTATGAAATTGAAGAGTGTATATTATTCAGTTATTGGATGGTATGTTCTATAAATGTCAGTTTGATCAAGTCAATTGATAATGTTGTTCAAGTCATTAGTATTTTTTGCTGATTTCCATTTACTTTTATCAATTACCAAGAGGATGTTGAAACCTCCAACTGTAATTAGATTTTGTGTACTTTTCCTTTTTTGTTCTTTCAGTTTTTCCTTTGTGTAATTTGAAACTTTGTTATTAGGTGCATAAACATTTAAGATTGTTATTTTTGTTTGTTTTTTTAATGAGTGGACTCCTTTATCATTAGGAAACATACTTCATTACCCCTAATAATATTCCTTATTCTGAAATCTACTTTGTCTGATATTTATATGCTACTCCAGGTTGCTTTTGATTGGTGCTTTCATGTTGTATTTTTCATCCCTTTACTATTAATCTATATTTTTAATATTTAATGTATATCTTTTTTAAAAATCAAGACTTTGATAATCTTTGCCTTTTAATTGGTATTTAGGCTATTTGCATTTAATGTAATTTTGGCACATTTGGGTTTAAATCTACCATGTTGAATTTATTTTCTAATTATTTCACTTGTTATTTATTTTTCTCTTTTCTTACTTTTTACAGATTAATTAAATATTTGAAATTGAATATATCATTTTATTTCCACTATTGGCTTGTTAACTATTCCATTTGGTTCAATACATTATTTTTTCTTTAAAGAGTTAATTATCTCTTAAAGATGATAATTAGATATCTTTTAAAGGAGGTAATTAGAAAAAAAAGTCTCCTAATCATTTATTTAGATTTCTGTCACTCTCTCAAAACTGGTTATTTTGTTTGTTTTTTAAGGCATTTATCATGGTTGGACTCAGACCGCAAATTTTGCCTTTCAGATAACTGCTAGACCTTTAGAGATTTTTTTTGTTTTTCTTTTCTTTTTTTTTTTTTTTTAATTCTTAGCTGAGTGGCTTAAAGTCGGCTCCATGCATTCATAGCTCATGGGTACCAAGAGATTTAGGCAGAGTGCATACACAGAAACTGTGGCACTCCCTCCTTACTGTGCTCTTTTTCTGGACACTCCCTCACTTTCCAGCGGTTGTACTCGAATTTCCAGGTCTGAAAGACATAGTGTTTTCTACTGAGTTTTAGCCGTCTACATGGTGCTAAATGCAGCTTGATCTCAAGCTAAAAAATTTACCTTCTAATTCCAGAATTTACCTGATGTTTTGTGCTATCCAATTCTTTCATGTAATTTCTTTGGCATTTTGTCCAGAGATCATGGTTATTATTTGCAGGAAAGTCAATCTAGTAGAACATATTTGTCTATGCTACAAGGAGACCTATGTCTATGTATGCCAGACATAGTATCTATGAAGACCAGTTTGGGACCCCAATGCAGACCTTTTTTTATTCATAACTCCCTACTTTCAGGAATTTTGTCCCAAAATTTCTAGCTGCCTCAGCCTTCCCAGGTTTAATCCCCATCTCTTCAGCTCAGTGTCACCAACTGTACTTTGTCTGCATTTCCCCACCCTGTATTATGTTTCGTTATTGGCCCCAAGCAAGAAGCCAGTATGAATGTAAAGTTCACCTTTGAGTGCTGTGAATTGTGTAAGACTGATGATTCACAGACCTGTACCCCTGAAGCAAATAATACATTATATGCTAATAATAATAATAATAATAATAATAATAAAATTAAAAAAAATAATAAAGCTCACCTTTGTTTTTTTCACCTTCTCTTAGGCATCCCAGTCCTTCATTTTCTGTTTTATCATATTGGAAAGTAGTTGTTTCATATATTTTGCCAATTGTTTACAGCAGGAGATTAATTTCAGTTTTTGTTATTTCATTATAGTTGGAAGAAACTTTGTGGCTTTATTTATTTTTTTTTTTTAAAGATTTTATTTATTCATTTGACAGAGAGAGATCACAAGTAGGCAGAGAGGCAGGCAGAGAGAGAGGAAGAAGCAGGCTTCTGAGCAGAGAGCCCGATGCGGGGCTCGATCCCAGGACCCTGAGATCATGACCTGAGCCGAAGGCAGCGGCTTAACCCGCTGAGCCACCCAGGCGCCCCTGTGGCTTTATTTTTAAAGTAGTATTTGAGATCTTTCTCACTTCTCTCTGTCTCTCTCTCAAATAAATAAGATCTTCAAAATAATGGGGTGGCTGGGTGGCTCAGTTGGTTAAGCATCTGCCTTAGGCTCAGGTCATGATCCAGGAGTCCTAGAATCAACACCCCCCATCTGCATCTGACTGCTCAGCAGCTATCTGCTTCTCCCTCTGCCCCTCTGCCCCTCACCCCACTTGTACTCTCTTTCTCATTCTCTCTCTCTCTCAAATAAATAAATAAGATCTTAAAAAAATAGTAATTGAGGAATACAAAATAGATAATTATGCCCATTTATACATATTTTGAAGCACTGTTCCTACTTTTTAAAAGAATATTTACTGTAGAATATTTGGAAAATATAGGAACAAGAAAATAAAATTCTAAAATCTAACCAACAACAGACAATTGATATTAACATATAAATGTATTTCCTGGAGTTCTTACAGGTTTTTTTAAGACTTTTCAACATTATAAATGTGTTAGTATAATGTGCATTTATTCTATATTAAATAACATATATACTATAATAATTTTAATATATTTTAATTTTAACATATACATTTTATATCATATATAATTTTAATTTTTTAAACGATTTTGTTTATTTATTTGACAGATAGAGAGCACAAGTAAGCAGAGCAGCAGGCAGAGAGAGAGGGAGAAGCAGGCTCCCCACTCAATGGGAAGCTTAATGCAGGGCTTGATCCTGGGACCCTGGGATCATGACCTGAGCCAAATGCAGCCACTTAACCAAGTGAGCCATCCAGGCGCCGCTATATTGTATATATAACTTTAAGTAGTTTTAAGGGATTATTCAGAGATTCACGGTATGATGACAGCTAATATTTGTCCCTGGGTTGTTTATTGTTCTCTCCTCATTAAGCAAAATTACTCAGATCATTTAGTATGACTTTTGGCCATGCAAAAAATATTTACTGAAGATACTTAGCTAGGTTTTGCTCTGTGTATCTCTATTTTATGGGGATGGGTGAGGAAAGTCTTTTGGCAAAGTGTTTCATGCATGAAGAATAGTTTCACTACCCTAAAAATTGCCTGTGCACTACGACTTCTTCCCAGTCTACTACCCCTGAATCCCTGGCGACCACTGATCTTGTTAGGATCTCCATAGTTTTACTTTTTCTAGAATGTCATATAGTACCCTTTTCAGATTGGCTTCTTTCAGTTAGCAATATACATTTAAGCCCCTCTATATCTTTTTATGATTTGATAGCTCATTTCTTTTATTGCTGAATTATATTCCATTGTGTAGATACACCAGTTTATTTATCCATTGATCTATTGAAGGACATCATGATTTCTTTCAAGTTTTGGCAATTATAAATAAGAACTTATTTGGCAATTATGAACAAAACATACATGTGCAGGCTTTTGTGTGAACATAAGTTTTCAATTAATTTGGGTAGTTAGGTGAGATTGTGTTAGTTTTGTTAGAAATGGCAAATGGTCTTCCAAAAAGGCACACCATTCCTTATCTTTTAATTTTTATTATATAGAAGTTTTAAACTTTGATTTAGCCCAATGTATTACTTTCATGATTTGTAACTTTTGCTTTTTATTTTTTTAACTTTGACTTTTAAAAATGCTATAAAATCTAAAATACTCTGTAAAATCTCTGTGATAGTTTAAAATTTTATTTTTACATTAATTTCTTGAACCTGTCATTCTTTTCCTTCCACATTCTGTCCCAACTCTAATTTTGCCTCTTATCTTCAACATAACTACACTATTCAAGCCAGATCAGTCTGCCTGTTGGCTCCAAAATGATTCATCAAGAGCCCTACTTCCATGCCCTTGATCATGTTGGTTCCATTGCCTAAAGATTTCATCTCTCTCTAAGTTTAAGTTCTACTCTTTCTTCAAACTTGAACTAAGTTCGGTCTCCCCTTTGTGGTCTCCTCTGACCTTTTTTCATTTGCTTTTAAGACCCTTCTCTCATTTTTCAGATCCAGGATGTAATATTAACACTTGGGTCAGTAATTTCTGAGTATTTTATTAGCAGCCTAAATATAAGAAAGGACTGGTCATGGAAGAAATACCACATCTTAAGGATTTTCTACATGGTATTTCATTTATTTATATATTGTGGGAACTCTTAATTTTTCACACATCTCCTAATTTATTCCTCTGCTCTAAATCATGGGGTGTTCTATTTGTCTTGGAAAAGCAAAGTCTCATATTTTATTTCTTATTAAAAAGTTATGCTTGGTTTAGACATTCATAAGATGAAATAATAATGCTTTGTGGTTATGGAATATATTCCATTTATTATGCATCACTACGCAGTATTCAGTAGATAGTAGATTCAAATATCAGTATATATTATTCTTTCCCACATCAGTAGCATTACACACATAGTGTGAGAATCTGTAGCCCAAATAAGCCACAATTAGGCAACTGCCAACATTCCTGTTCTAGAGAAGCTTGAATTCTTGGCCTGGGTGTGGCTTATGACTTTCAGTTTAGATCTGATCTTTTTACATATCCCAACAAATTTCCTAACCAAGTGCCATTAGTCAGATTTTCCCCATCACCATCTCCCTACACCCAGACTCTGCCTTCCTCATCAGTGACTAAAGAGAAGCAGAGCCATGTTATCCTTTAAGTAATTATCTGGGTGGAGAAAAATATTAGTATGCTTGATATTCAATTCATTTTCCCAGCTATGATAGGCTTGTCTGCAAGAATGTATCACTGTCAAAGTTTTACAAATATTTATCAAAACCACCCTGTTGTCTTTAAAACAGAAAGTTGGAGATTCCTCCTTCCACCAGCAGAATGTCATGGGTCTGGATAAACGACAAAGTTTTCCCTTAAAAGATTGGACACGGGGTGCCTGGGTGGCTCAGTGGGTTAAGCCTCTGCCTTCAGCTCAGGTCATGATCCCAAGGTCCTGGGATCTAGCCCCCCATCAGACTCTCTGCTCAACAGGGGGCCTGCATCCCCCACCCCTGCCTGCCTCTCTGCCTACTTGTGATCTCTCTCTCTCTGTCAAATAAATAAATAAAATCTTTTAACACAAGAAAAAAACTGGACATATTCAGAATAAAAGAATAAGATAGGCCACAATCAGGATGGCATGAAAGATTCTACTCACCAAGGTCAAAGAACTTGAGACATTACAGAGCAAACTACCTCATCCAAGTTTTGCTATATTATTCCATTATTTTCCTCTAGAAAACTTTACTTTGATGATGGAGGTGCTGGTGCTGCTTTTTAGATAGGGGATATCACAAGGATTACAAACATTAAATAACATTAATATTAATAATATCAATATTAAATAACGGTTCATAGTGGTGGAATTATTGCATTATTTACTCTTTTGTCTTTTTTCTTGAAGTTTTAATTTTGGTTATTAGAATTAAAAAAGAACTTATAAACAGTGTACCATGAACTTACATTTTACATCAGAGTTAGGATACAAGGTGGAGGATGCAGAGGATGAGATTTGTATAGAGTCAAAACTAATCCTGGTCTTTTAGGAAGGTACACATTGGAGATCAGTATAGCATCTCTCAAGTAGTCCAGCGCAGCTTTTTTTCTTCAGCATTGGAATAGGTCATTTATATTTGGACGGAGCACCATGTAAAGCAGTTGACTTGTATTTAGGTTGTGTAAAACACTGTGTTTTAAAAAATACACATTTTTTTTACACAGTCTGTATCTAGTAAGGATGCATACTAAATCTAGTAAAAATATACATTTTTCCATAGTCTTAACCTAGTGAAGATAGATACACTGTGAGATGTGTTCTGGAACTGAGATCAATAGAGGAAACAGTAGAGTTCAGACTCCCATATCATGCTCAGATTATAACATTATTATTAAGTGGACAAATGGATGGAATTGATGAATTTGGATTTTGGTTGCATTTGTTTGTCTTGTTTTGTCTTCTTTTAGAGCCTGTATGGTGGTGCTTGTATGGTAAATTTGCATAAGTTAAGTACTTACAAATGTAACTTCACCATAAAATTGGTAAAACTGTCACCAACAATTTAGGAGTATAAAAATGTCTTTGATATTTAGTGTCTGGTTTTGTCCAGTAAAGTAACGTAATATATGTCTATGTATTAGAAATTGGCTTGAAATACTTACCTATAACCTACTTCTCCAACTTATCTTGGCAACTTCTACTCATCCCTAAGCTTCACACATACCAAATTACTTTGTGCAGTTTCTCAAAAGACCATGGCGTTTCTAGCCCCATGTGCCTTTGTATGTGCTGTTTCTACTACTCGGGACTTGGCAGAGTCCTAATTCTGCTTCATATTCTCAATACCCCAAACCCACCTGGAAACCTACTCCTCATCTCTTCAAAACTAGATCAAGCATCGCTACTTCAGTGAAATTTTCACTGATTCTGTATTATCACTGCACTTAATACATGCTTTAATTAGCATATTTGTACCGTATTTACTTTTATGTTTATCTCTTCAATTAGATCATCCATTTAAGAGCGATGTTTGTTAATATCTGACTTTGTATCCTCATGAACTCACAAATCACTCTTCATGATTATTCAATAAGTAATTAATAATTATTTCTCCTCAGGATGTTAAGTACAAAACCCAAAAAACAAAAACAAAAAAAAAGAGGCTGATTCAGTGTGAGTAATCCAAGCTAAAATACCCTTTTCTCTGTTTATGTTGTCTGTCACCATCCTTTTACATGTGTCCATTGGAAATGCAAGCCTGTCTACATTTTCCATAGGATCTGATCTCTGTTAAAAAAAAAAAAGAGAAACCACCACATGCTTTCCAGGAGCTCTCCCTAGAGAGTGGTGCTTTGCTACAAGTTCTGCATACTCTGGGTATACCAGTGGCCTGGTGTTTATCTTCCCTATCAGTTGAAACCACACACTTTAATTCATAATTTGGTGAAAAGATAATTTCCCACTCAAACTGGGATGTAAGCCGAGTTCCAGTAGGGAATCCAGAGTGATGGAAGAATTTCTGCTTTCTCCTAAAATCACAGAAAGGTGAAGTATACTCAGTGAACCTACTGAATTTTAGAGGTAGAACATTGCATGATAAAGGGAAGATGTCATTCCTCCCTAATGCTATCCTACATCTTCTGACATTTCCCATCACTTTATTAAGTGATTAAGCTCGTGTTTATAAAGTTAGTGTGCTAGAGATGCCCTAACTTATTCGTAGGCATTTCTGTAAGTATTTGAAATTGTATTCACTGTTTTTATTCACTTGAATTTTTTAAAAAATAAATACTGCTAAAACAAGAGCATAGATATAACTAGTATTGAAAAAGTCTACTTTAATTATAGAATATCATAGTTGAGAGTGGTTTCAGACAGAAGTTAAAATCTTAAAAAAAAAAAAAGAAATATAATTCTTTATAGCCTCTTTTGACATATAAGGAAAAGCACCAGGCCTGAAAAGATGTTATGACTTTCCTCAAGGTCACCTAGCCATAGTTTAATTCCTGGACTTCAACCAGCTCTTTAGAGCTTCAGACAGTGTTCTCTCTTTTAAAAGGTGATGAAATTTAGGGTGAGATTGAAATAAATACCAATAATTTAGTGTAATAGAAGATTATTAAAAATAATTTTGGGCTGCAAATTAGAAATGATAGGCATTCCCTTCAAAGAATATGTGTATTAATAAAGTTGACTAAAGTTAGAAATGACATTGGTATATAGCCAAAGGAAAATTACTATCAAATGTACAGTGGTGTAAGTGAAATAAATGAATACAGTTAAGATGTCTAGGTCTTCACATGGTTCAGTGCCTGTTATAATTTTAAAAATCCTTTTTATTAACTCATCAGTGATTGAGTATACATAAAGAGAAATGGCCAAGATTAAAAATAGTTGAAAGTAATTTTCTCATGAAGATATTGATTTTTCCCAGGAAATAACCATTCTTGCTAACACACAAAAATTCTTCACATGTGTAAGACATGTGGAATCTTTCTACCCCAGGGTCTTAAAATCTTGGACTACATGGATGATTATAATTTAGGGTCATTAGGTTTTATTTCCTTGTCTTTTATAGAATTTTATCCTAAAGTTTCCAACCAAGTCAGATATTAATGTATGTCTTAGCAATTGTCTTATAACCAAGGAGAGTACTCTGTTGATTCTGTCCCTAATAGCTGGATTTGCCACATAAAAAGTGACCAAAGGAAATTTTTCATGTCTGAAAAATGTACACAAAAATTATTAAATGTGTTAATTTCTTCTAAAAGTATGTGTAAACTAGACATCTGTTAAAATTATCAGTGGTAATTTTTTTTATGCTGGGCCAGTCTGAGGAAAAATTAATGACCAGAAGTCTTTTGTCTGCCTTCTTATACCCTTCTCAAACACCTCATGCCACCCTCAGGATTTCTAGAACCTTGAATTACAGAACCTTACTGGAATCTCACTTCCTGCATTAATCCTCTAATTGGGCCTTCCATGTCTCACATTAAACTATACCTTCTTGTATCCCATCTAGTCAAACCTCTGATGGTAAAATAAAAATTATTCTTGAATTAATGTATTATCTTCTCATGTAATTCTTATGTAATTGTGCACTTAAGCAAAGTTTTCATGGAGGTACAATTCCTTAATCCAAAGTAGTATAGTCAATGGCATCAATATATGACAAACCAGAGGGGATGTGATATATTTGGGATATCAGTTGCTCTTACATCAGACTCCATAGGGAAATCTCTGAAAGTTTTCATGTTGTGTTAGTTACTGCGGAGAAACAGAACCAATAGAATATATATTTATGGCAGCATTTATTTAAAAAATTGGTTCATGTAATTACAGAGGCTGAGAAGTCCCAAGATCTGCAGAGAGCAAGTGGAAGACCCAGATATAGTGGTATACAGTAGTGGTCTGGAAGCCTGCAGACTCAAGACCCAAGAACTGAGTTTTCATTTTGTGTTTGAAGGCAGAAAAAGACCAAAATCCCACCTCAAGTAGTCAGAAAGGTAGAGTACCTTCTTACTCAGCCTTTTTGTACTATTCAGGTATTCAATTGATCAGGATTAGGTCTACCCATATTAGGGAGATTAATCTACTTTTCCCAGTCTACTGAGTCAAATATTAATCCTATCTAGAAACCACCTCATAGAGACACCCAGAATAATGTTTGGTCAGATGTCTGGGCTTTGTGGCCCAGTTCAAGTTGACACATAAAATTAACCACATGTGGACAAAGAATAATTTTTATCTCCAAAATTCTACTCTTTTCTTTTTTTTAAGATTTTATTTATTTATTTCACACAGAGAGAGAGAGTACAAGCAGGAGGAGGAGCAGAGGGAGAGGGAGAAGCAAGTTCCCTGCTGAGCAGGGAGCCCTATCTGGGACTCGATACCAAGACCCCAGGAATCATGACCTGAGCTGAAGGCAGTCGCTTAACCTACTGAGCCTCCCAGGTGCCCTATCTGCAAGATTCTAGACAACAGACTGGAAATAATGGACAAAACTTATGACAGGCCCATTTGGGCTCATTATAGGAAGAAGTTTCTAACAGTTACAATTATATGAAAAAGATGACTGTCTTATTAAGAGAGTGAGCTTCCAGATCTTCAGGCTGAAGCTGATCTGTAATGGATTCTTTAGCAGGGATTCCTGATTTGAATGAAGGTTGGACTACATACCCTCAAGAGGTTTCTACTCTAGAGAATTATAATATCCTCAGTATTTAGGGGCCCAGTCTTATTTTTTTATAATTTGAGTCAACCCTCTGTTCTCCGTATCACAGCCAGAAGGGTCTCTTCAAAATACTTTTCTGATTGTGTTGTTAATTTATTAAGGAAGTTCTTCCCCAAGTTGATGAGGGTGTACAAAGGAGGAGCCAAGCCTGGTCCCAATATCAGCCTTTCTCCAGGGTAGACTAAAGCAAAAATTACATCCCAGAGCTGATCCCCTAATTTATGAGCTGTCCTAGTAGCTGATAACTCCCAGGCACTCCCCTCTCTCTCTGCACCTGTGAGCAGAGCAGCTTCAGTCACTCAAGAACAAGCCCCTGAAGCATGGTACTGGAGTAAGCCATTAGGAGCACATTTCAGAGGAGCTGGGGAATGGATATACAGAAAGAAACCAAAAGACGATTCTGAGGTGATCTAGGCAGATAATTGACAGTGTTCCCATTGTGTTTCATTTTAGTTTGGAATGATATATGGCCCCAAATGCCAGCATGTTAGTGTTAAGAAACCCTGTGGATGACATGATAGATCACTTAAAGAAATGATCAGCCACTCAAAATCTTATAACAAAAACAATTCCTATATTTCATTTTATAGGAAAAACATTTTTCCAATATGTCAGATAGTCTCTATGAATAATTAATTTGTTTATTCTTAAAATAAATATCAATTAAGTCCTGAGCTATAAAAAACTTCTATGTTGTTGAGTTTTTTGTTTTTTGTTTTCAAACTGTCTGACAGTTGGAAAAACTTAGGAGGTAGGGGAAATGGGCTTCCATTTAGTTCTATGTTTTTCAGGAACAAAGCAGAGAGTGAGATTGACATTTTGCTAACTGTTTAACAGCCAACATTGCCACCTGCTACCTTGAGGCAATAAGCAGTCTGTTGGCACTCTTGTGCTTGATGAGAAAACCAAGGGATGATGAATAGCCAGTCCCCAATATCAAACAGGGTGCACAGCAGTGGCTGGCACAAGATGAATTGTTTGCTAAGAAAATAGAATGGCCAGTTGAAACTTCCAGACCATTGATCAAACTTGTTTGTAGCCAACAATTAGTGTTTTGCTTTTGGCTGCTAGAATCTCACTACCCTTCCTGGTTCAGAAGGAAGCCAAGGACCCTTCATCTGTTTATACAGACCATGTGTAACTACAAACAGAACTGTACAAAGTTGTTCCTTTGGAGCCCAGGCATCCATGTACTTTCCCTGTATATAAGCCAAAAAAGGAATGTGTTCATTATTTTTTATTGCCCTGTGGGTTCTTGCTACAGATTTACTAGTGGTATGACTTAACCTATATTTCCAACCTGCAAATGGAAGAAAGTTTAAAACTAGTAGTTCCTTTTATTGTTAATAGAAACCGGGACTTTTTTTTACCCCATTTATGAATGCTGAAAGATCTCTCCATAGACTCATCAATTTTACTTTATAGACTTAACTGAAAAGTTGATTAACCCATGGAGTAAGTAGCCACACCTAGCAAGGTGCTCCTTTGTAGATGTGGGGAAATGACATTCATAGTGTTAAATAGAAACAAACTAATATCAGTAAGGAAAAATATGTCTCCATTGTAACTCCTTCCACGAAAGTCTCAAGATAAAGGTTACATATTCAGAAGAGTTTGAAAACACCTATTAATACACAGGGTCTTGCATCATTTTCACAATTCCATATGACCCTTTTAGATAATTGATCTTTCCTTCTGTGACAAATCTTCAGGTTTGCCTACTTATCTTATTGAATTATCACATTGTTTTATTATTACTATTATTAATCAAAATGTCTTTTCTAGATGTTTATATCTTTGAAGCCAGTGACTTCTTACTCATTTACTTAGCTTTAGCCCCTAGTGCAGTGTACATATAATAAGTGCTCAATAAACATATATTAGATAAAAGAATTAATGAATGGAAAACATAAAGCCAAAGATAGGAAGAAATGAATCCTCAAGCTCCTTTATTGCCTGTGGTAGACAGTATTCTACGATGACCCCCAGTGGCTCACTGTTATGTAATTTCTTTTCCTTTAGTATGGATGAATCTATGACTATGATGAGATATCATTCCTTTGATTATGTTACATTATATAGCAAAAGGGATTTCTGAAGATGTAATTTAGATTATTAAGTTTAATGACAGATTCAAATACTGCAGATTTTGCTATTAGTTACTAAAAATTTTACAGATGTACTTAAGGTTTGCTGAATTGGGATTAATAAAAACAGAGATGATTTGGATGGGCCTGACCTAGTCACATAAGCACTGTAAATTTGAATTTAGAGGTCAAAGATAGAAGTTAGAAACTGGAAGCAGGAGAGACCTTATTTTTCTGACCTTGAATGAGCAACCACCATGTTACAGAGAGGGCCATATATCAGGGAATGTTAAACATCTTACAATCGCAAGAAATTAAGTTTTGTATGAGGGTTGAAAATTTACATGTTTTATTCATGGATATAACCTCAGGGCCAACAGTAGTGCCTGGTACATTATTTTCAGACTGACTTAATGACTTCTGGTACTTTAGTCTTCATATTTCTTACCCCCTTAACTAAAATAAGTCTTTAATGTGGATGGGCATTAATCGATTCCTCTTGGAAATATTTATATTTATTATTTTAGATCTATATTTAAAAGATATTCTTTATAATATGTACCCATAAAAGTTAACTGAGAGTTCAATCAATGTTGAACACAGATCCTAATACATAATAATAGGTACAGTGTGAAGTAACAGAGGACATATTGACCACGGATGTGAAAATATGCATTCTCAGTTGAGCAGCATGACCTTAGGCAAATGATGCTACTTCCCTCTGCAGAAAACTCAAATAGCTCTCAAGCCATAGAATGAAATCAAAATTCCTACCGTAAGCCAAGAAGGGCTTCTGCCCTTGGCCCTGAACTCTAGAAGATCTCACTCTGGCCCTATGTTGTGCCCTTTCCCATGGGGCAATTGGTTTGTGGGCCTAAAGGGTTATACCCACCTGAAACCTATCTACCTTTGAGATCACATCCAAGATAGCTAGAACCCAGAACTCAGTATCCCTGACTCAAATGGGCTTGAGTCCATTCCCAAGGACTACATTTTCTTTTCCCTTGGGTTGATTTTATATGAGACTGCTTCCAACTCCACAGAAGGCACTTCCCAAACATTTTCCTTTCTCTGAGTTTGCTGATGTTTTCTCAGCTAGAACACCTTTTCAATTTCCACATTTCTTGATTTGCCAATCAGAATGAATGCTCATTCCTCAACTATACATATTTCGAGTCTCTGCATCTTATGTTGATTTTTCACCAGTCTTCTACACTAAATTATAAATTGATGGCAAGCAAGTCATTCTTGTTTGTGTTGGTGTTCTCTACATACATATTTCAGGGTCTCGTACCCAGGAAATATCTGGCAGTTCAAAGAAAGAAACTTTTCTGAGCCTAGGTTTCTCATCTCTATTTCAATGAATGTCGATTTTAATGTTTTCATGATAAATAAATACTTCTCTTGATGACTGCAGATATGTAAGGCTGTTTGGTAGTATTCAGAACCATCACAGTAATGGTGGTCTTCCAGATTGGTGTGTAGTCTTCAGTAATTATAAGGAATTACTTGTCTGAAACTGCTGTCAAACAAGCAATACTCCATTTATGCTGCCATCATTTTCAGGATTGTTGGTAACCTGGGCATATTTGCCCCAAATAACTTTGCCTCCTTGTGTCACAAGGCCCAACTCACTTACGTTCACCTCAATTACAGTACCTTTGGTACCTTTGGTAATAACACCCAAAGTTGTATATATTAGGGATGAAGGATTCTTTTTTATGCCAAGAATTGGCAGGTAAAAGGTTGGTTTCAATTCAAGATGTGTTATATGGGCCTTTTTGAAACATAAGCCCATTGGTCTAATGAATCTCTCATATTTAGGTGGTTTTCGAGTAACGCTGTCTCCAAGAAAACAGACTTTAGTGACCATCCTCTTCCATGCTTGCTTTTTCCTCTTTCCTGTTTGAATAACTTTTAATAGTTCTGTTTCTCCTTAGGCATGTGGGGTAAAGGAGCTTCCCATTTCCTTGCTTTCTCTTTTTTGTCTTTTTTAAACATTTTGGAAAGTACTTTAGCTCGGGACTGTCCCTCCCTGTCCAGTAGATACTGAGGTACTGCTCCTTGTGGAGTCTTTTCATCATTCTTTTGTTTGGTGTTTCTCTTTTCATGCATCTTGATAGTCTTTTTCATTTGTATTTTCTCAGCATGGCACCGAGCTGAGCTTTCAGACCAGTCATCTTTTTTGCCTTCTTGGAAGGCTCATGAGCCTTTTGACCTTCTTTCTTTCTCTTTTTTTTCATGGCAATCTGAACCATAGCCATAGTGCTTCCGGTGTAACTCAATATATTCATTTTGTGGCATGGTGACGTACACGGAGCCGTAGGGTACACCTACCAAGATGTGAACCTCCCAGACCTGCGAGCTGACTCCACGCAAGCCACCACAGGAAAGGGTTTCTCACCTCTAGAAAGCAGAGCCCTACAAAGATTATCTGTAAAGTTTGTTCCAGGTCTACCATTTTACAGTACTGTATATGAAAATATTGTAAGATTTCAGTGAACAGAAAAACAATATTGAAATGCATAATATAATAGACTCCTAGAAATCATTTAGACTAGAAAAGTAGAAATCAGTGTAGGAATTCTTCCTACAACATCCTGGAAAGATAATTACTCAGCCTAACTTGAAGATCTTCAGCAATAAGGAACTCACCATCTCGTAAGTCAGCATTTTACTTTGTTTTCCTTGAATTGTGAATAATCAAAGACTGTTTTTCCTTATATGGAACTTAATGCAAATATTCTTCTATCTAAACCAAACATTTCCAGTTTTGTGTTCCTATTGTGTTCCTATTGTGACTGTGTTCCAGACTCCTTCACTTTCTTGTGGTCCTGCACTGAGCACATTCCAATCTCTAATTTCACCTTCCAAACATGTGACTAATATGAAGAGCAGTTAGGAACGCCTGTCTATCTGCTTTTTCATCTGTGAAAACATCCCAGTTTAACAGTTTTGTTGTGTTGTTTTTATTTGTAAAAGTCACACACTATTGGCTTATATTGAGTTTATAGTCAAGTAAACCCACTAGCTTTTGTTCATAGAAATTGCTGTTATGGCAGGTGTCTCTTATCATGTAAGATAATCTTGGAAACCAATAATATCTTGTTAGGGTCTCCCCAATATTTCAACCTGTCATAATATTTTTATAACTTGATTCAGACATCCATCATATTAACCATCTTTGTGTTGGCTGCAGATGTGATAAAAAGGCCCTCTTGTCCTCATTTAAATTACTAGTAAAAGTGTTGCGCACAAGAGACCTAAGTATAAAACTTTGTAGCATGTCATCAGATCACCATTTTCCAAATTATATCCTTCATGATGCTAATTCCAGGAGATGCTAAAAGGGAAAAAAAGGAAAAATTTACATGATCGGATAAGTTTGAGAGACACCACATACTACATGCCCTTCTCGGGAAGTCTCAGTATATATTGCACATTATAAAGTGAGGACTCTTGGCAGTGTTAATAAGTCTTGTTTAAGTTCAGTTAACCCAATATTTCCCAAGCTTCTTTGTATAAGGAAATCTGGGTGGTAGATGGTGTTTTAGTTTGTATTAACATCCTGTCATGTTCCTGGTTCATGGAGTACACTTTAAGATACTCTGTTGCACCTCCAATAATATGCTTTAGAATTTTACCATGAAGGACCCAAATTAATAAGTATATAGTTTCAAAGATTCATTTTATCCCTTGTGAGCTTTAAGGTGAGGCCTCCCCCACTCCATTTACTATTCACTAGGATTCCTTAAGGTTTGTGTGATTACAAATTGTTTTAATATTCTGGGTTATATTGCTCTCCCCTTTAATTTACTTGTCTTCATCTGTCTTGTGCTTTGTTTTCCTTTTCTCCATGTTTCCTCTTTTTTCAGTTCAAAAATAATTTTTTTTAATATGAGAGTTAACAACAAAACAATAATCAAGAGTTTAGTCTTGGAGCACCTGGATGAGTCAGTAGGTTAAGTTTCTGCCTTCAGCTCAGGTCATGATTCCAGGGCTCTGGAATCGAGCCCCGCATCAGGCTCCCTGCTCCTTGGGGAGCCTGCTTCTCCCTCTCCCTCTGCCTGCTGCTCCCCCTTCTTGTGCTCTCACTCTCTCTCTAATAAATAAATAAAATCTAAAAAAAAAAAAAAAGAGTTTAGTCTTGTACTAACATTACTCTATCTTACCCAAGTGTATTTGGCATGTTCTTCTCACACTGGGTTTCAATTCTAGATTCTTTTCTTTTTTTTTTTTTTACTCCTACTCCATTTTGGACTTTGACTAGGATTCTTATGGGTTTATGACACTCTTATTTTCATTTTAGCTATACACTGTTTATTCTGTCTTTTGTGCATGTCTTTTTAAAATATTATCTCATCCCAGACAGTACCTAAGGCTCTATTTTTTTTGTTGTTGTTTTAAAAAACATGATCAATGTCTGTATTATCAAAATGCCATTTTTACTCTTCCATTTCTCTGAAGCAATCTTCCCTTTCAGAATCTCTGGACATGTGGTTATACCTAATTTGTCTTATACTTTTTGAGATGTACTTTCCTAAAGTCCTGGGTAGATGTCTGGCTGCCCCCCAGAATTCCTTTCCACAGGTTTATTTTTAATTCTAAGAACATTGTTCACATTCTCCAAAGTTACTATCACTCCCATTGACTCAATCAGGGTTTTTTGTTGTTGTTACAAAGAATTAAATTCAAAGTAGCAGTTCTTCTTGCTTAGTTCTGGACTAATTGAGACTGAAATTATTGACAAAGCAATATAGAGTTAGGTAATACTTATTTCTTTATTAAATATATGAGTGACTACTTAGTGCTAGGCAAAGTTCTTGCTGGAGGAAATAAGGCACAGAATCAGACAGAGGGAGGTTGCAGGGGACATAGTAAATACAGATAATCTCACCTAATCATAGGTTACATAAATAAAATAAAATACCATAACACAATAGAAAGCTATGAGGTCAGGAAAGGCCTTGGTAAGGAAGTAACATTTGAGCTGAAGTCTCAATGTTGAGAGAGAGCCTATAAAATATCTCTGGGTAGAATATCTCACACTGAGGAACAGCAATTACACTAGTCCTACAGTGAAGATATCCTTGGCCTATTCAAGAAAAAGGAAGGCAAAGGGGCTGAGCATATGGAATAGGGGATAGAGTGGCAGGAAACAAAGTACAGAAAATCAGCAGGAGATGAAGAGGGAAACTATCACCTGATAGACAAGCTAAGTCACGTAGGAATGACTGTGAGGTTTCAGTCAGGGTGGAAATATGATTTGGTTTATATTAAAAGAAAAAAACAAAAACCCTCTCATTCCAGTGTGAAGAACAAGTGTGGGAATGACTGAACAAGATGGAAGTAGAAACAAACAAGAAATCTATTAGAGACTTCAAGAATAGGAAGCTGAGGCCCTTCTCACTGCCAGAGCTCAACCCAGTCATTTTTGTGATCTTAGATATGAATATGATTTTTGTTTCCCCTGATTGACTGGACAATGTTTAGCATGTTTTCTAAACTAGATTATTATTTCATCTCTCTCTCTTTCTTGTTTTTTTTGCTCATTAGCATGCTCTTCTTTCATCTGAGTCAAGGCTTTTCACATAGTCAATGTTTCCTTGACATATAGTACCTCATTACCCCATCTCAGAATTATTTTTTCTTTGAACCAGACCAATAGTTTAGATGTTCCATCTGTGTAAAAAAAAAAAAATGTTATAAATGATGATGCTGGAGTTATTCCATGCAAAGGCCCTACATTGGCTAGAATATGTTTTAAACCATGAGTCATGTACCATGTTCTATTCATATTTTATACTTTGGAGGAATTCTCTTGAGTTTCCCAAAATTATTAAAATGTTCCCATTTTAATAGCTGTGTTTTGGATATGAGAAAGGAAAGAAACTAACTGTTACTGAAAGAAGTCTGGGGAACAAATAACGTATCTGGGTTCATTATTTAAATTAGCTAACCAGTTTGCTACAGCAAAATGCTTCAAGTGAATCATACAATTTCAGTAAGGAAACTGTTGTCACTAGGCAAAAGCACTTGCTTCAGATTAGACTCTGCTTTGAAGTAGCCAAAGCTATTCAGGTTTCCTGTGGACACATCAGGACCAGTTAAGGACCACTGTCTATAGTTCATACTGAATTTTAACAAAAATTACAGTTCTTTTGTGCTTATTTGACTCTAGAGACCAGCCAAAACATAAGCAGGGGCCATGTTCATTTGCTTTTCTCTGCTGTCTCTGGCTCCAGGATCATAGTATAAGTAAGTCTTGCCTGCAACCAATTGCTTTAATGTCTCACCAGAGATTATTGCTGCTATTGCTAGATGAAGGCAGTGGTAATTTTCCAAACTGCCTGGGATGGTTTTACTGGATGGAATTTCACAGCTATAATGGGGAAGAGAAGGAAGCATTCTCTGCTGTTGCCAATAACATTTAAAAAAACTTTACATGTCAATAAAATAAGGAATCTTTAGATAGTCTTCTCAATGGTGTATCAGTAGAAGAATTAATAGCACTGTTTCACCACAGGCATATTTTTTTAATGTGCAAAACAGGGATTATGAACTCTCAGGATACAGCCCCAAAGTTTTCTTACAATACAGTTACTTATTACAGTTACTTATTTCTTACAATACAGTTATAATACAGTTACAAAACAGTAACAGTATAGCTCAAGAAATAAGACTGTTGATATACTATTACAGTTTCTTTCTGGTTGTTCTCTCATATTTCCCAACTCATCAGGAAATTGTGTATAACACAACAATAATAGTATTAAGATTTAGGTTCCATTTCAAGTTCTGTTAGCAGAAAGTTGTGAGAGCTTGGACAGGTATTATTATCTTTTTGGGACTCAGTTTCCTCATTTAGAAGGAAATCCTGTCACTTGTGACAATGTGGATGGAAGTTGAAGATGCTATGTTAAGTGAAATGTCAGACAGAGAAAGACCAGTACTGTATGATCTCACATATATGTGATTGCCAAGGGCTAGGTATGGAGGAAATGAGGAGATATTGGTCAAATGCTGCAGTCTTTCAGTTAAAAGATGAGTAAGTTCTGGGGATCTAATGTACAGCAGGGTAACTATAATTAACAATATTGTATTGTATATTTAAAAGCAGCTGAGAGAGTAGATCTTAAGTATTCTTATCACACACACACACACACACACACACGAATAACCATGTGAGGTGATGGATGTGTTAATTAACCTTATTGTGACAATCATTTCACAATATAGATATATCAAATCATCATGTGTATATCTTAAATTATACAATTTTATTAGTCAATCATATTTCAATAAAGCTAGAAAAAATTAAAAATAACTAACATGAAGATGTTGCATTAGAAAATAAGCCCAGAGGCAACTGGGTGGCTCAGTTGGTTAAGCTTTCCTTTTGGGTCATGCTGGGATCAAGCCCAGGGAGTTTGCTTCTCTCTCTCTGCCCCTCCCCCTACTCATGCTCTCTCTTGTGCATGCTCTCTCTCTCAAATAAATAAATAAAATCTTAAAAAAAAAAGAATAGAAACCCAAATATCCCTTCCATTCTGAAGTTATTTTCTTTTAGCCAGATTTTTCATTAAGACAAAAATATAATAAAAACAGTTTGGGGTATTTTTTTTTCCTAGCACAATAGAGCATGGAATGAAGACCTCAGATTCTACTGAGTTCCTTTATTTAAAATGAATTTGGTCCATTGTTCCATGTTTAGCTCTATTTCCTTATCTGACCAAAGTACTCATTGCTCTCCAGCATTCCAGCATGTCATACATCAAAAGGTTTAGTGGTTGTGGGGAGGTGGGGGGAGATTATGAACATCTGGAAGAAGGAACAAGGATAGATGATTACTTGTAGCTCATGCAGGAAAAGTTAGATTTAGATATTCCTTTATGTTCAACCTTTCAGCTGTCATGAACCAACTCTAAACTAGATAAAGAAAGGGTGCTGCCTTTGAGTTTAGATTTAGGAAATGAAGTGCAGGTTGACACTTTGGTATACAGATTTTCCATTATATAATCATTACATATTCAGAAGGAGGTGAGCTTCTGAGAGTAGAACTGTGAAATTTATCAATGAGAAGGAAGAACAAACAAGTGATAGACAAAAACTTTGTTAACACCCAAGAGTTTGCTGTATTAGCCAGTCTATTTATAGCATCCAGCTTTAATCAATCATGTCACCTTTGCCATGTATTTATCTGATCATTTACAGTTCAGTGTGACTTAGCTTTGATTAAACTCACTTTATATGTAGGAAATCATGATTTTCCCCCCACTCCTTGGCTGGAAAATAATGCTTCATTTAAAAGGTGAAGGGTACATAAAGTTATTTATGTGTAATGGGATTGGTTGGGAAACAGATTACTTGGGTATGGTATTAGTAGATCTGTTCATAAAATGGCACTTACAGTTTTTCATATATTTCAATGAATTTTATACTGTAAAAGGACAAATAGAAGCAGGACTGATGTTTCAAAGTTTATTTTAGTAATTTCCTATACTGTCATGCTATCTTTTATATGTGAGTAGATGTGTGTATGTTTGTGTGTGTGTGTGTGTATACATATATAGCTGGAAGTTAGGCAGAATCACTGAGATATAAGGTTGGGCTGTATATAGTTGCTTGTCATTATTCATCATAGTTATGTTCTATAAAGTAGGCACAGACCCTGACTTTGTGATTACTGAACTATAATTCCCAGGGGAAATACACTGTAAGATTCCTTTAATCTTCTGGTTACAACATTTTCATCAACCCGTCAGTACATAAACTTGTTTAATAGGTGTTTATGCTTAAAAACATTTATTATGTATTTCTGTTTCATTAACATTGAATTCAAGCCAATTGTATTACCAATTATGCTTGCACAGAGATTACCTAACAACATATTTTCCCCATAAGGCACATCACAGTATTCTTGCACTTTAAGACACATCACCATGATGCTTGGAGGTCATTTTAGACAACAAATCACCAACAAAAACCACAAAATTATGAGAAATGTGACACTGCATTGACCATAAAAAAGACCCTTATTTATAGTAGGAGAACTGAAACAAAAAGCCAATGTTACCTTGTTTAGTCTCAGTTGGGAGTGCATATCACATTCATGTCCACCAATGACTGTTACAGTGTTGTGACTGTTGGTTTAGGGTTTACAAATAAATTTTAGCGAGTAGGCAGATCTGCAAATGCAGAATCCATGGATAATGGGGATTGACTGTGTGTATGCATCTCTATATATGGCAGAATCACTGAGATGTTAGGTAGGAACATCTCAAGAGTCTGTTTGGGTGTAGGGAACATAGAAGACACAGACCTATCATGTGACATTACAATCTCAATCTTTTTTTTTTAAAGATTTTATTTATTTATTTGACAGACAGAGATCACAAGTAGGTAGAGAGGCAGGCAGAGAGAGAGGAAGGGAAGCAGGCTCCCTGCTGAGCAGAGAGCCCGATGCGGGACTCGATCCCAGGACCCTGAGATCATGACCTGAGCCGAAGGCAGTGGCTTAACCCACTGAGCCACCCAGGCACCCTACAATCTCAATCTTAATCAAGAAACACTGACGACCTTTGAATATGTGTTTATTCCAGTTATCTTTTGATGCCTACCAATCTCCCAAAACTTAATAGCTCAAATATCAGTAATTTATTTTGCTCCTAAATGCAAAAATGTAAAATTTTGCTCATAAATTTTGCAAGGCTTGATGGGAACAACTCATCTTTGCTCCACAAGGCATCTGTTGGAACCTGGATGACCCCTGGTAGGATGACTCCTTATGACCAGTAAGTTGGCACTGACTTTCACTTGGAACTCCACAGAGATGTGGGCCAGAAACTTCATTTATCTATTCCTAAGGGTTCTTGCATGAATTAATTGGGCTTCCTCACTGCATGTATACCAAAAGACAGGTCATGGAAGTTACCAATTTTTTGTGGCCTAGGGCTGGAAAATTGTATACTGTTACTTCTGACATATTCTATTGTTCAAGTGGCCACAGAGCCCTGATTTAAAGGTAAGGGACGTAGACCCTTGATGAGAGAGTGTCAAGAAAACTTTGGAATCATCTTTTAAAACCACCGCAATGCCGCTGATATTACCATTAAGCCTAAACAACATGCCATTCTACCCTACTGACTATGATAATTTTAATTCCTTATGACCATCTGAGTATTATCTTTCCCTTAATTATTTTCCTAGATCTGCTTATTATTATAATTTGTATAGCACATACCCAAATATCAAGTTGACTGGAAGTAAGCCTTGTAACAAGCCACCCCATCTCTCAAAAGTCATGGTGGATTTGGAAATACCTCCAGCTTGGCTAGAGACAGAGACATTGGAATCTAATTCAATGCAGACATGCTGCTTTTCTACAGAAATGTTTAGAGGGAAATAACTATGTTCTACCCTTTCACTACAGGACATATGAATTTAATGAAGGTTGTTGACACACTCAAGTTCCAGATGAGTTACATAACCACAACTTATCCACTTTAAAAAATTAGTCTTGATATAAAGTTCCAGGCTACTCTACAGTAAGGGGGAGAAACAGGAGATTGATAAAAACTCCATTTAGAAAAAGCTTTGAGGTTTGAGAGAAATAACTCAGACTAAGAAGTTCAAGATTAGAGGATATTAATGGATAAATAAATTACAGAAGGAAAGAGAATCAGGGAAACAGAGCAAGCACTGATGAGAACTTAGACAAGTGAGACGAGAGAAAAACAAACAGTGAGAAATTAAAAAAAAACTTTAAAAATGCTTAATTCTTGAAGATAATCTCATTATGTATTGTGTATTACTACAGCTTTTCTTGTGGATGGGCACACTGAAGTGAAGTTAGACAATTTACTGAGGATTATTTAAATTAACAAGTGTTAGAATCCCAAGCTTAAAAAGGTGCAGATGAGAAAAGTCCATGAATATGAGAGGATTGGTTTCTTCTTTGGAAGAGAAATTTTTTGTTTGGTTTTATGTAGTAGGGAAATAACACACCCAGGTATTGAGCAGAAGAGATCTATTTAGGATTAGCTTGGGAATTTGCCCCTTCATTGTGATCTTTAATTAATGAGGCATACATCTGATCAGGGGAATATTTTGTTGGTTTAATTTCATTTAGAAAACATTAACATCCAATATACCTAAAAAGCATTCTCAAATAAGCTAAAGTATGCATGAGAAATTTGGAAATGATGGAGTGTCATTTATTATATTATTTTTTCAGCTTCTCCTATGTCAGACTGTTAGTACTCATGGTAAATGCTTGCCCAAGGCATTCTGTGGCCCACAAGAGGAAAAGAGAAAGAGAACTAGAGGCAAAATAGAAATTAGTCCCAAGTTACTTACTCTCTAATTAGATGAAAAATAGGTCCCTACTTTTCTGATGCCCATCATAGTAACTACTGTGAAGGGGTTCAAAATTGACGAGGCAAACTGGTAGTGGATGTAAAATTTTAAGAAGAGCTCTAGAGATATAGTCACTGGTCGAGAAAGATTTAGATTTAAAGAAGAATGAAGGGCTCTTTAAAACAAGCCTGGAAAACATGAAGACTTTGGAGTTGTGCTTGCGTTCAAGTCCCACCTCATGGTTGTCTGAGTCTACCTCAAGTAATTGAGTCTCAGTCGCAGTTTCTTCTGTAAATGTTGGCATTTAAGTATGCCTCACTGTGCTTGAGGGGAAGATTAAGTGACATAGTATTTGTAAAGCACCCGGCACCTAAGCCCTGAACAGATTTTATTTTACCCTAAAAACATATCTAGCCTCATTAACACTGGCTTCTGAATAACAAATTTCCTGTTTTGGAGGCTTCCTCTGTACAGCTATACTAGTTTCAATAGAAAACATTGATTTTCTTCTTAAATTTACAGCTTCCATGTGTGCTGGTCATTATAAGTGTGTGTGCATGGGGTATACCATTTACAGTTTTCTCCCTGAGGTTTTCTTTAGGCTAGTTGAAATGCCACAGAATTAAAAAACAGATGTTGTATACTTGAAAAATGTGGCAACATTCTCCTTCTTCTCTTATGTTGGACTGTCTTCACTTTTATTTACATAAGGAAATGCGTAAGCAAATTATAAAAGGGAATGCTTTGGAATTAGTTTCTGCACAATGGATTCTTTCGGTACATGGACATCTATGATGTAAAATCTCCTGGCTTTGTTTCAGAGGAAATATTATTGTTTAAAGGCTGTCATTTGGAATGCAATTTAAAAATGTATTTTCAACAGCTATAAAATTATAGGCAGATTCTGAATGGAGAAATATAAAACAGACATGTGATGCTCATCTTTTTCACACAACTATGATAATCACTTAATTGATAAGTCTGGAAGTAAAGTATTATATATGTGTCTTCAGTTTTCTTTTTCTTCTTTCTTTTTCTTTTTTTTTTTTTACTTTTGAACTTCTCTTTCTCTGATTCATAGCCTATTTATCATTATTATTCTAAATTTCCTTATAAAAATCTTTCGTTTTTAAAATATGAAAATAAGTGTCCAATATTTTCCTTAAAACAGGAATTCTTACATTTAATCATTTGTTTAACAAATAATTACCAGGGGCCAACTATGTGCCTCACCCTTTGTCAAGTTCTTTTCTTTTCTTTTCTTTTTTTAAAAAGATTTTATTTATTTATTTGAGAAAGAAAGAGAGTATGTGTATGCATGTGTTGGGATGGGGTGGTGTGGGCAGAGAGAAAGGGAAAAGCAGACTCCCCACTAAACAGGGACCCCAATGACATGGGTTTCAATCCCAGAATACTGGGATCGTGACCTGAGTGGAAGAAAGATGCTTAACCTATTAAGCCACCCAGGCACCTGGAGTTCTTTGACTATGGTCAGCAAAACAAATAGGGCCCCTACCTACAAGGAGCTTAAAAATATTGGTAGAAATAGAAATTATTGAAATAATTTCCAGATGTAATTGCATCTGTGATATGATATAAATAATAATTTCAGGGTGCTCTTGAGAGCACAGCAAAAGGAAGAGATATAATCAATTGTTGAGAAGCAACTCAGTGGAGATGTGGAAGATGAATGTAAATTAATTGAGGAGACAAAGAAGAATATTCTAGACAGAGGCATTGACATAAAGGTATTACCATTTTCAAGAAACAGAATGCCCAACATGAAGTTAGAACTGTAGGGTTCTGATGAAAGGATTTGATCTTTACCCAGAAAACTAAAGGAAACTTTTGAAGAGTTTTTGAAAGGGAGTGAAATAAAGAGATTTGGATTCTTTTTTAATTTTTAAATTTTTAAAATAAACATATAATGTATTAAAGATCTTTGTGTCCAAGGTGGAAAAGTAGAGGAAAGTAAAAGAAATTGGAGGAAACTCAGAATGAACTAAGGTGGATTTCAATTAGTGGTGCTGGAGAGAAGTAGATAGATTGAAGACAGGGAAGGAAGAGAGTGTTTCTTTTATTTATTTTTCCCCATTGTTTTTCTTTTTTCTTTTTTTTTTTTAAGATTTTTATTTATTTATTTGACAGAGAGAGAAATCACAAGTAAGCAGAGAGGAGGCAGGCAGAAAGAGAGGGGGAAGCAGGCTCCCTGCTGAACCGAGAGCCGGATGTGGGGCTCGATCCAAGGACCCTGAGATCATGACCTGAGCCGAAGGCAGAGGCTTATCCCACTGAGCCACCCAGGAGCCCCACCCCCATTGTTTTTCTTAATCTGCATAGTCTACTGCCTTTTTCCTTCCTACCAGAGGCAATCATCCAAATTGTTTCACATGTATCTTTTTGCTTCTTTATTGTCTTGCAAAATATGAGATATTACTTTATAAGCATATATTCATAATTCATATAAATAGTGTATTTTGGATTTTGTTTATTTTGAGATTAAATTCTGTTGCCATATGTATTAACCATTATTTTACTTATTTCCTGTATTTTTTAATGGTATGTTTCCATTCTTCCACTCAAGGTCATATAGATTGCTTTCAGCTTTCTACCACCCTAATAATGTTTCAAAGATAATCCAGTTACACATCCACTAATGTGAAAATTTTGGGGGGGGGTTACAATTCTTCTACTAATAAGGAATTGGATTATTTCTTTATGAGTTGTTAGCCTCTTGTATTTTCTCTTTCGAAAAATTTCCTGTTCATCTTGTACTCATTTTTCTTTTGGGATCGCTGTCTTTTTCTTATTGATTGACTAGTGTTCCCTGTGTTGCCTATATATTAATCCTTTATTTTTTCTCTGTATTTAAGAGTCCATTTGTTTGTTTTATTATTTCTTTGTTCCTTTGTTCGTTTCTTAAATTCTATCTGTGAGTGAAATCATATGGTATTTGTGTCCAACTGACTTATTTCCTTTAATGTACACTTTAGGTTCATCCATGTTTTTGCAAATGTGAAGATATCATTATTTTTTATGGCTAAGTAATATTCCATTATATATTATATACCACATCTTTATTCATCCATCTATCCACGGACATTTGGGTTACTTATACATTTTGCCTATTGTAAATAATGCTGCAATAAGCGTAGGGTTATACGTTATATTTTTGAATTAGTGTTTTTGTTTTTTCTGGATAAATACCCATTAGTGGAATTACTGGATCATATGGTATTTCTATTTTTAATTTTTTGAGGAACCTCTATACTATTTTCCACAGTGGTTATACCAGTTTTGCATTCCTACTAACAGTGCACAAGGGGGATTCTCCACATCCTCACCAACATTTGTTATTTCTTGTGTTTTTGTTCATTTCCATCTCTCTGGTGGTATTTTCTTACCTTTTTATGCCTTTCATTCACTTTTTCCACTATATCTTTTAACATATTAAAGAATTATTTTTTAAGTCCTTATCTGATAGTTCCAACATCCAGGTCATCTTTGTGTTTGGTTCTGTTGACTATTTTATTGTTTAAAAATGAAGCATAATTTTTATGCTTGTTTATCTCATAATTTTTAATTGAATACTGAACATGAAAATAAAAAGAGTGGACCCTTAGGTAAGTTATACTATGCCAGGAAATAGGAAAGCATCTTCTTCCTCAGGCCTTTAGGGTTGGGACTGAATAATTCTAAAAAGTAATTGAGCTGGGCTCAAATTTTGTTATTGTTACAATTACCTTCAGTGTGCCACAGGTTTCAAATTCTCCTGCAATGGACCCACTCTGCCTTGTGTTTAATATGAAGCTAGAGCTCTAGAGGATCTTTCTCAGTGTTCCTGCTCCAACAATAGCTTTCAGTAAGCCCTGCAGTTCTGTGTGGTATGGAGTCTGTCTTCTGCTCTTGTTGCTTGTTACTTGGTGCAAATTTCATGATGTGTTTTCTTGATTCTTCTGTTCTAGTGTTAGTCTTAGGTAGGGTCCTAGTGCCTGAGCTCTGGGGGTATCTGTCAGGGTCTCTGTCCCCCCCCTCAGTGGCACACAGCCTCTGCCTCTTACTCTTTGTAAGGGTTGGAGTCTATAGGCAAGATTTTCTTTCCACCCTCTGACTGTCATTCAAACTCTGCCTTTTATCATGAGAGACCTTGGGTGCGATTCATTCTTTGCTTCTTCCAGCCTGGCTGCAGACCTGTGCTTTATATCAATAAAGGATTCTGGGAAGGACTGGGTATTCCACCCTCCACCAGAAGCAGATCTCTTTTGACTATTATCAGTGCAGAGTGTTAATGGGCACAGCACATTTTTGGCCCTTCCCCCAGTATCACCTTTCCTGGGATGAGGTGAATGAGAAAGTCACTTGCCCCTTCTCCAGAAGCCAATAATTTTTCCCTTGTTTTAAAGCAGGATCAAGTTGGGGGCTAAGTGAGGTTTTAAATTTTTTTTCTTTGAGTTGGTTATTCAGCAATTTTATTATAATGCACTTAAATTTGGCTTACTTTGGATTATCTCTCAAAGTTTACTGAATTTCTGAAATATGTAGATTAATGGATTTCATTAGTTTTGGAAAACTGTGAGCCATTATCCCTTCAAATATTATCTCTGTCCCATTGTCTCCTTCTGGAACTTCAATAATAAATTATATTATACTTTTTCATTATGTCCATATACATTTTTGGGGTTTTTTTTTTTTGGTATTTATTCATTCTTGTTCTTTGTACTTCAATCTGTACATTTTTATTGACCTGTTTTCAGTTAATTAATCATGCTCTTTTGCTTTGTCTAACCTGATTGTTGTTGATTTAACCTAAACTTTATTTATTTTTATTTCTAGAATTTTTTTTCTTTTTATTTATTCCATATCTCTGAGGAAAATTTCCATATTTTCATCTATTTCTCCTTTTGTTTTCTATTCCTGAACATATTAATCATAGGTGTTTGGAAGCTCATGTCAGTGAACTCTGATATATGGATCACCTGTGTCTATTTCTGTCATCTATTTATTCTCTTGGTTTTGGTTATAAGACCCTGTGTCTGTACATACCAAGAATTTTTTGTTGAATTCCAAACGTCATATATAGCAAGTTATAGAGGTTTCAGATGATGCTTTTTTCTTTCAGAAAAAATTTACCATTTCCTCTGTTAGGCAGATAGAGTGGGAACTAATCACTTTACTCCAAAGAGGATCAAATTTGGTGGATACTGGATGCAATTTTGGTAAAACTAAATCTGCCTCTGTTAATTATGCATAGCCCAAGAATGCCCTGTTAACTGGACAATGCTTTCTGGTGTTTTCAACTGAGAGTCTGATCACTTGAGACTATTCTCACCAGATCCCCTTCCACAGTGGGTTCTTTTTTTTTTTTTTTTTAAAGATTTTATTTATTTATTTGACAGAGAGAGATCACAAGCAGGCAGAGAGGCAGGCAGAGAGACAGGAGGAAGAGGCTCCCTGCTGAGCAGAGAGCCTGATGCGGGACTCGATCCCAGGACTCTGAGATCATGACCTGAGCCGAAGGCAGCGGCTTAACCCACTGAGCCACCCAGGCGCCCTCCACAGTGGGTTCTTAATGCAAATAATTGTCTCTTTGGACCATGAGTATCCCAAAATCTCTGCTCTTCTTTTCACAAGTGTTTTGTTTTAGCTCCTTTGGCTCTTTCTCCATGAAGCTTCAGAAATCAGCAAATGTCATGAGGGCAAAACTGAGTGCAAAATATCCTTCCAGCATTTAAAATTGTCACTCTAGTATGAGACTATAAAGATTCTGCAAATTTCTGTTCTTTAATAGTGACTTTCTGCCAGGGCAAAGCTCAGATTCTCAATCTCTTGGTCACACCCAGATTGAAATGGGGCCCCATCAGAAAAAGCTGCTAGAGACTATCATTTATCTCTCCATAGTTCCATCCTCCCAGGAATCTTAGCCACAACTAACGTCATTTTTCAGCAGATCTCTTGATGCTTTTAAACAGTTACTTTAAATATTATCCAACTTTTCTGTTTGTCCTTAATGGAAACACTGAAAAATTATAAGGATGCCTTATTATATGCTACATATAATTAAATTGTATTCTAGATCATGATTTAAAGTCTCTGAAGGTATTTTAAGTGACATTTAACAATACTAATTTGAATGAAGACTTATTTTTGCAGGATATTACTGCTAATACAAAAGACTTAGTCTACTGAAGTATTATATCCTATGTATTACTAAATTGACACACCCATAGGTAATGACAGTTCATTAAAATCTACTTTAACCCTCCATGACCCTGTCATCTAATCAGGTTTTTGTCATCGAGCTATCATGTGGGAAAGGGTGAAGGGATCCCTCTAGGGTGGTATAAAATCCTTTTAAGGGGGATTTTCTCTTAGGACAGGGACCCCCTTGTCCCTTCCTGCCTTTCTTCCAACTATCCTTTTAGTTATACCAAGGTACACCATTTTCCAGTCTTGTTTTAATTTTTTTTGAAAGACCAATTAATGTTCTTAGAATAACAAGATACAGTACAGTTTGCTTCTTATGGCATTCTTGTTGGGCTTGATTTCTTTCCTATGTACAACTCATCCTTAATTTTTTAATTTTTGGTTTATATTCTCTTTCTGTTTTTCCAGATAGTTCCTCAAATGTCTTGAGATGAATTAGATTACGATCCCACATTTATCCAGACCTTACCAATGTTCTTATTTTTGATAACATGATTGCTACATCTTTCTATCTAAATGAGGGATGACAACGGATTTCATCTTGTATGGCCATTCTAATCAAATCGGAAAAATATCTTAAGCTGTTTGAAAAGATTCTAAGGAGACATCCAAGCCCAGTTTGAAAATGTACAAAGATAATTTAATGAGGTCTGTCATGCATTGGAAGGTAGAATAGTAACAGGCAATCTTGTTAGATCTTGAGTACTTAAAACTGGACACAAAGTTTAAAGTCCACAAAAATTTGTAAATTAACTAATTGATTTTTACTAAAAACTCATAAACACAATAACTAAAAATTACTTCTGGTTTTATTAACAATTATTCTATTTGAAAAAGAATCATTTCATGTGAATAGCTTACTCTCTTGCCCTCGTGTCTAATTCATCTTTATATTTTACTTTATATTCTTCTAAAAATTTTTTACTGATGTAATTGATTATATTTTAAAGTATAAATAACCGAAGTATAAATAACCAAAGTCTTCTGAAATATTATTATTAGTGTTCTACAACAAACTTATTTTTTTTTAAGATTTTATCTATTTATTTGACAGAGAGAGAACACAAGAGAGCACAAGCAAGGAGAGCAGCAGAGGGAGTGGGAGAAGCAGGCTCCCCGCTGAGCAGGGAGTCCAATGTGGGGTTCAATCCCAGGACCCTGGGATCATGACCCTAGCTGAAGGCAGATGCTTAACCTACTAAGCTACCCAGGCACCCCAACAATCTTAAGTTTGACAAAGAGTATAAGTTAAGAGTTAGCTATAGAGAAAATTCTTATCCGAGGGGAGGTGGGTGGGAGGATGCGTTGAATAGGAAATGGGGATTAAGAAGTGGAAGTTAAACAGGTGATCACCTCCTACCCACCTACCCGCGGGTAAGGGTAACCATCAGTTTGTTCTCTATAGTTAAGAGTCTGTTTCTTCGTTTGCCTCTCTTTTTTTTCCCTCTATAATCATTTATTTTGTTTTTTAAATTCCACATTGAGTGAAATAATGCAGTATTTGTCGTTCTCTGACCAACTTATTTTGCTTAGTGTAATATTTTTAACACAAGTGTTTCTAAAACATAAGTGAGGATCCTGACCTGGTAAGAATAGGAATGGAAATAAAAATGAATTCAGAATGATTTCCATTCTTTCATTCTATGTATCTTTGACAGCAATATGCATTATAATAATTAAAATACTAATATGTATCAAATGTATCTCAAGTAGATGTGAAATGCCTGGTATGAGAAAACTTATCTGATTTTTTGGGCATTATTAGGAGAAGGAAAAAATAAACTGGGAGAAGAAATTGTTTTTTGTTCTTTTTTCATCAACTCAAACTCAGTAAAAATTCGAGGTCCCTATACTTATAAATAATTATCATTTAACACATGACTTTACTTGAGTTTGCCCAGTATGAAATGAGATTTTTCCAAAGTCAGTGCATCCCAGGTCATGTTGAGATATTTGATATACAAAGATTTTGCCATTATTTGTAGCCATTTTTCATATGACCTTTAAAAATGAACACCAAGGGGCGCCTGGGTGGCTCAGTGGGTTAAGCCGCTGCCTTCAGCTCAGGTCATGATCTCAGGGTCCTGGGATCGAGTCCCGCATCGGGCTCTCTGCTCAGCAAGAAGCCTGCTTCCCTCTCTCTCTCTCTCTCTCTGCCTGCCTCTCCGTCTACTTGTGATCTCTCTCTGTCAAATAAATAAATAAAATCTTTAAAAAAAAAAAATGAACACCAAAACCAATCTGTTTTTTAAATAGTTATCTCTGTTTAGGTCCTACAGCATTATACTTGGCATACAACATCTGTTGAATGAATTGACTATTTTGATCTTATATTCAGATTTCCAATATCAGATTCCACTTTCCTCCTAAAAAATGAAGAATCCTCCACTTTATATATTAAAACTTTGGCATTTTGACATCTGACCTTATTTCAGATTCTCTTGATCACTTAATAGCAGGTGTCTTATGTTTGTCCATTTCTGAATGTATATCTTTCTCACAGAACAAAGAACTAGTGAAATCCTTAAGTGAAAAATCTCTTAAGTGAAAAAAAAAAAAAAAAACCAAAAAAAAAAACCAACCTCTTAAGTTTTAAGTGAAACTCCTTAAGTGGAAAAAAAAAAAAAAAGATTTGCTTCCTTTATTCTTAGGGGCAGGTTGAAAAATTATTCAATAGGGATTGATCCAGTCAGAATTATTAAGCCAATCAAATTCATCTTTGGCAGCACTTCCTCATTCTTTCTGCACCATTTCCTACTGACGGTATCTCTTCTTACCAGCACCTCAAGACCAAGAACCTTTACTTGATCCAATAATTTAGGTCTGATCTGAAATTATGACTCAAATCTTCTTTTTCTCTCTGACAGAGGTTTTTGGTTTTGTTTTGTTTATTTATGTAACTCATCTCAATTAGCTGTTGGGTGGAAAGAATTCAGTTTTAATTCATACTGACATATAAAAGACAGTTTTCTAAGGTCCATTTGCTCTAGAGGAGTAGGTAGTTAAACCAAATAAACCTCTTGAGTTTTAAGGAGCCATTTGTTTAGTGAAAGGGGGATCATTAAAACTTCATTTTAAAGCTAAGGCCAGGGCCAGGACAGGGATCCAAACTGGGATTGAAGTCAAGATTAGTCCCAGTTATGGTCTCTGCTCTCCCCATAGTGCAACAGGATTGAAGAACAGAGAAAACAAAGAAAATCTACTCTTGGAAAATACAATATCCTTGAATTCACTGGATGAGATCATCGGCCAGACAAGGTTTGGAGCAGAGAGTGACAATGACTAGTGTACCAGATACTCTACCAGTACCAGGTGCTGAATATAAGCAACAAATTAACAGAAGCCCTTGAATAAGCCAAAACTCTTGTAATTGACCTAAATGCCAATTTCTTGTTTTGCCTTCAGATTTGTCAAAAAAGAAAATCAATACCATCTGAGAATTACTTTGATTTATTAAAATTTGATGAAGCTCTACCAAACATATGGGTATAAATCTGCTACTAGTTGAAGAATTCTTCATGGTTAAGATAGTTGTGATTTCAAATACATAGTTTATGACTCTATTGCAATAGCAGGATATGCCTTTAGTAAAATCCACATATGACATATCCTGTTGGATTCAATATAGTAAGAATTCCTTGTGTCAATGCCATGAATAGATTATTCCAAGAAAAGTTCATATTATGGAAGAGAAGAGGCAATGCCTGCATGGTTACCAAGAATGGAATAATTTTATCAGTGAGCAAAACAAAAAGAAGTAGAAATAATCTTGAGATTGTTGAAAACATATTTTTAAGAAAACCCTAACTACTTTGCCCTTCTGTGACTTTGTGACTGATTCACATTTATTCTATGCACTTGGGAAAAAATTTATTATGTTCCTTCATTATAAAAAGCAGTTCTGCAAGAGCAAGACTTGGCCAAAACAACCTGCTAACAAAAAACCTATTAATATTAACCAACAAAATGAAGAAGTTGATCTAAACATCAAAACTAGGAAACAAGAAATTATAGCTTTGAGTTATTAGGACTAGGAAGATATTGTGAAGATTTTTAAAATTTCAATGTTTATGATCACTTCAGATCAAAGTCAGCAGAGACTAACTGCTAAAGGAAGGCTGAATCTAATATTTTCTAAAGAAGCAAAAATATATTGTTTATATTGTGTAAAAAAGCCTTTTCCCCCCCAAAGTAAACTGTTTCCTTTATATAATGAACATTCTGGTAGAAAATGATTTTGTCCTTTTGCATCTTTTTTGAGTAAAGGAAATTCTCTGCCATATTTATTGAGAAAAAAAATTATTCAGAGAAATGAACCAAACTGATTAAGCTACAGAATCATAGCTTTAAAAACCCTCAGAGAGTTGAGAATAAAAATAAATCTAAATGAAGAAACTTATAGCTATTTTCATCCATGAATGACCAGTAAGAAGAGAAGGAATCCATCATAAGAAGATTTCAGGCTATTACCAAATTTCTAATAGCCACCTGTGGTCTGGAATGATACATTCACATGCTAAGGACCTCCAACCACAGAAAGAGTCTGTACCCACCCTACAATCCTTTTCTTCATCAACTACCAAAGACTGGGGACAGGCAGGAGAGCCAGACAACAAAAGAACTAACTAACTCTCTCTCTCTCTTCCTCTGAGCCACTATCTCTCCATTATCTCTTCCTCCTCCCTCTCTCCCTCTTCCTTCTTCTTCCTGGGCACCTGCAGCCAGCTTTGAGGGCTTAGGCAGGAGACAGGACAGAGAGTGATCTTTCCAGGACAGGATTAGAGAAGAAAACAACTCAAAGAGATATCACCTGAAATCTAAGGCTGTCGCCCATGCTTTGGAAAGCTAATGGCTGGACTAACATAAGTATAATGAAATCTTTAGAGTCTTCCAGTATTCAAATTCTACTCCCTGCTGAAGCAAAAGGCTTAATCTCACATTCAAAATATTTAAAAATAGAATTAAGTGTCTCTAATGAAAGTTTTAATAGAACAAGGTCAAGACACAAGATACAACAAAATTAAAATGGTAGAAGAAAACAGAAGTAAAGATTTGTTTGATAGGCTTAGTAGCAGGTGGTACAAAGCAGTAGGAGTGGTAAGTGAACTTGAAAACAGAAAAATTGGAATTATTCAACCCAAAACACAAAGAGGAAAAAAGAGATAAAAGTGGAACAGAGCATTTAAGATCTGTGGGAATAAAATCAAGCAGTTTAATATACATGTAAACAGATTCTGTGGCTTCTTGGGAGAAAAAGAGAGAGTAAATGGTACAGAAGAAATATTTGAAGACATGCTGGCTATGATTTCCCAAAGTTGGTAAAAGATATTATCCACATATCACTGAAGCTCAGAACATCACACTCTATGACTTGAATGTAAATTGTGGTAAGTTAAAGATGCATATTGTCATCTCTATAGTAACCCTATCCAATAGAACTTTTTACAGTGATAGAAATGTCCTATGTCTATCCAAATAGTATCTTTCACCTACAAGTAACAACTGACCATTTGAAATGTTGCTACTGTGTCTGTATGACTACATTTTAATTTTATTTCATTTTAATATATTTAAATTTAATAGCCATATATAGATACTATATTGGACAGTACAATCTAAAGTAACCATTATAAATGGCAAAGAAACAAACAAACAGAGAGGTACAGCTAAAAAAACCACACTTGGGTAGAAAAAAATAATATAAAAGTAGAGTAAATAATACTTGTTCTTTCCAAAAGAATACAGAAAATTAGGAATGGGGGAGCAAAGAAAAAAGAATATATATTTTTAACAATAAACCAAGAATATAAAAAACTGCATCAAGAATGGATAAAGAAGAAGTGGTCTATACACACACACACACACACACACACACACACACACACACACACACTGGAATACTATGCAGCCATCAAAAACAAAATCTTGCATTTGCAACGACCTGGCTGGAACCAGAGGGTATTTTATTAAGCAACATAAGTCAGTCAGAGAAAGATAATTATCATGTAATCTCTCTGATATGGGGAATTTGAGAGGCAGGGCGGGGGTTAGGAGGGTAGGGAAGGTAAAAATGAAACAAGATGGGATTGGGAGGGAAACAAACCATAAGAGACTCTTAATCTCACAAAACAAACTGAGAGTTGCTGGGGGGTGGGAGGAGTAGGGATAGGGTGGTTGGGTTATGGACATTGGGGAGGGTATGTGTTATGGTGAGTGCTGTGAAGTATGTAAGCCTGATGATTCACCGACCTGTACCCCTGAGGCAAATAATACATTATATGTTAATAAAAATAATTTTTAAAAACTGCATCAAATATTAATTGATGAAATATTGTGACTAATAGAGATTGTCAGAATGGACAAAAATGCAAGAACCAGCTATATGCTGTTTGTAGGAATACACTTTAAATATAAAGGTATCACAAGTGGAAGGTGGGAGAGTAAAAAAAGATATTAAAAAATAAGCATTAAAATGCTAAGCTATATAATTATTAGACAAAGTGGATTTCAAGAAAAAGAGATAAAAAAGGGAAATTTTATTATGGTAAAATAGTCAATTCCTCAAAAAAGACATAAAAACCCATTTCTATATGAATGATAGTTTCTAAATCCATGAAACACAATCAACAGAACTATAGTCGGGAATACATTCTTCTTTCAAGTAAGTGAAAGAACAGATAACTACCCCCCTCAAAAAAAAAATCATTAAAAATATAGGATGTCTGAAAAACACTATCAACCAACTTGACATAATGGAATTCACAAAATCTACATAAAATGCCTGTAGAATACACATCCTTTTCAAGTGCACATAAGAAATTCTTCAAAATAGATTGTCTGCTGTGTCATAAAATCAATTTCAATAGCACTAAAGATAAAATCCCATAAGGGAGGTTTTCTGACCACAATGGTTTAAAATTTAGCATGAATAACAATATCTAGAAAATCTATAACATTTGAATATTAAGCAAAATAATTGTAAGTAACCTATAGTTTAAAAAATATTACAAAGAAAATAAGAAAATAATTTGAACTACTAAAAATATATCAAAAGTTTTGGAAAGTAGATAAAGCAGTCCTTAAAGGGAGATGTATGGTTTTAAATACCTATATCACGAAAAAGAAAAAAAAAAAAGACCCAAGATTATCACTTAAGGAACTAGAAAAATAGAAGCCAATTAATTCTTAAGTAAACAGAAGAGAAGAAATATTTAAAATGGGAGGATGTCAATGAAATAAAACCCCAAAATAAAGGAAAATAAATGAAGACCATAATTATTTTTTATTTATTTTTTTAAGAGATTTTATTTATTTCAGAGAAAGAGCAAGCACAAGCAGGAGTGGCAGAGGGAAATGGAGAGGGAGAAGCAGGTTCCCCATAAAGCCAGGAGCCTGATGCAGGGCCAATTCCAGGACCCTGAAATCATAACCTGAACAGAAGGCAGAGGCCATGATCTCAGGGTCCTGGGATGGAGCCCTGCATTGGGCTCTCTACTCAGTGGGGACCCTGCTTCCCCCTCTCTCTGCCTGCCTCTCCACCTACTTGTGATCTCTCTGTCAAATAAATAAATAAAATCTTAAAAAAAAAATAGAACACAAATTCCCAACATCAGGAATAAAAGGAATATACAGATTTTATAAATGTTAAGAAGTTAAGAAAGGAATAATAAGGAAAATGTATGTCAAGAAACATGCCAACTTAGATGAAATAGACAAATTCCTTAAAATAGGAATGTCTAGATGAAATAGGTGAAGTAGACAAATTCCTTGAAAACCCCAACTTACCAATTTTTTATTATGAATGTAGACACAAGTCCTTAATAAAATATTCATAAATTGAGCTAACATATCATGAGCAACTGAAAGGAATAAAAGCGTGATTTAACACTTAAAAAAGTCACATTAACAGAGTAAAGAAGAAAATCATATGACCATGTAAGAGGATACAGAAAAAGCACTTGACAAAATACAGTACTCATTCACATAGAAATTTGTAACTATTAGGAATAGAAGAGAGGTTCTTAGATCTAATAAGAGTCATTGATGAAAAAGATCTACAGTAACAATATACCTATGATGAAATATGTATGACACATTCCCCCTATAATTGGTAATAATAAAAAGAATGTCATTCTCATCATTTATATTCAGCATTGCACTGGCAATCCTAGCTAGTGCAATAAACTATAGAAAAAAAGGAGGAAAGATTTTATTAATGAAAAAGTTAAAGTAAAATTATTTTTATTGTACACAGCATCTGTTTTACATTGAAAATCTCAATCCCCCCCCAAAAAAACTACCAGAATAAGTGGTTTTAGTAAGTTCATAAGTTAATGGCCAATATAAGAAAATCATTTGTATTTTTATCTAACAGCAATGAACAGTTTAGAAATCAAACTCAAGCATCCAATATAGCATGTAAAAATAAAAATTACTGAGGAAAAAACATAACAAGAAGAGATGTGAGACTTTATGTTAAAGACTACAAAACACACTGTGGAGAGAAATAGCAACCTAAATAAATTTAAAGATATACCATGTTCATATATTAATATATTCATATACCATGTTCACATATTATTATTAAGATGTTCATTTTCCTAAGATTGAAATATAGGTTTAACGCAATGCCAATCAAAATATTAGGAGTTCCATTTATGCTTAAAATGTAATGTCTCAAGGGAATTTTCTCCTACTCCAACAATGAGAAAAAGATAATCTACAAAATCATAATTTTAATTAAACTCATCATAGAGCTGAAATTTCAAGGTAACCATGAGCACTGAATTCTGAATAGTAAAAAATTTCCCCCAAAACAGAGGGGACACAGAAACTCTTTCATATTTGGAAGAGGATAGGAGGCCAACATGAAAGCAGGTAAGAGAAATCAGCTCAAATTTTAACAAACTTAAGTGTGGCCTAGTGTATCAACTTAGAATAACCGGGAACCACAAACATAAGAACAGTTCAGGCAGTTCATATTCACTTACAAGCTTTTGTTTTTGTTTTGTGTTTTAATGGACATTGACCAGGTGCTTACAAGATTTGGGGAAGGGGGACACCTGAGTGGTCAGATAGTTAAGTGTCTGACTTCAGCTCAGGTCCTGATCTCAAGGTCCTGGGATCCAGCCCCAAATCTGTCTCTCTGCTCAGCAGGGAGTCTGCTTCTCCCCGCTGTCCATGCTCTCTCTCACTTTCTCTCTCAAATGAGTATATAAAATCTTAAATAACAAAGAAAAAAAAAAAGGAAAAAAAAGAAGATTTTGGGAAGGGCAAGCACCTGGAGGGAACCTCCTTGGTGGTGTAGACATGCAGGTGAAGGATGTTCTGGTGACTATCCTTGTGACTATGGGAGACAAGCATGAAATTATATACCTGTCTTTGAGTTCTTCTTTCATATGAAACAAAAACCTTAAAATACTGGAGAAGGAGCAGAAAATATTCCTGCCCATAAGACCCAGAGAAAGATCATTTCCAGGGGAAAGAGCTAGAAGCAAAACCAATCTGTCCATGTGCAAAGAGCAGAAAACTGCCATTTCTAGGAAAAATATTATTGCTTCTGGAGGAGGACATATATCTGACAAAGGACTTACATGCAGAGTGTATAGAGACGCCTACAAATCTTCAATAAAAAGACAAACACCATGAAATTGGCAAGAGTCTCAAACAGGCACTTCAGAAAAGAAAATGTATGAATGGGCAATAGTATATGAAAACTGTTCAGTATCATCACTGATCACCAAAATGCTAGTTAAAACCACAACAGAATAGCATTTTATATCATTGTAATGGTTAAGTCTAGGAGGATTGATAATGCCATATGTTGGCAAGTGTGTGGAGAGACTGGGAGTGTAAAATGTGGGAACATAGTTTTTTTTAAATGTCAAATCTACAAAACCAAATCCAATCAAGCAATGTATTAAATAATTCTAACATGCAAAGTTTATCCCACAAGTTCAAGAATTACTTAACTTCAGAAAAATAATACCATAATTTATTGCATTACCAAATAAAAGATAAAACCATAATACCATCTCAACAGATGCAAAATGAAATATTCAGTGAATTCAAAATCCATTTCTTGTGAAATATCTTAGCAAACTAAGAAGAAAAAGAAATTTCCCAAAGATGATGTTATTGACAAAACTTTAAAACAAATATCATTAGTCTGAAATAATGAATCTCTTTATTATTGTTTTTATTTAACACATTTTGAATATTTGAACCAAGGCAAGGAAGATAAAAGTGAGAGGAATAACAAAAGTGTCATTGTTCAGAGAGATCTTTTCGTATATATGGACTAAGCAAATATCCAACCAAACTATTAGCACTATAAAGAGAATTTAGGGAGGTATTGGATACATTCCTATTTATTACCCAAAACAATTTTAAGTAAATGAGGATTAAATAAGACATCAGAACAATAAAAGACATAACACTAACTTTGGTAATAAAAACATAATGTAATTCTTAAAATATATTAAAGAAGACTGAAATAAATGAAAACAGTACCACATTTGTGGCTGGGAATAAAAAATATTATTAAAGAAGGTAATTTCACCAACAATTATAAAATTGGTTTAATTCTAAAAAAATCTAATAAAATTTCTTATGTTTTAGGTTGATAACTAAAATTCAAATAAAAGTGTAAGAGTTTTGAGAAAAAAGATGTGGTAGAAGAACTCACCATTCCAGATATCAAAATATATTAAAAAAATCTATTACAATATAATAATAAAATCAGTGTGATACTAATGCATGAATGGAAAATCAGCCAGTGAGACAAAAAAATAAAGTTCAGAAATAGATGACCAAGTTCCTGTTTCAAATCATCAGCTGGAAATTGGCTAGTTGAATAAATTCTGCTCAGATAATTAGCTTTAAGAAAAAAAATTATATTTAGTTTACACTATTCTTTTAAAATTCTTATACTAATTAGAGAATATGAAACAACAATTTGAATATTCTAGAATATTGAAATGTATGTTATATTAGAAAACAAAATTTTAAAAAAGATACAAAAACCACAAACTATGAAAGCCTATTTAATTTGATTACAGTAAAATGAAAACTCCTGTATGACAAAAGACCTCATAAATAAATCTAAAAGGAAAGCTACAAATGAAAAACACTTAGTGCAATGTTTAGCTGGTAAAGAACTTGTATCTGAAATCTATAATAAATCCTATAAATCAATGAAGAGGATACAATTGCATAGAAAGACAATTGCATAAACTATATAAATATAACCTTCGCAGAAAAAGAAACTCAAATAACTAACAAACATAAATTTTCAAACTTACTGACATGAAGAATGGTTAAAATGGCTGAAATACCAGGCAATGATGAAGAGAAAGATCTTATATAAAGTGAGAGATTGATGATTCAGGAGAAACTAGAAGTGAAATGCTCCAGAGTAAATAAATGCTCCAGAGTGTAAGGTCACAGGGCCCTCTAGTAGCACAGAGGGAAGGAGGAGAAGATGCATGTAGATTCAGGTACGTTTGTGGTTTGGATGGTCATGAATTCGGTTGACTCTTTTCAGGTGGATTTTTTTTTCTTTTCTGTGAAGTAAAGGGTAATATCATCAACTAAAAATAAATACGGCCTGAGATTGAGAAAGAAGTTGCAATTTGAATATAGAAAAAAAATTAAAAATAATATTTGGAGAAAGTAGGAAGGGAAGTTGATTGAGAAAAAGACAAGGTTTGCAATATCACACTTATTTGTAAGATCTATTTTCCAGAGCAGATAATTGAGTTGATAGAGGTTAGAGATTTCTGAGAAAAAATAGCAAAAAAAAAAAAAAAAAAAATTCAGTGGTTTTACCAGGATAATTATAGAAATTCTGGATCATGAAGGAAGAGAATAAAAGGTGGTTAAAAAGGTAGAAATGGAAGAATCAATGAACTGGGGAGCCCAGAAGTATAACGTCCACATATAAATAAACCAGAAAGATTAAAGGACATGATGGAAGGGAGGAACTTAAATTCATAATTTTTAGAATTGGAGCAATTTGTGTAGTAGCATGTTCTAGGAAGTAACTGATGGAGAAAGTTGTCAGTTACAGATATTCAGGATTTGGATAACTTGTCCACATGAACATTCAGTAGGTTGGAGCAGAAAACCATAAACCTGGGGTCAAATTCCTAAAAATTAGGGGTAAGTGACTGGGTGTTAGGGAGAATGCAGTGACAAGAGAGTGGAGATCGTTATATAATATCTGGAATAATCTCTCCTAAAACAGAGAATTATGACATATCATGAATAATCTACAAAATCATATGATATATTATGAAGTCATCACTTCCACGGGTCTTTGGGATTATATACATATTGCAAACTATATTCTGAAATAATGTCAAGTATACAGAAGCAATAAAACCAGCAGAGAATTTAAATTAAAACAAAATTCCACATAGAAATGTAGAAATGGCTTATAAGAATGTGGCTTCAGCACTACAGAAAAGGAGAACAAGAATCTAATATGTTCTTCTTTTAGTTATTAAACTACTTGACGGGTCCAATATCCGCCTGGAGTCTTCTACTGGCTTGAAGCTAGCAAGAGTTCTGAGCGTTTTTTGTCCAGAAGAACTTGGCTTGAGATAATTTTTGGCTGTGCTCAAAGTTGAGTAACTGGGATATGAAAGTAGGGCTGCTCAGAAAAGGGCCAATGAGCCCAGCCTGCTGCCTTAGGCAATGTTGTCCTAGTCAGAGCCCTACTCAAGAATTTATGTCATCAGAAGTAAGTAGTTTGTTCTTATTGAAGAAGACATTGCTTGCAAAGGCTTGCCAAGTAGTGTCCAAAGAAATGATCAAGGTATATAGTCTGGGCGGTCCTTAAGAACTGGCTTTGCACATAAGACAAAAGAAGCATTTGTGAGGTGGCAGAGCATCTGTAAAGGGAATTCTCTTTGCAGTCTGAGGGCCATTTTGGCAGAGACAAGGAGATCAGTCAGTAACACTGGGATTTGTATGGCCATATTTTTTGCCAGGAAATATTTACCCCATAGTCTAACACTGTCTGTTCCTAAATTAGGACTGGCAGTTACCATAATTCTATGGCATTAATAGATTTGTTTTGGGAAATAAGTGTTCTGGAGATATACTGTAACAGCTCACCACTGAGCATGGTCTCCAAGGAGAGGGTATGAATGAGCTTCGTTCTGCAAGGGCCACAAAGAACAGGACTCTAAATTCTATCCCACCCCAAAGTTTTATCCCGAGTGGTTTTTTCTTGTTTTTTTTTGTTTTAAGGTTTTTATTATTTATTTGACAGAGAGAGCGAGCGCACAAGCAGGAGGAGCAACAGAGGGAGATGGAGAAGCAGGCTCCCTGCTGAGCAGAGTATGATGTGCGTCTTGATCCCAGGACCCTGGGATAAGGACCCCAGTGGAAGGCAGACGCCCAACCAACTGACCACCCAGGCGCCCCTCCCATGCTGGTTTTAATAGCTGTTTCCCCCTTTCCCAGTTCTGGAGCCATCTCAAAAAGCCAAGAAGGGGGGGCTCTTGGGTGGCTCAGTCATTGAGCATCTGCCTTCGGCTCAGCTCATGATCCCAGCATCCTGGGATGGAGCCCCATATTGGGCTCCCTGCGGGAAGCCTGCTTCTCCCTCTCCCGCTTTCCCTGCTTGTGTTCCCTCTCTCACTGTCTCTCTCTCTGTCAAATAAATAAAATCTTCTAAAAAAAATTAAAAAGGATAAAAGACAAAAAGACTGGCTAGGGTGGTTTTAAACAAAAGTCAGGAACTACAGAAGGAGTGTGTGTGTGTGTGTGTGTGTGTGTGTGTGTGTACAACTTGCCTGGACATGATCACCAATCTCAAGAAGATGTATGTTGTCAAATAAACCATATTTTAGTGATAAAAAAAATCATACTGCATGTAAAAGTCATCAAATCAACTAACTTACAGTCAAAACAGACCTAAAGTGTTTTGATTCAATGTTCTCACTTTTGAGAAGGGGTAACTAAGATCTGGTTGTGTTTAGTAACTTTCTCAAAGTCACAGAGCTAGATAGTAATAGAGCCAGTAATAAAGCCCATCTTTTGATTTTCAGTCTTGACTTTTTAAATTATACCAACTAATGTAGGCTTAACTCTGTGCTTTCCTCTTAGCCTTTCCTCCTCCTATTGGATGCCTTCACTGAGCTCAGTATCCTCACCCAAAAGCTTACCAATCTTATTGTAAAACACGTCAACATAAAAAAAAAAAAAAAGCCTAGAGAATATTTTCAGGAAAAAACATGTACCTACTTAGCTTTAATGAATGTAAACATTATGCTTTACTTGTGTGTCTTCCCCTCCCCTTGCTTCCCAGAAATAACCATTATACCAAATCTTGAGTTTGCTAAGCCAACTCAAGTAGTTATATTCTGTATCTATCTATACACATACTCACACATACATAATTCTACATTTTTATTTTGTTCAGTATTATTTTTTTAAGATTTATCTTAACCCAATGCAGTATTCCATTGTATGGATGCACCAATAGTATTTATACATTCTCCCATTGGTAAACATGATTTTAAAATTCTTTTGTAATAGAAACAATGTTCCAATGAATATTTATGAATCTCTCTCTTTTTTTGAGAGAGAGAAAGAAAGAGAGAGAGAGAGAACAGGGCGAGGGGGGAAGAAAGGGAGAGAGGGATAGGGAAAGAGAGCCTCTTAAGCAGCTCCACACCCAGCATGGGGCTCTGTGCAGGCTCCATCTCACAACCCTGAGATTGTGACCTGAGCCAAAATCAAGAGTCCGAGGCATAACCGTCTGAGCCACCCAGGTGCCCCTGTGAATATCTCTTTTTTTTTTTTTTTTAAGATTTTATTTATTTATTTGACAGAGAAATCACAAGTAAGCAGAGAGGCAGGCAGAGAGAGAGGAGGAAGCAGGCTCCCCGCTGAGCAGAAAGCCCGATATGGGGCTCGAACCCAGGACCTGGGATCATGACCCGAGCCGAAGGCAGCGGCTTAACCCACTGAGCCACCCAGGCGCCCCTGTGAATATCTCTTTGAGCACATTTGCGATATAGTTCCTTTAGTCCTCAGAAGTAGGACTGCTACTGCTTGTTCAAGGAGTTCATGTGCATATGATAAGTAGAATAATGGCTCTCCCAAACATGGCCTTGGAACCTGTGAATATATTACCCTACATGGCAGAAGGAATTTTACAAACGTTATTAAGGTTAAGGATCTTCAGAAGGGGAGATTATCTTGCATAACGCAGGAAGACCCAGGTGAATCACATGAGTCTTGAAAGTAGAGGAGGCGGACTAAAGGGTCAGAGGATACCACCAGAAAGGAATTCAGCCAGCTGTTGCTAGTTTTGTTTATGAGGGAAGGGGATCATGAACCAAGAAAGAGATGCCTCCTAGAAGGAAGAAAAAGGCGGGGAAAATGGATTCTCTCCTAGAGCCTCCGGAAAGGAATGCAGCCCTGCAGGGAGATACCTTGAGTTTAGCTCAGTGAGTTCCACGAAGACTACTGACCTCCAGAACTGTAAACTAACAAATTTTCATTGTTTCAAGCCATGAGTTTGTAGTAATTTATTATGACAGCAAAAACTAATTCAGCATATTAAAATTCAACTGTTGCTATATATTTCCTTCCAAAGTAGCTATTCTGTGTTTGCTATCAATATGTAAGAATCCCTGTGATCCCTTAACCTTTATAAGCCTAGAGTATAGCCAGACTTAAATTTTTGTCTGCTGAGTTTGAAAAGCTATGTGGTACTTATTTGGACAATATTTTAACTTTCATTTCCATAATTATTTGTGGGGTTGAACATTTTACTCTTTGATTGATTATTTGAGTATTTCTTTTCTTGAATATCTTGCTCATGTATATTGCTTTTTATTCGTATCGGACTGTTAATTTATTTGTAATCATTTATAGACAGATTCTGGAAACAAAATCTTTATTGGTAACACTCTTTGCAAATATAAATTCCCACCCCGCAGTTTCCTTTAACTTTGTGGTATTTTATTAAATAGCAAGTTTTAATTATAATATCAACAAACATAACGCGGTTTTTACTTAGTTTTCTATTTTAGGTCTTACCTAATACCTCCTTTCCAACTTCAAGATCATAAACATATTCTGTATTTTCTTTAGAAGTTTTAAAGTTTTGCTTTTCATATTTAAAGCTTTCAAATATTTGGAATTGGTTTTTTGAGTAGCTGGTTGTTCTAATGTTATTTATAAAAAATCCATTATTTTCTTAGTGATTTGTAATACTACCTCTCTCTCATACTTCAATACATGTATAAACCAGTCTCAGGCTCTCTTTTCTGACCCTTTGTCTATGAATTTATTTCAGTTTCTTCTCTATACTATTTTAGTAACTCTAGTATTAAATTTATCTTGATATCCTCTTTTATTTTTCTTCTACATTTATTAACTGTGGATTTTTATTTATATATGAATTTTAGCATAAGCTAAGCAAGTTCCTAGCTACCCCTCACACCCATTCTATCTGGGATTATTGTTGAAACTGGATTAAAAATGTAGACTGCTAGGGTCAACTAGATATTAGGTCTTTGGATATTAGGTCTTCTATCATACCATAATTTTCCATTTATTCAGTGCTTTGAAAGATCATTCAAATTTTTAGTTTTTCTAACTTGAAAACTAACTATACAGCTTTTCCTGGGTTTATTGCTATATATTTTACTGGGTGTCTTTGCTATTGTTTTACTCATTGATGATTATTCACATGTAGGAATGCTACTGATTTTATACATTGATAAAATCTTGCTTACTGAATATTCTTGCTGAATATTTTCTTTTAGTCTCAGTTGTTTGTCTACAAATTTTCTTGGATTTTATAACTAGTATTTATTCAATAAGGATAACTTTGCTAGTTTTTATACTTCTTATATGTCTTAAACCTTTTTACTTATTGTCTGCCTTGAATTTGCAATGCTGTTTTATTAGAGGCAGTGATAGGAGGCAGCCTCATATTGCTTCTGACTGTAATTGGAAATGCTTCTGGAGTTTCACATGAAAGCATGGTGTTCACTGACAATAAGTTCAGGGATTCTCCTGGTAGTCCTAGTTTGCTAAAAATAATCATAAATGAGTCTTGAAATTTATTGAATTTTTTGGTATCTATAAGATTTTCTTTCACTATTCATGTTTGCTTTGGGTATGAAGATGCTTGCCTCATAAAAGTAGTTGGGTAGCTTTCCCTCATTTTCTATTTTATGAAACATTTTTATACAGTATAATTATTTTTTCTAGAAGTTTTGATATTTTTAAGGTCTGATTGTATAATTTATTACATTAATTATTATTTCTGAGGCAATTTTGCTATCATATTTGCCTAAAAAGTTGTCAGTTTCATATAAATCTACAAGTTTATTGCCATAAATTTCTTCATAATGCTTTTGACATGTGAAAAATTGTGGAAATATACTCCTTTCCCTTTTTACAATTTCCATTTCCTTTTTCCATTATTATTTTTTATGCTCTTTCTCTTTGTTATTGATCAGGTTAGTCTATCTTCTTTCTTTTGAAGAAATTGTCTTTGTTTTGTTAATTTTATTTATTGTTTTCTGTTACTGTTATTAATTTTTCTTTGCTTCCCTTTTATTTAATTTATTCTACTATTTTCTTATCTTACTGAGTTAAACCTCTGTCTTACTTATTTTCAACCATTTTTTTTTAAAGATTTTATTTATTTATTTGACAGAGAGAGATCACAAGTAGACAGAGAGGCAGGCAGAGAGAGAGAGAGAGGGAAGCAGGCTTCCTGCTGAGCAGAGAGCCCGATGTGGGACTCGATCCCAGGACCCTGAGATCATGACCTGAGCCGAAGGCAGCGGCTTAACCCACTAAGCCACCCGGGCGCCCCATTTTCAACCATTTTTTATGAGCACATTTATATGTATAAATTTCCCTGTCATTACTACTGTACTAGCATCTTTCAGATTTTGATACATATTTTTATATTTTTAGTCACTTGTAAATATTCTCTAATTTCTATTGTGATCATTTTTCCTCATACTTTACATATGAAAATATGTTAACTTTCCTAAAATAACCATATTTTATTTTTATTGAATAGTTAATGCATTGTATAAAGAAGACCTTATTTTTGTGATAGAAATTATTTGAAAATAGTTCAGATATTATGTGTGACTTAGTGTGTGATTAATTTTATAATATTTCAATAACTTGAAAAATATGTATTCTTTATTTTTTAGAGTTAGTGTTCAATATATATTCTGTTACAGAAAATCATGCACATATTATATTATGCTTGATTATAAATTTGCACATTATTATGGAAACCAATTTTATTTTTAAGATTTTATTTTGTTATTTGACAGAGAGAGCATAAGCAGGGGGAGCAGCAGGATGAGGGAGAGGGAGAAACAGGAAGCCTGAGGTGGGGCTAGATTCCAGGACCCTGGGACCATGACCTGAGCCAAAGGCAGATGTTTAACCAACTGAGCCACCCAGGTACCCCAGAACCAATTCTTATAATTACCTCAGTTACTAAAAATTAATGCATCTATTTATTTGGGCACTGTTATGTATCCTCTGCATATAAAAATTTATTTTATCTCTACAACAACCATGTGAGGTGAGTGCATCATTTCCCATTTACAGACAAAGAGGTTACAAGAAATTAAGAAGTTCATAAAGCTAGTAGTTTGTAGAGTCAAGATTTAAGCCCAGTCAGTCTAATGTCCCTATGCACACATTTAACTCTCAACACTGACAGTTTTTGCTTTATGTACATATGTGTATATGTACGTATGTATTTTTCCTTGTCAACACTTATTTCTTGTCTTTTTTATATTAGCTGTTCCGACAGGTGTAAGGTCATATCTCATTGTGGTTTTGATTTATATTTCCCTGTTTAGTGACTTTGAGCATCTTTTCATGTGTCCGTTGGTACTTTACACATTTTAAAAATGTCCCATTAGAAATACACAAACTCATACACATTATGATTTATTACAGAATTGTTCCTCTTATGGTGCATTTATTCTTTATTTCTATCAATACTTTTTGACTTTAATTCTATTTTCTTTATTTAAATATTACTATACCAGTTTTTGGTTTTGGTTTTGGTTTTTTTTTGCGTTTTTGTTGTTGTTAGCATTTAATTGGTCTTTTTTTCCTTTTTTAAACTATTCTTTTTTTTTTTTTTTCCCTCTGCTGCTTTGGACACCATGCACTGTATTTTAATTTTTAAATGTTTTTTAGTTGTCACTCTCAGTCCTTTAACATATATATTTAACCACCAGAAAACAAAGTTGACTATTTTACCTTCCTCCACAACACATGGACCTGAATTCAATGTAAATATCTATTAAAATCCCATTATATTTTTATTTTTGCAAAGCGCTTAAATTTTGTCTTTTTAAAACTCAAGAAGTTATTTAGATATTTTTGAAACAATTTTATCTATCACTCTATTTAATAGAATTCATGTCAACATTTGGTTTTGCTCCCTCTTTCCTTCCCTGTAAGTTTACTTTTCTCTGTGCCATAAACATTCTTTTAATTACTTTTTTTAAAATTAAGAATCTTTCTGTGGTAAGGTTTAAGTCCTTATACATTTCCGTATGTCTTTGTTTGGTTCTCACTATAGAAAATAGTTAAACTGGTCACTTGGTTCAAACTAAGTTATTGTCCCTCAGCCTTTTGAAGATAGTGTTCCAAATTTTACTGGTCTTCTGTTTCTGGTGAGAAATATGAAGTCAGCCTAAGCTTATTTATTTGATAATCTGGTCTTTCCTCCAAGGTCATTTTAAGATTTTGCTCTTTAGGGGCGCCTGGGTGGCTCAGTGGGTTAAAGCCTCTGCCTTCAGCTCAGGTCATGATCCAAGGGTCCTGGGATCGAGCCCCACATTGGGCTCTCTGCTCAGTGGGGAGCCTGCTTCCTCCTCTCTCTCTATCTGTCTCTCTGCCTACTTGTGATCTCTGTCTGTCAAATAAATAAATAAAATCTTAAAAAAAAAAAAAAAGAAAAAAAAAAAGAAGAAAAAAAAAAAAAAAAAAAAAAAAAGAAATCTGCCACCAATTTCAAGCTAGGACAGACCCTTCCTTGGATGACAATAAAAAAAATAGTCTTCTTTTAAAACATGAATCAGTACCAAAAGTACCATATGAGAGAATTTCTGTATTTCCTCTCTTCCTTTTTAAAAAAAATTTCTATTGAGAGGAGGTAAAATCAGAAGTATTATTGTCATATTACAATTCTTTTCCCATTGAGGATTCTTTTAGAAATGTAAGTCTGGAAAAACTTCAAATTTTCCCTAATAGCTGAGTAAAGGCTAAATTAAATATAAATTAATTAATTTTATTTTCTTTCTTGATTGCTGCATTTGTATTCCTTTTTAAGATTTTATGTATTTATTTGACAGAGAGAGAGAGTACAAACAGAGGGAGCAGCAAAGAGAGGGAGAGGGAGAAGCAGACTCCGCTCTGAGCAGAGAGCTCGATGTGGGATTTGATCCCAGGACCCTGAGATCATGACCTGAGCCGAAGGCAGACACTTAACTGACTGAGCCACCCAGGCACCCCTCCATTTGTATTTTTTTATGTTAACATGTCTTTCCTTAGTTATAAATAGATTCTATTTGTAAACCCCAAATTAAATTTCTAATTACTCTACAGAGTAATTAGAGAAGGCTTCTTACTCTGAATTAAGAAAATATCCAGGTGGTTCTCAGAGTCTACAAAAGGATTTAGATTTAGGAGTCAAAACATTAATTTTTGGGAACCCTTATATGACACCTGGGGGGAAAGTTGGTTTGGCTCAACCCCTCCAAAGAGTCATGGGCCTTCTAAGAACCTACACATAATACCTTAGAAGGCAATTTTAGGCATGAATGTAAAACAGTACCTATGAAGTGTCTGTGGGAACTTATGACTCTGGATCCATAGTTGAAAATGAATGTCTGCTCTAGTTTTTCCTTTATTATTTCTGGCATAAACAGATTTTAAGGGATTTTTAAAATATTATAATTTATTTTCCAGTATATATTTACTCAATGCCTACTGTGGTTAGCACCTCTATTATGCCAAACTCCACGAAAACCTACAACACCCCTGCTTTCATGAAGTTTCAGTCAGCTTATTAATTGATCATCATATGATTTAAGGACTCACAAATATTAGGTTAAATGGAATTCCCAGAAGCCACCTAGGCCATTCTCCTACCTCAAAAAAAGATTTAATGAAATATTTTCTGACAGATTTGGTTATTTGTCATACTTGAATATTTTTAGAGGTTTTTCTCCTAACTTCCAGTCAGAATCAATGTTCTTATATGTAATAAAAGTACATGTGTAGACTATTATTTACACAAACTAAGGTAGAAAGGTGGCCTGTGGTAGTAGCATTGCCAGACAAGATACAAGATGTCCAGTAAAATTTGAATTTTAATATAAGTATGACCCAGATATTGCATAGGACATAAAACTTAGACTAAAAACTTATCTGTTGTTTATCTGAAATTGAAATTTAACTGGGCATCCTTTAATTTTATTTGTTAAATTTGATAACTCTGGGGCACCTCAGTGTCTCAGTCATTTAAGAATCTGACTTTTGGTTTTAGCTCAGGTCATAGTTTCAGGTTTGTGAGATCAAGACTCATGTCAAGCTCAGCACTCAGCACAGAGTCTGAGATTCTCTCTCTCCTTCTCTCTCTTTCTCTCTCTCTCAGATAAATAAATAAATAAAACCTCAAAGGGGATCACTTTTTTTTTAAAGATTTATTTATGTATTTGTCAGAGAGAGAGAGAGAACATGAACACAAGCAAGGAGAGCAGCAGGCAGAGCAGGCAGAGGGAGAAGCAGACTTCCCTCTGAGCAAGGAGCCCAATGTGGGACTTGATGTGAGGACTCTGGGATCATGACCTGAGCCCAAGTCAAACACTTAAACTACTGGGCCACCCATGTGTCCCAAAGAATATTGTTTTAAAAAGAATCTGATAACAATTTGGTAGAGAAAGAAGGGACATCAGTCAAAAAATATTTAAGGTATTAATTAATGAAATAACAAATAAAATAATTCAGTGGAGGTGGATAAACTCCTCCTCCCTTATGGTCTCCAATGCTATTTAAAGGAGACTCTTAGCTAGGCTTTCTTGCTCTATTTTGAAATCTTTTACAAATCCTAATGGAATCAATTAGGTAGAACATTCTTTCAGATCATTTGTACAACACTGTTACTTTTTTAAATAAAGGAATGGATACCCAGAAAAATTAAGTAGCAAGTTCTAAACAGGTGGAATTAAACTCTAACCTGTTTATCTTTATTTGCAGTCCTCTTTTCTTTTCACTGTATCTCCAAGTTTTTCTTTGGAATTTAAGATTTGGGGGGCTTAAATATAAAAGTATATACATATATTTAGAAATAACAAAGAGCAAAGGTGAAAATTCTAACAGTCCCTGGTCTTATATTCACATTTAAACAAGTTGCTTAAGAGTTTGCATTAGTATTTTTTGTTCTTTTTAGTAACTCACATAATGGGCTTTAAGGAAGTATTTACTTTCTTACAAAGTGGAAATTGTTCCCTATTCCTTTGAATTGGCTTGAACCTTGCCTAAATGGCTGTCATGAGGTGAGAACAATGCAGGTTCTCCATTTGATGTGCTGGTAGGATTACCATCTGAGTTTCCTCTGGAAATCTGAAAATAAAATGTCTAGACTGATTTTCAATCCAGAAACTCAAACATCAAGAAACTTGGGCAGTCACAGTAGCCTGAGGAGATGGAGTAAACCCAGCTGGGGCATGCATAGTCACGCTGTGTCCTTCAGAGTTTACACCAATTCCAGCTTTTCTCCCTCCAGTCAAAATAAGAATCAAGTCATTTTTCCCATGCTACCTTCTCATCAAAATCTTTCTTTTTTCAGTTTCTTTCTGGTCCTGTCTTGGTTCTCATTTCAACCAGGTTTCTAACCTTTTCATTTCTGCTGAATATTTGGTGAGATTTCATAATGTAACCATTCTTTATAACTTCATTTTCTTTTTAACTCTGGGCAGATCAGACTAGATACTTCTCTGGTTGATTCATTTGTACCATGGACATGTACTAAGCACTTATTGCACATAATATACAAAGAGGGAGATGAAGGTCACTCTCTTATATAACCTCAGCCAGTATCACTCATGTAGTGGTCCTGCCAGAACTTCTAGTAAGAATTATAGCCATCTATTCTGTGGAAGTTAGCTTTGATTTTCCTGCTCTCTGAGTACTAATCAAGGAACTTTGCTATTATTAAGCAAAACCTTGTTAGGTAACATTTGGTGGAGGTAAGGTTACCTCCACCAAAGTGGAAACTTTACATTGTATAAGGGCTGCCTGCCTAGGTACCAGTCTGGTATGAAAGTAGATACTTTCTCTGTCAATAGAACTCTATTCATCATGCCCTGCATGACAATTTGTGGGCTATACCTAGAAAGCAGTGCCCCAGGTCAACCTAACAATAAAGTAAGCAGCAGATATTAGTGACCAAGAAGCATAAACCATAGAGAAATTGAGATACATCTACTAAGAGTAGAATCTAAAAAGGACAAAAGATCAAAGATGTAATAGGAAACCAAGGCAAATCTCTTGACCTGGGAGATAGGCAAATATAGGGACATCTGGGTCTACCAAAGAGTTTAAGAGAGATTCCTAAATCTCTTGATTTCATCTACTCTGTTTTAGCAACTCTGCAAGAGTCCTAGCCACCATGATCTCTGGTCTATGGCAATAGAATTCAAGTTGGTCTCTCTTCTTCTGTTCCAGTCTTTTCTCTTTCTTATAACCAAAGTGATTTTTTAAAAAACCAACAGCACACAAGTTTGATTGTGTAGCATGTACTCCTCACCCTCCTTCTTACCTTCCCATTCTAATATAAAGCAAAATTCCTCAGAGGTCCTTCATGGTAAAACTTTTAACACTACAAGTTCAGTCTCATTTCTCACTGCTTCTCCCATGTTCTCTCCAGTCTCACCACCAAACTGCCCTGTTATAGGCCCAGCTTCTTGCTGACAGAGTTTTTACATAAATGGTTCCTTTGGCTAGAATGCTTCTTTGTCTTATCTTGACTAGTGAACTCTTTCTTAACTACCAGTTTCAGGTTAAGTTTGGGGAAAAGCTTCCTTGAGGACTCCTGACTAGGTCAAATCCCCTAGTCAAGGTTTTCATGTACCTCTCCTTGTTAGCATTTATCATGACTCTAATTTTACCTCTCTTTAATGGACCATATGATAAACATCTGTCACCCCTACTAGACTGCAGTGTCCATGAGGGCAAGAATGGTGTCTTCACAGCCACCATTTTCTTACACCATACATGAAGAAAAACTCAAAATGGATGAAAGACCTCAATGTGAGATAGGAATCCATCAAAATCCTAGAGGAGAACATAGGCAGTAACCTCTTCAACATTGGTCACAGTGAATTTTTTCAAGCTATGTCTCTATAGGCAAGAGAAACAAAACCCAAAATGAACTTTTGGGGCTCCATGAAGCTGAAAAGCTTTTGCACAGCAAAGGAAACAGTTAAAAAACTGAGAGACGACCCATGGAATGAGAGAAGATATTTGCAAATGACATTATAGGTAAAGGACTGGTGTCCAAGATCTATAAAGAACTTCTCAAACTCAACACTGAACAAAATGAATAATTCGGTCAAGAAATGGGCAGAAGACATGAACAGACACTTCTCTAAAGAAGACATACAAATGGGGGTGCCTGGGTGGCTCAGTGGGTTAAGCCGCTGCCTTCGGCTCAGGTCATGATCTCAGGGTACTGGGATCGAGCCCCACATCGGGCTCTCTGCTCAGCAGGGAACCTGCTTCCTCCTCTCTCTCTGCCTGCCTCTCTGCCTGCTTGTGATCTCTCTCTGTCAAATAAATAAATAAAATCTTTAAAAAAAAAAAAAAAAAAAAAAAGAAGACATACAAATGACTAACAGACACATGAAAAAGTGTTCAACATCACTAGCCATCAGGGAAATACAAATCAAAACCATGATGAGATACTACCTTACACCAGTTAAAATGGCAAAAATTAAAAAGATATGAAACAACAAGTGTTAATGAGAATATGGAGAAAGGGGAACCTGCTTACACAGTTGGTGAGAATGCAAGCTGATACAGCCACTCTGGAAAATGGTATGGAGGTTCCTCAAGCCATTAAAAATAAAGCTATCCTATGACCCAGCAATTGTACTACTGGGTATTTACCACAAATATACAGATGGAGTGAAAAGAAGGGGCATGTGCACCCCAATGTTCATAGCAGCAATGTCCACAATAGCCAAACTGTGGAGGAGCCGAGATGCCCTTCAACAGATGAATGGATAAAGAAGATGTGGTTCATATATACAATGGAATATTACTCAGCTGTCAGAAAGGATGACTCTCCATCATTTGCATTGACATGGATGGAACTAGAAAGGATTATGCTAAGTGAAATAAGTCAAGCAGAGAAAGACAATTATTTTATGGTTTCACTCATATGTAGAATGTGAGGAATAACATGGAGGACCACAGGGGAAGGGAGGAAAAACTGAATGTGAAGGAATCAGAGAGAGAGACAAACTTTGAGAGACTCTGGACTCCAGGAACCAAACTAAGGGTTATAGAAGGGAGGGGAAGGGGATGGGGTAACAGGGTGATGGGTATTAAGGAGAGCACATGTGATGATGAGCACTGGGTATTATACACAAACAATGGATCATGGAACACTACATCAAAAACTAATGATGTACCATGTTGGCTAATTGAACATTAAAAAAAAAAAAAACTGTCTTAAGGAACATTTTTGTTTCAAGTGCCCAGCATAGAACCTCCATCATGGCCACTATATCTATGCAACAAGTGAATGTGACTCTAAGAAGTGAGGCCTACTTGTAATTATTTCATTTAATGGGATTTATTGTACTCTTAATACTTGACACTCAGGAGCTCTTGGATCTCCAGGTTTCTGTGTAAGGGATCAAGCCACATCATGTGGGAATTCTGTGAAGGAGAGGGTTCTTCACCCTTTGTAACTGTGATCCCAAACTGATGACAGAAGGAGCCAAATTTCCCACCACCATAGTGCTCCACATAGTTCAAGTTTGGAGTTTGAAAAGATTTGTGTGTGTCACCAAGCTCACCATATGTATTAAGTAATAATTCATTTCTTTAAATATTTTATTTTTTTATTAGACAGAGAGAGAGAGATCACAAGTAGGCAGAGAGGCAGGCAGAGAGAGAGGGGGTAGCAATTTCTCTGCTGAGTAGAGAGCCCTATGGCTTGATTCCAGGACCCTGAGATCATGACCTGAGGTGAAGGCAGAAGCTTAACCCACTGAGCCCCAGGCTCCCCAAAAATTCATTTTCTTTTTCTTTTCAAAGACACAAATAATAGTTAGCTAGTGCTGTTAGTTAACGTAGACTTATAGTGTTAATATACTCTGTTGATATTCTTACAAACGAAAATGTAGCAAAAATACCTGTCTCATGCGAGGCTTCAAATTTCATTAGACATAACTCTGAGCTTTTATTTTTGTGTTTTGAGGACTGATAGAAATCTAGGGCCCTAAGGCTGGGAACCATTGCACCAAGTGTCATAAGGACAGGACAATAAAACTGAGGTGAGAAGACCTTCCTCTCTGTTCTGCTACTGCTCTGTCCCTTTCACAGCATTGTGACCTGGAGTATTTGTTAATAGGGACTAGTTAGCCAAGAGATTAGCGTAAGGCTTATGGACTGATGTGGTGTCTTAGGAAGAAGCACCCCACTGAGGAAGAAGCAGACAGTGGTCCATGCCTTACTGAGAAGAACATTTTTTGAAACCTCAGCATGGTTAAACTTAAACTGACATTACAATCTGAGGGTTACATTTAGTAATAATTTCAGACATGCATGGCTGGTTTCTTAAAGCCAAATAAGTATTTAGATAATAGAAGGAACAAAAGGTCAGACACCGGCCTGCCAAAGCTTGACAGTGATGCATGTTTTCAGGAAAAGAAACAGTGATTTCCTTTATTCTGCTTTGAGACGATATCTTCGAAGTCTTCACTTACCATAAAATAATAGCATATCATCTGTATGGAACACAAGGAAGTAATTAAAACCTGACCCCAATTTACATTATAGTAGTTGGGTGAAGACAAATGAAATTTTATGTATAAAAGTGGTTTGAGCCTCTAGGAGGAAGGTTTTAATACAAAACCTGAAGAATGCTCACTCCAGATGTTTCTGTGAGTAAAAATTACACTGAAATCACATATATTCCCTTTTTATGAAATCTGAAGCTAATTCTAGCCATAAATAGAGCAGATGTAATATGACTGGGGAAACACTGCTATAGGTGCTCTCTAAAATGCTGCTGTGACAGGTAGGCATAAAAATCTGGTGCTGACTCCATGAAAACTGAGACTGTGGATAAAAGGTTCATTTAAGGTGAGTCAACAGTAGAATTCCTCTGCTCAGATCCTTTTTGAATTAAGTGAAAAATAGCACTGTTATACTTGTCTCCAAAATGACCTCTAATACCATTCTCCTGCACCATTCAAGCTACACCCACCACTAAATTGCACTTTAAAACCACTAAACTGCAGTCCTGTCTAAAGGTTAATGACTCAAACCCATAACATAACATTTATAAACAAACAGCTTCAGAAAGAGAAGGAAAAGTCTTAACCAGCAAGCAGAAACAATATTTACAGTATTATTGTAAGTGCACGGAGCACAGCTCACAAAGGATACCCCTTCATTTTTCAGTAAAATCAATTGAGGAAGAGCTGTGTTATGACTCAGAACTGACTTTCCTTTAATCTGATATTCAGACCTTGTTGACAGTGCCAGCACTTTTTATGTTGAGGTTTACCTATGGCTTTGGATAGAGTGTCCTGAAATAGCCTTTCCTTACTCTTTGGGAAATGAAACAGAGCCAGGGACAGGAGTGAGAAGAAAATCCCACACTCTGATCACACCGAACCTAGACTTCAAGTATAGGATCCCATGTGGGACCTACTCCTGGCCAATGGATTGATGAACCAGTAGGGAAATGAGAAGCCCAAAGGGGGCTACACATTTTGAGGTCTGTGCCGACTTTCTTCAACCACAGACTTTCCAATGGTTAAGGGGCACCTGGGCACCACTGCTCTGGAATGTAAAATGAAGAGTTACCAACCTAGTTGCAGCTCCTTGGAAATATTTCTGGTTGGATTTTCTCAGTATTGATGACAAAATAATCAGTCAGAAGGCTCTTATTAAAACTATGCCACTTTTCAAGGAGTAGGACGCTTTCATGGACAAAACAAAAGCTATTTTTCTTCTTGGTTCCTACCTGACAGAAAGAGGGACCACGAATGTTCATGGGCAAGAGGTTATATGAATCCCTGTTTTTTTCTTAATTTGTGTAGAAGCCCCTACACAATATATATCCTATACTGGAGGAGTGAGAAGAGAAGGGAGCTGAAAAATGGAAAGGTCACCACCCTGACAATTTGTCATGGGAAATCAAAATGTATGCTAATGTAAATGGAGAAAATTGGAAAGAAAAAATAGGGACTATGTTCATAATCAGCTAGAGTGTATTTCCCAGTGCTTAAGCAGTGGTCCTGACCGCATACAACTGTTTAGGGTGTGTACATAAGCAGGGGTTAGTTTAGGAAGGAAACAGAAGCTTACCTGTTCCCCAGCGATTTACATGAATGAATAACCCAAAACAAACTAGCGATTTAAAAAAATAGCCAAAAGCCACATTCACATTTGTCTGGGAATTCATGTTGGAGAATAGCCTTTTGGAATTGTAACAATGAAATGCTAACATTTTGATCATTTTAATCATCATTCATAAATCTCGAATGGTTTTGCCAAAATAAATATATTTGCTTCGGGTTAAAATGTACCAGTTTTGTATTTTGAAATACTGTTTTCCCTTTTTCAAAAATCTAGATAATCAACACACAGGAATTTGAACACAACAAAGTGTACCCTGGGCTTCAGGTCCAAAACTATTTGATACTTAAAATGATGGATTTCATTTTGCCTCCAACATTTGACAAATGTTAACATATTGCCATATTTTCTTCTTTATTAAAAGAAATAAAATGTGTAGCTGTCACTGATGTCTCCCTCCACATGTCATTCCCCTTCTTTTCCTAAAAAAGCCATTAAGTCACTGAATCTGGAACACTGCTAAGGGATGCAAGTCATGTACTGTGGAACTCCAGTTTTGCAATGGGACACTCCAAGAACCACCACATCAAGTGCCCACATTTGTTTTTGAACATTTACTATAGATGTTTGGATCTTTATATAATACTTATCATTTATCTATCTATCTTAAAGATTTTATTTATTTGACAGAGAGAGAGCACAAGCTGGTGTAGTGGCAGGATCCCACTGAGAAGCAGGGAAAGGAGAGAGCCCAACGCAGGGCTTGATCCTAGGACCCTGAGATCATGACCTGAGCCAAAGACAGATGCTTGACCAACAGAGCCACCCAGGGGTCCCTCTTTAGGCAATATTTAGTATGCTTTCAGTGCTTTAAAATATTTATAAAGACACAAAGCTGTGCATGTCTTTCTCCATCTTGTGTTATTTTTAGTTACAGTAGAGTTAGTGATTATCTACCCATTAACTATTTCCTCCCTATTCCTTGATAAAGGAGCCCCAGTTTTGTTGAGATTTCCATTCCTTAGGAAAAGAGAACCTGTCCCCTTGTCAAAGGTAAATACCAATTAGAATAAGAAGTCATGGTAATCTCATTCCTTCCCAGTGAGTGGACTAAACAGGGCCATGTGACCTAATTCTGGTCAGTAAAACAAGAGAATCCCCCTGGGAGGTTTTGGGTAAAAATCTCTTTTTCTTGAAAGTATAGAAAGAAATGGCTTCATTGTCTGCTGGATGTTGTCCTATCTGTAAGACCTAGAACTGTGCGGCCATCTTGCTACTTTGAGGAGTCTTGCCTAAAGATATGTCCAAATAATGACTGTGGTTATCCTACCTCAGGTTTGTTTTTATATGAGCTAAAGCTTTTCCTTTTTATATGCCATATCGATCATAATTTTTATTACTTTCAGGAAAAAAGCACCTGTGTTTTTACAGTGCTGGGAAATACATATTTTTCTTGAATATTTTAAATCACTGAATAGTTCTAATGTATCAATATTTATCCATTGTCCGATTAATGGACATTTAGACTATTTTTAGTTTTCTACTATTACAATATTGCAGCAAACATCTTAACTCATGTCTTTTTATGCATATTGTATAAGTGGAATTGTTGGGTCACATACGTAGGATATAGTGGATACCTTTACTTGTATTAAATATTCCCAAATTGTTATCCAAAGAGCCTGATTGATGCCCTTGCAGCAGTATATAAGAGCATTGTTTTTCCCAGCATTATTGGCCTTTCAGGGTTTTATATTTTGGTATTTTCATACTTTTAAATGTTGCCTTCATGCTGAAATAGTGTCATCTTGTTGCTTTCACTTCCATTTCCATGTTTACAAATGAGGTTGAGAAACTTTTATGTATTTGTTAGTTCTTGAAGCTTCCTTTTTAAAAATTGTTTAAGTCATGTCTGTGTTTTTCCATTGGATTGTTTGTATTCTTTGTTGTTGTTGGTGGTTTTTAGAATTTTTAGAATTATTTGTGGTATCTTTTGTGACACACACATTTATACTTGAGTGTAGTCAGATTTATCAGCTTTTTAATTGGTAAATTATGATTTTTATGTCTTCCTTAAAAATCTTTTCTGAGGAAATAATGATATGACCCTAAATTTTCTTAAAAATTGTAAAGTTAAAAAAATTGTAATGTTTTGCTTTTCATGTTTAGATTTTTGGTATATCTAGTCATCTTTGTTTTGCTTTTAAATGAGGTGAAAATATCTAAGTTGTCGTATTGTATAAATCCCTTGTAGAAGTTAAGATATAATCAGTAAACAGAAACCATGCTAGGTATTTCAGAAAAGGGAGTTTAATATAGAGAATTAGTTACACGGGTATTGAAGGAGTGAGAGAACAAAAGAACACTTTGTTTCAGCCCAAGGAGAACTGAAGGAAGCAGATACCAGCCTTAGGTCTAGGTGAACAGAAGGAAAGAATTGGGATTAACAGAGCCTAGACACTCAGAGGACTCCCCTGAGAATATGTGCTCTGACCTTTCGGACCTCCACCTGGCTCCTGCTGGCACCTCTGATGGGCGCAGTGAGGCTAGCTCTGGGAAGTGCTGAAAGAACTAGAAACTGGGGTGAACTAGAAACTGCTGGGCTGACCTGCTGCTGCCTGGGTGAATTGCTACTGCTAGGGCAATGCTAATAGGAAAACAGGAAAAAGAACAACCTTCTCTTCCTGCATTCCAGTCTGCCTCTATTACTTCCACTTGGCAGAACCTAAGGGGAAGCCAGGTAGCAAAGGAATCTGGAAAATGTAGACTGTTTTCCCAGTTGCAGCTTTACTGAACAGAGTATAGAAGGATGGATTCGATCCAAAAGAAAACATGGGAAAATAAAGAGCCCATTAGTGGTGTCCACAGTGGGCTATATGTATCCAAGGGGACATGCAACCTGATTCACAGGAATGTGAGAATAAATTCAATTATGCTGTTATTTAACAAGACTAGAGTTTTCACACTAGTGCCTTCACTCAATCTACATAACCATTGTTAAATGTAAAGATAAGATAAACACTGTTACCAAAAAACCTATATTCCAAAATTGACCTTGATAAGATAACAAGTTATTGTTGGTAGTATGCTACATAGCAGATATTTTCTTAAAAACAAATACCATTAATTTGACCCTTCAAGATAACAGTGACATTTTAGCAAGAAACAGCTTTTCAAAAGAAGCCTCATATAAAGAGAATTTGTGAGAGAATATTTCTATCATTGTGTTACTTTGTTGGCAAAGTTGATATCTAATCAAATGTTTTCATTTGTACAAATAATCTCAAAATACACCAGCCAGAACACTTTCCAAATGAAAAATTCTAGTGTATTTTCAATGTGTTTTGTAAAAATATAAATATAGACTACCTTTTCATATTTTTCAGGACAATGACATTAGAGAATTTGGAACTTTGCTAGCTAAATTTTTTCAAAAACCACTCATAATTGGTGGATGAAACTAAAAAATGAATTCGGGACTTAAATAAAACCCATGTCACACTCACTTCATTTTGGACCTCTGGACTATTATTAGTGATCTTTGAAAAAATTAAAGCAGCAATTAACACAAATGTGAAGTAAGCTGAACCTAAAACCCAATTTTTATATCACTATACATAACGTATTAAGCTGAGATTTTAAGGGACGCCTGGGTGGCTCAGTTGGTTAAACTGAGATTTTAAAATTAAAAAAGTTTGGTTTTAGCAAAAATCATTAATTTAAGTGAAAGCAAAATACTTTTATATTAGTGAATACATAAAGTATTCGTCTCACTTTTTCTTATTTTTAATTTCCCTTGTTTATCATTTAAATTTAAACATTAGTTCAGCAATATGTAGATATGTTATGAACACATAAATACTCTAGAGGGTCTGTGTGAGCAAATCTGGTTATTTTAAATCTAATGAGCTATGCAGTAGGATGTATAACCAAAAGCGATTGGAAAGAACTGTTACAAGATAAATAGGCATATTAAAAATGTAGAGTTTATTTGTGTAAAAACGATCTGAATTGGGCAGTATCCAATGTAACAGACAGAAAGGAGCTCCAAGGATCTGTACAAAATGAAAAGCTTTTATAAGCAGAAGGGAGCAGGAACAAAGACATTAAACTAGACCAAAAAAGTGGTTTGGTTACTGCAAGGTCACTTTCCTTTAGGGGATCACAGGGGTCTCTCAGGCAAATGACCTAACTAGTGTGGTCAGGCAAGTCCTGATAAACTTGTTTGAGATTACATTTCTGGAAGAGCTGAACTGTAATTAAGTCTCAGCTTGGTAACATGGGACTTAGCATAAGCAATTCCGTTTTGGGCCCGTTTTCTTGTTTCTAACACTACATGTTCATGTAGTTGTGATGTTATACTGGTTTTAATTCCTAAATCTAAATTATTTAATAACCTAAAGAATATCCAAAAATAAGTAGACTAAGAGTTTGAAAGTTTTATTTCCTAAAAAGTTACAGCATTTAACATATGTTTTACTTACTTCAGGACTAAATATTCTAGATGTTTGTGTACATGAAGTGCTTTGATGAATAGGTGACTGACTTCCAGCCATTACTTCATTATTTTATGAAATCAGTCATAGTCTGATTTTGATTTTCTAAATTTCCCAAATGTGTGTGTACGTGTGTGTATGTGTGTGTACGTGTGTGTGTGTGTAATTTAATTTATAAAAATATATAACTTTCTATTAGTAAAACTTTAGTCTATTAGTAAAATGTATATTTGACTTCATATATTTTCATGTTTCCTAATTAACTGCATACTTGCATATTTGTTCTTAAGTAGTTAGAAGACAGAAACAAGTCACTCTACCTATTCAGGCTTCATGCCCTTCACTTTTTAATGAAGGGGTTGGCATAGATATCAAAGGACCCTTTCAAGCCTCAAATTTTTGGTATTACATAGAAAACTAATCTAGAATGGGGCTTTTCAAAATATTTCATTAAATTTCAGAATTCCAGTGAGCTAACTTTCAGAGTTTTAGTGGCTGGCAGTGTTCCCAGTGCCTGCAATAGAAGCATTAACTTTTCTCCTGGTCCACTTGAAGAGATACTCCAAAACAAAACTTCACTACTGTTGTGTGTTCCTGGGGGGACAGGAGAGGAACACATAAGACTGCTTTCTAAGTCCTGAGAAACTTTTACAGACTCCTAACATGCTACATGCCCAAAGATGCCATCATGTAGACCTATCTTGTGTATTATTTCCACCTGCTTCATGTACAGACCATTATTGCCTGTCAGCTTGCCTTTTTCCTCCACCATCCTGGGATGGTCTCTGGCTTTGGGGCTTGTACACTTGAAGGGTTTAGACCTAGTCTTTCTTCCCATCTTTCTCTCCACACTAACAATACCCTTGCGGGTTCCTTGAAAGAGAAAGAACATGGCCATTTGGGGGATGTTTGTTTTGTGTCTGCTCCACCAGCAGCTGGCACTGCCCCAATCCTACAATGAGAGTTTGGAGTCTAAGGCATGAAAAACAGCTTGTAAGAATTTCAGAGACTCATAAAATTTGTAAACTAATGATCTAGGCCTTTCATTTTCTTTGGAAAGGTGGCAACCCAAAGTTGCATGGAGCCAAAAGGAATTTTTAAGACACAAGGAAATGCCTTTATTTAGGCTTTCATTCCTTGAAATGTTAGACAACTTGTCACTCTCCGGTAAAAAAATAAAAAATTTAAAAAAAAATTAAAAAAAAAAAAGACCTCTGTGTATGGGATAAAATGGCCTTCAAAGGGGCAAAATAAGATCATCTGGTCTGGGGCACCTGGGTGGCTCAGTGGGTTAAAGCCTCTGCCTTTGGCTTGGGTCATGATCCCAGGGTTCTGGGATCGAGCCCCGTATCGGGCTCTCTGCTCGGCAGGGAGCCTGCTTCCTCCTCTCTCTCTGCCTGCCTCTCTGCTTACTTGTGATCTCTGTCGGTCAAATAAATAAAATATTTAAAAAAAAATCAACTGGTCTGTGACAGGGGTAGAATGACACTGCTACAAGGCAATGGCAGAGAATGGTTATGAGGAGAGACAGGATAAAATGGGGACAGGGCCAAAAAGACAAAGAAAAAAACCCACTGGGAGTGGTTATAAGTCCTTTCCTGTGTAATACAGTGGGGGGAAAAAAACAAACAAACAGAGGCACTAATAGCTCAGTAGACAGACTTTGGTTGAAAATCTATAAAACAAGTAAAGGGCCAAATACATCCAAACTCTGGGTCAGCCTAGGGGATAAAACATGTCTGCTCCCAAATATCTCACTACATTACTTTGGTACTTAAAATGTCTACTCTTATTCAGTCCTTGGGGTGGTACCATTATCTCAAGAATGCAAATGTTATAAATTAATTAGAAGGGATGAAAGGAAGTTTTTAATAAAAAAAACATGGATTTTTAAAATTATTTGCTACTTTGGAAATCCAAAAGTGAAGTCCTAGGAGAAGCTAGTACAGGAAGATATATTTTAATGGAGCCACCCAGTCACTTACTAAAATATAATCTTATTTAATTCTCTTAATGTTACTTAACACTTTTCTGTGTTTCCCTTTTTATTCTTGTCTCTTATTCTTGCCTCTTCCCATTGATATCCATAAATACAGAAGCATGTTTTGTTTACCACTTTATACCCAGTGCCTGCACATTGCTGAGCACCATGGTAAGCTCAGAAGACACATTTGTTAAATGCCTGATAAGCGAATGAATGAATGAGTGATTTAAGGAAAGAATAATATAGAGAAAGATTCAGAGATGCGTGTTTGTGTACATTTGAAAAAGATAAGCCTAGGTAAGTTGCTGGGAACATGGAGAAGAAAAAAAGTAAGGAGTTTGGATAATTGGGTGCCTAAGGTCAGAAGAGAAGGAGGGTTACCAAAACTAAATGTCCCATTTTCTCCAGAATTGGTCCTGGAAATAAATATACTTTCTATGCCTTAATTGGGAGGTGCAGGGTATTACTGTATTTCAGAACTATTGAAAATGCCTTGGAATGAGGCATGAGCAGCAATGCTTTTGTATTTGGCCTGGGCCTCTACCAAAAATATCCCTTGTGATTTGCAAGAAATGTTACAGAACTGGGTGCTCTGAAATGCCTGCTTTTAATTTACAGAAATAACAAGCATTTTGCTCAACTCCATGGTGGTCCTTATTAAGCAAGTATAAGCGTTGGATGCTAGCGAAGCCCTGTCTATGTGCCGTGGTGGTGCTTTTCATGACTGGCTCCAAAGTTCCTGTGTAGAAAATGAGCAGAAAGAAACCTTGACAGTTTTCAAATTTAGTAACAATTTCATCATTTAATTCAGTATTTGAAGTAAAAAGAGGGCAAAAAAGCTGTTTTGGGAATACTTTGACTTGCCTGTCTTACCCTCAAAGAGGTTGGATGTGATAAAGGGATACAGAATATAAACAGCCCTAAAGGTTCCAAATCTTCTAAAGCTATGAATTTGTTTCATTGTTTCATTTGCTTTTTCTTCTTCTTCTTCTTTTTTTTCTTTTATTGTTGTTGTTGTTGTTGCTGCTCTGGTCGTGTTTTATTTTATTTTGTTTTGTACCCTGGAAGGAATAAATCTAGGCTTACCCAAAAGCAAGATGAAGACTCAACACATAAGCCTCATTTTATTTTTAAAGGAAATTCTGTGTTCCTCCTATTTATGTCATTTTCTTTTCAGAATTTAATCTTTGCTATTTCTTATTTCAAAGCTAATCATTTACTACCTAATTTTAAGTTGTATAATGATCCAGGAATACTACCTAATATTTTTAGAGGAAAAACTTAATGAAGGAGGAAATAGTATTCATAGATTTATGTAAGAAAGGTGAAGAAAAGAAGAGGACCTCATTGGACATTGTATATTCAGCTTTATCAAAGTTCTAGCCTTTGTGTCTAGGCTAGAAACTTACTTAAGGACACAGCTTTCTTTTTTGTGTATTCTCATCACATTTTCCAGGGTGGCAAAAGGGTATTGTAATGACTTCCCTTTAATGAGGTCCATGGTTTCTAATTGTGTGTATCATACACTTTGTGAGTTAGAGATGTTCTTTCTTGGGAGATCAGAGAAAGTCTGGCTCCTTTGAAGCCTCATGAGAAGTTCCAGTTTTTTGAAAGGCCTTTCAACAGGAAGTCTTCACCAGACTGAGTACAAATTCTGGAAAGTAAAATAGGAAGAACTAGTTTTCTTTTTGTCTGTGCTTCTGATTATATGTTTACACACAACTAGAATATAAGTTTTAGGGTATAACTTTCAAGTGAGTACTTTTTCCAAATGGGTTAATTATTTAAAATAATTCTATTCAAAATGATTTGTTTATTCCTTGTCAGTGCCACCAGATACTGCATCAAGTAATATCCCTGTTGCTCAATCTAATGGAATCATATCAGGCCCTACCATACTTTACTTAATTAATAACATCTATTGACACAGTTGTTCTACTACCTAAGTCCTGACACAGTCTCTTTCCTAAGCTTCAGAACCACCATTCTCTATTCTTTCTCTTGTTCCTTTGTTGGAGATTAGTCTCCATTGCTGGGTCCTCCTCATCTTCTTGGCCACTAGGACTTGAATGCCTCAGGGTTCAGTCTTTGAACATTGTCTCTTCTTTGTTTCACTCACTCTCTATTTTCACCTAACTAATCTCCTTCAGTCTCATGGTTTTGAATACATCAACATCTCCTAATTGTACTTTCCTGATTCCCTAACCCTAGACTCTAATATCCAGCTGACTCTTCAAAAGATTCCCTGGAATGGCTAATATAGTAAAGCTCAAATTTAGCATTTTTTAAATGGAATGTGTGATCTCCCCTAAAACATTTTCCCAAATCTGTTCCTTCTACAACTTCTTTATCTCAATAAATACCATTTTGATCCTTCTACTTACCAAAGGCAAAACTTTTAGAGTCATCCTCGACTCTCCTTTATCAAATGCCCCACATTCACCCCATCAGCAAATTCTGCCACTACATTCCTTTGATTTCTCCTACCATAATTCCAACTCTTCATCTTTACTCCCTTGTATTCTACCAATAGCATTCATATGGGTTCCCTTGTCCCCATACTTGTTCCCATGCCTGTTTTGACATGATGCCTGAGGGATACTTTTTAAAAATCATGTTTTCTTTCATGAGGTGATTTCCTATCTCAGCATGAAATCCAAACCCCTTATGATGACTGACTGTGACCACCCATTATCAACATGATCTGGCTCTCTGCTGCCTCTTTCTAATCACATCCTCTTCTTGTCTTCTCTCCTTTGCTCAAGGTAGGCTTGGTTCCCTGCAGTTCTGGTGATGGTTCCACATTAAAACCTTTGTGCTAGGTGTTCCCTACACTAGAATGAACTCTTCTACCAGATTTCCACATGGCTTACCTAATCATTTCTTTCAAGGCTCTTTTCAAATATTTTCTTACCAGAAAGGGAGTCCTTTCCACCTTATTGTAAAGTACCACAAAGCTCCCCTATTATTCTCATTATCTATCTGCCTTAGCTTGCTTCATTTTTTTCATTGAATTTATCATCACTTGTATATAGATTTTTAAAATTATTTTATTTTGTCTCCCCTCACTAGAAAACAAAAATAAGCAATATAATATCACGAATCAGAAATTGAATTTGTTTTGCTCATTGATCTAATGCCAGTGGTAAACATATCCCTGGCACTCAAAAAATATTTGATGATTAGAATTTTAATAGACCATATACAAAATGTATACTTATTTAATAAATTTCAAGTTATAAAAATGAGATTTAACATTTAAGTGAGTTTATACTTAACCAAACTCTGTTGATGCTTAGTAATTCATATATTAAATAACTTACAGGTTGAGGAGAAAAAATATGAACATCAGTTTTCAAATTGGAACAATCAGCATTCAAATTTTGATTCTACCTTTTACTAGCTAGTCAACACTTTTGGCAAGTTCCTTATTTTCTTAGAACTTCAGTTTTCTAATGTGTTAAAACTGAACAGAGTATTAATCTTGGTTGTGAAGATTATTCACATCCGTTAGAAGCTTGTATAGAATAGATGGTATTAACAGCAGCAATAGTAATGATAGTAATAGCTTTTCCCTAACTCAAAGAGTATGCAAGTACTTCTTTAGAGACTAAGCGTTACAAGAGTTTCAAAAAGACATTTAAATAAGCTTCCCCACAATCCCTGCCTGGACTGAGATCTAAAATAAATGGAAATGGTGAGGAGAACAGGATGGTGCCAAGACTACTGAGGCCACTATAATCCTAAGAATCTCTGAAGACAAGAGCCCCATTCTGGAGTAGCCTAGGAGTTTCACTCTAGATCACCCCCATTCAAAGAACACTCAGGACATCAGCTCATTCTCATTCCAACAGCAATGCCAGAAATCTTTTACCACAGAGAAGATCTAAATCTCAGGGGAGAATGAGAACTGACCCAGTCCTCCAGTGCCTCTCAATAGCCTGGATTATACTCAGTGAACATGAACTGACTGATCAAGTAAATGGAATATAGTGTCTACACATGTGGAATAGTGTCTTTGACATCTACACTCAGGAAATGTTCCTTTCCAATAAACATATTAAAGCAAAAGATGCATGACTCTTCTTAAACTTTGCTTACTCCTTTATTTCATTTGTCATCATTTCTCCTTCTTGATCCCTCTTCCTCTCCCTTTAAATTCTCATTCCACCAATGAAAAGCAGAAGGGTACAGCCCAGTACATGGTCAATTCATATACCTTTAAGAATGTGGTTTTTTTCCTCTCTTAGAGAGGTAGGTGTACTGGAAAATAATATGTCTTAAATGAAGAAAAGTAAGAGATCTTAGCTGATAGTCAAAAAGAACATGTCCCTTATTTCTGTTGACCTTTTCACTGGAACAAAGTACCAGCCATAGTCAACAAGTGTTGATGTGTTCTAAAGGAAAGTCCAGAGGAGTTCCAAGCAACCTTACAAAACTCCAACTATTCACGGAAAGAAGGTAGAGACATAGGTGTTGTTGGTTTAGTTTGATTTTTGATGGGACTTGGGTGTATAGGTAGGGAACCAGTCATGGGCAGAGCTCAAGGAACCATTTCATTGAGTATAAATAACCCTGGCAAGGATCACAATTACTCCCTGAAAGAGCTCACCACAGCTGCTTGCCACCCCAAAGCTAAATACTTTCTTTTTTAAATAAAAAACATATATACAACTGTGATTATAGAATTATGACTTGCATGGTGAGACTTCATCCAGTCGTTTTACCTTACTGAGCCAGTCATTGGAAGGCCAAAAATGTTCCAACTCCAAGGCGATGTGTAATACTGCTGTAAGCTTCACAATATTGCCCAGGATCACCCTTGTCCAGGAGCCAGACCAAACTTTACCTGGCCAAAATCTCACAAGAATTAATGGTTTTTAAGAGAAGGTCACTGGCAGGACCTTAGGAAATGAGATCCTAAGACATGGAACTAATTGTCCGACAGACGAGATTTCACATAGAGAAAGAGCTACTTCCTTGTTTGGCTAGTAGGATATGTGAAGGGAACAGAGCCCAGGAATGCTCAAACATTTCTGAAAGTCCTTTATGTGGTTTGAGTTAGGTGAAAGAGTTTTGTCTCTGATCACTTAGGATTAAGTAAATTTCTACATAAATGTTGTTTATGAAATTTCATTCTTTTCTTTCTTCAAAGAGATTCTGTATGTTGACTGAAATCTTGTGCCATGAGAAAATGAACATATGGAAAACTCACTGCAATTTTTTGGTTAAAAGGGAGATGCAACATGGGGGGTTAAGGGGGTAGGAGAAGAGTAAATGAAACAAGATGGGATTGGGAGGGAAACAAACCATAAGTGACTCTTAATCTCACAAAACAAACTGAGGGTTGATGGGGGGAGGGGGGTTGGGGGGGTGGGGTTATGGACATTGGGGGAGGTATGTGCTATGGTGAGTGCTGTGAAATGTGTAAACCTGGCGATTCACAGACCTCTACCCCTGGGGATAAAAATATATGTTTATAAAAAATAAAATTAAAAAAAAAAAGGGAGAGCAGGAGCCTCTTTTGCTACTAGGTAACGTGTGTTTCTTTACTTGTTCATACTATATTCTGTTAGGTACCTAGATTGCAAATAGACACCTGGTTTTTCAATTAGGACATCAAAGTTACTAATTAGATGGCAAGTTCCTTGAAGGCAGGGAACTCATCTTGTGGCTTTCTGTAACTCTTACTTCGCCTCTCAAGATGTATGAGCATACTAAACACTCAGGATATCTTCCATGAAGCAGATTGACCAGTAGGCATGTTAGATTAATATATACAAAATCTGAAGTTCTTTTAACATACTGATATACAAAAGAAAGAAGAAAAGCTCCTATTTTTTTTCCCTCCTTTTCAAAAGAGTCATCTAGAATGTGCTCTCTATGCCAGGGGTGGTGGTTGGGCTAGGAGATAGAATATACAGGATGACACATTTTCTGCCTTGCATAGTGTAGTCTGATGGAGGGTGGAGGGTTGAGGTGGAGAAATAATATATAATTACCAAAATTATAATTAGGTATAAGAAGGACCAGCTTAGAGATATTAAGAAAATGCTGAGAACTTCAACAAATTTTGCCTGAGGAAAATGGGAAAATCTTCAAAAAGAAGTTATCTTAGCTTTTAAAAAACCATAGAGGGTGTGTGCATTCTTAGAAAACATCCTTTTACCTACTGTTTCCTTTCTTACCAATTCCAGTCCCTATTTTTTAAATTAAAATTACTAAAGGAGAGCAAAGGAAGGCAGCATGTTGCAACATACTTAGGAATTTATTGGGTCTATCTATAGACCACTAGACATCAAATAGCCCAGGATACCACCATTTTACTGAGACTTCCAATATATTAAAAACTTTAAAATATCAAAACAATGTTCTCAAAATTGTGGAACATTAAAAAAATATTTAATAAAGTAATATTTTAATACAAAAATACTATGTAATATAATTGCAATACTTAAAAGAAAATTGTAAGAGTTATTATAAATATTTTTCCATAGTATGCTCTTCAAAATTGAGGTTCAATAATGACCACAAGTACAACATTCAATGAAAAATATGTCTATAACCTTATTTGAAGATTATGTGAAAGTCTAAATTTCAAATACCTTCATGAATGTAAGGCATGGGTCACATAGCTCTCTTGATCCATTAATATGATAATTCCAAAATTCACAGAGACCTGGTGTGCAGTTTGAGGAAAATTACTTTAAGGCAAGAATTCAAGGATATGATACCAAAAAATTCCAGTAGAAAATGAAAATTTACAAAGTCTTGGGTATCCAATGTTATCAACTAATGACTTAGGCCAGGATTATGATATATATAATAGTAGAGGAGGTACACTGAATAGAACATATTAGATTAATATATAGTTCACTAGATTGATAGCACCACAACTTCTTAACATTAACAAAGAGAATTCAAGTACACAAAAATAATAAAGTATCAACAATTTAAATATGGTGTCCTATTTGTATACTCAGTTGATCAAAACAATGGAGAAGGAGTGAAATAAATGACATAGTAGGTACTTTTCCCAGTGATCCTACAAGACTTCTAATGATCGTATCTCTCCAAGAGTCAGAACAGACCTCATCAAATCTGAGATACCTCAAGAGGTATCATCTACTCCTTAAGGAAAAAGATCCCCATAACTAAACTTATGTCTCATTTGTGATAATCATTATGAATCCTTGCTCTTCTGAGGATAAACCATATGGTCTTACATATTTGACTTAAAAAAAAAAGTATTTCTTTTTTTTTTCTTTGCAGCTTCTTCAGTGTTTTTTCTTTTTTTTTTAATTATGTTATGTTAGTCTCCATACAGTACATTTATTAGTTTTTGATGTAGTGTTCCATGATTCACTGTTTGTGCATAACACCCAGTGCTCCAAGCAATATGTGCCCTACTTAATACCCATCACTGGACTAGCCCATCCCCTCCATCCCCCTCTCCCCTCTGAAACCCTCAGTTTGTTTCTTGGAGTCCATAGCCCATCATAGTTTGTCCCCCCCTCACATTTCCCCCCCTTCATTTTTCCCTTCCTTCTCCTAATGTCCTCCATGTTATTCCTTATGTTCCACAAGTAAGTAAAATCATATGATAATTGACTTCTCTACTTGACTTATTTCACTCAGCATAATCTCCTCCAGTCCCATCCATATTGATGCAAGAATTGGGCATTCATCTTTTCTGATGGTTGATAATATTTCATTGTATATATGGACCACATCCTCTTTATTCATTCATCTGTTGAAGGGCATCTCGGCTCTTTCCACTGTTTGGCTGTTGTGGACATTGCTGCTATGAACATTGGGATGTATATGACCCTTCTTTTCACTGCATCTGTACCTTTGGGGTAAATACCCAGTAGTGTAATTACTGGGAAGTAGAGTAGCTCTATTTTTAATTTTTTGAAGAACCACCACACTGCTTCCCAAAATAACTGCACCAACTTGCACTTCCATCAACAATGTAAGAGTGTTCCCCTTTCTCCACAATCTCTCCAACGTTTGTTGTTTCTTGCCTTGTCAATTGTTGCCATTCTAATTAGTTTAAGGTAGTATCTTAATGTTGTTTTGATTTTAATTTCCCTGATGGCTAATGATGATGCCCATTTTTTCATGTGTCTGTTATCCATTTGTATGTCTTCCTTTGAGAAGTGTCTGTTCATGTCTTCTGCATATTTTTTGACTTGATTATTTGTTTTTGGGTGGCACAAAAACAGACACATAGATCAATGGAACAGAATAGAGAGCCCAGCTATGGACCTTCAACTCTATGGTCAAATAGTCTTTGATGAAGCAGGAAAAAATATCCAATGGAAAAAAGACAGTCTCTTCAATAAACGGTGCTGGGAAAAATGGACAGCTTTATGCAGAAGAATGAAACTCGACCATTCTACTACACCATACACGGAGTCCATCACTATTTTGGAGGAGAACATAGGCAGTAACCTCTTCAATACTGGCCACAGCAACTTCTTTCATGTCTCCCAAAGCAAGGGAAACAAAAGCAAAATGAACTTTTGGGACTTCATGATAAAAAGCTTCCACACAGCAAAGGAAACATTCAACAAAACAAAGAGGCAATCCATGGAATGGGAGAAGATATTTGCAGATGACTATACAGACAAAGGGCTGATATCCAAGTTCTATAAAGAACTTCTCAAACTCAAGGAAAAAAAAAGTATTTCTAACTTACCATTGGTCAGTTCACCAGTCTTTTGCATTAAGAAAATATATGAGTTTTTTTTCCTGGGTAAAAATTACCCCAAAACTTGGTGATTTAAGAAAATATACATTTGCTATACTGCAGTTTCTGTGGACCAGTACTCTAGGCATGGTTGAACAAGGTGCCTCTAGCTCAACGCCTCTCACAAGGCTGAAATCAAGGTGTTAGTAGTGGTTGCCATCATTTCAGGGCTACTGGGGAAGGATTCACTTCCAGTCTACCTCACATGGCTGCTGGCAATCATTAGGTCCTCACAGGTATCAAGTTTTCACCAACTAGGCCTATCCTTTGGACAACTCACAACATGGCAGCTGGTATGCTTGAGAGATGGATGGAGGAGGTGGGTGTGTGCCCAAAACTGAAATCACAGTCTTTTTGTAACCTAATCTTTGATAACTTTTGTGGCATCCTATTTATTAGATGTAGTAGCCAGCCTGTGCTCAAGAAGAAGGGATTATACAAGGTCATGAATATCAAGAGTTATGAATCACTGGAGACCATCTTAGAGGCTGTGTACCATAAGGAGGTAGAAGTAAAATTTGAATGGTATTGCAACCCATAAGATTACCACAGGAAGAGACCTTGTGAATCTCTCCGTCTGGATGGATGGTCTCCTCCACTTCCCACTCAGAGTTATGTTGTAGTTTGAAATAGAGACTTGTTTCTCTATCATGCCATCTGAAAAAGAATGGAACTTTTCAAAGTCAATCCATGACTGACACCCTGACCTAAAAGCACATGTGTACAAACAAATTATACTTCTGCATACAAATACAGAAAGTAAAATAGGACTAGACTTGTGTTTCTCATGTTGCATACCATTTTCTAAAAAGCATGATTTAGACTATTAACTTCTGAGGAATGTGCACCACGGTGAAAAAGAAATTTCATTTTTCACAGTTCTTGGCCTGTCTGTATGTATGTCTGGAACCTAAACACTGAGCAATTTCAAATTGTTGCCTCTTATTTCCTCTTTAATAAACATTGAAGAGAATGAAAAGGAAGAGTATATTTTCTCAGTTTTAACATGTTTCTCTCTTCATGTCCCTTCCATTACTCCCCTGTCTGCTGATCCATTCACCTCAGTAAAGTTCAAAGATATTGAGCTTCTATTGTTCCATGTAAGGCAGTTTTATGAAAATGACCTTGCTTTCTGTACAAGGTTGTTTTCAGTGGTAACAATGATTTTAATAAGTAATAAATTCCTCGGTGATAACATGACACCTATGAAGTTTCAACTTTTAAACTTTCACCATAAGCAATCTACCAAAAGGAATTTAGATCCTTTAACAATAGTAAAAGATGCTTTTTCACCTGCTTCTGAGTCAAACATAGTTTAACACATTTGCATCTTTTTTTTTCCCAAAAGAAATAGACTTTTGGATACAACGCAAGTGTAAACAATTTCTGCCAAAAGGATAGTTTCCACAACATTTTGCTAAATTAAAATACGGTCTGAATGGTCTTGAATGCACATTAAATAGTCTACATTTCCATGTTTTCTAATTCCAAAATCTGAGTTTTATTTGTATGTTACACATCTGATAGATATTCCACAAATATCTCAAACTCAAGATACCTCAAAATGAACTCCTTCTCCTCCCCCACCAAAATCAACTTGTAGAAGTGGATGTGTTAGTAGTAATTATTTAATAATCCCAACTCAATTTATAGAAGTTTAAGGAGATCCATACAATATAGATGACTTGACCAATGTATCTGGGCTTAGAGACCAGCTGGTGTCTCTACCCTCCTGGACTTTCATTCTTTTGATTCTTCTGTTTTTATCAATGCATCATTAAAGACTCTACTCACTTCAAACCATTAAAGTCAAATTTAGCTCCTCCTTTTTCCCCATACCCAATCGCCTGCCAAGTCTTACTATTAACACCTTGATGCTGCTTTCATTCCCTCTCTCACCATACTCATTTACATCCTTATATCTTACCCAGAGCTGTTGAACCAGTCTTCTAATTAATTACCTTGACTTCAATCTTCACCCATTCTAGGCTACTCCAGGTGACAATTAAAGTGATGTCTTCCTCACACACAGTTTTGGCCATGTTATGGAAGGTTTCTAAAGCCTCGAGTGTCTTTCCACTGTCAACTAGATAAAACATTTTAGTGTTCTGGGGTCTACATAGTCAAATTCCTATAAATATTCTCTACCATATTTTCTATAGTTCAGTAACACTGTCTTCTCTAAAAACTCTATTTCCAGAAAATACCTCATACTCATTCAATTGTGTTCACATCATTTCTTCTGCCTGGAATAACACCTATTTTCAATGTTGTGAAATCCTGCCCAACTATCCAACCAACATGAGCATTACTTTATCTGAAAATCCCTTGGAATTGTTTCTGCTTTACCTGTGGCTCTTATTATATTCTTTCTAGCTTTAGAGGTCTATAACTCCTCCTTTAACCTTTGCCATATTATAAGTTTCCTATGGACAGTGACCACTTATTTTCCAGCTCTGTTCTCCCTATGTGTGATTGATGTGGTTCTTATCCCCAACAGGACTCAATAAAAGTTTATTAGATTAATAAACTTGACCTATCTATGGAATGAAATCTAAAGTTTTTAAGATAGATGGATGTCCATTTTGTTTCCAAGCACTCCATTATGGATACAGTTATACCTTTAAGATATTACAAATTTGGTTCCAGACCACTGCAATGAATCGAATATCCTAATAATGCAAGTCAAATGAACATTTTGGTTTCCCAGTGTATATAAAAGTTATGTTTTTACTATACTATAGCCTGTTAAGTATATAGTTGACTTATGTCTAAAAAAAAGGGCATATACTTTAATTAAAAAATACTTTATTTCTAAAAAAAAAAAAAATGCTAACCATTAGGGTGCCTGGGTGTCTAAGTTGGTTAAGCATCTTCCTTCAGCTTAGGACATGGTAGGTACCAAGGTCCCACATTGGTCTCCCTGATCTGTAGGATGTCTGCCTCTGCCCTCCTCCCACTCATTCTCACAATCTCTCTCTCCCTGTTTCTCTTAAATAAATAAATAAAAATCTTAAAAACAAATGCTAACCATCATCTGAGCTTTCAACAAATCATAATCTTTTTGCTAATGGAGGGTCTTGCCTTGATGTTGATGGCTGCTGACTGACCAGGGCAGTGGTTGCTGAAGGCTGGGAGAGCTGTGGCAATTCTTAAAATAAGACAACAGTGAAGTTTGCCTCAACAGTTGCCTCTTCCTCCAATGGATTATTTCTCTGTAGCATCAATGCTGTTCGATAACATTTTTATCCACAGCTGAACTTCTTTCAAATTGGAGTCAATCCTTTCAAACCCTGCTTCTGCTTTATCACATCAGTTTATGAAATATCCTAAATCTTTTGTTTTCATTTCAACAGTCTCTACAGCATCTTCACCAGGAATAGTTTCTGAATCAAAGAACTGCTTTTAAGTCAAGCAGAGAGAGTCAATTATCATATGGTTTCACTTATTTGTGGAGCATAACAAATAGCGTGGAGGACATGGGGAGATGGAGAGGAGAAGGGAGTTGGGGGAAATGGGAAGGGGAGGTGAACCATGAGAGACTATGGACTCTGAAAAACAATCTGAGGGGTTTGAAGGGGCGAGGGGGTGGGAGGTTGGGGGAACCAGGTGGAGGGTATTGGAGAGGGCACCGATTGCATGCAGCACTGGGTGTGGTGCAAAAACAATGAATACTGTTACATTGAAAATAAATTAAAAAAAAAAAAACGCTTTCTTTTCTTATCCATAAGAAGCAACTCTATGTATTGAAATCTTATCATGAGATTGCATCAACCTAGTCACATCTCCAGGCTCCACTTCTAATTCTAGTTCTCTTGCTATTTTCACCACAGCTGCAGCTACTTCTTCCACTGATGTCTTGAACACCTATGCTTTATCCATGAGGGTAAGAATCAACTTCTTCCAAACTACTCTTTATATTGATATTTTGCTCTCTTTCCATGAATCACAAATGCTCTTAATGGCAGATAAAATGGTGAATCTTTTCCAGAAAGTTTTCAATTGACATTGCTCAGATCCCTCAGATGAATCACTATGTATGGCAGCTTAAAAAACTGAAACAATTCCTTGATTCATGGACTATGAATCAGTGTTGTGTTAGGAGACATGAAAACAACATTAATCTCATAGCACATCTCCATCAGAGCTCCTGGGTGACCAGGTGCATTGAGTAGTAATATTCTGAAAGGAGATTTGTTTGTTTGTTTGTTTGTTTGTTTTTCCTGAGCAGTAGATCTCAATCAAGGGCTTAAAATATTCAATAAACCATGATGTAATCAAATGGGATATTATTCAAGCTTTGTTGTTCTATTTAGAGAGGACAGGCAGAGTAGATTTAGCATCATTCTTGAAGGCCCTAGGATTTTTGGAATGGTAAATGAGCTTTGGCTTCAACTTAAAGTCACCAACTGCATTAGCTCCTACCAAGAGTCAACCTGTCCTTTAAAACTTTGGCACCACATATTGACTTCTCCTTTCTGGCTCTGACAGTCATTTTTCCAGGAAAAGGCCATTTTGTCTACATTGAAAATCTTTTGTCTAGTGTAGCCACCTTCATGAATTACCTCTGTGAGATCTGGATAACTTGCTACACAGTTTCTACATCAGCACTTGCTGCTTTACCTGGCACTTTTATGTAATGGAGAAAGTTCCTTTTCTTAAACCTCATGAACCAACCTCTGCTAGATTCCAGCTTTTCTTCTGCAGCTTCCTCACCTCTCTCAGACTTCATAGAATTGAAGGGAATTAGGGTCTTGCTCTGGTTTAGGCTTTGGCCTAAGGGAGTGCTGTGGCTGGTTTGATCTTCTCTCCAGACCACTATCTCCATATCTGGGATAACGATGTTTTGCTTTCTTATCATTCATGTGTTCTGAAATATCACTTTTAATTTCCTTCAAGACTTTTGCTTTTTTTTTTTAAGATTTTATTTATTTATTTGATGGAGAGATCACAAGTAGTCAGAGAGACAGGCAAAGAGAGAGGAGGAAGCAAGCTCCCTGCCAAGCAGAGAGCCCGATATGGGGCTCGATCCCAGGACCCTGAGATCATGACCTGAGCCAAAGGCAGAGGCTTAACCCATGGAGCTACCCAGGCACCCCAAGACTTTTGCTTTATATTCATGAGTTAGCTAGCTGTTTGGTGCAGGGGCTTAGCTTTCTGCCTCTGAGCTTTCAACATGCTCTCCTCACTAAGCTCAATCATTTCTAGCTTTTGATTTAAAGTGAGAGATGTGCAACTCTTCCTTTCACTTGAACACTTAGAGTCCATTATAGGGTTATTATTTTACCTAATTACAATATTATTGTATTTTAGGGAATAGGAAACCCTAGAAGAGAGAGAGAGAGAAGTGAACAGCAGGTTGGTGGGGCAGTCAGGACACACACATTTATCAATTTTGTCTTCTTATATGGGCATGGTTCATGGTGCTACAAAACAATTATAATAGAAACATTAAACATCACAGATCACAAGTCACCATAAAAAATATAATGAAAAATTTGAAATAATGAAAGAATTACCAAAATATGGCACAGAAACATGAAGTGAGCAAATGCTGTTGGAAAATGGTGCCAGTAGATAAGTTAGTTGCAGGTTTGCCACAAACCTTCAATTTATTAAAAAAAAAAAATGCAAATCTGCAACACATAATAAAACTAAGTATGTCTTGCTAGAAACTTCCTTTATAGCTCTCTTAAAAGCCTCTTTTGAAGGCAGTTACTCTTCCATTTGCCTCTGTTTTATCCTTGGTTTTACCCAGAAGAAGATGATGAGGCCAAGGCTTGCAACAGTTGAACAAGGCTAGTGGTATTATAGTCCTAGCATGGTATGTACTTTCCTCCCACCTAATACTGGGGTGAAGGTCACATGAGGCATAGCACTGCAGGAAAGTTGTTAAGCAATTACCTGTTTATGTTCTCTAGATTTTGAATTTGATTTCACTATCATCTGGCCTTCTACATTTAACAATCTCTAAGAATTTTCCCAGAGCTGTCAATCATAAGCACAGGGCCTCCTGGGTCTAGACTCAACCCTGCCATCCCATCCACTTTTTCAAAGGATTAGTTAGTTCTGTTCCATCCAACTGAATTGTCTCTTCTCACCCCTCAGTGTAAGAGGAGAGTACCCAACCACTAGGTTTTAAATCTCTTATGTTTTTGTCTTTAATCCACAAATAACATTTCTTTTATCATTCTTTTTCATTTCCCAAACCTCTTAGAAACTTTGGAAGGTGAAACAATAGAAACTGTAACAGATGCATTTTTTAAGATTTAAAAAAATATTTTAAATATTCTTGTTGGAGGCCAAGAATTATATCTTGTCAATAGCATTTCATGGTTGGGTCATTCAGCCAAGCCACAGGCAAATCTTCCCTTATATGTTTCACCTCATTATATTTGGATTTATTCAAAGTAGAGTAAGTGAGGTTGAACTGTCCAAAATGTTATATGAGCCTAAGAGAAGGAAAGAAAATGCATCTCAGATTAGCACAATTACCCAATTCAAGCATGGCCTTTACTTCTATTTCAGTGGTACGTTATATTGTTAGTCGCCTTATAATGCTAAATATATTTCATTGGTCTTAAGCTATGAAGCATTACTGGAGATTATCCCACAATGATTATAATGATGCATTATAAATACATAGCTAACTTCAGCTGCTCAACAGCTCCTTTCATTTTAAATTACCACTGTATTGACTTACCTACATATGGCAACTGTTCCAAATGTTTTAGATTCTCTCAGAAACCCCGTATTGTCTCACTTCCTATATTCAGATGGTGACTTCACTATTTACTATGAGCCTCAAAACTACTTAATATACTCTTAACTATGACTTTAATAATCTCCTCAAATTTTCTTTTCACAGTTAATGCTTTTTCACAAATAGTTTCCTTTCCTTCTGCTTACCCATAGGAGTACATTCCCCACTGCCCTGCTTTGAAGTTAGGCATGGCCATGTGAATTGCTTTGGCCAATGAAATGTAAATGGATCTTTTCCAGATGGAAGTTTTAAGTCAATAGATGACTTGACACATCCTCTTTCCCTCAGCCAGAATTCTTGACACAACTCCAGATTCTGGCTGTTCTGTTTTGCTGAGCCTTGAAACCTAGGTGGGACAAATCCCCCGTCTATGCACGTGGTCATGAATCATGAGCAAGAAATAAGTCTTTGTGGTATTGAGCCACTGAAATTTTGGGGTAGTTTGTTATTGTAACAAAATCCTGGTATCAGGAAAAATGGTAGAGTAGGGACCTCCAAAAGCTTGTTCTTTTACAAAAGTAGTGAATAAACTAGCAAGGGCGGTCAAAATCAGCTTTATCAGAACTCTTGCAACTGACCAATGAAGTAAATGCTTAACAACAACAACAACAAAATCTGGGTGTCAATAAGGAGCTTTGTGGCATTTTAACTCACCCTTTCCCCTTTCTCTGCTCTCAGCTCAGGGGTAGCCTTGGAGACAATAAGCCACATTTCTAGTACAGGTTTCTGGTACCAGAGGGAACAGAACAAAACTCATTCTCAAAGAATTATGGCTATTTTGACCTGTCTAGTGGCTCCCTGAAGGACCACCTCAAGAGCTTAACTTTTAGTTTGCCTAACTTGGAAAAATCCCCAGCTGAGGTGACTACTCAGAGGGCATTTGTCAATAACTTTTAAAGGCAAAAAAATTGGCAGCTGCCACCTGGGGCAAGGAATAACGGGACAAATAATAAACTGAAAAGCTTGGCAGAAAAGGCTGGATAATGAAATGATTGGTAGAAGAAATCTTAAATAAATGGAAAGCTATTCTGTATTTATGGAATGCAAGACTTAATATTGTTAAGTTGGCAGTGCTCTTCAAATTGATCTATAGATTCTATGCTATTCCTACCAAAATTCTAATTCCTTTTTTTGCTGAAATAGACAAGCTGATTCTAAAATTCATATTGAATTGGAAAGAGCCTCAAATAACCAAAGCAATCTTGAAAAAAAAGTACAAATTTGGAGGACTCACACTTCTTGATTTCAAAACTTGATACAGAGCTACGGTAATCAAAACAGTGTGGGATTGGAAATGGCAGACATATACACCAATGGAATGGGACTGAGAATGCAAGAAAAAACTCATACATCTATAGTCAATTAATTCTTGATAAGTGTGCCAAGACCATTTAATGGGGAAAGAATAATCTTTTCAACATATAGTTTTGGAACAACTGAATAACCACATGCAAAAGAATGATTTTGGACTCTTACCTCATATGATATATATAGAAATCAACTGAAAATGGATCAAAGATTTAAATGTATGATCTAAAACATAACACTCTTAGAAGAAAACATTGGTGTAAATCTCAAGTATCTTTAATTTAGCAATGTATTCTTAGATAGGACGCCAAAAGCACAAATGACAGAAGAAAAAACAAGTTGGATTTTGTCAAAATTTAAAGCTTATGTATCAAAGGACACATCCAATAAAGTGAAAAGATAATCCACAGAATGACTGAAAGCATTGCAAATCTCCTATCTGATAAGGGTCTAGTATCCATAAGATAAAGAATTCTTACAACTCAACAACAAAAGACAAACAATTAAAAATGGGGATAGGGACTTGAATAGACTTTTTTCAAAAGCAGATATATGTATAACCATTTAACCAATCAGGACATGAAAAGATATACAACATCATTAATCTCTAGGGAAATGCAAATCAAAATCACAGTGAAAGCTTTACACCCACTAGGAAGGTAATAATAGTAAAAATAATAAAATGGAAAAGAACAAGTGTTGATGAGGATGGAGAGAAACTGGAACCCTCATACACTGCTGGTGGGAATATAAACTTATCCAGCCACTGTGGGAAACAATTTGGCAATTCTTTTAAACGTTCAACATAGAATTACCATATGACCCAGCAATTCCACTTGGGTGGAATCCAAGAGAACTGAAAGTAAGAGTTCAAACAGAAATTTGTACATGAATGTTCCTAGCAGAATTTTCACAGTAGCCAAAAAGTGGAAACAATCTAAATATTAATCAACTGGCAAATGAATATACACAATGTGTTTTATCCATACAGTGCATTATTCAGCTATAGGAAGGAATGAAGTGATGATACAAGACATAACATGGATGAACCTTGAATACATTATGCTAAGTGAAAAAAGTCTAACACAAAAGGTCACTTATTGCATGATTCCATTTATATGAAATGTCCAACATTAATGTCCAACATTAATCTGGATTAATGTTCTCCAGGGGTTGAGGAAAAGGAAGTTTGAGGAAGTGACTGCTTAGTAGGAATAGGGTTTCTTTTTGGCATAATGAAAATGTTCTGGAATTAGACAGTTGTGATGCTTTTACAACATTGTGAATATACTAAGAGCCACTGAATTGTGCCCATTGAAATGGTTGAAATATGGATTTTACCACAGGAGGAAAAAGAGGTTTAAAAAAAAAAAAACCTACCTTAGTCTATCCTTATACTTTGCCTCTCTATTTTTATCATCCTCTCATCTCAGAACACACACACACACACACACACACACACACACACACAAACACACACACACATGCAATCTTTCTTTCCTTGTAGAGCTACTCCATCTTCCAGAACCTTTGTATCAAACCTGTCTGTTTAATCTGTCCTCTTGTGCCATTAGTCATTCCTCATTTCCAAATTCTTTCTTCAACTACTTCCCCTATACCATAAACAACAATGCCTAAATCTTCCTTACCTTAAAAATAAGAAAACCAAAACAATTCCTCTAGTATTTTTCTCTCAAGTCATTCTTCCATTTGTGTTCTTTCCCTGCACCTAACAAAATATTTAAGGCCAACCCTATGCTCTCTCCTTCTAATTCATTGACTTTCCATTAGTCCTCAAAACTTATCTGGGCTCTGAACCTTTCACTAATCTAATGAAACATTATGAATATATTGGCAAAATCATCCTTCTTACGTTTCAGTCTCTACCGATATAACTGCAGTGTTTGAAACCATATCTCCTTCCTTTCAATTTTCTTTTCTTGGCCCCGGTGACACTATGCTCACTTGTCTCTTTCTTATCTATCTAAACTGTTCTTCTTAGTCTCTTCTGCTGACCTCTCTTTCTCAACCTTGTTTTAGAGAAAACATTTAGCCAGGTTCTGTCTTTAGCCATGTTCATGGCCATCAACTGCCTTGTGTAAAGGTTATATCATTCTTTAAGGCTTAATTAAATTTTACCTTCTCCATGAGGCCTTTCCAAACCTCCCAAATTAAATTAATATATTTTTGTACTTCTATCATAGTACTTTTCATGGTATCTTGTCTTATGATAATTATGTCATACAACCCAGTGTATGATTTTTATAGTGGGATTGATTGAGTTCTTCATCTCTACATGTCAATTATCACCTAGTATAGTGCCTACAATCTAACAAGTTGGATAAATTGCATTTTTATTTTCCTCATCTTTAAGAAGTGAACAACTACAATGTTAAAGCAGTATCAGACTTAAGTCAATGAGCCATATTAGATATGTATAAAGGTAAATTTCAGGGATTCCTAATCACTCTTCCACAAAGTACCTCTATGGATCCCCTGAAAATATAATTCATGCAGATACATATGATTTAGTATCTGATTGATCAACTATGGATTCTATCCCAGTACTGCTCTTTGAAGATAGGATTATGGACATAATCAAATATGTCAGAAGGTATTTACATTCTCTAAATACTTTAAAACCACTAGTATAGAAGGCAAGGAAATATTTCTGAGAAATCTCATTCAGAGATCTAAACTTGCACAATGTGCCAGTCTTTTTTTTTTTTTTTAAGATTTTATTTATTTATTTGACACAGAGAGAGAGATATCACAAGTAGGCAGAGCAGCAGAGAGAGAGGGGAAAGCAGGCTCCCCACTGAGCAGAGAGCCCACCGCAGGGTACCATCCCAGGGCCCAGAGATCATGACCCATGCCGAAGGCAGAAGCTTAACCCACTGAGCCAGCCACCCAGCTGCCCCAATGTGCCAGTCTTTTAAATTGTCTTCAGAATTACCTATGATTCATGACTTCAAGCAATATTACTGAGCACCTATTGAGGGAGTTGAAGAAAATAAATACATGAACAAGATCATTTTAGAAAGTGAGTATTGCTATGAAGAACACAAAGTTGAATGAAAGAATAGAAAGTGATAGAACAGAAGATGCATTATGTTTTGTGATGAGGAGATTGTGTGGATGTAACATTTAAACTGAGATTTGAAAGCCTTGGAAGCAAAGATCTAGCAATAGAGTTGTGTTAGTAGAGGGAGCAACAGCTGGAAAGCTTTAAGACAGAAATTTTGTCTTGTCTTGTGCCAGGCCAGAAGACATTGTAGCTGGAATATGGTGGGTTTGCGGCACTTGGTGAGGTATAACACCTGGATGGGGACAGGACTGTATTAGGTCTTGCAGGTTACATTATCATGTTGGGCTTTTATTCTCTGAATAAGAGGAAAGCACTGGAGGAATTTAAATGGGTGACAAATGTGATTTGATCTATCTTTTTAAAATTACATTTTGGCTGCTATGTAAATGTGGAATGAATAGATGTAGGGAAGCAGAACACAATGGCAGACCAGAAAGAGATAACCGTGCATTAGGCAATCATAGATGTAAATGCAAGGATTTGGTTGTAAGAAATCTGCACTTATTTTCTGATTTTCCTTTCCCCTACTTCCTCTTTCATTTCTTTCTTGTGTTTGTCTTTAGTTAGGCTAAGTAAGTAAAATCTTTTGCTCCTAACAAATGCACAGGGACTGCTCCTTTAAACACAAAGACCTAAGAAATTTAAACAAGGATGTAACAAGGGAACATGCATGTATTATATTTCCTTTAGATCTGTCGGTCTGTTTTCTTGAGAGAGTGGGCATATGGACTGGAGCTTATTTCCATGACTAGATTACAGCCTCATAGAACAAAGCCCACCTACATATACAATCCCTTTTTCAGTGATTGCATCTTGTTTATAACATACAATTTTTCCTTAATTATGTTAGCTGGATATTTGTCATTTAGAACAGAAAAATAAAGCAACAAGAAGCATCTAATTTGTTTCAACAGCTTTGCTATTTGGCAGATTTCTAAAATCCACATATGCTAATGTTTGTGTTTATTGCTTAATACCAGGATACTTGTCAGAACCAAATACTTTTGTAATTAATTATTTAAAACCCATCTAACACAACAGCATGAGTGAAAGCATGAGTGGTTTGAAATTTTTCCTGTGATATTTTCATTTTCTCTAATCGATGTATTTTAGGAATAATTAATTTGGAGAGAAACTGTTTAATGACACATTTAAATAGCCTACCAATGTGTAAAATGCTTATTCACTATGATGAAGATAATTTATCAGATAATTAACAAATATATACTAAGCATTTACCATGTTCTAGGACATGTGTCTGGGACATTATAAGATAACTGGTAGAAAACGTAACAAATACACATAAGCTTGTTAGCTCTGAAGTATATGATACTTATTATTTCCAGCAATAATATTTTTTCAATGTAAATGAAAATCCATTGTCTAGTTGAAATATACAAAATTACAATGGGTAAAATTAAATCTGACATTCTAATGCTCTTACATGCCCTCTGCTCAAGTTCTTCTCAGCCAATGCAATAACTGCCTCCAATAAATCAGAACAGAAAGAAATCTTCTGTACTCAGCAATAGAAATGGTTCTGACACTGGCAGACATGATTTTTCTGGATGTGATCCTTCTTTGGCCTCATATTTTATCTGCTTCTTGAAGTCATACATAATATCCCTTTCCACTGTGGTAATAAAGTTGAACCTTTTACTATCAGGATCTTCATGAGGAAGTCTGTAAGCTCATGGTCTACTAAATACAGAGGCAGGACCATGTTTCCCTTTTTGTTGGCTGCCCAAGATACCATGAAACACATGGGACTAAAGAACGGCATCATAGGTGATAAAGCTAAAAGCAAGAGATGAATCCTTACCCCAAAGTATCCCATTATAGATATCATTACCACCTAGGACAACATAGAGAAAACCTAGCATGTACCTTTTAGAGAGAGCCTTACTGAGGCTCCCCTAAACTCCATGGACAATAAAATGGAGAGGTTATGTTTGAGACCTTCAGTAGAGTCTCCATATGCATTGCTTTATGGGCTGTACTGTACCTTTGGTCACACCACCATATTGTCATGCACTGTGGTGGCAGTGTCACTGACATAGTGCCCATATATGAAGCTTATGAATTCACACATGCCTTGTTATGTCTGGAATTGGCTGGCTATTACTTGACAAGCTACCTCAAGCAGAAAATGGTTATAGGTTCACTAACCTAGCTGAGAATAGAACTGACATGAGCCTGAAGAGATCCTGAAGAGAAGCTGTATTGCTGTGGACTTTCATTAGGAGATGGCTACCATTACTTTTTACTCCTTCAAGAAGAGCTACAAGCTCCCTAATGATCAGTTGATCACTGCTGATAGTGAAAAGCTGGGGTTTCAAAGGCTTTCTGTCGACCATCCTTTCTTGGTAAGAAATCCTGTGGCATTCATGAGGCTACTTTAAACTCAATCATGAAGTGTGTTGTTGATTTAAAAAAAAATGACCTATATGTCAGAAGAGTACTATCTGGTTATTGACTATGTGCTCTTGAATTGCTAACTGAATATAGAAAGAAGTCACAGCCTTGTCACTCATACAAGGAAAATGAAAATAATTGCTCCATCTTCCAGAAAATGCAAATTAATAAGAATGACTATGAATGAGTCTGGTCTATCCTTTTTCTATCACAGATGATTCTAAATGAATTGCAAACAGATGTGTAGCATTTACTCCATGTCTTTCCAAGTTTAAATATACCCTAGTAAATATATACACTTCATAACCATATGATATTTTTAATGAACTGGCTGCTTTTTGCCTTTAACTCTGTTTATCCCAGGTTTTCTATAATTAGTATTTGCGTATTATATTTTTTAACACATCTACTTTAAGTCTTACTGCATCCTAATGCTTTTGTAAATACCAAAAGTTGGATGTTTCTTTATCCAATCTGACAGTCACTTTAAAGTAGTGAGTATATATCATTTATATTTGTTGTGCTTGCTGATATTTTCGGTCTTATTGCTGCTACTCTCTTCTTTTATATTTCAATTTGTTCCACCTTTTGTAGAATTCCTACTTTTATACCTTCTTCCTTCCCTTTTAAATTGTGACTTAAGAGCATCTATATGTTCCCCCTAACAAAACCTTTCTTGTGTTCTTTTCACATTCCACCTATTATCTTGTTAGTGTTATCTAGAATGTTAACTGAACTATTATAGAATATGTCTTCATTTTCTTATGTTTTACCTTAATTACTTTAAAAATATCTCCTGACTCTTCTAAGACTTATGAGTACCTCAAACCTCAACTCCTCTAATAATTTCTCTTCCTATTTGAAAACTTCTTCCCACAGGGTTTTCAATGTAAGTCATTGTGTTGCATATTTTTGAAACAATGTTTGCTGTAATGTGTGTTTTAGACATTCACATGTAAAAAATAATTTTTATAAATATAAAACTATAAATTGAAAATTATTTTCTTTAATAGTTATTAGATATTGCTCCATTGTCTTCTTACATTCAATGTTTTTATACAGACATCTGGCATCAGTCTGATTCTTATTTCTTTGTAGGTGAGGCACTTGTTCATTCTACGGCCTTTTAGAATTTTTCTTTTATTTTTTGGTCATCTTTTCTCTCTTTTTCTTTCTTTCTTTCTTCTTCTTCTTCTTCTTTTTTTTTTACATTCTTAGATTTTTACCAATATTTGCCTAAGTGTTTTCTTTTTCTTTTTCTTTTTTTTTTTTTGGCACCTATGAAATCTTTTATTCTAAATTTGTCCCTTTTCTTATTTTAGAAAATATTTGTACCACTCCATTTTATTTCTTTCTTTTGATCTTCTATTACCCAGATATTGGTACTTCTGCTGTTGTGTACTATATCTCTTAACTTTTCTTTTTAATTTACAGTTACTTCCTTGTTCCCTACTTTAATCTCAGAGTTTCTCAGGCTTATTCCAATTTACTAATATAGTATTTAGTCACATATTATTCCATTACTTATCTCAATTATTGTGTTCTTATTTATCTATTATATTTTCATAACTAATATTTCCATATGGTTCTTTTTTATTATTTTTAAAATTATTTGTTTCATATTTTTAGTATCTCCCTCTATCTCTTTTAGTATGGCTACTATTTTTCTCCACAATTTGTGGTCTTTCCATTCTTCTGCTCCTGCTCTTTTTGGTTTATGTTTTTAAGTTTGGTATTTTCCTTTGAAGTAGTGATCCTCTTTGGATGTTCTATTATTGTGTGAATTTATGTTCTCCCTGAGAATAAAAGTCTCTCTGATATTCCTGATAATATCAGGCTCTTCTTATGGTGGAGCATCCCACAAGCAAGGAATCACATTTGCTACCATCTCACCAAGCAACACTTTAGGTCAGGGTTTAATTTTTAAACTTTTAATGAGAAATAATATGGGGAGGAGAAAATACCATTAGATGAGAATTCATCTGCCCTGTGGACTTAAGAGGGGAAATAAAAGAGGCAAACGTCTGTCATTGCTCACCAGTTTATCCAACCACTTATCTCATCAAGGCTTCTGAGCTGCTCTTTGGATATTACAACAATTTAGACCATTGCCTCAGATTTTTGCAGAATGGGGGAAAACAATGACTCTCTCAAGGCAGCAGCAGGGTAAAAAACTGAGAAGGCTGTTAACCACTTCTTAGTTACACAGACATTCTCTCCTAAAACAGCTGCCTTTTACCCCACACTGCAGCAATCTCTGCCACATCATCCAAAATAGCCCTCATTCTCACAAGATTGTCTCACGTTTTAAAATAGAGTTCATGTTTCTCTCTATAGTTTCTTCAGTGTTGATTTGTGAGAAAGTAACTATAAACCTATGATAATTACTATATTGCTAGGAACAGGAAGTTCATCCAAATAAAGATAAAAATGAAACACTATAAATATCCATGAATAGGGCAATGGTTAAATTAGTCATGATATATTTATATTATGGAATACTCTTAATGTGGTAAAAAAAAATCATGTAGATTTAAACGCATTGATAGTGAAAAGAGATCATGGTTTTTAATATAAATGAAGCAGGAAAATATTTATTTATAATATGTTATTTAATAAAATTTTTGTGGATATGTGTGTGCTTATAAGCATAGGAAAAGTCTGAATGGATATATACTTAATGAAAATTGTCAGAGTGAGGTAAAAAATCAGGAGAGACTTTCACTTTCTGCTTTACATATATTTCAAGTGCTTGAATGCTTTCTAAATATTTATTATATAGCAAATGATAAATATACAAATAGATGGAAAGGGTTTAACCAGATGGGGCAGAAGACTTACAGGGTGCAACTTTATTCTTCTTATGTGTTCTATATATTGTATATGTCTCCTTTCTGTCTCTTTTCCACAAAAGCAAATATTTCCCTTTTGCTATATCCTGGGAAACTTTCAGTTTTTGATAATATTTCTGAGTAAATAATATATTAATAAATTGTATATCAATAAAAGTATGAATGCCCAAAATAAAGCTGGGGCTGTATTACGTAAGATCATAGTTTTCTTCTTCTTCTTCTTTTTTTTTTTTTAGTATAGTTATTCCAAACCGAAGCTCAGTCTCACTCAACTTTTACCTTCCACACAATGTAGGGAAACTGTGCCTATCTTATCCATGCACTACTGTGCAAGAATCCCTCTTGATACAACCAGTTTCTTCTTCCTACTCACAACTGCCTTAGAACAAAGTTGGAAGTCCATAAATTAGGCTGTTGCATTTTATCTGGGTATCTTACTTCTGTAAAAAGTTTAGTTCTCTGAATTCCAGAGGGCCTGTGTTCACAGCTATTCATAGAAAAATAATTGCTTTCAGAAATAAAAGCAGAATAATGTTTTAGAAAAACATAAATTTGGAAATGTAACAACCAGTTGTCCAAGTATCTACTGAAAGGTGGTCTGTTGTTTCTCCAGCAGTTTTAATGCAGGTGGTGTGGTATCATTTGAAGTTAATAAACTTGTTGGAACTGGGTACACTTATTATTGGTTGGTAATTTGTTCATGATCATAAACCAATGACAACCAGTCAAACTTATGAAATCTGAAGGCTTCTTTATACCAGAATGGTGTTTTTAATGATCCATAAAAAATGTGCTGCTTGTTTGCCTAAGGAAAATGCCTATTAAATTCCATAACCTATTGAATTTAGAACACTTGGCAAGATACTGTCTTATCATAGCACCCCAAATAGAGGGGTATCTTTTCAGGGGTAGTCCTGGACACTGTACTACTCAAACCACATGTGACTGATTATTCTAGCTCATTTACTGTTATATTTGCCTGCTAAAACCTGCTTATTCATTTAAATGCAGTTGGCAATTGGCAATGAATTCAAACAAAAGGAAGCATAAATGAAAATGCATCCTGTGGAATGACTAAGGCAAAGAGCAGCATGGACTTTGGACTTAGATAGAACTGAGTTTATATCCTAGCTCCATCACCAACTGAACTAAAATTTACTTAACTTCTCTGAGCATCAGCTTCTCGTATGTAAACTGGAGATAACAACGCTTATTCTTTGGAGTGGCAAAAGAATAAATGAAATTGTGTTTATAAATGCTTGGCATATAGTAGGCACTCCAAGCATGGGAGTAATTATTATTCTGTCTCTCGCCAACTTTGCCTTTCTTTATGCCTTGCCAACATGTACAAAGACTTAGCCAGCTTTTCCCATACACCCTCCTCTTTAAACCAACCCTCACTCTCCTAGGAGAGACACAGGATGCAAAATTGGTGAAATCAACAACTTGTTTGACATTTATTGGGATTTGACACCTGCAATTCCTTGTGACAGTCCTGATGTTCTGAGAACACTGACCACTGGACAAAGAACAAGCCACTTCCATCTGGCTTAACCTAAAAAGAAGGAAAGTGAGTTGAGACTGTTCTGTTTTTTCCAGCTGGCTAGTCACCAGCAATTCTTACCTGTTGTGGTGTTAAGTAGGGAAAAGGTAAAATCTTTAAGGTCAACAGGGCTCAATTCCAAGGAAAAACAGAAAAGCTAGTTTCTTTCTTTTTTTCTTTTTCTTAATTATAGGAGGAAACTTATAAAATAAGGCTTTGTTTCTGCTTCACTGAACGCAGGCTGATGTACTGCCTGGTTCCAGCTCTATGATGTTGTGTTTTGTTCACAAGAGCCCTGAGGGAAAGCAGAACTCACGCTTCTCCCTGGGTACACCTTCCTACTCAAGGCAAAAACAACTAATAATTGTGAAATACAAAACTGAAAGATTAATTTAGGAAGGCAGTCTGTTTCTGTACTTAAATTCAGTCTCTGCTTGCTTGAATGTGTGCATGTGTGTATTTGTGTGTGTGTTTGACCACGTTGTTTTAAACAAGTTAAAGAAGAAAATGCAATTTTTCCATATTAATTCCTTTTGTTATTTTCTACAGATAGACCCAAATAACTACTTCATTGCATGGGAAGTACTATGGAAAGCTTATTACAAAAGCTCTTTTTGCAAAAACAAGAGAATATATTTACTAAATTCATGGCAAAAAAAAAATTAACTCTAGAAAAAAAGGGTTAAATAAATGCATACCCTAATTTTTTTTCATTCACCAAAGGTCTACTTTCAGAGTTGACTTGGCCCTAAATCCTGGTCTCCTTCACTCAGGAACCTCAGAATGCGACCCAACTTAGTTTGGAATGATGAATGAAGCAGAGAAGTGAATATGTAACTTACCACATTATAAGAAAAGAAAATCATCAGCCTCAGAAAAATAAAATACAATTCAATATTCATGTAGGATCGAAAACAAACACACAAAAAACCTCCCAGCAAGCTATGTCCACACACATACAGAAAATTCACTGACAGAGTATCTGCAAAAAACTTCTTACCGGGGCGCCTGGGTGGCTCAGTGGGTTAAGCCACTGCCTTCGGCTCAGGTCACGATCTCAGGGTCCTGGGATCGAGTCCGGCATCGGGCTCTCTGCTCAGCAGGGAGCCTGCTTCCCTCTCTCTCTCTCTCTCTGCCTGCCTCTCCATCTATTTGTGATCTCTCTGTCAAATAAATAAATAAAATCTTTAAAAAAAAAAAAACTTCTTACCAATATCACAATTTAATGGTTAAAAGTATGTCCTTGAATATCAGATACAAATGAAGAATTCCCATTATCACTGCTATTTTTAACATTGTACAGAAGATCCTAACCAGCACAGCCAAACTAGAGAAAGAAAGAAAATATGGAAGGATTTGAAGGAAATAAAATATTCTTTATTAGTAGATATTGTGGTTGATTTCACAAAAAGTCTCCCAAAAAACCCATGAACAAATTCTTCAAATTAATGAGACAATTTTTAAAAATACCAGATAAAAACAAGTGTACAAAAGTCAAATCTATTTCTACATACCACAACCAAGCAGCTGAAAAATGTTTATAATTTTCATAAAGAATATGGCAATACCAAATGCTTACATACTATTTTATGTTAAGGATTGTTCTATGTACTCTATATATGTAATGGGTTTAAAATATGTATGAATTCATTGGCACACCCCCTTTTGTATTCACTTCCCTCAAATGCAGCCTGGCCAGAATGATTCATTCTTTTGAGTAGAATAAGGAAGAAGTGGTGTGATGATTCTGAAATTAGGTCATCAAGAGGATAGCCTCTGCCAAACTCTTCTTCTCCATCATTTTCCCTGGGGAAAGCCAGACACAGCCACGAAATCATAAGGACACTTCTGCATCTCTGGGAGAGGCCCACATACAGAGGAACTGAGGTCTCCTGTCAATAGCCTGCACTAACTTGCCAGCCAGTGAGTGATCCAATGTAGCCCCATTATCTTGGTTGCTACATCATCACAGACCTCAAGTCCCTTCTCTCCAGCTAAGCCTATGCATCTTTTTGTCCCATAGACATTATAGGAGATAATACATGCTTATCATTGTTTTAAGCCACTAAATTTTGCAGTAATTTGTAACAAAGCAATAGATAACAATACACATTGTGTGGTCTTCACATGTCTGTAAGAAAGATACTATTCCTATAGTCAATTTACAGATGAAGCAAGAGCCTGAGGTTAAGTAGCATGCTTTAGGTCACACAGTGGAGATATGTAACCAATAGAGAGGGGACTCAAGAACAGCTAGTTGGCTAACAGGGTTTGTTCTTATAATGATGATATTGCACTACATCATATTTTCCTCTCTGAACTCTCAAATATACTTTATATTTTATTTAATCCCCTTTTGCATTAAATACCTCTCTCCTGCAGACTTCCAACCTCCTGATTCAATAGGGCTTAATTGGTACTTAACTTTTCTCTTGCTTGGATCTACTTTCCCATCATCTTTTAAGAATAAAACTTCTTCTTGTCCAAGATCAAGAAAATACTGATTGCTATTTTGCCACCAGATACTGACTTGTTATTCTTTCCCAAAATCCAAATTATAAACAGGATACCTAGAACAGGTTTTAAATGTATCCATCTCAATCAGTGATAGTGTCACTTATGTGGCACTTATGTGGCCTCCCATGGTTGGTTGATCAGTGGATGCCTCACTCCAGATGCTTCTGAAAGTTAGCACAACTAACTAACCTAACTCCACCTTCCTTGGGACCTACAAAAGGTCTACTCTTTGTTCAGATATTGCAATCTATACCCACAATTCTTATCCGTTAAACAAGTAATAAATTTGACTTATTTACATCAGGTATATATAAAGAGTGGTCTTCTCATTTGATACTTTTTTTCAACTTCTTGATTTGCTGGAGAAAACTTTGAAATAAGTCTTTAAGTGAGAATATATGGGAGATAAACTTTGAGTCATCACATGTCTGAAAATTCCTTCTTCCTGATTGATTTGATTGATAGTTTGCCTGGGAATAGAATTTGAAGTCACCTACCACATTTTTACCCAAATTTTGAAGAGATTGCATCATTGTCTGCTGACATCCAGTGGTTGATGATGATAATTCTGATGCCAATATGATTCATATGCCATCAGAAGTGTTTTTTTTAATCTCTGAAAAGTTTTGGAATCTTTTCTCTATTTTGATGTTCTGAAACTTCAGAAGAATTTTTTAGATACCAGTCATCTTTCATTTTTTAATAACTGTGCTAGCTATTTTGTGATCCCCTGCAATCTTAAGACTCACACCATTTGCTTTCATATATGCCATGTTTTTGCTTTTTTGTTTACATTCTAGTAAATTTCCTAAACTTTATTTTCTAGTCCTTCTGCTTAAAGTTTTAGTGTTTATAATGATTAATGGTATGTGTCAACTTGGGTAAGCTACATTAACCAGATATTGGGTCAGAAACTAGTCTAGATGTTGCTGTGAAGTTACTGTTTTAGGTGAGATTAGCATTTAAATCAGTAGACTAGAATAAAGGTGATTTCCCTCTATAATATGGGTGGGGCTCATTCAATCAGTTGAAGGCCTTATAAGAAAAAGACTGTGATCACCCAAGGAAAAGGAAATTCTGTCTCCATACTGTCTTTGGACTCAATTAGTAAGAGCCCCTTTCCCCTGGGTCTCCAGACTGCTGGCCTACACTGAAGATCTTGGATTAGCCAAGTTCCTCCAATTGTATGAGCCAGTTCTTTAGAATAAATCTTCTCTTGCTCTTCACCCACTCCATATCTCCTCCATTGATGTTTTTCTTTTAGGTTGCATTCTTCTAATATTTCAGTGATAGTTGCCCATTTGTATTTATGAAGAGAAAATGAAATTAATTGACACTCATTAATTTTGTATATAAAATACCAAATGTTAATGCACATAATATTTCTGTTGTATTCCCCAAGAGTGCTTAGCTCTCCTTCTCAGAGACAACAGGTATTTAACACAATATCCCCGCCCCCCACATTCCTCCTTTTTCTTCCACAGTACAATCCTGTATAGTTCTCTAAAATGAGGAAGAAAACAGACCCTCCAACCGATCATGGTCATGTACCCTTGAAGTCTTTTGCCCCCTTTCTCATGGATTTTGGCTTCTTGCAGTTAAAAAGTTGAAAGCATGTTTTAAATTATCAGATGTGTTGTGGCATTTCTTTGAGGCAATGGATACCTCATGGTCTATTTTGCATTTTAGGAGACACAAGACCAAAATAAAAGTATTACTGGGAAGAGCAACCAATATCCACTTGGTTATTAAATCAAGATATCACCCGATCCACAGCACTTAAACACCATAACATAGAGATAGTCCAGTCTTCTCTGCTTCACTTTTTTGCCTTGCAATTTTCCCAATGCTGCTCTTTAAAAGATGCCTACTTTCAAATTTTCCTACTGTAATCTTACTGTTTGTCACTATCTGGCCAGAAGGCGACAGAAACTATAAATCAAACTTTATATTTTCCTTCTGAAAACACAAGAGCATCATCCAGTGGCAAATCTGTAACTGCAAAATTTTCAATTACATAGAATAAATGCCAATTCAACATAGATAACTACATATATATGTGTGTATATATGTATATACACATATTATAAATATATAATATATATTTCCCTGTTTTATTTTCCTAATGAGATTTCTAGGCAAAATTGTAGGGAAATTAGATGATTGCTTATTTCTCAGCTTCCCTTGAAACTTCTAGGCTCAGTGCTTCTAATGTGTCCTACACCTGCTTCCTGAAGACTCATGTCTTCAAGACTTATGAGGAGATGAGAGAGTTGGTGTTTCTTGGTTCTGTTTCTTATAACTAAATTCTTAGAATGAGGTCTCTAAGGGAACCAGGACATGAAGATATGAACTCCTCTAAAGAAGTATTCTTTCTCTAAAAAAACAACTTCTTAGGGGTGTCTGGGTGGCTCAGTCAGTTAAGTGTCTGTTTTCAGCTCAGTTCATGTTCTCAGGGTCCTGGGATCAAGCCCAGAGTTGGGCTCCCTGCTCAGTGGGGAGTCTCTTTGTCCCTTTCCCTCTGCTGTTTCCCCTGCTTCTTGTACTCTCTTTCTCTCAAATAAAGAAATAAAATCTTTATTTAAAAAAAAAAGAAAAACTTCTTAGATTTTTCTCTCATTTCCCCAGCCATCAGTATACTCGAAATCAAACACAAATCTCTTTTTAAACAGTATGGTTAATTTTAAACAAAGTTAGTGGTCCCAAGCCCTTAGAGTGGTTAAGTATGACTTCCAATCTATTAAAGCATGTGTGTGCACATGAACATTTAAAAATTCTCTATTGTTGAGATATTTGGTATTTTATTTGTTTATTTTTAAAAGATTTACTTATGAATATATTTGAAAGAGAGGTTGAGAGTACAAGCAGGGGGGAGCAGGAAAGGGAGAAGCAGGCTACAGGCTGATCAGGGAGCCTGATACAAGGCTTCATCTCAGGACCCTGGGATCATGACCTGAATTGAAGGGAGACGCTTAACCATCTGAGCCACCCAGGTCCCCCAAGATAATTGGCATTTTAAAGATCTATCTTGGTATATTTAACACAATTGTAAACAATGTTTTTGTGAGTGTTCAACAGTAGATTCTTTTGGAAAACTTAACTTAGCCTAGAAATTATAACATACTGAAAAATCACCAAACCTTGTAAAAATGTGTATTTCTTCCCAAAATGTTCACTAACCTAAATATAATCTAACAGTTTTACTTAAATTCTCTGACTTAAAAGGGAAAAAAATATGCCAAACAATTTGAAACGCAGACGGTCTTCTAAGTCTCACCATCAGATTCCAGTATGCTGGAATGTTTAAAGTCAGTGTATGCAGAGTGGCCCCTTTGGAAGAAGTTTAAAAACTGGGAGCAAGATATTTTTGGCAGTCATTCTGTCTCTTTCAGACTTGTCTTCTGGGTTTCCTTAGTAACATGGGTGTAGCCTGAAAGAAATGTTAGAACTGTCGAGGATGAAGAGTACAACTGTCTATTCTAGCCATCTAATTAGCTTAACATTTTTTGGAAACACAAATGGGGCACTGTTTGTAATTTCATGTTTTTAAAAGTTAATGCACTTATCCAAAGGATTCTAGAACAACAGATTCTTGAGAAGATTTGACACTTGATCTTTTCTTTCAGTACCCTGATCCTCATCTCTTTAACTATCCTCTGATATATGGTCCAAGAATCAACAATGCCCCTGTTTCAGTGAATGTTTGTTTAAAAAGATGCCTGTGAATTTTGCACAAATCCTTTTCTACAGGCCCATGACACTGGAAAAATCCCAGGTAAGTAAATTCATGGATGACATAGGAACCCCATCAACTTCATCTAGAGCTTAAGTAATTCTAGTCTTTCCTTGCCTTTCCATTTTCATTCTTTTGAAAAGCACTTGAGACATTTATTTGCACATACACAAAAATGATACTTCAGCATTTAAGCTGATGTTCACAATTGCAATGGCAATCTCCCATATGATTCCTATGGCTAATGAAACCCTTGTGTCTCTTAAAGTTACTGGCATGTCATTTCTTTCTGTTGGAGAGTCTAAGAGGTTCAGGTCAGAATAGATAGCGTGTGTTGTGGAGAGAATATATACTCTCTTCTTGCTAGTTTCCAAGTAAGGAAGAAAAAAATATTAAATAATTTTGACTTTACTGAGTCACCGAAAATAAGATAGGATTAAAACAATCCCCACATTATTCCCTATGATGTCATTTGGTGCCAAACAGGCATCCTGCCAAGTAGGATGAAGAAGTAGAGAGCTCATGGAATTTCACACGGCTCTGATCCACATCACCATGTCCAGGCTCCCTTCCCTCAGAGACATTACTTTTGTAGTTAACCTGACTTTGTCCCATTTTCATGGAGTATCCTGTCTCAATTATTTTGTTATTTTCCCCTCTGTAACAAACATAACCAAGTATATACTTGTTTACACTATGAACTTTTCTCTGTGCTCTTTTCTAGAAAATTTTGTTCTTCACCACCAGAAATTCAAGAGACTATTTGGGTGCAATAAAAAGAAGCTAACATATTACTAAGACTAATATAACCCTTTTATGAAAATTCATGGGTTATTTCTTTCACAGTAACAATCACAGCATGTGGTATTTAATATTTTGATTCTTTTCTTCACCATCACGTAAATTATTTTAATGCTAATAGCACTTATTTACTTATAATCAGAAACCAATAGAGATTAGTTTAGGAAATGATTCTCTTTGGAAGAAAGTAATAAAAATACTTTAAATGGCAGTATTTTATATTCTTGCATCGTGATCTCCTGTACCTGAGGAAATAGTGCTGCTGATCACTTCACTAGTATCCACAGACTTACTTTCTCAGTTATTTGCTGGACACCTATTATGTGCTATGCACTATTTTAAAACAGGTATTTTCCTCTATATCATGAAGTAATTAGTTGAGAAATTGAAAACTGAAGAATCAATCCTATACAAGATAAAAAAGATACATATAATAGGTCTTGTATAAGACAAAAGAGATACATAAGGAAGTTCTGAATAAAAAGCTGTACAATGAATGCCAATATAGTTAATGGAGCTTATTGGCATACATTTTTATACTGAAAACATTTTAATAAAGATATTGGTCTAAAAGAAAATAATTGTTTTCTAAAATTGTTCCAAGCCTATAATTATTAAGGCTACCTAACAAAAATTAGAATTCTCCCCCAACTTTTTGGAAATTTGATAAAATGCAGACTTCAATGAAATATTTCTGGTAATGAAAATGACATGGGCAGTTTTTCAAGTTGAAATGAAGCTGATTCAGATTAAAAATAAATATAAGATTTGGGCCAAGATACCCAGGCAAAACTACCCATTTCCATGTGGGAACAATAGGACATACATGGTAGATTTCAGTTTTCAAAAGGTTAACTAAGCTGACATTATAGAAGACCTCACCAGCTATGTTCTGTTAAGAAAAATATATTTGAGGACACTAAAAAAATATGGCAATTAAGCAAGGGTAAAAAGGCCTAAATAAAGGTCCACATGCTTCTATATTACTGCATTCAGATACAGGAATATGATTATAAATGTGTATAACTGGATGATACCTAATTTTAGTGAATCTTAGTTTAGATTTCTCAGCTTTGGGTGAAATGTCCTGGCCATCTGCAGAACTTGTAATAAAAATTATAGCCAATGTGTACATACTTAATAGCTTTTTAATTTAGGTATTTTACTGACATTTATCATTATATTTTACACATTCTCTTTCAATTATTTCCCTGATTATTTACATTAATGTCTCCTACACATTTATTGGAGGAAGTAAAATTTAAGCTAAAACCTGAACAATAAGTAAAAGGTAGAAAATAGCCAAAGAAAGTAGAAAACAATATCTAGACAAGGGAATGGCATATACAGAAGCCCAGATGAAATAGACCATATTATACCAAGAACTGAGATTAGTTCAATAATGCTAGACTATAGAGTTCAAAAATATGAGATTAGTGACCCTGGATACAACTGCACATTAAGGGCCAGTATGTAGAGAGATTTATAAGCCAAGTTTCAGTTTTGGCTTTATTATTATTGTTATTATTATTAAAGTATAGTTGACACACATTGTTGCATTAATTTTAGGTGTACAATATAGTGATTCAACAACTTTATATGTTATGTTGTACTCACCACAAGTGTAGCCACCATCTGTCACATAAAATAGCATTACAATACCACTGATCATATTCCCTATGCTGTGCCTTTCATCTCTGTGATTTATCCACTCCATAACTGGAAGCCTGTACCTTCTGTGCCCCTTTACCCAGTTAGCCCATCTCTCCACCCACCTCCCTTATGGCAACCACCAGTTTCTTCTTTGTATTTGTGGGTCTGTTTCTGCTTTTCATTTTTGTGCGTGCTTGTTGGTTTGTTTTGATTTTTAGATTCCACATGTAAGTGAAATTAAGTGATTCTTGGCTTTGACTCATTTCACTTAGCATAATATCCTCTAAGTCCATCCATATTGTCTCAAATGGCAAGATCTCATTCTTTTTTTATGACTGAGTAGTATTCTGCTGCATACATATACCACATCTTCTTTACCATTCATTTATGGATGGACACTTGGGCTGTTTTCATATCTTGACTATTGAAAATAACCTTTCCTGCAATAAACATAAAAGCACATATATCTTTTTAAATTAATGTTTCCTTTTCTTTGGGTAAATAGTAGCAAAATTACTGCATCATATGATATTTCTATTTTTAAATTTTTGAGGACTCTCCATACTGTGGACGCACCAATTTATATTCCCCTCAACAGTGCATGAGAGTTCCCTTTTTTCCATGTTCTTACCAACACTTGTTATTACTTATCTTTGTGATTCTAGCCATTGTAACAGGTATAACATGATATTTCATTCTGGTTTTGATTTGCATTTCCCTGATGATTAGTGATGTTGAACATCTTTTCATGTGTCTATTGGCCATCTGTATGTCATCTTTAAAAAATGTGTGTTCGTGTCATCTGCGCATTTTAATCAGATAATTTGTGTGTGTGTGTGCATGCTCACACATGTGTGTGTATGCATATGTGTGTATGTGTGTGTGTGTTGAGTTGTATAATTTCTTTATATATTTTGGACATTAACATCTTATCAGATACAGCATTTGCAAATATCTTCTCCTATTCAGTAGGTTGCCTCTTCATTTTGTTGACTGTTTCCTTCAGGTGCATAAATTTTTTTATTTCAGTGTAGTCCCGATATATATATACATACATATTTTTTGCTTTTGTTTCCCTTGCCTAAGGAGACATATCTAGAGAAATGTTACTAAGGCTGATATCAAAGAGATGATTGCCTATGTTTTCTTTTAGGATTTTTATGGTTTCAAGTCTTACATTTAGGTCTTTAATCCATTTTGAGTTTATTTTTGTATAAGAAAGTGATTCAGTTTCATTTCTGTACCTGTCCAATTTTCCCAGTACAATTTATTGAAAGAGCTTTTTCCTATTGTATATCTTCACCTCCTTAGTCATAGATTGACTTCTTCTGGTTTATTTCTGTGCTCTCTTCTGTTTCATTGATCTATGTGTCTGTTTTTGTGTTAATATCATATTATTTTGATGATTATAACTTTGTAGTAAATCTTGAAATTTGGGAATGTAATAACTCCAGGTTTTTTCTTCCTCAAGATTTCTTTAGCTATTTGGGGTCTTCTGTGGTTCCATACAAATTTTAGGAATATTTGTTATAGTTCTGTGAAAAATACTATTGGTATCTTGATAGGGATTACAGTGAATCTGTAGATTGCTTTAGGTGGTATGGACATTTTAATATTATTCTTCTGACCCTTGAGCAAGGAATATTTTTCTATTTATTTGTATCACCTTTAATTTTTTTCATCGGTGTTTTATAGTTTTCAGAGTAAATGTAAAAATCAGTTACGAATTTCTTTTTTGAGTGATGTTTGAATGAGGAATACTGAATCTTACTTCACCTTATAAACAATTCAAAACTGGCCAAATATATGAAACACCTGCTTTTAAACTTTGGGTATCAAAGAGCACATGATTTTGATGACACAGAGAAAGAAAACAAAGAAGATATACCCTACAAATACTCCAATTTTCTGCCTAGAGGCAATTTCCCCACCACAAATATGGGGGCGGGGAGACAAAAAGAACACAGTAGCCTCAATGAACTGAGGAGATGAATATCACAGTTCAGAAAGACTGAGATATTTGGAAACTGTAGAACAGAGTTTCATAAAGAAGTTACCTATACATTAAAAAAAGCTTGAGAAATGTACATAGTAGTTCCCTTGCGTCTTTTCAGAGTAGTAGGCTGGATATAATTATACTAAACTCCACAAAGCCAGGCAAAGAACAACTGAGAATTATAAGCTGAACAATTCCCAGAGCTTAAACAAGGAGAAATTGAGCTCTGACATCTGAATGAAGAGCCCTCAGAGATAAGCTAGGTGTTCAGTGAAGACCCCAGAAGTATGATTTCTTGAAAGTAGAGCTGAACTAGCCCTGGAGTCTAAAGTGGAGTCTGAAGTGAATTTTTAAATCCTTAAAAAAATAAAATACCATTCACAGTAGCTTCAGAAGTATAAAATATGTCAGGAAATTTTTAACAAATTATATATGTCTTATACACTGGAAACTACAAAGTCTTGTTGAAATTTAAATATCTAAATAAATGAAATACACCATTTTCAAGTATTAGAACATTCAATAATATTAAGATGAGAATCTTCCTAAATTGATGTACAGATTCTATGCTATCCCAATTATATCACCAGGATTTTTTTTTTAATTAAAAAACTGTTTCTAAATTTATATGAAAATGGAAAGAACTTCACTTTTTTTTAAAGTAGCCTCCATGCCCAACATGGGGCTTGAACTCACAATCCAGAGATCAAGGGACATATACTCTATTGACTGAGCCAGTCACCCCTAGCACCCCGAAAGAAACTTCAATAGTCAAAACTATTTCAAAACTGTGGAGCTACAGTATTCAAGACATTGTGGCATTAGTATAAGATTAGACATATAGATCAATGGAATAGTATAGTAACTTCAAAAATAGATCTAAACTTTTGTGATCACTTATTTTCAACAAAAGTGCCAAAGCAATTCATGGAGGATAGTCTTCTCAATAAGGGACAATCTTCTCAGTAAATTGTTTGAACTGTTGGATACCAAAATGATAATCCTTATCTCATACTATCTACAAAAATTAACTCATATTGAATCAGAGATATAATTATAGAAACTAAATCTATAACACTTTTGGAAGAAATGAGAAGAAAATCTTTACAGCACTGAGATAGGCAAAGATTTCTAAATTGGGGCACAAAAAACACAAACTATAAAAGAAGAAAGTGACAAATTGGGCTTCATCAAATTAAAATTCTACTGATTTTTGCAATACATTGTTGAAGTAGTTAAAGGGAAAGCCACAGCCTTGAGGATCTTATTACATATATAGAGAGAGTGATATAGCTATATAGATTAAATATATTCACATTTATTTTTTTTAAGATTTTATTTATTTGACAGAGAGAGAGATCACAAGCAGAGAGAGAGAGAGAGAGAGAGAGGAGGAAGCAGGCTCCCCGCCCAGCAGAGAGCCCGATGTGGGACTCGATCCCAGAACCCTGAGATCAGGACCTGAGCCGAAGGCAGAGGCTTAACCCACTGAACCACCCAGGCAGCTCCTATATTCACATTTATATGAATGAATGAATCACATATATATGAATATATATATACATATATGTGTGTGTGTGTGTGTGTGTGTGTGTGTGTATATATATATATATATATATATATATATATATATATGAAGTAGTTCCCCCTCAAAAGCATTGGAACAATTCAATAACAATTTATGATTGAAAGTTCTCAGCAAACCATGATTTTTTTCCTTAACCTGATAAAAGGCATTTATAAAAACCCATAGCTACTATCATACTTACATACTTAATGGTAAAAAACTGAATGCTATCTCCATAAGATTGGAAATATATACATATCAAAAGCCAGACAAAGAATAGACAAAATTTTATATAGGTATTTCACAAAAGATATGAATATTAGCAACAAGCCCATGAAAATATGTTCAACATTATCATCAGGAAAATTCAAATTAAAAGCACAACAGCATTCCACAGTACACCCATTTTATTATTTAAAAAAGACTAACTATAGCAAGCATTATCATGGATATGGAGCAATTGGAACTTTCCTATATTGTTGATGGGAATCTAAAATAGCACAAACACTTTGCAAAACTGTTTTTAAGTTTTTTAATACTATACTTACATAATGACATACTGTATGGTAACTAACATAATATAATGAAAAAATAAATATTAAAAAATACCATACATACCTTTACTATACACCACAGCAATTCTGTCAGTGCTGTTGATTCTCAAATTGAAAATGCACATCCACACACACTCATACAAAAAAGAGCAGTTTTATTAAACCTCAAAATGAGCACAACTCATATGTTTATCATGTAAGAGCACTGATAGAGAAACCACTGATATACACAACAATGTGGATGAATCTTTAAAAATTAGGCTGAAAAAGGAAAGTAGACACAAAAGCGTTATACCATAGAATTAATTTATTTGTGAGAAAGATCTAATCCATGCTCAGGAAGCAGATCAGTTGTTGCCAGAGGTTGGAAGCGGGGGATATTTTCTTGAAAGAGACTCAAGAGAGCTTGTCAGGATGGTGGAAATATTCTATATCCTCATTGTTGTGGTAGCTACATAGGTATATATGTTTGTCAAAGTTCACTGAAATGTGTACTTCTAAATGGGTGACTTTTATTATATGTAAATTATAATTCATGGACTATTTCCTTACACCACACACGAAAATAGACTCAAAATGGATGAAGGACCTCAATGTGAGAAAGGAATCCATCAAAATCCTTGAGGAGAACACAGGCAGCAACCTCTTTGACCTCAACCACAGCAACTTCTTCCTAGGATCATTGCCAAAGGCAATAGAAGCAAGGGCAAAAATGAACTATTGGGACTTCATCAAGATCAAAAGCTTTTGCACAGCAAAGGAAACAGTTAACAAAACCAAAAGACAACTGACAGAATGAGAGAAGATATTTGCAAATGACATGTCAGATAAAGGGCTAGCATCCAAAATCTATAAAGAGCTTAGCAAACTCAACACCCAAAGAACAAATAATCCAATCAAGAAATGGGAAGAGGACATGAACAGACATTTCTGCAAAGAAGACATCCAGATGGCCAACAGACACATGAAAAAAATGCTCCATATCACTCGGCATCAGGGAAATACAAATCAAAACCACAATGAGGTATCACCTCACACCAGTCAGAATGACTAAAATTAACAAGTCAAGAAATGACAGATGCTGGCGAGGATGCGGAGAAAGGGGAACCCTCCTACACTGTTGGTGGGAATGCAAGCTGGTGCAACCACTCTGGAAAAACAGTGTGGAGGTTCCTCAAAAAAACTGAAAATAGAGCTACCCTATGACCCAGTGATTGCACTACTGGGTATATATCCTAAAGATACAAACATGGTGCTCCAAAGGGGCATGTGCACCCCAATGTTTATAGCAGCAATGTCCACAATAGCCAAACTATGGAAAGAACCTATATGTCCATCAACAGATGAATGGATAAAGAAGAGGTGGTATATATATATATATATGTATGTATATATATATATATATATATATATATACACACACACACACACAATGGAATACTATGCAGCCATCAAAAGAAATGAAATCTTGCCATTTGTGATGACGTGGATGGAACTAGAGGGTATTATGCTTAGTGAAATAAGTCAATCAGAGAAAGATAACTATCATATGATCTCCCTGATATGAGGAAGTGGAGATGCAATTGGGGGTTTGGGGGTAGGAAAAGAAAAAATGAAAGAAGATGGGATCGGGAGGGAGACAAACCATAAAAGACTCAATCTCAAAAAACAGACTGAGGGTTGCTGGGGGGAGGAGGGAGAGGAGGGGGTGGTGGGGATATGGACACTGGGGAGGGTATGTGCTATGATGAGTGCTGTGAAATGTGTAAACCTGGTGATTCACAGACCTGTACCCCTGGGGATAAAAATACATTATATGTTTATTTAAAAATTTAAAAATTAAAAAAAAATTATAATTCAATAATTTAAATTTCATTTCATTTAAATTCAATAAATAAATTTAGTAAATTTAAATAAAAGTAAGTTTAATAAAATAATTAAAGTTGATTAAACAAATCAGTGTGTCATGTTTCCAAACTTATAAGGCATAAAGGTAGAGTATTTCTGCTACTAACTATAATACCTCCATACTAAAAATTGGACAGATTTATATATAAATAAAGTGGAATAAGATTCTCTATTTTGTCCTTGGTATATTTTCTCTTTCTCTGTCATTGTGCTAGAACTTTATTGTTGTGCTAGTACTATCTTCGGATTTGCTTTGTCTATGTCTCAAGTTAGCCCAGTGGAGCAAAGAACAATTTCAACTACACAGATTTCACTAACTCATAGCTATTGCAGCTTGTAACCATCACCAAGAAAAATGAAATAGTTTGGGAACACTAGGAGGAGCAATTTCCTTCATTCTATTGAATGTCTTTGATTATGACCATGGGATCAAAGAATCATAGCTCACATGGCAGAGTCCATCTTTAGCTTACTTTGAGAAAGACTAATTATTTTTTTTTAAGATTTCATTTATTTATTTATTTATTTGACAGAGAGAAGCCCAGCTAGAGAGGGAACACAAATGGGGGGAGAGAGAGAAGCAGGCTCAGGGGCCGGATCCCAGGATCCCAGGACCCTGGAATCGATATCTGAGTGAAGGCAGATACTTAACGACTGAGCCACCCAGGTGCCCCAAGACTTCAGTGATTTAAAAGAAAAAGTGGAGGTGCCAGGGTGACTCAGTCTTTAAGTGTCTGCCTTCGGCTCAGGTCATGATCCCAGGGTCCTGGGATCGAGGTCCACATTGGTCTCCCTGCTCAGTGGGAAGCCTGCTTCTCCCTCTCTCACTCCACCTGCTTATGTTTCCTCGCTCTCTTTATTTATTAATTCTAATTAATTAATTAATTAATTCTTTATTTATTAATTATCTTTATTAATAAAGAAAATCTTTTAAAAATTAAAAAATTAAAGAAAAATTAGAACTCTGTCAATCATTTTTCTTTTTGCTTTTCAGTGATATAAAAAATCATTATATTATAATTTATGTAATCATGTCAATAGTTACTTCTCTTTAATCCCAATGAATGTCACAGTGTTGCCAAGAATGTTTTTGCAATCAGAATATTATGGGATTCATGTGGCTGAGCATGAGCTCCCTCAATACATATGTATTACATATATTATAAATATTTATAATAGCCACTTATACTATCTCTTCTGCTAGCCCTTAATATCATTATAATAAAGTTGGTAAATTCTTCATTTGATCTAGCCTGTATTTCTCTTGTTGCTATTTAATTTATTTCTTTAACATTTTATTTATTTATTTGATAGAGAAAGAGAGAGTGGGAACACAAGCAGTGAGAGAGGTAGAAATAAAGGGAGAAAGAGACTCCCCACCAAACAGGGAGCCCGACACGGGGCTCTATCCCAGGATCCTGGGATCATGATCTGAGCCCAAGGCAGATTCTTACCCAATTGAGCCACCCAGACACCCCTCTTGTTGCTATTTTAAATAATTTCTTATGTGTAGGACCTACTGCAGCTGGAGAACAGCTGGTCAACATCTACCAAATAATAATGTCATGTTCAAAGACTCATGGTCAGGCCATTTCTAATTACGCTTTCTCTAAACCAATAATCCTAATTCTTTTAATCTTTAATCATGCATCCAATTGTCTACACCTTTTTTAAGCCCCAACAACTAGGTGATTGTTTCAACCATGTCTTTACATCACAGGCTTCATATCTCCTTTAGCTTTGATTACAGCAAGTTTCTCCAGAGCATATAAATATATTTCCCATGTCTCATGATGTAAGATAAAATTCTTCTGAAGTGCACAGAGGTATGCTCTGTCATGCACTCAGCTGTTTCCCTTTTTATTACCTAGAGTCTAACCAATTAATGAATTAAATGAAACACTGTCTATTATATGTTATCTATGGAAACATTCTTTAGTGAGAATGGATATAAACCAATTCCAATTCGAGCTTTCCCTTGAATAGCATTCCTAATATTAAATTACCAGGAGGAGGAATAATCTGTGAAGCATATTATTAAGGAATATAATTTCCTTTAAGAATATATTTAACAAAAATATTTTTTTAATTCACATCCTTAATGGAGATGAGCATCTTTTGAGACACACAAGATCTAACCGGTATTATTAGCTCTTTACCTGAAGTCAGTCACTGTTAAAATGAGTTGGTAAATACTAATTTGCAAAGATGATACTTGGACTGTGTAGTCTGTGTTCTCCTATAAGAAAATTCTCCAGGTTCTCTTCAATCCAATAGATATCATACTCTCTCAAGCCTGGATAAAGTCAGCTGTGAGGTTGGGCAATGGGTTCTTTGGAAATCCTTCCCTCTTTTTTGAAAGAGATTCTCCTTTATGAAAATTTTTGAATTTTTTTTTAACGTTCTCAGTACTAACTAAATACATGAGCATTAATTTGAATTAAAAATATATTTTGCTCTCCACATGAATTTCACTCATTTGTTAGACAACTCTGGTTCTAAAAACAGTAAGAGTTGATATTTTGATAACAATTAGAACAAAATGATTCTTAGTAATATAAATATATAATGAAGTTTTGAAATCTAATTTGAACCAGTAATTACACAACTCATATAGTCTAGACAATAGGATGTTGACTAAGCATGAACAAGTAGGTATTGAAACAGCTCTACAGCTAGAAAACAGTGTTCAAAAATTTTCAGCTGAAGGGATTGCTTAGAATACTGAATGACTAGCACGAGAATATTACATAAGTGAATGCTTTATAAGTGGTATAGGCTTCATAATTTTGTCATAATAACTTTAGAACAAAAGCAATGCTTTTATTATATGTACTACTAATAATTGAAATTAGTCTCTACATAACTAGGGTAATTTTTAGGACTTAAGACATCCCCTTGGCATTGTGGAGGCAAGTTATATAACTGAATAAATGGAGTCCTTTACCTCTCTTTCAATAAAAGTCAGTGTGTCAGTCTTTATAGTAGACATTAGTGTTAATAACCAATTACCATGACCTTCCATTTTCAGAAGATAATATTTTCCTCTTAGTTTTATAACAGTATAGAATTATACCTGTTTGTAACTCAGGTGTGTGGAAGCCTTAAGTATTATAAATGAAATGAATTAAAATGGAAGTTCATCTAGCTATTGTCTACTAACATTCAGAGGAGACCTTGTGAAATAAAAGGCCAGTATTGTTTCTTTTTTATTTGAAAAGTTTAAACAATAGAGAAAATTAAAGATATCACTAAAATAAACACAAATTCTTAAGGCAGAATTTTCAGTGTTCATACTTTGTCCTTCATATACTGTTATTATGAAGAATAAAACTTGACTAATGAGATTTAAATTTCTTTTGTTCCCTCTGCCAGTCCCTTTCCCTTTCTCTCTGCTCAGGAGCAAACATTGTCATTAATTTTGTGACTATTCTAAGTTCTGCTTTGATAGTTTGCTATCTTCCATTCACAGAAATTTTCTAAAAACATTTTATTAGTCCATTGTTGTTGGAATTTTGTTGTAAACTATTTTAATTTATGCATTTGCTTGGATAAAATTGACATCTTTATTAAATTTTTTAATTTATAAATAATAATTCTCCCTCTATGTATTCAGCTTTCCTTTTTATATCTTTTAACAAATAATGTCCTACATAACATTTTGTAAATCTTTTGTTAGATTTGTTCATAGTGGTTTTTAGATTTAGTAGGGTTTTTTTATGGCCAGTAAATATAAGATTATGTTATTGCTACATTTTCTAGATAATTTTAAACTAATACATATGAACACTATTGTGGTATGAGATAAAAAAAATAAATAATAAGTCTAACAAATAGGTCATTGTAATAAAGCTTGAATCTAAATAGATGGTTGGAACTATCACTATTGAATTTTGTATTTTGACCTTGTATGTGCAGTCCTGTAAGTCTTTCCTTAATTTTTAGATTTTCTGAAATTATCATCTGAAAATGATAATTTCACTTTTATTTTTTACAATTCTTAAGCTTTTTACTTTCTCTGTCTTGTTCATTGGTTATAATATCTAGTACTATGCTGAATAGTAGTGAATTTAGTGAGGGCTTAGTGGGGGTTGAAGGTATTTTTCATAAAGATTTGTATCATTAAATGTGATGTTTGATAAAGGTGTTTGGTAGATATCCTTTATTAATTTAAGAAAGTTCCCTTTAATTCCCAGTTTATAAGTCACTTTTTAAATTATGGAGTATTCATTTTTTCTAATTTTATTGCTTTTATTAAAATTACATAACTTTTGGGACGCCTGGGTGGCTCAGTTGGTTAAGCAGCTGCCTTCAGCTTGGGTCATGATCCCGGTATCCTGGGATCGAGTCCCACATCGGGCTCCTTGCTTGGCAGGGGGCCTGCTTCTCCCACTGCCTCTGCCTGCCACTCTGTCTGCCTGTGCTCACTCTCGCTCCTCTCTCTCTGACAAATAAATAAATAAAATCTTAAAAAAAAAAAAAAATTACATAACTTTTCTTCAGTCGGTTGATGTGATAAGTCACATATTTTTTATGTTGTTTTGGTCTCAAATTCCTGGCATGAGCCCAAATTAGTCAAAATGTATTTCTTAAACACAATAACAAATTTTGAGATGGAATCATCTTTGACATCAGCTTTTATTCTGTTTTCCCAATTTACCATTTTTAAATCTGCTACTTTTAAATCTTCATGTTCTTTTTCGCTTACATGTATTTCTTATAAATAACTTAGTGAATATTATAGTTTCAACCAGTCTTATAGTCTCTGTATATCACTAAGTTCACTGAATCAATAAAAATTTGTTGTGATTAGTGATGTTTGAGTTTATTTCAGCCATTTTGCTGTTTATTAGGAGCCATTTTTTTAAATCTCTTTTTCTGATTTGTGGTTGACTTGATAAGGTTTTCTCTTTGTTTTTTTTTTTTTCCCTGCTAATTTAGAAGTTACAACTGTTATTTCTATCACAACATTAACCTTAAAATTTTAAAACATAATTAGCTTCATGTTTTTCTGAAAAAGTAAGAAATTAGTTAATATCTTTATTCTCCTCCTAAATAATACAAAAACAATAACTTTCTGTTTAAGGGCCTCCAAAAACTCTGTCTGAATCTCTTATTCCACATTCCTAAACGCATTTTTAGGTTAATAATGTTTTTAAGCTTGCTTGCCATCTCTTCCTGCAACTCACTTGTGCAACTCAACCAACTTCTTGCAGCTCTGGGTTAACTCTTTCTTGCTGAAATCATTTTTTTTTTTTTAGTAATTTTTTTTAACAAAGAAACTGTGCATGCAAAAACTTAATTAGTAGATTTATTTTTAACTGATGTATTATTACATATTAAATTTGTACATTCTAAGTGTATAGTTAGATGAGTTTTAGCAGATGTGTAACAAACTCCCCAAAGTAAAAAACATTGCCAGTACCATCACAGAAACTTCCATCACTGCTTTCCATTTCAGTCCTCCCACTGCCTTCCAGAGACAATCGCTCATCTATTTCAATCCTCACAGATTAGTTTTGCTCATTTTTCAGTAGCTTCGCCTATTCTTTAATGCCTATTCTTCATACAAATGGAATTATACTATGTATTTGTTTGTGTCTGGCTGCTTTCACCACACATAATGTCCTAAACATTTATCCATGTTTTGTTACAGGGGAATGAATATACTAACATTTTAAATCTGTTCTATTGATGAATATTGGATTGTTTCCAAGTTTTTGCTATTATTAAGAAATCATTTTTGTTGATATATGTTTTCAGTTTTTCTGGATAAATATGTAGTAGGATTGTTATATCATAAAATGTGTGTATGCTTAATTTTACTTTGAAAACTGTTGGAAGTTTTCTAAGAAGGTTATATCACCAGTAAGATTTGAGAGTTGTTACCCATCTCAAATATATGGTGTTACTAGTTTTGGGTTTTTTTTTTAAGATTTTATTTTTATTATTAATTTGACAGAGAGCACAAGCAGGGAGAGTGGCAGGCAGAGGGTGAGGGAGAAGCAGGCTACCTGCTGAGCAAGGAGCCGGATGTGGAAATTGATCCCAGGATCCTGTGATCATGACATGAGCCAAAAGCAGACACAACTGACTGAGCCACCCAGGCGCCACAACTAGTTTTTGTTTGTTTGTTTGTTTTTAATTTGACCATTCTAGGTATTGTAGTGTTATTATGGTTTTAATTTTTACTTCCTGAATATGAAAAATCTTTTCATGTGCTTACTGGCTGCTTATAAAACATATTTTGTGACATATCTGTCCAAGTTATTTTATTTGCCCATGTTTTAATTAGGTTGTCTTTTTATTTTTGGTTTGTAGGAATTTTTTACATATTCCAGAGTCAAGTCTTTTTTTTTTTTTTTTTGACACATGTGTTAAGAATATTTTCTCTCATTCTTGGTTTCATTTCTTATGAGGTATTTTTTGAAGAGCAAGTGTTTGTAATTTTGATGTTCAGCTTTTTTTCAGTTGTTTCTCTCATCATTGTTGCTTTTTGCAATCCGCTTAAGAAATCTTTACCCTAGGGGGCGCCTGGGTGGCTCAGTGGGTTAAGCATCCCACTCTTGATTTCCGCTCAGGTCATGATCTCAGGGTTGTAAGATGGAGCCCCGCAGTGGGCTCCACACTCGGCAGGGACTCTGCTTGAGATTCCCTCTCTCCCCCTCCCTTTGCCCCTATCCCCCTCTCTCTCTCTAATAAATAAATAAATCTTACCAAAAAAATCTTTACCCTATATCAGTTTCCTGTGGCTACTGTAACAAATTTCTATAAATGTGATAGATTAAAACAACAGAAATGTGTTGTCTCACAGTTCTACATGCCAGAAGTTGGGAATCAAGATATTAGCAGAGTTACAATATATCCAAAGACTCTAGGGAACACTCTTTCTTGTCCCTTGCAGCTTCCAGAAGTTCATTTGTCTTATTGCTCCAATCTCTCTCCTTTTGAGTCACATTGCCACCTACTTTCCTGTCTCAAAATTCTCTCTACTTCTCTCTTATAAAGATAGAGGTAATTGCATTTCCTGCCCACCTGTATAATCTAGGCTAAGCTTCCCCTATTAAGATTCTTAGTCATACAATTTTCCATACTAGGTGATATACACAGGTTCAGGCAATTAGAATGTTGCCATAACTATTGGAGACCACCATTCAGCTCAGTGCCTATCCCAAGGTCACAAAAATAAGCTTTTTTTTTTTTTCCTTCTAGAAACTCTGTAGCTTTAGCAGTGACATTAGGGTCTGCAAACCATCTTGACTTATTTTTATTGTAAGAAGTAGGGTCATGGTCCATTTTTTTTTCTATTTAGTATATAATTGATCCAGACTTTTGGTTGAGAACATTTTCCTTTTCACATTGAATTGAGTTAGCATATTTTAACAATTTTTTTGACCAAAATGAGTGGATCTATTTCTGGACTCTCTATTACATTTCATTAATCTATTTATCTTTATATACATTCTACATTGTATTATTACTGTAGCTGTATGGAAGTCTTAAAGGCAAGAGTGTGTGTCTTCCAGCTTTGCTCTTTCTTTTAAAGATACTTAAGCCATTTTGAGTCCTTCATATTTCCATGTAGATTTTACTGTCAGATTGTAGATTTTTACCAAAGATAACAAAATGTGATGAAATTTAGACTGCCATTATCTATTGATCAATTTTAATCAATGAATTTATAGACAAATTTAGAGAAAATTAACATCTCTAAGTATTGAATCTTCCATTTAATAAACATGGTATATCTCTCTATATCAATATTTAAAAATTTCTCTCAGCAATGCATTTATGGTTTTCAAATGCAAGATCTTTGATTTCTTTTTAAAAATTTATTCTTAGGGCGCCTGGGTGGCTCAGTGGGTTAAGCATCTGTCTTTGGCTCAGGTCATGGTCTCATGGTCCTGGGATCAAACCCCATATTGGGCTCTCTGCTCAGCAGGGAGCCTGCTCCTCCTCTCTCTCTCTCTGCCTGCCTCTCTGCCTACTTGTGATCTCTCTCTCTCACTATCAAATAAATAAATAAAATCTTTTTAAAAAATAAATAAAAATTTATTTTCAAGTATTGTGTATTTTTGATGTCATTATAAATGGCATCATTTTTAAAATTTCACTTTCAATTTCATTGTTGCTGACATGTAGAAATATAATTTTTTTATATTCACCTGAGACCCTGTTGAATTTACTTATTAGATCTAGCAGAATTTTTTATAGAATCCTTTAGTTTTCTATATAGATAATCATGTTTTCTAAAAATAAAGTTTTACTTCTTTTTCCCTCAATCTTTATACAGTCTGTCACATTTCCTTGCCTACATTGGCTAGGACCTTCAGTAAAATCTTGAATAGAAATGGTAAGAACAGACTACATTTAGTATTTTAACATAAAGTTAAATTAGGTATAGATCTTTTTAGATGCTTTTATCAAATTGGAGAATTTTTTCTAATTTGCCTTGAGTTTTTGTTTGTCATAAATTGATGTTGAATAAGGTCAAGTGATTTTTTTCTACTTATTGTGATGACCACATGATTTTTCTTTATTCTGTTAATGTGATGAATAATAAACCAAACATGCATTCTCAGAATAATCCTTCGTCATTTTATATTTTCTTATTTATAGATTGCTGAATTAAATTTGCTAATATTTGGATAAGGAATTTTTTGTCTATGTTCAGGAGGGGTTTTAATTTATCATTGTTTTGGGGTTTTGGTTTGTTTTTTGTATGGTGGCTTTGTCATGATTTGATATCAGGGTTATGTTAATGTCATAAAATAAGCTGGGAAGTGTTCTCTTAATTTCTGCAAGAGTTTGAGTAACACTGATAGTAAGATTGGTGGGGTGTGGGGTATTTTTATTTTTAAAATCAATTTCTTTACCAGGTTTCATCAGTTTAGTAAGGTATGTTTTCAAAGAATTTGTATATATATTATCTGTATCATCAGATTGGTGGGCTCAATTTTTTTTCACAATAGTTCCTTACAATCTTTCTAATTATTGTAGAGTTTATGATCATATTCCCTGTTTTATTATTGATATTTGTACTGTGTGTTTTTTCCTTATCAGTGATTTTAGGGTACATCAATTTTAATAATCATTTCAAGAACCTACCTAGCTTTGGGTGCCTGGGTGGCTCAGTGGGTTAAGCCTCTGCCTTCGGCTCAGGTCATGATCTCAGGGTCCTGGGATCGAGTCACACATAAGGCTCTCTGCTTGGCAGGGAGCCTGCTTCCCCCTCTCTCTTTGCTTGCCTCTCTGCCTACTTGTGATCTCTCTCTGTCAAATAAATAAATAAAATCTTAAAAAAAAAAAAAGAAACTACCTAGCTTTAAGGATTTTCTCTTTGTTGTCATATAAATAATTTATACTCTCTATTATTTTTTCCTTCTATTGATGTTCTATTTACTTTGCTTAGCTCATTGATTTTAAAACTGTTTTTTCATGTCTTTCTAAATATATTATGGATATCACAATATTTGCTGTTGATTCTACTTCAGTTAAATGTCTTTCAAAAAAGTTAGTAAAAATTTTTTTTTTTAAGATTTTTATTTACTTATTTGACAGAGAGAGATCACAAGTAGGCAGAGAGGCAGGCGCAGAGAGAGAGAGAAGCAGGCTCCCCACCAAGGAGACAGCCCGATGCGGGGCTCGATCCCAGGACCCTGAGATCATGACCTGAGCTTAAGGCAGAGGTTTAACCCACTAAGCCACCCAGGTGCCCCAAAAAGTTAGTAAAATTTAAAATACACACACACACATACACTTTTCTTTTTTTTTTTAAGATTTTATTTATTTATTTGACAGACAGAGATCACAAGTAGGCAGAGAGGCAGGCAGATAGAGAGAGGGACGGAAGAAGGCTCCCCGCCAAGCAGAGAGCCCGATGTGGGGCTCGATCCCAGGACCCTGGGATCATGACCTGAGCCGAAGGCAGAGGCTTTAACCCACTGAGCCACCCAGGTGCCCCACACATACACCTTTCTTAACCATTTTCAATCCTTCAATTTGAATCCTTTCAAACTTCAGGTTTCCAGCTGGCATCATTTCTCTTCAGCCTGAAATCTTCTTTTAATATTCCTCGTGGTACAGTTGTACTAACATGACAGTGAATATTCTGTTTTGTTTATCTAAAAATGCCTTTATTTCCCTTTGGGTTTTGAAGAATTTTTTTGGTTCTATATAGGATTCTGGATTTTTTTTTTCTTAGCACTTTAAAAATATCATTCCATTATGTCCTATATCACATTGTTTCTATCAAAAAGTGAGTCTTCATAGTTATTGTGGTTGTACTAATATCATACATCATTTTTTTCATTGATTACTTTTAAGATTTTCTCTACTTTTTTGGTTTATACAGTTTATGATATGCCTTGGTTAGATTGTCTACTAATTTATCCTTTTTGAGATTTTTTTGAGTTTCTTGAATTTGAACTTATATTTATTATATATTAAAAAATAGTTGGCTTTTATTTATTCAAATTCTCTTGGGGTCCTTTCTCTTCTTTCTGTACTTATGGAATTTTGAATACACATATTTTAGACTATTTGATACTGTCCCATAGGTCACCAATATTTACTTTTTGTCAGTTATTTTCTTTCCTATTGGTTTTATTTTGGTGATAATGTCTACTCACCTGTCTTCAATTTCAGTGATCCTTTCTTATGTCATATTAATTCTGATGCTAATCACATTTAATGTATTTTCATTTATTATATTATGTTTTTATAATTCTAAAATATCTTGGTACTTTTTTATAGTTTCCATGTCTTTGAGATTTACCATGTGTTCACTTATTTTATTTTATTTTATTTTTTTGGCAAAACCTTGGACATATTTATATCAGCTATTTTAAAGTTCTTGAGTACTACTTCTACAATTTCTGCCATCTGTGGTTCATCTCTGTTGTTGCTTTTACTTTCTTGACTGTAGACTCCATTTTATTGCTTTTCCACATGTCTCATAATTTTTTTTTATTGTAGACAAGGATTATGTTTCCTACAACTAAATCTCTCAGTTTAATTTTTTTTCCAATTATACCCTCTCAAGCTGACACCCTATATATTTCTCATGGTTATTAATTTTATGAATAATCTGTATTTACTGCATTAATTATCTTACCACATCTCTCATTTTACTATCTAGGTTTGACTCTTACCATTTTGATGAATGTTTTCTCATCCTTAGGGTTTCTGTTTCTATAAATGCACCATCATATTTCTATCACCCATACTTTAATAACCCCTGGAATCACCTCTGACTCTTCTCTCCATCTCTTATCTGTCAGTTTTACTATATAATCTCCTAAAACTGTCTGTCCTTTCCCATTTCTCAATTAATTTTCTTAAAATGAATTTCTCACTAATTTCTTTTAAACTATTCCTTAAGATTTCTTAAGTGTTTTTCTACTTTTGAATCAATTTTATTCATGGATACTAATTCAGTCTTACTGAAATTCAGCTCTGTTCATCCCATTTACAATGATTTCCTTCTATCTGCAAAAAAATTATAAATTCTCTAACTATATTTCACATCACCACTTATTCTGGCCAAAGATCATCTATACCAATTTACCACTATTTTAGAACACTGTATACCAAACAAACTGAATTTCTAACTGTTCCCTTACTTCCTGCTTCAGATTTTAGGTATATTTGTTGCTTTGAAGGGAAGTATTTCTATCACCTTGAATCTTAGCTTAAAGAGAATTCTATGAAATTCTGTTCCCTCTGAAATTCCCTTAACGTATACATCCAATTACTTAATTCTATTTATCACTTACTAATGTGTATTAGAGTAATTTCCATGCTTATTTACATCTTCTACTAGATTGCAACACATAAATAGATCTTAAGATCACACTTTGTCTCAATCATATCTCCTAGCATATTGTTTTCATAGGTGCTCAATAAATATGTATTGAGAATAATTACATTATCAAATAAAAATGCCAAAATATATTTTGGGTAGAATCTTTAAAAAGAAGGAAATCGTCATATATTTTTGGAAGTTTTTCACCCAAATGGTAATTAACAAAGTTAAGGTTCCTAAAGGAAGAAACTCTCAGCTAAGTGAAAAACCTGGCTATCTAGAATTTAGTTTAGTGTAACCAAAGTTTTATCCCTGTTTTTAGTTAAATTTGAAATATGCTATTAGATAAAGAATCTCTGGCTCACTAGCAAAGCTATTGTAATCTTATAATACCCAAAACAAAACAAAACAAACAAAAACAAAACTGTATCTCTGAAAGCTTCCTCTTTGCTTTGCCCTTGTGCCTGGAGTTTTCAAAGAAATACAGATCAAGAGACATAAAATGCTTTGACAACTAAACATAAATCCTCACATGCTTTTTATCCATTGGGAGCTTACTGAAGCAAAACTGATTCACAAAAGACAATGGAAGTGCTTTAGAGATGATCCAGAAGATAATTAAAGGACTGGAAATGAAAACTGGTGTTGAGAGGTAAATAAAGCTAGAACCATACAACTTGATGGGAAAGGTTCCAATAGTCATTTCATGCCAGTCTTTTTTTTTTTTTTTTAAGATTTTTTTCTTTTTTTTAATTCAAGAGACAGAGAGAGTGTGTGAGTGTGAACAGTGGGGAGGGACAAAGTTAGAGTGAGAAGTAGATACCCCGCTGAGCAGGGTGCCTGATACAGGGCTCAATCCCAGGACCCCAGATCATGACCTGAGCCAAAGGTAGATGCTTAACCAACTGAGCCACCCAGGCACCCCCATGCCAGTCTTTAAATATACTTTACTCAGGGAGGATGGCCAGCACTGTTTTTAAAATCTGACATGTATAGGACAAGATAAAATGACTTTAAATTACAAGGGACATAATTTTGTTGGGAATAATTTCCTATAAGCAATGAGTTTAAGTTATCGAATAAATCTCCTCCTGAAAAAGAAATGAGAATTTCTCCATATTTAGGGGGCTGTATATGCTGCTGCTGGAAGAAATACACTGTGTATTTTGAGAGTTCTCACAATTTTATATTGTCAAAACTTTGATAGACGGGACTACCCTAGCAAATTCTTCTCTTGGTAATTTCTCATTTACCCTGCCTAAAAAAGCCATCTTTTTTTTCCACCCTGAATTTCTTTCATTCTTCCTTTTTTGTTTACTTTCCTTTTCTTTCCTTTCCTTCCTTTCTTGTCTTTCTTTCTTTTTATTGGAGTATGATTAACATACAATATTATTAGTTTCAAGTGAAGAGTAAAATGATTTAACAATTCTGTACATTACTCAGTACTCATCAAGATAGTGTACTCTTAATCCCTTTTATCTATTACATCCATCTCCCTACCCACATCCTCTCTGGTAACCACCAATTTGTTGTCTGTATTTGTCTAGGTTCTTTATTTGTTTGTTCATTTGTTTCCAAAATTCTATGTATGGATGAGATTATTGGTATTTGTCTTTCTCTGACTTACTTCACTTAGCATTATACCCTAGGTCCATCCATATTGTTCCAAATGACAGGAACTTATTCTTTTTTGTATAAGTAATATTCCATAGCATACATCTATACCACTTCTTTCTTTATCCATTCATCTACTGATGGATACTTGGATTGTTTTCATACCTTGGCTATTGTAAATAATGTTGCAGTAAACATAAGAGTGCATATATAGTTTGAAATTCCTGTTTTCATTTTCTTTGGGTAGATAACCAATAATGGAATTACTGGTTCATATGGTATTTCTCTTTTTAATTTTTTGAGGATCCTCCACATTGTTTTCCATAGTGGCTGCTCCAGTTTGCATTCCCACCAACGGTGCATGAGGGTTCTTTTTCCTCTACATCCTCAGCAACACTTGTTATTTTTTGTCTTTTCAATAACAGTCATTCTGACAGGTGTGGGGTGATATATCATTGTGGTTTGGATTTGCATTTCCTTGATGATTAGTGATGTTAAGCATCATTTCATGTGTCTGTTGGCCATCTGTATGTTTTTTTGGGATAATGTCTATTCAGATCCTCTGTCCACTTTTTAGTAGAATTATTTGGGGTTTGTCAGTGTTGAGTTGTAGAAATTCTTTATATAACCTTTCATCAGATATATCATTTCCAAATATCTCCTCCCATTCAGTAGGTTTCCATTTCATTTTGTTGATAATTTTCTTCACTGTGAAAAAGGTTTTTATTTTGGTGTGTCCCAATGGCTTATTTTGCTTTCGTTTCCTCTACCTGAGGAGACATATCTAGAAAAATTTTTCTATGGCTGATGTCAAAGAAATTACTGCCTATATTTTCTTCTAAGAGTTTTATGATTTCAGGTGTCACATTTAGATCTTTAATCCGTTTTTAGTTTATTTTTGTGTATGGTGTAAGAAAACGATTCAGTTTCCTTCTTTTGCCTGTAGCTGTCCAGTTTTCCCAGCATCATTTATTGAAGAGACCATCTTTTCTCCCATTGTATGTTCCTGCTTCCTTTGTTGTAAATTAATTGACCTTATAAACATGGGTTTATTTCTGAAGTCTCTTGCTTTCCATTGATTTATGGGTTCATTTTTGGGCCAGTACCATACTGTTTGGTTACTATAGCTTTGTAGTATATCTTGAAATGAGATATCGTGGCACCTCCAGCTTTGTTGTTCTTTTTCAAGATTGCTTTGGCTATTAGGGCTCTTTTGGAGTTGCATACAAATTTTAGGATTTCTTCTAGTCTGTGAAAAATTTTTTTGGTATATTGATAGGGATTGCATTAAATCTATAGATTTCTTTGGATAGTATGGTCATTTTAATATCCATTCTTCCAGTCCATTAACATGAGTTATCTTTTCATTTGTTTTTATCATCTTCAGTTTCTTTCATCAATGGCTTATAGTTTTTAGAGTATAGGTTTTCACCTCCTTGGTTAATTTTATTCCTATGTACTTTATTATTTTTGGTGCAATTAAAAAATAGGATTGTTTTCCCAATTTCTCTCTGCTACTTGATTACTAATATATAATAATGTAACAGATTCATGAATATTAATTTTATATCCTGTGACTTACTGAATTCATGTATCAGTTCTAGTAGATTTTTGATGGAGTCCTTGGGTTTTCTATATATAGTAACATGTCATCTGCAAATAGTGACTATTCTTCTTCCTTACCATTTTGAATGCCTTTTATGTATCTTTTCTGAGTGCGGCTAGTACATTCTAATTTTCTGTGAGAAAATTTTAATATAGCAATGGAAAACTTCTGTAAACTAGGTTTGTCATTAAGGCAGATGAGATTCTAATTTCTGGACAGCCAATCAAAGAAAAAAGATTACCAGCACATAAAGAAATTGGTATAAACTATCACTATTGACTTTTTAATTATTTTTACAAAATCTTTCCTTAAAAATTTATCTTCAATTACTTTTTTTGTAAAGAGTTTCATTTAAATGCACAGGCATTTTGTCCAATCCTGTATAATTTTGAATTATAGAAAAAAGTAGATTTATTAAGTGACTGATTTGTTTTAGAAATCTTTTTCTGAGGTTCAAGGAACAGATTTATTGAATAGCTTTGTAAATAGGTTTAACATTTTTGAATTTCTATGCCATCTCAGCTCTCCTTCCACAAATGACAGTAATCTAACTACATCTCTTAAATAAATTATGCAAACTTATCCACACCAAACCACACTTATTTTCTCCATGACATAGAGAATCTTAGTCTGGCAATATTAGACAGGCTTATATTATAAATAGACATCTAAGTTAATTCTTTTGCCTGGTGTTACTCACTGAATCAGTACAGTGGAGCCCTGATTAGATCCCAGGCCTTTGATTCCCAAGTTAGTATAATGTCTATTGAATCAAGCTGCCTATAACCTATGAGTATGTCTCTTACAACTAATTCACCAACATTGAATAAAATCACTTAAATGATTATGTAACTAAAACAATCTGAAGGAAACTTCCCAAGGAAGATTTCAGTTACTTGCCTTTTAACATGTATTGTTCATTCTGGATCAAAACTATGTTTATTGGGCACCTGGGTGGCTCAGTCAGTTCAGGGTCTGCCTTTGGCTCAGGTCATGATCTCAGGATCCTGGGATCCAGTATGGCATCTGCTTGGTTGCCTGCTGGGGGAACTTCTGCCTCTCCCTCTTCCACTCCCGCTGCTTGTACTCTCCCCTTGCTCGCTCTTTCTCAAATAAATAAATAAATAAAATCTTAAAAAAAAACAGGCTTGCTGTGAAAGTATTCTTCCTATAATTACTGATTTTCAAACATGTCTATTTTGAGATTAGTATTTGTTTAGTAGCAGAGAAAATGTTCATAATAAATTGTGGGGAAAATATATTATATAGCAAAATGTAAATACATACACACATACATACACATGCACACACACTTTTTGAAAAGGAAGCAAACAAAATGTTAACTATGCCCATCTCTGAGTAGTCACATTTTGAATAGTTTTTTTTTTCTTTTTCTATATCCCTGCCCATTTATATATATATATTTTTTTTAATTCAGACAATAAACATGCATTGCTTTTATGGGGAGGAAAAAAACAAAAGTCTTTCAGGTCAATTTTCTTGTGATTTTGATTGGGCAAATAATTTGAAGCAAGTAGTTGAGAACTCCTTAACATTTTATTGATCAAATCTAGGAAAGCAATGAGCAGCTAGCAATTGATGTTATTTATGTAGCCTGTCTAATTATGAGCATGATACTAAATATAATTTTACAATGAAATAATGTTTTTAATTTTTTAAAATAATTTGATTCTTAATACTGATCAAATACTCTTTTTTTTTTTTCTGATCAAATACTCTTGCATACCATGTAAGATCTGCAAAAAAACAACTTTTTTAGTCAGTGATGTTTTTCTACCATTTCCTAAGGGGGAACTATGCAATTGGTGCTCTCTTTAATTCCCTTGTTTTGTTTCTATAAGCTTTTCTGCTGGTATCATGGAAAGGACTTCTTCAACTCCACATTGTGGGTGGCTATATCCAAAGTATAAATAATTGGCCAAATGTATGGAGTAGCCTTTCCTGCATTCATGCAAGGGAGGGACTCTTGACCACAACAGAACTTCTTATGTAAAAGACTGCATGCAGAGGAAGAATTAATTTTACAAAAATCAAAGTTTGATATTATCATCTAGCCACAAATTGAGCACCAAAGTCTAATTTGATTATAAAAGCAAGGTCCCCATAGAGTCCATCATCTAACACAGATTATTCTCAGAATTGAAGCTTGCTCATTGTGTATCTTCATGACCCCCTCTCTGGGGCTGAAGTGGATTTGAATTCTAGGTGACAGTTCTCAGTATCTCTCCTGGGGCTGGTCTGGGCCAGTAAATAGTTGTCTGAAGTGTTTATGTATTATTATGGTCAGTAGTTTAATGAAATTTGTACATTTCCAGTAACATTGGCATACATGATGCCCCTCTAGGTCCTTTTCTGTTTGTTAGTTTGTGACTCCAAAATTCCCACTGGGACACCTGGATGGCTCAGTCGTTTAAGTGTCTGCCTTTGGCACTTTGCCCAGAGCCTTGGGATCAAGCTCCATGTCAGGCTCCCTGTCTGTGGGGAGCCCGCTTCTCCCACTTCTTTTGCCTTCCACTCCCCCTTCTTGGGCTCTCTCTCTCTCTTAAATAAATAAATAAATAAATAAATAAATAAATAAATAAATAAAATCTTTTAAAAAATAAAACAAAAATAAAATAAAATCCCCGCTGTTATGTGTGTTAATTTATGGAAATAAATTTTCTGTTTGGAAAAAAATACTCTTGGGAATTAACATCTTAGTGGCTAAAAAACTACTCAAATTTAATGTTCAGTATGTTAAGCAATCTAATTAAAACTACTACAGTTTGAAAGAAAGTTTATGCTAGGACAAAAGCAGCCTACTAGAAAGTGTACAGTCTTGGTTTCCACTCTATAATTACAATTCTTACTGTATACATGTCATTATTTTGCCTACGAGATGTAAAAATAGTGAGTAACTACTCACTATTTCATGAACTATTCAAATGGTTCAGTCAACACTCTCTCAGTAAGAAAGGTAAAATGATGGAAATAACTATAATAGGAACATAAAACATTTTTTGTTTGTATTATGGTGCTGCTTGAACATATTTTAGGAATAGATGTCTTTCCAAACTCTTTTGGCCTCTCAGTGTATAATCAGTCACCATTAGAATCAAGGACATCTTCTGTAAATCTAACCAAACTTCCTAATCACTAGCGTTAAGTCCACTTATTGGTACTTGGTTTTCAGTATAGACAATGTCCCACAATTTTATTTAAAGCAGCTTTTCATATTCTTGAAGCAGAGCATCAGTACAGCTCTATTTGAATGGCCCCTACCCCTACTTTGCCTAAAATCACTGAGGCTGGACAGAAGGATTCTTTGTAAAAATTTGTTTAAGAACTCCAAATCAAACTCTGACAATTATTAATAATCAATTAGTAAATCAACCCTAGGACTTATTTTCTCTGGCACCACCTTTATCCTATCACTCTTATTTATCTGATTCAATTGTCATCTAATTAATCATTCTTATTGTTATTTCCTGGATTGTTCTTTGTATCTTTTCCAATTGAGTTCTTCTGAAATTATTATTCTGCTAAACCACTGTAGCTCAGCTGTGGAGAGATCTTCATATGACAACAATTTGTAGGTGTCTTGGGTCTTGCTAAGGAAGGCCTAAAATCCCACTGCTCCAAATTCAATTCTATTCTATTTGAATGTTTCTGAACTGTTCTCTTTGTATGTTGGAAGTGTCAGAGACAGGGAAGGTAAGGGATATATATTTTCCCAATGGATTAGAAATAATAAGGACTGAGTTTGAGGAACTCAGGATAACGTTGATAAGATTACATCTAGGAATATGAACATCTGGGCCTAACCAGATAGCAGCATGCATTTGGATCATGAATAAACAATGTTTTTCCAACATGGTTATTGCTGGCTACATCAATAAAAGGCCTGTCAATGATTAGAAAAATCATTCTCTGACATCTATTGGTCATCTATCTGCTCTAGAGATAGCAGATTTAATCCCTTTGGAAAACAATCCCATTTAGGGGTTTTAGTAAAAATGACGTAGAAAGCCAATTTTAAGTTGTTTTTCCCAAGACAGTGACATGTGCGTGCAAGCGTGCACACGCGTGTGCACACACACGCACACACGCACGCGCGCGCACACACACACAGCTACATCTTTTGTGTAGAGAGCTAGCCTGCTTCTTGGCCTACCCATGAGCCTTGTAGGAGAAGTTTTGAGGAAGGGCTTGATACATACCTGACTGGGCTTGTCATTGTTAGTGCAAATTCTTTCAATTTAAGATATTCATCCCTCTTCAGGCAGCTTATAAAAACAAATGTTATTCGACATTTATATTAGAAATATATTCTGCTCTTACAAGGCATTTTCTTCCTTAACTCTGGTCACTTCTGGAAGAGCTCAGAGGACACTATCTTTTTTTAATTTAAATTCAATTAATTAACATACAGTGTATTATTAGTTTCAGAGGTAGCATTCACTGCTTCATCCATCTTATATAATAACCAGTTCTCTTTATATCATGTGCCCTCCTTAATGTCTGTCACCCAGTTATGCCATCTCCCCATGCTCTACCATTCCAACAACCATCACTTTGCTTCCTATGATTAAGAGCCTCTCATGCTTTGATTCCCTCTCTGATTTTGTCTTGTTTTATTTTTCCCCTCTCTTCTCCTATGATCCTCTGTTTTATTTCTTAAATTCAAAATATAAATGACATCATATGATAATTGTCTTTCTCTTATTGACCTATTTCATTTAGCCTAATACCCTCTACTTCCATTCACATCATTGCAAATGGCAAGATTTCAAATTTTGATGGCTGAGTAGTATATATATATATATATATATATATATATATATATACCACTTTTCCTTATCTGTTCATCTGCTGATGGACATCAGGGCTCTTTACATAGTTTGGCTATTGTGGATATTGCTGCTATAAATATTGGGGTGCAGGTGACCCTTGAGATCACTACACATATATCTTTGGTGGTAGATACCTAGTAATACAATGCCTGTGTCTTAGGGTAGCTCTATTTTCAACTTTTGAGGAACCTTCATACTGTTTTCCAGAGCAGCTACACCAGCTTGCTTTCCCACCAATAGTTCAGAGGGTTCCCCTTTCTCAATATCTCCATCAACATCTGTCCTTTCCCGACTTGCTAATTTTAGCCTTTCTGACTGGTGTGAGGTGATTTCTCATTGTGGTTTTCATTTGTATTTCCCTCATGCCGAGTGATGTTGAATATTTTTTCATGTGTCTGTTGGCCATCTGTATGTCTTCTTTGGAGAAATGTCTGCTCATGTCTTCTGTCCATTTCTTGATTGGATTATTTGTTCTTTGGGTGTTTAGTTTGATGAGTTCTTTATGGACTTTGGATACTAGCCCTTTATCTGCTATGTCATTTGCAAATATCTTCTCCCATTTTGTCAGTTGTCTTTTGGTTTTCTCAACTATTTCCTTTACTGTGCAAAAGCTTTTTATCTTGATGAAGTCCCAATAGTTCATTTTTGCTTTTTTTCTCCTTGCCTTTGAAGACATGTCTAGCCAGAAGTTGCTATGCTGACATCACAGAGGCTGCTGCCTGTGTTCTCTTCTAGGATTTTGATGGATTCCTGTCTCACATTTAGGTCTTTCATCTATTTTGAGTCTATTTTTATGTATGGTGTAAGAAAATGATCCATTTTTGTTCTTCTGCATGTGGCTGTCCAATTTTCCCAACAGCATTTGTTGAAGACACTGTCTTATTTCCATTGGATATTCATTCCTGCTTTATTGAAGATTAGCTGACCATATAGTTGTGGTTCTCTATTCTGTTCCCTTGATCTAAGTGTCTGTTTTTGTGCCAGAACCATACTGTCTTAAAGATTACAACTTTGTAATAGATTTTGAAGTCTGGAATTGTGATAGGACCAGCTTTAGTTTTCTTTTTCAACACTCCTTTGTCGATTTGGGGTCTTTTCTGGTTCCATACACATTTTGGGATTTTTTGTTCCAGCTCTGTGTAAAAAAAAAAAAATGATGGTATTTTGATAGAGATTGCACTGAATGTATAGATTGTTCCATAGTTAGCATAGACATTTTAACAATATTTGTTCCACAGTTAGCATAGACATTTTAACAATATTTGTTCTTCCAATCCATCAGCAGGGAACATTTTCCCATTTCTTTGTGTCTTCCTCAATTTCTTTCATGACTGTTCTATAGTTTTCTGAGTACAGATCCTTTGCCTTTTTGGTTAAGTTTATTCCTTGGTATCTTTGTTGAGCCTTGTGTATGGTTTTCGGTACAACTGTAAGTGGGATAGATTCCTTAATTTCTCTTTCTGCTGTCTCATTACTGTATAGAAATGCAACTGATTTCTGTGCATTGATTTTATATCCTGCCACATTACTGAATTCCTGTATGAAGTCTAGCAATTTTGGGGTGGAGTCTTTTAGGTTTTCCATGTAGAGTATCATGTCATCTGTGAACAGTGAGAGTTTGACTTCTTCCTTGCCAATTCAGATGCATTTTATTTCTTTTGTTGTCTGATTGTTGAGGCTAGGACTTCTAATAGTATGTTGAAAAACAGTGGTGAGAGTTGGCATCCCTGTTTTGTTCCGAACCTTGGGAAAAAGCTCTCACTTCTTCCCCATTGAGAATGGTCTTCACTATGGGCTTTTTGTAATATGGCTTTTAAAAATATATATTATCACCTTCTATTTTTCTGAACTCTTCTACTCTTGATTTCATCTCTTCTCAGAGGATCAGTTTGAGTGTACTGGTCACCAAAACAGGATTTTTCTGGGGCTTCAACCACCTGTATAGGTCTATTGCATGTCTTTGGGTCATGTTTCCCAGCCACAGCCATGAACTAATCAGCTTTCCCAAGAGTGGTGGGTCATGTGACATAAACCAAGGCGACCACAAGCAAAGACTATCCCAGGGGTAGGGGCAATCTGATTAGTAGTCTGGGTCCTCGTATGGCATCCTGAATGCATTATGCTATGCAACATTCTTTGTTTTATTTTTTATCTTAATCTGCTATGTAATTTTTTAAATATTTTACTTTGAGCAGATTTACTGATTCTTGTCTATTTTCTTGTACCACTTTTCAAATAAATATAAATATAAACATTTTATTGATACTCAAGACAGTAAAAAAGTGGATTATAATAACAATGAAATCAAGTGAATTAAAACTCTCATCATATGTACTTAGGACCAGTAATTGGTTAATCAAAATGTCATTTAATGTGAGAAATATTTATTTATGTATTTATTTTTAAATGTTTTGTTTACTTATTTGGGAGAGAGAGTAGAAGGCAAGGGCAAAGGGAAAGGGAGAAACAAACTCCCTGCCAAGCAGGGAGCCTTACGTGGGGCTCTATCCTAGGATTCGGAGATCATGACCGGAGTCAAAGGCCTGAAGAACATTTTTTAAATGATATATTGTTTAAAGATAGTATTTTAACTTAAAATACATAATTATTCTTTGATCAGAGTGCTGCACAGTAGTTGTATAAAGAATATTTTTTTCTAATGTGAAGTCTCTAATTTCCAACTTTAGCTTCTTTAAAGTGAAAATTTAAATGTATTTGCAAACTAATGCTGGTGCATAAGTCTTAAGATTTTGAGAATATGTCCCCAGTCATTTATAATTTTCTTATCTACACTTAGTTTTAAAAGAAAATTTCATTTAGAAACATAAAATTATTTTTCCTTCATCAGAGAACTGAGTTTAGTTTTGACAGAAAAACTTTATTTTTCACTCATATTTCTTTGAGTTATATTTTAATAAATTAAATAATTAAAAATAAAATAAAGTTATTTAAAATAACATTAAATAAAATAAGTAACAAAAGGCAACCAAAAACTCTGACTCTTCATATGTCTACAAAACAGGAAAAGAAATATCAGTGTGGCTTGGAGAAGAAGACAGTCTTCTGGTCATGAGTGTTTGCTGTGTCATGAGCATCAGTCACTATGATTTACAGAGGGAAAATAAAGAATCCATTCATCTAGTAAGTGACCAAAGGGGTTTCCCTATACATATATTCAACCTGATTCAAAATTTCTCTTAGATTATAATAACATGTAAACTTTAAGAAGATTTATAATGGAGAGAACATTTCCTTGGTGAATTTAAATAAAAGTAATTTCAGTTAGAAAAATATAAAAGAACATAGAATTAAAACTGGTTAGTATAAGTAAATAAGCAACAAGAAACAGAAATAGGCACTTCCTCAGAATGTGCACGAAAATTAAGTCCCAGTGAGTGAAGTAGGGGCAGACTTCTGTTTGCTAAGAATACAAGGAGCATAGAACATGAGAGAGTCTCTTATAACAGACATTCCTTAAATGCATTGGGAAACCAGAAATGACAGAGAACAAAAAAAATAGAAAATTAAGTGGCAAGCTCATGAGCTGAGGCATGTCTGCTCTCGGGGATGTGCTAATCATGGGTTTTAACACAGACTGAACCAGGAGCAGAAACTGTGGGATTCAGAAAAGCAAGGATCCGGAACTGAGATCACGAGTATAAAGTTGGGACCTGACTGGCCTGTGCTCAATTAAAAGGTTAAAAGGAAAAAAGAAAGGAAAATTGCACTGACATAGGAGACTATAAGGATGTTTACTTTAGCCTGAATTTTGAGTGGCTTAAAAAAAAATTTCTCAGTTGGGCCTGTACCAAACATTGTCTGGTTTGGAAAAGAAATTACCATAAAAATTGCTCTTGTAACAGTAATGCTTCTGAGAGTCATGGAATAAGAAAATACAAAAATTCCTTGATAGGACATGTTTTCAACCTAGGCTGCACAGGATTCCTGTAAGAATAAAAATGAGTTTACAATACAATTGTAAAATAAAAGGAAACAATCCTCCATGAATGAGATAACACACATACCAGGAGATTTTTAATTTTAATAATGGCATAAAATAGAACAATCTAATAGAGATTCTGAAATAGGTATAATTAAGATGATTAAAGAGAAAAAACACCAAAGATACAACAAAAGGACACAAAAGCATTAAAAAAATAAAATAAGACAAAATTAGAGAGGGAGACAAACCATAAGAGACTCTTAACCATAAGAAACAAATTGAGGGTTGCTGGAGGGGAGGGGAGTGGGATGATGGGATAACTGAGTGATGGGCATTAAGGAGGGCACTTGTAATGAGCCTTGGGTGTTATATGGAACTGATGAATAACTGAACTCTATCTCTGAAACTAATGATACACTAAATGTTAATTAATTGAATTTAAATAAAATTTTAAAAATGATTAAAGAGTTTATGTTATTAAAAAAAAGATGTGCCTAGGACGCCTGGGTGGCTCAGTCAGTTAAGCGGCTGCCTTCGGCTCAGGTCATGATCCCAGCGTCCTGGGATCGAGTTCCACATCAGGCTCCTTGCTTGGCAGGGAGCCTGCTTCTCCCTCTGCCTCTGCCTACCACTCTGTCTGCCTGTGCTCGCTCTCTCTCTCTCTCTCTAACAAATAAATAAATAAAATCTTAAAAAAAAAGGTGTGCTGATACAAAGAGATGGATAGATAGAAAAATGTGTACATCAAGCAGAGTAAAATGTTTATAGTAGAATATAGGTAGTGGGTATATAGTTGTTCAATGTCAAATTATTTCAATGTTTATAAATTTTCATAATAAAATATTAGGAGAAATACACTATGAACAAAGGATAGCTACATATAAAAAGAATCAGCTAGAGAAAAATTATAAACACTGGACAGATATTTATAAGACTATTTGCAGGCATTAGCCATAAACAAATGACCTGAATACCAAAAGATCACAATAAAAACTGGAATAAACAAGTTTGGGGACAAATAAAAATCATCTTACCATCAGAATACATCTCAATTTTAAGGACAGAGGTTTAAGTGTAACATAGAGTAGTGGCAATGGTATTCAGTGTGGTCCCTTGACTAGCAGCCTCACCTAGAAATGTACTACTAAAACAAATTGGGGGGCTCCTCCACAGAGTATTAAAGCAGAAACTTTAGGACTAGATTCAGCATGCTCTTCTAAAAAGCTCTCCAAGATGATTCAAATGCTCTCTTGATCATCACAGAATCACTGGTTATAAGGAAATAGAGCTTCTGATAAAAGTTAGCTAAGAAAAAATTAGTGATAAAAATTAACAGTAACTTAATCATTATAGAATTCCCTTTCAAGTCCAAAATGAAAAGTATAACCACCTCTGTTCAATGAAGTACTTGCTAACAATTTTACTACCTACATTTAAAAATTAGGGTGATTTTTCTTGTCAAATAATTAAAGCTGACGAGAAAGCTCAGCAAAACCATGTTGGATATAGGATTAGTGTACAAAATTATATAAAATTATTTAAAACTTAAATGTATTTTTACAAGGCAGAAACATTATGTAATTTTTACAAGATACACTTGCAATAAACATAAGGTTCCTATAATCAAGACAATGAAAGATGTGTAAAAACTTTATAAAGGGAAATAGAGGGGCGCCTGGGTGGCTCAGTGGGTTAAGCCGCTGCCTTCGGCTCAGGTCGTGATCTCAGGGTCCTGGGATCGAGCCCCGCATCGGGCTCTCTGCTCAGCGGGGAGTCTGCTTCCCTCTCTCTCTCTGCCTGCTTCTCTGTCTACTTGTGATCTCTCTCTGTCAAATAAAAAAAAAAAAAATCTTTAAAGGGAAATAGAGTCTTACTGCAAAACATAGAGATAGCTGTGAGAGATCGTTTACTGGATAAGATTCAATATCACAACAATGCAGTGCTCCCAGAATGTGTGTGTATGTGTGTACATTTCAAAATTTTTTTGAAAAAAAAATTTTAAAAAAATTGGAGACTATCTTCATGATATGCAGTAGTGAAGGATTATTTAATCAAGACACATAAAGCCAAAACATTGAAGGAAAAGATGGATACATTTAACTACCAAGTTTAATTCTTTTTTTTGACAAAAGACACTACAACTGAAGTGAAATGTGGGACTGTGGATTAGGATGAAATATTGATAATACCTAGAACCAACAATTAATTAGTACCTAAAATACACAAATAGCTCTTATAAATCAATAAAAGACAAACAAGAATGGATGGAGGTTAAGAACAGGCAATTCACAGAAGTATAAACCTGAATGATCTAAAATATGTGAATGAGACATGTTTTTATAAGCTTCCTGTCCTTGCAGTTGACTATTGGTGGTGTACAGAGGACAGTAAATGGGTATTGTCAGTCTTCCACTTAAACTCCTATTGCTTTGCAATAATAATTTGTAGTTATTTTTGCAAAGGATATGACCACAGTAGTATTAATTTATCCAATTTTGATTTGAAGGCTTAATTGGGGTGAATACGTACTCAAGTTGCCTTTACTTTTCACCTAGACCTAAGAAGCCCATTTATTTATTTATTTAACAACTTAATTTCTGTAGAACTCATTGAAATTAGAGTGTTTCTCTTCTCACCAGCAAAGAGTGGGAAAATGTCAGAAAGAAAATGTTTTTGTTTTGTTTGTTTTGTTCTGTTGTCTCCTTGTATGTCACACAATTAAGAGTCATTTCTTGATGACATTAAAAACTTCAGGAACAGGGGGGAAAAGTGCAAAAATTTATATCTGGAGAAGCCCTGAAAACACTGGAGCTGGGAACATTCTAAACTTTAGGAGATTAGGTTATACCCATAAGAATTCAATGGCAACCAGGATCAAATCTGAAAATTAAGTAGAGATTGATAACAGCTAAGAATTAGGAGAGTAACTCGCTGAAACATTGTTGTCACAAACTGGCTTTTTAAGACTAATTTACTTCTTATTATGTATGCCAATTTAATTTTTAAAAATTCTATTTTAAAATCCATCAGAGTGGAAAGTGGTCCACATTTCTATGTTAAAAAAGTGGTTAGTGAGTTCATTTTGGAATCAGATTATATGGATTCAAATGCTGGTCTCTTGTATGCCTTTGAGCAAATTTCATGCTTCTCCGCCTCAGATCCCTTATCTGTAAGATGAAATGGTTAATACTATCTACCTCATAAAACCATTATAAGGATTGGAAGAGATAATATCAGTAAATAACACAGCCTCTGAAAAATACTAAACACTGGATAAAATTTAGCTCTAGCTATCCTACCACATCTAAGGAAAACCTGTCTCTTTGGATCTCAAAGCATATAACTAATATACTATAGCTCACCTACTGCCAATTTTTCTACCTGGAAAAAGCTAATTGCTCTCTTTTTAACTGGCCTCTTTTTTAAGGGCTGAAATTAAAAACTAAATGTTAAAGAAAGACAGGATACGTCAATGAAGATAATGTTTTTTACCATCTAATTTCTAGTTAATATAGCTGAAAATGGAGTACGTGTGTATTTCTGAGGGAATACACAGTTTAGATCTGACCACTGATAACACACACACACACACACACACACACACACACACACACACCCCAAATATGAAGGTCAGTCAAAACCTGGATACATATAATTTGCATTCCTAAATACCATGGAACAAAATCATTGCTATGCTGAAATTGACATTCCATATCTTCTTTGCTGATAATCAGAAGTAAAATATTTTCAAAATAATTGAAGCATGATTAGAATTACAAAATATGAAGTATGTATTTTAAAACCATTTTGAGCCCAAACCATTAAAACCAAACTTTTTAATTTGCAAACGAGGGAACCTAGTATCACAGGTATTACACAGGGCTAGAACATAGATCTGTTAACTCTCTGTCCAATATTTTTCCCAGCCCAAAGTTCAGTGATGAGTTTTCCAGTTGTGTATATAAGTTTATAATGGCTTAAGTATGACTGGTTGTAAGGAAAAGTATGTACTGAGCATAAGCTTTGTGCCCAATATTCAACTAGACACCATGGGAAGATGTGTAGTATTTATGTGTGGCAGTGTTAATAAAGAAAGCCAGAAATTGTTTTTTGCAAAACATGACCAAATAAAAAATAATGTATGATATTTTCACTTTCAAATAGAGTGTTGTGGTTAAAAGTGAAGGATCTTAATTTAAGCTAGCGTGGTTCCAATATAGGTTTTACTAACTCCTAGTTATGAAACTTCAGACAAGTTATTTAACGTCCCTAAACCTCAATTTTCTCATCTTGTAGGACAGGATTTGTGGACCTTGGGGGCATTATGCTAAGTTAAGTAAGTCAGACAGAGAAAGACAAATACAGTATGATTTCAGTTATATGTGGAATCTAAAAAAAAAAAAAAGCAAATCTGATATAATCCTGGGACGTAAAGTGCTGCATGGTGACTGTAGTTAGTAATAATGTACTGGATATTTGAAAGTTACTAAGAGAGTAGATCTGAAAAAGTCTCATCACAAGAAAATAATTTGTAACTACATGTGGTGATTGATGTTAACTACATAATGATGTTATAGTGGTGGTCACTTCACAGTGTATACAAATACTGAATCATGTTGCACACCTAAAACTAATATGTCAATTATGTCTCAGTTAAAAAATAAAACAGGGTTTACACCTTCCTCAAAGAATTGTTGTGAAAATAAATGGCATTAATAGGGGAAAAAAAAAAAAAAAACTTGTTGGCCAGAACTTAGTGTATAGAGTAAGTAGCCCAAAATGTGAACTCATCTTCATTATTATTTTTATTCAAAATATTACTAAAGTTCAGCTGTCCTTCTTGGAATGGAAAGAACTCCAGATCCTTGCTTCTTGGCTATTAGTGCATAATCACAAATTCCTTGGTTTATCTCTGTTTTGTTCGTAAACTTAGGCAGGAATACATTGGAGGGTTATCTTTAGATTCCAAAAGGATCATCTGTGTAGAATGCCTAGCCAAATGTCAAAAGTGTTTGATGAAAGCTAGACCCCTATCTCTTGTCTTCCTCCATTACAAAGAGTAGCTTATAGCTATTTCTGTTGATGGGCAATGCTAGGAATATTTTACCCAAATAAAGTGCCCAAAACAGATCCCTAAAACTTCTCTTAGATATGGTGAAAATTAAAGACAAGTCAAAGTAGCAAATTATAGTGACTACTGAGAAGTGGGAATTTGGATATGAAGTGAAAGGAGATTTTAAGATGCCTCTGGTTCTTTTTTCTCAAACAAAGAAAAAAAAAACTGATTCCAGAAATGAAAATATGGCTAAAATGATAATTGTGTTGATGAAGAGGTAAAGAATTCAGTTTAGATGAAGGATGTAAAGTGAGAAAAATAGATGATTTAAAATCTAATATCTTGTTATTCTATAAGCATGTCAGATAAAGCTGCCGGATAAGCTAAACAAGATTCCAAAATTCTGTAATGATTAACAGAGAGAGATCAGTAGATGTTCCCTAAAGCAACAAATGCTATGGCACAAATTTAATATTATGAATTATATGTGCATTCTGAAAGGCAAGAACATGAAAGTACTAAAACTGAAGGGCCCCCTAGGGGCAAAAAGACTCAGAAGAAAGTAGCAGAATAACAGAAAGCAAACTCATTCTCTTCATAATTTAGCCAAGACCCTTCCCAAGGAATTAATTATTAATGGAACTGAACCCTAGTACAAAATTCAAAATCAGTGCTGTTAGGGGATTCTCCCTATACTAAGCATATTGGAAACCATATATTATAGGTTGAATTGTGTTTGCCTAAAACACGTATGTAAAGTCTTAACTCCCAGTACCACATAACATGACCTCATTTAGAAATAAGGTTGTTGAGGGCACCTAGGTGGCTCAGTCTATTAAGCATCTGACTCTTGTTTTGGCTCAGGTTGTGTTCTCCAGGTCATGAGATCCAGCCTCTCCCATTGGGCTCTGCGCTTAGCTCAAGTCTGCTGGAGATTGTCTCCCTCCTCCTTTCCATCCTTTTCTGTTCCTCCCACTGCTCACTCTCTCTTGCTCTCTCTAAAATAAATAAATCTTCAAAAAATGAGAAAAGAAATATGGTTGTTGCAGATGTAATTAAGATGATGTCATACTAGAGTAAGGGTCTCCCTAACCCAATATGACTGGTGTCTTTATAAAGGGGGAAATTTGGACACTGGCACAGACATGTAGAGAATGACCTATGGAGATGAAGGTAGAGATCAAGGTGATAATTCTGTAAGCCAAAAATGTCAGATTTCTAGCAAATCTCTAGAAGCTAGAACATATTCCCCCTCATAGCCCTCAGAAAGAATCAGTCTTGCTGACACCTTGGTCTCAGACTTCTAGCCTCTAGGACTGTGAGACAAATAAATTTCTATTATTTATGCCACCTAGTTTGTGTTGCAGGGTCACAACAGTGACCTAATGGGTATTTCATTTTATCTGGCAGTGTCCCAGTGCTGACTAGCATTGCTACTTGCTACAGAGAACATTGTGTCTTCTTAAAAAGAATGAATTCTTTGATGTAACCAGAGGAATTCAAAAACTACTTAAGACCAGATATTTTTCTGTGTTTAAGGGAGCCCTAATAAATCTGGGAAGCAAGTGAAGCACACAGGAATTGCTTATACCCAGTGGGTATGACTTAAAAGAACAGGAGGGATCCAAAGACATCACACTGATTAATTTCATACAAGTAAAAAATACTGTCAGCTTGTTGTACATCATAATAAAAGTTAATACATTTAATTAATTTTGCAATGAGTACACAGTTCAGGAGGAATGGACTATTTTGTTGTATCCTAGGGTCTCGATGGTCTATAACTGATAGAATATCAGAAAAGTAAGCACACAGCCCCTCATCTTATAAATGGGGAAGTGAAAACAAGAAAGACTAGGTAGCCTGTGCAGCCATTAGGCTGACCCAGACCAGAGCCCTTTTCTCAAGAGACTGAGAAGAGACTGGAGTCCTTGAATTGATTAAGAATCTCTGTCCCTGGACCTGGTTTCATGTCAAAAGCTTACTTTTTCAAAGCATGGTCCCTGAAGTTAATCATGCCAAAATGTTTATAAAACTAGCTATTTCTGCAGCCATTTTGATCTGGCCTCATAAGCTACTGCATCATTATGACTCTAGAATCAGCTAGTTTGTGCCTTTTTTTTTTTTTTTATCCTAACCTAATTATGGGAATACTGAACTTGAACAAAGGGAACTTCTAAAGCTGATGAAGAAAGCTCCATAGACATGGCACTTGGGAGAGAAAAAATCTGGGAAGTTGTCTTATTATTAATCATATTTGCACCCTTTCTTTTTTCTTCTCATTCTTTGAAGATCAAGAACTTTGAAGTGGAAAAACAACAACAACAAAAGAAACCAATGATGTGTAGCCTATCTTAAAGAGAGTCAAATCCCCTTGATTTACAAAACTGAGAAGGAGACCCAGAGTGATTGTGCCTTGACTGTGATTATGTGGTGTGTTTGTAGAACTGAATGAGACCAAGTTTAGCTCTCTTTAAATAACACTACACTGCTGTCCCAGGGAGGGCTCTATTTTGTATATGTTTTTGTTCTATGTGAAGTGAAGCAAACTTCCTTGCTTTGCTACTGATAAATTTAGAAATGGATGACTCTGCACGTAAAGTATATAGATGGTAAGAAATGCACATTCTACAAGCTTGGCCAACCCCTTTGCCATGTATGCATTTCATAGCCTCAGTTTACAGAGCAAATGGATTATCTTCCAGTCACTTCCATTCAAGGGTATTATGTTTCTGTATAAAAGCTTAGACATACTGATAGACACCATGAAAATGTACAAATGAATATAGTCAATAAATCAGTGCCAAACACACACTTGGCCTTACTCTGTGATTCAGTGTTTTTTTTTTTTTCAAAGTACTCTAAGAGTGAGTTAATTCTTTGGAGACCAGCCAGAGCATATTTTTAAGCCCTCTGAGCCAAGATCTCTGAAGTTCAGCTACTAACTGACAATGGTTGGCAGTCCTGAATTTGTTTGATCCAAGTGTACAAGGTCCCCACTTTCAGTATAATGGTGTAGAGCTAGCAAGCATTCCACTGAAATTAATAGGTTATACTCCTCTCATTGTGGAGGGGAGAAGCAAAACCAACAGCCAGAGTCTACTGAACTTTTCAACTGTTCCTAATTTATTTTTCCGGTGACTCTAGTCTAAATTACTCAATGTGTAGATCATAGGTTTTGAGTCATAAGGAACACTCTTAGAATTTTATTAACCTCTTTTACTCTAATTGCTCTTCTGCCACAAGTCTGCATTTCAGTTATGTTGCGGGGAATTAATTGATAGCCTCACCAGGTATAGACAGCAAAAGAAGAAAAGGAAACTGCATTGAGGATGGCTGTTTAGGCTAGAATATAATCAGGTTAGCAGTTCTATCATTTGTAAAATCTAATCCTGGTTTAAATGAAACAGACAAATTTTCAGGAATAACAAACACTTTTCTTAGCATCTTTTCTCCCATGTGCCAATCAAGGGAAATTTTGGTTAAGACATTGCATTTGCAGCTCTTGCAAGAGTTTAGGCCTATTTATGCTTCATTTTTAGATTTCTCCATCTATTTTCAGTTGCCTAAAAATTCATAGAAAGAAAAAACTTTGCACTCCATAAGTAGGGATTAAGACTTAAAATACATGTGAATATACTAGGCTACTCAGTAAATGTTAAATGAATGAGTGATGTCTCTAAAGGAAATACTTTCACATAAATGACTCACAACTTTACTAAGACAGATTTTATAGAATTTGGGTTCAACTGTAACCATTTGAATATTTCTTCCTAAAAAATCTGAAAACATATATTGTCACCATTTTTAAAGGATGGTGAGTGGCCCCTTACACGTGTTGGAACAGGATGTAACAGTATAGTATCCTCCATTCAAGGAAGCATCCAGCTATAGTGGAAATAGAACACATGGAAATAAAGTTCATAAATTCACCTGACAACTAGCAGAAGAGCAGTAGAACCATAGCGTCCAGAAAGAATAACTTCTACTTCCAATATTAACAATATTTGAGTTGAATTACCCTCTACCACATTTAAATAAGACATTTCCTCATTTAATGGGTTTGAATAGAGGAGCAATAGTAAACCTAGAAGAAAGAATATTTTTGAAAATTATTCTGACCTCTTATAAAAATATAATCCCTTTCCTTTAAAACACCTTATATAACAACACTCAAAAATGTTCATGGCATTTCTTTTTGTTTGATTTTGCTACACACATTCTTTTTTAACTAACTTGGTCTTGCCTAAAATTCTAGAAGACAGACCCTGTCTAAAATGAAGAGTTTAAATCTCAGCAAGATTCTCTTTCCTGAGAGAAAAAATATTCCTTGTCATTCTTGTCTCAGGTTGTGAGGAAGTAGCCAGGAATTTTCAGAGGTAGACTCCTTTGGTCAGCTTGCTAATTTTCTGGAATCAAAATATGCCCTCACTGGACTAGGCTGCAAAAGTGATATTTGCTCAATTCCCACACTTGGGGGTTAGTGGGTGCCCCCAAATAGGAAATGTGACTATCTGTCCAAGAGGTGTGGGAATGTCTGCCACAATTTCCTTTCCAGAGTATTGCTCTCACTGGGCTGGTGCATCTGGAATTCCTCAGCTTCCTTATGAAAATGTTGATGTTTATTCAGATTTTCTGAATCTTGACAATGGTGGTCAAATGCCTGTGGCCACCTACACCTCTGGATGAGAGGCTGGCAGTCTTTAGGACCACTTATTCTTTTGTCTGTCACGTATCACCAGAGATTTAAAAACACACTGGTCAAAGTCAAGTCCAGATAGACAATGTGTAAATGTTTAGTCTGAGATATTTTTTATCTGCTTCTCTCTTTTGACAACTTAAACTCGCCCTCCTGGTTTTGTTGACCTAGCTTCATCCTGACCAAAATGAAGCATAGACTATTTTCTTATCTCGGTTCTACAAAAAGACTCCTTTCTGATATGAATATGAAGGAACTTTGTGAGGAACTTAAGATAGCTAAAATTGGTAGAATAATTGTACCTTTTAGTAAAATATGCAATTCATTCCAATTACATTGCCTAAGACATGACTATGATTAAATATGCATCACATTTACACATTTTATTGTTTTATCCCAGTGCACTCAAACTCCAGGCTTCTCCCCATGGTCCCCTGAACAACATGGGACATCTGTGTAATAAAGGATAAATGGAGAAAGAAATATCTGCAGTTGATCTGAGGATTTCCATGGCTTTTTCCATTGTGCACGGAATAAATTTCTCCTTAAACTATAGTTTATTCCATAATTAGTTAATGTCAAAAAGGTAGCTAGTATTTGTATTTCTAGCTCTGCTTTTACAGCTACATCAAAATTGGAAAATATAAAAATGTAGGCGTTTTTGATACAGAGGTTCAATATGACCCTCTAAGAGCATCAGACCAGCCAGACAGATTAGTTTAGTTTTTCAAGGCACAGGTAAAGGACAATCCTAAAAAGGAAAATGCTCCCATAGGGATGAATTTGTAATTCAGGGGCTATCTGAGAAGCCAAAGACTTAAACGAAGTACTTGAACTTAACCAACCTTTTGGCATTCCATGATTCCACTCTAACTGGATAGATGTCTTAGAGTGAAAAGATGAAGCATAAAATCTGTTTGCTGACAGACGGACAGACATTTCTAACTTACCACATCAGCACATCAAGGAAGAAAATGACTGGAACCTCTTAGAATTGCTTACATTGGCCAGCAGCCAAAACAAAATAATCATTTTTATGGGGTAAGCCTTTGAGGATCTAAGCAGACTGATTTTCAGATAGGATGCATGTATATGCTCAACGTCTGGAAAACTTCTAATAATCTTCAAAATCTTGTTTCAGTTTTTAATGGTAGACTATTGAAATGCTTGGACTGCACTTTCACACAGGATGTTTTGGGTGAAATAAGGCTAGCATAGTTGGGACTTTACTTTAGGCCTGGCAGTATCTTCTCTCAGCTAGCAGGTGTTAGAACTAACAGAATCAAGGGGGTAATGATCAGTAGAACATTGAAAAATGGGGTCAGCATACCTCTACTATTCTCATTGGTGTGCTTGGTGAAAGGCACAGTCCCTGGACACATATATTTTTTCCCATGTTTCATTTCCCATTATGTACTTGGTAAGAAAACACTTCGTATGTGAATACATGTGTTTACCAGGTTTTATTCATTCTCAAAATAAAGCTAGGAAGCCCCTGGGTGACTCAGTCAGTTAAGCATCTGCCTTTGGCTCAGGTTATGATCCTGGGGTCCTGAGGTCAAGCCCCGCATCGGGCTCCTTGCTCAGCAAGGAGTCTGATTCTCCCTTTCTCTCTGCCCCTGCCCATGGCTCATGCTTTCTCCCTCTCTCTCTCCCAAATAAATAAATAAAATCTTTTTTTAAAATGCCAACATAACTTATTAAACTAATTTGAGAAGAAAAAAAAATCTATCAGTTGAGTTTTGGTTTATATTTCTAAATTATATTTTTATATACAAATTATAATATATAGGTTATATATTAAATTATATAGATATATAAATTATATGGAGAGGTTTTATTTGTTTAAGATTTTTATTTATTTATTTGACATATTTTAGATATTTATTTGAGATCACAGGTAGGCAGGGAGGCAGGCAGAGAGAGAGGAAGGGAAGCAGGCTCCCTGCTGAGCAGAGAGCCCGATTCGGGGCTCGATCCCAGGGCCCTGGGATCATGACCTGAGTTGAAGGCTGAGGCTTTAACCCACTGGCCACCCAGGCGCCCCTTGAGAGAGATTTTAAAGGAATATGTTTATGCTACTATGGACACTGGAAAGTCTAAAATCTGCAGGGCAGATGGGCCTTTGGAAATTCCAAAAAAGTTGATGTTGCAGTCTTAAATACAAGGTAATCTGGAAGCAGAATTTCTTCATCTTCCAGGAACTTCAGTCTTTTCTCTTAAAGCCTTCAACTGATTGGATGAGGCCCATCCATGTTATTAATATATTCAAAGTCTACTTACTGATTTAAATGTTAATCACATCTAAAATATACCTTTGCTGCATCTAAACACATTTAGCCAAACAACTGAGTACCATGGCCTAGCCAAATTTACACATAAATTAACCATCACACTATGTTATATATATTCCAATTTTTATCACTTAAAAATGCTCAGAGGAGTGTTAAGCAAACTAGAAACTTACAAATATTTGAAGAATGAGATATAGCTTTGTCATAAATTGCTTCTGTTTCATATTTATTGTTGTCACTTAGCCTCTCATTTAGACTTTACATTGGAAAGATAGTATTTGGAAACTATCATACAGAGACCTATAGATGTACCAAAATAGGGCAAAGCTAACTGAAATCTAAATCAACACCATAAATAAGTTTTACAATAATACAGTAAGGAAATAAATAATTCAAATTTCCATTACAACTAAGTGTAGTGTGAATATGATGCCAGCAGCAAAAACCCAATCATAGGTTTAGGGCTTAGATTTGTCAGACATTGACTTAGGGAAATTTCTGGAAATACTAATCATCTCTGTAAAGGCTGACATTCTCTGGTTGACAGAATCTGCCAGTTTAACTCTGAAACTTTATGATAGGCAAATACTCCAACTAGGTGGTGATTTGTCTGTCCATTAACAGAGAATCTGCTGAGTCATAGAGCCTCTAGGAGATTGCTAATGAGAAAGAAATTCATGTTATGCTGTTGTTCATATACACAGATTCTAAAAGATGATATAAATACAAAACTTCTTTTTTTAACCTTTCTTGCTGTCTCATCCTTAATTCATTTATTATCGACTTTGGATGACCAACTGCAGTTTACTTAGGCTCTGGTTTTCCTTTGTGATTTCCACTTACTCTTTACTTTAATCCCAATTCTCTTGATCGATTCTCCCCAGCCCACCCCTTTCCCAGGATCTTGGTTCTAACTCCATCAAGGATCATCTATAGAATGGGCCTTCCCTTATTAATAATTTATACTTCTTATACATGCCTCATGCTAAAAATATCTCTGTCTCCTTACCTTTTTATTAAATATTTCTACTCTCATCCCATGTGGGAAACAGAAGATAAAATTCTGCCCTTTCATATGAAGGGTAAATTCTGTTTTGTAGGGGTCTAAAGATGTACAACACATGAAGCCATATCTGTTGCTATTGAATTAATCGATTTTTATTGTAATCTATAGCAAGACCGAGGGTTTTTCAATGTTTGAAACAAGATTTGTTTGTTTTTTGTTTCCTGCATTATTTTCCTATTTCAAATGTGAAGGGAAAAAAAGAGCAATTGCCTTAAATTTAGCAATCTGAAAGACATTCTTTATTTTTTCCATGACTCGTAGCAATAAGTCATTGGGATGCCTGAAAATCACTGACTTTAAAAAAAAAAAAAAAAGCAAAGTAGATTCTTTCGGTTCTTGCTTTACAGAAATGTTTTATTTTATACCTGATATTTTTTGGTTTGCTGTGATCAGGCAATGATTACTGAGTCTTTGGTCTGAAAAGTAATGAAATAAAAATACTTGAGTTTTACTCTATTCCCAATTTCATAAAGCTCACCTTATTAAGAAAGAAGTAAGGATTTCAAGAAAGCACAAAGCCAAAAGGATAAAAATGTAAAATTTCTCTTAATTAGGATGAACCTGTTTCTACTATCTTTTTTAAAGATTTTATTTCTTTATTTTAGAGGGGGTGGGGAGAGGGCAGAGAAAGAATCCCAAGGAAGACTCTGGCCTTGGGGCTCAATCTCACAACACTGAGACCATGACCTGACCAAAATCAAGAGTCAGGAGCTTAACTGACTGAGCCACCCAGGTGCCACATACTATTTTATTTTTACTTTGCCAAAGCATTTGCCTTCCTGTTGCTACCTCTATGATGTCTATTACAAATTGGCTTTTAGGAGGATAAACATCTCACTCCTTTGACACTTCAGTGTTATGGCCTCAAACTTTTTTGATCATTATTCCATCAATAAAATTATTGACCATATACCTACAATGTATATATTGTTATTTATAAGTTATACAACTTTACCATTTTTATATTATGTACATTATAAAACTACATACAAATAATTTAAAGTGAGAAAAAATATTTAAAAGTTCTAGAATTTCTTCCTGAGCCCTAGTGAATGATTTTGCACTTTTGTACACAGTATCCCATACCCTCCACTTCACAGACCATTATTTTAGCAAAGACTCTTTTATGGGTCCTTTGCTGTCAGGAAATTTCCCTTTTAAAGTCTGTCCCTTCTTTCTCCCCTAAAGATCCAGGTTGCCTCCATTTCATTCTCGCAACTACCATAATACTTAGAATAGGCCAGTCCCTTAGCAAGGCCAATCCCTTATTTCTTCACCAAGTGGATGGATAAATTTCAGACTGCATCCTTAACTTTGCTGTCTTTACGTTATTAACTAAAATCTCCTCATACTGCTTTCCTCAATTTCTGCCTCCATCTGGGATCAATGGCTGTCAGGAACCTAAACCACTCAAGGTAGCCTAGGGACCAGAATATACAAGGGGATACTCCTCTGGACCTCTGAGCAACTGAAACCAGAAAGTGATAACCTGTAACCTAAGTTTCTTAATGATAAACATAAAACATGTATTAGGTGATATCTCATAAACCTAATAAAATTAAGGTTTTAATTTTCATCTCCCTAATGATTAGTGCTGCTAAATATCTTTTCATATACATGTTTGCCATTGTATTCCTTTGTTTTTTTAATTTTTATTTAAACTTTAGTTGATTAACATACAGTGCAATATTGGTTTCAGAAGTAGAATTCAGTGATTCATCACTTACATACAATACCCAGTCCTCATCACAAGTGTTTCTTTAATACTTACCACCCATCTAGCCCATCCCCCATCCCTCTCCCTCCATCAACTCTGAATTTTTTCTCTATTGTTAAGAGTCCCCTATGGTTTATTTCCCTCCCTCCTTTTTCTCTGCCTTCCCATATGTTTATCTGTTTTGTTTCTTAAATTTCACATATGAATGAAATCATATGCTATTTATCATTGACTAACTTATTTTGCTTAACATAATACATTCTAGCTCTATCCACGTCATTGCAAATGGCAAGATTTCATTGTTTTTGATGGCTGAGTAATATTCCATTATATATATATATGTATATATATATATATATATAATATCTTCTTTATCCATTCATCAGTTAATTGACATTTGGGCTCTTTCCATAGTTTGGCTTTGTTGGAAATGTTGGTATAAACATCAGAGTGCATGTATCCTTTCAAATCTGTATTTTTGTTCCCTTTGTGTAAATACCTAGCAATGCAAATGTTGGGTCATAGGGTAGCTCTTTTTAGTTTTTTTCAGAAACCTCCATGCTGTTCTCCAAATCTGCTGCACAAGTTTGCATTCTGAAAACAGTTCAAGAGAGTTCATGTTCCTCCAAATCCTCACCAACGCCTATTATTTCTTGTGTTGCTAATCTTAATCATTCTGATAGGTGCAAGTTATCTTATCATGGTTTTGATATGTATTTCCCTGATGATGAGAGACATTGAGCATCTTTTCATGTGTTTATTAACCATCTGGATGTCTTCTTTGGAAAAATGTCTATTTGTGTCTTCTGCCCATTTCTTAACTGGGTTGTTGTTTTTGGGGTGCTGAGTTTGATAAGTTCTTTATAGATTTTTGATACTAACCCTTCATCAGGTCATTTGCAAATACCTTTTCCTGTATGCCTACTTTGGAAAAATGTCTTTTTAATTCCTCTGCCCATTTTTAAATTGGATTGTGTATTTTCTGTTATCTAGTTGTATGAGATTTTATACAATTTGGATATTAACCCCTTATAGGATATATGGCTTACAAATATTTTCTCCTATTCTGTGGGTTGCCTTTTGCTGATTTTTTTTTTCTGTGAAGATGCATTTAAGTTTGTAGTCCCACTGGTTAATTTTTGTTGTTGTTGTTGTTGTTATGTTTTTGGTGTCATACCCAAAAATATCATTGCCAGGACCAATTTTAAGGGACTACCTCTGTATATTTGCTTAGGAATTTTATGGTTTCTTGGGACCCCTGGGTGGCTCAGTTGGTTGAGCCGCTGCCTTCGGCTCAGGTCATGATCCCAGGGTCCTGGGATCGAGTCCCGCATCGGGCTCTCTGCTCGGCGAGAAGCCTGCTTCCCTCTCTCTCTCTCTCTGCCTGCCTCTCCGTCTACTTGTGATCTCTCTCTGTCAAATAAATAAATAAAATCTTTAAAAAAAAAAAGGAATTTTATGGTTTCTGGTCTTATATTTAAGCCTTTGATCCATTTTTGTGAGTGGTGTAAGATAAGGGTCCAAGTTCATTTTTCTGCACGTGGTTCTTCAGTATTCCCATCACCAATTGTTGAAAAGACTGTCCTTTCCCCTTTGGGGCTCTTGTTGAATACTGTTTAATTCTGGGTACTCTATTTTGTTCTATTAGTCTCTGTGTCTATTTCTGTACCAGTACCATATTGTTTCAATTATTATAGCTTTGTAGTATAGTTTGGAATCAATAAGTGTGATGCCTCTGACTTTGTTCCTATTTCTCAGGATTGCTTGGCTATATGAGTTAGTTTTTGTTTGTTTTGTTTTGTTTGTAATTCCATGCAAATGTCAGGATTATTTTTTTCTCTATTTTTTGTGGAAAAAAAAAAGCCATGGAATGTTGATAGGGATTGCCTTGAATCTATATACAACTTTGGACAGTATGGACATTTTAATAATATTAATTTTTCTAAACCAAGAACATGGGATATCTTCCTTTTCTGTGTGTATCTTCTTTGATTTCTTTCAATGAAGTATTATAGTTTTTAGTGTAGAAATCTTTCACTTCCTAGCTAAATTTATTCCTACATATTTTATTGCTTTTGCTACTATTGCAAATGAGATAGTATCCTTTATTTCTTTTTCAGATGTTTCATTGTTATCATATAGAAATACAACTGGTTTCTCTGCATTGATTTTATATCATGCAACCTTACTGAACTTGTTCTTTGGTTATGTCTTGGGGATTTATTATATATAAGATAATATTATCTGCATTTTACTTCCTCCTTTCCAATTTGGATAACTCATTTTTTGTTGCCTCATTGCTGGCATTATAGCTAGGACTTCCAGCACTATATTGAATGAAAGTGGTGAGAGTACAAAGAACAACCCTCAAATATCAATAAAATTGGTCAACACCACAACATATAGCAGTGAAGCTTGCAAATTTCAGAGACAAAGAAAAAATCCTGAATCAACTAGGGGCAAGAGGTTCCTAACCTACAAGGGTAGAAACATACTGGCAGCAGACCTATCCATAGAGACCTGGCAAACCAGAAAGAACTGGCATGTTATATTCAAGGTGCTATGTGAGAAAAATAGGCAGCCAAGAACATATTACCCAAAAGGCTGTCATTCAAAATAAAAGGAGAGATGGAAAGTTTCCAAGAAAAACATATAATAAAAGAATCTGTTATCACTAAACAAGCCTTGCAAAAAATATTAAAGTGGAAACTTTAAGTGAAGAGAGAGCCCTAAAGTAACATAGACTAGAAAGGAACAGACAATATGCAAAAACAGTGACTTTACAGGTAATTCAGTGGCACTAAATTCATATCTTTCAATAGTTATTCTGAATAGAAATGGCCTAAATGCCCCCAACCAAAAGACACAGGGTATCAGATTGGATGAAAAAGCAGAAACTATTGATATTCTGTCTGCAAGAGACTCACTTTAGGTCAAAAAACATTTCCAGATTGAAAGTGAGGGAGTGGAAAACCATTTCTCATCCTAATGGACATTCAAAGAAAGCTGGAGTAGCAATTCTTATATCAGAAAAAATTAGATTTTAAACCAAAGAATGTAATAATAGATGAGGAAGGTCATTATATCATAATTAAAGGGTCTATCCAAAAAGAAGATCAAAATATTCTAAATATTTATATACCTAACATGAAAGCAGTCAATTAGATAAATCAATTAATAACAAAACTAAAGAAATACATTGATAATAATTCAATAAAAGTAGGGAACTTTAACACCCTACTTGCTGCAAAAGACAGATCATCTAAGCAGAATTTTAACAAGGAAAGAAGGGTTTTGAATGACACATTGTACCAGATGGACATCACAGATATATTCAGAACATTCCATATTAAAGCAATAGAATACACATCCTTCTAAAGTGCACGTGGAACATTCTCTGGGTCACAGATCAGGTCTCAACCAGTACCAAAAGATTTGGATCATTCCCTGCATATTTTCAGGCTATGGTGCTTTGAAACTAGAACTCAATCACAAGAGGAAATTTGGAAAGAACTCAAATACATGGAGGCTAAAGAGCATCCTACTGAAGAATGAATGCATCAACCAGGAAAATAAAGAACATCAAAAACTCATGGAAACAAAGGAATATATAAACACAACTGTTCAAAACCTTTGAGATGTAGCAAAGACAGTCCTAAGAGGGGAGTATATAATACAAGCCCTTGTCAAGAAACAAGAAAGGTCTCAAATACACAACCTAACCTTACTCCTAAAGGAACTGGAGAAAGAACAGCAAATAAAGCCTAACTCCAACAAGAGAAGAGATTAATAAAGATTAGAACAGAAATCAATGAAATAGAAAGCAAAAGAACAGTGGAACAGATCAATGAAACTAGGAGCTGGTCCTTTGAAAGAATTAAAAAGATCAATGAACCTCTGACCAGACTTACCAAAAAGAAAAGAGAAAGGACCCAAATAGATAAAATAATGAATGAAAGAGGAGAGCTCACAACTAACACTGAAGAAATACAATTATAAGACCATATTATAGGAAACTGTATGCCAACAAAGTAGGCAATCTGGAAGAAATGGATGGATTCCCAGAGATGTATAAACTACCAAAACTGAAAGAGGAAGAAATAGGAAACCTGAACAGACCCATAACCAGCAAGGAAATTAAGCAGTAATCAAAAATCTCCCAACAAACAAGAGTCCAGGGCTTGACGGCTTCCCATAGGAATTCTAAAACATTTAAAGAAGAATTAATACCTATTCTTCTCAAGCTGTTTCAAAAAATGAAAGTGGAAGGAAAACTTCCAAACTCTTTCTATGAGACCAGCATTACCTTAATGCCAAAACCAGAAAAAAGATCCCACCAAAAAGGGGAATTACAGACAAATATCTGTGATGAACATGGATGCCAAAATTCTTACCAAGACACTAGCCAATAGGTTCCAATGGTACATTAAAAGGATTATTCACCAAGACCATTTGGGATTTATTCCTGGGCTGCAAGGGTGTTTCAATATCTGCAAATCAATCAATGTGATACACTATATTAATAAAAGAAAGGACAAGAAACATATGATCCTCTCAATAGATGCAGAAAAAGCACTTGACAAAGTACCGCATCCTTTCTTGATTAAAACTCTTCACAGTGTAGGGATAGAAGGAACACACCTCAATATCATAAAAGCATATATGAAAAGCTAATAGTGAACATCATTCTCAATGGGGAAGTGAGAGCTTTTTTCCAAGGTCAGAAACATGACAGCGATGTCCACTCTCACCACTGTTATTCAATATAGTACTAGATGTCCTAGCCTCGGCAAAAAGACAACAAAAAGAAATAAAATGCAAAAGGCATCCAAATCTCAGAAATAGTTAAACTCTCACTTTTCGCAAATGATATGAAACTCTACATGGAAAACCTAAAAGCCTCTACCCCAAAATTGTTAGAACTCATATAGGAATTCAGCAGCATGCCAGGATATAAAATCAATGCACAGAAATCAGTTATATTTCTATATACCAAAAATGAGATAACAGAAAGAAATTAAGGAATCTATGCCCATTTACAATGGCACCCAAAACCACAAGATATCTAGGAATAAACTTAACCAAAGAGGCAAAGGATATGTACTCAAAAAACTATAGAAAACTCATGAAAGAAATTGAGGCAGAAACAAAGAAATGGAGAAACATTCCCTGCTGATGGATTGGAAGAACAGATATTGCTAAAATGTCTATGCTACCTAGAGCAATCTGTACTTTCATGTACAATCCAGCACAATCCCTATCAAAATACCACCAATTATTTTCACAGAGCTAGAACAAATAATCCTAAAATATGTATGGAAGCAGAAAAGACCCCAAAGAGCCAAAGGAATGTTGAAAAAGAAAACCAAAGCTGGTAGCATCACAATTCCAGACTTCAAGCTCTATTACAAAGCTGTAATCATCAGACAGTATGGTGTGGCACAAAAACAGACACATAGATCAATGGAACAGAATAGTGAATCCAGTAATGGACCCTCAACTCTATGGTCAACTAATCTTCAACAAAGCAGGAAAAAATGTCCAATGGAAACAAGACAGTCTCTTCAACAAATGATGTTGGGAAAATTGGATAGCCACATGCAGAAGAAAAAAATGGATCATTTTCTTACACCATACATAAAAATAGACTCAAAATGGATGAAAGACTTAAATGTGAGACAGGAATCCATCAAAACCCTAGAGAAGAACACCGGCAGCAACCTGTATGATGTCAACACAGCAATTTCTGGCTAGACATGTCTCCAAAGCAAGGGAAACAAAGGCAAAAATGAACTATTGGGACTTCATCAAGATAAAAAGTTCTTTCACACCAAAGGAAACAATTAAGAAAACCAAAAGACAACTGACAGAATGAGAGAAGATATTTGCAATTGTCTTACCAGATAAAGGGCTAGTATCCAAAATCTGCAAAGAACTTATCACACTCAACACCCAAAGAACAAATAATCCAATCAAGAAATGGACAGAAGACATGAGCAGACATTTCTCCAAAGACGTACAGATCACCAAAAGACACATGAAAAAATACTCAACATCACTCAGCATCAAGGAAATACAAATGAAAACCACAATGAGATATCACCTCACACCAGTCAGAAAGGCTAAAATTAACAAGTCGGGAAAGGACAGATGTTGATGGAGATATTGAGAAAGGGAACCCTCTGAACTATTGGTGGGAAAGCAAGCTGGTGTAGCTGCTCTGGAAAACAGTATGAAGGTTCCTCAAAAGTTGAAAATAGAGCTACGCTGGGATCCACCACTTGCACTACTAGGTATTTACCCCAAAGATAAAAGTGTAGTGATCTAAAGGGGCACCTGCACCCCAATATTTATAGCAGCAATGTCCACAATAGCCAAACTATGTAAAGAGCCCAGATGTCCATCTGCAGATGAATGGATAAGGAATATGTGGTATGTATATATAGTGGACTACTACTCAGCCATCAAAAAAACGAAATCTTGCCATTGCAATGATGTGAATGGAAGTGGAGGGTATTAGGCTAAACAAAATAAGTCAAATAAGAGGAAGACAATTATCATATGATCTCACACATATGTGAACTTTTTTTTAAGATTTTATTAATTTATTTGACAGAGAGATCACAAGTAGGCAGAAAGGCAGGTAGAGAGAGAGGGGGAAGCAGGCTCCTCACTGAGCAGAGAGCCCAATGCAGGGCTCGATTCCAGGACCCTGAGATCATGACCTGAGCTGAAGGCAGAGGTTTAACCCACTGAGCCACCCAGGTCCCCCTCATATGTGAACTTTAAGAGGGAAACAGAGGATCATAGAAGAAGAAATGGAAACAACAACAACAAACAAACAAAGCCAGTGAGGGAGAGAAATCATAAGAGGCTCTTAATCATAGGAAGCAAACTGATGGTCGCTGGATGGAAGGGGGGTGAGGGGTGAGGTAACTGGATGATGGACATTAAGGAGTGCAGGTGATGTAATGAGCACTGGGTATTATATAAGACTGATGAATCACTGAATGCTACCTCTGAAACTAATAATACACTATACATTGATTAATTGAATTTAAATTAAAAGAGTGGTGAGGGTTGGTGCCATTGTTTTGTACTTGATCTTAGAGCAAAGCTTTCATTTATTCTCCATTGAGTAAAATGTTAGCTGTGGGTTTGTCATATATGGTCTTTATTATCTTGTGATATGTTTTCTGAAAAACAATCTGTTGAGTGTTTTTATCATGATAGGATGTTGTATTTTGCCAAATGTTTTTTTCTTCATCTATTGGGAAGATCATATGATTTGCATCATTTATTCTATTCATGTGGTATCATCACATTCATTAGTTTTCATGGATTGAATCATCTTATATCCCAAGGATAAATCCTACCTGATCATGGTATATTGTGCTTTTAATGTGTTCTTCAATTTGGTTTGCTAATATTCTGCTGATAATTTTTGTATCTATATTCATCAAAATGATTATCATCATTTTGTATCTATATTCATTGATCTCTACTTCTGTTTTCCTGTCCTTATCTGGCTTTGGTATCAGGATAATGCTGGAAATATTTCCTCCTCTTCAATTCTTTAGAAGTGTTTGAAAAGGATTAGCATTTCTTTGTTAAATGTTTGGTAGAACTTGCTGGGAAACTCTGGTCCTGAGGTTTCTGTATTGGAAGGTTTTTGATTACTGTTTTGTTTCTTTACTTCTGTTATTGACCTATTCTGATTTTTTATTTCTTCCTGATTCAGTGTTGGTAGGCTGTATATTTCTAGAAATTTGTCTATTTCTTCTAGGTTATATAATTTCTTAACATGTAATTATTCATAATCTCTTATAATCCTATGTATTTCTGTAGTTGTAGTTTCCTTTTTCATTTCTGATTCTGATTTTCATTTCATTCTGATTTTATTTGAGTCTTCTCTTTTCTTCTTAGTTTAACTACAGGTTTGTCAATTGTTATCTTTTTTTAAAAGTAGCTTACTTTCATTGATTTTTTTAATGTTTGTTTTTTCTCTATCATTTATTTCTGCCCTGATTTTATTATTTCCTTTCTTCTGCTGGCTTTGGTAGATGAAATCTGATGAGTACAGTATAATCAAATTTTCTGAAGTAATAGATCCAGGATTTATTTTCATATTTGAATATCTACATGATATTCTCCTTGCTGGGAGAAAAAGAAAATATCCTATCAAAACCTCTTCTAGGAATATAGTGAAATATTATGTTGCCCAACCCTTTCATCAAATGTATTTAAAATAGCTTGTATTTAAGCTTTTTTATTGTCTTTGTCCTTGACTCTGGTACCCAAGTTACAACTCATTTTACAAATTTAGTGTAGCTGAAGTGGCCACCCCATTCAGCCAGGACACAAATTCTCTTTCCAACAGCCAGAACTGTCAAGATAGACCATGTGGCAGGGACTGCTAAATAACAACCTAATATCCATTTTCCCCATCTTCTTCACAAACAAAACCCTGATTTCACTCAAAGGTACAATGAGCTCAGCTTAAAAATTATGTTTTCTTGCCTCACTTGAAGCCAAGGATGTCAGAGTTATCTAACTGAATGTTTAGGAAATTTAAAGGAGCACTGACAGCTAGGAGAGAAAATTTCTTGCCTTTTTTCCTTTTCCCCCTTTTTCCTTTCCATTATCTAGAACTCACCAGACATAATCACCAGTGCTTCAGCGGCCACCTTATTCCAGAAGCAAATCCAGAGGGTTAGTGTTTTAGTTAAATTGAGTTGCCATAACAAATATCAATACCATAGACTGGGTCATTTAAACAACAGATATTTATTTTCTCACAGTTCTGGAGCCTGGAAAGTCCAAAATCAGGGTATCAGCATGGTCAGTTTCTGTTGAGACCTCTCTTGTAGGCTTGTAGGCAGCAGCCATCTTGCTGTGTTCTCATATGACCTATTCTTTGTGTGCTTGAAACCCTGGGGTTGGAGAGAGGGAAGAGTATTTCTCTGGTATTTCTTCTTATAAATTCGTTAATCCTATCCTATGTGGGCCCTACTTTTATGACTTCAGTTAACCTTAATTACCTCTTTATAGGCCCCATATCTAAATACAGATGCATCGGTGCTTAGAGCTTTAACATTAATTTGAAGTGCAGAGGTATACAATTGAGTCCATTGCAGATCAGCAGCATAATTTTAAGAGACTCTTGTAATGTGGATGTCAGCATAAGCCACCATACAGCCCTGGACTACTGTCTCTGAATTTTTTTTATATGAGAAAAAAATCACTATCTCATATGAATCATATATTTTGAATTTTCTATTGTATTAAATCAAATCTAATCCCAAATAATGTATATTAATTTATTCATTCAACAAAAAGAAATGTAAAGATGCTCTGTGTACTGGGCATTACACTAAGAGCTAAGAACTGGGGATAACAAGACAAATCAGAGATTCCCTGCCTCTGATGAGCTCACATATTTATGAAGGAGACAAATATAAATAATGCAATTCAAATTTGTAGGTTATATAGAAAGGTCAAAAAGAGAAGTTGAACAAATTATTCAAAGAAAGCTTAGCTTGGAAGTTTGCACAAAACTACCCAGAGATAAACCTGTCTTTGACAGATGTCTGGAATTTCAGTAGGTTAGAGGTTGGAGTATTCCAGACACAGAAAACAGTAAGAGCCAAAGAATGGAGACCTGGAACAACATGGAATGGACAATGGGCAGTGGGCAGTTTTCTGTGGTTAGGAAAAGGAAAGGTAAGGAAAATAGCCAGGGAAGAAGCTAGAAAAAAAGTAGGGGCAAGTACCTTATGCACAATATTAAGATTTTTTTTGGATTGGCCTCATGGTAATGGGACACACTGAAGGTTTTAAACAGTGATATTAAGAAGTGACGCTATTAGGATTCTGTTTTAGGAAGATTACTGTGGAGGTGGAGTGGAGGCAGGGGAACTGGGTATAGGATGATTATAATAATGCTAATAAGAGATGAAGAGAATATGAACAAGGCTAAGGGTCAACATGTTAATTCCCATCCAGTTTAATTTCAGTCTTGTTTGACAAATGAGCTTCTAACCATCTGCCCTGTGGACTAACAAATTCTAACATAGCACTATAGCAAAACTTCTTATCCCATTAAATAGTATCTTCTGAAAAATGATCTTGCCTACTGTTTTTAGGCATATGTAGAGGAAATTTGAAATTATTAGGTGGCAGGCCTTCTGAACATCCTTGCATTGTGGAAAAGCCTCCTACTTGCTGCCTACTATCCCTGAGGCCTTGAGTTTTTTCCATATTGACATATCCCTACCTAGACTAAAGGCCCCCAGAAGTCTTGCTCCATACACTTGTCTGTTAACTTGGATCTAGTGTCCTATTTCCTGTCTGCTCATCACACTTTCTTATTTTCAAATAGATCTTCTTGGACATGATATCATTCAAAATAATGTTATCATCATGTCAGTGTCAAACTTCTGAAGCTATGTATGAATTATCCTGTGTTCCTAGAACAGAGTTCTAATTAGATATTAATAACACATTCATTCTGAATTGTGAAAAATTTACTGTTAAAGATGACACTTTCTGTGAGTGCTGTTTCTATTCTTATTTTTTCCCTCAATATAATCTCCCTTTCTTGCCCAGATGGACTTTACTCCAGCATTGGATGGAGGCATCTATTAGTCTCTTCCTGGGAAATGAACTTGATTGATGGGACTTATTAAAGGCAGAATGATGAATTGGTGTCTAGCTAGTTACAATGTCAAATTGCAACAAAAACATGCACACAAAAAAATAGCATTCCCTTGATGCCAATGAGGTTATAGTTTATGATATTGCTCTGAAAATCACAAAGGACAGAGTGCAAATACAATGCATTTATGGCTCTTTCCCTTTCTTCATTCATTAAATAAGCAAGCAACTGTTTTTCTTAAATTTAAAATTTGCTAATTACTTTTATAGATTTATTTTATCTGAACATCTCTATAATATCTAAATAGACACTCCATTTTTACACACAAACACACCACATATGATTTTGTTCAAAGTCAGACCATATAAAAAATAAAAATGGGAGACTCCAAAGAAAATGTGATTTCTTTCCAAGAAGTCCACTGTGTTCTGATTTCAAATATTGACTTTTTTTCTGGAAATATCCTGTTGTTTAAATTGTCTACACACCAAGCTGGATTCTCAGCTGGAACACTCAAAATCGGGGACATGTTTCTATACATATTTTTAAAGTTCATTCACATTTCTCTTGAAACTTGCAATAAATCATCTTAATTTGAATCGCTCCTCAAGCTCATGTGCCTTTCTAAACTTTCCCTTTGAATATAAACTGTAAGGGTATACTTTTGCTTTAACCATTTTTTTTTCTGCTTTGATACTGTTTCAAAAGTTCAGTGTGGGAGAGGGGACAAGATGGCAGGGAAGTAGGAGGAGGCGCCTTTTCTACCTGTACCCTAAAGTGAGCTGATTACCTACCAAAGAACTCCGATGACCCATGAAATCAGCCTGAGATCAGAATAACACATGTCTGGATCTCTACAGGGGCAGAAGATGCCAGTGGGCAGGTAAAGCAGAATGGGAAAGGTGGACTGATATCCAAAGATAAACAAAAGGGGGAGGGAGCCACCAGGTGACCGGTTGGAAAGTAATACCCCCAATACGAGCGAGAGTGCCCTGCATCTGGGGACCAGCATTAACTTGGAGACTGGTTGAAAGCACTCCAAAAGAGCAAAAGATCGCGTGTGGGAAATTGTGGGAATCGGGGCAGCTAGGGACAGGGGCTTAAGTCCCCGGTCCCAGGACAGCCTCCCCTGGCGCTGAGCCAGAGAGTGTGGCAGAGAAACCAGGTCTTGGTCCCTGAGCTGCCATCGCACCAGAGATTGCATGGGTTCTGGCACCTGTGAGGGGATGGGAGCCATGCCGAGGGCAGAACTCGAGAGCCCTGCTACAGAGCCTGAGATGCGCGTGCCCCTCATCCTCCCCTGAGAGAGGTACAAAGGCCCAGCCCACGCTCTTTGACACGCACCATTGTTTCACAGCCTAAGACGCGAGCTCCAAACTCTCCCTTGAGAGAGGTGCGCAAAGGCCCAGCCTGGTGCTTTTGACCTGCGCCCCGTTCTCAGAGCCTGAGACACACTCGCGACCCACAGCCTCCCCTGAAAGAGGTGCGTGCAAGGTGGGCGCTCTTAGACCCAGAAAGATCAGGCACTCCCAGCCCGGGCCAGCGGGAAAATCTCAGTGTGTGATCGCTGCTTGGAACCTCTCTGGTGGTCAGGAGCTGCCCAAACAGCTGCAGCAGAAGATCCTGTGTCCCCAGGGACCACGACTGGGAACCTGCTCTGCCAGCGGCCAAGGGGGGATTTATATGGGCTCTGCAACAACCACAGAAGAACAGACTGAGGCTTCTCTCTGAGAGGGAGGTCAGGGTGCCGTTTGCTTTCCTCTAAACCTACAAAAACCATCAAAAGCGGTCAAGGCGAGAGGAAAAAAAAAAAGGTGAACAAACATAAAAACCTCCAGAGAACAAAAGCCTGAAAAAACCGGTTGCCTCAGAGGCTAACCCCTTGAAGGGTACTGGAGGACTTAATTCAGGGAATATCATTGACTGAAAACCCACGTGGCAGGCCCCTCTCCCAGAAAACCAACCAGGAAAGAAAAAAAAAAAGACTACAAGAGAACCACCACCACTACTTCATAGGACAACTTTTATTTTTAATTTTTCCCACTATTCTGGCTCATTTTTTTATATAGATAATTTTTAACCTATTTACCATCACAGTGAGCTGTCCAGTACATCAAATTCCATAATAACCTTCTAACCTGAACTTTTTGTTACATACACCTGTGTTTTTCTTTTGCATTTCTATTTTTTTAATTTTTTTCTTAATTTTAGCTTAGTTTAGTCTAGTTTATTCCTTCTTTATTTTTATTTTCTAATATTCATATAGAGTTAAACTTCAAAGTAATCCCCTTTCCCCAATCAATACTACCCCTATAGGTAAACCAATTTTTAATCCCCCTTTAGCCTAGGAAAGTTGAGTCCCTTAACAAAGATATCAAGATACATCCAGGAAGAATCAAAACAACCTTCCTCACCCACACTGAGAATTTATAACCACTCTCCCAGCTTTTTCTTCCACCAGTGTTTCTGTGTTTTTGTGTTTGTCCTGATAGTATATAAATCTTACACTTGGGGTTCTTTTCAACAAGGTTCTTCCTTTATTTGCATATATATATATTTTTCTCTTGTTATATACTTTTATCAGTCTTTTTGTTTGTCTGTTTTTGTTTGTATACCTCATAAATCTTACCTTGGGGCCCATTTGGGCTGAACCTTCTCTTTTATCTTCCCTTTCTTTCCTGTCTCTCTTTCTCTCTCCTTTTTTTCTTTTTCTTTTCTTTTTTCTCTCATTTGGGTGGGGAATCCTGATTGCTCAGAAGTGTTCCAGGGTGTACCCAGACTGCACCACAGTCTATACAACCAGCTACATCTCTTCAGTCATCCCTCACCAAAATGACTAGGAGGAGGAATGCCCAACAGAAGAAAAATACAGAGGATGTATACCTTCTGCAACAGACCTAATGGCTATCAACATAGACAATATGTTGGAAAGAGAATTCAGGCTAACAATTATCCAGGCAATAGCTAGGTTGGAGAAAGCCATGGATGACCAAACGGAATTGATTAGGGCTGAGCTGAAAGTGACCAGACAGGATGTTCACAATGTTAGGGCAGAGCTAAAAGCTACCAGGGCTGAGGTTCACAATGCTCTCAATGAGTTCCAATCTAATCTAAATTCTCTCAAAGCTAGGGTAACTGAGACAGAAGATAGAATTAGTGCTCTGGAGGACAAACAGATAGAGAGAAAGGATCAAGAGGAAGCCTGGAACAAACAGCTTAGAAACCATGAAAACAGAATCAGGGAAATAAATGATGCCATGAAATGTTCCAACATCAGAATTATTGGAATCCCTGAAGAGGAGGAGAAAGAAAGAAGTCTAGAAGATATAGTGGAACAAGTTCTTCATGAAAATTTTCCCAATCTCATGAATGGAACCAGCGCTCATGTACTAGAGGCCAAACGGTCTCCACCCAAGATTATAGATTCCAGAAAAACATCAAGGCACCTGATAGTCAAATTGAGGAATCAGAATTGTAGGTATAATCTCTTGAAAGCCGCTAGGACGAAGAGGCTCCTTACTTACAGAGGAAAGCCCATCAGAATAACGTCAGACCTATCCACAGAGACCTGACAAGCCAGAAAGGGCTGGCAAGATATATTCAGGGCACTAAATGAGAAGAACATGCAGCCAAGAATACTTTATCCAGCAAGACTGACATTCAAAATGGATGGAGAGATAAAGAGTTTCCAAGACCGGCAAGGCTTAAAAGACTATGCAACCACAGAGCCAAAACTGCAGGAAATATTAAGGGGGTTCTATAAAAGAGGAAAAATACTAAGAATAGCATTGAACAGAAATATAGAGACAATCTACAGAAAGAAAGACTTCAAAGGTAACACAATGTCAATAAAAACGTATCTATCATTAATCACTCTCAATGTGAATGGCCTAAATGTGCCCATAAAATGGCACAGGGTTGCAGATTGGATAAAACTACAGGACCCATCCATATGTTGTCTACAAGAGACCCATTTTGAACCTAAGATACACCCAGACTGAAAGTGAAGGGATGCAGAAGTATCTTTCATGCCAATGAGCCTCAAAAGAAGGCTGGGGTAGTGATTCTCATAACAGATAAATTAGATTTTAAACTAAAGACTGTAGTCAGAGATACATAAGGACACTACATCATTCTTAAAGGGACTATCCACCAAGATGATCTAACAATTGTAAATATCTATGCCCCCAATATGGGAGCAGCCAATTACAGAAGAAAACTGTTAATCAAGATAAAGAGTCATATTGATATGAATATATTAATAGTAGGAGATCTTAACATGCCTCTCTCAGAAATAGATCATCGAAGCAGAAAATCAATAAAGAAACAAGAGCATTGAATGACACATTGGACCAGATGGACCTCATAGATATATACAGAACATTCCACCCTAAAACAACAGAATACTCATTCTTCTCAAGTGCACATGGAACCTTCTCAAGAATAGACCACATACTGGGTCACAAATCAGGACTCAACCGATACCAAAAGACTGAGATTATTCCCTGTACATTCTCAGATCACAATGCTTTGAAACTGGAGCTCAATCACAAGGAAAAGTTCAGAAGGAACTCAAACACCTGGAAGCTAAAGACCACCTTGTTTAAGAATGCTTGGATCAACCAGGAGATCAAAGAAGAACTTAAACAATTCATGGAAACCAATGAGAATGAAGACACTTCAGCCCAAAACCTATGGGATACAGCAAAGGCAGTCCTAAGGGGGAAATACATAGCCATCCAAGCCTCCCTCAAAAAGATTGAAAAATCCAGAACACAGCAGCTGTCTCTACACCTTAAAGAACTGGAGAATCAACAACAAATCAAACCAACTCCACACATAAGAAGGGAAATAATCAAGATCAGAGCTGAGATCAATGAGGTAGAAACCAGAGATAGAGTAGAACGTATCAATGAAACTAGAAGCTGGTTTTTTGAAAGAATCAATAAGATTGATAAACCATTGGCCACACTAATCCAAAAGAAAAGAGAGAAAGCCCAAATTCATAAAATTATGAATGAAAAGGGAGAGATCCAACTAACACCAAGGAAGTAGAAACAATCATCAGAAGTTATTATCAACAGTTATATGCCAATAAGCTAAGCAACCTAGATGAAATGGATGCATTCCTGGAAAACTATAAACTCCCAAAATTGAACCAGGAAGAAATTGACAACCTAAATAGACCGATATCTAGTAACGAGATTGAAGCAGTGATCAAAAACCTCCCAAAAAACAGGAGCCCAGGACCTGATGGATTCCCTGGGGAATTCTACCAAACTTTCAAAGAAGAAATAACACCTATTCCCCTGAAGCTGTTTCAAAAAATTGAAGCAGAAGGAAAACTTCCAGACTCTTTCTATGAAGCCAGCATTACCCCGATCCCCAAACCAGGCAAAGACCCCACCAAAAAGGAGAATTTCGGACCAATATCACTGATGAATATGGATGCTAGGATTCTCAACAAGATCCTAGCAAACAGGATCCAACAGCACATTAAAAAGATTATTCACCATGACCAGGTGGGATTCATTCCTGGGCTACAAGGATGGTTCAACATTCGCAAATCAATCAATGTGATAGAACAAATTAATAAGAGAAGAGAGAAGAACCACATGGTCCTCTCAATGGATGCAGAAAAAGCATTTGACAAAATCCAGCATCCGTTCCTGATTAAAATGCTTCAAAGTATAGGGATAGAGGGAACATTCCTGAACTTCATCAAATCTATCTATGAAAGACCCACAACAAATATCATCCTCAATGGGAAAAAGCTTGCAGCCTTTCCGTTGAGATCAGGAACACAACAAGGATGCCCACTCTCACCACTCTTGTTCAACATAGTATTAGAAGTCCTATCAACAGCAATCAGACAGCAAAGAGAAATAAAAGGTATCAAAATTGGCAATGAAGAAGTCAAACTCTCTGTCTTCGCAGATGACATGATTCTTTATATGGAAAACCCAAAACACTCCACCCCCAAACTACTAGAACTCATACAGCAATTCAGTAACGTGGCAGGATACAAAGTCAACCTACAGAAATCAGTGACTTTCTTATACACTAACAATGAAAATACAGAAAGGGAAATTAGAGAATCGATTCCATTTACTATAGCACCAAGAAACATAAGATACCTGGGAATAAACCTAACCAAAGAGGTAAAGGATCTGTACTTGAGGAACTACAGAACACTCGTGAAAGAAGTTGAAGAAGACACAAAAAGATGGAAGACCATTCCATGCTCTTGGATTGGAAGAATAAACATTGTTAAAATGTCTATACTGCCTAGAGCAAGCTATACTTTTAATGCCATTCCAATCAAAATTCCACCAGTATTCTTCAAAGAGCTGGAGCAAATAATCCAAAAATTTGTATGGAACCAGAAGAGACCCCGAATCACTAAGGAAATGTTGAAAAACAAAAATAAAACTGGGGGCATCACATTACCTGATTTCAAGCTTTACTACAAAGCTGTGATCACCAAGACAGCATGGTACTGGCATAAAAACAGACACATAGACCAGTGGAAGAGAGTAGAGAGCCCAGATATGGACCCTCAACTCTATGGTCAGTTAATCTTCGACAAAACAGGAAAAAATATACAGTGGAAAAAAGACAGTCTCTTCAATAAATGGTGCTGGGAAAACTGGGCAGCTATATGTAGAAGAATGAAACTCAACCATTCTCTTACACCATACACAAAGATAAACTCAAAATGGATAAAAGACCTCAACGTGAGACAGGAATCCATCAGAATCCTTGAGGAGAACATAGGCAGTAATCTCTTCGATATCAGCCACAGCAACTTTTTTCAAGATATGTCTCCAAAGGCAAAGGAAACTAAAGCGAAAATAAACTTTTGGGACTTCATCAAAATCAAAAGCTTCTGCACAGCAAAGGAAACAGTCAACAAAACAAAGAGGCAACCCACGGAATGGGAGAAGATATTTGTAAATGACAGTACAGACAAAAGATTGATATCCAGGATCTATAAAGAACTCCTCAAACTCAACACACACAAAACAGATAACCATATCAAAAAATGGGCAGAAGATATGAACAGACACTTCTCTAACGAAGACATACAAATGGCTATCAGACACATGAAAAAATGTTCATCATCACTAGCCATCAGGGAGATTCAAATTAAAACCACATTGAGATACCACCTTACACCACTTAGAATGGCCAAAATTAGCAAGACAGGAAACAACATGTGTTGGAGGGGATGTGGAGAAAGAGGAACCCTCTTCCACTGTTGGTGGGAATGCAAGTTGGTGCAGCCTCTTTGGAAAAAGTGTGGAGATTCCTCAAGAAATTAAAAATAGAGCTTCCCTATGACCCTGCAATTGCACTACTGGGTAATTACCCCAAAGATACAGATGTAGTGAAAAGAAGGGCCATCTGTACCCCAATGTTTATAGCAGCAATGGCCACGGTTGCCAAACTGTGGAAAGAACCAAGATGCCCTTCAACGGATGAATGGATAAGGAAGATGTGGTCCATATACACTATGGAGTATTATGCCTCCAACAAAAAGGATGAATACCCAACTTTTGTAGCAACATGGATGGGACTGGAAGAGATTATGCTGAGTGAAATAAGTCAAGCAGAGAGAGTCAATTATCATATGGTTTCACTTATTTGTGGAGCATAACAAATAGCATGGAGGACATGGGGAGTTAGGAGAAGGGATTTGGGGGAAATTGGAAGGGGAGGTGAACAATGAGAGACTATGGACTCTGAAAAACAATCTGAAGGGTTTGAAGAGGTGGGAGGTTGGGGGAACCAGGTGGTGGATATTAGAGAGAGCACAGATTGCATGGAGCACTGGGTGTGGTACAAAAACAATGAATACTGTTAAGTTGAAAATAAATTTAAAAAAATGATAAAAAAAAAAAGTTCAGTGTGTGCTTATTTGCATTGTTGATTTATTTGCTTATTCACCCATCTAGCAAAGGTATTGGACATCTACTACCCGACAAAGCCTACATTGGGAAGTGTAGAGATGCAAAGATTAATATAATTCATATAAAGATTAATATTAATAAATATTAATAATTCTCTACACTCAAAGGGCTCTCAAATAGGAGAGCTAATGTTATCATGCATTCTTACAGGGCTTTGTAGCTTACAAAACATTTTCAAACACATTATTACATTCAAATGTCTTTATAACAACCTGATGAACCAAGTAGATGTTATTAGCCCTGTTTTACAGATGGACAAACTGCACCACCTGTCAGGAAGTCTTGCTTCACAGTTGATTACCATGACAATGGGGTTCAATTGGAATGCAACAAAAATCACCTGAGAAGATTAAAAAGTAACTGCAGCCTGGGATCCCCCTCCAGAAATGCAGATTTTATTGGTCTTAGGTAGAGTCTGAGCATTGGGTATTTTTTTAACATTCATGAGTTGATTCTACTATGCAGCCTTGGTTGAAAATCACTGCTATGCTTTTCTTAAAGTGTTGTCCTTCTCCTTAGATATCATACTGTTTCCTATCTCTGTGTCTTTGCTCCTTTGACCTTGCACTTTCTATTTTACATTGAAATCCCACACGTGTCTTATTCACATTCTATTCATAAGGACTATATCTTGCTCATCTTTTAAGGCCCAAATTTTAGCATAGTACTCTGTGCACAGTAGGAGATGAGTGTTTCTGGAACTAACTTGAATTTGATCACAAAATATGCTAGTTTGTGTTCTTGTTTCTACCTCAGCATTATCCCTCATTGTGGTCTCCCTCACCGAGGTATAAAAATCTTTCCTATTATTAGATCAACTAATCCATTTTTGTCTCCTTCTCACTGAAATCCTAGGTTAATTTTCCTCGGGCAAGTCAGGAAAACAAATTAAGTGATACTGTGATATTCTATACTCAAAATCATCCCTCACTAATTCTTAGCACATCAAACCCCAACTCTCTCTTCCAATGTTTCATTTCCCAGGAGAAGAAAGAATGTGGCCCTTCCACTGCCCAGCTAATCCAACCAGGGTTGCCATCAGGAACGTCACAAGATCTTTATTAAAATAGTTTGTTCCACTGACACTTACAGATACACCCATACACCCAGCTGGGTCAGAATTCAAAATGAACACCTAGTTAGGCCTCACCTCTGGAATCTACAGCATCCAGTTAATACTCATAAAATTTATGTCTGAACAATAGGTCATTAGAGTCTGATTAATGGGGTCATTAGAGTGCATTTTTCTGATATGATTAATTTTCTTGCTCAGAAATACAAATAATTGTATTCTGCAAATAAACTACCAGTATCTCTAAAATAATTTCTAAAAATTAATACTGTAATAGAAATAATTTACATCAGTTCAACATGATGATGTTCAACAACTTTATACTATTGTTTGCAAAACTGACATATACTGCATATATATGTAGTATATCTCAATGTGTATGTATATCTATATATGTATGTGCATATGTAGGTGTGTATATATACACAAAATATAAAATATATTATATACACTGACAATAAATATAAGATCTCTGGATTATAGAAGAGATTATTAACACAAAGCTTCTTTTTTTTCCCCCTAGGGAAGAGATTTTTATTTTTATTTTTATTTTTTTTTTTTAATTGATACTTAAATTTTATTTGTTTCAAATATTTATTTGAATTCTAGTTAGTTAACATATTGGGTAAATTTTGGTTTCAGGAGTAAATTTACTGATTGATCTCTTTTTTTTTAAATTTAATTTTTTTTCTTTATTTTCAGTGTAACAGTATTCATTGTTTTTGCACCACACCCAGTGCTCCATGCAATCCATGCCCTCTCCAATACCCACCACCTGGTTCCCCCAACCTCCCAACCCCCGCCCCTTCAAAGCCCTCAGATTGTTTTTTAGAGTCCATAGTCTCTCATGGTTCACCTCCCCTTCCAATTTCCCTCAACTCCCTTCTCCTCTCTAACTCCCCTTGTCCTCCATGCTATTTGTTATGCTCCACAAATAAGTGAAACCATATGATAATTGACTCTCTCTGCTTGACTTATTTCACTCAGCATAATCTCTTCCAGTCCCATCCATGTTGCTACAAAAGTTGGGTATTCATCCTTTCTGATGGAGACATAATACTCCATAGTGTATATGGACCACATCTTCCTTATCCATTTGTCCGTTGAAGGGCATCTTGGTTCTTTCCACAGCTTCTTAACTCCAGTTCCCCACAGGGCACCAGGATAGGAACCATTATTCACCTGGGCATGCCTGAGTGGGATTTGTATGAGGAGTAAAACGCTGAAATTAGGACTCAGAGTTTAGCTAGAGCAGTTGTTACATCTGTACCTCTATCTTGCTCTTCAGAGAGAACTTTACTCTGGAATGTAATCAAATTTTCTCTGGGGAATAGAGGAAAGGCTCAACCCTACATGTGAGCAAATGGCTCTGTGGAGATAAGTCTCAGTAAATCTCTCTGGAGTGTTGCACAATCTCTATTTTTCAGCAGGATTGCTATAAAATCACAAATCCCAAACTACGCAAAAATATGAAAATATTCATGGAGAATTGTCTCCCAAAAATGTAGATATTTTCTGCATATAATTTGGAATAATAAGCCAGCATCCTTACTTCTTTGATGGAGCTAATTTTCATGAGTTTCCACAAATCCTAGAAGCTAAGCTAAAAGTTGTCATATTATACTCTCAATAATGACATATGTCATCATCTGCAACAAGTTCAGTTTCCCTACACTTGAGATTCTGGACAAAGTCATTAGAATAACCTGCCATATGTCTGCCACGTTGTTAAACATTCTAGATTTAGTGGGACACAAAAGTGAAATGGTTTTCTACCATGCTGATGCTACTTTCACTATGCCAGGAAGAATCCCCATTTCTTTTCTCTTGTGAAATCTCAGTTGTCATAATCACTTTCAGTTTTCCAGTTATCTACAGTCAAAAAGTCCACTCAAGTTTAATCATTTCAAACTTTAACCTCATATCCGCCCCTGGGCCAAGTTTAGCTTTGCTTTAAAGAATCCAGAATGAGCAAGGGGAACAGTGTGTTCCTTATAACATCATCTTGTCCCTTTTCTGGATTCGTTTCTCTTTTGGCATGTTGGGAGGAGAAATGGAAGTTCATAAGCAAATGTTTCTGACCTGTCTTTTACTACAGTAATCTTCCCTGTGAAATGATCTTGATTTGATGGTTCCCTAATGGTCATATAAGTGGGTTCTTTAAAGGACCCTTAGGGGGACTTCTGCATGGGAGATGTGTTCCAGCTTGAAGTTTTGAATCTATCAGTTTCTTTCCATAATAATGTTGCCTCTGGGTTGCCCCTCCTGGAAGACCTTTGATCCACAGGTGTTGCAGCCATCTTGCCATGACAAATAATGGGAGTGAACTGCACCCCTCCTCCACTGTTATTCCCTCCCTCAGTCCTTTCCCCATCTCTCCAATCTATGTCTCTCCAATTCCCTTTCCTCTGCTCTAATCAACACTAAGGGCTTTGAGCAAATCTGTCTTGGCATATATCCCACCAAATAATGAGATGCCAGGTTCCCATTATGACTTATTCTTCTAGTCTCTAGAAGTGAATCTTATGGATCCCTTGATTTGGGAACCAAAAAGTATCACCATTCCATGAAGGGGAAGAAAAAAGTCCAGCTCTCTTTTCTTATAATCCAATCATTCTCAAATTTCCCTAGTCCACTCACACAGATTAATAGGCAGGGTACACTGATGTCTGAAGCAAAGGAGCACGTCTGGTCACCTTTCAATAGGACCTGAAGAGGTCTGGTCTTTTTAAGACTCATTAAATAATCTTATTAGAAAATTAGGCTGACTAACCCATTGTTTTCTTCTTGTTCACCTAATTATTCTACATACTGAAATTTCTAATCCTATACTTTGCTTCTGATGCATATAAATGCTCTCTTCTTACTTAGGTCACTGAGTATTCTGTCTTCTACCATTCAGAACTTTCTCAAAACACATTGCTCTTCCAAGACTAATTAATTTTTCACTATATAATACTAAAAGTGATTGGCACTAAATAATGTTCCAACTGGAAAGGACCGTCATGAATCCAGTCCAATTTTCTCCAATAACTGGCAAGAATAGTTGATTTCAAAAGGTGAAGTGGTTTATCCAAGATTATTGAGTTAATCAGTGGCAAAGGTGGAACCAGCATTCTGGCCTCCTGACTTCTGAGAGGGGAGATTTCCCAATACATCATGTTTCTTTGCTCAAATCAGCATGATCTAAAAATGAAATTAACATGATCTGAAAAGATGCAGCTAATTATACTTATGAGATGATATATCCACTTAAAGGGGCATGAAAAATCATGTCATGTCACAAATGATCAAATAGTCCCTTTCTGTATTTTATAATCGGTCATCCATGTGTTCCTATGGATTCAGGCAAGTTAAATACTCATGCTGAGTCATACTTAAAAATTGGCACAATGTATTTGGGAGGTACTTGGGAAACAAATCATTGCACAGAAGTGTATATTCAGAAGAGATAGCAACTTTGGCTTAAGACCATGTAAAACAAATTTTCAGACAAAGTATGTCATTTTGCAGCTGTTTCCTGCATCTAAAACAACGCCACTACGGTTAACCAGTTTAAGCTGGAGGTATCAGGATGTAATCTGGGAGTATGCCTGTTGATGACTCCTCTGGGTGCTGGGGAATTTAAGTATAAGCAATTGCTTAAATATCTATAATAGGTAAGGTATACTTAAGATCAGTAAATGAAAAGATCTATAACCCAGAACCAGCTTTTCTACAAGCTTCAGTTTGAACTAACTTTGCCAAAACATTTGTGGAAAATAATTTCTTTTTAGGAAAATCAAGGTGTGCATATCTTTCAGGAATGTCTTTGGAAATATTTATGGGAGAATAATCCTGACACCAGGGATAAGGAGTACAGCCTAAGAAAACTAATTTAGTTCCATAAAGTGGACATTCCAAAGTCCAAAGCAGGAAGACAGAGAACAGAGCAAGGGAACTGTATATATGGACTGAGAGATTTATAGAGTGTTTATATATGCAGTGATATGGCTCCTCAGCCCAGCTTCCCTATTTGGGCTTATTCATATAACTACTCTTTATTGAGCTCCTAACTTCTGCCAGTAGTGGGAATCTAAGAATATTATACAAGACATGGTCTCTGCCATTTAGGAATTTATTACTTCTTTGGGAAATGAAGGAATATACCAAGCCTTACATTACAGATGACATTAATAATAATGCTTCCTGCATCTTGCTGTGCATTTCTCTTATTCCTCAGGTATGCTCATATCTTTCTTACTAGAGGTTAACCACTCAGAGAATATTGATTGTGTCTTATTTATCTTTGAGGTCCTTACAGTACATGGAAAAAGACAAATATTTCATAAATGAAAGGGATAACTTTGTGAATGAAGTTTTGCAGGTTACATAGAGCTTATAAGTTCATGGAGCCACTTGACTAAGAGTCACCCTAACCCTATGATATGAGTAGAGCCTATTTGGTTACCTCCAATTCACAGTTAATGAAAATGGGGTCCAGGGGATTTAAATTGGTTTCCAACTTAACAAGTGACAAAAGTGTGGGTATAGCCTTTCTTTCTATTCCCGCCATTTCTACATCACTATGCTACCTCCTTAGTATATGATAAGAGATCTGTAAGTATAATGAATGTTTGCAAAAGGGAAAGATCATGTGAGTAAGCAAAAAAGACTCCATGAAAAAGTTGACATTGAGTTTAAAGTTTTACTTCAGGACTTTATTTTAACTATTTCAGCTAAAATTTTTTATTTGTTATTTTATTTTTATTCTGCATCATATTGAAGATGCCATTTTAAGTTTGAAAGTTTCTAGAGAAGAAGGTGGAGTACTTTGTATATGGAGAATATTATTCTGAATGTATATTGGTAATAAGTATTCAATTTTCAACTCCTGGGTAATTGTTTATCTTAAAATTTTAGGAGTCAGATGCATACAATTACAGAGCTGGAAGTGGACTGTGGAAATAATGTGGTAAAGTGGTCTCTAACATTTTTGCCACCCACTGGTCTTCCATAAGCTCCCCACCTTCAACAGTCCTCCTGATTTCTAAATATTTTGCACATCTTATTTAGTCCAAAGTCAAAGAAGACATGGTACCAGTCATCAAGAAACTCACGAACTAGTAGAAATCTCTAAGTAAATAATAAGCATGTTCTCCTCTCCCTGGCCTTTTAATCTTCATTGCAATAAATGGTGTCACTGTTCATCTAAATGCCCATGTCTGAAACCTAGATTTTATGTTAGCCCACACCCAATTAATTAGAACTTTACCAGCATGATTCCAGCACTTAATTCAGGTCTGTACTCAACTATCACTTCCTTAGAAAGACCTTCCTTAATATAGCCACTCTCCCCAACCTCTGTCACCTTCCAGTCTCTCAAATTGCTTTATTTTTTAAATAATTTTTAAAGACCTTATTTATTTATTTGACAAGAGAAATCACAAGTAGGCAGAGAGGCAGGCAGAGAGAGAGAGGGAAGCAGACTCCCTGCCGAGCAGAGAGCCCGATGCGGGGCTTAATCCCAGGACACTGACATCATGACCTAAACTGAAGGCAGAGGCTTAACCCACTGAACCACCCAAGCACCATTCAAACTGCTTTATGTCTATTCCTGGCACCTGCTTCATATTAGTTCCATCTTTATTTATTTGTTATTTATTTCATACTAGACTGTATGAAAAATTCATGAAGTAAGGACTTGGCATTATTCTCTGCTATAACTTCAGCTACTACAGTACACAGAAATCAATAAATATTTGTATAAATTAATAGATGAATTAAGATATAAACAAATGGGGACGACTGGATGGCTCAGTTGTTAAGCATCTGCCCTCAGCTCAGGTCATGATCCATGGGTCCTGGCATCGGGCCCCACATCAAGCTCCCTGCTTGGTAGGAAGCCTGTTGTCCCTCTCCCACTTCCCTTGCTTGAATTCCCTCTCACACTGGGTCTCTCTCTGTCAAATAAATAAATAAAATCTTTAAAATATGTATATATATATATATATATATATATAGGCTATATATATATTTATATATTATATACATATATAAACAAATGGATAATAAAAGGGATGAGCTTGTGAAGAAAATGATACAGTGGGGGGTAAAATGAAAAGGAATGACTAATTATACCTGAAAGATAGGCTAAAGATTCGTGGCAATGAGCTAGGCTTTAAAGAAATTAGTAGAAGCTAACAAGACAGATTAGGTAGGGAGGAGAAGTGTTGGCTAAGAAAATGGACAAAAAAGTGAAAGTGGGCATGGATGTTTCAGTGAATGATTGGAATACAAGATGTGCATGAGAAATAGTAGGTGATGAGGCACTTTGTTAGACCGAAGGCATATATTGAAAGGTCTTGTATGCTTACTAAGGAGTTTTGACTTGTTCTCTGGATATTACAGACAGATTTTAAAAACAGAAATACCGGGCACCTGGGTGGCTCAGTGGTTAAGCCTCTGCCTTCAGCTCAGGTCATGATCTCAGGGTCCTGGGATCGGGTCCCGCATCGGGCTCTCTGCTCTGCAGGGAGCCTGCCAGAGACCCTGCTTCCTCCTCTCTCTCTCTCTGCTTGCCTCTCTGCCCACTTCTGATCTCTCTCTGTCAAATAAATAAAATCTTTAAAAAAAAAAACAAACAGAAATAACTATGAGTAGATCTGTCGTGGCCATGGGTTAGGTGTACTTTGCAAAGGAGGGAAGAGTCAAAGACACAATTTAGGACATTTTTACAACACTACCAACTGTGAGTCAAGTACCTAGACCAAGGGTATACCCTTGGACATGGAGAGGGAAAGACATAGATGAGCAATATTTCAGAAGTAAAATGAAAATACAGAATTAAATGGCTACTTTTGGAAAGAGATGTAGAAACTGAGTGATTTTATAATGCCTTACTTAAGAAATGTGCAGAGTGATGGCTTCATGAAAATAGAAGCCAGAAGGGTCGGGGAAAACAAGGAGAGATATTAGTTCAGTTTAAAGCAACAGTAAAACATGTGGTAGTTGATATTATCAGGTAGTTGATATTTAATTTTTGAGTCTTACTGAAAAATTGAGTTGAGAGAGATTGACCTGAAAAACACAGGGTTTGTGGCCATAAGATCATAAATGGTAGTTGAATCCATGGAACGAATTTCCTGTATTAATAATTACTTTTGCAACTTTAGCATGTAAAACAAAACTTCTAGTCAGAGCTGCTTATTAAGAACCAATATCAACACAACTGTTGATGACATAAAACAAAGAAACTTGAATTTTCAGTTAGCCTTTGATGAATATATTATTTCTTAAAAATTTGTAAAGATTTTATGTATTCAAGAGAGAGAATGAGTAAGTGGGAGGGAAAGGGAGAAAAAATCTGAAGCAAACTCCACACTGAGTGCAGAGCCCAATGCAAGGCTCAATTGCACAACCAGGAGATCATGACCTGAGCTGAAACCAAAACACACACACACACACACACACACACACACACACACACACACCTTCTTTATCCATTCATCAATGGACATTTGGGCTCTCTTCATAATTTGGCTCTTGCTACGTTGCTATAAACATCAGAATGCATGTATCTCTTTGAATCAATATTTTTGTATCCTTTGGGTAAATTCTTAGTAGGGCATTTGCTATATCATAGGGTAGTTCTATTTTTAATTTTTTAAGGAACCTCCATGCTATTTTAGAGTGGCTGCACTAGTTGCACTAGTTTGCTTTCTTACCAACAGTGTGAGAGGATTCCCCATTATCCACATTCTCTCCAACATCTGTTGTTTCCTGTGTTGTTTATTTTAGTCATTTAGACAGGTATGAGGTGATATCTCATTGTAGTTTTGATTTGTATTTCCCTGATGATGAAGAGATGTTGAACATCTCTCCTTGTGTTTCTTAGCCATCTGGAGGTCTTCTTTGGAAAAATGTCCATTCATGTCTTCTGCCCATTTCTTTCTTTTTTTTTTTTTTAATTTATTTGACAGACAGAGACCACAAGTAGGCAGAGAGGCGGGCAGAGAGAGAGGAAGAAGCAGGCTCCCTGCTGAGCAGAGAGCCCGATGCGGGGCTCGATCCCAGGACCCTGAGATCATGACCTGACCCGAAGGCAGAGGCTTTAATCCACTGAGCCACCCAGGCACCCCTCTTCTGCCCATTTCTTAACTGAATTATTTGGGTTTGGGTTTTATATTTGGGTTTTATAAAGTCTTTATAGATTTTGGATACTAACCCTTTATCAGATACATTGTTTTCAAATATCTTCTGCCATCCCATAGGCTGCCTTTTAGTTTTGTTGGTTGTTCCTTTGCTGTGCAGAAGCTTTTTGTCTTGATGAAGTCCCAATAATTCATTTGTGCTTTTGTTTACCTTCTTTCTGGAGACATACCTAGTAAGAAGTTCCTATGACTGATGTCAAGGAGGTTGTTGCCTGTGTTCTTCTCTAGGATTTTGATGGTTTCCTGTCTTATATTTAGGTTTTTCATCCATTTTGAATTTATTTTTGTCTGTGTTGTAAGAAAGTGATATAGTTTCATTCTTCTGCATGTTGCTATTCAGTTTTCCCAAAACCATTTGTTGAAGAGACTTTTCCATTGGATATTTTTTCCTGCTTTGTTGAAGATTAGTTGACCATATAGTTGTGGGTCCACTAAAGGGTTTTCTATTCTGTTCCATTCATCTATGTGTAGTGTTTTTGTGCCAGTACTATACTGTCTTGATGACTACAGCTTTGTAATAGAGCTTGAAGTCTGGAATTGTGATGCCTCCAGTTTTGTTTTTCTTTTTCATGATTGCTTTGGCCATTTGGGGTCTTTTGTGGTTTAATGCAAATTTTAGGATTGTACTAGCTCTGTAAAAAAATGTTGGTGATATTTTGATAAGAATTGCATTAAGTGTATAGATTGCTTATTGTAGTATAGACACTTTAACAATATTTGTTCTTCTAATCCATGAGCATTGAATGTTTTTCCATTTCCTTGCATCTTTTTCAGTTTCTCTCATGAGTGTTCTATAGTTTTCAGAGTACAGATCCTTTACCTCTTTGGTTAGGTTTATTCCTAGGTATCTAATGGTTTTTGGTGCAGTTGTAAATGGTACCAATTCCTTGATTTCTCTTTCTGCCACTTCATTATTAGTATGTTGAAATGCAACAGATTTCTTCACATTGATTTTATATCCTGCAACTTTGCTGAATTCATGTATTAGTTCTAGCTATTTTTTAGTGCAACTTTAGGATGGAATGTTCTGAATATATTAAATCCATCTGGTCCAGTGTGTCATGTAAAGTCATTGTTTCCCTGTTGGTTTTCTGCTTAGACGATCTGTGCATTGTTGTAAGTGGGGTGTTAAAGTCCCCTCCTATTATTGTGTTATTATCAATATCATGTTTCCTATTAAGTGTTTTATATATTTGAATGTTCCCAAGTTGGGGGCATAAATATTTACAATTCTTAGCTCTTCTTGTTGGATAGATCACTTTTTTTATGATGTAGTGTTCTTCTTCATCTCTTGTTACAGTCCTTGGTTTAAAAACCTAGTTTATCTGATATAATTATTGTTACTCCAGCATTTTGGGGAGGTCCCTTTCATGATAAGTTGTTCTCCACCCCTCCCTTTCTATCTACTGGTGTTAAGTCTAAGATTATTCTTGTCCTTGTTCTTTCTTTTGGGTTGAATTTCATCTTGGCATTTTGTCTAAGCTCTCTGTCTTGTCTGTATTAAGAAAGATTGCTATTTTTCCTACTCCTGAGAGTAATGGCTTCATAAAGAAGAGGTCATATATTGTCCAGGGCCTGGCAATTCAGGAAGTGTCTCTGCTGGATGCTGTGTGCACTCTGTTGTTGTGTTTTGGCTATTCTTTCCCACAAGTCAGTTTTCTGAAGAGTTTCTCCTTGCCTGTCATGGGAAGTGTTTGGACTTTGGCCAGAGTATGGTGAGTGTTAATTAGATGTACTCTTATCTGCTTGTTAAAAGAGACAAAGGAGACCTGATGATATTTCTACTAAAGCTTCATGAAACTTTGCAGAACTCTGTGGTCAGTAGATGTGGGTGCTGGTCTTCTGGTGAAGGGGCCCACTGCACTGGTTCTCAGTCACACTTGCCTGAGAAAAGCAGCACCACAGAGTGCAGAGGGGCAGGGCTTGGTGTAAGTGATTTAGGCCGCCAGCATTGGTGCTGTATTGCTCACTGAAATTAGTATATACTGAGGGGAAGGGAGGGAATTGGTGCCCACCAAGCTCTTTTGTCCCTGGAGGGGCAATGCCACCTCTCCCAGAGGCACTCCAAGAAGGGGGAACAATCTCTCCCAGTGTATCCCAGGGGATCCTCGGATCATGTTGTCTGCTCCTGGACTCTCTGCCCTCCTCCTCCATAGGAGCACTGTAGCACACATGGATCTCCACATTGGCCATACAACAGACCTCTAAAATTCCCATCTTTGAGCCCCACTTGTAAAAATTCATGCATTTCAGCCCGTGTTATTTTCCCAGCCAATGACTTTAGGGAAGTGTTTTCCTTGTGCAATCTCCTATACACTCCTTTCTCTCTCTTCCTCTCTCCCTCTTCTCTTTGTAACCAGGACTTCCTTTTCTCTACAACATCTGTGATCTATTTCTCCCCCAAATCACGTCTCCACACCTCTTACCTTCCATTATATGGCCTCTTCTCCCCCTCTACTTGTACAATTTGTTCTGTCCTTGGATTGATTTCTTGGATATTCAGAATGATTTGATATTTATCTAGCTGAGTTCAAGGGTCCAGGCAAGCCTAGGGTTCTCCTACTACTCTGTCATCTTAGCCCCTGTGATCTAGTCTATCTTAAAAGATTAAAAAGTATTTAAGGATTATTAGAAAAATTAATATTTACCTTTATATAATGCATATCTGCAATTTTTAAAATTTCCTGTTAAATTATTATTATTCCTTATCATTTAATATCATTAATCCTCTTAAACTTCCCAGTAACATTAAACATGATCCCCACACCATGAGACTTACCATGGGAAAGATGACTTTGGTGCCATGTGATATGTAGGTAACATTAGTTACCAGTTACAACTTCAACATGGGCATTTTGTTCTTGGCATTTCTCAACTCTTAGAAATCCAAGGTATTTGTAATTTCATTTTCTGACTTTTAATTTTATTTTCCTTCTCACACCCCAGTAATTTTTTTTTCCTTTCATTTAATTGCCATATGCTAGTTTTTGAGAAGAGATGTAACCCAGACTGGTTAGAAGTCCGTTCTGGCACTCCCGAGCTATGTGAATGATGTTGGACTAGGTACAGAACCTCTACAAGACTCATTTTCATCATCTGTACACTGTAAGCTTGTTTTGGCATACTGTAAGCTTGTTTTGAGGTTTGGATGAGATAGTATAAGGAAGGTCCTTGACTTCATAGTTGACATATAGGCTTTCAAAATTTACAGTGTTTAAGATACTTCAACTGACTGATCAGCTTCAAACTTTAAGGCTATACTTGCACTTTAAAATTGGAATCTATAGGCTCCTTTTTTCTTATAGATGCAATAAATAACTACAAACATTTATATGTGATTATTATGATTTACCTGTAATGTCTTATTTAATCTTTAAACAATTCTATGAGGGAAGTTACAATAATAGGCCAGTCTTACAGATAAGGAAACTGAGGCACAGACTGGTTAAATAACTGGCCCAAGGTTATACTTCTGACAAGTACCAGAGTTTGGATTCAAAGGCAAGCCATCAAATTGAGACTTTTCCCATTTTTAAAATTTTTTTTCTTTATTACCCAAAGCTTGGGGGGGGGGAATGGAGCAGCAATTTTCTATTTTATAATCAGTAGTAGGCTGAGTTTAAAAAAAAAAAGGCCTTAGAGAGGAAGAACAAAGGTGAAATTGAGGAAATGTTGACATAAAAGGAAACAAAGAAGGGAGAGGTGATGGAGAAAGACAAGAGATCCCAATATTCATCCAAATTCTCAGTTTGGAGAGTTCTTCATTGCAATCAAGAAGATAATGAAAACTGAAGACAGAAGAAAGTCATTCACTTTAAAACTGAAAACAAACATACAACAACAACAAATTGGATTTAAACTTTCAACAATGGATTTTTTAGCTAGATAAATCAATATCAGAGTAATATTCCCAACTTGCCCATAAAGCTTCATTATTGAATTAGGAACAAGGTCACCAGATTCTTGTTCCTGCTGTTAGCTTATCACACAGGGGCAATCAATTGTTCCAAGAAGCAAGGTGGCAGAAACTATCTAAGAGAAGATCATACCAGTGGGAGAGAAACAATAGTGCAAAGAACCCCAAGGCCGAGAGGATGGGAGTGCTAACATGCAAATGAGCTCAGAACAGTGCTTACTAGATATATCAGCAGTCTCCAGCATGGTTTTCATCCTGAATGGGTTGCTACGGATGATCACCTGAGAGATGTCCTTTTTATAACTGCAGGGAATACCTAACTCCCCACCTCTGCTTCCTTTACGGCATAGATATAATCATCTTAAAGAAAAACCAAGCAAGAAAGGAAAGAAAAATATGTTCTTAAAATTTTCATAGCATCCTGCCATTTCCTTTATAGAGTGAGCAAGGTAGCTGAGATAATTTCTAAGGTTCTTTAAAGTTCTGTTGCTCAATGAAAACTTGAAGAATGAGTGACGTTCTAGATATCTCTCATAAGGGAAAAAATAAATTTTTAGGAAATATATTTAAACAACAAAGATGTTTTTGTGATCTGTACCATTGAGAATTTGGAAACCATTAAGGTAACGATGAAAAAATGTTGAATAATCTATAAGATATCCATATTATAAAGTGTTATGTAGCCATTATTTAAAATTCAACTATGATTATGAAGAGCTTATATAACACAAACAAAGGTTTGAATTAAAATAAATGGCACTATATATATGTATATCAAATGATCACTTATAATGTAAATTTATACAATGTTTTATGTCAATTACATCTCAATTAAGCTAGGGAAAATTAATGAGAAAAGATTTAAAATTTTATGTACAATATCATCACAATCAAATGATTGAAAATGTATAGCAAAAATGATTGGCTAGAAATACACAATCTGTTACAACTGGTTTTCAGTGGGTGATAGAAATATGCATGCTTATTTTTTCCCTGTTCTTCTAATTTCTGATTTTATATGAGTGTTATTTTTATAGAAGTTAAAAATAAAATAAATTTTATTATCACCTATATATATTTGGGGATTTTTTTTTCTTCCAAATATTTTACCTGTTTTATACTGCAGCCAGCACTGGGTTACAGAGAACAAGCAGATTTTGGCCCTGGTGACCACAAGTTACACATACTAGAAGCCTTATCTAGGAAATGATCTTATGGATAATCATGTTACTCAGTGGGACACAGAGCTACTTATTGTGATAGAGTTCCCAGAGGTCACCTCCCATCTGCTTCTCTCACTCTGTGAAAACTTATTCATTTGTTAATTGCAAGATTCCTATTGATGCAATCTGAAATCATTTTACCAGACATTACACATCCTTCATGACAGTAAACTGTTCTGAGGATATTTTTTCTCTCACTATAATGTAAGCTGTATCAATTTTTAGCCAGTAACACTATACAAATTCATTAGTGCCACATTTTGCCTTTATGTAAGCAAATATGCAAATATACAAAGTAATGTTTGTTTGTTTTCCCATAAACTTGTTTTCATTTTTGAAAAGCTACTTCTGGCCTCATGAGAGAAAGGCACAAAGCAAAACCTAAATTTTGTCACCATTCAGACCTTTGAAGAACTTTCAAACCATCAACTTTCCAATGGTTTGAGAAATACTAATGAATTTCAATAGAAGGAAAATACCATCAATCACTAATTTGCTAGTTTTGTTAGCCAACTCCTTTTGCCCTCTAGAGAGCAAGAAAAATGACTCCAAGAGGAATAGGGAGATGTGAATACATAACTTCCAGTCTCAAAACCACATTCTCTGGCAGCCATTGTGGGGTTTGTTCTAAATCCTATGCACCACCAATCTCTATCTTGGAAAATCCTGCCTAGCATCAATCAAGCAACAGGAGATGGTCTCTGTTTGCCTTTGCAGAGCTTTGAGAAAGATCAAGCATCCTAACAGTGCACTGCTTCTGCCCACATTGAGAGGCCTTCTCAGACTTAGTGAAGGCTGAAATCATTTGCCAAGAAAAGCCTTCAGGGTTCAATTAAGAGCAATGTTGGAAAATACTTAACAAAAACCAATCTCCCAAACCAGCACAGAATGTGAAAATTCTGGACACTGTGGGCAATATAATTTGCCAGATCCTTGTGATTATGTTTGGTGTATAATTGGGACTTCTTCACCAAAAAAGTCTGGCCCTCTGTTGAAGTAGGAAGGTGTACAAGACTCTAAGGTCCACCCCAAATAACCCAGGTTACAAAAGAACAAGAATACTTTTAAAAAGAAATAAATTCCTACTGAACCAATATTCCCAAACCTACAACTTTCAGACACAAGTTCAGGAATATTTACCTTTGGGATAATCTCTTTATATATATATTTTAAAAAACCAGACTTGGATTAACTAAAAAGCAAGCATCTTGAAATCATAAAATATTAGAACTGGAAGTAAGCTTAAATATTATTTAATCCAACTTCTTTATTTTCTTTATTTTCTTATGAAGCCACTGAGACCTAATGAGACCTAATGAGTTTTAATGACTGATTTAATACAATACAGCTTATCAGGGTCTGAGCCATGGAAATAATATCGCATATACAAATATAACTTTAGGATTTTCAGGCACTTTTTCATCAAATGGCTCATTTTATCCTTAGCTATCTCAAAGCAAGGTGGCAGTGAATAATCAGTGGGTCAGTTTCTGTATTTCTGACACTCTTTCAAGCAAAATGACATGTCACTTTGGAGGAGAAAAAAGTTCAAAACTGAAAAATGTTCCTCTCAATTCAATTTTGTTGGTACATTTATAATGTCAGGAGATCCTATTTCTTATTTGTGTTCTGTCTCAGAATTATACCAGGTTGGATAGCCACCTAACAGTGAACTCGGCTAAAGTAGGAGAGATTCAAATTTTGAAAGGGAAAAACCTTATAATTTTTATTAATTGAAGAACAAAAGAATTCTTTCCTTTATTTTTTTTAAAGATTTTATTTATTTACTTGGCAGAGAGAGAGGCAGTACATAAGCAGGGGGAGGAGCAGGCAGAGAGAGAGGGAGAAGCAGGCTCCCCACTGAGCAGGGAGACAGATCAGGACCCTGGGATCATGATCTGAACTGAAGGCAGACGCTTAACCAACTGAGCCATCCAGGCACCCCTAAAATTCTTTCCTATTTTAGAGTTAGGCAGACACTCATCTCTTGCATAGTCTTTTCTGACATTGGGGATAAGAACTACTTGAACTTGAGCATCCCTCAGTTCCTGGAAGTTAAGATTCATTGGCTGTCTGGGGTGCCTGGGTGGCTCTGTGGGTTAAGCCTCTGCCTTCGGCCCAGGTCATGATCTCAGGGTCCTGGGATTGAGCTCCGCATTGGGCTCTCTGCTCAGCAGGGAGCCTGCTTCCCCCTCTCTGCCTGCCTCTCCACCTACTTGTGATCTCTCTCTCTCTCTCTGTCAAATAAATAAATAAAATCTTAAAAAAAAAAAAAAGATTCATTGGCTGTATTTTCTTCAGTTCAATAGGAAAGTCTTTATTTTTAGGCTTTATACTTCTCAGAAATATTTTGATTCTGAAATTCATTAAAAATCTCAATTCACCTGAAAGTTGACTAGAGTATTCATGATATTATCTATCAAGTGCAGAAATTAAATTAGGCCTAGCCTGAGACTCATTCTTTTTTTTTTTTAAGATTTTTATTTATTTGATAGAGAGATCACAAGTAGGCAGAGAGGCAGGCAGAGAGAGAGGGGGAAGCAGGCTCTCTGCTGAGCAGAGCCTGATGTGGGGCTGGATCCCAGGACCCTGGGATCATGACCTGAGCCGAAGGCAGAGGCTTAACCCACTGAGCCACCCAGGCACCCCTAGCCTGAGACTCATTCTAAGTACAATTAATGTGACTTCCATTCCTTTTCCATTTCCTCTCTAAGGACTGCTGTGGAAAGCAAGACTACATTAATGCCTAAATAAACAGAAGCTTTCTTCATTCATTCCACTTTAAAACATCATAGTTTTAGAATGTATTGATTAAAAACATGTTTTAAGTGATGTCCTTAACTCTTTCCCAAATAAAATAATAACATTCTCCAATGCCTGGTTAAACTCTTTTCTTCCAAAAGCTACTACCTAAACAGTCAGACTTGCATAAACCAACAATTCTGTGCTTTACATAGAAAGAGAATAGAAGTACACTGAGTCAAATTTGAATAACCAGAGAAGTTTAATGAAATTAGATACAGATGTGAGATTGCAAACATTCATGTTGCTCAAATCAGTCATGATGTACTGTGTGGCATTCAACTTCCTTAATTTGGGCAGTTTTGTTATCATCAATCATTGTTAAATTGTGTGAGGTATAATTGGTCCATGGATCACAATACTATCAGTTGTCTCATTTGGCCTCTGTGCCTTCAAATATACTTCACAAGAGATAATGATAAAGGGTATATATAGGCTGAAGGGCACTAAACAAAACCTTTACTTTTCACGCCAAGATCACCAGTCATGAAAAGCTTTTCAATTTGATTTTAATGTCCAGTAGATAAACAGAGAATTTTTTGTTTGGGGTTTTTTATAGTCTTTAAACTTTTTAAGGAAAATAATGGGCCTTTATTACATTTCTAAATTGCAATGTCGGTGCTTCTACGTAAGCTAAATAAGTCTGTCCACATCCAAATAATAATAATAATCCATAGAAAATACCAAAATCTATGTTTTTCTCCTCTCAAATTTATACCTGGGTCAAACTAAAATATTGAATCCTGAGTCAATTTATCTAGAAAAGAATCTCTAAAAGTATATCAACTGCATTCCCATTTTATTCTTCCAGTCAAGCTTGACTCAAGGCATTTTGAACAGTCTAGCTGATTACCATTTCCACATGACAGATGTGGTATCATTCTCTTTTCTGCATTTCTTCCTTTCACATTTCATAGTCTGTGACTATTCTTTTAAATATCTCTAATACATAGTATTGTCAAGGGCAAAAAAAGAAAAAGAATACAAGGAGTCTCATGGTTGTGTTTTTACACTCTTACCTGATCTTCATTTTTGTATATATGTAGTCCTTTAGACTTCAATTACAGTCAGCATTACATGTCCTGACCCCTCTATTAATAATATACTGCCTAACATTAGAAATATTTTCAATTAAAAAATCTAGTATTGGATAAAAATTAATGAAGAAAGATAAATTTCCTGTTGCATTGACTTGGACTAAAAAGATTTCCAAATTCAAAATCTAATATTGAAGAAAAATTAATGAAAGGAGAGATTTAAACTCCTACTGAATATGAAGCTAGAATATTAGGTGAACTGTGCAACTTGCTCAAGAACAAGTCTTAACTACTATCACTTTTAATTTATATAAGTGCTTGAACACTCCATTTTTAAAGGAGTCTAACTTTAAAAATAAAGTGAGGGGCAATTAAAAGCAACTTAAGAGTTTACTTAAGTTTCTCCAAGTGTTTCCAAAGAGAATTCCACTCATAATATACAGCAAAAATATCTCTAAAAGTTTTCTTCATCCCCTTTTCTCTCAATGTTCCACATTGAACAAATTCCTGCCCTAATTTTCTTTATTCCTTCTACGAAATATCCACAACCACAAACTCTCCTTCAAAATGCAACAGTCCACACTTTTTCCTTTTGGCCTTTACATCTCTATTCTTTTCTCTGATAAACAAGATGCTATACACAGTAAAGGAAGGGCTGGTACAAGTTTAACTTCTAAATATCTTGTAAGACAATGCCTGAATTCCTTACCAAGTCAGTCCAAAGAAGACATTCTACTGCCTTTTGAGACAAACTCTCATTCAACTTTTCTATTTGGGTCCCCACAATTCTATGGAAATTCAAACCAAGCAATTTCAACTCACACTACTGGCACTGACTGTCTAAGGCTTGGATTTCAGGGTTTCAAAAAACAAGGCTTTGGTGCCAGCTTGTCCCATGGCCGGAAGAAAAGCAAATGAAGCCACAGAGACGTGCCAGTTTTAATTCAATTTCCGGCTCAGCAACCCAACCCTGGTATGAAAATAAAACCCAAAACCCAATTCTCTCCTGTAGTAACCAACAAAAAATGTCCTCTCCCCCATTCCCCCACCCCAAAAAAAGAAGCCTTCAGAATTCTTTCAAACCCAACTGGTCAATGTAATCAACTTCTCAGAAGGAGTGCTGTGAATCACTTGTGTCTTTTCAGGGCTAGACAGCATGGCAGGGACACATAACCTCAGTGGCAAAGTTATGTGTGGGTATAGAAGAGAACAAAGGTAACTGAGCTTTGGCTTGGAATATAAAACTCTAATCCCAAAGACAGAATTTGTACCTAATTGAATCTAACAGCTTTAGCAGGGCCTTTTGGGTAGAAAGCATGCACTGCTACCCTGTGCCTCCATAATTGATTTAACATGCATTGGGATGGGCTCTAAAAGTCCTGAATCCTGAACTTAGTCTGGTTAACCAAAACAGAAACACCAACACAGGATGCAACGCAATACTGTCAAGTCCAAAATATACAGTACATAGGAAAAATTAAGGAAAGACAATAAAGGATTTATTATGCCTTTGGGGCAGGATAAAAGATGTGTGCTAATTTCCAAATAACAGGGTCTTTTCATTTTATGTGCAAATATTTTCTTAACAAAAATTCCAAGAACTAAACTAACTTTGCATTACAGTGACTTCTTATGTGAAGTGTATTTACAGGAGGAAACAAGGAGATAGCATATAATTGGAAAAGAATGGTTATTTAAGATGAGCTCTGACAAATACATTTGACCTATTTATTAGTCAAAGACATTGATGTGGTAAATGTTCACAAGTCTCAGGACTCCATCCTGCTGAGAATGTTGCCATATCCTTTTAATTTCAGATACATATTTCAGAATATTCCTTATTTAACTCCCATTAACTCCTGTTCTAAGCATTATACAGGCAAAGAGCAAGAATTTCCCAAGAACCTAACTTGTAACTATTTTTATTCTATGCTCATAAAAAATGAGCCAGCTGATTTTTTTGACTGATATAAGCAAAATAATGGAAACTTTTAGAAACTCAGAATCAGTGCAAAAGAATATATGCCAATTAATCTCCTTAGTTAATCTATCATTCTTTTTTGTGCTCATCAAAGTATCCTTGTCCCAAAAGCTTTAAGATAATGTATCATCCTTCATTTAAAAATATGTATGTATGTGCAAATTTATTATCTATATGTAACATATACTTGTGCAACACTTGTAGTAATCCCTTTATTTTCTTATTAATGCTAAGGTATTTTAAAGAATCCCAGATGTGTCATTTCATCCTAATATATTTCAGTCTTCATCTCTATAAGTTAAGAAAGATGGTGACAACACTCTCTCTCTTAAAAACTTTAACAATAAAATATTTTAAACAAATGGAAAAAAATAAGAACAGACACTGATGTAGCCAACAGGAAGATAACATAGATGTCAATAATTGAGCTTGTTAGCTTCAGTTAGTTTTTTCTCCCAAAAGTAAATTATTGCAAATACAGTCAAATTCCCCATTTTTTTATCAGTTTTCCAAGTTAATACTGAGTCTTAACCAAAATATTTAAATCCACACCAAACTTTCATGTAACTTCTACAGTTGTTTTTACTTTAATTAGACTTTCAAAACCTCTCCTACTTATGATCTTTGCTATTGGGTCACTTCTAGAAATATCTTGTGAAAAAACTAGACTGTTCCATCAGGCTTAGTTTTAATTTATTAACATTTTGCCTAAATGTTTTAGGTTAAGCTTTGTGGTTTATCCCAAGATTGAAAAAAAACATAATCTTTCTGCTAGAGATAAGTGATGACCTTAATTAATCATAACATTAATCTACAAAGACTATCACCATAACTTTTTTTTTTCATAAAATATTTAGATAAATGTGGGGCACCTGGGTGGTTCAGTTAGATGAGTTTCTGACTCTTGGTTTCAGCTCAGGTCATGAACTTGGGGTTGTGGGATCCAGTCCCCAGTGGAACTCTGTGCTCAATGGTGGAATCTGCTTGAGATTCTCTCTCTCCCTTTGCCCTTCCTCCTGCTCATATGTTCTCTCTCTTTCTTTCTCTCTCTCTCTCTCTCCATCAAATAAATAATTTTTTTTTAAGAACTAGATAAATGGAATTGATCTTGCCAGGAACTGAGTGTAAACTGAGACAAACTAAATACATCTAATTTATTTAATGAGGGGATATACACCAAATCTGAAAGACTTACCTAGAATATGGAAATGATTTAAATAAACCTACTTCAAGCTAATAAACGGGATAAGATTGTTTCCTCATCTATATTTTCTTCTACCTAGTGTATCTCCTTGTATATATAATTTTTTAATCTATAGGCCCTCAATTATTGTATAAGGAATAATGAGAGGGGGATGGGATGAGAAAAGAGAAAAAGAGGAATACATCTTGAGATGCAAGTTACCTAGGAATTTAAGATTTTCAACTTAAATACTAATTTTTCTCTATGACTGTGGCATGATATTTGCATTTAATTTTCTCAATTAAAGTTGTGTAAAAAGCAACCAAGTATGAATCTATAATCTCTCAAAATGATGAGCAGGAGGTTGACCAAAAAAGTGTTTTGACAGCAAAGAATACAGCCAAATGATAAAATCATAAATAATTTAGAATTTTGTTTTTGTTTTGTTTTCCTTTTCTTTTCACTAAGCTGCCATTTGTCTGCTTAATTGTCATTTGTTTTTTTGTTTTTAGTGCTGTATAAGCTGTATATTCTCTTGCTGTTGTTGAAGTATAGTTGATAGTCAATATTATATTAGTTTCAGGTATACAACACAGTAATTCAGCAATCAAATACATTACAAAATGATCATTACAGTAAGTCTAGTTACCATCTGTCACCATAAAAAGCTGACTCTATTCCCCATGCTATACTTTTATATCCCTGTGACTTATTTATTTTATAACTGAAGTTTGTTCCTCTCAATCCCCTTCACCTATTTCTCCCATCCATCTCTTTCCCTCTAGCAACCACCAATTTGTTCTCTGTATTTATGAGTCTGTTTCTGTTTTGATTTGTTTGTTTATTTGGGTTTTTTTTTTTTTTTAGATTCTACATATAACTGAGATAGTATGGTATTTGTCTTTCTCTGATTTATTTCACCTATCCCAATACCCTCTAGGATCATCTATATTGTTACAAATAGCAAGATTTCATTTTTTTATGACTGAATAATAGTCCATTATACATCTTCATTATCTATTCATCTATTTAGGTGGTTTCCATGTCTTGGCTGTTGTAAATAATGCTGCAGTAAACATAGGAATGCATGTATTTTTTCAAATTAGTGTTTTCATTTCTTTGGATAAACATGCAAAAGTATAATTGCTGGATCATATGGTATTTGTATTTTTTTTTTTTTTTGAGGAACCTCTATACTGTTTTCCCTAGTGGCTGTACCAATTTGCATTCCCACTAACAGTGCACAAGGTTTTCCTTTTCTCCACATTCTTGCCAACACTTGTTAATTTTTCTTTTTGATAACAGCCATTCTGATAGCTATGAGGTGATATCTCATGGTATTTTTGATTTGCATTTCCCTGGTGATTAGTGATGTTCAGTATCTTTTCATGTGTCTGTTGGCCATCTATATATCTTTGGGAAAATGTCTATTCAGATTCTCTGCCCACTTTTTAATCAAGTTGTTTGTTTCTATGGCATTGAGTTATATGAGTTCTTCATATATTTTGAGTATTAACACCTTATCAGGTATATCATTCACAAGTACATTCTCCCATTCAGTAGATTGTCTTTTCATTTTGAAGTTTCTTTTACTGTACAAAAGCTTTTTAGCTTGATATAGTCTCAGTTGCTTATTTTTTTTAAAGATTTTATTTATTTATTTGACAGACAGAGATCACAAGTAGGCTGAGAGGCAGGCAGAGAGAGAAAGAGGAGGAAGCAGGCTCCCTGCTGAGCAGAGAGCCCAATTCGGGGCTCGATCCCAGGATCCTGGGATCATGACCTGAGCCGAAGGCAGAGGCTTTAACCCACTGAGCCACCCAGGCGCCCCTCAGTTGCTTATTTTGTTTCTGTTGCCCTTGCCTGAGGAGACAGATCCAAAAAAAATATTGCTAAGACCAGTGTCCAAGAGTTTACTGCTTATCTTTTTTTTTAAGAGTTTTATGGTTTCAGATTTTACATTCAGGTATTTAAGCCATTTTATTTTTGCATATGGTGTAAGAAAGTGTTTTATATAACTGCCCAGTTTTCCCAATAGCATTTTTTTGAAGAGACTGTCTTTTCCCCATTGTACATTTTTGCTTCCTTTGTTATAGATTAACTTACCATATTCCTGTGGGTTTATTTCTGGACTCTTTATTCTGTTCTATTGATCTTTATGTCTGTTTTTGTGCCAATAAACCATACTGTTTTTATTACTATAACTTTGCAGTATAGTTTGAAATCTGGGAGAGTGATACCTCCAGTTTTGTTCTTTCTCAGGATTTCTTTGGCTGTTCAGGATTTTTGTGGTTCCATACAAGTTTTAAGATTATTTGTTCTAGCTCTGTGGAAAATGTTATAGCTATTTTGATAGAGATCGCATTGAATCTTGGATTTCTTTGGATAGTTTAGACATTTTAATTCTTCTAATCCCTGAGCATGGTATATGTATCTTTGTATTTGTTTATGTCATCTTTAATTCCTTTTCTCAGAGTTTTATAGTTTTCAGAGTACAAGTCTATCACCTTTTTGGTTAAATTTACTCCTAGGTATTTTATTATTTTTGTTATAGTTGTAAATAGAATTGTTTTATGAATTTTTCTTTCTGGTACTTTATTGTTAGTGTATAGAAATGTAATAGATTTCAATATATTAATTTTGTAAATAGCCCCTTTACTGAATTTATTTATCTAACTCATTTTTTTATGACAGGAACAAATTATACCTGGTCTACCTACATCCTAAGTGAAAGGTAGAGATTAGTCCAGTTATTTCAGGCACTCATAGAAAAGCAGAGTATTGTGGTAGAGCAGACAGACATTGGTAGATTAAAAAAAACAATATGACCACTAACATGAAAACTCTATGCTCTGAAATTTTCATATGATGTTACAGGCCAGTGGAAGGAGACAGTTATTTTTGAAGAGTGAGGAAAATCTGCAAACCCACCTCTACTTAGCCAGTTAGCCCAGGAAGGATATAGCCTCACCTCTGATATGGCACTCACTGTATCTACTATCACCACATCAGCTACTTCCCTAACTACCAATGATTGATTCCCATAGTTTAACTTCAGTTACCAGAAGGAGGGAGAATCCAAAGATAGCCACAGTTCCAGTAAGGGAGACAACTCTTTCTAATTGCCTGAGCTTTCTCTCTACCTAGTCATATATTCTGCTAATTTGGGCACTACATTGCAAAAAAGGCTACAGTTCTGCATGTGTAGCCCACTAAATGTTCTTTTCTTGGTATTCAGAAGTTAAGCTGAAGGCATACTGTGCTATTCTTTTTTTTTTTTTTAAGATTTTATTTATTTATTTGACAGGGACAGATCACAAGTAGGCAGAGAGGCAGGCAGAGAGAGAGAGAGAGAGAGGGAAGCAGGCTCCCTGCTAAGCAGAGAGCCGGATGCGGGACTCGATCCCAGGACCCTGAGATCATGACCCGAGCCGAAGGCAGCGGCTTAACCCACTGAGCCACCCAGGTGCCCCCATACTGTGCTATTCTAAGTCATCTAAATATTCCTAAGTCTGGTCTCCTTCCTCCACATAACAAACCCCACAGTTTTTTTTTTTTATCTTCAACCAGTCATCTTGATGAAAGAGTATTCAGGATAAAGAGATTTCATCAGATTTTACCTGATACTATAATGAGCTTTATTTTTAGAATTTTAAAATGTACCCAATTAAAAATTGATGAATGCTTCATAATTTTATTTTTACAATTTGCAATATTCTACAGGAGAAAAAGTAACCAAAGAGGAAATCAGAATGGGTGTTTTGATAATAAGTCCCCCACTAACTAGTCTTTGTATCTCTAGGTTTCAGGCTTATTTGCAAAATGAAAGGACTGGAACTACATGACCTACAAATTATTTTTATTATCTTTTGATTTGAAAGAGTTACATTCATACTTCATGATATAATCTTCATGTCCCTTTTCATATGTATGCTATAGTCTTTTTACCTAACAAGTGTCTGTCCACTTCAGTCCATCTCCACTTCCTCCCTCCTACTCCAACATCATCTCTGATCTGCTTTCTAGTGGTTCTTTATCCCTTAATTCTTGTCTCCTCCCAATCCAACCCAAATAAGCAAGTGATATTAAAGCAGAGTTTTGATTATGTTAAACTTCAGTTTAAATGCCTTCAATGACTTCCAACTGCATTTATAATAAAATGCCCTACAAGACAACCTGCAAGGCCTTACATGACAACCCCAGGCCACCACTCCAGTCTCACTTCTCCCTGCCATTCTTTCCCCCTACCACAGCACTCCAAATACATGGGTCTCATTTGATTTCAAGAATTCACTGAACTCTTTCTTATTTCTAGAATATTGCCTATGCCCTTTCCTCTGCCTGACTTACTTTTTCCACAGTCTCCATGTAATCATCTTTTTATTCCTTGAGTTTCAGCTAAAATATTTTCTCAAATATCACTTCCATAGACAAACCTCCCCAAATGTTTCTACAAATATCATTGCTCCTTTCTACTATTGATTTCTGTCTCAGCACTTATCTCCTTTATTGACCTAATCAACATTTACTTATTTATTTATTTATTTATTGGATTTTAGTTTGGCCTTTCCATCCCCAGATTGTCTTTCTGTGTATGTCTGTCCTGTTCAGGATGATATCCCTCAATGCCTAACATGGTGTCTAGTACATAGAAGACATTCAGTAAATATTTACTGAATGAGCAACTGAAACCAGGGTTGAGTTGGAACCTCTTCTCTGTTTCACTCCATGTATTATCTGTGCAGTGTGTATCATGACTTAGGTTCCTTAATACACAGAAGAAGGATAGTAACCCAAGCTGAGTTAGTGGGAGACATAAAGGAATGTTGATCCTAATGTGGTTGAGGAGCATTGCTTTCCATGCACAAGTGTGGGGCAACTCTGCTCCATGTGTGAGAGCCCAGTCCCATCTGAGCACTTTTCTATGTCTACCACTATGTATCCTGATTTCAGTTTCCTGGAAGAGCCTCAGTCTTCAACTGAAAAGCGTAAAAGAAACAATTACTTCCAAGTCTTCTCTAGCATCTGTCTTTTCTTCAGAAGGGAGAAGATATAGGGGTGGGTTAGATGACTCTCCTCTTTCATAAAGTGCTTTGTAAATGCCTATTACCTAATACAAAAGTTAAGTGAAACAGATTTGACATAAAACAGTGATGACATGAATCCCACCTTCTGCATCCTGTGAAGTTTTCTAGAAACAAGAATACAGCATTTCCCTCCATATTCCTTCATAAAAACAAATCTCAAGCATCAGGCAATCACTTCTCTGGGACAACGTTTGCCCACAACTCCCAAACTCAACACTTTTGATTCCGTCTCAGGGAATCGCTTTTCTTTTTATCATCAGAGTCATTTTTTTTTTATCATCAGGGTCAATTAGGGAGTGAAAATAATTAGCTACTTTAAAAATTGAAATGTGAATATTTTCTTTTATTAACTATATTGAACAGACAACTGCCATCTCATGGCATCCTGTGTCCCTGAAACATTTTTTCACGAGTTTAATTATGAATTGTGTAAAATTTTGTTTATTTTAAATGGATTCTTTATTCCTTGTGGTAGCTTCTGGCAGTTTAAACTCATAATTTCACTTTGTTCAGATGTGACTTCAACAGTGATCTTTCATTCACACTGTTGAAGGAGAAAGTTCCCAATTATCTCAGTGACCTGAATACAATCTTCCCATTCTCATTTAATGGAAGTTGCTCATTAAATATTTGATAAATGAATGAATTAATGAATCACATAAAATATGAACTATCACATTGATAATAACATTCCTATAGAGGATATGGAATTAAAATTATAAAATATTTTTATTAAAAATTCTAGGGTCATAGAGATCACCTATTTTAAATCTACTATTTTTTTACAGAAAAAAAATAAGGACAAAATTGTTAAAGAATTTGACTATTTGATTCCACTTTTACCAACTAAAATTAGAATCCCAGTTGCTGAGACCCTTTTAGTCACACTATACTTTGGGCTTGAGCAGCAGTGGTTCAATGCAAAATTTGATCTAATGCAAAGATCTAAATGTAAAAGAAGTTGCATCAAATAGAACAAACCTAAAGAAATCAATGACTCTTTTGAACATTAGTTTAGAATGCTAACTTGTAAAATATTCAAAATCTTTAGCTATCAATAATTTTTAAAGCTTTCAGACACTTACTAACAGCTAAGGAACAGTAGTATGCATCAGTCGCTGAGTAGAACCACAGAGATAAAGAATTGAATCTCTTTCAATAACTGTAAGAGCTAAAGCATTTAATATTTTTGTATGATTATCTCCAATAACCAAAAGCATAGTAATACATGTGCCTTGGGGTATCTTATGTATAAGTAATACAAACCATGTAACGGATTCAAACAAACTGTCAGTTGTTTAGTTTTAACTTAATTGACTTTTCTACTGTTAAACAATATTCTTTGGGTTCCCACCATCACAAAAAGCTCATGTTTTTTAGATTACATTTTTATTTAAGTTTGGTTAGTTGCATATGGTAAAATTGGTTTCAGGTGTAGAATTTAGTGTTTCATCACTTACATATAACACCCAGTGCTCAACACAAGTTCATTTTGTGTGCTCTTGTTAATTAATTTAGTAACAGTTTGTGACATACATTGCAATTCTTTACTGATCACCCTTTACAGTTCCCCCTTTCTTTGAGGTACCTGGAAGGATTCTTTAGAAGGTAAGAATATGAGCAGAAGAGATGAATGTCACTTCCACGCAGAAGAATTCCACTAATAAAGTTCAGCTGTTAACCCACAGTCTTCAGCTGTTACAGCAATTATGGGCTCCTTGGTCAAAACAATTTGACAAATGCCTCTTCCTTAGAGATGGACATTATATACTAGTATATTAAACATATTCTCTGCAGAGAATATCCCCTCTGCTGAGGGGAAAATACTTTAACATAGCAGTGACTAATTACTTTTCTTGCCTAAAAATTCTTCTTCCTTGGGACTCTCTTTGGCAGTCACAGGGTCATGTTGTAGATATTGAAAATTAATTTAGTAGTTAACTAACCATTTAGTAATTAACTAACCATTACTAAATGGTTACTAAATGGTTAGTTAACCATTACTAAATGGCAGTCACAGGGTCATGTTGTAGATATTGAAAATTAATTTAGTAGTTAACTAACCATTTAGTAATTAACTAACCATTACTAAATGGTTAGTTAACAGCCAAATAAACAAAGGCATAAGTGTTCAGAGGGTAGGTTGTAGGTTGAGCACTAGCCATTGAATGCTTCTGTATGGAAATGACACACATCACTTCCAGTCATATCCTTAATTTCAAGGGTATCCTTCCAGGTACCTCCATGTAGAGGGAAATTTGATATCAGTGCCTGACACAAACTGCTGCCAAAGTCTATTTTTAAAGTATGGTGGGTCAGGGCACATTTTGTGGTACCAGTAACCTAAATGATACTCTTTGAAAACAGAAGTCATTGAAGTTGAAATTAACTGTTGGTATCCAAGTCAGAAGGCAGAAACCACACTAGTAATTTGAGAAGGGAGAATTTAATGTAATGAATTATTAACCAATAGAAAGTGGTTAGCTACTATAAAAGTAGAGGGGATGAAAGAATGCAGGAAGAACAAATACAAAATGGCTTCTAGGGCTGAGGGAGAGTACCCAAAGACAGAAATAAACATCTGGAGGAGAGGGGCAGCTGGGTGGCTCAGTCAGTTAAGCAGCTGCCTTTGGCTCAGTCATGATCCCAGAGTCCTGGGATCAAGCCCCACATCAGGCTCCCTACTCAGCGGGGAGCCTGCTTCTTCCTCTGCCTCTCTCTGTCTCTCTCTCATTAATAAATAAATAGAATTTTTGAAAAAAAAATCTGGAGAAGGACCACTACCCCACCACAAGACGGTAAATCTGACCTTGTTGAAGAAGGTATAACTGTAACCTGTTAGAGAGAGTGGCAATTTGCTAGGATGTTAGTAGGCTGAATTTGGTCTTCAGGAAGCTATCTGCTAAGGGGCCAGAATGATTTGCTGAAGATTGAATATCGCTGGATCTCCCACTGTCAGTCATACCATGAGAGCTAAAACTAAAACACCTCAAAAGGAGAAAGAAAATTCTCTTCCTCTCTATGCTTTGAAGTGTTTCTCCAGCCTGCTCTACTAATAAAACTTAACATTGAACCAACTAGCAATGCAAAAATTTGAGCCCAGCTATAAAAGGACAAAGTGGAGGAAAGAAGTATGAAATTGAGGGGCAATAAATTGATAAGTGGCACAGATAAGGAATGCTTAGAGAGAAAAAAAAAAGAGTCTGCTGATACAGTAACCATGAAGGCACTACAAAAATACAACACATTTCTCAACTCTCTTCTCATCAGAAATACAAGCTTAGCAGAGGGAATAGGAAAAAAAAACAATGCCCACCTTCTAGTTACTTCCTGGAAAGTGCCTATTACATACTTGTCCAGCTTTTGCCTGATGGTACAGCTTCCAATTGGCCTGCATCCATGTGTGGAACTTGCCTCCTCCCTTTTGGGACATGATGGGTCTTGGCATGCCCTCAACTACATGAAGCACTAAAAATAAATAAGGCATCTTGGACATCTTGGACATATTGGACATCTTGGACAAGCGTGTAGTTTGTGAGGCAATCAAGAGTATGGGCCAGGCTACTTGACAAGGTTTATCTCCTACATGAGACCACTCCATCAAGATTAGAAAGGTGGTGGTTTTGTGTAATACATAGAGTGTCAAGGAAACTGAGGAATATATTTAAAAAAATGAATAAGATAAAACTCCAGAAACAGAACTTAATGAAACAGAAATAAGTGATTTACCCGATAAGAAATTCAAAATACTAGTCATAAAGATGCTCTCAGATCAGAAAACCTTGCATTAACAAAGTGAGAAATTCAACAAAAAGGTAAGTACCAAACAAATAACAGAGATAAAGAATACAAGAACAGATGTAAAAATTCAATGGAAGTGTTCAACAGCAGACCACATCAAGTAGAAGAAAGGACCAGTGAGCTGGAAGAAAGGACAGTGGAATTCATTCATTCAGAGGAGCAAAAAGAAGAAAGAATGAAAAAGAGTGAAGACTATTTAAGGGACTTATTGGATACATAAAGCAATCAATATTTGCATTATAGAAATCCCAGAAGGAAGAAGAAAGAGAAATAGGGACAGAGAGCTTTTATGAAGTAATAATGACTGAAAATTTCCCTACCATGGAAAAACAGAGATCCAGATCAGGAAAGCCCAGGTTGCTTAAAGTAACATGAATCAAAAGGGAACCACACCAAGAGAAACATTAAAATTCAGTAGCCAAAAATTAACGACAAGAAGATAATATTGAAAATAGCAAGAGGAAAAAAAGACTTGTTATATACAGGGAAATCTCTATAAAACTATAAACAGATTTTTTTCAGGAGAATCTTTGCAGGCCAGAATAGAGTGGCATGATATATTCCAAGTGCTAAAAGAGAAAGAAAAAAAAAAACAAAACAAAACTGCTATTCCCAAATACTCTATCTGACATAATTGTACTTTAGAATTGAAGAAGAAGTAAAGAGTTTTACAGTTAAAGAGAAGATACAGTTTATCACTACTAGACCAGCTTTACAAAAAATGTTAACGGGACTTCTTCAAACTAAAGCAAAAGGATGCTAATTAGTAACAGGAAACATGAAAGTAAACTCTAGTGTTAAAGGTAAATATACTATAAACAGAATAGTCTAATAGTATAATGGTGGTAGGAAAATCACTTATAACTGCTATAATGGCTGAAAGATAAAAGTCTTAATAAAAAATCATAATGGCAATAACTTGTTGATAGATACACAATGCAAAAAGATGTAAATTGTGACATCAAAAACAAAATCCAAGGGTTGTAAAAATGTACAGCTTTTTTATGTGCTCAAAGTTAAGTTATTTTCCACTTAAAATAATCTATTATAGGGGCACCTGGGTGGCTCAGTGGGTTAAAGCCTCTGCCTTTGGCTCAGGTCATGATCCCAGAATCCTGGGATTAAGCCCTGCATCAGGCTCTCTGCTCAGCGGGGAGCCTGCCTCCTCCTCTCTCTCTGTCTGCCTCTCTGCCTACTTGTTATCTCTGTCAAATAAATAAATTTTTAAAAATAGTCTATTATAAATATGGTTTTTGTAAGTCTCATGGTAGTAAAACAAAAACCTATAGTATATACACAAAAGACAAAGAATAACAAATCAAAGCATACCACTATGGGAAATTATCAAATCACAGAAAAAGAAAGAGAGGAAGAAAGGAATTAAGGAATTAAAAATAATCAGAAACCAGTTAGTCTGTTAATTTAAGTGACAATAGTAAGTCCACAATTACCAATAATTACTTTATATATAATTGTACTAAATTCTTCAATCAAAAGATGTAGAGTGCCTGAATGAATTAAAAAAAAAGTAAGACCTGACAATAAGCCGCCTATGTGAGACTTACCTCAATTTTGCAGACACAGGTAGACTGAAAGTGAACCTTTCAGTCTTTCACTGAAAATGAATCTTTCAAAGTGAATGGAAAAAGATATTCCATGCAAATGGAAACCCCAAAAAAGCAAAGGTAGCTATACTTCTATAAGACAAAATAGACTTTAAGCCAAAAACTCTATATAACAAGAGACAGAGAAGGCCATTATATAATTATAAAGGAATCAACTCATCAAGAGGCTGTAATATTTGTTAATATTTATGCATCAAACATAGGATCTCCTGAATATAAAAAGCAAATATTAACAAATCTGAAAGGAGAAACAGACAACAATACAATAGTGTAGGGGACTTCAGTACTCCACTTTCAATAATAGATAAATCATCGAGACAGAAATTTAGTTAAGTAAACCTTACACTTAAATTATATATTGGACCAGATGGACTTAATGGACATCTTGAGAATATTCCATTCAACAGCAGAATGCACATTCTTATTAGATACATGTTAACATTTTCTAGGATAGATCATATGTTAGGCCACCAAAGCAGACTTAATGAATTTAAGAAGAATGAAATCATATAAAGCATCTTTTCCCACAACAGTGGTATGAAACTAGAAAGCAATTGCATGAAGAAAATGTAAATATTCACAAGTTTCTGGGGATCAAACATGTTACTGAACAACGTATGTCAAAGGAGAAATCAAAAGAGAAATAAAAAAAATATTGAGACAAATGAAAATATAGCATACCAAAACATGTGATGGAACCAAAGGCATTCTGAGAGGGAAGTTTACAATGATAAATGCCTACATCAAGAAACAAGAAAGATTTCAAATAAGCAACTTAACTTTACACCTCAATAAATAACAAACTAGACATAAATGAAGTAGAGACTAAAAAGAAAACAGAAAAGGTCAGTGAAACTAATAGTTGGTTTTTGAAAGAAAAAATATAGATGAAACTTTAGCTAAACTTGCAGGTTCCCTTTTCTCCACATCTTTGCTAACACTTGTGATTTCTTGTTCTTCGATACTAGCCATTCTTTTATTATTATTATTTTTTAACATATAATGCATTATTTGCCCGAGTACACGTCTGTGAATCATCAGGCTTACACAATTCACAGCATTCACCATAGCACATACCCTTTCAATGTCCATAACCCAGCCACCCTCTCCCTACCCTTGTAACCCCCAGGAACCCCCAGTTTGTTTTGTTAGATGAGGAGTCTGTTATTGTTTATCTTCCTCCCAATCCCATCCTGTTTCATTTTTTCCCTTCTTACTCCCCACAACCCCCCACCCTGCCTTCTAACAGATGTGAAGTGATGTGGAATGTGGTTTTGATTTGTACTTCCTTGATGATTAGTGATATTGAGCATCTTTTCATATGTCTGTTGGTCACCTATATGTCTTCCTTGTAAAAATGTATATTCCGGTTTTCCACCAATTTTTTAAAAGGTTTTATTTATTTATTTGAAAAAGAGAGAGAGCAGTGGGGAGGGGCAGAGGGAGAGGAAGAGAGTCTCAGGAAGACTCCACGCTGAATGTGGAGCCTGATGCAAGGCTCAAACTCATAACCTGAGATCATGACCTAAACTGAAACTAAGAGTTAGATGCTTAACCTATTGCACCACCTAGGCACCCCTCCACCATTTTCTTAAATCAGATTTTTTTTGCTGTTGAGTTGTAGGAGTTCTTTATCTATTTTAAATACTAATCCCTTAATGGATGTATGATTTGTAAATATCTTCTCCCATTCAGCAAGTTGCTTTTTCATTTTGTTGATGATTTCCTTTGTCGTGCAAAAGCTTTTTAGTTTAATATAGCCCTAGTTGGCTGTTTCTGTTTTTGTTTGCTTTGCTTTAGGAGTCAGATCCAAAAATTCATCACCAATTCTGTATCAAGGAGTTTTCCATTTATGTTCTTTTCTAGGAGTTTTATGATTTTAGGTCTTGCATTCAAGTCTTTAATCCATTTTGAATTAATTTTTGTGTATGGTGTAGGATAGTAATCTAATTACATTCTTTTGCATGTGGCTGTCCAGTTTTCTAATACTATTTATTGAAGTCACTATTCTTTCATCATTGTATATTCTTGGCTACTTTGTTGCAAATGAATTGACCCTACATTCATGGGCTTATTTCTGGATTATCTATTCTATTTCATTCCTCTATATGTCTGTTTTTATGCTAATATCATACCATTTACATTATTGTAAGTTTGTAATATAGGTGGGAATGTAAACCAGTATAGCCAGTATGAAAAACAGTATGGAGGTTCCTCAAAAAATTAAAACTAGAACTACTATGTGATCCAGCAATTCCATTTCTAGCTATTTATCTGAAAAAAAAACAAAAACACTAATTTGTAAAAATATATGCACTTCCATGTTCATTGAAGCATTATTTACAATAGCCAATATATGGAAACAACCAGAGTGTCCATAGATGAATGAAGAGTTAAAGAATATATATCACAAACCAACACAAACACACACATACACACACTGGAAAACTACTCTGTCACAAGAAAGAATGGGATATTGTCATTTGTGACAACATGGATGGATTTTGCTTGAGGGCATTATATTAAATGAAGTAAGTCAGACAGAGAAAAACAAATGTGATATGATTTTACTTATATGTGGAACCTAAAAAAATTAAAACAAAACAATATAAAACAAAACCAAGCTCATGGATACATAGAACAGATTGCTGGTTGTCAGAGGGGAGGGGGGTAAGTGTTGGTAAGGTTGGTTAAAAGGTACAATTTACAGTTATAGAATAAATAAGTCATGAGAATGTAATGTGCTATGGTGACTATATACAGTCAGTATATAGTTGTGTGTTTGTATATATATAATATATATGTGTGTGTATATATATGTATATATATATATAGGTGTGTATATATATACATATATATATAATACTGTATTGCATATTTGAAAGTTACTAAGACAATAAATCTTAAAAGATCTTACCAGAAGAAAAAAAGACAATTATACTATGATCTCTCTGATATGAGGAATTTGAGAGGCAAGGCAGCTGGCTGTGGAAGGTAGGGAGAGAAAAAATGAAACAAGATGGGACTAGGGAGGGAGACAAACCCATAAGATGCTCTTTATCTCGGGAAACAAACTGAGGGTTGCTGGGGGCACGGGGTAGGGATAGGGTAGCTGGTTACGGACATTGGGAAGAGTATGTGCTATGGTAAGTGCTGTGAATTGTATGAGACTGATGACTCACAGACCTGTAGCCCTGAAGCAAATAATATATTATATGCTAATTTTTTAAAAATGTAACTATGTATGGTAACTGATGGTAACTAAACTTGTCATCATTTCAGTGTACACAAATATTGAATCACTGTTTTACACTTGAAACTAATATACAGCCTTCAATTTAGAATAATTTGTTTTAAGATTTTTTAAATTTTGTGATGGTGTGAAGGCAATACACATTCAGTAGATACTAAACTTCAAATCTTGAATTTTGTCCTCTTCTCAGGCTAGTGATATGTGGTACAATACTGTCTCGTGATGCTGGGCAACTCCCAGTCAGCATATAATCATAAGGGCAAACAATCAGTACACTTACAACCATTCTCTACCCATTCAATCATTTTGTTTCTCTATTTCAGTATTCAATATATTACATGAGGTATTATATATTTTATTATAAAATATGCTTTGTGTTAGATGAATTTGCCCAGCTCTGGGCTAATATTAAATGTTCTGAGCACATTTTAAGTACACTCAGCTAAGCTGTGATGTTGGGTAGGTTAGGTGTATTGAATGTATGTTTAACTTATTAAATTTTCCACTTTTGATGAGCTTATCAGGACGTAACCCTATCATAAGTCACAGAAAATCTGTGATGTTATATGATTACTTAGTTTATTAAGAGAACTATGAAAATAGAAAACTCAGGGAGATTAAAACAAACAAACAAACAAACAAACCTTAAGTAGACTTAAATTCAATATCCTTTCATGATAACAATTCTCCATAAAGTGGGTATAGATAGAACATATCTCAACATAATAAAGTCCACATCTAACATCTTACCAAGAAAAAAGAAGAAAGGATTCAAATAAAATCAGAAATGAAAGAGGTGACATTATAACTGATATCACACAAATATAAGAAATCATAAAATACTACTTTGAATAACTATATGCCAACAAATTAGAAAACCTAGAATAAATCTATAAATTCTGAGAAATACAGAACCTACCAAAACTGAATCAGGAAGAAGTAGAAAATCTGAATAGAGCATTTATTAGTAAGGGGATTAAATCAGTAATCAAAAATCTCTTCCCACAAAAAAAAAAAAAAAAAAAGTCCAGGACCAGAAAGTTTCACTGGTGAATTCCACCAAACATTTATAGATGATTTAATACCAATCCTGTCAAACTCTTTTTAAAAAGTAGAAGATAAAGGAATACTTCCAAATTAATTTATAAGGCCAATGTTATCCTAATATCAAAATTAGACAAAGACAGTACTAAAAAAAGAAAATTACAGGCCAATAGTCCTGATTACCATAGATGCAAGAATGCTAAGCAAAATATTAGTAAATTGAATTCAGCAACACCCTAAGAGGATTATACATCATGATCAAGACAGATTTACTCTAAGGATGCAAGGATGTCTGCAAATCAGTCAAACAGCACTAGCAAAATGAAGGATAAAAATCATAAAATCATTTCAATAAATACAGAAAGTGCATTTGACAAAATTCAATATCCTTTCATGATAACAATTCTCCATAAAGTGGGTATAGATAGAACATATCTCAACATAATAAAGTCCACATCTAACATCTTACTAAATGGTAAAAGCCTGAAAGCTTTCCTTCTAAGATCAGGAACAAGACAAGGATAACCATTCTCACCTTTTACTCAACATAATAATGATAGTCTTTGCCAGAACAATTAGACAAGAAAAAAAGAAAAAAATAATGAAAAGAAAAGTCATCTAAATCAGGAAGAAGTAAAATTGTCTCTATTTGCAGATGTCATATAGCATATATAGAAATATCTAAGAACTCCATCATAAAACTGTTAGAATATACAAATTTAGTAAAGTTGCACAATACAAAATCAATATACAAAAATCAGCTGTGTTTGTATACATTAACAATGAACTGTGTGAAAGAGAAATTAAGTAAACAATCCCATTTATAAGCACCAAAAACAATAAAATGCTTAAAAATAAATTTAACCAAAGAAATGAAGGATCTGCATACTGAAAGTTTTAAGATATCAAAGAAGACACAAATAAGTGAAAAGATAGTCCATGATCATGAATTGGAAGAATTAATATCGTTAAAATGTCCATGCTACCCAAAGCCTTCTATAGACTCATTGCAGTTCCCATGAAACTTTCAATGATATTTCTCACAGAAATGGAAAAAAGAATCCCAAAATTTGTATGGAATCACAAAAACCCCTAAATAGCCAAAGCAATCCTGCATAAGAAGAACAAAGCTGGAACATTACACTTCCTTGCAAACTAACAAACAAAACAAAAACCAAAACAACCACACATAATGTGGTACTGGCATAAAAGTGGACTCATGGACTGATCAATGGAACACTACAGAGAGCCCAGAAATAAACCACTGCTTTATAGAGTCAACTAACATTTGAAAAGGAAGCCAAAGACAGCTGGTGTATTCTGGATTGTTCAATTTTTTTGAGGGAGGCTTGGATGGCTATGTATTTCCCCTTAGAACTGCCTTTGCTGTATCCTATAGGTTTTGGACCAAAGTGTCTTCATTCTCATTGGTTTCCATGAATTGTTTAAGTTCTTCTTTGATTTCCTGGCTGATCCAAACATTCTTAGGCAAGGTGCTCTTTAGCTTCCAGGTGTTTGATTTCCTTCTGAACTTTTTCTTCTGGTTGAGTTCCAGATTCGAAGCATTATGATCTGAGAATATGCAGGGAATAATCTCAATCTTCTGGTATCAGTTGAGTCCTGATTTGTGACCCAGTATGTGGTCCATTCTGAAGAAAGTTCCATGTGTGCTTGAGAAGAATGAGTACACTGTTGTTTAAGGGTGAAATGTTCTGTATATATCTATGAGGTCCATCTGATCCAATGCATCATTCAATGCTCTTGTTTCTTTATTGATTTTCTGCTTGGGTGATATGTCTATTACTGAGAGTAGCATGTTAAGATCCCCTACTATTAATGTATTCTTATCAATATGACTCTTTATCTTGATTAACAGTTGTCTTATGTAGTTGGCTGCTCCCATATTGGGGGCATAAGTATTCACAAATGTTAGATCTTCATGGTGGATAGACCCTTTAAGAATGATGTAGTGTCCTTCTGTATCTCTGACTACAGTCTTTAGTTTAAAATCTAATTTATCTGATATGAGAATCACTACCCCAGGCTTATTTTGAGGTCCATTGGCCTGAAAGATGCTTATCCATCCCTTCACTTTCAGTCTGGATATATCCTTGGGTTCAAAATGGGTCTCTTATAGAAAACATGTGGATGGGTCCTGTCATTTTATCCAATCTGCAACCCTGTGCCATTTTATGGGAGCATTTAGGCCATTCACGTTGAGAGTGATTATTGAGAGTACATTTTTATTGAAATTGTGTTTCCTGTGAAGTCCTTGTTTCTACAGATTGTCTCCATAAATTTCTTTTCAATGACACTCTTGGGTTCTTTCTTCTTTTATAGAACCCCCCCCTTAATATTTCTTGTAGTGGAGGCTTGGTGGTCACATAGTCTTTTATCTCTCCATCCATTTTGAATGTCTGTCTTGCTGACACCTTAAAGAACTGGAGAATCAACAACAAATTAAGACTAACCTACACACGAGAAGGGAAATAATCAATATTAGAGAAGAGATCAATGAGATAGAAACTAGAGATACAGTAGAACTCATCAACGAAACTAGAAGCTGGTTTCTTTAAAGAATCAATAAGATTGATAAACCATTGGCCAAACTAATCCAAAAGAAAAGAAAGAAGACCCAAATTAATAAAAATTATGAATAAAAAGGGAGAGATCATGACTAACACCAAGGAAATAGAAACAATCCTCAGAAATTATTATCAACAGTTATATGCCAATATGTTAAGCAACCTAGATGAAATGGATACATTCCTGGAAACCTATAAACTCCCAAAACTGAATCAGGAAGAAATTGATAACCTGAATAGACCAATTATCTAGTAACGAGATTGAAGCAGTAATCAAAAACCTCCCAAAAAACAAGAGCCCAGGACCTGACAGATTCCCTGGAGGAATTCTACCAAACTTTCAAAGGAATTATACCTATTCTCCTGAAGCTGTTTCAAGAAATAGAAACAAAAGGAAAACTTCCAGACTTTTTATGAAGCCAGAATTACCCTGATCCCCAAACCAGGCAAAGACTCCACCAAAAAGGAGAATTTCAGATCAATAATTCCTGATGAATATGGATATTAAGATCCTCAACAAGATCCTAGCTAATAGGATCCAACAGTACATTAAAAAGATTATCCACCACAATCAGGTGGGTTTTATCCCTGGGATGCAAGTGTGGTTCAACATTCACAAATCAATCAGTGTGATAGAACAAATCGATAAGAGAAGAGAGAAGAACCACGTGGTCCTCTCAATTGATGCAGGAAAAGCATTTGACAAGATACAGCATCTATTCCTGATTAAAACGATTCAAAGTAAGGGATAGAGGAAACATCCCACAACTTCATAAAATCTATCTATTAAAAACCCACAGCAAATATCATCCTCAATGGGGAAAAGCTGACAGCCTTCCTTTTGAGATCAGGAACATGACAAGGATGCCCAATCTCACCACTCTTGTTCAACATAGTGTTAGAAGTCCTAGAAACAGCAATCAGAGAACAAAGAGAAATAAAAGGTATTCATATTGGCAGTGAAGAAGTCAAACTCTCTCTCTTTGCAGATGACATGATACTTTATAGGAAAAACCCAAGACTCCACCCCCAAAATACTAGAACTCATACAGCAATTCAGTAATGTGGCAGGATACAAAATCAATGTTCAGAAACCAGTTGCTTTCTTATGCACTAACAATGAAAATATAGAAAGGGAAATTAGAGAATCGATTCCATTTACTATAGCACCAAGAACTACAAGATACCTGGGAATAAACCTAAACCAAGAGGTAAATGATCTGTACTCAAGGAACTACAGAACACTCATGAAAGAAATTGAAGAAGACACGAAAAAATGGAAGACCATTTCATGCTCATAGATTGGAAGAATAAACATTGTTAAGATGTCTATACTACCTAGAGCAATCTATACTTTCAATGCCATTCTGATCAAAATTCCACTGGCAGTTTTCAAAGAGCTGGAGCAAAGAATCCTAAAATTTGCATGGAATCAGAAGAAACACTGAATTGCTAAGGAAATGTTGAAAAAGAAAAAGAAAACTGGGGCATCATGTTGCCTGATTTCAAGCTTTACTACAAAGTTGTGATCACCAAGGCAGCATGGTATTGGTCAAAACAGACACATAGACCAGTGGAACAGAGTAGAGAGCTCAGGTATGGACCCTCAACTCTATGGTCAAATAATCTTTGACAAAGCAGGAAAAAATATCCAGTGGAAAGAAGACAGTCTCTTCAATAAATGGTGCTGGGAAATTGGACAGCTATGTGTAGAAGAATGAAACTTGACCATTCTCTTACACCATACACAAAGATAAACTCAAGATGGATAAAAGGCCTCAACATGAGGGAGGAATCCATCAGAATCCTAGAGGAGAACATAGGCAGTAACCTCTTCAACATCAGCCACAACAACTTCTTTCAAGACATGTCTCCAAAGGCAAAGGAAACAAAAATGAAAATGAACTTTTGGGACTGCAAGATCAAAATCTTCTGCACAGCAAAGGAAACATTCAACAAAACAAAAAGGCAACCCATGGAATGGGAGAAGATATTTGCAAATGACAGTACAGACAAAAGGTTGATATCCAAGATCTATAAAGAACTCCTCAAACTCAACACACACAAAACAGATAATCATGTCAAAAAATGGGCAGAAGACATGAACAGACAGTTCTCCAATGAAGACATACAAATGGCTAACAGGCACATGAAAAAATGTTCATCATCACTAGCCATCAGGGAGATTCAAATCAAAATCACATTGAGAAACACCAGTTAGAATGACCAAATTAACAAGAGTGGCCAAATTAGAATGGCCAAAATTAACAAGACAGTAAACAACATGTGTTGGAGAGGATATGGAGAAAGGGGAACTCTCTTACACTGTTGGTGGGAATGCAAGTTGGTGCAGCCACTTTGGAAAACAGTGTGGAGATTCCTTAAGAAATTAAAAATAGAGCTTCCCTATGATCCTGCCATTACACTACTGGGTATTTACCCCAAAGATACAGATGTAGTGAAAAGAAGGGCCATCTGTTCCCCAATGTTCATAGCAGCAATGGCCACAGTCACCAAATTGTGGGAAGAACCAAGATGCCCTTCAACAGATGGATAGATAAAGAAGATGTGGTCCATATATACAATGGAGTATTACGCCTCCATCAGAAAGGATGAATACCCAACTTTTGTATCAACATGGATGGGACTGAAAGAGATTATACTGAGTGAAATAAGTCAAGCAGAGAAAGTCAAGTATCATATGGTTTTGTTTATTTGTGGAGCATAAGGAATAACATGAGGACATGGGGAGATGGAAAGGAGAAGCGAGTCAGGGGAAATTGGAGGGGGAGATGAACCATGAGAGACTGTGGACTCTGGGGAACTACTGAGGGTTTTGTAGGGGAGGGGGTGGGAGGTTGGGTGAGCCTGGTGGTGGATATTGTGGAGGGCACATATTGCATGGAGCACTGGGTGTGGTGCATAAAGAATGAATTCTAGAACACTGAAAAGAAATTTAAAAAATAAATAAATTTTAAAAAAAAATGCCTGCTATAGTAGGAATGGAAAAGAAAGCCAAAAACGCTCTGTGGGGAAAGGATGGTCTCTTAAACACACACACACACACACACACACACACACACACACACACACACACACATACATACTGGTGCTTAATCTGAGGACTACAATACCCTTCAACTTACATGTGTCTATAAAAATTTTTCTGTGGGAGTTGAATTACAGTTTTTATAATATTCTTAAAGAAATCTTTAGCTCCATAAAGATTAAGAAAACTGTAGTGAAGTATTGAGCAAATATGTAGATAAGAAAAAGTAAAAAGCATTTTTCCTTGTTACTTAAGACTTTACAGAGTAGGTCCATGAAAATAATCCTTAACCAAATTTTAAAAATAAATGTCTGTAAGGAAAGGCTGGAGAAAACAAAGATGTCTCAAACAAAACTTAGAAGGATTAAAATTTTAAAAGTTCAGATTCTGCAGACAAAACATTCAGGTTGAATCCCTTCCCCACTGCTCTGGACTTCCAACTGTTTTTTGGATACCTGTCCCAAGGCTTCACATAATTTTTTCCAATGGAATAATCCCACAAGGACAAAATTAGAAATGTATTTATTATTTTCCTTGGAAGACTTGTCTTTTACATGTAATAAAACTTAGCCTCTTTTAAGAGCAGCACGTACCATAAGCAAAAAGCTCAGACCACAAGACTATTTAGGAAGGATCCCCTTTTTTTTTTTTTTTTTTTTTTTAATTTTTTTATTTTTTTCAGCATAACAGTATTCATTATTTTTGCACCACACCCAGTGCTCCATGCAATCCGTGCCCTCTACAATACCCACCACCTGGTGCCCCCAACCTCCCACCCCCCACCCCTTCAAAATTCTCAGATCGTTTTTCAGAGTCGATAGTCTCTCATGGTTTACCTCCCCTTCCAATTTCCCTCAACTCCCTTCTCCTCTCCATCTCCTCTTGTCCTCCATGCTATTTGTTATGCTCCACAAATAAGAGAAACCATATGATAATTGACTCTCTCTGCTTGACTTATTTCACTCAGCATAATCTCTTCCAGTCCCGTCCATGTTGCTACAAAACTTGGGGATTCATCCTTTCTTTCTTTCTTTCTTTTTTTTTTTTTTTTTTTTACAGCTTTATAAACATATATTTTTATCCCCAGGGGTACAGGTCTGCGAATCGCCAGGTTTACACACTTCACAACACTCACCATAGCACATACCCTCCCCGATATCCATAACCCCACCCCCTCTCCCAACCCCCTCCCCCCATCAACCCTCAGTTTGTTTTGTGAGATTAAGAGTCACTTATGGTTTGTCTCCCTCCCAATCCCATCTTCTTTCATTTACTCTTCTCCTACCCCCTCGACCCCCCATGTTGCATCTCCTCTCCCTCATATCAGGGAGATCATATGATAGTTGTCTTTCTCCGATTGACTTATTTCGCTAAGCATGATACCCTCTAGTTCCATCCACGTCGTTGCAAATGGCAAGATTTCATTTCTTTTGATGGCTGCATAGTATTCCATTGTGTATATATACCACATCTTCTTTATCCATTCGTCTGTAGATGGACATCTAGGTTCCTTCCATAGTTTGGCTATTGTAGACATTGCTGCTATAAACATTCGGGTGCACGTGCCCCTTCGGATCACTACGTTTGTATCTTTAGGGTAAATACCCAGCAGTGCAATTGCTGGGTCATAGGGTAGTTCTATTTTCAACATTTTGAGGAACCTCCATGCTGTTTTCCAGAGTGGTTGCACCAGCTTGCATTCCCACCAACAGTGTAGGAGGGTTCCCCTTTCTCCGCATCCTCGCCAGCATCTGTCATTTCCTGACTTGTTAATTTTAGCCATTCTGACTGGTGTGAGGTGATATCTCATGGTGGTTTTGATTTGTATTTCCCTGATGCCGAGTGATATGGAGCACTTTTTCATGTGTCTGTTGGCCATCTGGATGTCTTCTTTGCAGAAATGTCTGTTCATGTCCTCTGCCCATTTCTTGATTGGATTATTTGTTCTTTGGGTGTTGAGTTTGCTAAGTTCTTTATAGATTTTGGACACTAGCCCTTTATCTGATATGTCGTTTGCAAATATCTTCTCCCATTCTGTCAGTTGTCTTTTGGTTTTGTTCACTGTTTCCTTTGCTGTGCAAAAGCTTTTGATCTTGATAAAATCCCAAAAGTTCATTTTTGCCCTTGCTTCCCTTGCCTTTGGTGATGTTCCTAGGAAGATGTTGCTGCGGCTGACGTCGAAGAGGTTGCTGCCTGTGTTTTCCTCGAGGATTTTGATGGATTCCTTTCTCACATTGAGATCCTTTATCCATTTTGAGTCTATTTTCGTGTGTGGTGTAAGGAAATGATCCAATTTCATTTTTCTGCATGTGGCTGTCCAATTTTCCCAACACCATTTATTGAAGAGGCTGTCTTTGTTCCATTGGACATTCTTTCCTGCTTTGTCGAAGATGAGTTGACCATAGAGTTGAGGGTCCATTTCTGGGCTCTCTATTCTGTTCCATTGATCTATGTGTCTGTTTTTGTGCCAGTACCATGCTGTCTTGATGATGACAGCTTTGTAATAGAGCTTGAAGTCCGGAATTGTGATGCCACCAACTTTGGCTTTCTTTTTCAATATTCCTTTGGCTATTCGGGGTCTTTTCTGGTTCCATATAAATTTTAGGATTATTTGTTCCATTTCTTTGAAAAAAATGGATGGTATTTTGATAGGAATTGCATTAAATGTGTAGATTGCTTTAGGTAGCATAGACATTTTCACAGTATTTATTCTTCCCATCCAGGAGCATGGAACATTTTTCCATTTCTTTGTGTCTTCCTCAATTTCTTTCATGAGTACTTTATAGTTTTCTGAGTATAGATTCTTAGTCTCTTTGGTTAGGTTTATTCCTAGGTATCTTATAGTTTTGGGTGCAATTGTAAATGGGATGGACTCCTTAATTTCTCTTTCTTCTGTCTTGTTGTTGGTGTAGAGAAATGCAACTGATTTCTGTGCATTGATTTTATATCCTGACACTTTACTGAATTCCTGTACAAGTTCTAGCAATTTTGGAGTGGAGTCTTTTGGGTTTTCCACATAGAGTATCATATCATCTGCGAAGAGTGATAGTTTGACTTCTTCTTTGCCGATTTGGATGCCTTTAATTTCCTTTTGTTGTCTGATTGCTGAGGCTAGGACTTCTAGTACTATGTTGAATAGCAGTGGTGATAACGGACATCCCTGCCATGTTCCTGACCTTAGCGGAAAAGCTTTCAGTTTTTCTCCATTGAGAATGATATTTGCAGTGGGTTTTTCATAGATGGCTTTGATAATATTGAGGTATGTGCCGTCTATCCCTACACTTTGAAGAGTTTTGATCAGGAAGGGATGCTGTACTTTGTCAAATGCTTTTTCAGCATCTATGGAGAGTATCATATGGTTCTTGTTCTTTCTTTTATTAATGTGTTGTATCACATTGATTGATTTGCGGATGTTGAACCAGCCTTGCAGCCCTGGAATAAATCCCACTTGGTCGTGGTGAATAATCCTTTTAACGTACTGTTGAATCCTATTGGCTAGTATTTTGGCGAGAATTTTTGCATCTGTGTTCATCAAGGATATTGGTCTGTAGTTCTCTTTTTTGTTGGGATCCTTGTCTGGTTTTGGGATCAAGGTGATGCTGGCCTCATAAAATGAGTTTGGAAGTTTTCCTTCTATTGCTATTTTTTGGAACAGTTTCAGGAGAATAGGAATTAGTTCTTCTTTAAATGTTTGGTAGAATTCCCCCGGGAAGCCGTCTGGCCCTGGGCTTTTGTTTGTTTGGAGATTTTTGATGACTGTTTCAATCTCCTTACTGGTTATGGGTCTGTTCAGGCTTTCTATTTCTTCCTGGTTCAGTTGTGGTAGTTTATATGTCTCTAGGAATGCATCCATTTCTTCCAGATTGTCAAATTTGTTGGCGTAGAGTTGCTCATAGTATGTTCTTATAATTGTCTGTATTTCTTTGGTGTTTGTTGTGATCTCTCCTCTTTCATTCATGATTTTATTTATTTGGGTCCTCTCTCTTTTCTTTTTGATAAGTCTGGCCAGGGGTTTATCAATCTTATTAATTCTTTCAAAGAACCAGCTCCTAGTTTCGTTGATTTGTTCTATTGTTTTTTTGGTTTCTATTTCATTGATTTCTGCTCTGATCTTTATGATTTCTCTTCTCCTGCTGGGTTTAGGGTTTCTTTCTTGTTCTTTCTCCAGCTCCTTTAGGTGTAGGGTTAGGTTGTGTACCTGAGACCTTTCTTGTTTCTTGAGAAAGGCTTGTACCGCTATATATTTTCCTCTCAGGACTGCCTTTGTTGTGTCCCACAGATTCTGAACTGTTGTGTTTTCATTATCATTTGTTTCCATAATTTTTTTCAATTCTTCTTTGATTTCCTGGTTGACCCATTCATTCTTTAGAAGGATGCTGTTTAGTCTCCATGGATTTGGGTTCTTTCCAAATTTCCTCTTGTTATTGAGTTCTAGCTTTAGAGCATTGTGGTCTGAAAATATGCAGGGAATGATCCCAATCTTTTGATACCGGTTGAGACTTGATTTAGGACCAAGAATGTGATCTATTCTGGAGAACGTTCCATGTGCACTAGAGAAGAATGTGTATTCTGTTGCTTTGGGATGAAATGTTCTGAATATATCTGTGATGTCCATCTGGTCCAGTGTGTCATTTAAGGCCTTGATTTCCTTGTTGATCTTTTGCTTGGATGATCTGTCCATTTCAGTGAGGGGAGTGTTAAAATCCCCTACTATGATTGTATTCTTGTCGATGTGTTTCTTTGATTTTGTTATTAATTGGTTTATATAGTTGGCTGCTCCCACGTTAGGGGCATAGATATTTAAAATTGTTACATCTTCTTGTTGGACAGTTCCTTTGAGTATGATATAGTGTCCTTCCTCATCTCTTATTATAGTCTTTGGCTTAAAATCTAATTGATCTGATATAAGGATTGCCACTCCTGCTTTCTTCTGATGTCCATTAGCATGGTAAATTCTTTTCCACCCCCTCACTTTAAACCTGGAGGTGTCTTCGGGTGTAAGATGAGTTTCTTGTAGGCAACATATAGATGGTTTTTGTTTTTTTATCCATTCTGATACCCTGTGTCTTTTGATTGGGGCATTTAGCCCATTAACATTCAGGGTAAGTATTGAGAGATATGAATTTAGTGCCATTGTATTGCCTGTAAGGTGACTGTTATTGTATATTGTCTCTGTTTCTTTCTGATCTACTACTTTGAGGGTCTCTCTTTGCTTAAAGGACCCCTTTCAATATTTCCTGTAGAGCTGGTTTGGTATTTGCAAATTCTTTCAGTTTTTGTTTGTCCTGGAAGCTTTTAATCTCTCCTTCGATTTTCAATGATAGCCTAGCTGGATATAGTATTCTTGGCTGCATGTTTTTCTCATTTAGTACTCTGAATATATCATGCCAGCTCTTTCTGGCCTGCCAGGTCTCTGTGGATAAGTCTGCTGCCAATCTAATATTTTTACCATTGTACGTTACAGACTTCTTTTCCCGGGCTGCTTTCAGGATCTTTTCTTTGTCACTAAGACTTGTCAATTTTACTATTAGGTGACGGGGTGTAGACCTATTCTTATTGATTTTGAGGGGGGTTCTCTGAACCTCCTGGATTTTGATGCTTGTTCCCTTTGCCATATTGGGGAAATTCTCTCCAATAATTCTCTCCAATATACCTTCTGCTCCCCTCTCTGTTTCCTCTTCTTCTGGAATCCCAATTATTCTAATGTTGTTTCGTCTTATGGTGTCACTTATCTCTCGAATTCTCCCCTCGTGGTCCAGTAGCTGTTTGTCCCTCTTTTGCTCAGCTTCTTTATTCTCTGTCATTTGGTCTTCTATATCGCTAATTCTTTCTTCTGCCTCATTTATCCTAGCAGTGAGAGCCTCCATTTTTGATTGCACCTCATTAATAGCTTTTTTGATTTCCACTTGGTTAGATTTTAGTTCTTTTATTTCTCCAGAAAGGGCTTTTATATCTCCCGAGAGGGTTGCTTTAATATCTTCCATGCCTTTTTCAAGCCCGGCTAGAACCTTGAGAATCATCATTCTGAACTCTATATCTGACATATTACCAATGTCTGTATTGATTAGGTCCCTAGCCTTTGGTACTGCCTCTTGTTCTTTTTTTGGTTGTGAATTTTTCCGCCTTGTCATTTTGTCCAGATAAGAGTTTATGAAGGAGCAAGTAAAATACTAAAAGGGTGGCAACAACCCCAGGAAAATATGCTTTAGCCAAATCAGAAGAGATCCTGAATTGTGAGGGGGGGGAAAGGGGATAAAAAGGGGCTCAGAAAGAAAGAAAAAAAAAACTATTAAAAAAAAGAAAGCCGATAAAGAAATAAATATAAAAAAAGGAAAAAATATATATATATTAGATAAACTATTTAAAAAACGTTAAAAAAAAGAAAATGGTAAAAGTTAAAAAAAAATTAGCAGAAGAAGAGAAAAAGAAAAAAAAATTGAAAAAGAAAAAAAAATTAAATTAACTGCAAGGCTAAAAAATCATGGGGAGAAAGCCATGAGTTCCGTGCTTTGCTTTCTTCTCCTCTGGAATTCCACCGTTCTCCTTGGTAGGTGAACTTGGTCCTGGCTGGGTTTCCCGTAGATCTTCTGGGGGAGGGGCCCGTTGTAGTGATTCTCAAGCGTCTTTGCCCCAGGCGGAGTTGCACCGCCCTTACCCGGGGCCGCGCTGAGTCATCCGCTCGGGTTCGCTTTCGGGAGCTTTTGTTCCCTGAGCGCTTTCCGTAGAGTCCGGAGGACGGGAATAAAGATGGCGGCCTCCCGGTCTCCGGCCCGGAGGAGCCGAGAGCCCGGGGCCCCACTCCTCAGTGCGCCCTCAGAGAACAGTGCCAAATGACTCCCGTCACCCTGGCCTCCGGGCGCGCTCCGAGCTGACCGAGCCTGCGACCGGTTCAAGGCAACCCTGAGCTGAGAGTCACTCCTCGGCTCTGTCTCTGCAGCCGGCTTCCCCGTTCTAATACCGGTAAGCTCTGCAACACTCAGACACCCCCGATCCTTCTGCGACCCTGCGGGACCTGAGGCCGCGCTGACCCCGCCTGGGCTTCACCCCAGTTAAGCCTCTGGAGCGATGTCCCTCAGCAGAACAGACTTTTAAAAGTCCTGATTTTGCTCCGTTGCTCCGCCGCTCGCCGGGAGCCGGCCCCTCCCCCCGCGGTCTATCTTCCCGTCGCTTTGGATTCACTTCTCCGCCAGTCCTACCTTGCAGAAAGTGGTTGATTTTCTGTTTCTGGAATTGCTGTTCTTCTTCTCTTCAATCTCCCATTGGATTTGTAGGTGTTTGCAATCTTTAGATAAGCTATTTAGCTGATCTCCCGCTACCCGAAGTAGTCTCAGCCTGCTACTTCTCCGCCATCTTGACTCCTCCGGATCCCCTTTTTTTTAATGAAATTTAAATTCCTCTTGAATGAGAATATCTTTTTTCAATTTAACAGGCTACTACTCAGCCACCTTTTGGAGAGTTTTGGAAAGTTCAGAAGATAATTTCTACCCTTAAACTGTATCTTCTAGATTACCAAGACACCACCAATAAGAGAAGAAAATGGGTTATTTACTTATAAAAGGTTCCACAGGAGACTTTTAGGAAAATATCCATTTCCATGCTCAAGAGAGGGATATATACATCATGTCTTTTGCTTTATGATGAAATTCAAAGACATTTTTAGAGGTCATTATTTGTTAAACCCATATATTTATAGGATCCTATTTACTCAAGAGATTTTTCATATTTTCCTGTGACATGTGGCATTTTTATTCAGTTATGTAGAGCTCAGAGATTTCACTTACATTTTTTTATAAGAGGACTCCTACTTTACTATATGACACATAATTCTGACTCTAAGTCATCTGCACTCTTTTTTTTTCTTTTTTTTTAAGATTTTATTTATTTATTTGACAGAGAGAGATCACAAGTAGAAGGAGAGGCAGGCAGAGAGAGAGAGAGAGGGAAGCAGGCACCCCGCTGAGCAGAGAGCCCGACGTGGAACTCGATCCCAGGACCCCGAGATCATGACCCGAGCCGAAGGCAGCGGCTTAATCCACTGAGCCACCCAGGCGCCCCAAAGTCATCTGCATTCTAACCAGCATGTAGTATTATCAGTCAGCTTAAATTTGAGAATTGTAGTATAAAATAATATCTCTTTGGGATATTCATTTACATTTTTCTAATTAATACTAAAGATTAGCATCTTATTATGACATGTATAGCTCATTTGCATTTGCTCTATCATGAAATATCTGTCTTTTAGCCTACTCAATTTTGTTGTTTGTTTTATTATTTATGAGTTTTTTTTATATATTTTAGGCAATGATACCATATTGCACAATTCCAAGAAGCACATTCTCAAAAGCAGCGGCTGCCATGAACTCAGAAAAGAGTGTGATTGTCTGCCTTGATGTTTTGCAATGCCCCCACCCTAATTCTGTATATGAATATTTTTATCCATTTTGTATATTGCAAACATGTTTTCCATGTTTGTGGCCCTTATATTTGTTTGTTTGTTTGTTTATTATGGTGTCTTATGATGCATAGAAATTCTAAGTTTTAAGGTTCCTTACTTTCTTTTTCTGTCTAGTGGTTCTGTGTCGCATTTGAGAAATCCTTCCCTATACCAGTATAAAATATTCTCTTATACTTCCTCTAAACAGTTTAAAGTTTTGCATTTCACATTCAACTCTTTTAATCCTGCTCAAGTGGAATTTTGCGCTTTGTGTGAAGTAAGAATCCAATTTCATTTTTTCCATATGTAATAGTTCATAATTACTCCGAAGATATATTACGTCACCTCTATCCTATATCAATTTTTTTTTTTATGTGCTAGTTTTTTGTCTGGGTTCTCTGGTTTGTTCAGGCCAGTATATCCATCTGTGCACCAATATTTCACTACCTTGATTCCAATAGGTATATAATAAATGTTAGTATCTAGTAGCATAAATCTTCCCCTTATTCTACATCTTTTTTTAAGATTTTATTTGTTTATTTGAGAGAGAGAGAGCAGAGCAAGAGAGAGAGAGCATGAGCTGGGGGGGTGGGGGTTAGGTAGGGGGTAAGCAAACTCCCTGTTGAGCAGGGAGCCCTATGTGGGGCTTGATCCTAGGGCCCTGGGATCATGACCTGAGCTGAAGGCAGATGCTTAACTGACTGAGCCACCCCACCTTATTCTACTTCTCGGATGACTTAGCTATCTTGGGCACCCACGCTTCTCAGGCATTTTAGAAACAGTTAATCAGGTTCCTCAAAACACCCAGTTGAATTTTTTAATAAAATTGCATGGGATCTATAGATTAATTTGGGGAAAACTGATAACTTTATTTTGAAGTTTTGCACTGTTTTCTATAAAAGTCTTACAAAGTTTTTGTTAGGTTTATTACTAAACATCTTTTTTATTGTAATTGTAAATGATTTTTATTTTTTAAATATATTTTCAGTTTGTGCTGCTGCATAGATGTACAGTTTATTTTGTATTTTTTCTATGTCCAATTGCTCTTTTAAACTCTCCTAACAATATGTTGATTATATGCTATATTCTACTTAGCCAATCACATCGTCTGTAAATAATAATAGTTTTGTTTCTTCCTTTCCAATTTTTATATTTTTTTACTCAAAGTAAAAATGTTTACTTTTTTTTGTACTGTACACTGTACAATGTTGAAAAGAAGTGGTGAGAGTGGGCATTTTTGTCTAATTAGGCTTGTCACGCTTCAACAAGAAAGGGTATCTAATCTATTGGCACACTGCATAATAGACACTACAAATTAAGAACTCGCATCTTTGAGGCACCTGGATAGTTCACTCAGTTGAGTGTCTGACTCTTGATTTTGGCTTAGGTCATGATCTCAGGGTTGTGAGATTGAGGCCTGCATCAGGCTCTGCACTGGTCATGGAGCCTGCTTAAGATTCTTTCTCTCCTTGTGCCCCTCCTCTCCTCTAAAAAAAATTTTTTTTTTAAAGAAAAAAGAACTCACATCTTAGATGATAAGTAATAATCAAAACATATAGCAGTCTGAAGTCAGTTGACAGAGACACAAAAGAATGAAAAATCCTTTTTATATTACAACAGCTTCTGAAAATATTGCAACATTGCAGTTCAATGTGATAATTAATGATTAGAACAGTCTTTCCTACTCCTTATTCTTTGTTGGTTTTTCCCTCTCTGGTAATTCGTTAGACTTTCTAAGGAGGTACATTTGCCCCATTCTCTAGTCATGCTTTCTCCTGAGGTGACCTTATGCAGTCTCATGGCTTTAATCACACAATGTGCCTAAAACTCCTAAATCTGTATCTCCAATTCTAATCTCTTGTTGAGACTCCCAACTTGTGTAACCAATTGCTTAATTGACCTCTCCTTTTAATGTCAAATAGGCATCTAATTTAATCCCTCCCACCTCTTCTTGACTCTAGAAAATGGCATCCCTGCCCACCCAGCTTTCAAGTGTAAAACAAATCTAGGAGTTATTCTTTTTTTTTTTTTTAAGATTTTTTAAAAAATTATTTATTTATTTGACAGAGAGAGAAATCACAAGTAGGCAGAGCAGCAGGTAGAGAGAGAGGGGGAAGCAGGCTCCCCACTGAGCAGAGAGCCTGATGCAGGGCTCGATCCCAGGACCCTGGGATCATGACCTGAGTTGAAGGCAGAGGCTTTAACCCACTGAGCCACCCAGGTGCCCTTAGGAGTTATTCTTAATTCCTATGATTTTCTGACTACCCATGACTACTCCAACAAATTCTATTCACTCTGTCTTCAAAATTAATAATGACTCAGTCTTTCTTGTTCCATCTCAACAATCACCACCATAAGCCAAGTCACTATCATCATTCACATAGACTATTTCAAGAACTTCCACACTGAATTTCTGGCTTCTACTCTTGGTCTTCTTTGATTGATTCTTGTCCTAGAAACCATCATGCTTTCTTTAAATATCTGATCACATAAATTACTACTTAAATTTCTCCAGTGATTCCCCAATGTATTTAAAATAAAGTTTAAAACCCTTATGTGGCCTATGTCCTATAAGAGCAAATCCTTAACTTCCTTTCTGACATCATCCTCTACCACTATCCCCTTGACAACTGCTTCAGCTATAGTCATGTTTTTACCATACATCAAACATGTTAAGCTTGTATCTATCTCAGAGCCTATTGTTAACCTTACTTGGAATATTCTTTCCCCTGATTCAAACCTAAGTTTAAATGTCTTTTAGTAAGTTAAACAGTATGGTACTGGCATAAAAATAGATAACATAGATCAACGAAACAGAACAGAAAGCCCAGAAATAAATTCACGCATATGTGGTCAATTAATTTATGACAAAGGAGTCAAGAATATACAATGGAAAAAGAACAGTCTTCTCAAAAAGTGGTGTTGGAAAAACTTGATGACCATATGAAAAAAAAAATGAAACTAGACCACTTTCTTACATCATATACAAAAATAATCTCATAATGGATTAGAGAGTTGAACATGATACCTGAAACCACAACATTCCCTGAACAAAACATAGGTAGTAAGCTTCTTGATATTGGTCATGGTGATGATTTTTTAGATCTGACTCCAAAAGCAAAGGCAACAAAAACAAAAATAAACAAATGGGACTATATCAAACTAAAAAGCTTCTGTACAGCAGAGGAAACCATTAACAAAATAAAAATGCAACCTACTAAAGGGGAAAAAATATTTGCAAATCATATATTTGATAAGGGGTTAATATCCAAAATCTGTGAAGAACTCATACAACTCAAGAGTAAAAACAACAATAAAAAATTTGATTAAATGGGTGCCTTGGTGGCTCAGTCTGTAAAGTGGCTGCCTTCAGCTCAGATCATGATTCCAGGGTCCTGGGATTGAGTCCCACATCAGGCTCCCTGCTCAGCAGAGAGCCTGCTTCTCCCTCTCCCTCTGCCTGCCACTCTGCCTACTTGTGCTCTCTGTCTCCCTGTCAAATAATTAAATAAAATTTTTAAAAAATTTGTTTGATTAAAAAGTGGGCAGAGAGGTATGCCTGGGTGGCTCAGTTGAACATCTGACCATGATTTCAGCTCAGATCCTGATCTCAGGGTTGTAAGACCAATCCCTATATCAGGCTCCATGTTCAATGGGGAGTCTGTTTGAGATTCCCTCTCTTCCTCTCCCTCACCTCTCCCTCCACTTGCTCTCTCTTTCTCCCTCTCTCTCTAAAATAAATAAATAAATCTTTTTTAAAAAACGGGCAAGGTATCTGAATAGACATTTTTCTGAAGAAGACATACAGATAACCATCAGACTCATGAAAAGATGCTTAACATCAGTGATCATTAGGGAAATGCAAATCAAAACCACAATGAAATATCACATCACACCTGTAAAAATGACTTTGGCAAGGATCCAGAGAAAAAGGAATCCTCATTCACTGGTGGTGGAATGTAAATTGTTATAGCCTCCATGGAAAAACAGTATGGAGGTTTCTTAATAAATTAATGGCTGAAATGTTGGTGTGTTTTTAGTTTAAATGAATTGAATTTTTTAAAAAATTAAAACTTTATCTCTAATTCCTGACTAATAGAAAATTATGTATCATTTTAATGAATGTTCCCTCTGGAGTATTTTTTTGCACTATTTGTTTTCCTTGAAAATCTTCCCCCTACTTGTTAAAAATCTATCATTCTCCCCTTCTCCCTACCACTTCCTCTTGAATCTTACTATGCTCATTGCCTGTATTTGTTTAATGCATGAGCAGATGAAGTATTATTTCTTCTATTAGGTTTGCCTTAGTACCCAACCCAGGTATTTCTCCTTCCTTTGAACCACTATGAGCTTTACTTTAATGTTTCTTATTGTTATTTGACATACTTTGCCTATATTGCAGCTAAAAGTGGAATTTACTGTATTGAGGAACTGTGTCTCATTCATCTTTGTCTCTATACAGCATCTAGCTTTACACATAGTATGCCCTCAAAAACAATTCTAAGATGTATGTGTGGATATTTGACTAAAAACAGGACAGTCATAAGGGATGAGATTGTGTAGATGACCGGTAGAGACTTGGTAGAAATATAAGGGGTTGCTCTTCTTGATGCAAGTTCAAGGTGATTTATACCCTGGAATTGTTGGAAAGCAGAGATTCTTATGACAATTCACTCACTTAAAATAATATTCACAGCAGTAATTTTGTGCTCAATTATATTGACTATATAACTTGTCTGATCTTTTCTTATGGAAATCAATAGCTGAGACAACTGAATATTACAAATGTAAGCAAAGAAGTGATGTATCATATACACAATGTAGTCAGTCACGGTTTTTGTCTCATTTCCACTTTGTAATACATAAATCATCATTGTATTCTAATGAGTTAAGACATGAATTCACAAGATAAAACATCATCCTTTTGTTCATTATGTGAAAGACCCTATACAAATCCTAAGTGGAAAACTAAGGAAGATAATGTGTAACATTAATTCCTTATTTCAAGACTTTTATATTTATCTTCATTACACATGTAATTTTAGTGGTGACTTTTTATACCTTTGTGAAAGATATATTTTTTCTTCTGCATGTACTAAACAGAATTCCATTACCAACATGGATACTTACCACTCCTTAATAATGCAATAACATGGAAAATTCTTTACATGTCCTTTGTCAAGTAAATTAACTTTTATAAACATCTAATTAATTTCTAGATCATATCAATGAAAGCATTATATTTCAAGTGTGTTCCAAAGAATGGAAAAAGAGAAATCTCGATATTCTTGGAAAATATTTTTTATGTATGAGAATATTAAGAAACTTTCATCAGGCTTTCAGTGTGATTTTTAAAATAAGAGTCTTATTTCTATTGTGCCATGGAGAAAAAATATTCTTGTTTAAATATATTTTTAAGTACTTAGAATTCATGTTCTGTCTAATTATCTTATCCCAAAGAACTGAGACTTCAGTTACTAAAGCTGTAAGCAAGAAATGTATGCCTCTAGGTTTTTTCTGATTGATGATTGCTAAGGCACATTAACACATAGCCAATCCCAAATGAGAGGGAGCGAGAACTGGGAGAAATACTCAGTTTCCCATGAGAGAGGAAACAATGAGAAGTTTTACCAAGGTCAAAAATCTATACAACATTTCTCTGTGATTTTCTGCTTTCTCCAACTGAAATCAGGTAAGAATAAAGTTCCAAGATATTGAAAATCCAGAGGTACCTTTTCTATGAAAGTATAAATGGTTGCCAGAATAAAAGTCTGAATAAAAAAACCATTAAGGTGCTGAAGGACTCACTACACATCAATGTTATTATTAATGGTGAAAAACCTGAGCTGGAATAACAAAAAGATAATATGAAAACAAATTGGAGATATTCTAGAGATAAAATAGAAAAGATGTGACACTTTATTGACTATAAAAGAGTTATACTCTAGAATGTAAATTTTAAAATTAAAGAAGTCTTTAAATAAATACAATCAACCATGCAATGTGTCTGGGTATTACTGGAGTTATTTCCCAAGCATCAGGAAAATAAGTCAAAATAACTATAAAAAGGCAATGTTGCAAGAGCACATGAATAAAAGGAAAGCGTGACATGATTGCTAATGGCTACCATTAAATCTTGACTGTAAGTGTAGTTGATAAAATTGTAGAAAAAAAATACATTTACCCATGCCTGTATTTAATGATATAATGTTTCACATAGTATCATGCTGTGAAAATTAATTATTGAGTATGTGGTTATGGATTAAATGCATCTCTTAAAAAATATATCAGCATAAAATCATGCAGGTAGACTGACATATAACTATAGCATATTCTATAGCATCATGTAGAAATAAATAAATGTCATTTAGAGATACTTGTATGCTTGTGAAACATCTTACCTGGCAGAAAATAATTGTTGGAACTTGATCCATTGGTTTGGTCCACTTGGTTGGCAATGTTGGAAAATACAGGTTTCATGACATGGCTTTTATTTTTCATGTTTTGCAATACCGACTTCAGAAAAATAATTAAAATTGAATAATTTATAATAGCCATTTAGAATTTAGAAAATAGGGCTTCAATGTGCAACTGAGGAGGCATTAGTCAGAGCTTTGTTAGAGTGTTGCTTTTGCCTGGTTTAGTGCTCTACTGCCCCCACCCCCAGCCTAGAGGGAGATGGAGTATCTGTCAATTGCCAAAGAACAACTAAACAATAACAGGTTGGGAAAATGGCTCTATCATCATCTGTACTAATGGAGAGGAGAGTTTGGCAAAGATGTCATTTTACAAAACAGAGTAAAAAACACATTTTTGTTTGAAAATGCTCAAAGTGGCCAGACAAACATGTACACATCACTACTTTTCCTTTCTTTGCTGAGACGATCTCTCTTTTCCTCACGTTTTGTTTTAGCTAAGGATTTGGAAATGTAAATTTGAGAAGATGTATTTCCAATGGCGACCATAGAAGTAAAAGTCTGTTCATTGATAAATGAACATCTACTTACTCTTTCTGAAATTTGTCACAGCAATTCACAATGTGAACTTCAGAAGACAAACTTGAGGCAAATTGTTGAATAATTGTCATCTCCTTTTGACATCCTTTACCCTCCTGTTCTACCTTTGTCCCTGATGTCCTTATAGTCCCCCATGGGTGATCTGGTTCAATCAGATCCTTCACTGTATTCTTGACAAATGCATCGATGCCCAGAGCTGTTCTCACCTCCTTGTTGCTAAAGCTGAAGACTTGAAGTTGCCAGTCTGTGTCTATCCCAAAGTTGTCTGACAAAAGACAATAGGTTCTCTTTATTTTTTTGAAAAGATTTTATTTATTTGAGAAAGGGGGGAGCACAGAGGGAAAAAGCAGACTCTCCACTGAGCAGAAAGCCCAATATGGGGTCTGACTCCAGGACCCTGAGATCATGACCTGAGCCAAAGACAAATGATTAACCAACTAAGGCACCCAGGGTCCCCAATAGGTTCTCTTTAAATGAGCAAAAAAGTGTCAGATTCCTTCTCTTTGTAATCCAAGCCTTTGTGCAAAGGAGAAAAAAAAAATTAATGCACAGGCAGATTCACACCTCGAGTCTACATGCCACATAGCAGGGACTCCAATGCTCCTCTGCGTCTCTCCCAGAAAAGTGATATGTATATTAACCAGTGCATTAATTAAATGAACAGTTTAGTGACTTTTGTTTGTCAAGTCTTATGTTAGGCTTTTTGGAGTATAAGAAACACAGAGCCTGATTCTGGATGTCAAGAAATTTGCAATTCAATTTTAGAAACAACAAATTCATAACCATGAAAAGTTAACATATAAGATACCAATATAAAAGAAACCCCAAGGCAGTCTTTAATTAAGTGCCAATTAAGAAGAGCAGACAGCATTTGTGGGCACAGTGGTCTGGGAAGGTGCCATAGAGGAGGCAGGATATGAGGTAGGCTTTCTAAAATGGGTAAGATTTAAAGAGGGACATGAACAGGGAAAGAGAACAAGGCATGCTGTGAAAATGATAAGACCAGGCCAGGCAGAGCAAAGCTCATGTGAAGCAAAACTGCAACCAAGGTTTAAAAGATAGGCTGTAAAAGGTCTTACTGGTTGTATACGTTTCTGAAAGGATTGGGGAGGAATAAGTTAGAGTGTAGCATTATAAAAGTGGGTATTGAGAAAGATTTATTTCATGATACCAAAATCTCCACATCTAAAGATCATGTACGATTTCTCAAATCACAAATTTGGGGGATGGTTTGCATCATGTTGTAAAGAGAACATTTTCAGGTAAAATAAAGTGTTTTTTCATAACTTCATAACTTGAGCAGCTAAAAAAATTTCTAAGCCAATGAGATAGTTGTCTTTCATTGGTTAAGTACACCACTGGATGTCCTTTTGGAGAGGAAAGGTTGGAGGTGATATGTGAGCTGGGAACATGTGGAGGGGTGGTGAGGTAGAGAATTCTCTTTTCACCAGCTTGTAGAGTTCTAAGCAGATATTTTATTATTAAATTCAGATGTTATTTTTCTAATTTGCCTCTGGATTTTTAATGACATTTACTCCAAACATGACATTTAATAGCTCTGTGAAAATAATAATAAAATAGAAGGGAAGTGTTTAGTAAGAAAAAGTTGGACTTAAATTCATTTTCCCAGTCCCCTTCTTTTCTTTCTCCTTTTGTGTTTTGCCATTGACAATAATTCCAGTATCCTAACAGTGAGATCCATGGGGATAAGTCAAAATATAAATGATCTATATTTATTTGGGTAACTGCTGGAGAAAAGACAACATCCCATTTGAAGTTCATTATTAATTGAGATTAGATCTAAACTTTCCCAGTTAAAATTGATTTATATGGGCTTGTCTGGCTTCCAAAATCAGCTTGGCAAATTTATGTTACTATTGTTTGAGAGTAGAGGCATAATTTATTGAAACATTTCATTCTAACCCTGGGTTGGATTCACATCCTATTGTGTGCTAATTGCTCATTGGTAAGCAACAAAAATATTGAAGTTCAAGAATTAAGCATTGTGTTTATGGCCTATCTGTTTCTGTGGTCAGGACAGACCCAGGCATATTCTGTGGCTTCAGTGTTCTCTTACCTCATGATAGCTACCCTCTGATATTTGGAGTGACCTGCTAGGATTCTCCTCCCAAGCCACCCCTCTTCAAGTAATGTTGCATGTTCTAAATGACATCATCTTTTTTTCTTACACTCTGGTAAAGCTCCTGAGCTTGAGTGCATTATTCCCAGCATACCTTCATAGAATCAGTTAGTTCACTATGCTGTCATTAGATTGATATCCATGTGCCTTTTTAGACTGTGACGTATTTGAGGGTTCATATTCATCCTTGTACTCTTATTTCTCCTAGATCACTGACCAGTTAATCTTTGTTTCAGTCTTCCTCTATTTCTCCTCCTGTATGATTTACAACATTCCTCCACCTCTAACCTCAGCCTCTTGCCCAACCTTCAAATACCATACACTTTGAGTTATGGATTTGTTTTAGACATCAGAAGAGCCAGCATTGCAGGGAGTGGGGGAAAGTTAAGGAGAATGTTGTGAAGTGATGTGTCATGAATGAAGGAGTTGTCTATGACTTTATACTTGTTATTTCAAAAGAAATTAACATTAATAATTAATGTCTCCTGTTCTATACCAAATGCTACATCTTGCAATATTAGATGTCCCACCAAAGTTACTCATTTTAGGGCCCCAACATCATCCTTGAATCTTCCTCAGAATCAATAAGCTCTATTGATCCTTCCTTCCAATATGTATAGTATTTCTCCCATCCTTATTTACTCCCTATGCCTTAGTTGGGCCTTTCAATACCTATCATTTTTATCGTGTTAAAGGATTCCTCTCTTGTGTTGCTTTTTCCTGTCTTTCCATCTCCAGCCCAGCCTCTGATGCACTGATGAATTTATCTTAGAGAGATGCTTTCAACATTTTGCCCTAACGTAAGAACTGGAAATGATCTATCTGCAGGTCTAAGCTGAAGGTATTCCAAAGTAATTTCATTTACAGTTTGGAGGAACAAAATATGTAGATAAGGAAGAATGTATTAAGACATTTGACAAACTCAGTCAAAATAAGTTTTAGATAAGATAAAGAAATGTAAGCCAGGTATTGGCAGAGTGAGGGGAATTTGTGCCTGACTGAAGAGATACTGTGCTTTAAGGCTTGTGTTTGGCTTTGTCCTAGCCTATGTGTTTATCAGTGATTTGTATGATGACAAAAGCATGCTTATATCTTTAGAAGCCAATATTTTGGAGAACTACATCTATAGTACAATAATTCAAAACATTCTCTCTGGGCTTAAAAGTATGTCTGATATTAACATGAAGTTTTATGAGAATGAAGGAAATTGTACATAGAATAAGAAAGTGAATTGCACAATTTCGAGAAAGAAGGAATATAACTTAGCAGCTCTGTATGTGAGAATATAAAAAGATTTTAGTTGATAATGAGCTTAATACTAATATAGACCAATAACAGACCTAGATAATGGAATTTAAAGCTACCCTAATGGTGTTTTTTTATGTGTGATGGTGTGTGGGGGGGGTGGGGGTGTTTGTTTTTGGGTTTTTTTGGTATGGAAGACACAAAACTGATTTGAAGGTCCCTGAATTAAGAGATAAGCACTAGCCTATGGCCATTCTAATGAAAGAATGCAGAAGTTGGTTTTGCATCTACCAGCAAAAAGAAAAATGCCACAATCTCCCAATCTCATCTTTCCTATTGTTCCTGTCATAGTTCCTGGCTCTCAGCAGAGGCTCAATATTTGTTGCTTGAATAAACAAATAGGCAGATAGTGATACAGCAGCAGAACTGAACCCATGGAGAATACCACTAACATAGCTCACAAAAGCTGTAAATATTTAAATATTTCATATATGTGTGTATATAATGAATATGCATATAAAATAGAAAAGGTATTGACCTTCTTTCAAAAAGATTCCAAAACTAGACAAATACAGCTGACATGTTTAAGAAAAAATTTCTAAGGCATTTAAGGAAACAAGGAGTATAACAACAAGGAAGCCATGAGTGTATCTATTTGGCTAAAATTATACATTTTATTCTGAAAGACTACAAAGTAATTGAAGTGGATAAAGCCTATTTTTCTAAGTTCCTAAAAACTTGGGCTTTGTAAAGCCAAACATGAATGAAACAATATAGCATGGTAGAGCAACTCTAAAGCTGCATAAGTATAGTCATGTGACATTCAACTCTACCTCTTTGTATGAAAGGTGGACTTCCTGACCTCCTTCTAATGGCAAAACAGTAGAATTTCTCATTAAAATAAGGATTGAGTTATACAGAACTGCACTGCCTGAATGCAATTTATCATTGGTGATGATGTGAAAATTTGGATCAAGTCAAATGAACAAGTATTTATTGAGTGCTTAAAGTTCTCTGCCTTCAAATAAAAGATTTGAGATTTTCAAAGTACCATGAAAGAATGAGACAATGTGCTGTATCAGGGAAAATTTTCTAAGTCATTTAATGTCCAGCCAAGTGTACTCTAAGGTATATACCTAAATAGGGGACATTAAAGACAAGGATCTGGGTTTGATGGAAATTTTGTGGGTACTATAAACTAAAGATCTCTAAAAGGATAACTTAGTAATAATACTATAGTAATAATTAGGTAAACATCTTAATCTGTAAACTCTGAGATGATAAATGAGCTTTAACTCATGTGCCAACTCTAATTATTTGGTAGTAGCTGCTAAAAGTACTATGATGAGTAAAACTCTGAAGCTGAATTTTAGCTAATCCGTAAAAAGTACTGTATCAGTCATGTCTGATATGGATGGGAATTCAACAGCATATTTTCTTTGGCAATTCTAAAGTTGCAATATATTGGTGAGTGATGGAATCAACAAATATCCAAAAGCATCTTCTCTGAGTTTGCTGACCAGGCTAACCCTAGTTTAAGAAATAAAAATAAACGTGAGGAAGGATTTGACCCAAACCTATGTATAATACTTTTGAAATGTTCTTTCCCTTCCTACCTCTACTACACATGTTGGCAGATAGCTCTGACTTTCAGAAACAAAACTAGAGATTTTTTGGCACTGGGTTATGCTCCATATCTTGTGTGCTCTATCACCCCTCAGCAAGTGCTGTTTAAGATGGTAACTGAGTAAAAGGATCACCTTAAGCCTTATGTGAATTTAAAGTTTACATAAATCTTAGTGGATCCCCAGAACTCTCCTGTCTTCTAAATAATATCTGCCTTTTTGGAGACCATAGTCTCCTTGATCTGCCCCTCCCAATCTTACTACTTAACCCAAGGGAGTCAATCTAATAGTGAAATTTTAGGGATACTTCAGGGCAAGATGGGTTTTAAAATATTTCTCTTTTCCTTCCCTTCATCTTTTCAACTCTATGTCTCCTGCTCCCATAAAATTCCCAAGTAAAATCTCCATACATTAACTGGAATGCAATAGGTGTACCATAGAACTGCTTCTCTTGTCCACTTCTAAACACATGCTGTTCTTGTAAGTAATGTGGGAAAATTTTAAGTATTATGTCAATTAAGGAGGCCAAGCAAGGAGAATTCCTTTTGAGTAGGTACTATCTGTTACCTCAGATTAAAGGCCTAATTACTGTATTAATATAGGCACAAGAACCATGATATTATCTAAAAATTGCCTCTGATCCAAATACTTCCTTTGCAAACCAATATGTAAAAAATGAACCCAAGATGAGACACCTTTGGTTTTCCCAAAGAGAAGCGATACCAGCATACCTTTGGTTTCATCCTTCTCTAGAGACACATTTTCTTTTTTTCTTTTTTTCATTAATTAACATATAATGTATTATTTGCTCCAGGGGTCCAAGTCTGTGAATCATCAGTCTTACACATTTCATAGCACTCACCATCGCACATACCTTCCCCAATGTCCATAACTCATCCACTCTATCCCTACTCCCCACCCCCCAGCAAACTTCAGTATGTTTTGTGACATTAAGAGTCTCTTATGGGGGGCACCTGGGTGGCTCAATGGGTTAAGCCTCTGCCTTCAGCTCAGGTCATGATCTCGGGGTCCTGGGATTGAGCCCCGCATTGGGATCCCTGCTCAGCATGGAGCCTTCTTCCCCCTCTCTCTCTGCCTGCCTCTCTGCCTTCTTAAGATCTCTCTCTGTCAACAAATAAATAAAATATTTTAAAAAAAGAGTCTCTTATGGTTTGAAGAGACACATTTTTCTAACATGTCTGCTGAGTTTTATTCATGGTCCTAGGGTCCCTTCCGAGATAACTATCAGTTTGGCTGCCATGGGAACAGATAAGGTAGGACTCCATGTTGGTTCCCTGATGTGGATTTTTTGAAAACCAATTCACTGAAAAGTACTATTTTAAAATATATTCAAATAATTTGAGTGTATATTTCTTAGGAATATAATTGTGTTTATTATTACTGTTGAAAATTTACTTAATATGTTCAGAAAGAAAATTCCTTAAAATAACATTTATGAATTGCATAAATGTGATAAATTTGATGAATTACTCATTTGACACTTGCTCTTTTGGTAAATGGGCATTTAGTGAAATTGGCTTTTGTCAAATTGATTTCACATGGATCAGCTTGCTTCCACATTGCAGAAACCATTCTATCAAATGTGCTATAATAGTGTAAAACCAAGGTCTACTTAAGATAGAACATAATCAAGGGAGATTATGTCCCCTAGTGAGATTTGGCAATGTCTGGAAACATTTCTGGTTGTCACAACTTTGGGGAATGCAGGGAGAGTGCTATTGGCATCTAGCAAGTAGAAGCCAAAGATACTGCTAATTTCCTACAATGTTTAGGACAATTTCAGTGCCCCCACCAATCAAAGAATTATCCAGCACAAACTGTCAATAGTGCCAAGAAACCTTGAGAAGTGAGAAACCTTGAGATATGAAAGCTATTACCCTCTAACTCTCCCCTATGTCTCCTACATCATCTTGGGGTAGGTGTCCCCATAACAACCTTAGAATGATTTTATTTCAGTTGACTATCTTTTTAAGCCTAGGAAGTACTTGGAATGAGGCAATGAACAAGAAATGGGAGCTGAGCAACTGTGTTGATCTTGTAGGCTTGACAGTCTCATTTAGCTTTCGGACACCTGGCCCTTAGGGAAGTATGCCTAGAAGCAGAGCCAAAGCTGTAAAGGCCAGGATTCTCTGGGTTAAACTCTCAGTACCCTCTGACTATATAAGGCTCTTCAAGATAGGAAGAGAGCCTGGAAAGGAAGTAGAAGTGGCTCATTTTCTCTCTTCTCCTCTTCTTTGCTTTCCCCTTCTCTATGGGCTATATACTATATAATTCTTTTCTCATAAAGGAATATCAGGTTTTAAAGAGCATATAGATGGTTCTGGAAGAAAACAGTTTATAAAAACAAAATGAGAGATAGGGAGAAAAAAACAAATAGAACATGTAAGTATTTTAAAAACAATTCTGAACTGTTTAAATTAGCTGTAGAGTCAAGTCCTAACTCAGAAAAGAAGAATGTCCCTATTTCCCAAAGACAAAAGTATACTCTAACCCATAATCCCAGTGGAAAGCCTTCACCAGGGTCTGTCCTGTAATGTACAAATGCTGCAGATGGAAGAAACCATTTAGTCCACGTCTTCCAGATATCTTATATCTTTTTTTAATATATTTTTTATTTTTTTATTAACATATAATGTATTATTAGCCCCAGGGGTACAGGTCTGTGAATTGCCAGGTTTACACACTTCACAGCACTCACCATAGCACATACCTTCCCCAATGTCCATAACCCCACCACCCTCTCCCTACCCCCTCCCCCCAGCAACCCTTAGTTTGTTTTGTGAGATTAAGAGTCTCTTATGGTTTGTCTCCCTCCCAATCCCATCTTGTTTCATTTATTCTTTCCCTACCCCCCAAGCCCCCCACGTTGCCTCTCAACTTCCTCATATCAGGGAGATCATATGATAATTGTCTTTCTCTGATTGACTTATTTCACTAAGCATAATACCCTCTAGTTCCATCCACATCATTGCAAATGGCAACATTTCATTTCTTTTGATGGCTGCATAGTATTCCATTGTATATATATACCACATCTTCTTTATCCATTCATCTGTTGATGGACAACTAGGTTCTTTCTATAGTTTGGCTATTGTGGACATTGCTGCTATAAACCAGGTGCATGTGCCCCTTCGGCAGAGACCTTATATCTTAAGCACAATTTTCTTCAGTGCTTATGAGTCAAAGCAAAAAGAGCAAGAAACAAAAGATAATTTTTATGATGTTCATGGAGGGAACAAATGGCTTAACTGGCTAGGAGAAAGTCCCATGCCTCCCTTTATAGGGTCTAGTGACTTCAGAACAGTAGCTAGTATTTCCTATGCTCGGACTTTAAGATTAGAAAGGAAATGGCCAGACAAGTGTAGGATAAATCAGTTCAGCAAGGGAGGAGACAGTGATGTCATTCTGACCTGTCTCTAGGCTGTCTGAATGGAGGAACAGAGAATGAGGCAGAATGTCAGCATTGGAAAAGACTTCAAAAGTTGTCTAGATCTAAACTCATTTTGGAGATGAGAAAATAGATATTTAAAGGCTAAGACACTAATGTGTTGTCACATACTAGTAAAAGTCATAACCAAGCCTTCCCACTTTCAAGGCTGGTATCCTTTTGACCCTATCACCATTTTGGGAACATATAACCAACATCCATGTACACTTGACAAAGTTAACCCACCATCTCTACCATGATTATTTGTAAGTTTGATAACATTTGAGACCTCAACATGACAGTGTAAAGATGAAACATAAGAATTATGAGCAAATTATATATACAATTTTATTCAGTAACAGTTTATAAAAACAAATCCAAGTTATTGACCTCATAGAAAATTTCTAGGAATTTAACATATGAACATATAAATATTTCTGACTTTTTTTCTGAACTGGTCTTCAAATTAGTACACTGGTAGCCTTTAGTACATGGTGTTGATGTTTTAACCAATTAAAAGATTTTTTTAATGAAAAATTGTGATTTGAACTCCACAAGACAAATGTGTCCATATGGAATCTATTGTTTAGTTGGGCAATTGATAGTGGTTGCAACATCTAGAGTATTGTGAAAATATAATTATGAACAGGTTAAGTGTAGATAATCAGAATTGAGCCAAAGCTTTCAATGCACAGTCATAATCTTTCTTTAATAAGACTCATGAGATTATCCTCAGACTAACACCACATGTTCTCTTGGGCATGATAAAGAGTCAACTGTTCGATTTTTCCAATTTCATTCAGCTCTGGAAATAATAAAGTTAAAATATTGGCTTCCCAAATTTTCAACTGCCTTATTTTTTGCTTTCTAATACCATTTCCACCCCCTTCTAGACACCCAAAAAATCATTAGGTTAACTGGTAACTATAGGTGTTCACCAAATTTGTTCATTGTCAAAATTCACATAAAAATCTTGCAGAAAAGAGTGACAAAAGAGTCACAGATGTTCTTAAATATTTTTTTTAAATAATCAACTGACTTATTTTCTTTGAGCTCTGAATAAGGGGCCAATTTACCTGGATGTCTTAATTAACACATGACAAATTTTTAATGCATCTGGATTCTTCTAGCACTTTGGAAGATACATCAATAAAAACTAGCATCTGTGGGGTGCCTGGGTGGCTCAGTGGGTTAAAGCCTCTGCCTTCAGCTCAGGTCATGGTCTCAGGGTCCTGGGATTGAGCCCACATCGGGCTTTCTGCCCAATGTGGCAGGGAGGGAGCAGGGAGCCTGCTTCCTCCTGACTCTCTGCCTACTTGTGATCTCTGTCAAATAAATAAATAAATTTAAAAAATAAAAATAAAAAAACTAGCATCTGTGACCCCTCCCCCACAAAAAAAAACCACAAAAAGGTAATTTCTTTTTTTTTTTTCTTAAAATTTATTTGACGGAGAGAGATCACAGGTAGGCAGAGAGGCAGGAAGAGAGAGAGGAGGAAGCAGGCTCCATGCTGAGCAGAGAGCCCGATATGGGGCTCAATCCTAGGACCCTGAGATCATGACCTGAGCCGAAGGCAGAGGCTTAACCCACTGAGCCACCCAGGTGCCCCAAAAAAGTCATTTCTTAAGAAGCCTGATTACTTCATGAAACTGTAGCAAAGGTGCTGATGACATTCTTTTGAGTAGCAACATCAAGTGTTAGATATAGTCTTGGGCAACGGATGGTGTTTTCCAAGAAAAGATCAAAGAGAGTGGAATGAATTTTTCTCACCAACGCTGGCCTGCTCTACTTTTCATACCCTCTTTACACAACATATGAGCTCAACTGGCTAAATATAAAGCCTTTGCTGACCTAAAAGATGCTATTAAATCTTCCTTGCATTCTTCTCTAGATTCAGAAGTGCATTTAGAAATAGGGCTGTTGACTAGCCACACAGATAGTTTTAACAGTTTTTGATATCCTGATATCTAGGGCCATATAGAGATCAGGCCAAGTAAGAAAATAACATGGGCACTGATTCATGATCATCTGAGTAATACCAGGCAATTTACATGCCCCTCAGGTATATCTTAACCAATGGCTAAGGTGGGGCACAATTATGAAAGCTCCAAATCCCTTGTTGTGAATGGGGATAACTATGAGATATGATATACTTCAGAGTTTCCCTTTGAACGTATTTTGTAGGACTTTGCCGGAATTGTACCCTTGATGGGATTTTCCTTCCTTGTCCTAGTTTTCTCAGTCCCTTCCTAGTTTCCCTAGAGGGAATATACAAATTTTTGAATCAGGATCTTCTTCTGGGGAAACAACCTAAGGCAGTTGTTCACATTTTAAAAATCAAAGATTTCATATAATCCAGATTTCTAAGTTTTCTTGAAATATAGAAAGATCTGGTAACATGAAGCCAGTATTTTCATGTGCTCACACGATTTAGTTCATTTCCCAATTTCATTAATTTCAGTTACATGCCTGACCTATTGGAATTTCAGTTTGCTACTCATACAGTAGATTATAGGTCCATGTAATAGGCAGAATAATGACTGCCCCCCCCAAAGAGTCTATTCCCTAATCCCCAGAACCTATGAATGTATTACTTTACAAGGCAAAAGGGACTTTGCAAATGTGATTAAGAGTACAGACCTTGAGAGGCCCCTGGGTGGCTCAGCCAGTTAAGTGACTGATTCTTGATCTCAGCCCAGGTCTTGATCTCAGGGTTGGGAGTTCAAGCCCCACACTGGGCTCCACACTGGGCATGGAGTCTATGGAAACAATAATGATAAAAAAGATTACAGACCTTGAAATGAAGAGGGTACCTTGGATTTTCCATGTGGGTCCACTCTAACCATATGAGTTCTTAAAAGTAAAGAGCCTTTAGAAGGGTCAAAGAGATGCCACATTGTTAGCTTTGAAAATAGAGGAAGGGGGGCAAAATCCTAGCCTTTGGACCCCAGAAAAGGCAAGGAAAGGATTCTATCCTAGAGATTCTAAAAAGGAATACAGTCTTTCTATCACCTTTATTTTATCTCATTGAGACCCATGTTGGATTTCTGATCTACAGAACTATAAAATAATAAATCTATGTTGTTTTAAGCCACAAAGTTTGTAGTAATTTGTTAAAACAGCTATAAAAAAACTAATACATTCCATGAGGACAGAGATGATGTCTGTCTTGATTATCATTATATCCTCATCATGTGCCACAGTGTCTGACCTATAAAAAACATTGAACAAATGTTTGTTGAATTAATGTATGACCATAAATTTTCCAAGCTGTATTGAGTAAACCTTTAGTGAATGATTAGTCTTATGTGCCCATATCATTTGCAATGAATATAGAAATTTATATTCCAACTCAGCCAAGTACTTTTTAGTACTGAGAAACAAATTGTAATCTTTTACATTGACATTCCCTAATCAATACAGGCTCTGGATTATTTTACTCTTTGTGCTTTTTCAAATTCTGTGTTAGATAAAAATGATCAGAATAGGCTATAGTACTCTGAAGACTAAAAAAAAAAAAAAAGTGCACAAATCTCTTCTGCATAGGATGGATAGTAGGATTCTCTTTCAAGATGTATCCTTAAGGCACAGAGGTATGGAGGAGCATGAGTCCTGTGTAGTGACCTGGCATGGTTAATCTGAGGTACAGGCATGTAACTGAAATGGACAGAGAGCCTACCAACATTTTTCATGTCCACCAACTTCTCCTTGGCTTTTCTGTAGAAAGAGAGTGATATAAGAAGTGGATATCTAGTAATGAAGTGAGTAGAAAAAGAAAAGATTATTCCAGCTTATGGCATAGAATGTTATCTCCTCTTACTATATTTCACATGTGGTTATAAACTTCTTGGGGTTAGAGTTTCATATGGTAAAACATTTTTCACAGTGTCTTGTACATAATTTATAAATTGTTGAATTTATTTTCTGTGCATTGATATCAAAATAATGGCCTGGGGTTAACACTATTTTATAAGGATTTGAAAGACCATTTCTGATTTTTTTTTAAGATTTCATTTTTTTTATTTGACAGAGATCACAATTAGGCAGAGAGGCAGGCAGAGAGAGGAAGGGAAGCAGGCTCCCTGCCCAGAACCCTGGGATCATGACCTGAGACAAAGGCAGAGGCTTTAACCTACTGAGCCACCCAGGCGCCCCTCATTTCTGATTTAGAAACAAAAACAAACAACAACAAAACATGCTAACCTGAACAAAAGATTTTAAAACTGTTTTGAAAAAAAAAAAAAAAACTAGATTCCATTTTAGATAATGGCATTGTAGGAGACAAACACAAGTACAGGAATATTCAAAGAAAAATATCTGGGAAATAATTCGGGAATGACATGGCTTCAGATGTCCTTATGCCAGTGCTAAGGGAATAAGAATGAACTAAAAATCTTTTAAACAATGAGGTCAACATAATCAGCTAGAGATCATTCAAAGATAGTAAGATGAAATCTACATCTGATAGAATAAAAATTTCCAATAAAATAAAATAGAACATGAAAAATATTTGAGAGAGAAGAAAGATAAATAGTAATAATAACATGTAGTTTTAAAAAGCCTCTTAATAAAAATTAAGGACTTTTATCAACATCCTATATAAAACCTCCTAAAACACTACAAAGAAGGAGTTATTACTAAAGTCTTTAACTCATTCAATTATTCCAAGGGATAAATAGCTTCCCAGTTCATTCAGCTGCTATATGACACTTTCAGGACTCCACTCAATGTCTCAGATCTTTTGTATATTTCCAGTGTCATCTGAAAGTTTACCACAGACTCCCTAACCAGACTGAAGATCCAGACAAATATTGGTTGTGAAATTGTTGCATGAGCAATAGAACTGACATGGATAAAGCCAATGAAATAATCTTTAGTTCTTTGATGACCTCTCTCTTTTTCACTGTGGTTTAGCCCTTTGTCATAAAACTAATGATCCTGGAATCACAGAATTAATATGAAGGAACTGAAAAGTGAGATCTAAATTTGCATCCAGCAGGCAATCTGGTTTGTTTTGAAACTTTGAGAAATACAGCCACCTGTTGGATTTAGTCTGGTATTGCACTTCTGTTCATTGTTTTTTGAAAAAAGGGTGGACATTTTTCTTTACGAACAATAAATAAAGAATAAAGAAAAACACAATTGTTACTATTAGGGGAAATAAAGATGATAAAAGGCAGTAGAGTCCCTTATGTAGTCTTTTGAAAAACTGGATCTATGTATTTACAATGTGCTTTGTCTAGATATAGCCGAAGTAAAAAAGGAACTTCTATTTAAAAAAATAGTGAATGAGTGAAATTTAAAAAAAAAAAATCTTTTCTCTCACAAAAAAGAAGAAGTAGGAACTTATTACTTCTTCACTTCACTCCAGCACTGGCCTCTAGAATAGGAGTTGGCAAATTTGTTTCATAAAGTTTTTCAAATTATTCAGATCTTAAATGCCTTAAGGTTCCTGTTGCAGCTACTTAACTCTGTTGTAGTACAAAAGAAATTATATATATAAATATGTAAACAATGAGTATGGCTGTGTGCCATTAAAACTTCATTAACAAAAATAGTGCCAGATTTGGCTAATGAGCTGTAGTTTTTTTTACTATCTGTCCTAAAGCATCCACATCAGGGCTTTCGCACTGGCTGTTCCATGGCTAGAGGGCTCTTCCTCTAAATATCCACATGGCTTACTCAACCGCCTCCACAAGTCTGGGTGTTCCAATATCATCTTTTTAATAAAGTCTACCCTAAAATACTCCATTTAAAATTTCAGTTCTCTATTTCTCCTCTTTCATTTTGTCCATAGCACTTAGCCCATTCTAATTATATGTATTATGTACACTGTTTATACTCTACCTCACTCACCAAAATACAAGCTTTGTTACAACAGAGATTTTTGTTTATAAAATACTCCAAGTGCTTAGAACAGTATCTTACCTATAATAGATGTTCAATAAGTATTTGTTGAATGAAAGGATGGCTTGTTAGCATTTGCTCTAAAAAAACAAACAAAAAAACAAATACCATAATCCTGTTTAAGAAAGTGACTCCCAAAGGAAAAGACTCCCAAAGTTGAACTAAGAAACAAAGCCAGGCTTGTATAATGTTTCAAAAAATTTTATAAGCCTCTTTGTTTTTCTCAGACTTGAAAGTAGTAGAAATACTATTTTTAAAATCAGTGAAGATATCAATAAATATATAGTCTATTATAGTTCCCAAAACTATATAACATCTTACATAAATCTTACAATAATCTTATTACATAGAAAATATAATCCCCACTTTATAGATGAGGAAACTGATTCGCAGAAAAATTCAATAACTTGCTCACAGTCAAAAATAGTATAAGACTAAACTAGAATAGGTATTTTTATTTCAAAGCCAGTTTTCTTTTCCTGACAAGACAGCTGTCAGTCAACCTTGCTTCCATCGGTAACCTCTGGAGGATTCCTCCTTCTGCAGCTGAATCAGTATCAACAATATCTTAATCCCTAGGACAAACTTGACTCTAAGTAGAAAGGATTTAATGAGCTTTGACTCAAACTTGCAGAACTCACAATTATTCACTTTGAACAAAGAAGAGGCTAGATTATTTCCCCCTCATTCTGATAACCTGGTTTCCTTTTAGATTTAACATCCTGATCCCCACCTCTAATCTAGTTGTTTCTTAATACCTGGTAAACTCTTTTTTTTTTTTAAGATTTTATTTATTCATTTGACAGAGAGAGATCACAAGTAGTCAGAGAGGCAGGCAGAGAGAGAGGGAAGCAGGCTCCCCACTGAGCAGAGAGCCCGATGCGGGACTCGATCCCAGGACCCTGAGATCATGACCCGAGCCAAAGGCAGCGGCTCAACCCGCTGAGCCACCCAGGCGCCCCAATACCTGGTAAACTCTTATATACTCAGTCCCTCATCCTTGGCTGGAGATATTACCAGCTCCTCAGTCTCTCTCTCCCTGCACCCAAACTCCTACTCACTCCCTGAGCTTCTGCTCTCTGATGATAGGTTTTCTAGGTGCTATTTCCTACTTCAGATTTTCAAATATCACCCACTTCTAGAATCACTAACCTTATGCTCTGTTCATGAGTAGAATAATCTCAGTTCTTTGGAAAACCTCTCCCCCAACCATAAGCACCATCTTTTCCCCTGTATCTCTTCTATATACAGTCTGTAACCATGCCATTTGGATATCGTGTTTTCCTTTTATGCAAGTTCAGGTATCCCCAGAATGCCTGTACCAAGACAGAATTCCATGTGTCAGACATAAAAACTATAATCTGCTTTCTATTGGGGAGATACAGTCAAAATGTGGCTAGTTAAGGGCTCTGTGGTGAGGGAGGACTCCTAGTAGGGTAATAAAAGTAGAAATAAACTTGAAAATGGTTTTTACTACCTTATGTCCTGACTTATTACTAAAGAAAAGAAAGTTCAAAATAAACTGATAGTAAATACAATAGAGCAAAGGGTAAAACTGAGGTATAACGTGAAGAAAGAAATAATGAGACTTGATGAAGAATTGGAGAAAGCAGAAAAATGTAGCAGTAAAATAGAATTGACCTACAAAATCTCCAGCCTGTATGATTAGCGGAATAGGTGTGTCACTGATGACAGGAAAGGAATAGTTAAAGAGCAGAGTAGACGTGGAAATGAAATAAATTCACCTGACAGATGTAGATCACCAAAGAGACAATGAAATACAAATTAGTGTCTTCTATACTATAGCTTCATAGGATTTCAAAAAGTGCTCTCACACTTATTCCGTGTCACACGAAGTCAGATGAGATGACTATAAGTAACAGCTATATCCCCTATTTGACAAATGAAACTGAGGCCCAAGATGGAAAAGAACTTAGCTAAGATTCCACAGATTTGGAGCATGAAACCAGTTCTCAGGACTCCTGTCCAGTACACTTTCCACAAAATCATTTGCCCTTCCAAGACAACTATAACAATTGATAAGTTTATCTGAATGTAATTCAGCTAGAGTCATTCGAGTCAATAAAATACAAAGAGAACTTAGCCAAGAGACTTCCTACTAGCAAAACTAATAGTTTATAATAAAAGCTATAGGTCATAAAGTTAAACTTTAAAAATCTCAATGTTTTGTTTGATTAAAGAGAGAATAAAATAGTCATGGAAAAAAAAATCTAGTGTAAGTATTCAAGAGGTGGTTGGATCAATCTATCTGTCTCCAAGCATCCACAAATTCCTATTAACTTTTTTTTTTAAAGATTTTACTTATTTATTTGACAGAGAGAGATCACAAGTAGACAGAGAGGCAGGCAGAGAGAGAGAGGGAAGCAGGCTTCTTGCTGAGCAGAGAGCCCAATGCGGGACTCGATCCCAGGACCCTGAGATCATGACCTGAGCCGAAGGCAGCGGCTTAACCCACTGAGCCACCCAGGCGCCCCTCTTATTAACTTTTTTAAAGTCCATGACCAAGAAGCCAACCTCTGTACTACCCTATCACAAGTAATCAAAACATTCACTTTTTGCATGCTTATTTTATTTCAAATGTCAGTGACATAAATGATTGTCTTCAAAATGGCCCAGTGAGTTACATTTTTTAAGCCAATATTTGCCAGTACTTGAATTTACAAAACGATGAAGTGTTTTGCCCTCTAGAGTGTTTCTAATAAAGATAAGACTATTTTAGAAATAAATCATTATGTTGTACTTATATAAGTTTTCACCTGAGAAGTGCTGCATGTCTTGTTTTTAAATTTTTTTTACTTTTTATTTTTTTATTTTTTTTTAAGATTTTATTTATTTATTTGGCAGACAGAAATCACAAGTAGGTGGAGAGGCAGGCAGAGAGAGAGAGGAGGAAGCAGGCTCCCCGCTGAGCAGAGAGCCCGATGTGGGGCTCGATTCCAAGACCCTGGGATCATGACCTGAGCGGAAGGCAGAGGCTTTAACCCACTGAGCCACCCAGGCGCCCCCCCTTTTTTAATTTTTTATTGCACTGACCTCTGCTTGTTTTGGACAATGGGAAATGCTGTTCTCACTCTACCAAAAGGAAAACCCGAGCCCAGGACTTGTCTAATGAAATAATGAATTAAAGACAGTTCTTGGAAGAGGAATCAGTGTATCTGATTTGTAAGGTTTAAACAGATTTTTGGCGCCAGGTTATACTACTTGTCTAATATAAAAGGTAGTCTTCCACCCAGGGCTCCCAAATACTGGGAAAGTTGGTATTCTTATGACATTTTAGTAAGGAATCTTTATTACTATATGACCCCAAAACTAAAAAAAAAAAAAATGTTTTAAGATACTTATGACAAGAAACCCCTATGGCTTGGGAAAAATTCACAAAAATTCTTTTCTAACCAGTGTTTAGCAGATGCTCACTGACTAATTTTTCACCAAAAACCTTACTGCTGATTAGGAAAATACCAAAAGGCTAGCATGTGGAGAAAGACAATGAATCTTGATTTGAATAAGATCTCTACTGATCAACTCTTTTTCATTCCATTTAGCCCCTTTAAAGCCTTTTTGTCTCTGTTCCCTTCCTTTCCTTTCCATCTCTTCCTCACCAACCCCCCTCCCCCAAAAAACCATAAAAATCAGCACAAATCAGCACAGATGGGGCTGAGAATGTAAATATCCAAACAAGAGCATGGGGAGGAAAACAGCCCAATCTGAGAGGGTAAAAGGGACATCCAGACAGCAGGTCAGGTTAGCAGGAGCTATTAGAGCCCAAGCATCCATGTGGTATGAGGGGATTGGGGTAACACAGGAGATCAGAATCTATGAGGAGGTTAGGAGGGCTGATACAGAATGTCATAGCTTGAGGTGGGTAGAGGAGGGTATCCATCCAAGGGTGGCTCAGCATGAGGTATCACAGTCCAAGCATGATGAGATCATCTGGTAGAATGGCAGCTCAACTCAGGTTATCACCAAGGAAGATAAGAAGGACATCTATGCAGAGGCACCCCAGCAAAGGTCATAATGTTGGAACAGTGAGAAAAGGGGAGCAGCCCAGGAATATTGGAGCCCAGCAGACCAAGAAGGAACATGCACATCCGGGATGGGACATCAGTAGTGACAATAGAAATGAGAGATTAGATACATATGGGGGGAGTCAATTGTGATATATGTATAGATAAATAGAGATAGAGATTGCCCCCACATATATAAAGGGAGGTTTCTCACTACCAAAAAAAGGGCAGCAAAAATATGGAAAGATAGAAAGCTAGAATAACATCCTGTATGGTTGGATTAGAATTACAAATGGTGATAGATGATGGATGGATGATAGATAGATAGAAAGTTATTGCATATGGCATTTAATAAGTACTTAGTAATTTAAGTTCTCAGATTCACTTAATTTTTTTTGAATGTTTAAGTTGTAAGGAGAACATAATGAAGTAGAAAGGATGTGGTATTTAGATTCAAGTTCAAATAATTTCTGGGTTCAGAATTATCTCAACCACCGAGTGATTTTATGTAATTGTGGTAAAACCTGGGGGACAGAAAGCAAACAAACTGCAAAATATCTCTAAGTTCTTTTAAGGTAGTTGTTCTCAACCCCTCTTCCCACTGGCCTTCCCCAGGGGGCACATCGGTCAGTTTCTGAAAAAATTGGTTGTCACAACTGGGGAGTGTTACCGGCATCTAATGGGTAAATGTTGGTAAACATCCTACAATGCATAGGATAGGCCCCACAAAAAAAGAATTGTTAGTACAAGCTGAATCATGTCCCCCCAAAATGTGTATGTTGGGGCCCAAACTCTCAGTACTTGAAAATGTGACTTTATTTGGAAATAGGCCTCATAAAAGAGTTCATTAAGTAAAATTAGGCCATTAGGGTGGGCCCTAATCCAATCTGATTAGGAATTGCACAGAGGAAAGACCCTACAACCATCTATAAGCCTCAGAAGAAACCAAACTTGCCAACACCTTGATCTCGGACTTCTAGCCTCCAGAACTATGAAATAAAAAATCCTGTTAAAGGCCACCCAGTCTGTGGTATTTTGTTATGGCAGCCCTAGCAAACTAATACAATTATCCACCCCAAAATGTCAGTAGTGCCAAAATCGAGAAACCCTGGTTTATGATACACAGAAACAGTCCTGAGAAGAACACTCGTGGGTATGAAAGACAACATTTAAGTGGCAAATAACCACCATTTAAGTGGCAAACAGAAGGAAAAGGGGGAAACAGGTTGCCTCTCCTTAAAAATTAGAAAAAAAAAATATTCAGTGGAGAAAATCATTCCTTGACTTTATATGCTTATGGACCAGTGCAGTTAACATTCTCTCCTCTGAGCCATAAAGTCACTAAAAAAGCAATTAAAAAAATAAAATCAGTCTGATTTTGAGTTAAGCATGTTTTTATTTCTATGTTTTTTTTGCAATAAAACCAAATTTGGAATGCTCAAAAATTTGATTTCTACATGTATTTGCTCAAAACATTTTCACCCAGAACACTAAGGAAGCCCAACCATGGCTTAATCCCAAAGTTCCTTTCCCATGGTTTACAATGGAAGAAGACATCTTCCTTGATCCAGTATACTTATTAGTGCTTTCATGAAAGTTCAAATATGTGAAACAATCTAACAGTCCTCTTTGTTGGCACAAAAATAAACTCAATACATAGAAAAAAATCTTTGTAACCTTCATTTAGGAGAAGATTTCTTACTCAGGACACAAAAAATCATCAACCATATAAGAAAAAAAAAGGTTGCTTAAACTACAGAAATATTTTAAAGTTTTGCTCTTTAAAAGGCTCTACTAAGAAAGGTGGAACATGAGGCATTTGAGATGGGAAGAAAATATTTTTCATACGTATGTCTGACCAAAAAAATTGCATCCAGAATTTAAAAGAATCCTCATAACTCAATTTCAAAAAGCAAACAACACCCCCCAAAAAATGTCCAGAATATTTGAAAATGAAAAAAGAAAATACATAAATGGCCAGTAAACACATTCCAAAAATTTCAACAACATTATTCATCAACAAAATAAAAATTCAGGCTCTAAGTAAGATACCACTACACACTAAGTAGAATAGCTAAAATTTTATAAATTAACATTATCAAGCGTCAGAGAGTAGAGAGCCACTGAAACTCATTGCTAGTAAGAGTATAGCCATTTGGAGGATGTGGGCACTTCCTCATAAACTTAACCATACTTTCCACATGACCAGCACTTTTACTTTTAGGTATTTACCCAAGGAATGAAAACATATGTCCACAAAAACACTTCTACATGTATTTCTGACAACTTGATTTTCAATAGCAAAAACTCAACCAACCCAAATGTTCATGAACAGATGATGACATAAACCTCTCATGGTTTATTCATACAGAGAAACCACTCGACAATGAGATGGCACTGACTACTGGTACCTGTAATAACATGAATGAAACTCATTGACATTGTACTGAGCGAGTCAGTCAAACACAATGCAAGTATATATAATACTCTGTTACAAACTTTTGGAACAGAGAAAACCAACTTATGGTGATAGAAATCAAATTATTGTCCGCCTGTGGTGGGTTTTGGAGGAATGACCACAAAGGAGCATAGAGAAGCTTTCTGGGTGATAGAAACGTACTATATCTTGACTGGGGGCAAGAGGGCAGTTATGAAGCTGCAGCATCTTTGTCAAAACTCATTTAGCTGTATCCTTAAAATGGTTATATTTTAATTATACATAAACTTCAATAAAATTGATTTTTAAAATATAGAGAAGTAAATGCAAAGGTGTCTATATTAATAGGTGGCCACTGAAAGGAATTGTGAATAGCAACACCCCAAATCAGTGAGAACACTTAGTACCCAGATCAGGGTGTTTAAATATAATTCTAAATATAAATATAAATATAAATAATATAAATATAAATATAAATATAATTAAAAAGCACCTTAGGATAATAGCTGATTTTGGAATGGGGAAGAGATAATACAAAATGAACCTAGAATAGCTTACTGTGTAGAAACTCAGGAAGTACTCAAAGAAGAATGGGCCACATCAAAATGAAAAAAAAAGAAAGCTGAAAGGGACTCCCTCTGACCAGCTCTGGGAGAATTTGAATATCCAAATACATATTGATAGTAACAGATTATTAAGATCTAATAAATACATGGGTAAATTGAAGGTAATAAGAAAGGAGCTGTTCATATAGATTTAAAAGTATCTTCCCACAAAACACCTTCTAACTACAAAGGGGAAGAGTATAATGTTACAATGGAGAAGCATGGTAGATACAACTTTAACCCAGTGATCAAAGTAAATATCATTAGTAATACAGTAAGTTAAAATAGTATGCCACCTAACAGGGCTTATGAGAAGACTGCATCTTTTCTGTGGCATTCCTGTTAAAGATGCATAGCCTAAATCTATTTCTAGAGGTGCTACCCGTACCCAAGTCTTCAGAAATGCAGCAAAAATCTCAGTTGTCTCTTTCTGAGTCAGCAGGTACCCGGTATTCAGTACATCGCACTGGCTAGCTCTTCTTATTGTACCAATCACCCCTTCCTGTCTTAAGAACCTCTCTCATTCATCATCTCATTGAGTTTATCTGCTGATTGTTTATACGTTTCAATATGCTGCACATTTTTTTTTAATTAAAGAACTTTCCACCTCTTCAGTATTTAGATAAGACAGCAGCATGAATATCAGCAGACGATTTTATCTTGAGACTAACCCCATATCTTTTAAAACATCAGACCTCCGTCAAGCATAAAGCCTCCCTCACATAGTGGATTATAAGCATCTGGCTCCCCGTGAACCTGGGACTCAAGTTACTGGCTGACATTTCAGTTTCTGAACTCATGTAGCAAGTAGCCTCTAAACTGTAATTTCTGCTAAGCCTCTGAAGTAAGGAGATAGAAGGCAGCGCCTGGAGTCTGGAGAGCATAACTGGGGGGTCTCTGGTCATTCTTAGTACAGCACAGAGGCTATGCCACCTGGAGGTCAGTGCAGACATGACAGTGGCAGCTGCAGTCACACAGAGAAGAGATGACTTTTTCTTTGCTGAGCTTCAGGGCTGGCTGTGCTCGGCCCCTCGTGATGAGAGGGGAATTCAATTCATAACCTTTCTGTGTTCCTTGGGCGGCACATGCATACTTGCTGACTTCTGTAAGGGCTGCTAGTAGCTCAGTTCCTCAGCCCTTTGTCCATATTTGAGCAAAAAACACCAGATTCCATTTTTAACACCCCTGTTGAGAGAAAATGAAATCCTTGGTCTCTAGGGTGCTCTGCAGACCTGGGAACGATGATCCCAACCTGGGAAAAGAGTTCTTTCTGATGGGGCAAATGCTGTAACAGAAACAAGTACATGATTTGATTTCAAACTCCAAAGTGTACCTACTAAATGTTTAAACATTCCATCTCTGCTGATCTATTTTAGAACTGGAGATATAGAAGCAAATACCTCAGATTAGGATGAGTATTATGCCACAGAACTCAGCTTACTCACTACTTTAGAAACCAGATCTAATTTTTTACTTACATCGTTTTACTGTAAATCAATGAATATTTTGTAGCATTGTCCCACTGTCCTTTAAGTATGATTTAGATCATTTAATTATTATTCATGTAACTGGACATGTTTATAATAATTATATTCCAATATGGGCTCATTTTAGGTAAAACAGAAATCCTGATCCTTTTGGAATTATTGGGAGGAGACTTCCCACTTTATGGTCACCCTGCTATATTCACTGGTCCCCATGTGGTGAGATGACAAGAATGTCCCTTCCATTGGCCCACACTCCTCTATGGGACAGTTTACTTATTTACAGCTGAATGCATCATTAATAGAGTCCCAAATATAGAAAGAACCTTGAAAGTCTATTAAAAACAAGAAAACTGGTCAAGGAAAAGGAAATATAATGGGCCAAAAATATATTTAAAACATATAAACCTAATTAATAATTAAGAAAATGCAAATTAAAGCAGTGTTACAATTTTTTACAAATTAGAATACAAAAATAACTATTCAGTGATGACATCCATTGATAAAGATGTAAGAAAATGAGCAACGGGAGTGAAGCTGGGAAAATGTCCTTGGGGACAATTTGGTTGTTTTTTTTTTAACATAAAATTCATATGCCTTTTGATCTACCCCTTCCACTCTCAATTTATGCTATAAAATCTCAAACACCTACACTGATATCTACCTACTTATGTTACATGTATGAAATATATATATATGCACGTATGCCAACTGCACTTGTAATATTTAAAAATTTGACAGTAACCTAAATGTTTATTAATAAGAAACATGTTAAGTATTTTATTTATAAACACACACACACACGTTCATACATTGGAAAGCTACAACACCATAAAAAGACCAGAATAGATCCAAAAGGAACAATCTCTCAGATACATCAAAATAAAGAATATATTTGGGTAAAAATTAGATACATGTATATACCTACACCTATGTATGCTTGCATAAGCACAGAATATTTTTGGAAATATCCACAAGAAATTCTTTACGATGGTTGCCTTTAACTAAGGACGAAAAGGGTCTGAAATAGGAGGACAACTGACTTCTGTTATCATATTCACCTTTGAACTATTAGAATTTTTTCATCGGATATGAGCAATACTGCTTCAATAAAAGAAAATGCTTTGTTGTTGAAATTTTTAGAAGTAAATTGTGTGAGGGTCACCTGGGTGAGCATCTGCCTTTGCTCTGGTCATGATCTCAGGGTCCTGGGGTTGAGCCCTGCTTGTTCAGCGGGGAGTCTGCTTCTCCCTCTGCTTCTCCCCCACCCCCCTCACTTGTGCACTTTCTGTCAAATAAATAAGTAAAATCTTTTTAAAAAAAAAAAGGTAAATCATGTGAAATGTAGTAATTTTGTAATGATTACAAGTGATTAGATTATCTATGGCTCAAATGAAACAATAGGTCAAAATCCACATTCAAAAATCAGAAGTTCTGGAATGAAACCTGGTCCACCCTGTGCCACTCAGCAATCCACTCATTTCAGTGAAAGACTATCTCTTGCAGGTCTTTTTCTTATCTTTCAAGCTCTGTGTTACTCCAGGACAATCTCTTCTTTTTGAAAGTCAGTTCAGTGCAAACATATTGTGACTGTTAACTCTTTGTAAATCTGTTGATTCCCAACTGTTTTATTTTTTATTCACGTATTCTCTTTTCTAAAAAAGAAAACATTAAACAAGGAAAGGATATTATATCAACATTGTTCATTTTAATTAAAGAACATTATCTCTTTTAATAACATGAATATTTAGACATGCTCCTGTTCATGAGCATTTGGGTTATTTCTAGTTTGGGAATAACCTGATTAAAGCACTATGAATATTCTTGTACAAATCGTTTTGTGAACATTTATACTATTTTTGACCTATCCTGCTATGGATATGGAGCAAATATTTCTGTTTCCCTGTGATTCATATGCTGAAATCTTGCATTTCTTCTCTGCTAATCACACTGAACGCATCTATGACCAGATGTGTGGGTTTTTTCCTATACCAAGCAATTTTCCAGTTCTCTTGTGGACATCTGGGTGTCCTAGAATTTAACTGAATTCTCACACTCTCTATCTGGAGATAGCATCCGGTCCCACAGGCTAAGGGTTCAGTCTTACGAGACTATCCTCATTTCAGATGCCAGTCACAAATCCCAGATTGTCCCCTGTGCCTCTAACAGACCGGCTAACTCAGAGATTTCCATGACCCCCTCCTCAGATTCAGTTACTTTATTAGAATGGCTGAAAGAACTCAGAAAACATTTTATTTACTAGATTACCGGTTTATTATAAAAGCATATAGTTTGGGAATAGCCAAATGGAAGAGATGAATAGACTAAGGCATGTAAGAAAGGGAGTGAAACTTTCATGCCTGGCACCTCCCTGTGTTCACCAACCAGGAAGCTCTCTGAACTCTGCACTTTAGGAATTTTTATGGGGACTTCATTATTTAGACATGATTAGTTCAATCATTGGCCTTTGGGGATTAATTCAACTTCCAACCCCTCTCCCCTCCCTGGAGATAGGGGGATGGGGTTAAAAGCTTCAACCCTCTCATCACATAATTGGTTCCCCTGAGAACCCACCCCCACCTTTAGGAGCTTTCCAAAAGTTACCTAATTAACAAAAACTCAGATGTGGTTGAGAGAAATTGTTTTGAATAACAAAAGACACCTTTGTGCCTCTCTCATTAAGAAATTACAAGGGCTTTAGGAGCTCTTTGCCAGGGACAGTGATAAAGACCAAATATATAATTCTTGTTGGGATGGCGATAAAGACCAAATATATAATTCTTGTTATCAGTCATGTCACAGTGCTCCCACAAGAAGAGATATGAGAGCTTGGACTCTCTGCTCTCTGACATGTGAGGATACAATGAGAAAATCGTGTTAAAAAAAAATACAACGGGCCCAAATGGAGCCACTTGTGCTGAGCCACTCATCAGTGGACCACGACTTAATATCTAATCTAATTATAGTTTCATCATCTCCCAGGAATGTGACCTTTTAGCAGTCAATCTGGAATTACCTGAACGGCACTAGATAAGCTGTCTGATAGACTTTCCCACCTTTCTACAAAGGAAAGCAGCCTTGCCTAAAACAATTTACTCTTTATTAAACACTTCCTTTCTCGGCTCCCTTTTGCCTATAAAAGCCATTCATTTTATATAGCTACTCGGAATTCCTTCTGTTCCCTAGACAGGATGCTGCCCAACTCATGAATCATTGAATAAAGCCAATCTGGTGTTCAGAATTACTCAGTTGAATTTTGCTTTTTAACAATGGCCATCTGCAAACCAGGAAGCAGGCCCTAACCTGACACAGGATCTGCTGGTGCCTGGATCTTAGATTTCCCGTCCTCCAAAACTATGAGAAACAGTTTTTCATCGTTTAAGACACAAAGTCTGTGGTATTCTATTATAGTAGGCTGAGCTAAGACACATCCCAAATTTAACGTAGTCAAGATCATCTGCACTATCTTCTTTTTCCTATTCCTCAGGATGATAAAATTATTTTCAAAAAAATTCAACCTTCCAGAATCTTCTTTCACTCCTCTCTCTCCTTCACACTTCTGCAATTGTAGCTGGACTAACATGAGTCTGTTCTTGGTGAATTACCGGTAGAGACTACACCAGGTGGAGTTGTCATACAAAGTAGTCTTTATTTGCAGCATATAAAGAGATTATAGGGAATAATTTCCAAAGCTGTGACCCCCACCCCCACCCCAACCCCAGGCAGGGATGAGCAGGTTCCTTTTATTTAGGGTTTAGGATGAATATTTTGAAAGGGGAGTCACGGGTGTACCTAGAAAACATGCCTCTATGTGCATGATATGTTATGTTAAAGCTTGTGTTCCTCCTAGGGCTGAGATTTTAACATTATCATGAGGGGACTGTCATATCTTTCTTGGTTCATCTGTGTAGTCAGCGACTTGGTGGCTGAGCTCAGGTTGGCTTGGTCAATGGATGCCTGGGGAGCTCAGCTGGTTAAGCATCTGCTCAGGTCATGATCGATCCCAGTATCCTGGGATCAGTCCCCGTATCTGGCCCCTTGCTCAGCAGAGAGCCTTCTTCTCCCTCTGCCTGCCCCTCCCTCTGCTTGTGTGCACTTGCTCTTGCCTGCGTGCTCTCTCTCTCTCTCTATCTGGCAAATAAATAAACAAAATCTTAAAAAAAAAAAAAAAAGGCTGGTTTAGTTCTTGGTCTGCCAATAGGTAGTCTAAAGCTATTTGTGGTCTAAGACAATTTGGGCTAAGGAATGCAGGATCGTGCTTGTTCACAGGCTGGAGGCATATCAGTTGACCTTGAGTCCAGGTTTCTCCAGAGACAGCTAGTACACTTGTTAGTGGGGTCTAAAAAGAAACAATAGCTGATAGGGAGAAACAGTTCTCTGAAATATAAGCTTTAAATTTTCTGTTAGTATTAACCTCATTAACCCTGTGAGGCATAGTTTCACAGTGACTCTTCAAACACCATTGTTTTCTCCCTGTTACAGTTCCTATGCTGTATAACAAGCTAATCTAAAACAACAATATTTTATTGCTGTATAACAAGCTAATCTAAAACAACAATATTTTATTGGTATTTTATTTTTCTCCCAATTAAATGGGTCAGAAATTCATGAATGGCTCAGTGACATAGTTCTTCCTTCAGGTTCTTCATATAGTTGCATTGAGACAACAGCTGATGCCACAGTTGTCTGAGAGGCTAGCTGGCCTAGGTGCCCAAGACCGCGCGCTCTCAGAGCTGGCAGCTGATGGTGGCCGTAGATTACCAAAGCTGCTACATGCGTCCTCTCTGGCAAGGTGGACTCAGGGTAGTCAGATTTCCAATATAGTAGCTGGTTTCCCCTGAGCAAGCATCTGTGAAGCACCAGACAGAAGCCATATGGCCTTCTTTGACCGGCCTTAAGTCTTTAGTCAATTATCAAACATTGACTAGAACACCACTGACTTAGCTCTTGCTTCTGGGCCTGCCTTCCATGTGGAAAAATGCTTTGAAAAACCATAGAGTATTTCACAAAAGAAAAAATTTTGAAATAATGATTACAGAAAAAATAAGACTTATCTTTGTGATGAGATAACTTCCTGAGATATCAGTTCATGTTCTGATCTTATATTTTTCCTCTCTTTTTCCTACAGGGTAGCCTGTCTTCTTGTCTTTTGATTCCATCATAAGACCAATGAAAATTTCCTAACAATTTCCCTCCTGTCTTTCATTTTTAAAAGACTCGATTTTTTTTTTGAGAACATTATGCTAAAAGGTAACAAGAAGAAAATCCCCAATGCCTTTTGAAGGAGAAGTAGGGGAACAGAGGAGGAAAAAAATAAATGATGAACCCCTACTTCTCATTGTCTTAGAGCTTTCCAAAAGGGGTCTGCTGACAAGCTCCAGTGGTATATATTAGAAGCTGGCAAATTGGGGCACCTGGGTGGCTCAGTGTCTACTTTCAGCTCAGGTCATGATCCCAGGGTCCTGGAATCAAGTCCCACATCGGGTTCCCTGCTCATTGGGAAACCTGCTTCTCCCTCTCCCTCTGCCCTCTGCTTCTCCCCCTGCTTGTGCTCTCTCGCTCTGTCAAATAAATAAATAAAATCTTATTTTAAAAAAAAAGAAGCTGGAAAACTTCAGATTATGGGCCAGCTCCTCTTTTTGTAAATAATTTCTTGGGAACACAGGTACATCTACTCATTAATTGTACTGTCTATGACTGCTATCAAGCATCAATGGTAGTTATTTTCTTTCTGGTCCATGTGAATGGCACCCCCTAGAGTTGAAAGTTGAGTACTGCAAAAACCTATGCAGCTAAGCAGCAGCCTTAAACTCCAGGCAGATCGTGGCCAGGATTATCATCCCTACTGAGGCAAAGAAGCCACTTCAAATGGCATATGAGCTTCAGTGGGATCATGTAAGTAGGATTAAAACAAGATATATTTGAAGAGAGGATAAAATCATGACTGTCATACAAATATGAAATGAACACATAAAGAATTTTATTTAGTTCAATAATTAATGGGAGAACCAGCAACATATATAAAAACCACTTCAAATGGAATTTTGATTTCTAGAGATTTACATTCTCTGATAAGATTAATTTGCAATTATAATTAATTTGACAATAATAATAATTAATTATTATTAATTAACTTCTGTCTCTAAGAAGTTATAACACAGTAAAAGACAACCAAAAGCAGAGACAGTCCCCATGGATAGGCTAGCTAGAATGCCCACTAGATTACAAAGTCTGGTATGATTTTCCCCCATAGGGCCAAAGACCACAGACAAGCCCCACAAATATTTTGCCTTTTTGTAATCCTTGGGACCTTCATAGGACCCCAAGGAAAGCTGGATAATGACTGGATAATAAATTATCTGCCAAGCAGGTTTCTGGGTCTCAGATTCAGAATACCTTCGATTTGAAGAAGGTATTCTTCTTCAGAAAGAATGTTGATATTTCTTATGCGTCTGAGTTTCTTGAATAAAATTTTTATCTGTTGGATTCGAGTTCCTTGAGAAGAGAGACCTTGTCTGATCTAACAACTTCTGTTTTCTTAAACCTGACACAGGATAAGTAGGTGATTGGTAAATATTTACAAAATGAATAGAACAAATGCTAAGGAACACGAGAAAATTGGATATTTCATACGTTAAATAAAACTTCACTTAGGAGAAAAACACCCTCTAACTATAAACTATCTCACATGTGTACAATGCAAATTCTTACCTACACCATTATATGTTGTGTGAGAGAAATAGCAAGTAGAATCTGATATGGCAACCCACAGGTTGCAGACTGATCCTTGGATCGGTCTGTCTTAGAGAACTGCTAGAGGAAAGAGCTTCCTGCAGGAAATTATTTTCTCTTGTAGCCAAAAAAAAAAAAAAAGTGCTTCACTGGAAAACTGCATTGTCTGGGCTCTAGAGAACACTCACAGGATTATCTGATTCTAATCTTTTATCATCCTTAGGCTCTTTTGCAAGTCTGTAAATTGAAGATAATGAGTAACCATGAAAAATAATTCTTGTCTATTGCCATGCAAATTGTGTCCTTCTAGGAGAGGTTCGATTGATTTCCTTCTCCCTGTGGAAAAACAGTTTTGCCTCCATCTGCGTATTCACTTCAGGATTCCTGACTTATAAATGTATCTGTTCAGATTCTCTTTGAACCAGCTGTAACATCTGCCTGGTAGCCTTCTTGTTAATGAGTAGAATAAAATCTTTAACACCTATTCATTTTCATTTTTATGAGAGTCATAATTTAACCTATTTTTGAAAATTATCTATTAATGTTCTCCAAAATGGTATTAGATTTAGGAGAAAGTGAACATTCAGTTCAAAGCAAGAGAAAGGAAAAAAAAATAAAGGAGTGGAAAGGGGACACCAAGCTGTCAAAATTAATCAGGAGTTGAGTTTGGAATAATTATTAGTGTGCTATTGATGAGGGATAGTTGGAAGGCAGGCAGGCAGGGACAAGCCCCCACCACCACCCCTCGTCCAAGAGGTAACCACCCTTAAAAGGATTTTACACCACCCTTGAAGGAGCCCTCCATCCTTACCCATGTGAAGAAAACCTGATGGGATGACAGTCACAAGGAAGGTTAACCAGATTAAAACAGCACGGCAACAAACCCATTAAAACCCCCAGACTTAGGAATTCCAGGACAATGCTCTTGGGTCCCCTCCCTTTTCAGGAGCCTTTGTACTACCACTTTGCTATCACTCAACAAACCCTGCTTAGCAGCCCATCACTCTGTCTGGTCTACCTCTTCATTCTTGAAGCATCGTGACTAAAAACCATGAGCACTGACAGAAAAAAAAATTCCTATAATACTGTAAGGATGGATTTAAACTTTTATACACATAATACATGGTGCAAACCCACTCAGATAGCAATTGTATTCAGCTAATACTCTGAAAACTACCTGTAAATACATTGTTTTAGTTATAGTTAGTTATTTACCCCATTACTCCATTATTTACTCCATTAGTATAGTTAGTTATTTACTCCATTACTCCATATAGTTAGTTATTTACTCCATTGACTTTATCAAAACATTCAAGATGAATGTTGAGATGAGTCTAATCCAAATGTCAATTTCCTTTTTCTCCCTCTACTTAAATTTCTTTCCTATTTCATCTGTGTGTTAAATACCAATGCACAAATCATACTAGTGGTAAAATAATAGGGCTCAGTTATCTTGAGTCTAATAAGGCTTCTCCTCTGGGCTTTCCCAGGTGAGTCACTAGAACATCCCACTTCCTCCAGGACTGTCTGACTTAATATTCCTCAAAAGACAAAATCAGTCTGATGGTCTCAAGTTTAAAACTGGTCACAAGGATCTTACTAAGTCAACTGAATTTGATACAAGATACCTCTCATTTCTCAACTCTGTTAATTCTCTGGAGGCACTAAGAGGAAAGTTTCCACAAGTAAACAGCAAAAGAGCTTTCTTCTAAATTATAATTAGTTGGGCTCTGTGGAAAATAAACCACACACTCAAGAGAGAAACGCTCATTTGGTAAATAAATGCAGTCTCTCCCCAGACACTAGGGAATTGTTTGGGGAAGAAAATTTCAGAATTGAATATGTGAGAAAATAAAAAAAGAGGTAACACATGATTTCCTTGGAGGTTTTTTCAGCTCTAAAAACAACATATTATGTGGAAGAAAACACCAAATGTTTCCCTAGAACACAGAAACAACAATCCTGGTTGATTACTTCTTTTTAAAGCTGCATGGCGGGTGGTGGTGGGTGGGGAGTTGCAGGCTTTCACCAGCAGAGGGAAATACTGTCCTAGGAAAAACCCAATTTCTTGGTGACTTTTTTTCCACTATAATTCTGCTATGGTGTAAGCAAGAGATGAATGTTTCTCCCTTATTCTTCTCATTTATAAAATGTTTAACAGCGGGAAGTTTGCTAGCCGATGCCTCCAGCATAGTTGTTTTTGTGAGAGGAAGGATAAGAATGTGGGAAGCTGAGACCAGAGAAGAGTCATCTGGGAGCTGTCAAGCATTAGGAGATGTGTGAGGCTGAGTTACAGAACAGCTCCAGGAGTAAAGGAAAGAGCAGCATTCCCTATATATTCACAACTCACTCCCTCCTCAAATGTCCCAATCCAAAGCTTATCCTGGAAATTCCATGGTTCTTCAATGGCTCCTCCCTACAGGAAACTGTAGGCTATTTTTCAATCAATAGCAACCTCTAATAGATAGGCATTCATAATGTGTACTTCAGGAACTAAGGATTTTTAAAATGTCTAACTGTTTATCACTTAATATTAGCATAACCTTATAACGTTCTATTCCGGCAACTCTAACACTGCAAAAGATTAAAAAACTGATTTCGTAAAGGAAAGCTGTATCCTGCATTGGAATTGCACAGGTAGTGTTGTGGTGCTGAGTGAGTGGGAGGGTCCTGAAGAAGCTCCCTGTCAACCCACCTTTAAAGCTCCTCTCACGGTCACTGCAAGTGGAGGTCACTGTTAATGTAAGGAGAGAGAGTGGAGTCTCCCCAGCAGAACACCCAGAGTACCCTCAGGTTTGGGAGAGATGACAAAGTGCCACATTATCCAGCTGTCTTTAGAGCTGAGAGATGGAGAGAACAAATGTGAGGAAGGCCAAAGTTAGGAGGAAGTCCTCCTCCCCAAGGCTGAGTTCAGACCTCACTGGAGAAGGTGAGGTGACAGCCCACAGGATAAGAGAGGTTTCCTCATTTGTCTGGTCCAGATCTGGTCTGCAGTCACGGGCAGGCACGGGGACAACCTTCCCGGGCATAGGCTTGCCGCAGTCCGTGGCCAGCACATGGACATGTAGAGACAGCCCTCCAGGCACAGGCAGAGTACAAATGAGCCTCGCCTAGTGGCCAGGGAGGGCCCCCAGCGTGCTGAGGGAGTGGAAGGGATTTGGGCGCAGGAAGCCATGAGTCCACAGTGTCTATGACAAGAAAGAGACAGAAAAGTGATCACCAAGCTGGGCTGGAGCCATGAGGGTGTGTAGAGGGTAATACGGTCTAGGTTCTTTGCCGCAGGGGAGCACACCCTATGTTTTCAACACCCACGCCCCTGACTGATTTCACGATGTCTGGAAACAGGAGATCCCCTTCTTCCTGCTAGGTCCTTATGCCATCCACTGAGAAAGCTGAACATCTTCCTCACTGTAAGGGAGAGACGTCCTCAGGAATTCTATCCTTTATGGCAGAGCAGATGTTGGAGAGTAAATTTGAAGCTGAGAGGCAATAAACTGGCAAGTGGCAGTTATGAATAAGAAGTTGTATATAATTAAATACAGAATGTGCATGTAATGATTCTAAAAAAAAAAAAAAATTCTTATTCCTAAAGTTCTAAATCAAGTATCCCTCCTGATATTGCTAGATTCTTGGACTGGATGGACCCTAACTAACCATTAAAATTAAGACTCAGGAGTCTAGAGTGCCAAATAAGAAGTCCCATCACAGCAACCAGATGAATGAGCAGATATTGAGTGTCATAATAATACTGCGATGCAGCTGTTATAGTCCCTACATTGCACATGAGGGGAGTGTTGGGGTTCAGAAAAGGTTGTGTACATGGAGATGAAGTTAGAAAATGTCTTAACTAGAAACAGTTAAAAAGACTTCAAAATACTTTTAGCATTTATTTCTGGTTTGCTTTACAAGTTGAAGACTTTTAAATATGAGGGAATAAAATGATACTGGACCAAATGCACAAAGAAAAATAACCAGCAGAGGGAAAGTCTAGCGAGGAGAGAGTGCTATGGGAGAGATTAAGAGCCAAGCTTTGGGAGTAGACTGCTGGGCTGAATCAGAGTTCTGTCACTTATTAATGATGCAACCCCGAGCAGGTGTTTAACCTCTCTCTAACTCAATTTCCTCACTGAAGACGAAGATGATAATCGTGACAGCTCCCCCAGAGAGGTGTCATGGGGCCAAATGAATAAATGTATGTGAAGTAGTCAGAACAGTGCCTGGCCCAGAGTCAGTGCTCCATAAATGTGGCTCTTCATATATTAATTGTGCAGAGCAGAAGTAGCAGGCAAAATTGAGAGAATGATTTAAAGAGTGAGACCAAGGCCAACTGAGGAAATCGGAAAGAGGTAGGCTGTGACAAAAATGAACACATATTTAGAGATTCCACATCTCTGGACATTGTGAAGCCTGAGGCTCTTCCCATCAAAGGTTAGCACAGAACACTGAAGGAGTTCACAACATCCCCACACATCCGGCAAAATAAGAAAGCACTTTAGCAGATATGAGGGTTCTGTTCCTCTCTCAGGAAGGCAAGAGCAGAGGTGGCTAGTGAGTGCCTACTAAAGGCCACAGTCTCGTGGAATGGGATGCAGTCAGGTCTGGAAAGAAACTGTACAACACAGATTCTTTGTAATTATGGGATTTTTTTTTATTTTTTTTTAATGTGGTTGTTTGGCTGGTTGGTTGGTTGGTTGTACTGTCTTGACTTCTAATGACTTTTGAAAAACTCTAATCTTACTGAAGATAAATGAAAGAAAACTGTAAGAATAGGTGACCATGTGCAGCCTGAGGCCGAGGGGACAGTCACAGGGAATGCTGAACCTGAGCCTCTCCAGTAACAGGTGAAATTTAAGGGCATCTAATGGAAGAAAAGCCTCCTGTGGCCCTGGATCATGGGTATTTTTTGATAAAATATTATTGTTTTTAGGAAGCCTATTAGGTATTTTTCAAAGCCTAGGGACTTTTATTACTGGTTTAAGATTTGCAATGCATCCAAACTTCTCTCACACAAATCGCCACCTGCGGATTACCAAATAAATCCACCCCTGACTTGATCTCAATGACCATGTTATTTGTGTTCATTTCTGTTTATTAAAAATGAGGGAGTTATGTTCAAACCTTTTGCATCTAACCTTTAGATATTTTAGGTAAGCGTACTCATTTCTGAATATTTCCGTTCTCTCTAACAATCCAGCTGTTTCAATTGGGAATTTCTTGATGTGTTCCCAACTGTAATACGATACTTCCCTACCTTGAATTTCTATCGAATGATGGCACAATTGCACGCACTGTTTGTGAAAAATAATTGGAGTCAGTCATGCTTGCTTTCTTAGGCAGCCTCAATTTCTAGGAATATAGGTCCTGCCCTTCATTTTTGCAATCCAAAATGCTTGAAATGATTGCATAATCTTGCATTCTACTAGGACAATTCCATCAACTGTCTTATTTCTTGTTCTGGAAGGATATTAAAAACCCGTATATTTTGTTCTGGTTCATGTAGCCACATCTATTTTTGTTCATTTCCATGTTTTAATTTTCCATTAAAATTCTATTTTTTCTTTTAAACTTTTAAAGATTCTGCCTATTTATTTTATTTTCCAATAAGATTATATGTTAATTACATAATATGTATTATACATATTAAAACTATCTAATTTCTTTCTGTATTTTGAGGAATATACAAGTATATACTTATGTTTAATTTTGTTTAATTGAAACCGCTTACCTCAGGGATTGTTCCTAAAGAGTAATTAAAGATTATTGCATGTATACCTAGCCCCTGATAAATAAATCACAAATACTAATAAAAAGCCCAAATCCAAGCCCCTACTATTCATGGATTGTTTACCAAATGATACATTTCAGTAAATGGTATCCATTATTATCCCATAGACTCAAATTCTAGCCAAAGACAAGGCTAAGTGGGTACTTAGATAGGAGGCACAGTTACTCTATCTGAGCACATTCTGCATCTTAGACACATTTGTAAATATAGATAGGTAGATAGATAGATAGATGATAGATAGATAGATGTTAGCATGACAGCATGACCATGATAAAAAAGAATCAGAGGCAAGTATGTGAAAGCAGGATTCCAACTAAGTACAAGAGAAGTCAAATTATAGAGGTTTTTTGGTTGGGCATCAGGGAAGTTGGTTTGTTGTTGTTGATTTTAGAATCCTGCTGCCCATCCAACCACCAATAATTAAAGGCTTTGGTTTATCTCTGATCCCTCCTCTCCCCCAGCCTGGGCTTCTTCCCCTGAAGTGAAAAACCACACTTCTTCTGCCTCCATTTTGCCTTGCCTAAAGTCTCACAATTAATATGTGTCAAAACAGGGTCCACACCCAGTTCCCCTTGGCCTCCGTGTTCTCTAACTAGCTGTTAGGTCTATCACGTAAAGGACCAATGTGTGGCTGACCTGGAAAATACAGTACAAATCCCACTATTATCTCTTATCTGGAATCCCAAAATTCCAAAAAGCTCTGAAAACCATAAGTTTTTCATAAGTTTCTGATAAACACATTTGATGGTAAATCTGACCTGACCTGACATGAAGATAACCACCGTCTTTATCTATCCCACTTGGTGTAAATATTCATATATTTCACTAGAAGACTGTTAACATGTTTTCTTACTGTCTCAGACCCTTGTTGTGGGTATACATTAAAATATTGTGTGGGCAGAGCAGAAATAGTAGGCCCCACACTTAGACCCTACACTTAACTTAAATCTCTGCTGTTACCATCTTGAAGTTTTTAATAAGTTTTGAACAGGAGTTCTTCCATTTTTTATTTTCCATAGGACCCTGCAAATCAGATTTGATCTTTAAACTACATGGGTTAGAACCACACAGGTCCACTTATATGCAAAAATTTTCAATGTATACACACGCACACACACACACACGCACTATATATATAGATAGATAGATATATGTGTATACATATATATGAAGTGTATTTTCTCTTCCTTATGATTTTCTTAATAACACTCTTTTCTCTAGCTTACTTTATTGTAAGAATACATATGTAATATTTGTAATGGACAAAATATGTGTTAATCGACTGTTTATATTATCAGTAAGGCTTCCAGTCAATAGTAGGCTATTAGAAGTTAAGTTTTGAGGGAGTCAAAAGTTATATGGGGAGTTTTTACTTTCTGGGGGAACTGGTGCCCCTAGCCCCCACACTGTTCAAGGGTCAGCTGTATACAGGTAGTCCTGAGTATAAGCACTGGAGTACCTTTCTAAAATCTGAAAAGTCATGAATTTTTAAACACAACTGCTCTAAGGATTTGGCTAAGGGACCTGTGTTACTACGTGGCCAGTATTATTGCTATTATTACTAGCACCATGAGTTAAATGCTTCCTATATGTACGTGACTTCTAAGCACTTAATATAAGCTAAATATAAACCCATGAGGTACATATTACTTTCTTTATTATGAAAAATGGAGTAATTAAGTTTCAGAAAATTACCCTAAAGTTTTAAAGTTCACCCCACTATTAAATGGCAGAGCTGGAATTCAGACTAAGGTCTGCCTGACTCTGGAACCCATGAAAGAACATACAGCATTCATGAGGGTAGGTGCCTTGAAACTATTAAGATGTACCATTTGAGATTGCCATTATTCAATCATTTTGACAAAGAAAAAAGGCAATTTCATCTGGCTCAATCTAAAAGATGTGAATGGCTGTTTGTAAAGTATAACCTTCCTTTATTTTTCCTTTTCTTTTAGTTTGAAAGAATGACAGAACTCGTTTTTCTGGTAAAGTAAATAAAGGTTGCAGTGAAGTCAGAAGAAAAAATTTATGTAGTTCAATTTAAAACTAGTCACAGGTCTCATCCTGTCTCACCAGAGATGACATCACTGCTCCTAAAAGAGGAGGATGGTCACATGGGAGACCCTGTTTTATTGTGATCAGCTGCAGAGGATCAGCAAGGATGACCTCATCTGCAGCAGAGGAGCTTTGACCTATGCCCCCTTTAGGCATGTGAAGCAGAAAAAAATGCTTCACAGACTGAGGAATGTAAAACAGACAAGTATCCTTCAGCCTGGTAGAGTTCACCAAACATGTGTTAAGTGCAAATGTTCAAGACTTGGACATGATGTAAAAGCAATTAACGAAAAGAACAGTAAGTAGCCCAGGAGTTGAGTGGGTCCTTTGGTGTTTCTTGGTAACCTTAGAAAAATACAGTTTTCGTTTTCCAATAAATAAAGATAAGAAATAAGCCTGCTTTAGAAATGGTGCTTATATGAATTTTCCATAAATGGTAGAATTGAAATTCTTATTCCATGAGAATAGCTCAGACCTAATCAAATCAATCAGGGTTACCAATGGATAGGTTAATTGACTGTTGTTTTTTTAATTATAAAAATTAAAAAATATATTACAACATAAATTATAAAAATAATTATAAAAAGCTAAGTTTTTTAATGGTTGCTGTGATAGTGAAGATGTCATAACAAGGGCCCAGGATATACACTGGAATATGTGGAAGGAATATGTGGAAGGTCTGCAGGGGAGGTTACCTATATTGTACATTCTTTCCCTGTCCTGCTTACTTCCAGTGAACAACTCACAGACTGAAGAGCTTCCAATGATAACAGATTTCCTTCTGTTCAAAAACTCTTTGAAGTTGTCTAATAGTCCAAGATTTTCTACATGTATCCCTTGACATAGCCTTCTGGCCACCATGATTAGAAGGTCCTAGAGTTAGTTTAAGGGGGATAAGCTAGTAAGATTAAAAGAGATTGTTCTTAGGGCACCTGGGTGGCTCAGTGGGTTAAGCCTCTGCCTTCAGCTCAGGTCATGATCTCAGGATCCTGGGATTGAGCCCCATATCGGGCTCCCTGCCCAGCAGGGAGCCTGCTTTCCCCCTCTCTGTCTGCCTCTCTTCCTAATTATAATCCCTCCTGCTGTCAAATAAATAAATATATTTTTTTAAAAAAAGAGATTGTTCTTATTTCCTGGCCAATAATTGTTAATCAATATCTTCCAAATCAGGGGCGCCTGGGTGGCTCAGTGGGTTAAGCCTCTGCTTTTGGCTCAGGTCATGATCTCAGGGTCCTGGGATCGAGCCCTACTTCGTTCTCTGTTCAGCAGGGAGTCTGCTTTCCCCTCTCTCTCTGCTTGCCTCTCTCTGCCTACTTGTGATCTCTGTCAAATAAATAAACAAAATCTTAAAAAAAAAAAAATCTTCCAAATCAAACAGCCTGAGAGAAGCAGATTTTTTGTGTTTCACTTGCAACCAATTGGAGAGATGGAAGCCTTCCAAAAGAGTACTCCAATGCTGAAATCTGAAACATAAGAAATATTTCATCCAGGTAGAAAAGGCAGTTCATTACTCTAATTTTAAGCTGGATGGTTCCCCAACTTCACAAGCCAACTCCTTTATGTTTCCTGAGTGATTTATCTCTTACCCACTGCTTTGTCATTCCCTTGAGCTGAGAACCTGAGAACTCCAATTGCTTTAAAAGATGTGAAGAAAAAAGCTGATGACTTAGGTATTTAGTGTTGTCATTAGTCTCTCCATTTTTATTATTTTATGGTACTAGCGGTAGTCTTCTTAACATTTGTCCAATATACACTATATTTCTAATTGATAAAAGACTGCCCAAAGTGAGATCTCAAATTTCAGGAAGTACTTATAGTCCAGCAATATTTTTGGTAGGTAGAGATTAGAACTTTAGAGAGTTTTCCTTGGTCATCCTTCACAATTTATCACGTGGGTCTGGTGGACCCTTTTAATTTACATTTTAAATTCATTCTCAAATACTTACAGAAGGAAGCATAAAGTAAGAGCATAATACTTTATTACAGAATAATAAGTTCAAAAAGGTATTGTACCTTAAAGTCTTTCCCCCCTTCCCCCCTCTGTAGAATGTACTAGGTTTATAACTGGGTGAAGTAAACAGTTAAATTGTGGTTTATCCCTACGATGGAATAGCACTGTGTGTAAAAATGAAGCTACTGATACACCAACAACATGAATACACCTCAAAATACTTATGCTGAGTGAAAGAAACCAGACCAAAAAAGAAAACATTATGTATGGCTCTTCCAGTTATATAAAATGCTTAAAAAATGCAAACGAGTCTATACTGACAGAAAGCTGGTCAGTGGTTGCCTAAGGATGAGGTGGAGGGGCAGGAGGGACTAGAGAGGAGGAAAGGAAACTTTTTGCACACTGGATGTGTTCATTATCTTGATTGTGGTGAAGGTTTCATAAATGTACACATGTCAAAATTTACCAAATTGAACTCTTTAAGTATGTGCAATTTATTATACATCAATTATATCTCAATAAATTTAAGTGTTTTTATATGAAATTGGGCACGGAAGACAAGAGATATTGTCGCTTACCTTAGGTCACAGGGCTAGGTCATGGAGGAACAAAGACTTGCAATCAGGTCTCTGACACAAATGTCAATAACAAGCAAGAAAGTGTACCTGCCAAACATCAGGCTTGCCAGTCAGAGTGGAGCCCTGACTGAGAAGGGTTGTCTGTGGATTAGTAACCCAGTTTTATGCAGGTCAAGGGTATTTCCATAGGAAAGAATTACTAGTTTGGGGAATTTACTGTGAGGGACCATCTTACATTTTGATCAGTTTTCACTGCAGGGCCTCTAAAATAATAATGATGACTTTAATTCATCAGAGAAAAGTTGATACGATGATTTCATCTAGCTTTCCCTAACCAGTTAATGGCTGCTTAGCAAGTTAAAGGATCAAGAAATAAACAGATACTATAATCTTGGGAAATTCTGGGGAAATCTTCATGTTGTCTTTTGTAAACACAGAAAACTAGAAAAAAAATATACATTGTTCAGACTAGCATTTCTCAACTTTAGCATTATTGACATTTGGGGTTGAAATAACTCTTTGTTGTGGGGGTACCCTGTGCATTATAAGATGTTTAGCAGCATTCCTGTCTTCTAGCCACTAACTGTCTGTAGGACCTTTGCCCTAATTCTGACAAACAAAAATGTTTCCAGAGGTTGCCAAATGCCCCTTGGGGTACAAAATCACCCCTATTGAGAACCACTGTGTCACATTTGCTGCTGCATCTGAGTCCAGAAATTATAAATCAGCAATGAATTTAGAAAAATTATTCGCTTAATATCAGAGAAGGTTGATATCCTTAAAATAGAATATCCTTAAGTAAAGTTTTTTGCAAATCAGGAAAGATGTGTAAGTAGAGAAAGAAACACAAAATCAATAATAATTTTAAAAATTCCAAGTCAGCTTACCACTATGTAAAGAGTTTTGAAATTTAGATTACTTCCAAGCTTGGTCCTCTTCACTGGTCAGTGTGTTAGGCAAATATTCTCAAGTCTTATCACCTGCAACATACAGCATCAGCCAGTGGTATTGGTTGATTATTTCCCAGCTGATTATTTCCAGCCAATAAACATCTGGTAGCATCAGATTTTTCCCCTAGCCTTCAAACAATAGTAGCTATAGTCTTCAGACCTTGTTAAGACCCCTTATATATAATTACTTTAGAACAAACTAATTTAAAATATTAATACAGAAAAATCATCACACTTGAAATGATCTTATGTTTCCATTAATCAAATGAGATTCAAATGATTCTTCCTGATTTAGCATGGACTAGAAAAAACCCAGAACTAAAAGAAAGGCTCAGTAATTTACCCATGTGAGTATAATGTATGAGAGTTATAATGATATTGTCTTTTTAGTTTGTTCATTTTTTTTAACTTTAATTTTAGATTTTGCTTTGGAATAAAACAGATTTGTCACTGTTTACAAGGTCATTTCCGAGCTGTAAAAATTATCCCGAAGTTTTTCCCCTGTATTACCCACATTCAGTCTTGGCTGACACAGTCAAACAGAGACTGTAAGGACAAGGACACTTTTTTCTTGGATCTTTAGTAGAAACCTTACCGGCAGACTAACTGCTCCAAGTCTATTAAATAGAGGCAGACATTCTTTTAATGCTTTATTATATACATGTATATCAATGCAGGCCATATTAAAACATTTGGGGGCAAATGGAGAGGTGTAAATAATGAATAAACTAATTCATAATTCTCTTTTTGTAAGAAAAAAACGACAGTAGACAGAAGTTCTAATCCTAAGAAAAAGAAGTACCGGAACTGTTTGGAGAAGGGCTCTAAACGTGGATTCTTCAAAGTAGCATTTGTATTCAGGGCCATTGATGAAAGATATATATGTGACAATTTCAGACCATTCCGCAATGCAGAGAAAGGATTTATTTGCATGCTAATGTATGTCAAAGGATAACTAATTCCTCCCTTTCTTCTCCTGCTAAATACTGATCACAAAGCTTGGATTCAGTGTCAAATAAATCTCTGAAAGCTGGCACTCAAAGTCATTGCTGGGGAAGAGAAAAGCTTTATGCCTCTAGCTGGGTCAGTGGACAAAGCCAAGGTTTCAGTCAAGTACAGGGTTTATATTCCAGCTGTGTAATCATCTCCCTCTGTGACCTCAGACAAATGACTCTACTTCTACATTCTTATTTCTTTGTCTATAAAAAATGACAAGGCACATTTGTGGGGCCGGGGGAGGAGGAGAATCTCAATGTTCATACTGAAACTATAGATCAAATTGTTATAATTAAAACCACAACATAACCCAGTTCCACAAACTATAGTAGATGCCATAATATTATATCATTTGTCACTAAAAATCAACTTATAGTCCATATGATACCGGCACAAAGGTGATATATTCTTTAACCAGCAAAGTAAATTCCATTAGAATGTGTTACTGGCATTATTCTTTCCCTGAATTCTTTTCACTCCTTTACAATGTAATGACCTTGTGGGAAGCATGGGGGAAAAAAAATGACTGAATATACTAGATGTGGAACTCTTCTTTAGGAGTGAATAAGTTTGGTTTTTTTTTTTTTTAAAGATTTTACTTATTTATTTGACAGACAGAGATCACAAGTAGGTAGAGAGGCAGGCAGAGAGAGAGGAAGGGAAGCAGGCTCCCTGCTGAGCAGAGAGCCCGATGCGGGACTCGATCCCAGGACCCTGAGATCATGACCTGAGCCGAAGGCAGCGGCTTAACCCACTGAGCCACCCAGGCGCCCAATAAGTTTAGTTTTAATCAAAATTTCAATTGTACTTTTAATATTATCTGTCTTCTAAGAAGATGAAGAAAACTTGGATTACGCTTTTAGTAGAATAAGAAAAAATTGTTTCTAATTCTAGTTCTATGAATACCAAGGTGTGTGACTTTGGACAATTATAGTTGATTAACAGGAAGAGAAATATTACATATTTATTTCATATATATATATACACATATATACATGTATATATATGAGGCTTTATAATAACATTGAGAGGGGCGCCTTGGTGGCTCAGTGGTTAAAGCCTCTGCCTTCGGCTCAGGTCATGATCTCAGGGTCCTGGGATCGAGTCCCGCATAGGGCTCTCTGCTCAGCAGGGAGCCTGCCTCCTCCTCCTCTCTCTCTCTCTGCTTACCTCTCTGCCTACTTGTGATCTGTCTGTCAAATTAAAAAAAAAAAATCCTTAAAATAACATTGAGAATAATCATAACTTAAAGTTTAAAAATCCTTTAGAATATTTTTCCATTTTTAAGAGGTATTACAATGTTCATAGAACATTAATGAAAAGGCAAAAAGGAGGCACAAATCATGTATTTATTATGATCTCAGCTTCTTCTTTTTTTTTTTTAAGATTTTATTTATTTATTTGACAGAGAGAGATCACTAGATGGAGAGGCAGGCAGAGAGAGAGAGGGAAGCAGGCCTCCCGCTGAGCAGAGAGCCCGATGTGGGGCTCGATCCCAGGACCCTGAGATCATGACCTGAGCTGAAGGCAGCGGCTTAACCCACTGAGCCACCCAGGCGCCCCTATGATCTCAGCTTCTAAGACTAAAAAATGCCAAGACTAAGAAGGAAGTCCACCAAAATGCTAACAATAATTGTGTTATTTATTGGGGTGGAATTGTAAATGATGTTTTTCTCTTCTCTCAACTATTTTCTACATTATAATATTCTCAGATACTCATAAATTATCTTTTAATCATAAAATAACAAACTATAAAAAGAAAAAAAGAAAAATATGACTCTCGTGCAGAGAGAATACTTTAGCTTCCATCTGTAATTCTGCAGATAGTAGCAACAGTTATCCCTGGGAATGCTCAGATAATTTTACACACCATTTCATTTCAGCATCAAAAGATTAGTGATGTTGCATGCCTTGTGAAACTGATTTCAGGTATCACTTATTTTTCTGCTCATTGCTGGAGTCAAGTGATGCAGAGATCAGGGTTAGCATCCAGGGAATAATTGCCCTTTGGTGTAGACCAGGAAACCATCAACTCCAGTGGAAGAGATGGCTCTGGGGAGCAGTGACACTCTAGGAAACACCTTATTAATGGATCACAAAATAGCTTTCTCAATGACCAACAGTCTTGTCAGCAAATGTACCAGCAAACCTCCGTGGCTTTACTACCCAGCCCTCTTCCTATAGGAAACCATGTCCCCCTCTCCCAGAGGCATCCCTGTGAAAGCTGGAGCTGCCACAGGTGCACACAGGCTCCAAAAAAGCTCTCGAGTATTTCTGAAATGTACACAGAAAGCTCTTTCCTAGTGCAACTGTAACCCACTTCTTCACTTACTCTATATTTATAGAGCACCAAGCATGTGCCAAATCAAGGAGACAAACATATCTCTTCATGTAAAACATGAAAGTGGAAAACAAGCAAAATTGGACTCGCTCTGGCAAGTAAAATCCTGAAGTTAGAATTTGAGATTTGCCTCAAGGCATTATATGAAGGGGTTGCATGTTAGACTCAGGCAGATTTGGCCTAGAATCCTGACAGGGAAAATAGTAATGGTTTGATCTGGTTTATTTACAAACATTTCTGAGCTTTGACAAAGGGGAGCTAATAAGATTGATAACATTTAAAATTCCTGGCAAATCACTGTGGTTCTCAAAAATATCATTTGCCTTTGTCGTTAGTAACACAAATTTATTAAAAATTAAATAGAATAATGAGAACATATTCTGAAAAATATCATCACTACTCCAAAAGCACACAGGAAAATAGAATAATCAGTATATCTGATCAGAGCAGTATACCCCTGAGGAACTTTGATGGAGAGTAGCTCATTAGTCTATCAGTTATTTGTAGTAAACTGAAATCATTCTAGACTTTTTAACATTTGTTTTATCTATTTCTGACAGAAGCACTAATTTCAGCATTGAACCACCCCAAATAAGTTACTATAAAGTAAGGTATCCTACTAGGACCAGCTCTCTCTGATCAATCCAAATTACCAGAAAAGAGCAATGTATCCCATACTTTTGAATTTTGGTGAAAGTTAAACGTGCCAGAAATAGGCAACCAGCTTAACCAACTTGAACCACACTCATCAAGGAAACAAGAAGTGTTGCTTTGTAGCCTCGTTCATTGTTGTCTAGATAGTAGGAGACAACAAGTGTTTCTGAATTAAAACTGAAGGGATAAAGAAACATAAATTCTAGGCCCAATGTTATTGCATTTTGCTGAAGGTGAGGGCAGAGACAGGAGAGGGGAATGAGATTGGAAAAGGCTATAGGTTCGAAGCAGAAGTACTTGTATTTATGCAATCATTTCATTTAAAGCTTGCAGCATATGCATGACCTACAGGATTTAGAGTTGAGGAAATAAAAGAAGATAAGCATTAAGGACATTGCCAAGGTCACTCTGCAAGAAACAGGAAGTCAGAGTTGATAACTCAGTTTTCTGATTTGCAGGCCAGGGTTAATTCCCACCAGTCTGACCTGCCGAACTTCCTGCCAAGGGACTGAGCTCAATATTTGGTGGACTGCAAAAGAGACTTGCTTGTATTTATTACCTTATGTCCTATAGCATATGAAATGACAAAGTTGTTTGGGTTGCATCCTTAGGGTTAGTACAAGCAATGGGTGTCAACAAAGTACCATGAAGAGGTATATGAAGAAATCACATTTGGGAATTACTAGTGAATCTTTTAGGTGATAAAACAAGGCATCCCAATTACCCTTTCAAGAGAAATGAGCTGAGGAAAACATGGTTTACCATGTCTGTCTTCCCTTCAATCTCAAGTGAATTATTTTACTTCTCACACATTATGTTCATGAAACTCACAAACATTCAGATTAACTAAATGTGCAAAGCTCACCATTTGCTGAGAGTGAAGGTGAAATCCAACTCTGTTCAGAGCTTTTCATCTGCTCTTTTCAAGCTATGACAGGATCTAGGACAAGGAAATAACTGTGGAAACTTTAAAGATGTCATCTATGTGCTCCCACGTACAGGGTTTCGGTAGAGGCAGGCCCAGACACTTCCTGAGTTCTGCAGCCTTCTTTTCCTTAGATACAGAATTACTTGATCCCCACCTGCAGACTCTACCCCTTACTTCCAAACTAAGAGACTAATCGTGACATTTGGCAGAAAAGACATAAATAATGCCACCTTTCTATCTAGCATTCACTGTCCTATGACACTTGCTCCTAATTAGGTCATAAATTTGCATTCCAGTCTCTAACTATGTAAAGTTAGAGTAACTACGTCTTCTTTCCCTTTGTACCCTCAGAACCTAGTATATTGATGGCATGTAAGTTTTATTTTATATTGGCTGACTCATTGACTAACTGAACTCAGCTTCTTGATGAAACCCAGTCATTGCAAGTTTGGGGACTCAATCCCTGTTCTAAGCCCCTTTGGTCACCTTCCTAATGTCTAGCTCTTGTAGGACTCAGGACTGTTCATCTTACTCCTGGAAATTAACTCACAGACCTTAATTCCTGTCCTTGAGCATTCTACTGGCAACTTTTTGACAATGGTACAATTTGCCCAGCTTCCTGGATCACCAAATGTTATCTGTCCCTGGCTTCACCATCACTCTGATATTCTGACTTGCCAGGACACTGCATCCAGTTGTTAAGTATCTCCTGATGGTTGTCTTAGCCTAGGCTATCACTTTGGTGAGTGTATGGTTAATACTATTATGTTAGCCATTAAATTGATAAGCACAATCACCTTTTTTTTTATAAAAATGAAATGATTCCATCTTACCCAGACCCTTTCCACTTACCTATAAAACCTGTGACTATCCAAATTATGTCAGAGTAATCTGTTAAATGCAAAAAAAAGATAGGCAAAATAAATTTTATTCTCCAAACAGTAAAATCAATTAGCCTCAAAACCCCTAATTTTCATTAAGCAGGGTGTGTGTGTGCATGTGTGTGTGTGGTTTTTGTTTGAGTAAGTTGAACAACTGCCTCTAACCTCTACATTTCTTTCTGGGGTTTTTGTTTGTCTGTTTGCTTAATTTTGGTTAGTTAACACATAGTGTAATATGGGTTTCTGGAGTAGAATTCAGGGATTCATCACTTACATATAACACCCAGTGTTCATCACAAGTGCCATCATTTATACCTATCACCCATCTAGCCCATGCCCCACACCCACCTCCCTTCCAGTTTGTTCTCTATCTTTAAGAGTCTCTTATGGTTTTTTTCCCTCTCTCCTTTTTTTCTTTTCCCCTCCTATGTTCATCTGTTTTGTTTCTTAAATTCCATGTATGAGTGAGAGTATATGGTATTTGTCTTTCTCTGACTGACTTATTTCACTTAGCATAATACACTCTAGCTCATCCATGTTGTTGCAAATGGCAAGATTTCTTTGTTTTTTGATGGCTGAGTAATATTCGAAGATGATAGACAGAGACATAGATATAGATGATATAGATATTGCCTCTTTTTATTCATTCATCAGTCGATGGACATTTGGGCTCTTTCCATAGTTAGGCTATAGTTGATAATGCTGCTATAAACATTGGGATGTGTGTATCCCATCAAATCTGTATTTTTGTATTCTTTAGGTAAACACCTAGTAGGAGTGTTCTATTTTTAACTTTTTGAGGATCCCTAGGGCAGTTCTATTTTTAGCTTTTTGAGGAACCTCCATACTGTTCTCCAGAGTGCCTGCACCAGTTTGCATTCCCACCAACAATGCAAGAAGGTTCCCCTTTATCCACATTTTCACCAATACCTGTTTTCTTTTATTGTTAATTTTAGCCATTCTGACAGGTGTGAGGTGGTATCTCATTGTGGTTTTTGATTTGTATTTCCCTGATGATGAGTGATGTTGAGTATCTTTTCATTGTCTCTTAGCCATCTGGATGTTTTCTTTGGGAAACTGTCTATTCATGTCTTCTGCCCATTTCTTAACTGATTATTTGTTTTTTGAGGGTGTTGAGTTTCATAAGTTCTTTATAGATTTTGAGTACTAACCATTTATCAGCTACAACAATTGTTAAGTATCTTCTTCCATTCTGTAGGTTCCTTTTTAGTTTCATTGATTGTTTCCTTCCCTGTGCACAGATTTTTATTTTGATGAAGTCCCTAAATAGTTCATTTGTGCTTTTGTTTCCCTTGCCTTGGCCATGTGTCTAGGAAGAAGTTGCTGCAGCCAGTGTTGAAGAAGTTGCTGCAGCCAGTGTTGAAGAAGTTGCTGCCTGTGTTCTCCTCTATGATTTTGGTGGATTCCTGTCTCACATTTAGCTATTTCATGTGTTTTGAATGTATTTTTTGTGTGTGTGCAATGTAAGCAAGTGGTTTAGTTTCATTCTTCTGCACATTGCTGTCCAGTTTTCCCAAAACCATTTTTTGAAGAAACTGTCTTTTTTCCACTGGGTAGTTTTCCCTGCTTTGTGGAAGATTAGTTGACCATGTAGTTTTGGGTCTATTTCTGGGTTCTCATTCTGTTCCATTGATCTATGTTTTTGTTTGTGCCAATACCATACTGTCTTTATGACTGAAGCTTTGTAATATAGCTTGAAATCTGGAATTGTGATGCCATCAGATTTTTTCTTTTTGAAGATTGCTTCAGCTATTTGGGGTCTTTTATAGTTCTGTAGAAATTTTAGGAATATTTATTCTAGCTCTGTGAAAAATGCAGTTGGTATTTTGATAGGGGTTGCATTAAATGTATAGATTGCTTTAGGTCATTTAGACACTTTAACAATGTTTGTTCTTCCAATCCATGAGCATGAATGCTTTTCCATTTATTTTGTGTCCTCTTCAATTTCTTTCATGGGTGTTCTATAGTTTTCAGAAGTCAAATCTTTTACCACTTGAGTTAGGTTTATTCCTAGGTATCCTACTATTTTTGTTGCAATTACAAATGGGATGAATTCCTTGATTTCTTTTTCTTTTGCTTCATTATTGGTGCATAAAAATGCAATAGATTTCTGTACATTGATTTTATATCTTGCAACTTTACTGAACTCCTGTTTTAGTTCAAGCTATTTTTTTAGGACAGTCTTTTGGGTTTTCTACCTAGGGCATCATGTTGTTTGCAAATAATAAAACTTTACCTTCTTCCTTGCCAATTTTGGATGTCTTTTATTTCTTTTTGTTGTCTGATTGCTGAAGCTAAGACTTCTAGTACTATGTTAAATAGTAATGGTAAGAGTAGACATTCTTGTCGTGCTCCTGACCATAGAGGGAAACCTCTCAATTTTTTTCCCACTGAGGTTGATATTAGCTATAGGTCTTCTGTATATGGCCTTTATGATGTTGAGATATGGTCCATGTATCCCTATTTTGTTGAGAGTTTTTATCAAAAATGGATGCTATATTTAGTCAAATGCTTTTTGTGCATCTAATGACAGGATTATATGGTTCTTATCCTTTCTTTTATTAATGTGGTATATCACATTGATTGATTTGCAAATATCGAACCGTCCCAGCAGTCCCGGAATAAATCCCAGTTGATCATGGTGAATAACTATTTTAATGTACTGCTAAACTTGATTTGCTTGTATTTTTTTCTTTTTTAATTTAAATTTATTTTTAATATTTTTTTTCAGTGTTCCAAGATTCTTGTTTATGCACCACACTCAGTGCTCCATGTAATATGTGCCCTCCTTAAAACCCACCACCAGGCTCACCCAATCCCCCACCCTCTCTCCTCCAAAACCCTCAATTTGTTTCTCAGAGTCCACAGTCTCTCATGGTTTGTCTCCCCTCCAATTTCCCCCAACTCACTTCTCCTGTCCTTCTCCCAATGTCCTCCATGTTGTTCCTTATACTCCACAAGTAAGTGAAACCATATGATAATTGACTCTCTCTGCCTGACTTATTTCACTGAGCATAAGCTCCTCCAGTCCCATCCATGGTGATACAAAAGTTGGGTATTCATCCTTTCTGACGGAGGCATAATACTCCATGGTATATATGGACCATATATTCTTTATCCATTCGTCTGTTGAAAGGCATCTTGGCTCTTTTCACAGTGCGGTGACTGTGGCCATTGCTGCTATGAACATTGGGGAACATATGGTCCTGCTTTTCACTACATCTGTATCTTTGTGGAGCAATTGCAGGGTTATAGGGTAGTTCTATTTTTAATTTCTTAAGGAATCTCCACACTGTTTTCCAAAGCGGCTGCACCAACTTACATTCCCACCAACAGTGTAAGAGGGTTCCCCTTTCTCCACATCCCCTCCAACACTTGTTGTTTGCTGTCTTGTTGATTTTGGCCATTCTGACTGATGTAAAGTGGTATCTCAATGTGGTTTTGATTTGAATCTCCCTGATGGCTAATGATGATGAACATTTTTTCATGTGTCAGTTAGCCATTTGTATGTCTTCTTTGGAGAATGTCTGTTCATGTCTTCTGCCCATTTTTTGACATGATTATCTGTTTTGTGTGTGTTGAGTTTGAGGAGTTCTTTATAGATCTTGGATATCAGCCCTTTGTCTGTAGTGTCATTTGTGAATATCTTCTCCCATCCGTGGGTTGGCTCTTTGTTTTGTTGACTGTTTCTTTAGCTGTGCAGAACCTTTGATCTTGATGAAGTCCCAAAAGTTCTTTTTCGCTTTTGTTTCCCTTGCCTTTGGAGACATGTCTTAAAAGAAGTCACTGAGGCCAATGTTGAAGAGGTTACTGCCTATGTTCTTCTCTAGGATTTTGATAGATTCCTGCCTCATATAGAGGTCTTTTATCCATTTCGAGTTTCTTTGTGTATGGTGTAAGAGAATGGTCGAGTTTCATTCTTCTATACACAGCTGTCCAATTTTCCCAGCACCATTTATTGATGAGACTTTTTTCCAGTGTATATTTTTTCCTGCCTTGTCGAAGATTGGTTGACCATAGAGTTGCGGGTCCATATCTGGACTCTCTACTCTGTTCCATTGGTCTATGTGTCTGTTTTTGTGCCAGTACCATGCTGTCTTGGTGATCACAGCTTGATTTGCTTGTATTTTATTGAGATTTTTGCACCCATGTTCATCAGGGATATGGGTCTGTAATTCTACTTTTTAGTGGAGTCTTTGGTTTTGTAATCAAGGTAATGCTGGCTTTATAGAATGACTTTGGAAGTTTGCCTTTCATTTCTATATTTTGAAACTATTTGAGAAGAATAGGTATTAACTCTTTTTTAAATGTCTGCTAGAATTCCCCTGGGCTTTTGTTTTTGTTGGGAGATTTTTGATTACTGATTCAATTTCTTTGTTGGTTATAGTCCTTTTTAAATTTTCTATCTCTTCCTGTTTCAGTTTTGGTAGTTTGTAAGTTTCTAGGAATTTTCCCATTTCTTCCAGATAGCCCAGCTTGTTGGCATAAATTTTTCATAGTATTCTTTTATAATTGTTTATATTTCTGTGGTGTTTGTTGTGATTCTCCTCTATCATTCATGATTTTCTCTTTTTGGGTCCTTTCTCTTTTCTTTTTGATAAGCCTGCCTAGCGGTTTATCAATTTTATTAATTCTTTTGAAGAACTATTCTTAGTTTTGTTAACCTGTTCTATTGGGGTTTTTTTGTTTCCATATTATTTATATCTGCTCTAGTCTTTATTATTTCCCTTTTGCTGTTGGCTCTAGTCTTTGTTATTCCTTTTATAGTTCCTTTAGATGTAAGGTTAGGTTGTGTATTTGAGAATTTTCTTGCTTCCTGAGGTAGGCCTGTATTGCCATATGCTTTCCTTTGGCATATGGCACTGCCTTTGCTGCATCCCAAAAGTTTTAGACTGCTGTGTTTTCTTTTTCATTTTTTTCCAGGTATTGTTTTTTTATTTCTTCTTTAGTTTCCTGGTTAACCCATTCACTGTTTAGTAAGATGTTCTTTAACCTCAATGAGGCTTTCTGATTTTTTTCTTATAGTTGACTTCAAGATTCATAATGTTGTGGTCTGAAAACATGCATGGTATAGTCTCGATGTTTTTGTACTTGTTGAGAGCTAATTTCTGACTAAGTATGTGATCTATTCTGGAGAATGTTCCATGTGCACTCAATTCTTTCTGATTTAGACAATATGTCAGACATCACATTATTACTTCTTATTCAAAATTTTAATCTTAAGCTCTTGTTTCATCTTATTTCCCAGAGAGTCAAACAATCTAAAGAGCAAAAGCAAGTCACCATTAGGGTGTTTCTTTAATTTACCAATGGCTCAATTCATCAAGGAATCTGTAAATTCAAGTGTTTTGACACTGACCACTAGGAACTCACCTCTAAGACAACATCCCAATGAAAAAGAAACCTATGACAGCTCACTGCCTACAAAAAGTAAGGCAAAGACTTAGAAAAATCCCCTAGACCTGAGAAAATCAGAGAAATTTGTTGCCTTTGCAAAAAGAATGGACATCATTGTCATCAGTTTTTCAAAATTCTTTCTGAATCACTGAACTATGAGCTGTTTTAAGAGCATTTTTACTTGCTAAGAGGAAGATGACTCATGGTTTCAAAGACAAGTTGGTGCCAAGATGAAGCAGGGCAATGCTTCTATTTTATCTACTTCAGTGCTTTAAACCTTAAACCAGTCATTTGGAAAAACTGCTTAATCTTCCTCAAAGGTCCATATTAGCACAGAAAACATGAGTTCATGTTTGTCCATTTAATCCCACAACATCACACCAGCAGTGACCAAGTAGAGAATTCCTGAGAGGAAAGGGTGATGTTTGTTTCATAACATGTCTTGTTATAAAGATGAAACAGACAAGTGAAAATATTTTCTGTTAACATTTCTTTATCATGTGAGAAAATGTAAGAGACTAAATTTGATTTTTAAGAATAAAAGACCATTTTATCAATTTTCTCCTTTAACTTCAAAATCTAACTGGGCCACACAATGTTAGTCTGGAAAATTTTAGTTACATCAGCCTTTGCTATTATCTTGATATAAATAAATTCCAGGGGAGCTAAACTGTTGCGTTTGTATGCAATTATGGTAAAATATGATGATTAGACTTAAATTTATCTCCGTGGCTGATTAATATAGGAAGTCATAAGAGCAAAAAGAGGGATGGAGAAAAAGAAAGGATAGGGAAGGGAAGGCAAGGGAAGGAAAGAGAAGGGAAAGGAAGGTAAGAAAAGAAAAGGAAAGGAAAAGAGAAAAGAAAAAAGAAAAGAAAAGATAAAGGTGGATGTAGTACAATAGTCATTTGATTGCTTCTAATTGCCATAATGCCTTCTCCTGGGGCAGATCAGGCCTTTTTCTCAGTGATAGAGAGAAACACTCTTTTGCCCTTTTCCTGTGAATGCAAAGCATCTGTCACTGGGCCAGGTTGAGGGAATATTCTGAACACCTAATTGTGGCTGCCCATGATCCACCTAGCTTAAGAACTAAACAACCACAATCAATAATGCTTAGTGCAGATTTTCTAGTAGTATCATATCAGTATATATTTTTAAATACCTTCATAATAGTCTTTCAGACAGAGTAGCAAATTTTAAAATTCACCTATTAATTGGTTCTTGACCTTTACCTTTGAAAATCAAATTAATGTGTACACTGGCTTCCTGTATGGAATCATGGGGACCAGGGGCAACTCTCTAACAAATACCTGATAGTCCCTCTCCAAAGAAAACTCTTTGAAGGGCTGAAAAATGACACCACTATCTTTCAATTTTTACAGGAACAGGAAATAACCTAGTACCTTGTTGGTTCTCTTAAGACAAAGGCCAAAGATAAAGTCAGGGACTTGCCTTTTCTGTATCTCACCCTTTTCCTCATTGTACCAAAAGAAAAACCTATTAGAACTGGAAGAAATAATTAAAACAAGATCAGAGATGATTAAAAAACTGGACTTACTTAAAAGAATGGACTTGTAAGAAAATAAAGCACTAGTTTAAATGAGAATGGAGTAATATGTATTAAGAGGCAGAATATAAATGGGAAAGAGAGAAAACAACATCATGCATAGAGAAATATAACAAAAAAGATGAGATTTATTAATAATTATAGTTAATGCTAAATGCTATATACACACTACAGCTTTTAATCCTCAAAATAATTTGGAAAGGTAAGTATTATTATTGGCTCCCTTTTAAAATGGGAAGACAAAGACATACAGAGGTAAAGTAATTTACCCACACAGCTGGAGTTAGTGTAGCTGGAATTCAAATCCAGGCTTTCTGAATGCAGAGTCCACACTTTTTTTTTTTTTAAGATTTTTTTTTTTTAATTTGTTTGACAGACAGAAATCACAAGTAGGCAGAGAGGCAGGCAGAGAGAGAGGAGGAAGCAGTCTCCCCGCTGAGCAGAGAGTCCAATGCGGGGCTCGATCCCAGGACCCTGGGATCATGACCTGAGCCAAAGGCAGAGGCTTAACCCACTGAGCCACCCAGGTGCCCCGCAGAGTCCACACTTTTAATCACAACACCATATTGCCTCTCAGACTCTCACTTTTTTTTTTTTTAACTTGCAAGCTGTGTGACACTATCCATCTGTGTCAGTTTTCTTCATAAAATGCACAGTAATACATTCTTTGTATTTGTTTATGAGCTTGGAGAGGACAGGGCACCATTCTGAAAAGACAGTATGACTAACCGTCAGAATAGAACAGAAGTCAGACTCAGGGTCCAGTTCCCAGCTCTGGTCTGCTCCTGGTTCTCTGTGTGACCTTGGACAGGTTATGTAACCTCTCTGTGCCCCATTTTCCTCTGTGGTTAAATGAAGATGTCAATAATTCTTACAGCATGGGTTTGTCAGGATTAAGGAAGTTGTTACTGGTAAAGTGGTTTAAATAATGGCTGGCACAAGATAAGTATGAAATGTTTGGTTAAATAATTTTTAAAATATGGATAAGTTAAAGCAAATAAGTGTTTAAGCTTCAGGATTAATTGGTTAGTTATTGCTTATCAATATTGACTCTCTATATAGTCTGCATTTGCCCTCTATTAATTTTTTTTACCAGAAATTTGATCTAAAAAATTAACTTCATTTTTAAACTTCTATAAAGATTTGAAATACGTCCTTTTCCTCCTCTCAACACTTTCTTGCGTGTTACCTTTCTTCTAGGGCTGGTTCTGTGATAGTTTCCAGCACCTGCAGGCCTCCCTCACTATCCTACAGCTAAAAATCCCAGAAAAAAAAAAGTTTCTTATTACTGAAATGCACACCTGAGTCCCAGAATTAGGTCCCCTTGACCTGAGTTGGATCACATGGTAATCCTAGAACCAACCACTGGCACCAAGGGATACAATGTGCTGATTGGTCGGACCAAATCACTCAAGGAGAGCTGAGTGAGAGGTAGAGTCAGCCTCACCCATAGCACAGAAACTACAAATGGGAAAAGAATTAAATCTTAAAGAAAAGGAAGGCGATATTATAAGAAGGAGTAACCAATACTAGAGGGACAAGACAATAAATTTATACTATCGTGACCAATATTTTGTGCACAAAAACAATTACAGTGGGAAATAGAAAACTGCATGTTTTGAAAAAATAATGACAGACTCTAGGCCAAGGTTAAAAAGTTCTAATGATTTTGTTCATATGGAATTCTCCCCCACTGAAAGGAAAGATGCTTTTCATAAACAGAAAATTGTTTTTATATATTTTTATTTTTGTTAATCATTTGCAAATCTTATTTGGAAACTACATAAACCTTGCTCCTTTTAGTTATCACATAAAGACAAATGAAAGACAAACTCAAGGAAAAAGAGAAAGATTGACTGAATTGTGGAGAGCTCAGTAAAACCACAGTTTTGGTTTTTGTTTTTTAATTTTTCCATGATGACTCCTGGAAAAGAACCACTGGGATTTTATTCCTTTCGAATCCTTCCTTCCCCAGAGTGAGATCATACCTCATTCTGTCCTCACGCATTTTCCTTACATTAATGCCCCTTTTTTCCACTTAAAGGACAACATTAAATACTTCTAGAAAAACTAGAGTTAGAATGAAGACAAAGAAATTTAATTGTCACCATTCTCATAGGAGAAATGTTGCTATTTTGTTATCTTTTTGAAATCGAAAGGAACAGTAATAAAAAGCCAGTTTTAGTTTCATTTCAGGAAATCTTAGCATAGTTAAGCAGAAGCACAAGATAAAAGTGGTATTTGGAAACTCTATTCTGTAATGTGGCTAATGTGGTCATACTATCTTATCTAGGAATTTTCTGTATTCCTCTAAAGTATCAACCATCACATTTAAAAAAATTTGTATCTTCTACAGTTGTTTATTTCATCCTTTTCCTAAGTTGCTGGAATGATATTTCTAGAGAGTTACTTTAGATAAAATTTGGCATTGACCTTATTTTAAAAATGTAGGCCATTTTACAAGCTGTGGTAAATTCTTCACAGCACAAAACTGACATGACAGATTAGCTTTGTGCAATGATAACTTTGGAGCGCATGAAGTGTACTAAATACTAATCTGCTCATATTTCCCTGGCGCCCTACTGAGCCTCCCTAATGAGTGTGCATTCCCATGTGCATACTCTGTAGGTAGTCCTTCCTCTGACCTTCTCCACATCTTATTCTCAAGTGATATGTAAGAATTGTTGAGCTCAGAGATATCAGTCCCCTGGCTCTGACATGTCGGGTGTGCTATTTCCCCCACCACATACCTCTCCACAGACAGGGCATAACAAATATGCTGGTAAGTTTCTATGAGTAGAGAAAAAAAAAACTCCTATTCAAATCCCCCAGTTTTCATGTAATTTTGTGGGTGATGTAACCAAATCCAACCTTTAATTCCAGATATATAGATATAGATCTATATCTATATCTATCTCCTCTATCCCTCTTTTTTTAAAGGGCATAATGGTTTAGCAACTTGCTCAGTCATTTCGTCCCTCTGATGTGTCTGGAACCTCTGTCTCATAACTTTCAGGAAATGTCTCATCTAGTTAATCACCCTGACTTTCTGGGGAAATGAAAGAATCAGAATAGAAAAGATGTTTTTTGTGATTCATCAGCGTGTAATTTAGAGAAGGATAAATCGTTAGACTAATGGTTGATTGTGGGTAAAAAATCCTGCCTTGCCTCTGCCTATTTCTTATGCAGGAACTGAAGTCCTCAGGTCAGTAAGAAGCTCTTTAGAAGAAATATAGGAACTAATGGTGACTTTTGGAAAAATCTTTTGCCATGATTTCAAAATAACATTCTTACTTGAGACAGAGGGCTAAAGTATGAACAGTCTTTCTAATATACTCATTTTTTAAAAGATTTTATTATTTGAGAGAGAGTGTACGTGAGAGAGTGCAAGTGGGAGTGGCGTGCGGAAGGAGAGGGAGAAGCAGAAGCCCCGCTGAGTGGGGCTGGATCCCAAGACTCTGGGATCATAACCGAGCCTAAGCAGATGCTTAACCAAATGAACCACCCAGGTGCCCCGAATATACTCATTTTTTAAAATGAAGCATGAATGGAGGTTTGCTAGTTTAGCACCAGCCAATCAACAACCTTCAGGCTGCTCTAAGAAAAACAATGTCTTTGAGCATGCCAATAGATATTGTGACAAGCTTGAAGCAAAGACAACTTTAAAAAAAAAATGGGAGAGGATGAAGGCTGTGGGGAGCAGAGGGAAATGAGAAGGGAAGGGAAACAGAAGAGAAAGAAAAATAGGAAAATGGGAAGCAAGAAAAGGGAGAGGATAAAATAATATAAATGTGGCCTACATAACAGTGTCCTTGACACTGTTTAAATAAGCATCTGTTCACGGAGGGAGGGAGTACCATACCCAGATGCACAGGAAATGTGACAGTTCTCAGGCCTCTTTATCCAGGAGGAGAGAATTTTTCAGTTTAGACTAAGTCCAGAGGTTTGTTTCTGTAGCCCAGATCTATTATAAATTCTTTCCACTGTCACAATACAATTCACAACAACAAAAACAGACTCATACCTACTTAGCTTCCTTCCTGAATAGTATGGAATAACTTCCTGGATGACTCAGTTCAAAAACCATTAGGTGGGGTCTTAGGGAGGAAATAGTTCATGTGGGGTGGGTAGGAGGAGAGGCTGCAGTGACCCGGCACAGGCTAAGAGCCCAGATGCTTGGTGAGGGGGCATTTTCCCAGAGGGTGGAAGTAGCTAGGCATGGGGCCAAGAGATGGGTTACATGCAGGAGGACTGATCAAATAAATAAATACATTGGGAATATATGGGAATAGTGGGAGTCAGTGTTCATCCTGTCACAGAAAGGACGAAAACTAGTATGAATCTGGTGGTGTTGGATTGAATTTGAAGTTATTGGTATAAACACAGAGTTTCTGATAGATGATAGACAGATAGATAGATAGATAGACAAGATGGATAGATGTAAAATAGAGATATAGGAATAATAAATATAGATACTGCAGTAACCAGCCTCTAAAGTGACCCCCAATTTTCTTGCTTCCTGTTATTCATACCTTTGTACAGTTGCTTCCACACTGAACAGGGTTGACCTGTGGAAGCAAGAAGACACTGTGGAAATGACAGAATGAGGCTTTTGTGGCCAGGGCATGAAAGACATTCTGGCTTCCTTGCTCTGGGAAAGGCCAGCTACCATGTTATGATGACACTCGGCAGCCCTGTGGAGAAAGCAATGACATGAGAAAATGAGGCCTTCTGCCAACAACCAGTCCCGGCTTGCCAGAGCTGTGAGTGAGCCACCTTGAAAGTGGATGCTCCGGTTCCAGTCATGTCTTAAGAAAACTGGAGTCCTGGCTAGCGTCTTGGTAACAACCTCATGAGAGGCATTAGCCAGAACCCCCAGCTAATCTTCTTCTGAATTCTGGACTAAACTGTGAAGTATTAAATGTCCATTGTCTTACTACCAAGTTTGTTATGTAGCAGTAGATAACTAATATACTTGTGAATATATGTATCTATAGATATTAGATACTTAAATATATTCCCCAGCTTTATCCATTGATGGGGTCTGAGTACAATGATACTTCAAAAACCAGTGAAGTGTGTAAGCCTGATGATTCAGAGACCTGTACCACTGGGGCTAATAATATATTATATGTTAATAAAAATTTTTAAAAAATTAAAAAGAAATAGCATTCCAAGTGCTTAGATTTTGGTTCTGAAATACAATTCTCTGCTAAAAAGAAACCAGGGTTCCTTGGGGAAATAGCTGACTTCAGTGCTAGAGCAGGGAAAATCAAAGATGAGCCTAAATATTTTATTCAGTATAGCAAGGAAATGGTTAAACAGTTATGGAAGTCATCTTGAAAGGGTTAGCAAATCTGGGACAATCTCAGCATCAGAGTGAATAATGTCAGTAAAATATTTTAACCCATTGAATAGAACAGGAATGCATAAATTCATATGATATAAATAAGTGGGGGAAAAAATGAATTGGAGAAATAAACTCTTTACACTAGAATGCCAACTAGTAAACACAGGAGGAAGGGTGAAATTAGAAAATAAACATTTAGCAACCATCTTCGTAGTAGTTCAGCCAAGGAACATCAAGAGATGTTAAAATTAATGAGTGCAAGTTTGACAAGAAATGAAATATTTACACAGTCTCGACAAAAAATGCTAATTAATTGCAAAGAAAAAAAAAAAGAAATGCTTTTCAGTGGAGAAATCTGCCTGATACCACTTAAGCAAATTACTAAAATTAACATCCTCAATAAGGTGACAAATTGAAAATAAGTACCACCTAATTGGATGCACTAAGAACACAAAATCACTATTACGGTATTCCAGCACTAGAAGAAGCACAACTTGAATCTAATCATAAGAAAATACTAGATAAGCCCAAATTTGGAGACATTTTATAATGAAACTGTCAAAGTCATAAAAGTAAAGAAACCAAGAAAAAGTTCCTGATTAAAGGACAACAATAGGGGCGCGTGGGTGGCTCAGTGGGTTGGAGCCTCTGCCTTCGGCTCGGGTCATGATCCCAGGGTCCTGGGTTCCAGCCCCGCATCGGGCTCTCTGCTCAGCGGGGAGCCTGCTTCCTCCTCGCTCTCTCTGCCTGCCTCTCTGCCTACTTGTGATCTCTCTCTGTGAAAGAAAGAAATAAAATCTTAAAAAAAAATTTAAAGGACAACAACAATATGACAGCTAAGTGTAACACATGATCATGTATTAAATTCTTGTGATTATAAGGAACATTATTGGGACAATTGACAAAACTTGAATGGCATCCATGATTTAGATGACAGCATGTATTAATATTAATTTCCTTACTTCAGTGGTATTAGTATGGTTATATAGAAAATTAAACATATTTGTAAAAAATGAACACTGAAATATTTGGAGTTTATACTAAAGTGTTTAGAGGTTATAGGACATCTTATCAACCACTTAGTCAAATGGTTCAAAATGAAAAAGCTCACCCAACTATTCTTCCTACTTCTTTACAGGATTTTAATTATTTCAAATAAAAGAATAAAAAAGAAACACACTTCAGATCTGAGAATCACAGCCCTGATTAGGCAGAGAATATAAAGGCAGTACAGAGATACACAATACTAAACAGAAATACACAGAAATGGCATGAATAGCAGACATCATACACACATAAATTGCCAACAACAACAGCAACAATAAAAGAGAAAGTAGTATCATGGAGAATAGATTCAAACAGAGACACCCACTGAATTGCTTAATGTCTCAAGAGGAAACAGATGGTGTAGTCAAAATAGAATAATTTCATGAGAGTTTATTTACAAAGAGACATTTGCAGCGATGTGGATTATTGTAATTGTACATTCAAGAGTTAGTAATAGCCTGACACCCAAGCTATTAAGAGGGGAGGGAACAGTACAGCAGCCCAGAGAAAGGGTCATGCCTGTTGCTTTGAGAGAATCAATGACTCTGTTCGAGAGACATGGCCAGCTGGAGGAGACGTTGCGGGACGGGTGCAAGAGCCTCACTCCCTTTCCTCCATCTCAAGATTAACCCTTGGGTGTATAAGCATGGAGGTTTCAGAATGTCTGTTGTGGCAGCTAGTACTAAGTATCCCAATAAAGCCCCCTTCAAGAGAATGAATTGCCAAAGAAACAAGAACTTTGACCAAAAAGCATTTGAGTTAAAATAGGTCTTGAACCTCTAAAGAGGTTCCTAGAGTCCCAAGAAGGAAATATGCCCTCAATACCCACTTCAGATCCATGGAAGAATAAAGGGAAATGGACACATCCTGTGAAGTCTTAGAGACAAAAGTTTCCTTCAGAGAACAGTCACAACGCCATGAATTAAGGAAGGCTTCTCCTACTCACAGTGATCACTCTGTGGGGTTTCAAAACTTCCACACCTCAGTGACTGCTGGCTCTCTGTGCTCTTTGCTCCCTAAATCAGTGTGTCTGCTGCTGCTATCCCCCATTGTCATTTGTTGGCAAGCAGGAAGAGATGGAGAAAACCCATCTTTGTGGTTCCTAAGTCTCCACATAAGAGGAGCCACATGTGGACCTGACAGGCAGACCTTGCTAGGACAGAACACACTCTCAATCACAGCAGAGATGATACAGATGAAGAGCAGAATTCTTCATATTTTAAATGCTTTAAGCTCTTCTGCTATTAGAATTAAAACATTTGTGTTTTTACTTTTAATAATTTTGTCCGACTTTCAGAAGGATTTGGTAGAGAATCAAAGTGGAATATCCCTATTTTATGTCCCTGATCAAGAATGAGGAAAATTCTGGGATCCTGGGTGGCTCAGTGGGTTAAAGCCTCTGCCTTCAGATCAGGTCATGATCCCAGGGTCCTGGGATCGAGCCCCACATCGGGCTCTCTGCTCAGCTGGGAACCTGCTTCCTCCTCTCTCTGTCTGCCTCTCTGCCTACTTGTGATCTCTGTCTATCAAATAAATAAATAAAATCTTAAAAAAAAAAAAAAGAATGAGGAAAATCCTGTGCAACTGTAAGAGCTGATACTTCAGATCTCAGCCCGCAACCAACGCATATTCCCTGTATCACTACACCCTAACACCCTAGGTATAGCTATTAGTTACATTTCCTTTGGTTACATATGACCACAACCCAACAAACATTAACCTAAGCAAAAAGGGAAGTGACTGGACTCCTTTAGTTAGGAAGCATACTGAAACAGGCCATGAACTTGGAAGAGAAGCCACAGACACCAGTCACTCAGACAAGACCAGGGACCTCTCAGTGCCACAACAGTATTCGTCTCCATCCAGTTCTTATTTCTGTTGGTCCTTGCTTCTCTTTACATGTTGGCATCTTTATTTTCAACTCTGTGTAGGGTGTCTCCATGCAGCAGAGAGGATGGCCTCTGACAATCCAGATCCGTATCCCTATAGCTTACTGAGTGGAAGAAAACATTTCCTCTCCAACAGTAAGTTTCTGGGGAAGAATTCTGACTGGCCTGGTTTGGTTGGTTGTGCACAACCCTGTGAAAAACTGTCCAGGTGGTTGTGGTGTTATGATTGGCTTGGCCTGAGCCATGTGTTCCACTATGCCTAGAAAGTAGGGGTTAGGCGTGCAGTAATGGATACGTGTACCAGAACCAGGTAAACAGGACTGAAATTCTCCCAAGGAAAGGAAATGATGTGGCTATAAAAAGAAAGTTGGGAAAAATGAATAGACACAAGAGCTACCCGATTCCTCTATGATGATCTAGATACCAAGAGCAATGCCCACCATGGACTATCCCAAGAAAGCAGATCTGCCAGGAGGGGCACAGGCACTTGCACCCAGGGCATCTCTGACTTTGAGCCGTTCTCATGGTTATTCAGACTCCCTGTGACAGTTTCCCCAGTCTGATCCACTGCCATTCTTCAGTGGAATACACAGATCCGCTGAGAAGGGTAGTGCGATTACAGTGACATTTTGCTTCCTTCTCTCACTCTTCTAGGCTTGGGAGTGACCCCAGATTAAGTTCACAGGCTCTCTTCACAGACACTAAAGCCACAATATTTATATAAGCCTGGTATACATTATGATCCAATGAGTAAATGCTTCGTAATTACCAAATACTTTCGAATAGCTCCACCAGATTAGTGTTTGTACAGTGCCACTTTGTGTCACCCCTTGATTAAAAACACATTCTAGTTTCTCTAAATCCTCCTAAATAAACCACTAACTCCAGGCCTTCAAAGCATACTATGATCTAAGCTCCAGATATCTCTACAGTCTGAGCTTTCACTACTCTTTCATTCATGCCTGCCTTTCCATCCAAAGTAGACTATTCCCTGTTTCTAGCATACATATAATTTTTTTCATCCCACCTCATTCATTTACTAAATCAACATGTGTGGGTTTCTTTTTTATGTGCCAGCTATTCTGATAAGTACTGGGAATGAGAAGGTGAAGGAAACATGATCTCTTATCTTCAAAGAGCTCACTCTAACGTAGAAGAAACATACACTGTAAATAATTACAATTGTCTGTGAAGCATGTTATAAGCGAGGTATGAGGAAATTGCTAGACCAACTGACTATATGGAAAATTAGGGGAAGTTTTGCCTTGAATATGATATTTTTGTGGGACTTGAAAGATAAATGTGTTTGCCAGGCAGAGAGTAAGAAAGGGAATTCCAGGTATAGGGAAGACTGTATCCAACAGTCCAACAATGCAAAGGTATATAGCTTGTTCTGGAAAATATAAGTCCAGTTAAGCTTCCTTCCGTACTGTCTCAGCATAATTGATGGTTTGGGTCAGATAATTCTTTGTTGTGGGGGGCTGTCCTCTGCTTTACAGGATATTTAGTGACATCCTTGACCTCTCCCACTGGAGGCTTGAAACACTGTCCCTTGAATTGTGACGACCAAAAATGTCTCCACTCATTGTTAAATGTTCCCTGAAGGGTACAAAAATCACCACTGATAGAATTGGGACACATATGAAGTGCCTTGTATATGGATCTGATTTTTTAGGTATGCAATTAGAAACATTTAATGTTTTTTAGTAGTAGAGTAACATGTATGTCAATGCTTTTCAGAGGATAAATTAGAAGAGTAGGAAGACCTATGTTGCCATAGGGCAAGCAGGAAGTAACAAGAGTAATTGTTAAGTACAAATACTAAGTATAATTTACAATTATTAAGTACAATTAACAATTGGTAAATACAAAGGTAACAATGCTAAGAGGTAAATTGAGGAGAGGTGTTTTTTTTTTAAGATTTTATTTATTTATTTGTCAGAGAGAGAGAGAGCACAAGCAGACAAAGTGGCAGGCAGAGGCAGAGAGAGAAACGGGCTCCCCACCACCCACCACCCCCCTACCAAGCAAGGAGCCCTATGCAGAACTTGATCCCAGAACCCTGGGATCATGACCTGAGCCAAAGGCAGTGGCTTAACCAACTGAGCCACCCCCAGGCATCCCAAAGAGAGATTTTTGTAGGCAGGTGGATGTCATTCATTCCACCTAGGATTCCTCTCCACTTTCTCTTCTTCCCTGTGCTCACCTGTTAAATCCAACCCAACCCCAGGGTTTAGCTCAAATTTTATGTCCCCAGATCAAACCACAGAAAATGACATGTCCTCCTCTGAACCCTATAATTCATTATTATAGTTTAGGGCACTTTCTGATATTGTTAATTTAATGCCCATATTATAAACCAGATTTTGATCACAGATTATACAATCTCTAAATATAAGACTATATTTTCTTCATGTTTGCTTTCCACTCAGTGCCTAATTCCATGCTTTCCAAATAGCAGATGATGAATATTATTTATTGAGTATTCAATTAATTATTTATTGAACTTTAGTTCAAATTGCTCCAACAGATTTAACAAGTATCCCTTGAATTCTCCTAGCTATAAGCATTGGAGAGTCAGCCTAAATTAACCAGTACTGCATTCTTTACAGATCTGTTTCCCACAGTTTCTATCTACTCATATCACTGGAGGAAGTTCATATTCATTAATCTTATAGCTTTTCTTATAAACTGCTCTGTGGAGAAACTCAGTAAAAAAAACACCCACATGCTCCCTTCAAAAGAAAAATAGTAACTAGATGCTAGATGGTATCAGGCTAGTGAAAAATGATACTGAACTATGTTAAATAACATATGAATAAGTGTTAAGCAAAAATGTCCATCTGGATTTTTCTCAAGGTAAATGTTTTTTCTTGCCCATATAAATCACCAAGATTATTGCTCACTGTAGTCTCTCAGCTGTATTCTTATTCTGTCTCTTAGAGCTATCCTATTAGTTTCTACTGACAAGTGATGAGAAATATTATTTTAAGCAAGGCTTTAATTACATAATAAGAAATAAGGTAACTGAGAGATATATCTCTAGTGATTAAGGGCAGATACATGAAATCAGACTGAACCTCAGCCACACTGTGCATCTGAATTTTCTTTCTGCATCAATGAAAATGGCCAAATTGTTCAAATCGAGTCTTTGAATCTATACTATGATTATACTCTGTTGGCAAAGCAGGAAGAAGAAAAGAAACAAGCCAAGGTTTCTGCTAATAATGATCCTACAGAAGGGACAAAAGAAACAGGTTTAACTCATATCAATGGCAGCATGAGGAATACAAGTGGGATGGCTTTCCTGGTTACATCTGCCTCAAACTTCATTTTGTACTATGTCAACTTATGGACCATCTTGGGGTTTTATGTGTATTGTCTGTTCCACACCAGATAACCCAGACATTGTACCTATGTGACTGTCGCAAAATTAACCCTTGCCCACAATGTCTTTGTGCATGCTGCCGAGTATACCAGTGGGTTAAGGTAATGGCAATGCTAGAAAAAAATAAGTGAATCCTAGAGTCCTCAGTGCTTAAAAGTCCCTTGGTTATTTCTGTCAACTTTGCTTCAGTTTCTGACTTCTAGCCTTCCCTTCAGCTTCTTGCTAAAGTTGCTATACCTGTACTTCTTTCTCAAAGCAAAAAATAAATAAATAAATAATTAATTAATTAATAAAAATCAAGTTCTTGCTACTACTGTTTTCTTACGCAGGGCATTCCCGCTTTTTTTTTTTTTTTAATTCTGCCTTTCTTTCAGACTCTGCTCAGAAGCCTCTCTTTTCACATTCATGAGGACATTTTCTTAAACACATGCAGCACATGCAGTTATTTTCATGAAGTGAAGTTCTAGTACCAGCTGTTAAGATAATTGTTGGTGTTTATCTGGTTCCATCTTAATGAGCAACACCAACTGCCAAACTACTAATAATCAAATGTAAGATTGGTAATTAAATGCTGATAAATAAATGTAAGATAATCAAATGCGAGAACTGAGAGGACAGAAGGATAGGCAGGACGTTGTTCCAGACTGGAAGACAAAGATAAGGGGAAAAAAAGGGTTGGAGGAAGGAATTTAGTTGATCAGGAGAGTAAAGAAACTAAAGACACTAAACTAAAAACCATATGGTTCTAAAGATGGGGCAGAATAAACTGAGAACCAAAGATTTTGTATATCAATTTGAAATAATAGTGTTTATTTGCCATCAATTAATAATTAATATCAATAATATGAATGATTTTAAAAAAGTAATAATGAAACAATTAGGAATATGTGCTATGTAATAGGCACCAACCTAGGTTCCAGAGTTACAGAGATGAAGTACCATATTTCCTTGGTCCTTCAGTACATGCCTTCCCCCAAATATTAATATATCTTAAGTTAGAATTTGTCTTAATTTTTTGGCTCTATCTCTTCTTTTTCTGAGCAAGTATTATTAAGTAATGAGTCTTTAGATTTATGGAAATATGATAATTCCTCTGTTCAGTTTGCTTGCTTGAAGTGTGAAGGATATATCACTGAAGACAATTGAGGGAGAAATAACAACCACAAAAAAAGAGTTATTCTAGTCAAATGTATCTGAAAATGGCAGCTTAAGATGACAGGGGTTACTGGTAGTGAGCAGCAGAGTGAAACACAATGTGAGATAGTGAAAGCCTTGGCCCGGGGTTGATATGGCAAAGAAATGGGCAAATGTGTGTTATTTCAAAGAATAAATAAGTAGATATCACAGCAACTTAGGATAATTTGAATAACAATTGAGAAATAGGTCAAAGATATTGCTAATTCTTCAAATAGGCCTGACCAGAAAGATAGTTCATTGAAAACTGTGGACATTGAATAACAAATGGAACAACCCAATAAGTAGTCAAAAATATAGTAAAGAACAAGATTTAGAAATAAAAAATGTTATGGTCATAATTGTCAAAATTCCTTTCCACTTTGCATTATATTAATATGTAAATGAATTTCTAGAAAATCATTGTCATTTTCCTTTCCTAATATTCAAAATGATGGTGTTTCTGGTATATGGCCCAGTTGGAGAAAATGTCTTTTTCCTAAAGTAAAGAAAAAAATAACAGTTTTTCATAGTAAGACTGCATTACAAACAACCTCATAATGACAATAATAAAATAATTAAATTTTTAAAAATTTACATTAGAATAAAATTGCTTTTATTATTGTTCACTGAACATATCCAAGTGCCAGGTACAAAATAAATGTTTTAGGTTAGAATCATGAACCAAGTCTTTGCCAAAACTACTGATGGAGACTTAGAAAAAAAAACAAACAAACAAGAGGTTTCTTTTTTTTTTTTAAAGATTTTATTTATTTATTTGACAGAGAGAAATCACAAGTAAGCAGAGAGGCAGGCAGAGAGAGAGGAGGAAGCAGGCTCCCTGCTGAGCAGAAAGCCCGATGTGGGGCTCGAACCCAGGACCTGGGATCATGACCCGAGCCGAAAGCAGTGGCTTAACCCACTGAGCCACCCAGGCGCCCCAAACAAGAGGTTTCTAATAAGAGTATTTACTTGCCAAAACCAATAGGGCTAACCACAGGCCATTTACAATCATAAACTCAGGCAGTTCCATTAGCCTAGCAATAGAAAGCTGTCAGAAAGGGGTTTCTTTACAAGTGCATTAGGATGAGGTAAAGACCATCTTCAGTCTGTAATGACCATCGTGAATAGTTTTACAAGGAAATTCATCTCAAAGGAGAACACAGTTTAGCAGATGACCTAACCAAGCTAACTGAGGTTAATAACTCAAGTCTTAACATGAAGTAAAGCAAACTTATTCTTCCATCATTTGGCTCTGCTTTCCTAATCTAATTATAAACTTTGTGTCATTTTTCTGGAATTTTTGTGTGAATTTTTCTGGAAACCTACAATGTAGGTTGTACAAATTCCACTACTTCCTAGAAATACACCCATTAGATTAATCTTTTCAGTGATTATAAGCACCGAGAATTCTAATTAGACTGAACTGAATGAGTCCCAGAGAGAAGGCGCAAATCACCCCTTTGGCATGAGCTCCATGGCAACTGGCTGTTACCTTTCTAGGTCCCCCCCCCCCAGTTTAGGAACATCAGAGCATGTTCTTTTCCTTGATATTGGCTTATCCAAATTACTATTTAGTTTTATGAACAAGTTTTATGTCACTAAGACACAGGTTTTATGTCACTGAGACAAAAGGAATTACAATATTGGGGATGAGGCACCTGCCAGGATTTAAGCCCTAAGACGACGTCAATTTACAGAGAATATTAAAATCATTATATCCTTCTTCGTAGAGTTATTTTGTTAGTCATCTAGGAATCAAACCTGCTATTTCATGTCCTTAGGAAAACAGGTAATGGGTTTATATTTATTCTAATGATTTTGAATTGAAAACAAAAGTGAATATTTTTATGATGTGTGAAAGTGAGAATTATATGATTCAGGGCTGAGTGATTTCTAGGGTAGTTAGTGAGTATTACTTTAGTGATCAGGCTTTGAAAGTAAAAAGGAAAATACTTTTAAGTGTAATCCATTGTACTATTTTTTTATTAATAATAACTCGTGCTGACAATGCTCAGGCATTAATTTAAGTTAATGAACTTTCGCTGTAGGTATATTACAGGTATATTATATAGAAGGTGTATTGTAGTTATACCATCTTACACTTTATGTAACTTGCCCATGGTCATACAACTAGCAGGTGTTGGAGGTAGGCTTTGAACTCAGACAGCCTGGCACCAAACACCATACACTTCCCCACTGTGCACTCCACTCTATTGATATTTTTTTGCTGTTGCTGTTATTGTCTTCATAATTTATTATATCCATGAATTACTATGCTCTGCTTCTACAACTCAATCCATCCATCATTCCAATGATATTTAATCAAGCACTCTCAAGTGTGCTGCTTCCCATTTGGTCATAATTGTCACAAACTGGTGTTGGTGCCATCAACAGGAAAGCCTCAATGATAGTCTGCTTGGGCTGCTATAACAAAATACCATGACTGCATGGTTTAGACAACAGAAATTTATTTCTCATAGTTCTAAGAAGATCAAGGTGCCAATTAGGGTTGGTTTCCAGTGAAGACTCTCTTTCTGGCTGGTAGATGGCTGATTTTTTACTGTCTCGTCTCTGGCCTTTATTCTGCATGCAAGGGAGAAAGAAAGCTCTGCTGTCTCTTCCTCCTCTTATAAGGACATCAGTGTTACCTGACTAGAGGCTCGCTGTTATGATCTCATGTAACCCTAATTACCTAGTTGAAGTCCCCGTCTTCAAATACAGTCACATTAGGAGTTAAGCCTTCAACATATGAATTTGGGGAGAGTGGGAAGGAGTCATGGTTCAGTTCATAATAGCTTCCTTCTACTGATATTCTTTTTTGAAAAATTGAAATCTATTTCAGGTGTTCCTCTTGGCCTACCCTCCAATGTTATTTTAATCACTTAAATCATTTATATCCTCTAAATATTACTTCCAGCTTCCAAGTTGTTTACTTATTTGACTAATACAGCCAAATGACTGTGCAAAGAGGTTTCATAATACTTCAGTTTCCAAAGGGCAATTGTACATGTACACACACACACACACACCACATACATATACAAATACATTCATAACTACATTGGAATACAAAATGGAGACCACTCATTTTAATATTTAATCACTTCATAAAATGATTCTGAGCTCCCATCCCTCTTGTTTCAAGAACATCCCTTTTTTCTTCTCAGGATCTCCCTTCCTGTTATAACTCTAAGAGATGGATTATTCTGCACCTTATTAAGTGAAGTAACTTGGGTACCATCACCTAAAGGAAAGAAACCAGAAAAAAAATTATCAAATAACTGAGGATTTTAAGTGTTTTCAACTATTGCTGTCGGAGCACAGGTGATTTAGAAGCAGTTTCTCTAGGTTTGGAGTAGAAGAAATCTGTTGAGTATTATCAGGTTAGTGATACTCTAGGTTAAGATTCTCAGTGTTTCAGCAAGTTAGTTCCTAAAGCTATTTTAAGTAACACCCACAGGTGTGTCCCTTACTGCTTATCAATAGTGCCACAGAGTGTCTAGCTCCAGAGGAATCTCCAGGACAAAGGCCCAACACCACCTATTCCCTCTCCACCTCCATCGCTGAAACTCCAAAAGTGAAGAAATCCCCTCTGTCTTTTGCATTCCAATACCTATCCCCTTTTCTGTCTCAGGATAAATTACATTTACTTCCTGGGAGAAACCCGTCTTACTAGATTTCCTTCTAGCATGAGTAAGGAAAGCACCAGTAATTATTATTCATACTTAAGAAATAAGAAAACTTGGGATCAAGGAAGTTAAATGACTTATTCAATGGCACAACATTAGAAAGTGACATCCTAGCCTCAAACTCAGTATTTCTGATACCCTATATACTACTCTCTTTACTACAACTTCGTGTTCTCTCTTTTCATTGTGGGGCTCTGATATCAGTTGATCTTTCTAATGAGTCCTGTCTTTTCTCAACAAAATCTCTTTTTTTCCCTGGATATTATGTAACTAATCCCAGTAACACCTACCACTTTATCAAATGCCTCTTTGTTACACCTACTGCATTAACAAACAAGCTCTCTGTGCCTGTCAGTGTTACTACTACTACTATTGCTACATAGTCACTGTTAATCTTGTCGGTGTAAATGGTCAAATTGGAAATTTCAAATAAAAATAAATTTATAGCAAAATAGAGTAATTAGCAATCTAATATGACTGTTCATGAAACACCCACATTTGATGTCATAGGGTATGTGAGGTCTCTTGGTAAAACAGGCCCTGAGCCAAAGGTTCTCCAAGGACTACATTATTTAGCACCATACTTACTTTAGCATCTTACTTACTTTACAATACTTACTTTAGCATCACTTACCCAAGCACCATTCTTTTTACCTGTGGAGACAGAAGATTCTGCATGCCACAGTTTTTAATCAGGGAAAGAGCCTTCCTAAAATTTCATATGGACAATATGAAACAGTTCTGCAATATACAGCCTCTGACATGAAGGGTCTGTTACACAATGCTAAGGAGACTCTTATATTCCCTGAAATTATGATGACCATCTTTTCCAGAGTCTAACCAAGAGCTTTTAAAATTTCTAAACTTTTAGATCAAAGAAGTCTTACAAAGATATAAACACTAGGCAACTTTTGACAAGGACCCTAGATGATTTAGCTACAAATAGTTTTTGACCCTTTAAGTAAAAGCAAGTTGCTCAACATTATAATTTAATTTCAGACTTTTTTTTTTTTTAAAGTGGACATCAGTGTTTGGCATCTTGGTCACTGTAAATTTGGCTGAATTTGCCCTCCTTTACTCATTTTGGTCTGCTTTTCAGAATCTGGCAGGAATGGGGAGTTGGTAAAGTTCTCATTTTTTTGTTTTTTCATTTCTAATTGACTTTCAGAAAATTATTCCTGCTTTGAACTGTTTTTAATAACCGAGGGCTGATGTCAACTGTACTTCAATTAAATTTTTTTAATTTTAAAAATAAAACAGAATGCTAGCTTTATACTAAAAATAAAAGTGAATATACTTAATGTCATGAAACTATATACTTAAAAATGGTTAAAATGATAAATTTTGTATTATGTGTATTTGGCCACAATTAAAAAATTATACATCAAAAGAAAAAAAAAGGAGTTAAAATTAATGTCTAAAGAACCACACTATATAAACACAATAAATATTTGTTTAATGTAGGGAGAATCCAAGCACCCATGTAACCAAAGTCATCCACTCTAGGTCTTTCCAGAACTTTTTCTACGCACTTAATCCTACAAAATAATGCAATGGCACATATACTGTTTGGTAACTTTTACAACTAAATTAATCCACTGTTTGGTGGATTAAACTACTGTCATCATGATTTTATAGATGAAGAAATTGGAAGCTCAGAGAAGTTAACCTATTTACTACCTGTTTGATTTTTAATAGCTTAACTCCTATCATTTTTTTCCAAGTTTCAATAGTGCTATTTCCATACTACATTTTTATGTGACTCCCTTCTTATTGAAGTGGTGGTATTCACTGAAATATTTCAATTTTTAAAAAATATACTTGACATATATCACTGTGTAAAATAAGGCATACAACTTGTTTATTTGATACATTTACATATTATAATGTCATTGTAACAATAATTATCACCTCTATCATATCATGTAATTATTTCCTTTTAGTGGTTAGGATAATTAATATCTAGTCTTTTAGCAGGTCTGATGATTCAATAGGATATTGTTGTTTGTGTTCACTGTAGTGTACATTAGATCTGTAGGACTTGTTTGCTACTCATTGCAAGTTTGTACCTTTAAACAATATCTTGCCTATCACCCTAATCCCCAGCCCCTGGTTACTACCGTGTCATGGTTTTTACCTATTTGGTTTTTTTAGATTCTACATATGAGTGATATTATCTATATGTGTTTTTCTTTATCCAGCTTACCTCACTTAGTGTTATGATCTCAAGATCCAACCATATTGGTACAAGGGCAAGATGTCCTTCTTTCTCATGGCTGAATAATATTCCACTCTGTGTGTGTATGTGTGTATACACACATCTTCTGTATCCATTCATCCAGTGTCCAGCATTTAGGTTGTTTCCATTTGTTGGCTATTGTGATTAATGCTACAATAAACATGGGAGTACCTATATCTCTTTGAAATCCCTTTTTCATTCCCTTTGGGTATATACTCAGAAATAGAATTTCTGGATAATATGATAAGTTCTATTTTTAACTTTTTGAGAAACTACCATATTGTTTTCCATAATGGCTGAAGCAATTTACAAAACACAAACTAACAACAACAACAAAAAAACCCCACACAACAACAGAAAAAACAAGCTAGTTGAAGATTTAATACTTTTTGTTTTATCTGAGAAATTTTGGGGCCTTCTGTTTTTAACCACTTGCTTGCTAGGTCTTCATAGAAGAATAGCATTGCATTCATTTTGAAAGAGTCTATTTCAAAGCTTTTAAAATTCTTTCTCCTTTGCTCTTCTCTCCTTTGCCCCCCTCCCCTCTCCTCCTCACTTGTACTCTTCCCATTTACCAATAGTACAAAATCATGAAATTTTTACCATATTTACTTAACAATTACCTTATTCTATCGGAAATACACGGAAATTCTATCGGAACAATTACCTTATTCTATCGGAAATACACGGAAATTCTATCGGAAATTCTATCAGCAAATGCATTTTGAGAATAGCTTATTCTGAGGCCATGTTGTTATACTAGGAATAACATGTAAAACTCCGTCACAGAAAGAAATTCTTTGTTTTAATAGAAGATAAACTCCTCATTGTCAGAGCAGTCAAAAAATGGAATCGGCAGCACCAGTAGGGAGAAATTTTCCCTGACGGGAGGTATTCAAGCACAGGGTGGGAATGTTAAAAGGAGATTTGAAATTTCAGAAGAGTATTGAACTAAATAATTCTTAAAGCCAAGAATATATAATGTTGATGAGGATGATGACATGAGTGTGAGGAGGAGAAGCAAGAGGAGGGAGTGGGAGAATAAGAAATAACTTCATAATTCTTCTTCTTAAGAAACTATACTCTGCGCTGGATATGATTCCCAAGAAAAGAGATGAGAAGTGGTACACCAGATTGAACTGGAATCAAACTTTGCTCAGTTTAAATAATTTTACTTAAGACATTTGTTTGCTTTTAATAAATAAAGGCATTTGTTGCTCCAATTTCAATAATGGTGCATGTTGAACGTATGCTCTGAAGCTAGGCAAATATAGACACAAATCATTGCTGTGTGACCATACACAAGCCACTTACACTTGCCACTTAAACTTGTCACTTAAACAAGCTACTTAGTCTTCATTTCTTCATCTGCAAAATGGTCACAGTAATAACGGTACCTACCTCATAGTGTCCCTGTGATTACTTAATGAGAACAGTTTAATATGAAGTCTGGTATAGAGCATGTGAAATACTTAGCACAGTACCTGGCACATAGAAAATACTCCATAATTGATGTGTATTATTATTTTCTTTTTAAAAATCTAAGTTAAAAAAAAAAAAACTATCTGGCACACCTGGATTTCTCCCAGGAGGCCAGTCCTTTCTAGTCTTCCTCTTTTCTCATTTGGGAATTCTAATAATAAAACCATGGCTTCATGTGGGGCTGTTCTACTAAGCTATTTCCACTGCACAATAAATTATTTAAATAATGCTCATAGATTCATTAAGAAATGCCTCACTTTTCTCTTCTAGATGTAGCTGCTCATCACTGATTGGCTTCCAAAGAATTTATGAACTTTTTTATTTTTAAAAAACACAGAATCATATTTTCTTCTCAGCAATCTCCATATGGCACTAAATCAAAAAAGGAATTTCCGGGCGCCTGGGTGGCTCAGTGGGTTAAGCCGCTGCCTTCGGCTTAGGTCATGATCTCAGGGTCCTGGGATCGAGGCCCGCATCGGGCTCTCTGCTCAGCGGGGAGCCTGCTTCCCTCTCTCTCTCTCTCTCTCTGCCTGCCTCTCTGACAACTTGTGATCTCTCTCTGTCAAATAAATAAATAAAATCTTTAAAAAAAATAAAATAATAAAATAAATAAATAAAAAAAATAAAGGAATTTCCACAAACTCCAAACATTTGCATTCCTAGACAGTTAGTAAAGAAAGATGGTCAAGGCAGTGTGGGATTTCCAGAACATGTATATCTGTAATCAAAAAAATTTAGAAAAAAATAATCATTGGACAAAGTGCCATTAAGTCTGACTACACAGAAATGTTTCAAATTTCCCTTTGCTCTTTTTTTATGCATTTACATTGGTGATGTTTGTATTTCAGGCACCATTTTTTTTTTCATTTCATTTCAGTCATTTTAAGATAGGTACACACAAGTTCAAGCATTAGCTACTAGATAAGGATGAGCACTTACTGGCAGTGAGGAATAATTTATTTTTAGGCTCAATATATTTTTCTCATAGAGGTTTGATTTGTATTGGAGATAACTAGTAACTTCCCATTTTGTCAATTTTAATAAATTGCAGGGACAAGAAGACCAAATTATCTCTGGTGTGTCTCTCACAGAAGACACCCTCCTTTGGATATCCCATATTCACCATTAGTTTTTAGCTGAAGTCATTTTTTTCCTCATTTTTACAAATCTAAATGGTCCATGGACATTTCCTATTAGAGTTTGTCTTGACTAATCACTGCATGTGACTTGGGCCCCAGGAGTCCAACACAAGCCTGAGTGTATAGCTAAATTGTTAAATAAATGTGGATTTCTAATGAGAAAACCTTGTAGAGGCAAACTCTTCATTGTAATCTGCAGCGCTCTCTCTCTGAACCAGCAAGGCACAAATGTTTTCATTCATCCTGTGTAAAATCAGCCTTGAATGTTTGTAAGACTAGAGAGATGGGCTCCGCGTTTATAGAAATGATTCATGTACTTCTGTCATCTTGGGCATGCATATTACTCATCTGTCTTTCTTGGAGCCATTTCCCTAAATTAGCTAATTCAGCAAGACAGATATTCAGATCAGGATTTTTTTCTTTTTTTTTTTTTTAGAAAATATCTTACATTACTAACTAGTTGGTCAGGGATGTCAACATAATTTAAATGTGTCATTCTGCTTTGCAACCTGAGCAGATGAATCACAAATATACTTCCATAGTTTTACTGCAGAAAAGCAAAGAATTCTACTATAAATCTACAATATATGAGGGCTTATATTGGAAAGTGATGCACATTTAAACTTACCCAACAGTATCTAAAAGAAGAAACAAAGAAGGACTTAATAGCATTGAAGGGGCGCCTGGGTGGCTCGGGGCGGGGTGGGGGGGGCAGTTAAATAGCATTGAAGTTGTAGTTGGCTATCTCCAGAGGAACCACAAGAATCATATTTTAAACAAGGAATGACAAACTGACATTTACTGCAGTGTGCTCAAAGCTGTTTAGTATGGGGACAAGGTACACTGGCATGTAACATTCTTTTCACAGTTCATTATCTGACTTAAACTATAATTAGAATAAGATGGGATATACAGCTATTTTGTGAGCAGGAAATTCATTCTCCAGGGAAAATAGTTTGGTTAGGATGTGTTGATACTCTTAGTCTTTTTTAATGTGGTGAAAAAACATGATTTTGTTTCAGATTATGTCTCTGTGATTGATTCTGTACTAAGGTTTTAAGAATATTTCCCATGCTCAAATTAATGAGAAAAAAACAGTGAAGCAAATGAGCCAGGAGGTACTCAACTTGCTGAAGAAAAATCTGTTACAAATTAATCCAATGTCTTCGGCTCATAATCCTACCTCTCTATTAAAGTGACACTGGAATAATAAAATTATAATTTTATTTATAAACATAAATACATATATACATACTAAAAATAATATTGAATAGGTTTCTTTGGTCCTGGTGTTAGTGTCACTTCCCCTCTAGAGAGAGAGTTTATGAAAAACTTAGCCAGGTGTAGCTAATGAAAATCCTGATCCCTCATGGATCTCTCTCTTTTATTACCTTAATGTTTATGGTTGCTCATTTGCTCAAGCTAGACTGAAAATTTAATAGGTGAATATCCCTGGTCCTTCTCTGGGCATGGTCAATGTTCAGATTTAAAGTAAAAAATTTCTTTTTCTATGCTTCCTAAAATGTTTCCCACTGGTACATTCATCACTGGTTCTATATGACTTCCAGTAATCCTGTCAGCTCTTCTCACTGGCAGCAACAAATGAGATGTTACTGTTTAAATATCTCACATGTACTTATATATGGGGGATAAGAGTAGAATAGTAGTATTAACAAGGCTAGAAATTTTCCATTGGAATTCTCAAATACATCATTTAAGACAACTTTTTGTAATTTTTGGCAATAGATCTTGATTATTTCTTATACTGTCATCTATATCTAAGTGTCTCAATTTATTTTGTTCCTTAATGAATATTATCAGTGGGATTTATAATAAGATGCATGGTAGTTTATTATTGCAAATTTTAACATTTCTCTATGAGGGCACCTGAGTGGCACAGTCAGTTGAGCACCCAGTTCTTGGTTTTGGCTTAGGGTCATGAGATCCAGTCCTGCATTGGTTTGGAGTCCTCTTGAGTTTCTCTCTCCATCTCCCTCTGCCTCCCCCACCCTGCCCCATGCTCTCTCTCTCACTCTTTCTAAAATAAATAAATCTTTTAAAAAAATCATTTCTCTATGGTTCCAATCTATTACAAAAGGGAAGATTTAAATGCTATGAACTATATAGAAATATTCTTGGTGGTATAAAAACACTCTAAAGAGAATAGTGAATCTTATTTTTGAGACTCTAGCTTAGACTGTAGGTGGGGAACTATAAATAATTTCTAAGGTTCCTTCCCACTCTAAAATTATATTATTTTAATTTTAGGTTTTATCTATTTTTAAACATCTTGATTCAACTTTGCAATTTTCTTGAATTCATTTCCATCTTTCAATCTCTCTGAGGTTCAAAACTCAGATCGTGCAAAATTTGTGGTCATCCAAAATACTCTGTCATTTCAGAGAAAAGCAAAGTCATGAGAAAGCCCCTAGAACCAATCTAGGCTTTCCAAGGTCCTCAAAATTATAACTGGTCAAATGCCCAACAAGACTGCTGGCAACTACAGTAGGCTTCCTAATGTTTCATAAGCCAGATTGATGACTGTCCAACCTCTGCTCAGAATGACTAATTGGTAGGCTATGGGAAAGAAGAGCTTTAGCCAACCTAGTCATTTCTACAGGCAAACTCTAGCCCTTCTCCCAGCATTCGCACTTTGCCCCATACCATCTCCTCACCCCCTGGTCAGGTCTTGCCTTCACCCAGATCCTTTTGGCTTCATCGCTAGTTCTCAGCCCTATGTTGGATCTTGTAACTGAAAATAGATTTGGCTTCTTGACTTTTGAGCTCTGGAATTCTTATCTCTTCTGATATGGTTTGTTTTGGCCCTGTCTTAACTTACCTCCCCAGGGAATAGCCCTGCTTATCAGTTAGCTTGACTGACATCTCTGCAGGAGGCACACACAATCCCTCGTCTTTCATATCTTCTGTTCCGTATCAGGATTTGTGCTCCAGTCTCTTAACTATTCTCCTGAACTTGAGATTGTCCCTTTCCAATCTATTCACAGGGTCTTTGTTATTATCATCCTAAAACATTTTAACATCACCTTATAGCCTCTCATAGTCCTATGCTGCTTTAAGATCTAAACTCCTAAGCCTAAGAGTACACCCAACCCTACCCACCTAACTGTTCTCTTTGCTACCTTGTTTCAGCCACAGCTGCCTCCTCACTATCACCTGAACATACCAAGCTGATCCCTACTTCACACTTAGTAAGCCCACCTCACCACTGTCTTCATCTTACCCAGCATTCAGGTTCTAACTCAAGCTCACCTCCTTTATAAAACTTACCATAAATGATGCCCATTCTCTACCCCTACTTGGAATACATCTAGCAAAGGGATTACATGGGTAGTATTCACTGTGATACTTAACTAAAGCTAATATCCCATCTTTATGTATGTGGTTGTCTAATGTGCAATGTGAATGACCAGTTTTTCTAATAGCAACTTCCATGAAGGTAAGAACTGTATCTCAAAATTCTTTAAGCTGTTTGTAATAGTAACAAGTAAATACTTGTTGAAAAAAGAACCTGGTTTGAATGACTTTCAAGATTGTGGTTCTAGTCATCCTGAGTTTAAGACAAAGAATGGGTTATATCATCTTATAAAATGTTTTATATCCCTGCATTTCTCAGATATGAAAATCTCAGGTTTTGTTTAAAGAAGGTATAATAACAGTAATTGTTACCCCAAAAAACCAGATGGACTAATATCTCAGTGCATCTGCTAAATTTCTGTTTGAAAATGTTTTTATTTTCCATGAGTAATTTGTTTTGATTCACATAAATTACCTTCTTTTTAAATATTTCTAAACTGAGCTTTGATTAAGAGAAAGAAGAATGGAATTATTAAGAATTTGGTTTTAAATCCCTGGGTTTAAGTTCCAGTTCTACCAATTATGAGCTGAATATCTTAAACAAGTAGCTTTACTTTGCTCTTCCTTTATTTTTTCATCTGGAAAATGGCGATATTGATAATAAATGGAACTACCTTATTAGGTGGTGTTAAGGATTAAAAAACTAATATACATTAAATAGTAATTATAAATAGTAAACACAAAATACTTATTAGATCTAGAGGTACCTGGGTTGCTCAGTTGGTTAAGAGTCTGATTTCACCTCAGGTCATGATCTTAGGGTCCTGGGATAGAGCCCTACTTTGGGTTCTGCACTCAGCAGGAAGTCTGGTTCTCACCCTCTCTCTCTTCCCCTCCTCCTGCTCATGCTCTCTCTCTCAAATAAATAATATCTTTAAAAAATACATGTTAGATCTTATTGTTATCAATAATATTTCTATATGCTAAGAATCAAACATGAAGGTAAGACACAGACTTTGATGTAATTATTTTTCTGGAACAGACAGCTGCTATCAATATTTTTCATAGTCTTTTTTTTTTTTTAAAGATTTTATTTATTTATTTGACAGACAGAGATCACAAGTAGACAGAGAGGCAGGCAGAGAGAGAGAGGGAAGCAGGCTCCCTGCTGAGCAGAGAGACCGATGTGGGACTCGATCCCAGGACCCTGAGATCATGACCTGAGCCGAAGGCAGCGGCTTAACCCACTGAGCCACCCAGGCGCCCCTATTTTTCATAGTCTTATTTGATTTACAATTTTGGAGCAAGCTAAGAATAATGAGCCTAATTCTCCCCTTAATCCCAGAAAGGGAAAGAAGTAAATTTATTTCATCCACATGGTTCCAAAGCACAGAGACAAGAGAACAAACCTTTCAAAAGACAAGGTGAGAGTAGAGGAGATGGGTTTCTGGCATTCTTTTGGAAATGCTCCTCTTAGTGCTACACATAAAGCACTGAGGAAATAAAACACCCATATTTGATACTCCGGCCATTTGATTTGATCGTGTTTTATCTAAGTAAACTGGCATATTGGTTAGTTGAACTTAATGAATTTGACACAACTGATTGGCTGCTTTTGCCCTGAGTTCATTCAGCCATATAGTAGCATGACCATGGAACATATTAAAGATGAAAACTGGTCATTCAAAGCCAAATTTCATCCAAAATCTTTCTTGTTTTAGCAAACCAGTTATTCTTTAAACTCCAGCTCAAACAATAAGAATCAATATTTTTAAATGATCCTGAAATCATATTCATTATTATTAATGATATTCAAGTAGAATTTAATTTGCCATAAAAATGTATTATTGCCACCAGTACTAACATTTAACTACCTGTGTCTTAAGCTATGGTAAAAACATATAGAGTGAAGGAAAATATAAGTGTGAAAAATAAATGTTGACGTTGAGAAATTGAGAAAGTTGAATGTTGAGAAAGTTATTATAGAAAAGTTTATTCCAGATACATTGCCATTGGACCATTTCCTTCTCTTATGGCTTCACTTTAGTTCTACATTCCTCCATTCCTTCATTCCTTCTGCAAGTTTCTCCCTGTACCACTCAGAAGTCAGCAGGACTACATCATTAATGATCACTTTTATTTGGTTTAAATCAAATATTTTAATGAACTATTTGGAAGGAAATCAGTACCTAAATCCTGCAGTGCATTATTTTTTTTATCAGAATATATCTGAATTATGAGATTTTTAAAAGCCTCATCAAACAGACCTAAGTGAATTATAATAATTTATACATCCTTTGAGATGCTAGGATTCAGTTCATTTCTTTCTTTTTTTTATCGTGTTATGTTAGCCAGCAGATAGTACATCTGTTCATTTCTTTTAATTGACTTTCCCAACCACTAGGAGGCCCATTTCTAGTACTGGTTCAGTCAGTAGCTTAGTTGTGTGACCCTAAGCAGGTTACCTAACCTTTGTGAATCTCACACATTTTTTCTTTTCGTTTCCTTTTTTTAAAAAAAGATTTTTTAATTAATTAATCTATTTATTTAGGGAAAGAGAGAGTATGCCTGTGCTAAGGGGCATAGGGAGAAGGAGAGGGAAAGAATTGCTAGCTGACTCCCCCAAGCATGGAGCCCAATGTGGAGCTCAACCCTACAACTCTAAGACAATGACCTGAGCCAAAACCAGGAGTCGAACACTCAACTGACTGAGCCACCCATGTGCTCTAAATATTTTTTAAATATGTAAAACAAAATAGCTAAATCAAATAATTTTTACAGTCCCTTCTATTTCCATATCTTTTTCATAGGACATTAAAAATTTCCAACTCATAAAATACATGATATCTGTAAATTGTGGTTATGTTTCATTGGTCCTCCTGTTGTTGTCCTGACTGCAGGGAGAATGAAGTTTGAGGTGAGAGAAGGAAACTCCATTCAGATGTGTATTATTTGAGTAAAAAATGTGCTCAGTAGAAATGACAACCAGTATAGCAACTTGATAATTACAAGTGAAATACTCAGAATGGATAAGCACAGAGTTAAATATTGATAATATGTCATCCCTTCTTTAAAGGAAATTGAATTGCAGTAAAATCACATCTATAAATTTATGCTGTGGCTGAAAATCTATTTTCAACCACATACATTCTAATTCAAAGTTAATGCTAAATACAGTAAGAGGGAAGAGATCAACAGAGTCAGAATAGTTAAAGCAATTCTCATGTAACTGAAATGTAGCCAAGATTACCTGTAACGGTGGTTGTGTGTTTCCAGAAGACCCCTGACTTAAATTCAGGTGCACCATTGAATCTATAATAAGATTATAGGAGATCATGTGGCTCCACTCCTTAATATGAAAAAGAGAAATCTCTGGACAGCAACGTACAGACTGAGTCATTTATGATTCTTCTACTGTGGGAATAACCAAAGTTTAAATTGAACAGAAATCCATTTGTTTAGTGCAAGGGTCCGAAGAAAACTAAGCAATGGCCTTGAAGACATGCAATGCACCCTGCTTTTTCCATTCCTGTTCCCTTCTAAATCATTTGGCCAGTCCTTTGAGTTGGCAGAAATACCCCAAAATGGTGGCGCAGTGCCTGAACCAGCAAGGCAGTTTTACACTAGAATTGTTCCTGTTGCTGTTCTGTCTAACCAAAGAGAATGTGCTGGAGGTGTGGGGCCCGCCAGTCTGTCAGAGAAAGCTCTCGTGTGATTGTGATGCACAGTCAAGAGCCATAACCCAAGATTTCATAATTCCTCCATGCTTTCTCCCCATACCCTCCCCACTAGAGTAACAAGGCTTAAATTGACAAAAGATATTACATTCAGTTTCTAATTTTTGTTAGTTCTATTTTATTTTAAAAAATCAGAAAGATCTGACACCTTCATTTTTTATCATTATTAAAATCCTTGAAAGTGTCACTATTACAATATAGGCTTTCTTTGCAAATATCAAATGAATAGAATATTTCAATAAGTAACTATTGATTTCAGAAACCTTATCTTCCAGACAATTTCTGAATTAAAGAGAAAGGTGATGACAATGAATTTACCCTTTCATATTGAGAAGAACTTTAGCAATATGCCACCTTAGGTATGAAAGGAAGAAAAAAATTTTCCCCACATAGTCTCTTTTGCTTAACTAAAAGTAGCAATAAGTTTCCAGAAATTTTAACTTTTAGACAGTGGACAGAGAGCTATGTATAACAAAAATCACTGAACTGTTCCATATCCCTTTAGTTTTGCCTTTTCCAGAATGTCATATAAAGAAAATTATACAGTATGTAACATTTGAGACTGGCTTTTTCCACGCATCATAGCTTTGAGATTCATCATGTTGATATAGCGATAATTCATTCCTTTTTATTATTGAGCAGTATTCCATTCAATGAATGTACCATAGTTTATTCACCCATTAAGAGACATCTGGGTTGTCTCTAACTGGGGGCTATTATGAATAAAACATTGATGTACAGGATTTCTAGTGTGAATGTAAGCTTTCATTTCACTATGTTTTTGTGTGGATATAAGTTTTAATTTTGCATACCCCTAGGAGTAAGATTCCTAAATCATATGGTAAACATATATTTAACTTTCTAAGAAACTCCAAAACTCTCTTCCATAGTGGCTATACCATTTTGTATTCCCACTAACATGTATGAAAGTTCTAGTGCTGCATTTTTTTTTTACAGTGCTTGATATTATAGTTGGTTTTGGTGCTGTTGTTGGTGGTGTTTTTTAAGTTTAGAATTTCAAATAGGTGTGTTGTAATACTTTACTGTGGATTTAATTTGGATTGTTCTAATGGCTAATAATGTAGAACATTTTTATGTGCTTGGTTTGCCATCCATATGTCCTTTTTGTTGATATCTCTGTTCAAACCTTTTACCCATTTTTAAATTGGGTTGTTGTTGGGTGTTTTTTTTAATTGTTATTGGGCTTTGAGAATTCTTTTTATATTCTAGATGTTGGATATATGATTGGCAATTATTTTCTTTCAGATTGTGATTTGTCTTTTTCATTTTCTTAACTGTGTCTTTCACAGAGCAAAAGCTTTAATTTTGTGAAGTTCAATTTATCAATATTTTCTTTCTTAGAATTCTTGGCTTAATGTAATGTCATAGGGAGTTTCTGTTTTCTTCAGAAGTTTGCAGGGTTTTTTGTTTTGTTTTGTTTTATGTTTAGATGTATGATCCCTTTGGAGTTAATTTTTGTATAAGGTATGAGTTAGACCAAAGTTCAATTCTTTGTCCATGGCTATCCAATTTTTCCAATGCCAGCTGTCAAAAGGTTATGCTTATCTCATTGAGCTAACTTTGCACCTTTATTAAGAATCAATCACCCACATTTGTTTGGGTCAATTTCTGGATTCTCTATTCTATTCTGTTGATCCATATGTCTGTCCCTTTGCTAATATCACACTAACTTCATTACCATAACTGTATAACAGGTCTTAAAATTAGGGATTTTATCTTTTTGAAATTGTTTGATATATTCTAGTTCCTTGCCTTTCCACATGAAATTTAAAATCAACTTTTTAAGCTCTACAAAAATCCTGCTAGAATTTTCATTGAAATTGTGCTAAATTTATAGGTCAATTGATGGAGAATAAATATCTTGATGGAGAATAAATATCTTAACTATATTATATGTCCAATCTACAAACACAGTATATCTATTCACTTATTAGGGTTTTTTTTTTAAGATTTTATTTATTAGAGAGAGAGCAGGTAAAAGAGAGAACAAGCAGTGGGAGCAGCAAATAGAGGGAGAAGCAGGCTCCCAACTGAGCAAGGAGCCAGATGCAGAACTAGATCCCAGAGCTCTGGGATCATGACCCTGGCCAAAGGCAGGTTCTTAATCAACTGAGCCACCAAGGCATCCCAATATATTTAGGTTTCTTTAAGAATTTTCTTTCATTGGGTGCATGGGTGGCTCAGTTGGTTAAGCGTTTGCCTTCGTCTTGGGTCATGATCCCAGAGTCCTGGGATCAAGTCCAGTACTAGCCTCCCTGCTCTGCAGGGAGTCTTCTTTTCCCTCTACCCCTCCTCCACTGTTCTCTCAATCCCTCTCTCTTTCTCTGTCAAATAAATAAATAAAATCTTAAAAAAAATTTTTTCTTTCATCATCATTTTTTTTCTCCAAGTTTTTATTTAAATTCTAGTTAGTTAACATATATAGGAAAATTGGTTTCAGGTATAAAATTTACTGATTCATCGCTTACATATGACACCTAATGCTTGTCACAAGTGCCCTCCTTAATACTCATCACCCATTTAATCCCTTCCCACCCACCTCCCTCCATCAACCCTCAGTTCATTCTCCATATTTAAGAGTCTCTTATGGTTTGCTTCCCTCTCTCTTTTTCCTTCCCATATGTTCATTTGCTTTGTTTCTTAAATTCCATATACAAGTGAAATCATAGATTTGTCTTTCTCTGACTTATTTCACTTAGCATAATACTCTCTAGTTCCATCCACATCGTTGCAAATGGCAGGATTTCATTCTCTTTGATGGCTAATATCCCATTGTGTATATATAACATTCATCAGTTGGTGGGCTCTTTCCATAGTTTGTCTATTGTTGATAATGCTACTATAAAAATCAGGGTGCATGTGCTCCTTTCAATCTGTATTTTTGTATCATTTGGGTAAATTTCTACCAGTGCATTTGCTGGGTCATAGGTAGCCTCGTCTTGAACCTTTTGAGGAAACTCCATACTGTTTTCCAGAGTGGCTGCACCAGCTTGCATTCCTACTTACAGTGTAGGAGGGTTCCCCTTTCTCTGCATCCTCACCAACATCTGTCATTTCCTAATTTGTTATTTTTGGTCATTCTGATTGGTATGATGTGATATCTCATTGTGGTTTTGATTTATATTTCCTTGAGGCCAAGTGATATGGAGCATTTTTTCATGTGTCTGTTGGATATTTGGATGTCTTCTTTGCAGAAATGTCTCTTCAGGTCTCCTGCCCATTTCTTGACTGGATTATTTGTTCTTTGGGTGTTGACTTGATAAGTTCTTTATATATTTTGGATACCAGCCATTTATCTGATAATGTTTTGATGACTACACCTTTGTAATAAAGCTTGAAGTCCAACATCATGATTCCTCCAACTTTTCTTTTTCTGGATTACTTTGACTATTTTTGTCTTTTGTGGTTCCATATTAATTTTCAGATTGCTTGTTCTAGCTCCGTGAAAAATGCTGTTCTTATTTTGATAGGGACTGCAAATGTGTAGATTGCTTTGGGTAACGTAGATTTTTTTTTTCAAAATTTTATTTATTTACTTGAGAGAGAGTGAGTGAGAGGGAGAGAAAGTGAAGGAATAGGGGAGGGGCACAGGGAGAAGCAGACTCCCTTGCTGAGCAGGGAGCCCAGTGAAGGGCTCAGTCCCAGGACCCTGGGATCATGACCTGAGCAGAAGGCAGATGCTTAACCAACTGAGCCACCCAGATGACCCTGGGTAAGATAGAGATTTTAACAATATTTGTCCTTCCAATCCATGAGTGTGGACTATTTTTCCATTTCTTTATGTCCTCTTCATTTCTTTCATAAGTGTTCCATAGAAGATTCCACAAAAAATTACTAGAATTGATACACAAATTCAACAAAGTTGTACACCATAAAATTAATCACAGAACTCTTGCATTTCTAAATACCTAATGAAGCAGCAGAAAAAGAAATCAAGGAATCGATCCCACTTACAGTTGCACTAAAAACCATAAGATACCTAGGAATAAACCTAACCAAAGAGGTTAAAGATTTGTACTTCCATTGTCATTTTGTAGTTATCAGTATATTGATCTCGTACATCTTTTTAGATTTATACCTAAGTAGTTCTTTTTTTATATGTAACTATCATATGTGTTGTTGTTTTTAATGGTACTTCCAGTGGTTCATTGTTTGGATTTAGTAATATGATTGGTAGGGGCACCTGGGTGGCTCAGTCGATGAAAAGTCTGCCTTCAGCTCAGGTCATGATCCAAGGGTTCTGCAATCCAGTCCTACATCGGGCTCCTTGCTCAGTGGAGAGCCTGTTTCTCCCTCTGCCTACTGTTGCCCCTGCTTGTGCTCTCTCTGTTTCTCTGTCAAATAAATAAATAAATAAAATCTTTAAAAAAAAAAGAAATATGACATTTATGTTGTCTTTCTAACATGTAACCTTGCAAAACTTAATTATTTATCCTCAGAGCTTTTGTTGCAATTCCCCTGGGATTTTCTACATAGATAATCGGATCATCTAGAAGTCAGGTGATTTTTATTTCTACATTTCCAATCTATATGCTTTTTATTTCTTTCACTTGTTTTACTGCACTGGCTAGAACTTTTAGTACAATGGTGAATAGAAGATTTGATAGTAAACATTCTTGTCTGAAAACATTTAGTCTTTCACCATTAAGTATTAAGTTAGTTGTGGCTTGTTTACCTGATACCTTATATCAGGTTAAGGAAGTTCCCTTTTATTCTGTGTTTGATGAGTTTTTATAATAAAAAAATTGTTTATCAAATGAGTTTTTTGCACTAGTTGATGTGATCGTGTGATTTTAGTCTATTAAAAATGGAATGTATTGACTGATTTTTAACAATTGAACCACCAATGCATTCTTGTAATTAATCCCACTTGGTTGTTGTATGGTACCCTTTTTTGCCTATTACAGGATTCAATTTGCCAATATTTTATTGAGTGTTTTTGTGTATATGTTCATGAAGAATATTGGTCAGTAGTTTTTGTTGTTGTTATTGTTTAAACCTTGTAGCATCTTTGCTGAGTTTTAGTATCAGCTAGTACTAACCACATATAATGAAATGGAAAGTGTGTGGGGGGGGTTGAATTATGAATGCGATCTCTTTATTAGTTATAGGACTATTTCAAATTATTTCATACTGAATGAGTTGTGTTAGTTTGTACTTTTTGATGAATTGGTCCACTTCAACTAAACTGTCAAATTTATGTGTAGGGAGGTGTTTATAGTATTCCCCATTATCTTTTTGGTGTCTGCAGGGTCTGTAGTGATATCACCTGTTTCATTCCTGACATAGGCAATATAGTCTTCTCTCTTTTCTGCCCCCCCCCCCCTTTACATTGTTAGCCTTATTAGAGGTTTACTGATCTTGTCGAAGAACTAGGTCTTTTTCTTTTTAGATTTTATTTATTTATTTGACAGAGAGAGAGCAGAAGTAGACAGAGCAGCAGGCAGAGGGAGAGGGAAAAGCAGGCTCTCCACTGAGCAGGGAGCTTGATGAGCGACTTGATCCCAGGGCCCTGGGATCATGACCTGAGCCGAAGGCAGAGGCTTTAACCCACTGAGCCACCCAGGCGCCCCAAGAGCTAAGTCTTTGTTTCACTATTGTTTTTTCTATTTTCAAGTTCACTGAGTTCTGTTCTGATCTTTATTATTTCCTTTCTCTCTTGCTTTGGAGTTATTTTGTTGTTCTTATTCCAGTTTCTTAAGATGGGAGGTTAGAAGATTAATAAACTGAGAGTCTTCTCCTTTTAGAAGTATTTAGTGCTATAACTTTTCTCAGCACTGTTCACTTGCATCCCACAGATTTTCATATGCTGTATTTTTATTCTCATGGAGAACAATGTATTTATTAATTTTCCTGTGAGGTTTGGCAGCATGGCAAATGCTAGCTGCCAGGAATGCTTAGTCTACACTTATAATGATTTTATACAAGAAATAAAATTATATAAAACATACTGACATTTTTTCTTGGTAATAGAATTATGTTTTCCCTTAAAATTAGTCTTTTTTCTGTAATTTATATTTTCCAAATTATGGAAATAAAAGTGGAGATTGTAAAACTTATAAGATATTGATCCATATTAAGTTGCACTTTTTGACTTACATAGATTAGTTTCATATGGTTCAACCTAATAATTTTTATAATGTGATGCATATAGTTTTCCTTTAATCATTTCCTTTTAATATCCCATTTCAGGATTTGGGATAAGAAAGAAAGGGGGAAAAAAATGTGTGATGTAGATCAGAGTCAGCAATATGACTCACGACCAGAGGATATTGTAGGTTTCCTACAATAGAGAAGAAGGAGAAAAGGAAGGAGATGGAGGGGTGGAGGAGAAGGACAAAGAGGAGGAAGGGGGAGAGGGAGGAAGAGGAGGAGGGGGACAGGGAAGGAGGGTAGGAGAGATGGAAGGAAGCGAGGAATGAAGGAATGAAGGAAGGAAGGAAGGAAGGAAGGAAGGAAGGAAGGAAGGAAGATGAAGCTTTGACTAATGCAAATTTTCTAAAGTTTCCGGGAGGTCAGGATACCAGAATGAGCAAGAAGACCATGCCAAAGATGACACCTCATGTAAAAGCTAGTTAAGTTGTTGTTGTTAATGTTGTCTGGAAAGCAGGGATAATAATGCCTAACTTGTTACAGAGATCTAACTAGATAACATATGTTGTGTAACTAGCATAAATTAGAAACCCAGGATGTTAGTTCCCTTCTTCTTCAGTCTCAAAGGAAGTCACTGCTCTAAAAAACCCTAGTGTTAAAGGAGAGGTTTATGTCACTGGTTCAGGCATAGACTTTGGAACCACAAAACCTGTACTCATGACCACTGGCAAATTACATAACCTCTCCATGCTTCAGTTTTCTTTCTACAAAAGGGTATAATAACACTGCATATCTCCTAGAATTGTTGAAAGGACTAAATAAGCCAATATAGGTAATGTGCTTAGATCACTGCCTGGTACATGACAGGCACTATAGAAGTGTTATTTTATTAGTTGTATGAGAAGGCTGATTGGGACAAAAGAAAAATTTAATTTTTCAGGGAAATATGAGTTACAGAGGTAGGGGAGAAGGAAGAGGAGGAGAGAAGAGAAAGAAGGGATGGGAAAGGAGAAGGGGAGGAGAGGGAAGAAGAGGAGAAGAGAAAAATATATTTAGAACATTCTCCTTCTTTTTCTAAGAAGTTGGAAGAGATAGGAGCAATATTGTATCAGTCAGGATGCTTGAACCATAAAATGACTCTGGTAATAAAATCTTAGAGTATTTTTGTTACTGTTGTTGTTTGGAAGAAAAAAAGCAGGTAATGAGGAAGTTCCAGAGAAACAGGTTTTCACAAGCAGTGAGTGAGACTGTAGGTCAAATGGACAGCAAACGGAGAAGGATTAGGGTGCTGTACAACTGTCATAGCCATTGTGGATTCTGTTCAAAGAGAAATCATTAGTGATAGATTAAACACTTCATTTACTTCTTAGCTCTCTGGAGATAACCACTGATGCAAGAGTATCCTTTGGTGGCTCCTTCGTGACTTTTCCCCTCAATGGATTGATGTCTTTACAGTACAGATTATGAAAATTGGTTTTGCTTGGTCTCCTTAATGCATAACCTTTTGGTTTCTTTTTTTTTTAATAATCGTTGGCAAATAGCTCTGCATGACAGCACTGAACACAAATACTGCTGATGATGATGAATGGACGGAGGAATGTGGGATGCATTGTACTGAAAGGGGAAGACATTATGTCTATATACTTGCTTCATCTCCCTTAGGATAGACAAAGTTCAAAGAAATGTTAACATGAGTGACTCACAAGACATGTTCTTTGGAGTTACCCAGAATTCATTTCTCTAATTACATGAACCTTTTCTGCCTTCCTCACTCATCACCTGAGCAGTTGGGACACAGGTCATCTTGACAGGACAATCAACCACTTCACATGCACACTTCTATTCATTTCAGTATCTTCGAAAGCCAAAGTACTTAAAGACACTAAAGTTGCAGGAAAATATCCTTTTGAAATTGGGCTTTTGATATTTTTGCAAAACATATGATAAGTAAGTAAGTAGAAATTTCATCTTAAGTTTCATTCTTACAAGTTTAATGGCAGTGTTGCCCATCATTATGTGCTAATATGAGTTTGGAGAAGCCTATACCAATTTGATGTTTTTAAATTCACAATTGTGTGGGAAATATTTTTGTTTTGTTTTGTTTTTTTTTTTTTTTGTGGGGTTTTTTGGCTAAAAACTACCTTTGAAAAGCCAAATTCCTAAAACAACTTTGTTGGAATGGAACTTCAATTAATACCATTTCCCACCAGATGAGATGTTCAACAAAGAATCATCCAGACACTTCCTCAAACTTCTGTTGCCTGGGAGCTCACTGCATAATGAGGCAGCCCTGACCACTGTGGAAGACTTTGAACATTTAGGTGGTTTCTTCTAGTCTTGAGCTGAAATATTAGCTCTATGACCTCACCGATCATACTCTTCCTTACAATGACTCTTGGAATGTCCAAAAACTCTTATTACCTGGCCTCTTTGAAAAGTTTCTATCCCATTTCATAAGAAGTGGTCACTGGACTGGACATCATTTTGGCTTATATACTAGACATCTTGAGTCTGATAGTGTTATTTGTAAACTCCGGCCCTAGACTTAGATAAAATATTCCAGCATAATCTATTGGTTGGAGTAGTCAGAATACAGTGGGACAATTGCCTCCTTTTTGCTGAATCATATTTTTCTTTGCCATAAATCTGGGATTGTGTTAACCTTTTAAAAAGCAGGTATTCCTGTTCATATCCAGATGATAACCGATTAAAAGCCCTTGCCTTTTGTCATATAGACTATTATAAAATCTGTATTTCCCACGGAGTCTACTCTACCCTTTGTTTTAGCTAATCTAAAGAATCCATTCTATTGGGTTGACTATTATACTGTGCTAAGGGCATCAAAGCATAATGGTTAATGAAGGTACTCTATTTTTTTTAAACAATTTTATTTATTTATTTGACCGAAAGACAGAGATAGTGACAGAGAGCACAAGCAAGGAGGAGAAGCAGACTCTCCACTGAATAGGAAGATATGGGGCTTGCTCCCAGGACCCTGGGATCATGACCTGAGCCCAACACAGATGCTTAACTGAGCCAGCCAAGCACCCCAATGCATGTACTTTAGAGCCAGTGTACTTGGGTTCAAACCTTACTCTATTCTTTCCTCACTGTGTGGCTTCAGGCAAGTGACTTAATGTCCCCATATCCCAAGTTCCTCACCTATGAAATAAGAATTAAATAAGCTAATATATGTACAGCACATAGAAGAATAGATATAGTAAGCACTAGACATTTGCAGCTATGATTTTATGTTCATCCATTTTTCCCAGCATTGTATCATCTGTGGACTGATTTCTATTCATTAACCTAAGTGACTGGTAAAAATGCAAAGAGGATAGTGGCAAGGGCATACTAGCATTCCCTCTCCGGTTCACTTCAAGTTCTAAGAGTAGAGTGGACATTTGCCTAGCTTTCTGCTTGGAATGTTGGAAGAGACAGCCTGACACCGTCGTGGCAGCATGGCAGATCTAGCCAATAGAGGGTCATAAGTTTCCATCCTCATCCTCCCAAGCTGTGCAAGACCTAAAGTGATATAGAGAGCATTTGAAAGTTACTGTGGGCTCTGAATAGAATGCAGGGTTTAGATGAGAGTGCTCCAGAAAGAAAGCAAGCCGATGAGCCTAACCAAGATTCTGCAGTCTAGAGAAGAGGGTGCACAGCGGAAAGAGGATGGGTGACTAGTCTACCGCTAAAATTTGGATTAGGATTTAGCTGTCTGCAGATTGCAAAGGCCAGGGCAGAGCACAAGCTGGGGTGGTGCCTTCAGACCATTCATTTGCCAATGAAGTGAGAGCACTTAATCACTCCTGCCAAGTACCAAACGGAAGGAGTTACCTCTGGAGCAAAAGACTAGCAAGGGGTTGATCAAGACCTAAAAGCAGCCACCTCCCTCCCCAGTGATGCCTTGATGCAGTTGTATTGTGCACCGTCCTAATTACACTTCTTGTATACCTGAGTTTTTCTGAATTATTGTGATGACATAATATACACTACATAATTAGAGACCTCCCCACACACACTCCCTAAGTTCCCACCACCACCTCTTTTTGAATGATGGTGCTCTTTCGTCCTTTTCCCACTTTAAAGTGTCCAAGGGCACTCCAACAATTGTACTGGAATGAAAAATCATGTATTGTTAAGCACTGTGGATGAGGCAGAATACAGAAATACATCATGATGTCCAGTTATGCTGAAATGGCTTTAAACATTGAATAGTTCCTTTAAGCATTCTCTATGATTGTTGTCCATTTAATGTAGTATAAACTACTGGCTCTCACACTTTGAAGGTCACTATAGATACAATTGGTTAAAAGTAACAGAAAACCTTGTTCAAGCTCATTTAAATGATAACATTTATTAGTTACAGGAGAGGAAGTTCAGATGTAGGTCAGGCTTCAGGACATTGTTGAACCATTGGCTCAAGAATGTATTAAAGATTCCAGTTTTCTTCATCTCTATTTCTCTACCCTCAATGTCAGATTCATCCTGCCGTGATTGTAGGCTAGTTTCCAGGCTGGCCCATGTGCTTCTTCAGACATGTGCTTTTAGAGGAAGAGCAGCTTTTTTCTCTCAAGAGTCAGGGGGAAAGCTGAGAGATGGCCGTATCAGGTCTGTTTCTTCCTAATATCAAACCAGTTATGGCAGGGGAGTGTTCTTAGATCAAGCACACCTCCCTAGAGGAGATGCTAATTCCCTAAATTACACTGCTGCTATTGCAATGAGGGGGCCACAGAATGAATGTTGGGGACTTAATGTCCGCCACCATCCTTGTTCAGTCTGAAGAGAGCAATGGAGAAAACACAAATATACACCGAATTGTTCACACAATTTCAGGGGCCTCACAGCACCTCCCAAAGCACACTGATAACTCCTCCAGGAGTGCTTGGATGTCAGGGCCATACACTTCCCATCTAAACACTGACCCACGGGGTGCAGTCATTGTAAAAGTATGCCTTCTTTTTATTATTCTGGAGAGAAATTGCCACTTTGATCTCCAGAGAAGCAAGGGTATTGTGTATATGCCAGGATCGCCTTTGGTCCCAACCTGACTTGGAGTCAATTCCTCCAGGAGTGCCAGCTGCATCCTTTCTCCTTCCTTCATTTTATGCTCTTCTTCCAACTCTCCACACTCTCCCAGACCCCATCTAATTTTCAGGTCTTACCGATCCTTCCTTTCTCTTTGCCTTAGGCTCTTCCTTAAAAATTATCTCCTTAGTTCCTACACTCTGCATCTAACTTCCCCAGTTTTTATTGTACAAATCTATCAAGCACTTACTGTGGGTAGGCATGCTAATTGTTTTACCTACTTTAAATTGGAAAATCTTCACAATAACCTCATAGGGAAAGTAGTATTTGCCTTGCTCTAAGAAGAGGAAGTCGCTGCACAGAGAGTTTAGTTAGCGAGGGACAGTTGGATTTGAAACCAGATTTTCATTTCCCTATAGGTCATATGCTCTTTCTGTAGCCCCAACACATCTCTAGGCTTTTTATGTTCTCCGTATGCCTTTCTCAATCTCAGTTCTGGGCATGACAAAAAAGACACCAATTCCCCCAAAGAAGTTCCTGTTAAAGTCCTCTTAGCATTTTAAATATTTCAGAGCTCACATTCATATGAAGTCATGAAAATACTGGCTTTTTTTTTTTTTAATTTTATTTATTTATTTGACAGAGAGAAATCACAAGTAAGCAGAGAGGCAGGCAGAGAGAGAGGAGGAAGCAGGCTCCCTGCTGAGCAGAAAGCCCAATGTGGGGCTCGAACCCAGGACCTGGGATCATGACCTGAGCCGAAGGCAGCGGCTTAACCCACTGAGCCACCCAGGCGCCCCAATACTGGCTCTTAATACCAAACTCACCCTTTAATTCACAGTTGCTATATGGGAGGGGGAACTTAATCCTGGTTTCTTATTTGGTGCTCTCAAAAAAGGGAGAATTTGTTTCACCAAATGCAAAACTCATTTTTTTCCCTACTGCTTGAAATGTCTTAATTCAACCCAGTAATTGGAAATACTTGCCTTGTGATTTTTAAGCAAAAGACACAATCATTTTCTACCCCTTTTTTAAGTCATAATACCCTTTGACACTCTTCTTCAGTTTTTCTGATCTTACTCATGGAGACCAGTTGTCTTCTGCACATTCCAATCAGAGAAGGCAGTTCACAGACAGAAACAGTATTTCTATAATACAGTTATTATGATGAGAGACAGAGCTCTTCTTTCAAAGCCATTTGCCTAAAGTGACCATAATCACAATGTGGTTCTATGAGGCTGATAACAAAATCAAGTACCTTTATCTCCTTGAGTCAGAAAAAATATCTCACTATTTATGACATGTATATAACCAACATCACAAAATTGAATGTAACACACCTTTGTGTAGGGATGAAAGAGAAAACTGAAGCTTGGGTATTCTCACAGTATTGAGAGTGCATTTTGATAGAATGACAGAGTAAGTAAAAGAAAAAAGGACTTTGTAGACAGATAGAGGGAAAGACTGGGGTAATATTATAAGCATTGAGCAAGGGATATGGCACAGCTCCTATCACAGCAGATGCCAACCTAAGGCCTGGGACAGGTTAGAGGTCTCCAGCCATGCCAAGGCTTAGCAGTTTAGATGCTAAAGTGTAGAGAGGTCTGGAGAGTCCTGGAAGAAATGCCATGAAGTGAGGTGCATTCAGGGACATTAGGACAATGGCTGTTTGTTTACTGAATGTAAATATTCCAAACATAGCTTCTCCCTTAAAGGTGTGAGCCTGTTGCATATCAGTTTAGAGAAAGAGAAGGATAGGTGATCTGACACACTAGGATGCCCAGCACAGTCCCAGTTTATACCTGTTTTTCCAGTTTCATTATCAATATCATCCTTATATTAGAATGACCATATACCACATCTTAAGTTATCCCTGATCAGACAATTTATAATATAGCCCCTCTAATAAAAGGGCACAGAAACAAAATGTGATTGTCTTTAAAGCAAAAATTCATAAGCAGGGAAGACCTTGACATCTGGAAGGAGCCTACAAATAAGAGGTAACAAAGGAAAAAACATCCCACTAATCATCCCACAAAGACTGTGGGTATATGAAGGCTAGTTTTGGGGGTAACATAGGGAGTCAAGCACACAGCCAAAGACAGTGTAGGATAACCCAGCTGCCGATCAGTCCCACTGCCAATGCTCCAGGAAGAGTAAGAGCTAGAAGAAAGACCAAAAACACAGGGAAAATTGGCAAGGAAACCCCTACAGCCACAATAAGCAAAACAAAAGACAACTCAAAGAATGACCTGGCTGCCTTGTGTGGCCATGGAGGTTGTGCACTACTCAACAACAGGAGTGCCATTCCACTGACTATGAATGCCACTCTCTAGAATCGACCAGTTTCACAGTCTACATGTGGCAATCTCAAAGGTAGCATTATTCCTGTTCTTGGTGTCCACACATTGACCTAATGTGTTATATATACACTTTTTATTATTTGAATTTCTTTTCTGAAACCCTTATAATCTCTTTGGCCATTTAGATATTTTGTTCAGGTTATATGCAAAGGCTTCCATGGTATTAACTAGTTGGCAATCTTGAAGAAGGGTAATCTCTCCATTCTACCATCAGGAAAGAATGTCATAGACTGCATTTTAAAAATAAGGAAGATAAGTGATGATCAAAAATTCATTAGGGATTCTCCCACACTCTGGAGCAATTTACAAAGTGCAACACTTATCTGTTCACAGGCTGTATCACTTCCTTTGTATAATTTCCTTTTGCTTGACAAGGAGCGCGATTAAAGAGCATCACATATTATACTGTAGGCAAGGATAGTCAAGGAGATTGCATTTATTATAATCCTGATATTATTAAAATAAGCATCTTTCAAATCATCATGGAAAATAAAAATGCACTAGTGTATTCCAGGTTCTCTCACAGACAGTGGGTACAAATAAAGAATTCATTTACATTAATACCCCCAAATTATAGTATCTTCTAGTCCCTACTTTCATTGCTAGAACTAAATGGGGAAATATTTTTTTTTCTCTGACAAGAGTATTGAAGGGGGCTTAATTAATATGTAAATGGGAGATCTCAATGATCTAAAATGATATTTTGAGTTATCAAGAGCTGAAATAATTAACATAGTTTATACGGTAGCTAATAGGTCTTTAGATCACACCCACCTTCATGACTTTGTACCAGTTTCTTCGATAGTGTCCTAACCTTTCAACCTGATGAGATCCTGTCCATTCTCAAAGGCTTTCTGTATGAGGTTTTCCAGATCCTTTCAAGAAAATGCAATGTTTCTCTCTATTACATCTATTTCATGGTATGCACTGGACTGCACTTTGTATCATATATCTTTGCGCTTATCCAGTCATCTCTAATAAGCTCTAATAGAAGCTTATTAGAGATCCATTCCTCACTCATATTTATATCTTGCTATAGTATTATGGACAATATCTTAGACATGTTAGAAATGACTTAATACTTAATCATATTAGGGATTAAGGAATAGCAGACTCCTATAACTCTGTACTCAGCATTCATGAAAAAGTCTGTTATACCAATTTAAAACAAAGTCTTTTTCAGTTCAAATTCCTCTCAGAAAATGGCCAGTGTGCACCTGCTTTATATTTTGTTTCAGCGGAACGTCCTCCTCATGCTTTAGTTAGAATCGCATTTTGCTGTAAATAGCAGAACATTAAATATGCAGACTTAAGTAAATAGAGGTTTACCTTTTATTTTTGTCCTGTAACGTGGGTCTTAGGACAGAAGTTAGTGGTAAAACCAGGAAATAGAAGGGTGATACCTGGCATCTAAACAATTAGAGAATTTTTTAGTACAAAAGAAAGAGTCATATTCCTTTCATGTATACGTTATTCATTCATCATACCTTTATCATAAAACTACTGTGGTGCTATCTATTGTCAAGAGACACCAAAATTATGTAAAATCGTCCATGCTCTTAGCAGCAAATAACTCCCTATAAACCTGTATGTAGAATGTTCACAGTTAAGGGAGGCTTGGAATTTTAAGAACCCCATGATCTTAAATGAATGGTCTATGGATTCCTTCACAACAAGATTAAAAAAAAAAAATCCAGCTCCTGGAAGGGATTCTTTAAAACCTTAAGTGTATGCTTAGAGAATCCAAAAGTGTAAAAAGAGATTTGTGATTTCCAGCTAACTCTTGGTAGTTTATAGCATGCCATTTGCTTACACTGTGGAGATGTGTGGGTGGACCTTATGCCATTGTGTATAGCAAACAATGCATAAAGCATGGAGGAGGAAGAGTGGTGGGGCTTAGTAGAGATACAGGCATGATTTTTGACATAGTAACTGTCTCTTTTGGGGTTATGGTGTTAAAGTGTTATTCTAAGATCTACTGGTGGTTGAAAAGAAATGCTATCAAGACCCAGTTAATTTTGGCACAAAATTCTTGTATGTTTCATTAGAAAATTTCATGTTTTCATGTTGCCAAACTGACTCAGTAGAAATTAGTTGCCACTTCTCAGGTTACCGTGGCACCAAATCAATACATGCTCTTGTTCACTTAGTAAGTAGCTGTTAAAATGCAAACAGGCCCTGACACACCAGAATATGGGATGAATATAACCACTGGCCAAGCCTACCAGATACTGCAACCCAGAGCAAGTTTACCAGATACTGCAACCCAGAGCAGGCGTAAGACAAAATTTAAGCAACACAGATAGTAATGGCATGGAAGAATGTTCCAGAACCTCAGTGAAGTTTCAGAACATTCCATGTAATGTTTAGATAACAATGTGGCCTGGTCTTTTGATGAAAGCTTGATGGTGAAAGAGCACTATAGCCCTTTAGTTCAGGATGAAGACGTGTACTTATGTGTTCTCCCAACTCAATTTTCAGCTCTGGTTCTTAAATTCCAGTCTGCTGCCTGATGTTTCCTTGATCTATAAAACTCTAGCCTTTGCCCTTATTGGTACACCTTCTTAATTCTCCTGATGTCAGGGCGCCTGGGTGGCTCAGCGGGTTAAGCCGCTGCCTTCGGCTCAGATCATGATCTCGGGGTCCTGGGATCGAGCCCCGCATCGGGCTCTCTGCTCAGCGGAGAGCCTGCTTCCTCCTCTCTCTCTGCCTGCCTCTCTGCCTGCTTGTGATCTCTCTCTGTCAAATAAAAAATTAAAAAAAAAAAAATTCTCCTGATGTCATTTTAACATCATTTTCAGACTGGGAGGAAAGAATAAATGTTTGTGGTCAATCCACAATTTTTAACCAGAAGTTAATCTCCCAGATTCTCCAAGCCTTTGCGGGACTACAAATGCAAAGAGGAGGCATACCAGTACATTCTCTGAACACTGAATTTAAACAAACAACTCCAGAATCTAAGTTTGTGCACCTCTCAAAATATTCAAGATTTGAATTTTTTGATGAAATTTCAGAAAACTCAAGAGATTAAATGGACATTTACTAACAGTTTCCAAAATAGGCATTTGTATCAAATACCTATTTTGTGACCAAAAAAAAAAAAAAAAATGCTTTTATTAGCTGTTTTTTTGCCTGCTTGTAGTAGGCTTTGGAAAGAATTTAGGTCATTGAGTGATATAAGCAAAATTCCCAGAATAACTATGGAGGCAGTGTGGTCAAGTGGAAAAAAACATGAGCACTCATATTAGACAGGCCTAGAGTCTCACTCCAGCTGAGTCCCAGCCTAATCACTGAATCCATGTGCCCATGTGTTAATAATTATACTTACTTCACTGAAATGCTGTGAGACATCAATAATATCACATGGGTAAAATGCCAAGCAGAGGTAGAGGCTCACTAAATATGAATCCCCCTCCCTTTCCTCTTCTGGCCACAGTCCCTGACCATAAGAGGCAGCCAGCATTAGAGCATATGCTTCTTCAGTTGCTGCAGAAGGGTACCTCATCCTGGTCACAAACAGCCTTCTGAGGAATCCTGGTGACAGGAAACTGTGTACAACTAATTCCTACCATAAGAAATTGTACCCACTGGGACAGGTGACCTGCTTGCTCAAGACAGAGGGACCCATTAAGCAAGCAGCACATTTGACCTGTTGCTGAGTTTTAGATGCTGTCTGTATCTGGGCTTACCGCCCATTGCTCCTTGTGGCTGTGAATCAACATTGTGACAGAGAGGGCATTGGGTCAACTACATTCCATTAATGGTTCAAAGTGTTTCATTTAGACTCTTACAGCAAAGGAGAAGGAATAGGGAAGATATACAGCTTAGGATGGACACAAGTTTGGTGGAAATATAATATACATAATGATTTTTAAATATAAATGACTTTTAAATATGATTTAAGTGATTTATAAATATGATTTTTAAATATAAATCTGAAAAAGCCAAAAACCCTAATGAACTCACACAGTGTGGCTGTCAGAATTAAATCTTCTAACCCAATTCTCAAAATTTTCCCTATCATTACTGAATGGAGGCCACGGGTTTCCAAAAGAGGCTCTCCGAACTTGGAAAGTTGTACCAGGTGATTCTGCAGGTTTTCTTTTCAACAGAGTAGCTCATTTCACTCCATAAAGCATATAATTAAAGCATCATTCTTGTTTTCAAATCAATTTGGAAACCTGATGGGGGAAAAATTAACATTCTTTGGGTAAGGGGTAGAATTCTGAGCTTCTTTGTATTTTTTTGAAAAGACATTTTACACTCTCAAAATATCTTCAGATTCTCTTCTAAATACAGTTTTTGTATTGTCTTCTCTTACATACAGTTTTCTTAACATTCATTAGCTACATCAAGTCCATAAGAACAACTTTTTTTTTTAAAGATTTTATTAATTGGACAGAGAGAGATCACAAGTAGGCAGAGAGGCAAGCAGAGAGAGAGAGAGAGAGAGAGAGGGAGGAGGAAGCAGGCTCCCTGCCTAGCAGAGAGCCCGATGCGGGAAGGAACAACTTTTAAAGAAAAATACTTAGAGGCTAGTCACTCTGTTTTTCGTGAATGTTAACTACCTCTTGTATTCATTTAGTTTGGGAAAATAAAAATGAGCATTATTTCATATGATAGAATGGAATAAGACACACTCTTATGAAAATGATTCCAGGACCAGGAAGAAGTGGACATAGAAAACAAAGTCTCTACATGCCAAATATATAGACGTAAATGCTGGGAAGTAACTTGCAGGGGAGAATATGTGATTACAGATGGGATTTGAGTATAATATTTTAACCTATCTTCAAACATGGCTCATTTGTGTCATTTTGTTTTCCATTAGGGCACAGATGGTGTTTAAAAATTCATTCTGGGCCGTGTCTAACTATAATTTCTTTAAATGGACGGCTGCCATAAGTACGCATGAATGTCTGAGTTTGGAGAGAATTTCAATCTAATTATACACACTGTTGCAGTTATTATTAAAATAAAATCTGGGTGCTGATTCAGCATGGCTTTCTGGTAGGGACATTATTTTGCAGGTGATTTGATTAATTCCATACGTATGTGGCTGTCCAATGGCATCTAGAGTGAGTGGATACATTTCATTTGTGATAATAAAGTACTTTCTCAATATTATTTATCAATATGAGAATAATAGCAAATGACAAAAAGACTAAAGTGAATCCTGAGTTACTTTATGTCTGGTCATTGATTTTTGGGAAATAAAACCACTTACTGTTTCAAATCAAACAGCTAAACAAATAGTTAAATTGTGTCATGAGATGAAGCTGTTACTCTCTGGGGTCTTCCAAATGAGTACTAAGTAAGTAGGAAATCCATAAATTTTCATTGCTGCAGGACTACTTGTGACTCAGTAATATGTGTCTTTTACCAAGGTAGCTCTCACCCTCCAAGTCATTAGTATCAAATACACTGAATACATGCATCAAAAGTGAAGGCACATTCTTCAGGTCTACACATGGGAACTAAGCATTGATTTAAAGGGATAACGAGTAAATAATGCCAGATACGTGGTGAGAAAAGTCTTGTTTATTCAAAATTCTATGAGCCCCAGACATATACAATCCTTCAAGATTTTTTCTGTTTTTGTTTGTTTGTTTTAATTAATAAGGTCAGGGAAATTGCATTCTCCTTTGTTTCCCTCCCAGGAGTTATCTTGGTCTGCAATGAATCCTTTAGAAAAATATCTGGTATTTTTACTTTTGTGCAATATGTTAACTATGAACAAATGATCATACATATCAGTCAATTGTAAAGTATTACTTACATTGGAATTAAAGCCCGATTACTAATACAGATGCTCAGGGAAGGTAAGGTTTATCTGAACAACATATTATTTCCTTTTAGTCCATAGTTTGCCATTTTAAAATCATGGTTAATAGAATGCCCACAATAAAAAGATCTATTTAAAGGAAAATGTAGAATATATTCTGCATCTCATTTATACCTTATTGTGTTAAAAATCAGTCCAACAACTAGTCTGTGAATGTGATATAAAGAAGATGATATACTTCCTGGTTTCAAAAACCTTAGGTATTCATTTTAAAGATTGTATTTCCAAAGTCTAGCTATTATTTAAAATATTAGTCTCTATTTTATCAACTTATTAAATTTAAAGGATCTAAATTAAAATTTAATTGAAGAATTCAAAGGAATAGTTGCCTGTGTTAAAAAAAAATAACAATTTCTATTTCCCTTCTCTTGGTTCTTAGAAAATAATAAGTAGAATTGTTGTACTATTATTTGCTTGTCCTTGTGTTCTTTCTGTCTAAATGTCAGTTGTCTGGATCATTTTAAATCCTCTCGCTTGCTATGGTCAGTCATGGGCTCCTTTTATATTTGAACAAAATTGTTCAAAGGTGGTGGAGGGGGAGATGGCTGAAATAGTTGATGGGGATTAAGGAGAGCACTCCTGATGAGCACTGGGTGATATATGGAATCATTGAGTCTCTATATTGTGCACTTGAAACTGATATCATGCTTGTATTACATTGACTGCAAATAAAACCTTAAAAACAAATAGGAAAACGACAAAAATTGTTCAAATATCCTGACCTACCTAGGAATAAAAGCCTCTTGTTAAGAGGATGGTGAGTAGTGGGAAGGTTTAAGCTTCTCAAAACCTCTGGTTCTAGGAATCTTCTGCTATTCCTGATCTCTTTATCTCTGCTTTCATGTCACCTCCTGAGGACACTGCCCTCTTCCATGAAGAATCAATACATTGGACACCAACCTGATTGTCCCCTCTTCACTTGTGAGACAAGAATCCATCAGAATCCTAGAGGAGAACATAGGCAGTAATCTCTTCGATATCAGCCACAGCAACTTCTTTCAAGATATGTCTCCAAAGGCAAAGGAAACAAAAGCGAAAATAAACTTTTGGGACTTCATCAAAATCAAAAGCTTCTACACAGCAAAGGAAACAGTCAAGAAAACAAAGAGGCAACCCACAGAATGGGAGAAGATATTTGCAAATGACAGTACAGACAAAAGGTTGATATCTAGGATCTATAAAGAACTCCTCAAACTCAACACACACAAAACAGATAATCATATCAAAAAATGGGCAGAAGATATGAACAGACAATTCTCCAACGAAGACATACAAATGGCTATCAGACACATGAAAAAATGTTCATCATCACTAGCCATCAGGGAGATTCAAATTAAAGCCACATTGAGATATCACCTTACACCAGTTAGATTGGCCAAAATTAGCAAGACAGGAAACAACATGTGTTGGAGAGGATGTGGAGAAAGGGGAACCCTCTTCCACTGTTGGTGGGAATGCAAGTTGGTGCAGCCACTTTGGAGAACAGTGTGGAGATTCCTCAAGAAATTAAAAATAGAGCTTCCCTATGACCCTGCAATTGCACTACTGTATTTACCCCAAAGATACAGATGTAGTGAAAAGAAGGGCCATCTGTACCCCTCTTCACTTGTAAAACTCCCTTCCTCAGAGTTTCATCCAATCAAAGCTTTTAAAAAAAAATTCCATTAGCTAACATATAGTACGTCATTAGTTTCAGATGTAGTATTCAATAATTCATCAGTTGTGTTTAACACCCAGTGCTCAGCACCTCACGTGCTCTCCTTAATGACAATCAAGGTTCAAACTGTAGTAAATTTAAGGGAGAGTTTGGGAGAAAGTCTAGGTTGTGGGGGGGGGGGGTTGTGGGGGATGTAACAATATAGCACATATAGCAAACATTTAACAATTTTTCATTAGCTCTATCTACCTTTCAAAGCATCTTTGCACTCTAACTACTGGGAAATTTTTACTGTTTTTCACATCTCCTGAGCTCCAGCTTCCAGCCAGCTTTATGTCCTCTGACTTCGCTCATCTCCATCCTGATAAGTTTACCTTTCCCACTCCCAGGTCCTATTTGCTTCTTTCACTGAGTAGAACTGGGGTTCTTCAACCAGCCCCAGTTCATAAAGGGCTCACTGGGCCAGGGTTAGGGGGCACGAGGGTTATTTTCTAAATAAGCGCACCCTTCCCTCCTGGACATCACAGACAATGCTTTCCTAGGGAAGAATTCTGTGGTCATCAGCTGGGTGTTTCCTCTCCCTCCTACATTACATAGCTATTTTGGAATTGAGGACTTAGAATTTGGCTGTGAGATGAAAACAAGTAGTGGATAATGAAAATTTGAGAGAATTGTCAAATTTTGAGCCTATCATGAAGTTCATAAATAAGGTGTTTGCGGCATAGAGAGGTTAGGAGCCTTGCTGGAGGTCGTAGAGCATTTTCAAATGGAAGGTGGATACAGGAGTCTGGTCCAGAGCTATTTGCATGAGCTCGTGAAACAACTCAATTTTTCAGAAGCCAAATAGCATTTCAGCTCTGTGTATTTAATTTTCGACTGTGTTGCCAGCAAAGGTCCCGCAGGAAAGAATATGGGCATCCAGCAGGGGCAGCAGGCAGCTACTGCACACCTAAATCATATTATCTCAGATACTCTGGCATGTTCCCTATTCATTTTTTAGTTTTCTGTTACCATTCACGAATAATTAATTCTTTCATTTCTAAGCATGATGTTGATGTTCTGGAGAGCAGTTGTCACATGATTTTACTAAAATTTGGCTGCCTCCCTTAGAGATAAAACACGAAGCTGAAGCCTTCTTGTTCTCAGCTGCAAGAGAATGAGATGGTTAAGTTTTTATGTTACTAGAAAAACCAAGGGGGTATTGGTGGGGGTGAGGAGTAGAGAGGGATGATTGTAGTGGAGAAAAAGGCAAAGGGCAAATAATCTAAGTCCATCATGTTGCTGAACTATGCCAAGAAAACAGTATTTAACCATTATCCACTAACAGAAATTAAATATCTTCTATAATAAATTAGGTTCCTAACACTTCTGTCTTAAATTTGCTGTACTACCTAAATAGTTTACCAAAGTTAAGAAGATGTGAATAATAAACCTGAGAGTTAGGTTTGAATGAAATGACTAACTGAAGAAGCTACAAGATAAAAAGAAAAAAAAATGTAACGAAACCGCTTCTATTGACAAAGACGAAGAATGTCTCCTCAGCAGAATTCAGACATTTAGCAACAATCTTGGTTGCAAACATTTGTCCAAACAGTCAACAGGAAAAAGAAAATGCTCCTGGGGGAACAGTAACCAGATCTGAGGGCTCTGGTCTTTGAAGTTTAAAATATTTCCCCAGAACTGCCACATTCTTCTCTCTCCTATCCCACTGGAAGATCACAAAAGTGAATTCTCATTTGCTTCCTCTTTCTGTTAACCTGCAAAAAATACACACTCACTGATAAAGCCCACCAGTGATTCATTACATACCATCATCCCAAGGTTTCCAGTATAAATGCCATATTAAATGAATCTCTTCTGTTTTATTAATGCCTAACAGACATTTAATAGCAATGATGGTGCCAATGATTCTTATTGTAGCATACCATTAAAACCCAGATGTTTCTGTATGAACAGAAGCAAAGACACCAGTCCCTGTGTTCCTTCCCTCCATTATCATTTCCTAAGCAGTGGCTGAGCTGGGATTCATTTGGAAGCAGAAATAGTAGGATGTAACTGTTCTGTCCATATTTTCATTTACTCTATAGATCAATTCCATGTTCTCTATTCCTCCATTCATTATCAATTAAGAGAAGAAAGAAAGAAAGAAAGAAAGAAAGAAAGAAAGAAAGAAAGAAAGAAAGAAAGACAGGAAAAAAGAAAGAGAACAAGAGAGAGAAGACAAAAAGGGGAACAAGATCTGGTGAATTAAAATTTAGGTTAAGACTATATTTAGGGATGCCTGGGTGGCTCAGTTGGTTAAGTGTCGGCCTTTGGCTCATGTCATGATCCCAGGGCCCAGGGATCAAGTCCCACATTGGGCTCCTTGTTCTGCAGGGAGCTTGCTTCTCCCTCTGCCTGCTGCTCCCCCTACTTGTGCTCTCGCTCTCTCTGATAAATAAATAAATAAAAATGTTTTTAAAAAGACTCTATATTTATTTTTAAATTTCCTAACATGGTACAAACATAAATACACCCAAACAATACACATTTTAATTTCCTGGTATTTCATATATAACCATCCCACATGTTCCTTTCTTGAAGCCCTAATCCTCCCCACAGCCTTCATCCAAAGCATTGATTCATTTACCAATGAATGGAGATTACTATAGCTGCTACCAGTCCTAGCACATGTCAGAAACTGGTGTGCAATGAAGACACTGCTCGATTTGTGTTTTCTCTGTTGAGCTTGTCCCCAAGGGAAGCTCCAAAATCCATATCTGTTTGAAGCCCTGTAGGAAGGAGCTGGGACCTGAGCTTGCCTTCTGGGAGCTTCTAACTGCTTCTGGGAGCCTCTAACTGCTATGATGGTGGCCTCCTGCAGACCTAGCCATTTTGGATCCTGATTAGAATCCCCAGCTCCTACTTACCCAGCCTTCTGAGTCACGTGGGTAAAAATGATTCTGGACAAGTATTGTTCCCATTGCCTCTCCGGATGTTAACCCGCAAACACACCCAAGCCCCAGAGGTAAGGAAGATGACTAAGTTGGCTAAAGCAGCATGCAGAGAGTGAGAAAGGTAATATAAACTACAATTCTGTTCTATCCAGGCATTGTCCTAGAAATGAATGCCTGTTATATCACATTGGCCTGTGGTCCCACAAGGAGATTTTCATCATCACAGAGCAATTTGTCATCGTTTTGCAACTCAGTAGAGTGACAATGCTCAGAAGTGGGGAGAGAATAGGGACCGAACTAGCATCTGTGTTATACCTATAACATCTCCTGCATCTGTGTTAGACCTATAATTCCCCTATACAGTAGGGGATAGCAGTAGGATCTCCAGACATGTTCTGTAGCCAGCATTCCATACTCTACAGTGCCAGATCAAAAGGAGGTTGAAGCATAGAAATACGGAAATTGTCATAGAGAGTATCAGTCACCAAGAACTTTTGATTTCACCTTTTTAAATATAACTTCAATTTGCCCCTTCCTCCTTCATCCCTTTCCTACTACTGACCTCATTCAGAACATCTTCACTACTCTATTCTCCATTTTAAATCACCCTTTAAAATACCAGACAGTCAGTAAAACAGGGATAAAAAATGTGAGTACTCCTACCTCTTACTTTAGGTATTTATAGTTGGCATCTTTTCATGCTGTGTTATCAAGGAGTAGAGGGGACAATAGGCCAGGTTTTGCCTGTTCCAGCAAGGCTTCTACAATGCCAAGGGCCCACAGGCGAATCCTCTGTCCCTGGAGCAGTTCCACGTAGCCAACAGAATGCCAGCCTGAGGTTCACAATATCTCGGTCTGTCTCCATTTCTGTGGCCTTAAAGTCGTCATGAACTCATGAAAGGAGTTGTCCAACAAACAAGATGGGTTGTCTCTGAGAGCCTATTGCTACAAATCTTAGTATGTGACTGACTGCTTGTGATGTTAGCATTCATGTCTGACGTGTCCAATACTGAGCTCAAGATCTTCTACTTCCACATTCAACCAGACCAGTTTCCCTTATCACCTTCCCTTGCTGTGTGGAAGGCAATGCTCTACCTAGAAACCTGAGCATCTTCCTTGACTTTTCTTTATTCCCATCTAATCAGTCACTACGTTCATAAATATCCTTCAGGTCAGCCTCCCCTGTCCAAGCACACTGCCCCTGCGGTTCAGTTTCACTGTCACTGCTTTTAACTCTACAGGTCACTGGGTTAGTCTATGGATGAGCTCTTCCTGGCTTCCAGTCTTGCTCTCTCTATAATCTATTCCTCACCCTCCTGCCTAGTTGAGTTTTCTGAAATAACAATTTAATAATGTCACACTTTCTTAGAACCCTTTAGGGGTTTCTCAGTGTTATAAAAATAAAATCCCAGGGCGCCTGGGTGGCTCAGTGGGTTAAAGCCTCTGCCTTCAGCTCAGGTCATGATCCCAGGGTCCTGGGATTGAACCCTGCATCGGGCTCTCTGCTCAGCGGGAAGCCTGCTTTCCCCCTTTCTCTCTGCCTGCCCCTCTTGCCTACTAGTGATCTCTGTCAAATAAATAAATAAAAATCTTTAAAAAATAAATAAATAAAATCCCGACTCCTTAGCCCGTCTTAGATCTTGCTCCTATCAATGTTTCTGGACTCGTTTTTCAGCTCTTCTTGTTAAACCAGCAGCAGTTAACCGCATTGAGCTCCCTCAACATGATTGACCTCGATTGCCTTGGTGCCTGTGAGCCAGCCTACTTTCCCTGTAGCTTCAGATCACTTTGTCTCTTTATTCAAGATTTTATCCAAGAGGAAGATCACTTTCTTCACTTTGTCTTTCTATTCAAGATTCAGCTGGAGTTTCATATCCACCATAGTTTATACCTCCAAAATGGACAGAAATGATTTTGTTCACCTCCCCCACAGAATGTAGGCTCCTCCTGTTGAACTTCTTATGTCCACTGCCTACATTAGTTCTATAGCATAGTGAGGTCTAACAGACATCCAATACATGTTTATTGATTAAATTTGTTAGAAGAGTTGAATGCATGAGGGGTTTATAGTGGAGTTGAACAAGATGACTGCCAGAGTCCTTCCCAACTCTCAGCTTTTCATTTGAAGATAGTCGTCCCTTCCATGGTTTTGAATATCACATCCATTTATTACTCTCACCCATGACTTCAAGGCACTCCTCAACCTGAGCTTTAGACAAAAATGTCCACCTGCCTGTTACATAACTTCAAATTCTAGCTGCTGAGTGAGCATCTCAAATTCAGCATGTCCAAAATTAATTCACTTGCCTATACAACCTGACACAACTTTCCAGTTTTCTGTAGTTGTTAATGACCCCATCCTTTTCTTGGGGGCCCATATTAAAAACATCCAGGATGGCACCTTTCTCCTAAAACCAATCATTGCCTAGTCCTGTGGATTCCCCTTTCCCAAAACCAGTTGTTTTTGTCACTACATTTACTTACAGACTCCATCGAATTTGTTGGACTCTGACTTTCATGATGTATTTCCATCTCTGTACCAATACTAGATCCTGGAAAGATTTCTGTATTATGGCTGTAAATCCCCCAAGTCTCAGCATAAGTTTTGCTAACAGATAGCAGGTGGTCAACAACTCTTGGTAGAATGGCTGAATGAATGTTAGGATGTTAGGTTTAAACTGCTTTTGGGGCATGGATCTTGTTATATGCTTTTTTTTTTTTTGTCCAGCTCCGAATATAGTAAATCGAGTAAAAGGCACAGGAAACAAGAAATACATATTCTTTTATATTGAACACTGTATTTTTTATTTTAAAGTGGAGTTGCTGCAACAACTGGCTGTAGTTTTAATTTTTTAAAAAAACACGCTCTGCTATTTTTTGGTAAAATGTTTCTTAGCCTCAGCTCCCAGCTAAAGCCATCCAGGATCCTGGTTTCCCACCCCTTCCAGTGGCCTGATGCGCGGCAGGGGAGGAGCAATGAAAAAGCAGGGCCTGGGGAGCCAGGAGAGAGGGATGGGGGAAGTCCCGGAAGTCACTGACCAGAGCAAGCGGTGGCCTCTGCGAGATCAGCTTGGGCTGCGGTCCCAACAATAACAGGCGCGCGGGCCGGGCGGGGCTGCCGGGGGCCCGAGCTTGGGGGCGGAACCCGGATTGGGGGAGGCGGGTGGGACGCCTTGCTAAGGCTGCAGGGGATTGGAGGAGAGAGATGAGGGGCGGTTGAGCTCAAGGAGTGGGCCGGGGACCTAACGGGCCGACAGAGGAGAGAGCGTGTTGATTGGGAGGCGCGGAGGGAGACGGACCGGAGCCAACTGCGGATTGGCCGTGGCGGGTAGAAGAGGCGTGGCCAGTGCGCGCCAGAGGGAGCGCGAGGGAGCGGGCGGCTGGCCTGCCTGCCAGCTAGCCGGAGCCCGGGGTGTGTGCTTCGAGAGTCCGGGTCGGGTTGAGGAACGCGGTGCGGGAGGCGCGTCCTCCGCGGCTCGACTACCCCCCTTCCTTTCCTCTCTTACCCTGCGCTCTGGTCTGGTGTCTCGGGGCAGGGAACGGAGGGAAGGAACTAAAGAGGAGGAGGCGAAAGCGGAGCGAGGGGCAGAGAGGGTCCCGGCGCGGGGCGCAGCGCGCGCTGCCTCTGGCTCTCCAGTCCAAGCCGCCGCCTCCTCGCCCGGGGCGTCCGCACTATGCCGGCGGACTGCGGGCCACCGCGATGGGGAGCCGGGCTGTGCTGAGAGCCGGGCGCAGCCCTCACAGTCTCCGAGTCCGGGCCGCGGCCGCCGCCCCCGCCCGGGCCGCGCTCCCCTTCTCCCGCCCTCTCCCTCCCCTCTGCAACTCCTCCTTCCCCATGCCTCTGTTCCTTCTGCTCCTACTTATCCTGGTCCTGCTGCTCGAGGACACCGGAGCCCAGCAAGGTGAGTGGTCCGCGGGGAGTGCGCAGCGCGCGGAGCCCCAGGGGCGGCGGGGGCGCTGGGGGAGCCTCCGGGATGCTGGGTCTCCCGGTGGGGAGCCGAATCTGCAGATGCACGGGGGAGGTGCGGTGCGCTTCCGTGCCTGGCCAGACCTGGCCGAGCACTCGCTGGGTTCATCTGCAGAGGTGGGCTCTGCCTGTTGTCCTTCAAGTTGGCGCGGCTTTACTTTTTGACAAGGCCTTTGGTTTTTCCGAAAAGAAAGAAGCGAGACCCATGAAGGCCTCCGTTTTGGTATTGGATTTTTCTGGGGAAAATCTTTGGGAGGAAAAAGAGAAGTTTTGGAAGTGTGACCCCTAAAGTTAGGTTACACTGATGGACAGAGTAGAAAGGCAAGGTAATTAAGTAGCATCTTAAACCAATTAAAGACAGGTGGCGATAATTATCTTTTGTGAAAGTGCTCAGGTTCAAAAGCGAATTGATTCTTGTTAGCTTCGAGTCGAATTCAGGACATGCCCTTTATGATACCTTACTGTTATTCCTGTTGGTGATCTGAATTGCCTGGGTCAGACACTCAGTCTGACCCAAGGCACGTGCTGTGTTCCCAGATGGAGCATTCGGAGTTAAAAGGGTAAGCCCTTCCAGAAAGTGACAAAACTTTTTTTTTCCACCCACAGTCCTTGAAATACCTATTTCAGAACTGAGCAAAACTGTTTATTGAATAATCATCATAATGGAAAGAGAATGCAAGGCTGATTCCTCTCCCACCCTTTAGTACTCTTTTCAGGCAGCGAACCACAATTTTTGAATCAGTTTGGCATCAGTTATTGGACACATTTTTCCGTTGCATTTCCTTCTTTATTGCAGTGAGAAGGATATGGGTTGGACTGTTGCTTATTGCTGGGAAGATTTTTATTTTAAGTTGATCTCCATGCTTAAGTCCCGGTGAAAAGTTGCTCATATGGTTTTCAGAGAAGTGTAGAATCATGGCCATAGATAGGCCTGTCATTATGAAGATGCTGAAACTTTGACAGGCATGTGGAAGTATAATGTAACAATAAAGAAAACTATATTTGGTAAACTGACCTCTTTTAGCTCTAGGCACATTTCTACACAGTGTAACTTAAAATTCAGATGCTTAGCATTCATGATTTTAGTTAGATTATCTTTTTAAATTCTTAAACATCAGCACTTAATAAATTGAGGTGTGATATCCTTCCCCCCACTGAAGTTTTAGAGTGTATGCTTGTATTTTCCTCCTAGTAGGAGAAACAAAAAACAAGAAGGCTTACCTACAGTCAGCGCTAATTGGGACTTACTTTGTGGCAAGCACAGTTTTAAGTGATACATGTGTATTAAGTTGGTTAATCCTCACCACACCCATCCAAAATAGTGTTATCCCATTTCAAACATAAGGGAACCGAGACACAAAAAATACAAGGTGACACAAAAAATACAAAAAATACAAGGTACGTTGATACAGAAAGGAATGTAACTACATAAGCAGAATACTCTGTTTTGCTTATTTCTAGATTGAGACTGTTTATATCTTTTTTTTTTTTAATCTTTGAACAGTATAGAATCAGTTATGTCTCCAAGCTTTAGAACTTCATGAACCAGACCTAAATAACATGCAACATTCCCTTATTTTCTTCCAAGGTGTAATTTCAGTTTTTAGCACAGCCTTTTAACAAATAATGGTCCTCTTTCACAGTGATGTCTTATGTAAACTGTAGATTAACACAAATAGAAACGCTGGTGGTAATTTAAAAGACTTCTGACTTCTAGTTCTTTTGATTGGGTAAATTTTGTGAAGTTATTTAATTTCTTTGTACCTCAGTTTTCTATATCAGTGATATGAGGATAAATACCTATTTTGTAGCCTAACAAAAATGAAATAATAGTACATAGGAGTTTTGTAAATGGAAAAGCATAATATAGTTTTAAGTGATTATCATTATTAATTTTGAGTTTATGAAGTTGATAAAGAAGAACAAGTCGGGTATATATTACTGGAATCTCAGGAGTTTTGAGATTTCAATTCCCTATTTTTTAAAAATAACTTTTTTTTACCCAAAGGACCCTGATGCAGTCTGTAGTGGAATTGCATTTAAACCAGTCTTAACTAATCTAACAGACATGCTTTGGAGTCCACTGTATTCCCTCACATAAGCTGAAAAGTCTAATTTCAAAATGAGAAGCAGAGGGGCGCCTGGGTGGCTCAGTGGATTAAGCCTCTGCCTTCAGCTCGGGTCATGGTCTCAGGGTCCTGGGATCGAGCCCCGCGTCGGGCTCTCTGCTTGGCTGTGAGCCTGCTTCCTCCTCTCTCTGCCTGCCTCTCTGCCTACTTGTGATCTCTCTCTCTCTCTGTCAAATAAATAAAAATCTTTAAAAAAAATGAGAAGCAGTGTTTTAAAACACCTATAGAATTTTTAATAATGGAAATGTCTACATATTGTAGTGTTAAGTGACAAACTGTACTTTTTACTCTATAAGAAATCTTAGGAAGAAGACTGAAAAGAAGTAATAGTAGTTGCCTTTTGGTGGTAAAGTTGTAGGTAATTTCTGTTTGCTTTTCCAAATTTTCTGCAGTTAACATACAGTCAAAATATAAGCTGTGGAAAAAATGTTTTGTGATATTTAGGTTTTCCTTTCTTTAGCCAGTCTAGGTAGAAGTGCATTTAATGTCTATGTTGTAGAGAACTATACCTCGGGAATTTTTAAAAATCTTTCAGACATCATTGTAAAGTAGCAGATGTTACTCTCATTCCAGTTCCAGTTGACCCTTGAACAACACAGGTTTGAACTGCACGGATAGCTGCCAGTTTTTTTTTCTAATAAACATATTAGAAGATTTTTTGGTGATTTACAGTAATTTGAAAAAACTCACAGAGGAACTGCATAGCCTAGAAATATTTTTAAAATATTGAAAAAGTTAGGTATTATTATAAGAATACAGTATATAATACCAGTAACGTACAGAATATGTGTCAATTGATTTACATGTAAGGCTGGTTAGTTTTCTGGTCAGCAGTAAGTTGCTGGAGAAAGTGCAATGTTACAGATGGATTTTTGACTATGCACGGGGAGGTCAGCACCCTTAACCCCTGCCTTGTTCAAGAATCATATGTAGTGCTATATACATAGCTATTCCTGAGCAGATTTTCTGCTGATAGAGTGATTTCTCTTTTCATTTGGCTCAGAATAAAATTTATCATTGGTCTGAAAATTTGTCAGCCTTTCACAACAGAGATGTATTTTAAACAATATTATTTCATTTACTTATAGATTATATTTCCTCACATTTAATTGTACAATGATGGTGTTTTAGATACAGCTTCCATTGTTGTATTTTTAAGTTCTAATTTTTTAAAAAATATTTTTATTTATTTATTTGACAGAGTGAGAGAAAGATCACAAGTAGGCAGAGAGGCTGGGGGGGTGTGGGGGGGTGGGGAAGCAGGCTCCCTGCTGAGCAGAGAACCCTATGTGAGGCTCTGAGGCTCTATCCCAGGACTCTGGGATCATGACCTGACCCGAAGGCAGAGGCTTAACCCACTGAGCCACCCAGGAGCCCCTTAAGATCTAAATTTGATGTTGAGTTCATCTTCAAAATCTTTTTATTGTTGAAAGCATTTTTTTTTCTGTAACACGTCTGAAAAACTTAAATTGGTCAAATTTATCATGCTGATTGCATCTTTGCTACTGTAATGAATGTATTTAATAGGAAGTTGAAAGTCTACTATGAATGTTTCTGTGTCCCTGATTTACAATTCAACTAGAAATATGTGTCTCTTCATCTCAGGAGCTCAGCTTCCTAGTTCCTGTTCTGGAGGGCTTTGCTACTACTTTCTGGGTTAGATTATTTGAATGTGGTAACATATCAGGGAATTTTTACAATTTATTAAAACTGACTTGTTTTTGCCTAGTAATACGAACTATTTGTGAAGGTATTGATTTTTATTTACTCATCTATGAAATAAGTCAAGTTCATTCTTAATCATTCAATTTCACAATGAGGTCCGAATTAATGTGTGGGGGGAAATTCTTTTCTTGTCAAGTAATGGCTTTATTTGGTTGTGATGCAGATAAATAGTTTTTCAACAATATTTGTGAATTGTCAGAAATGAACACATCTCCCTCAGTAATAAATATTTTAAATTATTTCTAATATCAACTTTAGGTTAATTTAGAATTTTCAGTTGTCTTTTTTTGGTTTGATAAAACATTAGGCCTCTTACATGTAGTTTTGTTCAGAGGCAAAAATCAAAGCATCCTTTTTCTGCTATATTTCTAACTAATGTTGCCCAGTGAGAATTAGATATATAACATAAATTCCGCGTGTGCTAATGACTAGATTTTAAATCCACATTTTTAAAACTTATAAATGAAAAATTAATTGTAAAATTTTGTTTCATCATTTTAGGTAGCTTTCCATATGTTACAAGCAAAGAGGAAATACGATTTCCCACTGGAGATGGTTAATAATTCTATCTAAACATCTGAGCTTCATTCTAGAAGACTAACATAAAAATAAAACAAAACAGAAAAACCTTAAGAGCATGAAATCTGTGTAAGTGAAAGTACCAGTGCTGCTATGAAAATGACAAATGAATTAATTTCCAAAAAGAAATTATGAGATTATAGTATGACATGGAAAGACTACATGTACATAGAGGTAGTTTTAGGTTTAGGATTATACTTTACAAAATGAACCTAGGATGTGAAAGTTCAGGTGGTAATATTGCACATTAATTGAATACAAGCAAATAGTTTCTATTTGAACTTCTTCATTAGTTGGATGGATGTAGAATGATGACATAAAATTATTGGGATTAGGAAAAGCTTCATAGAGATAGTGAAATGTGGTTGTTGAAATATGAAGTGAGACAACTTGGCAGTTTTTCTTCTGTGGCTCATGGATTCAGTTTACAACCTTACCACGGCCTTGCCACTTTATTTTTTAAATATTGTACAGATAATTATAGTTGTTCAAAACCAAAAACTTAATTGCTGATTACCCACACCCACAGTTCTACCCCTGATCTATCAATTTATGATTTTTATGTTTCTTCCTATTCCATATTCATCTACATAATAATCTTGCATGGTTGTAACTTTAGTCATGTTGTGTTATGTTCTGTAGACATGTTGTGTTGAAATTAATTGTGTAACCTAATTTAAGACATACAAGCATACTTAAAAATACAGCAAAAAAATTCAAAATGTAAAAATTCATCACAAGACATTATTTATGAATTACTTTCATTATTTATGAATTACTCTGTTGTTTGGAATTGCTGCTGCAGTATTTTCTTGGTCCATTTGATTAAATTCTTCATTGAGGGTGGGATCTTTAAAAAGGTATTTCAGTTCAAAATATTAGCTTAGAAACCTACATAATACTAACTTTCCAGATCATTATGTAGATTAAGTCAGTATAATCCACAAGGACAGAAAATATAGATAATCAAATAAACTAGTATTTAATGAGTGTCTGTTTCCACTGAAACAGATGGGATAATGGGGTGATCTTAAAAGTAAGCTAAAACATTATCTTCTAGATCAGCCTGCACTCTGAAGGATATGTACTTGGAAGAAAAATGTTGATTAGCTACTTGAATTATGGGGAAGAGCCCCCAAGGTGCAGGCTCCCTCAGCTGCTTTCTGAGAATGGGCCAAGTTTCTTGCAGGACTTTTTTTTTTTTTTTTTTTAAAGATTTTATTTATTTGTCAGAGAGAGAGGGAGAGAGAGCAAGCACAGGCAGACAGAATGGCAGGCAGAGGCAGAGGGAGAAGCAGGCTCCTGCTGAGCAAGGAGCCCGATGCGGGACTCGATCCCAGGACACTGGAATCATGACCTGAGCCGAAGGCAGCTGCTTAACCAACTGAGCCACCCAGGCGTCCCTCTTGCAGGACTTTTATTGAGCTGGTTGCATGCAAGTGTGCAGTCAAAACCAAATTGTGGTTGATCAAAGAAAAGATGCTGGTACTCCTTATCATCCTCTCATTAAGAACTTGCAGCATGAAGTAGTACCAACTCTGAGCCTCCAGGCATGTGTGCACATATGTCAGTACAGTTCTGAGACATTTAGAAAAGAGTGAAACATTGTAATTGTTTATAGGGAACCTACAGTCTAGTTGGGGAAATAATGATCTGTAAGTTGAATTATATAGAAAAATAAGCAAGGGAAGTTGCCTGTTGCTGTGGGTTTGAAGGAAAGAAGAGCTCATAGGAAGTAGGAGATAAAGTGCTTGCTAATGGGGCGCCTGGGTGGCTCAGTGGGTTAAAGCCTCTGCCTTTGGCTTGGGTCATGATCCCAGGGTCCTGGGATCGAGCCCCGCATCAGGCTCTCTGCTCAGCGGGGAGCCTGCTTCCCTTCCTCTCTCTCTGCCTGCTTCTCTGCCTACTTGTGATCTCTGTCTGTCAAATAAATAAATAAAATCTTAAAAAAAAAAAAGTGGTTGCTGATAAAGAGTTTTAACTGAGTGAGCTTTAAAGGATTGATAGGTTTGTAGTCCACAGGGAAGACAGATATTTGAGAAGGAAGAGCACGGCATCAGAACAGAAAGAAGTCAGGAAAGCCTGGGAGTGCAAAAGCCTGTCCTCTTGCAATGAGTAGCAAGACTCTAAGCCCGTGGTCCTGGCTTCCATCTTGAGCCCCATGCCTAGCATGCTCCTTCCTAATAATTGGGGGCAGATATTGGCTGGTTGGTTGCTGCTGGCCATGGTTCTTAAGCATGGGGGTTCTGCCTTCCTGAAGCAGTGTGGCTGCCAGCCTCTTGATGACCTGTATGATACAATCCAAACTCCATTGCATATTATAAATGTGATTTTTTTCCGCCCACATTCTGGTCTCTCCCTTCCTCCCTGACTTAATTTCATACCAGCATCCCTCAACTTTTATCTGTAGTTTATGTGTAAGACTGAGCTACTTTTTACTGTTCTAAAGTATACTTCCATGGTTTTTTGTTTTTGTTTTTTTGCCTTGTTCCCTATGCTGACTTCTTTATATATGCTATTTTCTCTACTTAAAGAGAAAGGGGTCTTTCTTTGCATGGTAAACTTCTAATCTTCCTTCAGAACCCTTCTTGGGTATTATCCTGGAAAAGAGTTCTTTAACCATCACCACACACTCCTCTCCAGACAGGGCTTTTCAGTTACTTCTCATTCAGGAATCACACTGGATATATGTATTTGTCCTGGCAGAAAATCACTTAGACTGACTTTCTTATTTCTAATACTTAGCATGATGTATGTTGTTCAAAAAATATGAATTAAGAACCTATTTCTGGAGTGAAGCTGCTGCTCCAGCTACATGATGTGATGTTAGTCTCTGGGTGTCTACACACCCTTCATGCTGTTGTTGGTTGTCACCTCCCCACAGTTAGCAGTCCGAGCCTGCGCTTCTCAGTCTCCTGAGAGTAGAGCCCCCTGTTGAACCTTACTTACTACCTACTAGCCCAAGGCCTAACATTCTGCTTAGTGTTTTCCAGCTCCCCTCTGTCTGGGAGGTAGACTTCTTTGCCGCCTTGGTGAGAGGAGTCCTTGCTCTAGACCTCTGCACATAGCCATGGTTTCTTCTTAGGAAACACTGTTTGTGCCCATCTTGTCAGATAGGTCGTCTTTAAGAACAATAACAGTCTAAGTCAGTGTCAGCAAATCGGGTGCACTCCTTTGCCCTGTCTTTCAGACTCTGATTTAATGGCCACGTCTGGCATTACCAGTGTTCCCCCAGTCGTGGCTCTAGTAGTTGCCTGCCTCCTTTTTCTTTGACAGCTCCAATTCCTGGAGAATGTTCAGTTAGTTTCAGTAATCTGGTCTCCAAGGAAGAGAATGAAAAATGAAGGCTGGAAAGATCAGTGGGAACAAGATTCTGGAGGACTTTCCATTGAGGGGCACACAGGAGTTTGTACCTGAAGAATTAGCAAAACATCATCCTTAGGTTCCTCTGCCTTCACCCAGTCCATTTGTCTATCTCTACATTCACTTTCGCATCCCAGCCTCCCAGGTCCCTCATCTCTTTGCTCTTCCATTGTCCTTAACTGATCCCAGATGTCCCACATGCCAGTCCCCTCTGTCTTCTCTGATTCTGGGTAGCTTAAAGTTACTGGAGAAGGTCATGTGACCCTTGTGACTAGATCTACAAAGTGAGGACTACTAATCAAATCTCCAGTGGGGCTTACTGCTCAGCAGGAACAGTGTGACTGTCCCACTTTGTAGAACTGTACTCCTGCCCTGCTTCCCATCCCAGCACAGTAAAACTGCCTTCTTCCTCTTTTCCTTCTTCCTGAAATCCTCTCCTCCACTTGTCCAGAACACTGCTTAATCAGGGAATGCAAGTTGTGTTTTAGTATAATTTAAATTTGAATGGTGTTTTTTTTACTTCATACCTGGGGTCATGCTCAAACTACCACTGACTCATGTGCATCTTTCTTCTCAGCTGTTTGCTTTCTAGGTACCTTATATCTCTGCTTTTTTTAGTGATGAACTTTCTAATGAATAGACTACATCCATGCTGTACCTTTTCTTGGTGTCAGGAGTACAGTGAATACTCATTAAATGCTGATTTCCTTGCAGCCTGGTCTCTGCTCTACTGAAAGTATCATTTAAATTGTCAGATTTTTTCCTTTTTTGGCTTTGGCTTGTGTTTACTCTGAAAAACCTGAGCACTTTGTTTGTCTTCACTATTTCATACTTTGGTGGACCGTGAAAAAACAGATACCTTGGAATCAGACAAACTTGGATTTAAATATTAGGCAAGGATATCTCCTTAACACTCTTAACTGTTTTTAAATATAGAACTCACCTCTCTTTTTAGAGTGTTTGAGAGCTGGGATCAAATTTGTTTGGGTAATCAGTAAATTTTTGTTGAATGAGTGATTTAGTATGAACGGAGGTGGTTAATATGTAAGCAGATGACAGGTTTGAGAATTAGGAGAAAGAGTGGAGACTTCATGGTAACTGAAGTCAGAGTAGGGAAATATCCCTAGTAAAATACAGAGTGGGGGAAGACCTGAACAACAGCAGTCAGTATTAAGAAGATAAGTCCACAAAAATGCTGGAGAAGTTGCAGTTAGTGCAAAGAACTTAGCCAGGAAAGGAAGAGGAAGTTTGCAAAGATGGCAGAGGAGTAGGGGACCCTATTTCAGCTGGTCCCCGAATTGAGCTGGATAGCTACCAGACCATTCTGAACACCCATGAAATCCGTCTGTGATGTAAGAAGATATAGCTGGATCTCTACAAATAGAATATCTCTGGTGATTGGTTTCAAGGTATGAAGTGGGGAGCTGTGGTTCTACAGGCAGATATCAGGAGATAAACAGAACGGGGAGGGAGCCTCCAGGATCTTGAAATGCTGGAAGGCAAAAGCCTCCCCCACTGGGGACTGGACACAGACTCACAGACTGGTAGCGGTGGGGAAAGGACTTTAGGGCAGCCCCCCTAAAGGAGTTTAGGGCCCTGCATGTGAACTGGGGGTGGCTGGCGATTTAAAAATCACAAAGGGTAGAGATGTGCCTGGACCTGGAAGTGAGGGCTGGGAGTGCTGTTGTGGGATGCACAACCCAGGACTGCAGTTTTTAGAAGCACAGACAGAAACGAGACAGTGTGGTCTGGAGAGCTCACTGAAAAACAGACTACAATCTCTGTTCTGAGACAGAGGTTTAGATGTGGTCACTTCTGCTCTGACTCTCAGAAGAGACTTGGAAAGCTGCCAGGAAAAGTCACCAGAGAACAAAAGCTCCAAAAAACCAGTTTTCACTGAGCCCATACCCACCCCCACCCGGGGGAAGGGCAACTCTGCCCAAACAGAGTTGCCTGAGTAACAATGTGGCAGCCCCTCCCCCAGAAGACAGGCAGGAAGAACAAGAGGCCGACAACCCTAAGGTCCCTATAAAACAGGTGCATCTTGCTTGGGTTGTGGTCAATAACTTAGACTCCATACATTCCCTCAATCACCGCTCAACAGAATGACTAAGAGGAGGAACCCCCAACATAGGGAAGATTCAGAGATTGTGACCTCTGCCACAAAACTAATGGATATGGATATAAGCAAGATGTTGGGAATAGACTTCAGGGTAACAGTTATGCAGATAATAGCTAGGATAAAGAAAACCAGTAAATACAACATAGATTCTCTAAAGGCAGAAACGAGAGCTGATTTGGCAGAACTTAAACGTTCTGTCAATGAGATCCAATCTAACCTAGATACTTTAACAGCTGGGTAAATGAGGCAGAAGATCGAGTTAGTGATCTAGGAGACAAACTGATAGAAAAGAAGAAACAGGAGGAGGCCTGGAACAGCCAGCTTAAAATCCATGAAAACAGCATAGAGAAATAAATGATGCCATGAAACCTTCCAGTGTCAGAATTATTGGGATCCCTGAGTGGGTGGAGAAAGAGAGGGGTCTAGAAGATATATTTGAGTGGATCTTAGCTGAGGACGTCCCTAATCTGGAAAATGAAACAGGCATTTGTATCCTAGAGCAGAGAGGACTCCTTCCAAGATCAAGGAGACCAGACCAACACCCTGGCATGTAGTAGTAAAACTCACAAAACTTAGAACCAAGGAAACCATCTTAAGGGCAGTTAAGGGCAGGAGAGTCCTTACATACAGATGGAAGAACATCAGATTAACATCATATCTGTCCACAGAGACCTGGCAAGCCAGAAAGGGCTGGGAAGACCTATTCAGGGTACTAAATGAGAAGAACATGCAGCCAAGAATACTTTATCCAGCAAGGCTATCCATGTTCATGGATGGAGAGAGAAAGAGCTTCCATGACTGGCAGAAACTGAAAGAATTTGTGACTAAGCTGGCTCTGCAAGAAATATGAAGGAGAGTTCTATAAAAACAGAAAGATGCCAAGAGTGATAGAGAATAGAAATTTAAAGAGACCATCTATAGAAACAAGGGCTTCACAGGCAACATGACAATAATATCATATCATTCAAAAATCACTCTCAACCTGAATGGCTTAAATGCTACCATAAAACGGGCACAGGGTTGCAGATTGGACAAAAAGACAGGACCCATCCATATACTGTCTATATGAGACTCATTTTGAACATAAAGATACATCCAGACTAAAAGTGAAGGGTTAGAGAACCAACTTTCATGCCAACAGACCTCAAAAGAAACCTGGGGTAGCAATTCTCATATCAGACAAATTAGATTTTGAGCTAAAGACTGTAGTTAGAGATACAGAAGGGCACTATATCATTCTTAAAGGCTCTGTCCATCAAGAAGATCTAAGGATTGTTCATGTTTATGCCTCCACCATGGGAGCAGCCAACTACATAAGCCAACTGTTAACCAAAATAAAGGGACTTATTGATAATAATACATTAATCGTAGGAGACCTCAACACTCCACTCTCAGCATTAGACAGATCATCTAAGCAAAAAATCAACAAAGAAACAAGAGCTTTGACACACTGGATCAGGTGGACCTCATAGATAGATACAGAATATTCTACCCTAAAACAACAGAATACTCATTCTTCTTGAACACACGTGGAACTTTCTCCAGAATAGACCACATACTGGGTCACAAATCAGGTCTCAACCAATACCAAAAGATTGAGATTATTCTCTGCATATTCTCAGACCGCAGTGCATTGAAACTGGAACTCAGTCACAAGAAAGAGTTTGGAAGAAATTCAAACACTGGGGAGTGGGAGGCATCTGGGTGGCTCAGTTGGTTAAGCGGTTGCCTTCACATCAGGTCATGTTCCCAGGGTCCTGGGATCGAGCCCCACATTGGGCTTCCTGTTCAGCAGAGAGCCTGCTTCTCCCTCTCCCTCTTCTTGCCACTCTGCCTACTTGCGCTATCTTTCTATTTATTGTAGAATAAATAAATAAATAAAATCTTTTTTAAAAATTCAAAACTTGGGGGGCGCCTGGGTGGCTCAGTGGGTTAAGCCGCTGCCTTTGGCTCAGGTCATGATCCCAGGTCCTGGGTTCGAGCCCCACATTGGGCTTTCTGCTCAGCAGGGAGCCTGCTTCCTCCTCTCTCTCTGCCTGCCTCTCTGCTTACTTGTGATTTCTCTCTGTTAAATAAATAAATAAAATCCTTAAACAAAAAAAAAAAATTCAAAACTTGGAAGCTAAAGACCATCCTTCTCGAGGATGTTTGGGTCAACCAGGAAATCAAAGAAGAACTTAAACAGAAACCAATGAGAATAAAAACACATTGGCCCAAAACCTATGGGATACGGCAGAGGTGGTTCTAAGGGGGAAATACATAGCCATCCAAGCCTCACCCAAAAAAATGGAAAAATCCAGAATATGCTATCTTTACACCTTCAAGAACTGGAGAATCAACAACAAATTAAGCCTGACACACCCATGAGAAGGGAAATAAGAGCAGAGGTCAATGAATTAGAAACCAGAAATATAGTAGAACACATCAATGAAACTAGAGGTGGTTCTTTGAAAGAATAAGATTGATAAACCACTGGTCAGACTTACCAGAAGAAAAGAGAAAGGACCCAAATTAATAAAATAATGAATGAAATGGGAGAGATCACGACTAATACCAAGGAAATAGAACAATTATCAGAAATTATTATCAACAACTATATGCCAGTAAATTAAACAACCTGGAAGAAATGGGCGCATTCCTGGAAACCTATAAACTACCAAGACTGAAACAAGAAGAAATTGAAAACCTGAATATACCAATAACCAGTAATGAGATTGAAGCAGTGATCAAAAACTTCCCAAAAAATAAGAGTCCAGTACCTGATGGATTCCCTGAGGAATTCCACTGAACATTCAAAGAAAAAATTATTTCTTCTACCTATTCTCTTGAAGCTGTTTCAAAAAATAGAAGGAAAACTTCCAGACTCATTCTGTGAGACCAGCATTTCCTTGATCCCAAACCAGGCAAAGACCCCATCAAAAAGGAGAATTTCAGACCAATGTCCTTGATGAATATGGATACCAAAATTCTCAACAAGATCCTAGCTAATAGGCTCCAACAGTTCAGTAAAGGGATTATCCACCGCGACCAACTGGGATTCATCCCTGCAATGCAAATCAGTCAGTGTGATAGAACATATAAGAGGAGAGAGAAGAACCATATGGCTCTCTCAATGCAGAAAAAAAATTTGACAAAATACTTCATCCTTTCCTGATTAAAACTCTTCAGAGTATAGGGATAGAGGGAATTTCATAAAATCCATCTGAAAAACCCACAGCAAATAACATTCTCAATGGGGAAAAGCTGAGAGCCTTTCCCTTAAGATCAGGAACTTGACAAGTATGCCCACTCTTGCCACTATTATTCAGCATAGTACTAGAAGTCCTAGCAACAGCAATCAGACAGCAGTAAGAAATAAAAGGTATTCAGATTGGCAAAGAAGAAGTTAAACTCTCTCTTCACAGATGACATGATACTTTATGTGGAAAACCCAAAGGAGTCCACCCCAGATTACTAGAACTCATACAGCAGTTTGGTAATGTGGCAGGATACAAAATCAATGCACAGAAATCAGTTGCTTTCTTATACACTAACAATGTAACTATCAAAAAAAGAAATTAGAGAATCGATTCCATTTACAATAGCACCAAAAACCATAAGATACCTTGGAATAAACCTAACCAAAGAGGTAAAAAATCTATACTCTAGGGACTACAGAACATTCATGAAAGAAATTGAAGACACAAAAAGATGAAAAAACATTCCATGTTCATGGATCAGAAGAATAAACATTGTTAAAATATCTTTGTGCCCAGAGCAATCTACACTTTCAGTGTCATACCTGTCAAAATACCAATGGCATTTTCCAAAGTACTGGAACAGAAAATCCTAAAAATCAGAAAGACACCCCCCAAATTGACAAGGAAATGTTGAAAAAGAAAAAGCTGGGGCCATCCAATTGCCCGATTTCAAGCTATATTACAAAGCTGTGATCACCAGCATAGCATGGTACTGGCACAAAAACAGACACATAGATCAATGGAACAAAATAGAGAGCCCAGATATGGACCCTCAATTCTGTAGTCAACTAATCTTCAACAAAGCAGGAAAAAATATCCAATGGTTAAAATATAGTCTCTTCAATAAATGGTGCTGGGAAAATTGGACACCTATATACAGAAGAATGAAACTTGACCATTCTCTTACACCATACACAAAGATAAACTCAAAATGGTTGAAAGTCCTCAATGTGAGACAGGAATCCATCAAAATCCTAGAGGAGAACATAGGCAGTAACCTCTTTGACAATGGCCACAGCAACTTCTTTCAAGATATGTCTTCAAAGACAAGGGAAACAAAAGCGAAAATGAACTTTTGGGACTTCATCGAGATAAAAAGTTCTGAACAGCAAAGGAAACAGTCAGCAAAACGAAGAGGCAACCCACGGAATGGGAGAAGATATTTGCAGATGATACTGCAGAAAAAGGGCTGATACCCAAGATCTATAAAGAACTTCTTAAACTTAGCACCCAAAAAACAAATAAGCTAGTCAAGAAATGGGCAAAAGACATGAACAGACATTTCTTAAAAGAAGACATACAAGTGGCTAACAGACACTTGGAAAAAGTTGATCATCGTTAGCCATCAGGGAAATTCAAATCAAAAGCACACTGACATACCATATTACACCACTTAGAATGGCAACAGTTGACAAGGCAAGAAACAACAAATGTTGGAGAGGTTGTGAAGAATGGGTAACCCTCTTACACTGTTGGTGGGAATGTAAGTTGGTACAGCCACTTTGGAAAACAGTGTGGAGGTTCCTCAAAAGATTAAAAATAGAGCTACCCTATGACCCAGCAATTACACTACTGGGTATTTACCCCAAAGATAAGATGTAGTGAAAAGAAGGGCCATATGCACCCCAGTGTTCATAGCAATGTCCACAATAGCCAAACTGTGGAAAGAGCTGAGATGCCCTTCAGCAGACAAATGGATAAAGATGTGGTCCGTATATGCAATGGAATATTACTCAGCCATCAGAAAGGATGACTACCCAACTTTTGCATCAACATGGATGGGACTGGAGGAGATTATGTTAAGTGAAATAAGTCAAACAGAGAAAGTCAATTATGGTTTCACTTGTTTGTGGAACATAAGGAATAGCATGAAGGACATTAGGAGAAGGAAGGGAAAAATGAAGGGGGGGCGAAAATCGGGGTGGGGATGAACCATGAGAGACTATGGACTCTAGGAAACAAACAGGGTTTTAGAGGGGAGGAGGGTGAGGGAATGGGTTGGCCCAATGATGGGTATTAAGGAGGGCACGTACTGCATGGAGCATTGGGTGTTATACGCAAACAATGAATCTTGGAACGCTTCATCAAAAACTAGTGACATACTGTATGGTGACTAACATAAGTAAAAAAATAAAGAACTGAGCCAGGGAAGAAGAATTTTAAGAAGGAGGGAGAGAAGATAAAAAGGAAGGAAGGATGGTGGGAGGGAAGGAAGGGTCAGCAAAGCCAGATAATATAGAAAGGTCATAAATGATAAGGATGCAAAAGTATCCTTGGACTTTTGGCGGCTTGGAAACTGGCTGCTTTAGTGAATAGTTTTTTTGTTTTTTTTGTTTTTTTTTTAATATTTTATTTATTTATTTGACAGAGAGAGATCACAAGCAGGCAGAGAGGCAGGCAGAGAGAGAGAGGAGGAAGCAGAGAGCCCGATGCGGGGCTCGATCCCAAGACCCCAAGATCATGACCTGAGCCGAAGGCAGCGGCTTAACCCACTGAGCCACCCAGGTGCCCTAGTGAATAGTTTTATTGGTGAGGTAGGTCTGTGTTCCCTAGGGCTGCCCTAACAAATTACCACAAATTCAGGTGCTTAAAATGATAGAACTTCACTGTTTTATAGTTCTGGAAGCTGGAATTCTGAAATTGTGGTATCAGCAGGGCCATACTCTCTGTCTGAAGATGCTGGGGGGACGATCTTTCCTTGCCTTTTCCTAACTTTTGGCAGTTTTGATCTTCAGAGTTCCTTTGCATCATTCCCACCTCTGCCTCTTTAATGTAGTGTCCTTCCTGTGTCTGTGTCCAGACTGTCCTCTTTTTATAAGGACACCAGTCCTTGGATTAGGGTCCCCCTTAATCCAGTATGACCTCATTTTAACTTGATGACATCTGCTAAAACATTGTTTCCAGTTAAGATTATATTCACTGGTACCAGAAATTAGGACTTAATCATATCTTTTTGGAAGGGATCCGACCCGTAGCAGTGCATTGAGACTTAGAATAGGAGCCAAAGTAAAATGTCTGTTATGGAGAATAGAAGAAATTTCTCTATAAAAGAAAGGAAAAGTGAGCAAGAAGATGGTAGCTATCAGGGGACACTGGTGTAAAGAGATTTTGTGGTATTTTGTTGCTGTTGTTAATATTTGTGATGATTTGTTAAAGTGTAAAACCGAGGCTGTACTGTAGAGCTATTTTACTGATTATAATTTGCAAAAGAGGCAAAATTATACCTGCCTTGCAAATGTAAAATGACCATATATCAAAGATTTTATTCAATTCATTCATTAATGAGGGAACCAGTAAGATGTTAAATCCTGTCCAGAGAATATTTGAGAAACTAGGAGTTTATCATCTTAGGATATAATTGCTAGATTAGATGGCTGAAGCTGGTTGATGGGCCAATAGGGTCATAAACAGTAACCTTTGGGATTATCTTTTCAACTGTACAAAAGTGATCTGCCTTTCTACCAGACAACAAGCTAAATGTTATCATGTAACTAAAACTGGGACCCTTAAGCAGAGATAAATAGCAAGTCCAACTAATACTTTGCTCTATAATCCTTGGGCAGCTTCTGGCTTCTGTGACATTTAAAAGATGTGGTGCTCACTTTTTTTTTTTTTTAAACCAATTTCCAAGTGTAAGATAATTTTTCTGACCTGTATATTAGAATCTGTCGAGATAGAGAGGGGGGCCTGAGAACCTTTAATTAGCCCTTAGGTGATTCTAATGTTGGCAAAATCTGAGAACCACTGAAAGAGAATACTGAGTGGCTTTGAGTGCCCATCTGAGACTGGAACCCATGTTCCAGTCCAATGACACCTGTCCCCCTTGGACTTTGTGATTTTTTTTTTTTTCCTCAGTAGTGCTCAGCTCCTTGGCCGAGAGAAATCATATGATCCAGGGTTGAGGGTTTGACAGGCAGAAACTTAGGAAGGACACGGTGGCGAGGAAGTAAAGGTGTCAGGAAGAGGTACTTAATACTGGATGCGAGGTCCAGTCTGGGCAGGAAAGACATGAGGCCAGGATAAGATTAGCAGATGGGGAGAAAAGAAAGAAGTCAAATTCACAGAAAGTACGTGGGTGTAAGACCCTTGAAAGGTCAGGAGACTGACCAGCAGATTGAGACTTTAAAGTTTTTGAGTTTTCACAGGTGGATAGAAGTGTTTCTAACAATGGCAAAAAATTAACTCCAGGTTGTGCTTCTGAGAGAGTTACTGAAAGTAGAAGTCATCAGGGAGAAGATGAGTGAGAATTACTTTCTCATAGATTTGTACTTTTCACAAGATAGTGCACTTGAAACCTGAAAGCTAATGTAAATTTCCACTGGACCATTGTTACGTTACTTTAGGTTGTGGCCAGATGCCCTGTATCTACAGATGATGGGCAAAAGCCTTTCTGGTCTTTTAGGACTGTAGTAGTATCCTCAAACAAAGAGAGTTTATTGAGCATGTTATTACAGGCTAGGCACTCAGTACTAGGTGTTTTTATATAATATCTCATTTAATTTTTACCCTATGTGTTTGGTTGTTAGTATACCCATTTTACAAAGCTGGGGTTTAGCAGAGATAAATAACTTCCTGAAGGTCACAGTGAATGGTGGATAGGTCATTTAAATTCATTCTGTGACTCCAGAGCTCACTTGCTTAACCACTATGTTCTAAGTAGGGACTGTGTTTGGTGGAGGTTAAAGAGGATTCATACATCTCACATTCCTTCATGTAATTCAATTTTGTAAATTACCACACATACAGAGAATTGTTTGAGCTTAAAAAAGAATGAAGCTGGGAACTATTTCTTTTTCTAAAAATTGCCACAGTGACCTTCTTTAGGCTTTCAGAGCATATCCATCTTATGGAGTATTTTTTTTAAATGAGCAAAATTAAAGTAGTACTTTAAATTATTTGAGATTTGTAGTGATGCAACTTTAAAAAACCTTATGGGACTGATAATAGTACCTCGGTCCAAAAATTCTCAGTGCTAAATACTGCATTAAAAATCTTCATTGTAGGGGCACCTGGGTGGCTCAGTGGGTTAAAGCCTCTGCCTTCGGCTCATGGTCTCGGGGTCCTGGGATCGAGCCCTGCATGGGGCTCTCTGCTCCACAGGGAGCCTGCTTCCTCCCCTCTCTCTCTCTGCCTGCCTCTCTGCCTGCTTGTGATCTCTCTCTGTCAAATAAATAAAATCTTTAAAAAAAAAAATCTTCATTGTAGCCAGATGAAATAGGATATATTAATTAATTCTTGCAAGTTAATCCTTGGAGTACTTGTCTATTCTAAATGCCTCCTTTTTTCGGTTATTATAAGATCTCACAGATACATTATAAGATGTGACAGAAATGACACTTACTTAGAGGAAATACAGTTAGACTCACCTGTTGACAATGATGAAAAAAGTTCTTGAAAGCTCACTGGAAAAAAAAATGTTCTTAGTTCTTAGTTTATATTGATTGTAATAGAAGTTATGTTACTCTACATTTGTGGCATATTTATGCAAGTTTCTGCATTTGTGTTTGGTACTGTTAAAGTATTTTTAGAAGTCAAGCAGTATTTATATTAATACAAGTCAATCATTAAGATAATTTTTTATTATGTATTAGTTATGTGACTAAAATATGGGGGTGGCTGCAGTGTCACAGGTAATCAGTGTCACGAGCATGTATTTATTAAAAAAACAGCAAACACTTGATCTGAAGTTTAGAGCAGTTTAAAATAAGAATATGTTCTTTGTTGTATTAATTCATTGTTATTTAAATGTTTAATGTTCTGTTTTCTCTAGGGATAAGTAGTTTAAAAAAAATTTTTTTTTTCCTGGAAAGATACCAATATTTGTATCTGGCTTAACACATCTGACCTTAGCCTCTTCAGAGGAAGTGAACACATGTTCTATGAGTAATCCCCTAGATAATCAGCAGCCAAACAAAGGAGCAGTAAGATCAAATTCCAGTGTTTCTTCTCCACTGAAATAAAACTGAAATTCAGAAATTGCATTAACAGGCTTCTGTCCTTTATGGTCAGTTATACTGTGGTGGAGACCATTTAGAGGGAGAGGAGAAGGAGAAGCTGACAGTGATGGTGGTGTTGATGGAGGTGGAGAAGGAGAAAGATTTGGTGATGTTGGAGTTACTGGTGTGGGCACATGGATTGGTACTCAGATAACCATTTTGAAAGTTATTTTTCCCATCGTAGTTACGCTGTCTTTGTCAATTCTGCCATGTGAAAATGAATAACAGTAGGTGGTGTTCCCTGGTCACCAGTCATTATTTTTTCCAGCATACAAAACTAAGCAGAAAATTTGGAGACTTATTCCTGACCCTGTTAGCACCCTTTTTCGAACCCTACTTTTAAGGGGTGTTGACCCAGAAAAAAAATTACTCAAGGGATGTAGACTAATAAAAAGGACATTTTCTTTTCTTCAACTTCCATTTACTTGTTTTAAAAATTGGGACGTGGGACTCTTTCGTATAACTGCTGACCGTAGGAGGAAAGTATTCCTTGGGTTGTACCTGCAGTGGACAGAATAGCGTCATCCTTCGGGCCAGAGGAAGCTCGGCTAAGAACTCACTCAGATCTTCTGTCTGAGGTGTCCTGGACTTTGCTCTAGGTCAGCCTTCTCAACTTCAGTTCTGTTGACATCGGCCATTCTTTATTCTGGGGGGCTGTCCTGTGCATAGTGTAGGATGTTTAGCAGCATTCCTGGCTTCCACCCACCAGGTGCCAGCTCACCCCCTCAGTTGTGACAACCAACCCAAAGTATCTTCAGACATTGCCAAGTAGGAGGTAAAATTGCTCCTGTGGGAGCTTCCACATCTCCCCCATTTGAGCATCACTGTCTAAGTGTATTAGGTGATTAACTGATAAAGACTTTTTTCCAGATTTTACTTTTACTTTTAAATACTTTGTCATTTTAAGTATTGGTACAGAATAGGATTTGCTTTTAAGAATTGAAAAACTGGAAGCACATTTTTTTTTAATTTTTTTTTTTTAATTTGACAGACAGAGATTACAAGTAGGCAGAGAGGCAGGCAGAGAGAGAGGAAGGAAAGCAGAATCCCTGCTGAGCAGAGAGCCCTATGCGGGGGCCCGATCCCAGGACCCTGGGATCTGACCTGAGCGGAAAGCAGAGGCTTTAACCCACTGAGCCACCCAGGCGCCCGGGAAGCACATTTTCTAACTTAAGGGTAAAAGTGAGCACAAGGTCTTCTTAGAGAATTCAACATTACGACCTTAGGATGCCTAGTATAGTGTTTTCCAGAGTGCTGGTGGGGACCCTTCAGTGGGTTGGGATCATACATGCGGGAATGTATAGGATCACAGTGTAAAATGTATTTCTTACTTTGGAATAGCTGAGAAAAACATTTGAAAACTGCTGGCCTAGTGATAATGTATAAGCCCAGCCTCCCCTTTCAAACTGGGATATTTTAAACATATTCTCCATAGGGGTAGGTGTTTATCCAGGCCAGCTAATCTATTTGTCTTGTCAGGTTAAACTTCTTGAATAGTCTTGGAAGTATGAAACGTTCAAAGTTGTTCATTGTCGTAGTAGATTTGAGACTTTCTTTTAACTTTGGTTTCTGGTGCATATCATCTTTTTTGCTAGGGGAGGAAGCTCTGAGCTCCATCACATATTTTAGAACATTCTTGGCACGTTACTTGTGGACTGTTCATGCCCTCCCCCTCACAAGATACTGAAAAAAGACAGCTCCATTTTAATTGTTTTCTTCATCAGCATGCATGCAAAAGTCCTGTTTTTCAGCAGTCAGTATTTATTTTGTTAACTTGTAGAAATTATACTTTATGGAGGAAAGGGCAAGAAACACTTCGTGTGTTTAATGACCATGAAACATAAATACGAGCATAAAGACATCTAAAAATTACTCCTAACACTGCTTGTACTCTTTTTGTAAAAATCATTTTAAAATGGCAACCTTAAGTTAAATAGTCTGTGGGGAATACATTAGATGGGACAGTCTGCCATTACGAAGTCATGAATTCAGCTGTTAATAGGAAATTTTTGGCTTCCTAAAATCTATTACACTTCCAGCCACTTAAAAAGCTGCTTTAGTTTCTATTGACTAAAGAAAATACATTTATATTTTGAGTTATTTGTTCAGTGGCTACTTTTCAAAGATTTAAACACTCTAGAAAGCAGTTTCATCTTTTCAATAGTGAGAGAATGTTTCAGACTAGTTTCATAATGTTAGAAACTTTGTCTTAGGGGATAGTTTTTTTCTCTAAGGAAAAATTTTAATATTATTCAAAAGTTATTTATATTACAGTTTATTTTCATAGTGAAGGTTTTTATATCCCTGTTTTTCTAATTTAGATGATATTCAGTAGAGGTATTCAAGGTATTTGCATCATAGTTTTGGGGAAAATTTGAATTTTTTTTCTTTTGAGTTGTATAATGTTTAAGTTCTATATTTGCCGAAGATGAGTGGGTGTATCACAAAAATTCACATGTTTATTTCATGGTGCCTTTATATATTATTGAACGGCTGAGCCTAGATTTTGTGTATAGTATGAAAGTGGATGTGGAGATAGCTAAAGTTCAGTGTTGCTCAAAAGCTGAACCTTATAGATGTTTTTTAGGAAACCAGATTGCTAGGATTGACCTTTAAAAGTGGGCCAACAATACTAGTAGGGATTTGAGAATAAAATTTCTTGACCAGGAAAGGATATGAAGTGTTGTCATCATAAAGTAGGTAAATAGTTTTTCCTTTATTGAAGTGAGTTTTGAGACTGGTTTGAAATTACTTTTTCATTGGTTCATATTCAGTTCCTTATACATCTAGTTAATAACTATTTTGCAACTACTTGCTAAATACTATATTAACTTCTTATTCACAGGCTTTTAAAGCTTTTATTCATCTGTTCTAGTAAATGGTATCAGCACTGCATTATTCTTAATAATAATACTATAGTAGAAAAATCCTTTTACAGCTGCCTGTATCCATATTGACTTTAAAAACTCAGCACTTCCACTTTTTGATAGAGGTTTTTTGTGCTAAGTACTGAACTATTCCAAAGGTGATTATAAATGGCTATTTTGAAGGGAAAAAAATACTATCATTTTAGTACAATGTCTTCATCTTCCTTTTAGAAAGAGATTCATTTGAATCCCATCGTTAAGGAATGCTACATGGTACAGTTGGAGCAGCAGCTGAAACTTCTCAACATTCCATGCCTCTTCTAGGTGCTCAAACACCGAATTTTATGATAAAATGAGGATGCAAATAATACTATATTAAGTTCCCTGAGTTCCCACAGTGAAGGAATTCTGGAACAGATAATGTTGCTACCAAGATATGAAGGTTATTTTTCCTAATCTTTACTAAGTCATTAAACTGTTATTTTTTTCTCACCATTCATTCTGTAGGGAAAAAGTGAGGTTTTTGGAGAGGGACTACTAAAAAGTCAAATTTCAATAGAATATAAAATTAAATTTTATTAAAAATAGCTTAATGCCTTCAAGACCGAATGCCTTGAAATACTATAATATGGTCAGTAATCTGCATTTCGTGTAAAGTGTTTTTAGATATTATTCTACTTCTCACAGATTTTAGAAGGGTTTGTGATGAATGGATGAAGCTGATCACATACTTTTATTTATAGTTTACATTTACTTTGAACAATTACTATGACTTGATATTCTTTTAAAGATTAGATTTATTATGTATATAAAGTTGTTGCTAAGCTGTATTTTCTTCTATTTATTGAAATTTGAAAGCTCTTTGAACTCATAGGGTAATCATTGATTATTTTGACCTTATCTGGCTGCTTTTGGTTCCTGTGAGCAGATACACTAAGAAGTCTGCCATCCCTTTTATCGTGTGTAAGGAAAGTGTTGGTGGGATAAAACAGCTGCCATACATATTTTAAAATTTTCACAAAAAATATCCTGATTATTTCTAATGTTAAAGATGTAATTATAATTTATTCTTTTAATTTTTTTTAAGGTGATGGATGTGGACATACTGTACTAGGCCCTGAAAGTGGAACCCTCACGTCCATAAACTATCCACAGACGTATCCCAACAGCACCGTTTGCGAATGGGAGATCCGTGTAAAGATGGGGGAGAGAGTGCGCATCAAATTTGGTGACTTTGACATTGAAGATTCAGACTCTTGTCACTTTAATTACTTGAGAATTTTTAATGGCATTGGAGTTAGCAGAACTGAAATAGGTAGGAAATCTTCTTGTAAATGTACATGTAATACATTACTGTCCTGAGTTTTAAAACTGAAGCAATTTTTGATACTTACATTAAATAACTAGACTATATAGAATGATATGTAGGAAACTATTTATGTGGATTATGTGTGGAAATCTCAAATTTGAATCTTTTGGGAAGAGAAGATTCTTATCTATTTATTTACTCTCCAGATAAGCTTGTTGGTACTTTTGCGACAGGATGCCACTCCACTGTTTCTAAGGAGGATGTTAAGTATCTCATTTTTTTTTTTTTAAAGATTTTATTTATTTATTTGACAGAGAGAAATCACAAGTAGGCAGAGAGGCAGGCAGAGAGAGAGAGGAGGAAGCAGGCTTCCCGCTGAGCAGAAAGCCCGATGTGGGGCTCGAACCCAGGACCTGGGATCATGACCTGGGATCATGACCTGAGCCGAAGGCAGCGGCTTAACCCACTGAGCCACCCAGGCGCCCCTCATTTTTTTGTTTTTTTTTCTAATCATTTTATTTGCAGTTACAGAATATAAGTATAATTCACGCATAGGAGACAGAATATCATGGTGATTAAGAGCATAGGTTTTGGATCCAGAGTGCCTGGTATCAAATCCTCACTCTGCTGTTAGCTTCTATATGGTTTTGGACAAGTTACCGGACCTTTTTCACTTGTAAGATAGGGAATGAATTAGTAACATGTAAAGTTCTTAGAACAGTCAGTAACACGTAATACGAGCTTACTAGCGCTAGCTGCTGCTGCTGTTATTCTTAGCTAAGATCAGTGATTCTCAATTATGGCTGCATATAAGAGTCACCTGGAAAGATTTTAAATAATACTATATTTTAAATAATACTATATCCCCATCCTAGAGCAGTTGAAACAGAATTGATTAGGTGGGACCCACACCTCCGGATTTGTATTTTAAAGGTTTCCCAGTAGAATCTGCTTTGTAGTCATGTTGAGAATCTGGCTTAGTCAGTCCCTTAGGCTTAAAGATGGAAAAATGTCTAAGACTGAGTGAACTAACATCATAAAATAAATCTTGAATACTCTGTGAGTTAATTTGGAAACATTGGTACAAGTGTATAAAATATCTTTTAGAACTATAATTGGAACCCAGTGTCTATCCTATAAGCATGGTGTTCATTGTCTGCCGGCCTCTTCTCCATACCAAGTCAAATTCTTCCTCTTTTCTCTACTTTTTGGCCTCTTGACTATGAGAGGCCAAATTCCTGGCCAGCTTCTCTGATGCTGATTGATAACCTCAGTTGTCTCTCAGTCAACTCTTAATTAATCTGTTAGCTTGATTACCATGTGTATATTGCTATGAACATATGGTCTCAGATAAGCTTTTAGGGACTCAGATTGCCTAAGGATCTAGAAACCACTGTAACACTAACAGAGGGCAACTGTAGTAAACACGTGATGCAGTAAGGAGTAAACAGTACCACCTAAGCAGTCTTGTAACAGCAGTGAAAAAAGGGGAGCCACAGTCCCATCAGGCCCTTAGCAGTTTACAGGAAATAAAGGAGCTAGAGAAACACATTTTATCAACCATAAAGACTCTGTAAATAGCGTTTTAAAAAGAGAAAGGGGAGAAGTAGAGGGAATTGTACTTTAAGAGCTATATCTTCCAAAAATAATGTGTGGACCTTGTTTGGTCTTGATTCAAGCTGCAGGAAGACATGTTAAGATAATCCAGAAAATTTTAAGAGGAATCGGGCATTCAGTAGTAGCAGGAATGATTGTTCTTGGTGAGTTAATGTTACAATTATTTTTCTTTGAAGATTTTATTTATTTATTTGACAGCAATGGCAAGTAGGCAGAGAGGCAGGCAGAGGGAGAGAGAGAAGCAGGCTCCTTGCTGAGCAAAGAGCCTGAAGCAGGGCTCAATCCCAGGACCCTGAGATCATGACCTGAGCCAAAGGCAGACATTTAACAGACTGAGCCACCCAAGCACCCCTATAATTATTTTTTTAAGATCTGATTTGTTAGAGACGTTCCGAAGTTCAAATCTAATATGCTATTGATATTCTTTTTTACTTTGCTTTTCCCCCTCCTAACAAGGAAATCATTCCAACAACAGTGCATAGACGTAGCCCTTAATTATTTTTACAGCTGCAGAGAACTCCGTAGTGTGGAGGTACTGCAGTTTGTTTAACCACTCTTCTGTGTACAGATGCTTCCAGTACAGTGCTGGAACAAGTAACTTCATGCAAGTGTATTTTTGTCTTCTTGGAGGTGTATCTTCAGAATAAATTCCTGAAATGCAGCTATTGGTTCGAACGATAAATGCATATATATTACCGGAGTCCCCTCTACAAGGGTTGTGCCAGCTTGGATTTCCATTTAGCAGTGCGTAAAAATGCCTGTTTCCCCACAGCCCTGCCAGCATGTGCATCATCATGCTTTGTTAAGTTTTGCCAGTTGATAGGTGGGAAATGGTATCTCAGTATACTTGTGATTTGCATTTCTTTTAGTATGGGTGATGCTGAACATATTTTTTTGTATGTCAAAGGTTCATTTTTTTAGAATAACTTTTTGTGTCATTTGCTCATTTTTCTATCAGGTTTTTTTGGTCTTTTTTTTTTTCCTTTGGTACTAGGAATTCTGTTACTATCTTATTTTAAAATTTTATTTATTTGAGATAGAAGAGAGGGAGCACAAGCAGGGTGAGGGGCAGAGGGAGAAGCAGACTCCCCACTGAGCAGGAAGCCCAATGTGGGGCTTGATCCCAAACACTGTGACTCCGGGATCATGCCCTGAGCCAAAGGCAGACACTCAACTGACTGAGCCACCTGGGAGCCCCTATGGAACTTGTTTATACAATTTTGTTGCCATGAAGGTTTTTTCCAGTATAGCAAATTTATTATTCTTTTGCTTCTGGATTCTGAATCCTAATTGGAAAGCCTCTCGTTACATCCCAGTTAAATATAAATTTACCTATATTTTCTTCTAGTACATGTATGTGGTTTCTTTCTTTCTTTCTTTCTTCGTTTTTTTTTATATATTTAGATTCTTGGTCCATTTGGGGATATTCTTTTATATGATACAAAATGTAGATCTAATTGTATCTTTTCCATATGACTAGTCACTTGTCCTAACACTGTGCATTTAAAGGTCTACCTTTGCCTCATTGATTTAAAATACTGACTTTATCATACACTGAAGTTCTGTACATACTTGATTTCTGGGTTTTCTTTTGTATTCCACTGATCAATATTTACATAATCAAAACACACAATTTAAATGATAGAGGCTTTATAATGTGTTTTAATGTGTCTCTCTCTTTAAGGTTGTTCATTTTTAGTGTATTCTTGGCTATTCTCACCTGTTTATTGATCCATATGAAGTTTAGATATCAGCCTGTCCAACTTCATAAAAATGTTTGTTAATTTTTTAATTGTGATTGTTCATAGTTGTCTTTTGGTATGTTGAGTCATCCTGTTCAAGAACAAGAGCTGTTTTCTATTTGTTGAAATCTAATTTTGTTGTTTACAAGAGTGTTTTGAACTTTATCATGTAGATTCTACACTTTTTTTTTTGTTAAAGTTATTCCTAAATATCTTCTCTGTTGCTGTTGTAAGTGGAAATGTTTTGGCTTTGTTTTGCCATTGTATCCTCTTACTGGTTACTAATTATATGAAGACTATTGATTTCTTCCTTTTTTTTTTTAAGATTTTATTTATTTATTTGACAGATCACAAGTAGGCAGAGAGGTGGGGGGGCAGGGGAAGCAGGCTCCCTGCTGAGCAGAGAGCCTGATGCAGGGCTCCATCCCAGGACCCTGAGATCATGACCTGAGCTGAAGACAGAGGCTTAACCCACTGAGCCACCCAGGCACCCCAAGACTATTGATTTCTATATGATGATTTTATATCCTACTTTACTGTTTTTTTTTTTTAATTCAGTTTTATCATTCACTTTCTAGGAATTTCTAGTACACAATCACATCTGCAAATAGAGATAGTTTTACTTCTTTTCCAATTCTTGTGCCTATGAATGATTTATCTAATTACATTGGCTAATGTTATCAGTCATTGTTATGTTAATTTGTAGTGGAGATGGTTCTTGTTCCTGATCTTTTTTTTTTTTTTTTTTTAAGATTTTATTTATTTATTTATTTGACAGAGATCACAAGCAGGCAGAGAGGCAGGCAGAGAGAGAGAGGAGGAAGCAGGCTTCCTGTTGAGCAGAGAGCCCAATGCGGGGCTCGATCCCAGGACCCTGGGATCATGACCTGAGCCTAAGGCAGAGGCCTTAACCCGCTGAGCCACCCAGGCGCCCCTTGTTCCTGATCTTAATGGAAATATTAGCTCAGGCTGCCGTACCATATACTGGATAGCTTAAACAACATATTTATTTTCTCACTGCTTTAGAGTCTGGAAGTCTGAAATCATTGTGTCGGATTCAATTCCTGTGGAGAATTCTCTTCCTGGATTTACAGACAGCTACTGTGTTTCTGTGTCCACACATGGCAGAGAAAGAGTGGGGAGTGATTTCTCTGGTCTGTTTGTACAAGGACACTAATCCTGTCAGATTAGGACCTTACCTTTATGACCTCATTTAACCTTAATTACCTCCATAAAGGCCCTATCTCTAAATATGTTCACATGACCTGGAGTGGGAAGGATTTCAACAAATTAATTTTTGGGGATATGTAACAGGAAGTATCCCTTTATTTCCATTTTCTTAAGTGTTTTTTGTTAGGAAAGAATTGGATTATGTCAGAAAGCTTCTTTAGCATCTGTGGAGATGATTATATGATCCTACCTATTATATAACTTTCAATGAACTGTTTTACTTTCCTCTTTCCTTCTCTCCCTGTTTTTACTCTTTTAGAACATAAATTCATAACATGTAGCCTACATCATACAACATCTTATTCTTCAACCCATCTCTAAATTTCCTAGGTCTGTATTTAAAAATATTTGAATGTTCACACTCTGCCTTTTTGCCCAAGTTTTCCCAGTCATATTATGAGTGGATGAAGTTCATCTTGGAATAGATTGATTCCTGAAGCATGACTTGTGATATAGAATATATTGCATGCTTAAAGCTGCTTATTCTAAAATCTTTATTATGTGGAGACTTGAGGGACAGCTTGATTATATATAAATATGTCCTTGATTGGCCTATTCTTTTTTGAGTTTCTTTTTGTTTTTAAATAATCTTCCATTATTGCCAGGTTATTTATTTATTTATTTATTTTTAGCTTATTTACCTTTAAAGTCTGAATAGTGTTATAGGATATGTGTTGAAGTTGGTCATTTTGGGTTGGTTTTCACTGGTATCCAGTAAGCTCTTTCAATACATAGATCCAGATCTTTTATTTCTGGACAGTTTTGTGAGATGATACTTTTAATATTATTTCTGTTCCATTCTCTTGTGCATCTTTTTTAGATACATTTTTAAGTGTGAGAAACTTGGATCTTCCTTAACATTTCAACCATATTCTCACCAGTGCTTTTAGTTTACTTCCTTTTTATTCTATTTGGTTCATTTTTCTTATTTTTCTTTTTTTCAACATTCATTATGTTTCATTAGAATCCATTATTCCTTGTACACCTTGTAATGTGGTCTTCATTTTTTACATAATTGTCTTTTTTTTTTTTTTTTTTTTTTTACATTTTGTGAGATCAACTCTTAGTTCTTTCTGGATATTGTCCATTTCTATTTTTAGTTTTTGAGTTTCTGTTTTTATATCCCCAATTGCTTGAGGACATTTAATTAAGTCTGGAATGTTTCAGTTTCCTTCTGCTGTATTATTGTTTTTTAGAGGAAGGGAGTTTCCATAAACTGAATTGTTGTAATTCTCATTTTTTGTTTTATTTTATATATATATATAGTTTGTTTCATACTATATATATAATGTGTAATATATACTCTCTACAACTTATATATATTATATAGTATAGTATGTATAAGTTTTATATATTATAAATAAAGATTTATGTATTTATTTTAGAGAGTGAGAGCAGAAGAGCTAGTGGGGAGTGCAGAAGGAGAGAGAATCCCAGGCAGACTCCCTGCTTAACTCAGAGCCTGACACAGGGATCCATCCCATGATCCTGAGATCATGACCTGAAATTAAGAGTCAGATGCTTAACCAACTGAACCACCCAACCCCGCCCCCGCCCTTTTTTTTTTTAAATAGGCTCCACGCCCAGCATGGAGTCCAGTGCAGGGCATGAACTCACAACCTTGAGATCAAGAACGGAGCTGAGATCAAGAGTCAGACACCTAAATGACTGAGCCACCCAGGGTCCCCTTTATACTATATATTTTTTAAGTAGATAAAGACTGTCTAGATATTTGTAGGGATAGAGGTAGTGGTTTGCAGTGGTTTACTTTATAGTTTGTGGTAGGTTCATGAAAGCACTCTGTTAGTGTCATAGATATTTTCTTTTTTGGAGAAGAGGCTGTACCGGGGGAGGAGTTATATACTTTGGGGGCAGTTCTTGCAGGACTCGAAATTTCCCCTCTTGCTTTGTTTTCCCCTTTACAGTATAGTTTCCAAAGTAGTCCTCTCTTTTTTGTTCCCCCCCGAAGATTTTATTTATTTATTTGACAGAGAGTGCGCACAAGAAGGGGGAGAAGCAGGCTCCCCACCGAGCAGGGAGTCCGATGCAGGACTCCATCCTAGAACCCTGGAATCATGACCTGAGCCGAAGGCAGACAAGTAACTGACTGAGCCACCAGGGAGCCCCTTTCTCTATTACTCTTAACCTACTTCTACCCCTGAAGTGTTTTCTTTCCAAAATTGTGCTGTTGAAGATTTCTGTGCTCTTAAGTTCCTTCTCTGAAGTCAGTACTCTGATCTACCAATGGACTTTTTAAAAAATCTGGTATTTTCTGGCTGTGCATGGGATATCTTGATAATCTTTTTCTCCCCAATGGTTCTTTCATTAACTTTTACCACTTAGGTTATTTGTAGACTCTATGAAATCTATTGCTGTGCTTTAGGGGTCCATGATCTTAGTAAAAGTAGAATATTTCTTGTTCTTTGACTTTCTTCCTGTTTTATTTTTAAAGTTGTCTTTGTAAAAAATACTTATTTTATGTCATTTTAAAGCAGTAAGTACAGTTTCATTTGAAAGACTTAAAGGTATTATAATACTATCATCATCATCATTAACATTTTTCATTTAGAATAGTTTTCCTTAGTCAGGAATTGAAGAAGTGATACATAATGATTGTAGGTATCTTGAATGATAGATGTAAAAGCCACAGAGTTTTGTGTTAGATAAAGTCCTAGCCTATGAAAACATGTGGTCAAGAAGGCTAAAGGCATCTTATCTGTTCATCATGAAAATACATTGGTTAACTGTGGATGGTTTTTCATGAGAAGGATTGATTGGAACTTAAATTAAACTTGGATTTGTCCTAATGAGAAAGTATCATATGAGGTGGTTTTTTGCATTGCAAAGTACAGAAGTCAAATACAATTCAAAAGACTTTAGTGAATCTTTGTGTCCTGGAATAGTCAAGCTGGTTTATGACCGAGAAGAGAAAATAAATACTGAAGTTTTGTCTCTGTAAATGATGTCACCACTTTAAAATGTTTCTTCTACTGTTTTGAGGCAGGTCAGTGAGGAATTGACAACTGTCTTATTTTTTGGCAGCATTCAACTGGATAAAACTTAATTTCTGCAGTCGTATCCAAGAATTCTTATTTTGGGGCCTTTATAGGAAATATTAAAAAGCTTTGATATTTCCTAAGTGGTGAAAGTTTATTTTTCTACAAAGCTTTGAAAGAAATTTCATGGTATGCTGTGTATGTCTCACCTGTGATGCTTGACAACACATCTGGTTTTATTGAAGTTTACGTATTGTTGTGACTCATTGCTTTTTACATTAGTATACTTGGTATGAGAAATTTTGCCAGCTATCAAGAAAGAAGCTGTCAGTTTAATAGAAGCCAAAGCCTTGAATCACTACCTTTTCAAAAGTATTTATTAAGAAATAAAAGCAGAATAATGACATTCTCTTCTGTCCAGAAGTTTGTGGTGTTCCAGAAGATAAGTCTTCAAACCCTAAAAGCATAGGTTTCATAAGAGAGAAGGGAAGCCCACTAAGAAAAATTTGATGGGGAAGATTGTTATTATTCTGTGGATATTTTGTCTACATGAATACTATAAAATTTTCCATCAAGGCCCTTGATGGATAGTAATAAAAAGTTGTGTGCTCTTTTGTCCAACCTGCCATTCTGGAAGATATTATTAGAGGAGGCAACAGTGCTTATAATCAAAGAAATGCAAATTTTTAAAACTAACTATATTCCTCCTTGAATTTTGAATTTAAAAAAAAATTTTTTAATCTGTTGTCATGGGTATGGTGAAATTGGTGCTGCTTCTTTTTTTTTTTTTTTTTAAAGGCTCCCTTAGTTGGTATAGCTCACCTGCTTAGCAATCTGGAAGTATATATTAAGAATCATTCTTAAGGAAATACTTAAAAAATAGAAGAAGTTGTGTTAGGAAAATGTTTACTCCAACATTATTCACTGTTCGAAAAATTGGAAGCAATCTGAACTTCTAACAGTAAGGAAATTAAGGTACATCTGCCATATAACCAGTTCTTAGCTATCACTGTCTGCTATGAACATTTTCTTCCCTGCCTTTTGGTGAATGCAGATGTTCAATTCTATATCTAGATGAGGAGTTGCCAGGTCACTGGGTGTGCATGTGTTCAGCTTTAGTAGATATTGACAAATGTATTTGTGGCTGTATTAGTTCATACCCACCACAAGTGTATGAGAGGTCCAGTTACTTGGTCTCTACTTTTGCCATTTTAACCATTTGTGTGTGTGTGTGTGTGTGTGTGTGTGTGTGTGTGTGTGTGTACTGATACCACATTGTTGTTCTGCTTTCTATTTCTCTGATGCCTAATGATATTGTTCTCTTTTCCTATGTTTGTTAGCCATTTGAATATCTTTTATGAGAAATGTTGATTTTTTTATGCATTCTTTCTTATATTGAGTGATCATTTTTATTTGTAGGAATTCTTTCTGTATTCTGGTATGGGTTCTTTGGGGTATGTATTAAGATATATATTCTCCTTCTCTGTGGCTTTTCTTTTTACCTCCCTCACTGGTAACTTTTGATAAGCAGACATTAAGTTTAACTTAATTTTAATATTCACAATTATTAATTTTTTCCATTTAAGATTACCATTTTTTGTCTTCTTTTTAAAAATCTTTGCCCACTCATAGGTCATGAAATTGTTCCCTAGATTTTCTGCTAAAAGCTTTATTGTTTTCCTTTCTGTATATATTATCTTCAGCCAATCCATAGTTAATTTTTTGTATGAGATGGGGAATAAGAGTAAAAATGTCAAGGTACATTTTCCATATGGACTTAGTTTTTAAATGTACAAATAACTGCATCTGTCATTTATTCATGGGGAAAAAAAACAGTGAAGTAGCCATATTTCCCTGAAATCAAAATCCGTAATGACTTTATAATGTAGAAGAATACACTTTTAAAGTAGTCACTGTCTTTTAGAAAGAAAGGCAGGGGTGCCTGGGTGGCTCAGTGGGTTGAAGCCTCTGCCTTCGGCTCAGGTCATGATCTCAGGGTCCTGGGATCGAGCCCCGAGTTGGGCTCTCTGCTCGGCGGGGAGCCTGCTTCCTCCCCTCTCTGCCTGCCTCTGCCTACTTGTGATCTCTGTCTGTCAAGTAAATAAATAAAATCTTAAAAAAAAAAAAAAACAGAAAAGAAAGAAAGGTAAATCCACTATTGGTGATACTGTTATTCCTTTTATTTACTTTATATTTTAATTAAAAAAAAAACTTTTAAAGATTTTATTTGAGGGGCACCTGGGTGGCTCAGTGGTTTAAGCCTCTACCTTCTGCTCAGGTCGTGATCTCAGGGTCCTGGCATCGTGCCCTGCATCGGGCTCTCTGCTCATCCGGGAGCCTGCTTCCCCCTCTCTCTCTGTTTGCCTATTTGTGATTTCTCTCTCTCTCTGTGTCAAATAAATAAATAAAATCTATTAAAAAAAAAAAAGAACTGAACACAGAATGAAGACTTTTTTAAAAAAAGAAGAAGGTTTTATTTATTTGAGAGAAAGAGAGAATGCACATGCATGAGCTAGAGGGTAAGGGCAGAAATAGAGGGAAAAGCAGATTCCTTGCTGAGCACCAAGCCTGATGTGGGGCTTGATCCCAGGGCCCTGAGATCATGGCCTGAGCTGAAGGTGGCTGCTTAACAAACTGAGTCACCCAGGTGCCCCACTGCTACTCCTTTTAAAGTTAGTAAATATTTGTTACTTGTTCTTTTAGGTATATTCCCAATAGCCATATTGCTTATTTTTTAATTTTTATTTTTTATTTATGACATGGGTACATTTTATTTTATTTTTTTGAGTATAATTATTTTTATTATTTATTTTTAAATTTTATTTTTTTTAGTTTAAATATTATATACGGTACAGTATTTAAATAGTTTAAATTAGTTTAAATAGTTTAAATATTAAAATACGGTGCAGTATTGGTTTCTGGAGTAGAATTCAGTGATTGATCACTGACTTGCAACACCCAGTGCTCATCATAACAAGTGCCGTGCTTCGTAGCCTGTTCTTTAAAATGAAATTATATCTGTATCCTCCCACGGTTATCCTATCCAGGTAAGTCTTTGTTGAAGTAGTTAAATGTAATGCTGAATCCAGCCTAAAACAACATATTGTTAGTCACAATATAAGCAGGATCATTATGGGAAGGCATCTTAGTCATTCAAAAAGAGAACATGAAATCACTGTAAGTCAGAGGGCTGCTTCTACAACTCCATCTCACTCTTGAAGCCCGCCTCTTAAAGAAGCTGTATTAATGGACGTTACCTAGTGATAGTCTCCTCTCTAAACATTTTCTGGGTATTAAAATGGCTTCTTCCATATTTTAGGGGCTCCAAATACGTGTTTGGTTGTCTTACACTCAGCTTTCTAAGGGCAGCAGTGGGCCTGTCTAGTTTTATCACTGAATTCTTGCTGCATACCTCTTTCAGTTCCTGGATATTCAGGGGCTCACTTTATTGATGAATTACTTTGACAGTTCCAAATTTGGAATTTTCTTTTTGCAATTAGAAGTGCTTCTGGGGGCGCCTGGATGGCTCAGTGGGTTAAAGCCTCTGCCTTCGGCTCAGGTCATGATCTCGGAGGTCCTGGGATCGAGCCCCGCATTGGGTTCTCTGCTCAGCAGGGAGCCTGCTTCCCTTCCTCTCTCTCTGCCTGCCTCTGCCTACTTGTGATCTCTGTTTGTCAAATAAATAAAATCTTTAAAAAAAAAAAAAAAAAAAAGAAGTGCTTCTGTACATAGGCACTAAAAAGCCATGCCTAAATCTGTTTGCTAATCTTCCCTAAGCAAATTCCATTTCCATCTGTTTTATCTGTTGGAGGTGGACACAGTTGATGTGCTTTTTGCTCTAGCAAATAACTCCCCACCCACTTCTTGTCTTTTTAAGTTGTGAGTTTGTAAGAGAAGTGTTGTTCGGTGGCAGATCTCTCCAGAGGCTGAATGATCTTTCATTTAGTCAACAACATAAATCAGATTCCTGAAGTTTTGTGGCAGTATTAATACCAGTTCTAATCTATTTCAAATCAGAGGGATTTCTCCTCTCTTCTAAATACAGAATATTTCCATTTAACAACTTCCAAGGTTTGTTGCTGTTCATCATCTACCAAAAGTATGGTTAACATAGACTTTGAAAAACACATGGTAACCTTAATACCTTTTATGGTCTAGAGATGGTTTCTTAAACCTTATAAGCCAGTTTCTGCTAGCTTCCCACTTTTCTCGTACGGCCTTCTCACTTTTCTCTGGCTTCACAGATTTAAAGAGAGTTAGGCTCTGGCTTAAGGGGATGTTGGGCTGGTTTGATCTTTTCAGAACACTGAAACCTTCTCCAAAATCAGCAATAAGGCTATTCCACTTTCTTATCATTTACATGTTCACTGGAGTAACACTTAATTTCCTTCAAGAACTTTTCCTTCGCATTCACAGTTTGGCTATTTGGCTCAAGAGGTCTTTCAACCTGTCTCAGTTTTTGACATGCATTCTTCCTAAGCTTAGTCATTTCTAGCTGTTGATTTAAGATTTAAAGTGTGAGAGATGTGACTTTTTCACTTGAATGCTTAGAGGCCATTGAAGTCATTAATTGGACTAATTTCAGTATTGTTGTGTCTCAGAGTAAAGGGAGGCCTGAGGAGGAGGAGAGAGATGGGCAATGTTTGATGGAGCAGCCAGAACACACACAGCATTTATTGAGTCTGCCAGTCATGTGGGTTTCATGGAATTTCAAAACAATTGTGATAGTAACATCAGATCACAGATTACCATAACAGATGTAACAGTAATGAAAATCTTGAAAAATTACTAAGATGTGACATAGAGATACAACATGAGCAATGGTTGTTGGAAAAATAGTGCCAACAGACTTGTTAGGTGCAGGATTTTCACAAGCCTTCAACCCATAAGAAAGAAGTCAGTTATCTGCAATGCACAATAAAGCAAAGCACAATAAAATGACACATGCTGGTACACCAAAGTACATTTCTGGCTGTATTAGCTTTCTGTTGTTTTATAATCTTATCACAAACCCTGTAGCTTAAAATACCAGAATTTATTATTTCAGTTTCTGTACACTAGAAGTCTTGTTTGACCTATCTTGCCTGGCTGAAATCAGGGTAGTCATCTGGGGATGTGGTTCCCATCTGAAGCTGAGGGTTCTCTTCAAGCTCACTGACTACTGCTACTGTCTTGTAGTTGTAAAACTGGGGTTCCCATTTTTTTGCTACCTATTGCCCAGAGACTGTTTTCAGTTCCTACAGACCACATGGAGTGTTTACCACATAGGTGTTCTTTTTTTCTAGCCCAGTAGGGATTTTTCTCTCTAATTTCCAGTTACGTGACTAACCTGAGAAAGCATTAAAAGAAAGTCTTTAAAGTGCCTGACTGATTAGGTCAGGCCAACCCAGGAAAATCTCCCTCTTACCATATATGTAATGTACAGATAGTTAAAAAAATTTTTTTAAAGGCAGGGATCCTGGTAAGAAAACACTCTAGAAGCATAAGAGTATCACACACTAGAGGAAATTTTTAAACTAAGTACACATTGGAAAAGTTCACCTTCACTGATTAAGAAAACAACAGATTACCAGTTTCTTTTACCTCTAATACTACTGGGCAGGATGGGGAGAATAAATTGATAAAGCCTTTCTGCAAAGCACTTTAGTAGGAATAGTTTATGTTAAAGTCACAGAGAGACAGTGCATGAATAGGATGAATGAAGAACTAGGTATTACTGTGCTTGTGCATATGTGTTAACACCCTATATATACATTTATGCTCATTTAATGACTTATAAGCATAGACAATAAACACTATTGTTCTTATTTAACAGATGGAGAAAGCTGAGGCCGAGAAAGGTACCCTCCCAAGTGGTATTAGCTATTATCTTGGTCTAATAGGATTATGTGAGAATGATTATTGTTTTTTATTGTTTTCTTGTTATATTATTCTAAATTTTTGTAAAGTTTGTAGATTTTTTTAAAAGTACTAATACACTGGAAAAAAAGTGATACAAAGGCTGCCTTGAAATAAACACTCTATATTTATGGTAGAAGTATAAGTTAGTTTAACTTTTAGAAAGCAACATGACCCTATAATTTGATTTCAAAAAAATCTGGCCTTGATAATTATTTTAAGTATGGAACAAAGTTGTACATGTAAACAAATCTATTATATCATTATCTAAAGTATGGAAAAACTGGAAACCTAAGTTTCCATGATAAAGAAAATAGTCAAGTATCCTGTGGCTTATCTACTTAAAATTATCTCAGAGATCATTGGTTCTAGCCCCTATCATGTTTCCTGAGGCCCTTACCTCCATGTCCTGTGGAGCGCACTGGGAGTCCTTAGCCACTCTCTCCACAGAGCCTTCCTCACACCCTACTGCGGTTCACATTTCCGAGGGGGTTCACAGCTCTGTACCCAAACCCTCTTCTGTACCCAGGACTCCACACAGGTGATCCACTTCTATCTTGCACTTCTTCCCATCAGGTTAAACCTTCCTTCTCCCAAAAGGCAAGAGACACTTCTCTCTTTTTTTTTTTTTTTTGGCAGACTCCAGATCTCAGTGCTCAAAATTCCTCTCTTTCCAAAAGGTTAGATCGTTCTTTCTTTCAGATTTATCACCACATCTCCATGACAGTTTATCCTGGGAACTCCAGGATACTATGTTGTTTGTATACTATGTTGTTTGTAATTTTTAGCTACTATGAATAATGCTGCTCTGAACTATTGTTTACAAGTCTTTTTGTGGACATATGTTTGCATTTCTCTTGAGTATATGCCAAAGAATACAGTTGCTAGGTCACATGTTAAGTCCGTGTTTAACCGTTGGAAGGACCACCAGACTATTCCATAGCAACTGCACCATTTACTAGCAGTATAGTAGGTTTCAGTTTTTCTAGATCCCGATCTTTCTTCATGTTGTGGTGGGCACGAAGTGGTATCTCACTGGGGTTTGATTTGCATTCCTTGATGGCTAATGATGTGTGTGTACATGTGTTGCACATTTTTTAAGTTTGAAAAATGTGTGACATGTATTCATCATTGCAATATTTTCACTGCTCTAAAAGCCCTCTGTGCTCTATTTATCCTTCTGCCCGCAATGTCTGACAACCACTGATCCTTTTATTGTCTTCTACTGTAGATAGATCTTTTTATTGTTTTGTTTTTCCAGAAGGTGATATAATTGCAATGAAACAATATGCAGTCTTTATAGACACTCTTCTTTGAATTAGTAATGTGCATTTAAAGTTCCGTTATGTCTGTTCATGGCTTGATAGCTCATTTCTTTTTAGTATCAAGTAATATTTCATCGTCTGGATGTATCCATTCACCTACTAAAGGACATCCTGGTTGCTTCCAAGCTTTAGCAGTTTATGAATAAAGTTGCTGTAGACATCTGTGTGTGGTTTCTCTATGAACTTAAAATTTCAACTCCTTTGAATAAGTATCCAGCAGGAATGTGATTGCTGGATTGTACGATGGGACTTCTTAGTTTTGTAAGAAATCCCAAAAAAGAATCCCCAGTTTTGTTTCCCCAACAATGAATGAGAGTTCTGTTTCTCTACAGTTTCATCAGCATTTAGTGTTGTCTGTGTTCTGGGTTTCGACCATTCTAAATTCCAATAGGTATATAGCTATATTTCATTGTTTTCATTACATTTACCTGATAACATATAATGTAGTGAACCTTTGTATATTCTTGTTATCTGTGCATTTTTTATTAGGTGTCTGTCAGGGTCTTTGGCCTATTTTTATTTCAGGTTGTTTTCTTATTGAATGTTAAGAGTTTTTTGTATATTTAGGTAAGAGTCCTTTATCAGATGTGTCCTTTATCACCTGTGTATTTTGTAAATATTTTCTCCCAGTTTAAGTCTTGTCTTCTCATTCTTTTTACATTGTCTTTCCAGAGCAGAAGTTCTTAATTTTAATGAAGTCCACCTTATCAGTTGTTTCTTTCATGGATCCTGTCTTTTGGTGTCCTATCTAAGAAGTCATCATCCTACTCAAGGTCATTCAGATTTTTTCCTATGTTATCTTCTAGGAGTTTTACAGTTTTGCATTTTACTATTAGGTTTGTAATCCGTTTTGAATTAATTTTTGTGAAGGTTATAAGGTCTGTCTCTAGGTTCATTGTTTTGCATATGGCTGTTTGGTTGTGCCAGCACCATTTGTTGAAAATACGATCTTTGCTCCATCGTATTGCCTTTGGTCCTTTGTCAAAGATCACCTGACCATGTTCTGTCAGATTTAGCTCTGGGCTCTCTCTTCTTTTTCACTTTCACCAGTATCACACTGTCTTGATTACTGTAGCTTTACACTAAGTATTGAAGATGGGTGGTGTCATTCCTCCAACTTCGTTTTTCTTCAATATTATATTTGCTATACTGGGTCTTTTGTCCCTCCATATATTCTTTAGAATCATTTTGTTGATAGCCGCAAAATAACTCACTGGGATTTTTTTCTTCCAATTTTATTGGGAAATAATTGACATACATCACTATATAAGTTTAAGCTATACAGGATGATGGGTTCATCTACGTATCCTGTGAAATGATCACTGCAGTAGGTTCAACGAACACCCATCATCTCCTGTCCCCCCCCCACCCTTAAGTGTGTCTGCCTCTGGCACCCATAAGCTTTATATTGTTTTCTGTGAGTTTGGTGGTGGTTTTTTAGATTACACAAATAAGTGAGATCATACAGTATTTGTCTTTCTCTGACTTACTTCACTTAGCATAATGCCTTTAAGATTCATCATTGTTGTTGCAAATGGTAAGATTTCCTTGTGTTTTATGGGTTAATGATACTTTTTGTATAATATTTTGTTGCATGTATATGTATCCATTCATCCATGGTTGTACACTTAGGGGGTTTCCTTATCTTGGCTGTTATAAATAATCCTGCTATGAATGTGGGGATGCAGATACATTTTTGAGTTAGTGTTTTTGTTTTCGATAAATTACCAAAAATAGAATTGCTGGATCATATGGTAGTTCTGGTTTTTTTTGGAGGATCCTCCATACTGTTTTCTGTAGTGACTGTGCCAGTTTACAATCCCACAAACAGTGTACAGGGTTCTCTTTTCTCCATACCCACAGCAGCATTTGCTCTTACCTTTTTGATGATGACCATTCTAAGAGACATGAGGTGATACCTTATTGTGTTTTTCATTTTCATTTCCCTAATAACTAATGACATTGTGCATCTTTTCAGGTACCTGTTGGCCTTTCTTGTATCTTCTTTGGAGAAATCCTGTTCAGGTCTTTTGCCCATTTTTTTAATTGTGTTTTGCTGTTGTTATAATTGTTGTTTGCTTTGAGTTATATAAATTCTTTATATGTTGGATATTAACCCCTTAACAAATAAATGATTGGTCAGTATTTTTGTCTCCATTCCATAGGGTGTCTTTGCACCTTGTTGATGGTTTCTTTTGCTGTATAACTTTTTAGTTTGATATAGACCCTCTTATTTATCTTTTATTTTGTTTCTTGTGCTTTAGGTGTCATTAAAAAAATCACCGAGACCCATGTCAAGGAACTTTATTCCTATGTTTTCTTCTAGAAGTTTTGTGGCTTCAGGTTTTACATTTAAGTTTTTAATCCATTTTGAGTTAATTTTTGTGAGTCGTATGAGATAGTCTAATTTCATTCTGTTACATGCAAATATCCAATTATCCCAACTTGCTAGGATTTTGATTTTGATTGCATTCAATCTATGAAGTTGGCAAGAACTTCTTGACAGTATATTGTCTTCCTGTCATTAAGCATGGAACATTTCTCCATTTATTTCACTCTTGGAATATTGTAGTTTTCCTCACATGGTTCTTGCACGTATTTTATTAGACTTACCCCTATTTCATTTTGGGGGCTGCTAATGTAAATGGTATTTTGTTTTTAATTTCAAATTCCAGTTTTTTATTGTCAGCATATTGGGGAGCACTTTTATCCATTAACCTTGTATTCCACAACCTTGTGTAATTGCTTAATAGAGGAGGTTTTTGTTTTTTTTTTTTTTTTTCAATTCTTTTGGATTTTCTACATAGATAATCCTATCATTTGTGAACAGTTTTATTTCTTCCTATACAATCTGGTACTTTTTTCACCCCTTGTCTTACTGTGTTAACATATACTTCTAGTATGATGTAAAAGAGAAGTAGTAAGAAGGTGCATTCTTGCCTTGTTTCTGATCTTACTGGAAAAGCTTTGAATTTCTTACTATTAAATATGATATCAGCTTAGGTTTTTTGGTAAATATTCTTTATTAAACTAAGAAAGTTCCCCTCTCTTCTTAGTTCACTGAGAGTTTATGTCATGAATGGATATTGGATTTTGTTAAATGCTTTTTCTGCATCTATTGATTTGATCACAGTACTTTCCTTTTTTTGCATGTTGATGTGATGGATTACATTATTTTAAAATGTTGAACATATCTTGCATACTTAGGATAAATCACACTTGATCATGGTGTATAGTTCTTTTTAACACATTGTTAGATTTTATGTCTTAATATGTTTTTTAAGATTTTTATCTTTAAGTTATCTCTACATGCAGCATGCGGCTCACACTGACAACCCCAAGATTAAGAGTTGCATACTGTTCCTTCCAGCTGAGCCAGCCAGGCACCCCTGATTTTTTAATATTTTGTTACGAATTTTTATGTCTATTCCATGAGGAATAATGACCAGGATTCATTTACGTAGTGTGTTTGATTTTGGTTTTATGGTAGGGCTAGCCTTATAGAATGAGTTAGGAAGTATTCCCCTGCTTCTGTCCTCTTAAAGAGATTGTAGAGAATTGGTATAACTTTTCTTTAAATGTTTGGTAAAAATAATCTGTGAACACATTTGTGCCTGGTTCTTTCTCTTTTGAAAGATTATTAATTGATTCAATTTCTCAAATAGAAATAAAATAAAAACTCAGATTGTCTATTTCTTTTTCTTTGAGTTTTGGCAAATTGTGTGTCTCAAGGAACCTGTTCATTTCATTTAGGTTAACAAATTTGTGGACATAGATTTGTTCATAGTACTCCTTTATTATCTTTTCATGACCATTGGGTCTATAGTGGTGTCAACACTTGCATTTCTGATATTAGTGATTTGTGTCCTCTTTTTTTCTTAATTAGCCTTATTAGAGGCTTAGTGAATTTTGTTCCAAAGAACCAGCCTTTGGCTTTATTAATTTTCTCTATTGATTTTTTGTTTTCAATTTCACTGGTTTCTGCTCTAATCCTAATATCTTTTCTTCTTCTTACTGTGGATTTAATTTGTTTTTCTAGTTTCCTAAGGGTAATGATTTTTCAAAAACATTTTTATTTGCCTGGCACTTGGATTCTTTTAGACTAAAATCAGTGTTTCATAGGTCTTATGGTGATTGATTAAAATACTTGATTAACTTTTTTATTTATAATTTTGTGTATATATCCATATACTATTTTTTGAAATTCTTATTTTGTCCATGAGAAATTTCTAGACATATGGGCGGGGTTTGAGAGCCATCAGTAGAACCTATAATTGTTAACAATTAAATGATTTATGTTGATTTAGGAGTACCTTTGAATGGCTAAACTAGGAAAATGGAAGTGAAGAAATACCTAGTATGTTGCCCAGATTGAGATACATTGCCCAGTCTCTGCTCAGCAGGGAGCCTGCTTCCTCCTCTCTCTCTGCCTACTTCTCTGCCTACTTGTGATCTCTGTCTGTCAAATAAATAAATAAAAATCTTAAAAAAAAAAAAAAAAAAGATACATTGCCCAGACTGGGATTGAATTTTCTTCGTCCTTTCCCAGAGTATTTTGCTAAGTGCTTGCATTACTTGTATAATGGTTAAAACCTGTGATGAAAGGGTAACCAAGTGAGGAGAGAGACATTCATTTTGACTGGGAATAAGATGTGAGGGAAGGTGTTTTTCTGGTATATATTGAGCTCACTTAAGCACCTACGAAGTTAGCCCCTGTACTCTTCTTTTCTTTTTCTTTTTTTTTAAATTGAGATCGTTTGTTCTTTAGCACTTACTGCCTTTTGAGTTTCACAGAAAGTAGTTTCTTTTTTTTTTTTTTTTAATTTAGTTGACAGACAAAGATCACAAGTAGGCAGAGAGGCAGGCAGAGAGAGAGGAAGGAAAGTAGGCTCCCTGCTGAGCAGAGAGCCTGATGCGGGACTCGATCCCAGGACCCTGAGATCATGACCTGAGCCGAAGGCAGAGGCTTTAACCCACTGAGCCACCCAGGTGCCCCCAGAAAGTAGTTTCTTAAAAAGTTTTATTTCTACCACAGATTGAATTTTTTCACATTTCAGAGGACAAGGTAACTCCAAATGACTGAAGAAACAGGAGTAAAGCTGTGTACTTGCTAATAGGAAATATCTTTATTATTCTGTCCATATTGAAGGGTTGGACAAACTTTTTTAAACATTGTTTTATTTTGAGAATATATTTTTGTCAGTTTTTAAAAATTTTTTAGAGCACTTCAATCTAATAATTTGGAATTTCCTAGCATTAGTATACATGATAATATTTTTGTAAAGACAACTTTGCATGGCAAGATAATATTCTTTAACTAGGATCTTTTTCATTTGTACCTAAGAGTATCTGAAAAGTCATTACTTGTATTGAGGGCCTTAATCAGCCTTGTAATAAAATCACACATATACGTAGGTCCTTAAGTGACAAGAACAGCTGGTGGTGATGAGCCCAGATGAAACTTGTTCATGTTTACAAGTGTTAACTGACTTATGTAGAGATTCTAGTTGATAAAACTTCTCTTGCCTTTACTGATTCCCATTTGGCCTTACGATTTAATGTGATGGGCACTGGCTCTGCACACATTTGGCTTTGCTAACAAATTATAGCGTTTCCAATATTTTATATTTAAGGTAAGATGTGGAATAACATCAATTTTATATTACTGTTTTTAATGTTAAGTCATTATTTGAAAATATTTAGTATTCAAAAATAATAAACTGTTTAATATTTATTCTACTTACCGGTCTGTTTTTTAGTTACTTAGTATTGAAAAAAAGTCTGAAGATTTAATCATCTCTTCTTTTTATATATGTGATAGTAACTGTTATAAGACTTTTTGAATGTTACTTTGCTTGACTGTTAAAATTTTTGATATTTTTATTATTAAAGTTAATACTAATTTTTATTTAAATTGCATGCCATATTTAGGACAAGGAAGTCTTTTCTTTTCCACAGGTGTTTTTTGCTTTTTAAAGATTTTATTTATTTATTTGACAGAGAGAGAGAGACAGGGAGAGAGGGAACACAAGCAAGGGGAGTGGAAGAGGGAGAAGCAGGCCTCCCGCAGAGCAGGGAGCCAGATGCAGAATCATGACCTGAGCTGAAGGCAGACGCTTAGTGACTGAGCCACCCAGAAGCCCCTCCACAGATGTTTTTAAAGAAATAAAGGATGAGTGAAGACATATATTGAACACCCTATTACCTAAGACAGTGTGTGTGCTCATGCACATGCCTTGATGTTTGGTATTGATTTACTAAATGCTAAATAAGTTGAGAAGTTGTAGACTGAATCTTCTTGGCTTTCAAATTAAGTGTTTTTTTTTTTTCTTTTTAATTTTATAAATGTAGTATATTCATTGTTGTTTTTAGATTAGTTCTTTTGGTTGTTACTTTTTTGTTTGCAACCTTTTCCTAAAAGTTCTGTATAATGACAGAAGAGCTATACTGCCACTTAAAAACCAGTTAAGCTGGGGCTCCACGGTGGCTCTGGGAGTTAAGTGTCCGACTTTTGGTTTCTCCTCAGGTCATGATCTCAGAGTGGGGCTCTGGCTCAGCATGGAGTTGGCTTGAGATTCTGTCTCTCCCTCCCCCGCTTCCCCTCTTCCCTCTCAAGTGTGTGTGTGTGTATGAGCTCTCCCCTCCTCTATAAATAAATAAATAAATCTTCAAAAAAAAGTTATGCTAAGATTATAAATATAGTTCACTATAAGACATAATAGCATGCTTTCTGTAGTTTTCTGTGCCTCAAGGGAGAAAATTTGTTTGAGGGGCTTTTCTTTGTCAGTTTATGTCAGGCAAATCTGACTGGAGGACAGAAAAATTGTATTTATCTTTCCAAGTTGAGGGAAAAAAATAATCTAAAATACAATGATACAGGGGTGCCTGGGTGGCTCAGTTGTTAAGTGACTGCCTTTGGCTCAAGTCATGATCCCAGGGTTCTGGGATCGAGCCCTGCATCGGGCCGCCTGCTTGGCGGAAAGCCTGCTTCTCCCTTTCCCACTCCCCCTGTTTGTGTTCCCTCTCTTGCTGTGCCTCTCTCTGTCAAATAAATAAATAAAATCTTAAAAAAAAAAACAAAACACAGTGATACATAGAATGAAATATGGTATCTACATCTTGTATGTTATTCTATTCATATGTGGGCCTGAAATTATTCTCAGAACAAACTAGTTACTTTGCTCATCCTAAAAGTTTTTATAGAATTATTACATACATAAGCTAATTTTCTTAATTCAGAAATTATAAAGCTTTGGAGAATTATGTCTTGAAAGAAAAGTTCAGTGTATAAATCTATAGACAGTGTTAGATGTTTTAGAATTTGGGGGTTTTGTTTTAACTGACAACTGTCCGTATGGCCTTAGGGTTAAATCATTTCCATTTTCTAGAAAAAAAGAATTACCTGGTTTTAGATCTAATACATAAAACATGCAAAATTAGAAAATGTATTTAAAACAATTATAGTACTTTTTCATTGGCAGGAGAAAAAACAGTTGTAAAGAATAACTCATTTTTGGGATGCCTGGGCGAAGTTGGGCATCTGCCTTTGGCTCAGGGCATGATCTCAGGGTCCTGGGATCGATAGAACCCTACTGCATTGGCCTGTATCCTTGGTAGGGAGTCTGTTCTTCCCTTTCCCTCTGCTCTTCCCCTCACTTATTCTCTTTCTCTCTCTCTCAAATACAGTCTTTAAAAAAGAAAGAAAAATGCATTTTTAAGGTACAGCTGAATGTCACAATTCTGCTTATGTGATCTCTTGGAAACATTAATTCAATAAAAAACAGTTTTAGAGTGAAATGGAAAGAGTAGGCTTTTAGCAATTATCTTAAAATTAAGGTAGCATAGGTTTAAATAATTCAATTTAGGGCAAAAGTAGTATTCCAAGATGATGGTTTATACAAAAAGACAAGCTGAAGCATTTACTAATTTAGTTAAGGAACGAGACTATTGCTAGATGATGAGGGAAAGAACACAAGGGTGTTGTTGCTGTGGGTGGAAAGGAGACAGCCGCTAGACCACTGCAGACACTAGAGGTTGCCAAGTGCTACCCCAGATCATTTACAGAGGAGATCATGCTGCTATTAAACACTTCTTTTTGCAGCCCTAAGTGTCAACTCCATTACTGGGAAGTAGTGTGTGGAAGAAGAAAGCATGGGACAAAATGGAGGACCCAGATTCTATACTGATTTCACCTCTAACAAGTAGTGTTATTTTGGACAATCCACCAATGTTTGATTTTCAGATTTTTCAGCTGTCAGCAGCTTGGAATAGATAGCTGAAGGCCATTTTCTGCTCTGACTCTGTGTTTTGTTTTGTTTGCAAGAAACACTTGATCATCTCTGATAATACACATTGTTTCAATGTTTGTATTTCTTTTGAAAACCTTATTATTGAGCTATTATTTCATACCATAAAATTCACCTATTTTTAAATGCATAGTTTGATTAGTTTCAGTAAATTTATATAGCTGTGCAACATCACATTTTAAAATGTGAGTTCACATTTTAGTGAACTCTCTGTCACACCAGAAAGTTCCCTTGTGCCCATGTGTGGTCAGTTCCCACTTTACCTCCAGTCCCAGGTAGCCACTGATCTATTATTTCTAAATTTTTTTGTCTTTTCTAGAAAGATCATAAATAGTTTCTTCTATTTAGCATAACGTTTTTGAGGTTCCTCCATGTATCATTAGTATGTATCTGCATGTATCATTAGTTCGTTTCTGTCTTTTGGTGAGTAGTAGTTCTTTGTATGAATATATACCACATTTTTTTTTCTGTTGATAAACAATTAAATTGTTTTTGGTTGAGGCAAATATGAGTAATGGTGCTGTGACCATTTGAATAACCCTCTGTGGACATGTGGTTTCTTTCCTCTTGGATAAATAACAGAAATGGAATTGCTAGATTGTGTGAGATAATATATACAAATTTTAACTTTTTAAGAAACTGCCAAATTAGGATGCCTGGGTGGCTCAGTGGTTTAAGGCTTTGCCTTTGGCTCAGGTCATGATCTCAGGGTCCTGGGATCCAGCCCTGCATTGGGCTTTCTGCTCAGCAGGGAGCCTGCTTCCTCATCTCTCTCTGCCTGCCTCTCTGCCTACTTGTGATTTCTCTCTCTGTGTCAAATAAATAAAATCTTAAAAAAAAAAAAAAAAGAAACTACCAATTTTCCTCACAGGAATGGCTATGCCATTTTACAGTTCCTACCATCAGTGTTTGAAGATATCATTTTCTCCACATCCTCACCAATATTTGGTATTAACAGTCTTTTTTTTTTTTTTTTTAAAGATTTTATTTATTTATTTGACAGAGAGAGATCACAAGTAGGCAGAGAGGCAGGCAGAGAGGCAGGCAGAGAGAGAGGAAGGGAAGCAGGCTTCCTGCTGAGCAGCGAGCCCGATGCGGGACTCGATCCCAGGATTCTGGGATCATGACCTGAGCTGAAGGCAGCGGCTTAACCCACTGAGCCACCCAGGCGCCCAACAGTCTTTTTGATTATAGCCATTTTAGTGAGAGTGTCATGAGATCTCATAGTTTTAATATTAATTTACCTAATGGCTAACGCTCTTGAGCATCTTCTCATGTATCTATTTGCCATTTGATAGGTCTTCTTTATAGACGTGGCTGTTTGGGACACCTGGGTGGCTCAGTTGGTTAAGCATCTACATTCAGTTCAGGCCATGATCCCAGTGTCCTGGCAATAGAGCCCTCTGTTGGTCTTCTGCTCGGTGGGGAGCTTGCTTCTCCCTCTCCCTCCGCCCCTGCTTATGCTCTCCTTCTCTCTCAAAGTAAATAAATAAAATCTTACAGATGTGGCTATTTAAATCTTTTGCCCATTTTATAAGATGAAATTGTTTGAGTTGTAAGAATTCTTTACACATTTTGGATATGGGCTCTTTATCAGATTAATGTTGTGTGAATATTTTCTCCCAGTCAGTGTTGTGTCTTTTCATTTTCTTACTGGTGTCTTTTGAAGAGGGAACATTTTAAATTTTGATTAAGTGCAGATTACTCATTTTTTTCTTTAATGGACTTGCTTTTTGGTGTTGGATCTAAGAACTCTTTGCCTAGCCCAAATTCACAAAGATTTCTCCTGTGTTTTCTTGTAAGAGTTCTACAAGTTCAGCTCTTATAATTAAGTCTGTGATCCATTTTGACTTGAAGTAAAGTTCTAAGTTCATTTGTTTTTGCATATTTATATCCACCTGGTTTAGTATACGTGTTGAAAGAGTTATCCTTTCTCCATCGAATTACCTTCATGCCTTTGTCAGAAATCAGTTGACCACATATGTGGGTTTATTTCTGAACTCTTGTTCTACTCTACTGAAATATGTAGAGATACAGGTGTAGACATAAACATAAGTAAAGATTTAGATACAGATCTAGATTTGCTGTTACATTGTACACTGTCTTGATTACTGTGGTTTTATAATAAGTTTAAAGTCAGGTTATAATAGTCTTTCAACTGTCTTTTTCACTACACAGTTCTGGCTGTTCTCTGTCCTTTGCATTTCCATATACATTTTAGCCTCAATTTGTTAATTTCTAAAAAGAAAAAAAAACTAGGATTTTGCCAGGGATTACATTGAATCAATAGATCAATGTAGGGAGAAGTGACATCTTAACAGTATTGAGTCTTTCACTTCATGAAGTTGGTCTGTTTCCCATTTTATTTAGTTTTCCTTTAGTTTTTCTCAGCAGTGTTTTCTATTTTGTGGTGTGCTGGTTTTGATTTTTTTTTTTTTTTAAGTGCCATGAGCCAGGGGGTTGGGGCAGAGAGAAAGAATCTTTTTTTTTTTTTTTTTAAGATTTTATTTATTTATTTGACAGAGCAGAGATCACAAGTCGGCAGAGAGGCAGGCAGAGAGAGAGGAGGAAGCAGGCTCCCCGCTGAGCAGAGAGCCTGATGTGGGGCTCGATCCCAAGACCCTGAGATCATCACCTGAGCCGAAGGCAGAGGATTTAACCCACTAAGCCACCCAGGTGCCCCAGAGAGAAAGAATCTTAATCAGGCTCCACCACATGGCAGAGCCCAACAGGGGGCTTGATGCCACAGCCCTGAGATGACCTTGAGGTGAAATCAAGAGTCAGATGCTTAACTGACTGAGCCACCCCAGCATCCCTTGAATTTCTTCTTTAAAAATTTATCCCAAATATTCTAATATTTTTGATGCTGTTAGAAGTTTTAAAAATTTCATTTCAGAGTATTTGTGACAAGTATGTGGAAATATAATTGATTTTTTTATATGGATCCTGTGACATTGTTAAACTCCCGTACCAGTTCTATTGGGCTTTTCTTGATTGCTTAGGATATTTTATTCACAAAATCATACATAGTCCTTGAAAATGGTGTTTGTGGAAGTACACATTATTCTTACTCTAGAATGATGTTGCCACAACCAAAAACATTTTTGGAATGTTATTCTTTATTCAGAATTTGTTAGGTTACCAGGCACTTAAGAAAATGCATTTTTGGGGTGCCTGGGTGACTCAGTGGGTTAAAGCCTTGGCCTTCAGCTCAGATCATGATCCCAGGGTCCTGGGATCGAGCCCCACATTGGGCTCTCTGCTCTGCGGGGAGCTGCTTCTTTTTCTCTCCCTGCCTGCCTCTCTGCCTACTTGTGATCTCTGTCAAATAAATAAAATATTTTTAAAAAATGCATTTTTGTTAGTTATTGGTAGAAATCTTGCTCTAATTTTATTCTTTTTCCCTTTTATTAATCTGTATTGAGGATATGCTTTTTATATTTCAGACATTAAAGGAAAAAAGTTGGCAGTTGGATATATATATACCTAAAGTTCAAGAAAAAAGCTCTGGGTAGAGGTGTATGTGAATTGTCAGAGCATAGTTAAAGTTGTAGGACTGGGCATGATTACCTAAAGGGATTGACTTAAAGTTCAGTCATTCCCTGGAAGAAGAATTGAGGGGAGTCTGAAAAAGGTTTAAGAGGTACCCTAAGCCCAGGAATCTAGGGGCACCTTGTGGGGAGTATGTTAGAAAATTACTGATTACCTATACATTTGCTTATGTGCCACCTGCATGCATGAAATGCTTTTAAGATTTTTTTTTTTAATTCCTCACTATTCTAAGAGTGTACAAGAAATGTCTTTCACAAGAAATTGAACTTTGTAAGATCACTGATGCTTATACCATTTTTTCCCTTTGAATTATTTACAGTTATTGCTTGGCTGTCTTTTCTTCAGAGTAATGTGATTTTTAATTATTAAACATTCTAGTCATCATTTTCTGTTTAATGTCCAGTTTGGTATATTTTTCTGATGCTCTTACCTACATTGTAAATATTACTGACTTCATGAGAGTTATACCAAATATCTTTTTTTCTTCATTCCTAGGCAAATACTGTGGTCTGGGGTTGCAGATGAACCATTCAATTGAATCAAAAAGCAGTGAAATTACAGTGCTGTTCATGAGTGGGATCCATGTTTCTGGACGAGGATTTTTGGCCTCATACTCCATTATAGAGAAACAAGGTAATTTTCAACTTTATTTCACAACTTCTACATTTTCCAATTTGTAAAAATAAAAATGAAGTGTTTCTTCTAGTACTTGTTATTCGAGATTAGAATAGAGTAGAAAGACTAAACAGTTAATAACACATATATAAATTTTCTGAATAAAATTAGTTCAGTTTCAGAATTCTAAAAATTGGAAGTATATTAAATTTTTATTAATTTCATATACTAATAATCATATAAGTTTCATACACTTCCCTTTTCACAGTAGAGGAAATACTGATTTTTCACTTTTATAAGATTGGAACAGAAATGACAATAATGTTTTAAAAATCTGTCAGTTATTGAAATGTGTCATATAAATATAAAGTTTCATTATCCACAGCTTACCATTTCATAGTACTGTGTTAAAGACCACATTACCATTCTTCTCAGAAGAATAGATTCTGACTCTACCAGGAGTATGCTTCGGAATGCTGTCTGAGATGCTGCAAAATAAACCTGAGATACTGGCTAGATTGTTACTGTTGATAGTGCCAAGGAGGGAAATTAAAAGCAAGACTATTGAGTGGAACAGAATGCAAAATTTACTTGAACTTCTAAAATAAAATGTGAGACTTGAATAAAATCTCTCATGAATTTTGGCTACTGTGGCATGGATTTGTTTCCTCTGCTATTGAGAGCACTGTGATAGGAAAGTTTTAGGAAGTGCTCCTAATGCAAGGATATGTCAGACAAAGCAATCATTTAAATCAGAAAATAGATGATTATTTTGATATTGAACAATGATTTAACTAAGCTGACAACTTAAAAAAATTTTTTTTTAAGATTTTATTTATTTATTTCACAGACAGAGAAGGCAGAGAGGCAGGCAGAGAGAGAGGGAAGCAGGCTTCCTGCTGAGTAGACAGCCCGATGTGGGGCTCGATCCCAGGACCCTGGGATCATGACCTGAGCCGAAGGCAGAGGCTTTAACCCACTGAGCCACCCAGGCACCCGACAACTTAAAATTTTTAAAAAGCTGTTACTTTATGTTATATAAGTGAGAAAATTGAGAACCTTCTACATGTGAGAATGCTGTGCACTGAGAATGACTGAGGGCAGTGCAAGCTGTTCCTTTTCAGCTCTGGGGGTTCGAGATAAACACGATAGGTATCATTAGCAGTTTATTTAGAATGTGATAAAGGAGCAGCTGTTCTGTGGGAAGAAAGGTTTACTTTTTCCTAATTTCTGAGCTATGGAACAAAGTGGGAAAGCTAATAAAATTGCTCTGAGAGAATGAGAAAGAAGACTTATTTGGATGGAATAATGGAAAGGAAGAAACTGGAAACATCACACAAAATGAAAATGTTTCCCATAGAACCAGGGCAAGTAAGGCAGCAAGGTGTTGTAGGAGGAACACCCCTGCCTCTGTCACATGCTCGCCAGGTGAATGCTGGCCAGTCATCTTACTTCTGTAACCTCTGTGGATTGGTTCCAAGGACTAACTCTAATATGTGTGTAGTGTCTGTAAGCACATGACACAGTAGGCATGAAACAAATGTTAGTTTCCTCCTTTCACCACCATACACCACAAACATATATTCATTCCCCACTATCAGGAAGGTAAGATAGAAAACACTGAGTGAGATGATGGTAGCTTCCCATCCTTTCAGGTTTATTTCTTGGAAGTCTTGAGTTGATAGGTGAGAGGATAGAAAATATACAATTCATTTGCTTCTAAAGCTCCTTGAGTTGCCTCCTCTCGCTGTCAGTTTAAATTGTTAATTTTTTTCTTCATATTTTCCCCTTTCTCTCTTCATTAAGTATTGAGTTGAAGGTTTCTTTTTTTAAGATTTATTTATTTATTTTAGAGAGTGTGCACATGCACACATATGCTCACACAAGTATGGGGAAGGGCAGAGGGAGAGGGAGAGAATCCTTAGGCAGACTCCCTGCTTAGTGTGGAGCCCAACATGGAGCTGGATCCCAGAACCCCGAGACCACAACCTGAGCCAAAATCAAGAGTTGGCTGCTTAAGCAGCTGAGCCACCCAGGTGCCCCTTGCTAACATTCTTGAAAATAAATATCCCTTCATTTAAAAAAAAATTTTTATATATTGTATTTAAATTATGGAGCTTCTTTGTTCCACAGAAAACTGAACGTCCTATATTAAAGTTTAAGATTTGACAGTGATCTCAGGTAACAGAATCAGTATGGTGTAGACTTACATATGTCTGCCAGATTTCAAGTGGTTATGTCACTATTTTATATGAATCTTAGATATCAAAGTTCTTTGAAATATCTACCATAATCTGGAACTTTTTTTTTAAGATTTTATTTATTTATTTGACAGACAGAGATCACAAGTAGGCAGAGAGGCAGGCAGAAAGAGAAGAGGAAGCAGGCTCCCCGCAGAGCAGAGAGCCCGATGTGGGGCTCGATCCCAGGACCGTGGGATCATGACCTGAGCCTAAGGCAGAGGTTTTAACCCACTGAGCTACCCGGGCACCCAATCTGGAACTTTTTTATAGTAAAGGCATAATCATGGGAATTCCTCATTTCACACCTCTTTCCTGAGTTTTTACTTAGGTTTCTGTGTATACTTGCTTCCTCTAGAAAGTATTTGTTTTATTTGAAGTTATAAGTGAATTGGCTGGGTGCCTGGGTAGCTCAGTGGGTTAAGCCTCTGCTTTTGGCTCAGGTCATGATCTCAGGGTCCTGGGATCAAGCCCGGCATCAGACTCTCTGCTCAGTGGGGAGACTGTTTTCCCCTTCTCTCTCTAACTACTTGTGATCTCTGTCTGTCAAATAAATAAATAAAATCTTAAAAAAAAAAAAAAGTCAATTGGCTAAATCCAAGGGAACCCTGGGTGAATTTCTTACCATTTCTTCTTGGGTGGCCTTTCAGACACAATTTCTTTTAATGACTCATTCATCTGAATGCTGATTGGTTTGGGTTTGAGAGCCTGTTTGTTTCCATCCAGAAAACTTTGCTGCCACACTGAATTCTATGAATACTTTCAAGGAACATCACTATGTGTCCCCAGCTTAGCAACCTAGTTAGAAATTTAGAGTATTTGGGAATGAAAAGATTGTGAAAAATTTTGCTACAACAGCTTCTTTGTTTGTTAAACTCTCACAAACACTTGCTAATGTTATGCTATGTATTGTTGATAGAGTCATGATTTTGTGTGACGTAGATTAATTTTCATGCCTTTATGCAAGAACACATGGCAAAATTACATTTCCTTCAGTGCTGTATTTCCTGAAATATGCCTAGCACTGGGAAAACAGCAGTATAAATAAGGGACAGTTATTCCTTCATGGAGCTTACAGTACACGGTTGGGAAAAAGCATTAAACATATAGTAGAAGCTCAGTTCCAGTTATGGCAAGGAGTATGATGAAGGGAAAGTTCCAACAATAGGCCAGAAGGGTGGGAGGAGTGGGAGATCATAAAGAGCCTAACTTTTACAGGAAGTCACTTTTAAGCAGGGACCCAAGGATTAATTGGGAGGTTCTAGATGGACAAGAAGGAAAAGGAAACTATTCTAGGGAAGAGAATAACAGATGCAAAGACCCTGTGGTGGGAAGGAGCTTTGGAGGAGCAAGAAAGGAAGCTGGCACAGCTAAGGTGGAATTGACTGTTTGGTGAGTAGTTCATGTTATTCAGGGCCTTGTAGAAAATGTCAGGGTTGGAGCTTATTCCTAAGAATTATGGAAGCTGTTAGAGCTGAGTAGTGATATGATTGGACTTGTTTTTGTTTATTCTTACGATCTTCTCTGCTCTGTGAAAAGTGGGTTGAAGACAGGAATAATAGTAGGGAGTCCAGTGAAGAGGCTATTGGAGGACTCTGGGTCAGAAATGATTGAATTAAGAGGTCTTATTATAAATGTAACTCTAGAATTAAGCCAGATTCTAATCCTTTCTAAAGACTTGAGAAACAGACCTGTCTGCTACAAGAAAACATTTCAAAATACTAAGATTCTTCCTACATGATTTTCAGTTGTAGTAGGAGGCTTTGGACACAAAGCCGCCCTTTTGTATGAATCGGAACTCCTTGAATACCCAGGTTGTGTTTAGGGCACTTTACTTGGTGTCCTCTTCACTTTTGTGTCCACTTTTCATAACTTTCATGGTTTTATTCCTCTCAGTTAGTTTTATTGATCTTTGAGCAGTACTATCCAGTCTTTTCCATTACCAGTTATCTCTTAATTTTTACCTGTAAATCTCAGTTTTGAAAGATTATATCTGCCAGTGAAAGGAACTTTTTCTTTTTGCCCATTGGGTTGCAAGGAAATACAAAACAACTATTATTAACATGTGCAGTAATTATTAGAGGATTGGTATTTTTTACTCCGGGTTGGTATAATTATATCAAATTCCAGCTAGACTTTCTGAAATTGAAATTTTTTTTTTTTTAAACATGTTTATTTTTTTTATTTTTTTTATTTTTTCAGCATAACAATATTCATTATTTTTGCACCACACCCAGTGCTCTATGCAATCCGTGCCCTCTACAATACCCACCACCTGGTGCCCCCAACCTCCCACCCCCCACCCCTTCAAAATTCTCAGATCGTTTTTCAGAGTCCATAGTCTCTCATGGTTCACCTCCCCTTCCAATTTCCCTCAACTCCCTTCTCCTCTCCATCTCCCCTTGTCCTCCATGCTATTTGTTATGCTCCACAAATAAGTGAAACCATATGATAATTGACTCTCTCTGCTTGACTTATGAAATTGAAATTTTTTTAAAGATTTATTTTTTTTTAATTTTTTAAATTTAAATTCAATTAACATACACTGTATTATTAGTTTCAGAGGTAGAGATCAGTGATTCATCAGTCTTATATAATACCCAGTGCTCATTACATCACATGCCCTCCTTAATGTCCATCACCCAGTATCCGCATCCCTTTTCCCCCTCCCCTCAGTTTATTTTCTACGATTAAGAGTCTCTTACAGTTTGTCTCCCTTTCTGATTTCATTTGGTCTTATTTTTCCCTCCCTTCCCCTGTGGTCCTCTGTTTTGTTTCTTCGATTCCACATGTGAGTCAGATCATCTGATTGACTTATTTTGCTTAGCATAATACCCTCTAGTTCAATGACAATCTACATTGTCACAGATGGCAAGATTTCTTTTTTTGATGGCTAAGTAGTATTCCATTTTACATATATACCACATCTTCTTTATCCATTCATCTGTTAATGGACTTTTGGGCACTTTCCATAGTTTGGCTTTTGTGGACATTACTGCTATAAACATTGCAGTGCAGGTGCCTCTTTAGATCACGACACTTGTATCTTTGGAGTGGGTACCTTATAGTGCAGTTGCTGGGTTGTAGGGTAGCTGTATTTTCAACTTTCTGAGGAACCTCTGTGCTATTTCCCAGAGTGGTTGCACCAGCTTGCATTTCCACCGAAAGTGTAAGAGGAGGGCTCCCCTTTCTCCGTGTCCTTGCCATCATCTGTCATTTCCTGACTTGTTAATTTTAGCCATTCTGACTGATGTGAGGTGATATCTCATTGTGGTTTTGATTTGCATTTCCATAATGCCAAGTGACATTGAGCATTTTATCATGTGTCTGTGATGTTGAGTATTTTATCATGTGTCTGTTGACCATCTGTATGTCTTCATTGGAGAAATGTCTTCATATCTTCTGCCCATTCTTGATTAGGTTATTTGTTTTTTGGGTGTTGAGTTTGATAAGTTCTTTATGGATTTTGGATACTAGCCCTTTATCTGGTAAGACATTTGCAGGTAGATATCTCCCATTCTGTCAGTTGTCTTTTGGTTTTGTCAACTCTTTCCTTGGCTGTGCAGAACCTTTTTATCTTGATGAAGTCCCAATAGTTCATTTTTGCTTTTGTCTGACAAGAAGTTGCTGTGGCTAAATTCAGAGGTTTCTGCCTTGTCCTCTAGGATTTTGGTGGATTCTTGTCTCATATTTAGGTCTTTCATCTATTTTGAGTTTATTTTTCTGTATGGTGTCAGAAAGTGATCTAGTTTCATTCTGCATGTGGCTGTCCAATTTTCCCAACACCATTTATTGAAGAGACTTTTTTCCATTGGACATTCTTTCCTGCTTTGTCAAAGATTAGTTGACCATAGACTTGAGGGTCTATTTCTGGGCTCTCTATTCTGTTCCGTTGCTCTATGTGTCTGTTTTTGTGCCAGTACCATACTGTCTTGATGATGACAGCTTTGTAATAGAGCTTAAAGTCTGGAATTGTGATGCCACCAGCTTTGGTTTTCTTTCTCAACATTACTTTGGCTATTTGGGCTCTTTTCCTGTTCCATACAAATTTTAGGATTATTTGTTCCAGCTCTGTGAAAAAAGTTGATGTTTTGATAGGGATTGCATTGAGTGTATAGATTGCTGTAGGTAGCATAGACATTTTAGCAGTATTTGTTCTTCCAATCCATGAGCATGGAATGTTTTTCCATTTCTTTGCGTCTTCCTCAATTTTTTTTATGAGTTTTATAGTTTGCTGAGTACAGATCCTTTTCCTCTTTGGTTAGGTTTATTGCTGAGTTCCAGTAATTTGGGGGTGGCGTCTTTTGGATATCCACATAGAGTATCATGTAATAGGCAAAGAGTGGGATTTTGACTTCTTTGCCAATTTGGATGCCTTTTATTTCTTTTTGTTGTCTGATTACTGAGGCTAGGATTTCTAGTACATTGTTGAACAGTGGTGGTGATAGTGGACATCGTTGCCATGTTCCTGACCTTAGGGGAAAAGCTCTCAGTTTTTTCCCATTGAGAATGATATTCACTGTGGGCTTTTCATATATGGCTTTTGTAATATTGAGGTGTGTTCCCTCTATCCCTATACTGTGAAGAGTTTTAATAAACAAAAGGGGTGCCTGGGTGGCTCAGTTGGTTAAGCATCTGCCTTTGGCTCAGATCCCAGGGTCCTGGGACTGAGCCCCACATCAGACTCCCGCTCAGCGGGGACCCTGCTTCTGCCTCTCCCCCACCCCACTCATGTTCTCTCTTGCTTGCTCTGCTATCTTTCTCTCTCTCTCTCTCTCTCTCTCTCTCTCAAATAAATAAATTTTTTAAAAGGGGAATAGGAGATCTTAGTTTTGTCTGGTCCCGGGAATTCAGCTAGATTGCTGTCAAATCATTCAGAACACTGTAAACCCAACCTCAGATCTAAGAAAGGAATTGCTGGAATCCTACAAATAGAAAAGCGACCACTTTCTGCAAGAATGGCAAAATGGAAAAACTCATCTCAAAAAAGAGAACAAGAGGGACCTGATCAATATGGATATAAGTAAGATGCCAGAACTGGAGTTTAGAAAAATGAATATAAAGATACCAGCTGGGCTTGAAAAAAATCATTGAAGACACTAGAGAATCCCCTTCTGGAGAAATAAAAGAACTGAAATCCAATCAAGTCAAATCAAAAAGGCTATTCATGAGGTACAATAAAAAATGGAGTCTGTAACTGCTAGGATAAATGAGAAAAGAGAATTAATGATATAGAAAACAAAGTGATGGAGAATAAGGAAGCTGAGAAAAAGAAAGATAAACAACTACTGGATCATGAGGGGGAGAATTCAAGAGACAAGTAATACCGTAAAGTGAAACAATATTAGAATATTTGGGATTCCAGAAGAGGAAAGGCAGAGACAGGGAGACAGAAGGTATATTGGAGCAAATTTTAGCAGAGAACTTCCTAATCTGGGGATGGAAATAGGCATTTAAGTCCAGAAAACACAGAGAAACGCCCCTCAAAATCAGTAAAAATAGGTCAACAACCCAAGATATAGTAGTGAAGCTTTCAAATCTCAGAGACAAAGAGAAAATACTGAAAGAAGCTTGGAACAAGCTTGGAACAAGGTCCATGACCTATATGGGTAGAAACATTAGATTGGCAGCAGACCTATCCTTAGAGACCTGGTAGGCCAAAAGGATAAGCACGATATATTTAGGAAGCTAAATGAGAATGCAGGCAGCCAAGAATACTTTATCCATCAAGTCTGTCATTCCAAATAATAGTAGAGATTTAAAAAAACTTCCAGGACAAATGGAAGCTAAAAAAATTTGTGATCAGTAAACCAGCCCTGTAAGAAATATTAAAGGAGATCTTTTAAGCGAGGAGAGAGCCCAGAAGTTAACATAGACCAGAAAGGAGCAAGGACAATGTACAGAAACAGAGGCTTTACAGGTAATATGGTGGCACTAAGTTCATGTCTTTCAGTAGTTATTCTGAATGTAAATGGGCTAAATGCCCCAATCAAAAGACACAGGATATCAAATTGGATAAAAAAGCAAGACCTGTTGATAAGCTATCTGCAAGAGACTCATTTTAGACCCAAGGACACCTCCAGATTGAAAATGAGGGGGTGGAAAACCATTTATCATGCTAATGAACATCAAAAGAAAGCTGGGGAAGCAATGCATATATCAGACAAATTAGATTTTAAACCAAAAGAGATAAGCAAGTACACTATATGGTAATTAAACAGTCTATCCAACAAGAAGATCTAACAATTATAAATATGTATGTCCCTAACCAGGGAGCAGCCTATTAGATAAACCAGTTAATAATAAAAGAAACATATTGATAATAATAGTAGGGGACTTTAACACCCCACTTATGCAATAGACAGATCTTTGAAGCAGATCACAACAAGGAAACAAGGGCTTTGAATGACACACTGGACCAGATGGACTTCAAAATATTCAGAACATCCCATCCTAAAGCAACAGAATACACACTCTTCTGAAGTGCACATGGGACATTCTCCAGAATAGGTCACATACTGGGTCACAAGTCAGGGGTCAAAAGGTACCAAAAGATTGGGATCACTCCCTGCATATTTTCAGACCACAGTGCTTCGAAATTTGAACTTAATCACAGGAGGAAATTTGGCAAGATCTCAAATATATGGAGGTTAAAAGTATCCTATTAAGAATGAATGGGTCAACCAGGAAATTAAAGAAGAATGAAAAAACCTATGGAAACAAATGAAAATGAAAACACAACTGTTCAAACCCTTTGAGATACACCAAAGATGGTCCTAAGAGGGAACTCTGTAGCAATACAAGCCTTTCTCAAGAAACAAGAAACCCAACATTACTCCTAAAGGAGCTGGAGAAGGAACAGCAAATAAAGCCTAAGCTTAGCTTGAGACGAGAATTAATAAAGATTAGAGCAGAAATCAATGATAGAGAAACCAAGAGAATCGTAGAACAAATCAATGAAACTAGAAGCTTGTTCTTTGAAAGAATTAATACGATCGATAAACTGCTAGCCAGTTTTATCAAAAACAAAGGGAAAGGGCCCAAATGAATAAAATCATGAATGAAACAGGAGAGAGCACAACCAATACTGAGGAAATACAAACCATTATTAGAACATATTATGGGCGACTATATGCCAACAAATTAGGCTAGCTGGAGGGAATGGATGCATTCCTAAAAACGTATCAACTACCAAAACTGAAACAGGAAGAATTAGGAAAACTTAACAGATCTGTAACCAGCAAGGAAATTGAGGCAGTAATCAGCAACCTCCCAATAAACAAGAGTCCAGGGCCAGGGGGCTTCCCAGAGTTATTCTTCTCAAACATTTGAAGAAGTGATATCTATTCTTCTCAAGCTGTTTAAAAAAAATAGAAAGAAAAACTTCCAAACTCTTTATATGAGGCCAGTATTACCTTGATCCTAAAACCAAAGATCCCACCAAAAAGGAGAATAACAGACCAATATCACTGATGAACATGAATGCAAAATTCTCACCAAGATACTAGCTAATAGGATCCAACAGTACATTTAAAAAATTACCATGACTAAGTGGGATTTATTCCTAGGCCATAAGTGTCGTTCAACATCTGCAAATCAATCAGTGTGATAGACTACATAAAAGAAAGAACAGGAACCATATGATACTTTCAATAGATGCAGAAAAAGCATTTGACAAGAAAGCATCCTTTCTTGAAATTGAAACTTTTATTTGAAAATTGAAAAAATATGTAGACCCTAGAGATGTCCTAGACCTCATATTAGCAACCATTCGTGAGAAGGTCTATTGAGAGAAATTCCCAAGTTACTGCTGGTCTTACTGAGACAAGCAAAACCAGTTATTCAGAGGTCCAGAGTCAGTAAGTCAGATCTTTTTATCTAGTTAGTAATAAAGGAGACTGACATTTTCATTCTAAAATGTAAAATTAAAAACATTTACCACTGGATTTGAAAAATAAATTTTATAGGTGAGTGATCCAAATACTTGGTTTTGAATCTGTTTAACATTAACCAGTTTCTAGGGAAAACACATTTGTAGGATGACTCTGGACAATAATGTTTAAGTTATTTTAGTTAAAGAACAATGAGCTCAGAAGACATATCTATATTTGCATTGAAAGCTTCAAGTCCTTTAAGGCAGCCTCTGTTATGTACCATAAATTGATGGGAGTAGATGTATGTGTCTTAGTTACACATGCAGCTAAGAAGTGATAGTCAGTACTTCTTTCGTAGAACATGACATCATCCGTAAAAAGTAATGTTAAACCTCTTTATTTCAGATTTTACCAGTCCATAATTTTGTAGTGGTCATACTTTTGTAGGTTTGTGCTTTTTTAGTAGGAAAAAATAGTAAATAGTTTAAAATTTCATGTGAAATAAAATGAGCCAAGGTATATACTAATGAACTTTCTAACTGGAATTTACCAACACTTTCTTCATTGCCTCCTGAACCCTTAGAATCTGAGAGCCATCTGTTTATGCCTTACAAACAGCTGAGCCTGGGAAATATTCCCATTTGACAGGATTATTGTTATATGTTAGGTTTATTATTATTATTATGTTCAGTTAGACAGCATATAATACATCATTAGTTTTTGATGTAGAAAGGAAACAGCAAAACTAAGAGGCAACCCACGGAAGGGAAAAGATATTTGCATATGACATTACAGATAAAGGGGTGGTATCCAAGATCTGTAAAGAACTTATCAAACTCAACACCCCAAAAAAACTAATAATCCAGTCAAGAAATGGGCAGAAGACATGTACAGACATTTCTCCAAAGAAGACATACAAATGGCCAAGAGACACATAAAAAATGTTCAGCATCACTAGCCATCAGGGAAATACAAATCAAAGCCACAATGATATACCACCTCACACCAGTCAGAGTGGCTAAAATTAACAACTTAGGAAGCAACAGATGTTGGTGAGGATGCAGAGACAGGGAAACCCTCCTCTGCTGTTGGTTGGAATGCAAACTGGTGCAGCCACTCTGGAAAACCATATGGAGGTTCCTCAGGACATTAAAAATAGAAGTACCCTACAACCCAGCAGTTGCACTACTGGGTATTTGACCCAAAGATACAGATGTAGTGAAAAAAAGGGGCATCTGCACCACAATGTTCATAGCAGCAATGTCCAAAATTGCTAAACTGTTAGGTTATTTTTAGAATTAACACCAATAGTTTAAAAGTTTTCTGATTGCTACCTTCTTTAACCACATTTTTTTGGCAAATACTTACCATTTTTTCCATCTTATATTAGATTAAATCAACTTGTAAATGAAACAGGGTAGAATATAGAACTACTTTCTAATAGAGTCCAGATTTCTATAACTAGTTGTTTTGTTTTTGGTTTTATTTTGTTGGGTTTTTTCATGAGATGCTTTTGGTTTTAAAAATAGAGCGTGAGTTATTTAAGATTGCTTGCTCCCTTAATTATATAGTAATTTTATGGGAATCTTTGAATTCTGAGTACATTTAGCTAGGTTTCTATTTTTAGCGTTTTTATTGTTCCTTATTTTTGTTGTGGTAGCCGACATTTAAAAACTCTTGAATTCTTAAGATTTTTATTAATGAATTTCAGTTTATATGCACAGGTTTTTTTTGTTTTTATTTACACACAAATTAATACTATGTTTATGTATGTAATATACATACAGAAAAATGTGTTTTTTTGGTGTCCGTTTGTGCTGACCAATTAAGTGTTGACAATTTTTCAGAGAAAGAGCACTTTAAAACAGTCTGTTAAGAGAGTGTTAACCCAAAGAGGCTATTCAGTTTATGGGATAGAATTTATTACAGGGACACCTGGGTGGCTCAGTCGGTTAAGCTGCTGCCTTCAGCTCATGTCATGATCCCCGGGTCCTGGGATGGAGTCCCACTTTGGGCTCCTTGCTTGGCAGGGAGCCCGCTTCTCTCTCTGCCTCTGCCTGCCACTCTGCCTGCTTGTGTGCTCTCTTTCTCTCTCTGACAAATAAATACACAAATAAATAAAATCTAAAAAAAAATTTATTGCAAGTGCAGGTAACCTGAAGGGCCTTAATGATTTTAGTGTTTTGTGTTTCATTTTTTTAGTGAATTAGGAATGCTGTGAGGGGACTGAATTTGTGTTTCTGTGGTGTCTTACGTTATCCAGTGACATATTCTTTCACTGCTGCTCTTACTGATGTGTTCATTAGCACCCTAAATACTGTGTAGGTCACAGAGGAATTTTAATATTTTATAATCTTTTAATATTCCTAATGTCACATATATTTTATATAAAATCTTAGATTTTAATGTCCTATGACTTTTAATATTCTTGTCTTTGTTTTTTAATGCATACATGCAGGAACTTAGGTATGAAGAGGGTTTGATTCACCATGTGTACCTTATGGCCTGACTACATTGTTTATTAGACAACCGAGTCATGCCTGCATCATCCATAAGAAAGCATGACTATTTTCACCTGAGCTCCTACTATAGATTCAGCTTCCATAGATGACATTGTAATATTTCTAAGAGAAACATAGATTTAATCTCTACTCTCAGTATGTAAAAGGAGAGAAGATATAAAAAGCCTCCTATAGTATCAGCCACTGAGTAAATGTTATTTAACTCTGAATCACAATAAATTATGTTCTATTCCATATGTAAATTTCATTCACTAAATGGCAGATGGTACGTTAATACCAGGTTCCTATTATGGAAACAAGGGATTATGCCCAGGGTCACATGGTAATATTGGCTGGAGCAACACAATGAGTCTTGTCCTCCATCCTGTAGCCCTTGAACAAAGTAGCATCTATAATACAAGGTTGCTGACAAAGTGTAAATTAGGAAGGCATGAAGTTCATATTCCTCAGGCTCTGGGAAATTTGTTATTTAAAGAATATTAGAGCAAATAAAGAAGAAGAATATGCATTGTCTTCATTTATTTTCTTCTTTGGGGTAAATAAATATGGTAACTTATAGTACTTTATGTTTTCTTGAATTAGAATAAATTTAGGCACTCAGGCTTCCTTCCTTTAGAAGTAAATGGCTTCAGCTGCACAAAAATTATACCCAGCAGTTAATGTAGTCAATGCTAACACTGCTGAGAGTTTTTTCAGTTCATTCAGTAACACAAAACAGGGTATTAATTGGGGGAAGATCTAAATCTATTTCATAATTCTGCTGTCTCAGAAATAGTGCTGTCAATCAAAAATATTTCTGATATAGTAACCAATATGCTATTTTTAATTAATTTATGAACTTATAAAATATCACATTTCTGTGATGTTATGATGGGCTAACATTAGATGTCATGTTTAAATAAATATTTCATGGCCTGTGCAGTTATTAGGTATTAGAAAAATGTTTAATTATACTTAAATTTAAAAAAATTGTTTTAGGACATCAATTATGGCTGATAGTAATATTACTAAGTTGGGAGCTGTCTTAGAATATCTAAATGTTGGTGTTTTTGTTAAAAAATGTTGAAATCTTTCATCCTGTTGATTGTTGACCTGCCGTTTTTCTGTGTTTTCTCATATTCTTCATCACAATTACATTTTTTGCCTTCGCAACCCCACCTCAGGCCTGCCTCCTCTAGAAAGCCCTTTAGGGTCAAGAGAGGCAGCAGATACTAGGGAGCTTCCTAGAGGGACTACGATTACACTCACTTTGGGGTAGTCTGTACTGCAGAGACTAGTGTAGAATCTACACGATGGATGCCAGTTCTCCTTCAGGTTTCACAAGGGGAAGAATAGAATGCCAGTCAGCTTCGGCAGAACCCTGAGGGCATTCTGTGTCCTACTGCTGTCACTCTCTATGGCCCAGAGCACCCCAATGAAGTATACTGTCTTTTAGTGTTTTCTGTAGCAGTAAATACATTATAAATACCCTCTTTTTATGTATAATATTTGATTAAAAGATGTATTAAGTCCCATGCAGAACCTCTTAGTTGAGAAGGGAATAAACTATATACTGCCTTTCACCTTGAAAGTGAAACTGATTTTCTGGCGTTGCAGGACATCTTACAGTGGGTCCAGCATGACAGTTGGCTTGACAATGGTGCTTTATCAGTGCTAATTATTGAAATCACTGCCTAAGCACTTTATGGAGAAAGAAGTTCATCTTTCAGTTTGCTCAGGCCAGAAACCTTAGAGTTGTTGACTCCCTCAAACTTTATGTTCATTAGCCACTTCTCAGAGTCTTTATGTACATGTATCAGCTTCTGACCACATCAACACCTCCTGCTGCCACTGCCATTCAGGTTATCTACCTCTACCTTGGCTATGACCAGAGATGTTTTCGCTGACCTTTCTTTCTGTCCTTTCTCCCCTTCACCCTACTCTCAACCTGATGGCGAGTATGATCCTATTAAAATGAGGGTCTCTTCTCACTTTGCTCAGTGTCCTTACCTCCAGGGCCTTATAGGAGATGGCTTCTCACTCCTCTCTGACTTCAGCTCTTAATCTTCTTTCCCTTGTTCGCTGTGGCAGCAAACATGCTAAGTGTGCTTCTTGCTCAGGGCCTTTTGTGATTCCCTCTGCCTATCCTTGGTTATCCCCACACCCTTGGCTCACTCCCTCACCTGTTTTAGAGTTTTATTTACCTGCCACCTTCTCAGTAAGATCTGTCCTGTGTTCCTTAAAATCGCAACCCCTTAACTTTTCCTACCTGCTTTTGTTTCCTTATTTTTTTCTAATGTATTTATCACTTGTAAAGATAGTGTCTGTTTCTTATTCATACTATTTTCTCTTATCCCTCCCACAGGTGCCCTTTCTGTATGCAGAGATTCTTTATCTCTAGTGCCTAGAACAACACCTAGTCATCATAATACATACTTACTAAATATTTGTTGAGTGAATAAATGAACGAATGAATAAACAAGCAAACTGCCAGTCCTGGCTCTTTTTCTAGGCTTTATTTCATCCCTCAATGCACATGTGCTCTATATAAAGAAAAATTGTGACTACTTTTATGATGCTTCTTTTTCTTCACTTTTAAAGCTTTTATTACACCATACATTTCACCTACTCAAAATACATAGTTCATTGATTTTCAGTATATTTACAATTGTGCAGTCATCACCATAGTCAATTTTAGAACATTTTCATCACCCCAGAAGAAGCTCCACAGTCACTAGTGGTCACCCCTTTCCCTACCCCTTAACTCTCTCCCTCTCTAGTCTCTAGGTAACCACAGATCTACTTTTCTCTATAGATTTACCTGTTTTGGATATTTCATATAAATGGAGTCATATAACATGGGGGCTTTAGTGGCTGGCTTATTTCACTCAGCATGTTTTCAGAGGTCATGTTGTAGCATATATGAGTACTGCATTCTTTTTTGTGGCAGAGTAATATTCTGTTGTGCAGATATACCAGATTGATCCATTCATTAGTTGATAAGCATTCATGTACAAGTGTTTAATGGGCATATATTTTCATTTTGGGGGGTATATTCTAGTAGTGGAATTGCTAGGTCGTATGGTATCTCTCTCTTTACCCTTTTTAAAGAAACTGCTAAACCGTTTTTCTAAAGCAGCTACACCATTTAAAAATCTCTCAAGAAGTACATGCAGGTTCCAGTTGCTCCACATCCTTGTCAACACTTGTTACTATCTGTCCTTTTGATTCTAGACATCCCAGTGGGTATAACATGTTTCTCATTGTGACTTTGATTTGCATTTCCCTGATAGTTACGTTGAGTATCTTTTCATGTGCTTATTGGCCATCTGTATGTCTCCTTTGGAGTAGTCTATTCAGATCCTTTGCTCGTTTTTAAATTGAGTTGTCTTTTTAAAATCAAGTTGGAATAATTCTTTATTCTGGGTACTAGATCCTTATCAGATTATATAACTTGCAAGTGTTTTCTCCCATTGTGTGGATTACCTTTCCCTTTTATGATAGGATTCTTTGAAGCATAAAAGTTTTTAATTTTGATGAAATTCAATTTATGTATTTTTGTGTGGCTACTTATGTTTTTGGTATCATAGCTAAGAAAACATTGCTTAATTCAAGGTCAAGATTTATACCTACAGTTTCTTCTAAGAGATATAGTTTTGGCTCTTAAATTTAGATCCCCTTTAATTTTTGTATGGGATCTTGAGGTTGGGGTGCAATTTCATTCTTCTGCATGTGGATATCCTCGTGTCCCAGCACCATTTGTTAAAGAGCCCATTCTTCCTTCCCACTGAATTGTTTCGGCATCCTTATCAAAATCAGTTGACTTTAAATCTAGAACTTACTTCTGGACTCTCACTTCTGTTCCATTCATTACAACTTCTTATACATTGCTATCAGAAGGCTGTGAGGCAGATGGTTTCTTTTAATCTGTATTCATCTTGCCTAAGCTGTGTTATTAGCTGGGAGTCTTGTAGTAATAGTGGTTTTCTGGAAGGCTGTTTACTTGGGAAAAGCTTTCAGGAAAGACACATTTTAAAACATCTTAATTGCCGGCTTGAAGTTTTCTTTTCCTCTGTGGAGTTATAAAGCTTGGTATTTGTAATTGTGATTCTCTTTTTCTGTCTTTAGTGTTCTTGGCTCTCCTCATAGCTGTCCATTTTGAAATCTTATTTTTCTCCTAGCGATCTCTTTTGAGGCCCTGTGGAATTTGAAAGTGAGGTCAAGTGAGTTGCATACATTTGCATAGCATTATCTGGAGTTTCAGCGCTGCATGGATTTAGAATAAAGCACTGGTCTGATCAAGTATATCTGTAGCTGGCCAGCATTCTGGCACATGGCCTGAAAGTACTGAGGCCAACTGGCAGTCTTCTTGTGGTTTTGAATGCCACGCTGGACCACACAGGTACCTTTGCATCCCAGGCTATTACTTTTAGACATTCAACTTTTTTTTTTTTTTTAAGACATCAACTTTTAATCTTAGAAGTTAGAAATCCTGTTGGTAGAGCAGGAAAGTAGAAAATCAGTTCCAACTGATGCAGCGTGAAGATTGCCAGGAATAACCAGGGTATAGGTAATTCAGTCTACTTTTCTTGGTCACTCAGTCAGGTAGTCATGAACCCATATCCAGGCATCTTTTCTTCTAAACTCCTAAAACACAGATTTGATCATCATTCAAGTGCCAGTGGTGTATTAATCCATGTAATTGCTCTCAAATATCACTTTCTTTTTGGTATAACAGTTGTGCTCTAGTTCTTCCAAGACACATTTCATTTGGGTGATAATCACATAATTTCTTCAGAATTATAACATAATCAGTTATCTGTGCTTACTGTGGTAGCCATTAATTTAATTATATTATTAAATTATTCAGGTCACCTGGGTGACTCAGTTGGTTGAGCATCTGCCTTCGGCTCAGGCCATGATCTCAGGATCCTAGGATCGAGCCCCACATCAGGTTCCCTGCTCAGCAAGGAGCCTGCTTCTCTGCCTGCTGCCTTATATGCTTCTGCGTTCTCTCTTGCTTTCTGACCAAAGAAGGAAAAAGAAATGTAATGATTATTTGCATGCTGTCAGCATGCCAGGATGCCTGTGGGGTGTTATCTCAGTGTATTGTCACCCTCAGCACACTTGTTCGGCCAAGTATTTATATGTGAAATCACTTACCTTTGTGATTGCCTTATTAGGGCCTTCTAGGTTTACCTCCATACAAATTAGTCCATGACTGGGCTTAGCCAAACATGCCAACAGTCACAAACTTTTATTCTTCCCTTTATTCAATAAATGTCGATTGAAAGCCTCTTGTTATGCCATATGCTGTAATTGCTGCTGACAAAACAAAGGTGTCCATAGACCAGGCATCATGCAATGATACTTAGTACTGTACAGCTGCATCAGTGGATTGTTCTTCCATAACACATGGTACTTTGAGAACACATAATAGTCAACTACTCATTAAAACAACCAAAAAAACATAGGTGCCTACTGTGTGCTCAGGGTGTTTGACCTGTGAAGATGAGGAGCATCTGTAAGGAAGTGCCAGTTAAGCTAGCAAGATGAAGGGACAGTAGAAAGTCATGCCAGGTAAAGTGGGTAGCATGTGCCAGGGGAACCAAAGAAGGCTAGTATGGCAGGAACCCAGCACAGGTACAAAACCAGACTTAGACAGGACCAGGCTACCACTTCCAGACCTGTGGACTCTGTTGAGGACTTGGCCCTCTGTCCTAGAGCAGAAGGGTGATGTTGACCTGTTGGAACCAACAGCCACCTTTTCCCCAGCCTACAAAACTAAGTCTTAATGAAAGAAACAGGTTAGCTCCTATTCAGATTTGATTTCTGGATAGAAATGTTAAATTTTAAAGTTACTTCTTATTTAGATTAGTGTTTCTTCAACTTCAGTGTGCTTAAGACTTATCTGGAGCTTTTGTTAAAGCAGATTTTTGGGTCTCCACTGCCAGAGACTCTGTAAATCTGAATGGTGTTCAAGAATTTGAATTTCTGTTAGTTTGCAGAAGATAAACTGGTGCTGCTCGTCCTGGCCATGGACTAGATTTTCAGTATCTGTTCCTTAGAATAACAAAATTAATTCATCTTTCTTGTCATTGTTTTCGTTGTGTGTAATTAGCAGAGGATCACTTTTTAGTTATATAGTAATTTTCTTTTTTCAGGAGCTGTATTTTGTAGAAGTTATTTTAAGTCTATACATTATACTTACCTGTGTACCTTATGTATGTGTGTATATGTATGTCTGTATATGTATATAGACAACACAGAGGACTCTATGAGGAGGTGTGGTAACAAACAGTATAGGAGAGGCATCGCCCCAGAAATCAAGATACTTTAAACCAAAAAGAAATCATGACTAACAAAAACTTGTAGAAACTTACTAGTCCTACCTTGACAGCTGTTGAGATTTAAAATTTAGAACAATATCATTTGGGATTTGGAAACAATTGGTATTTCAGTAAGAAACATAAACATACATAAACATACATAAACCTATGTATTACTGAATCCGTTTTTTATTTTTGTTTTTCTAGATCTAATTACTTGCTTAGACACTGCATCCAGTTTTTTGGAACCCGAGTTCAGGTATGACCATATTTGTGACTTTTTTCCCCTTAAATATTACTCTTCATCCACTTCACCATTATTCTTAAACACTTATGATTAATGTGCATTATTGTATGTGTCACAGGTGTGACATATAATAATTATTCTAAGATATCAATAAATTACAGCTTATTTAAAGCCATTGAGTTACCATGTTTCAATTTTGCTTTAATTGTAACATTTGGATCTTTTCTATAATGAAAGTATTATAGTATGAAAGTAAAGTATTTTAATAATACTTTAAAAGTAGAACTGGTTGCTTTTAAAAATCTGGCAAAATTGCTAATGAAGTTAGAGGAGCTTTTTTTTTCTCCCTCAAAAAAGGGAAGAAAATGATTTAGGCTATGACAGAATTCTTCAGTCTTCTTGCCCAAGCAGCATTTCTACTACTGTTTCCCTGCTTTATATCCTTGTCTCTTGTCTGGACTGGGAAACCCTTCTATTTGATTTTCCATTTCTAACCTTTGCTGGCTTTTATTCTGCCGCTCACGTTGCTGCCAAATTTCATTCTAAAATAAATGCCTGATCATTCCCCTGCTTTAAAATCTTCGGGAGCTCCTTATTACTAAGACAAAATGCCATCCAGATTTCTTAGCCTGGGTTTCAGGATCTTTCACAGGTAGCCCTTGGACCATTTTTCCAGTCTCATCTTACGTACTTATGGATTCTTTCCACTGCTCTGAGCTCTCAGAACTTTTGCCCGGAATTGATTTACTCCACTCTGCTTGGCACATTTATTCTCATCTTCTAAGACCGGTCTCACTAACCTGCCCCCTACTTGCTACCACTTCCCAAAGAGCAGCCTTCATTGTGTCTTCAAAGAAAGTTCTCTGTCTGCATGATGGGTGTGCTCATCAGCACTTAGGGAAGATCTCGGTCAGCAGAGAGGACTCTGGCCTCAGTGTCTGGCACACAGCCTGCCACAGGGTCTTAGAGCCCCTGCTCTCCACTCCATCAGTAGCACCCACAGGCAAGCTGCCGATTTCTCTTGCCTGGACTGCGACGCCCCCAGCCCACTGAGGTCTCAGGGTTCCTCCCAGCTCTTGCTTCTCAGGAGCCAGAATAATCTTTTTCAGATTATGTGTATAAGCTTAAAATCCTTCATTTACTTAGAAATATATTCCCAACTCATTCCCATAGTCCACAAGGCTCTGCACGAAGCCTTAAACGAAAAGCCTAAACTTAACAGTTTAGTTTTCCAGAGCTCACTGTACTCTGCCCACATGGTCGTCCTCAGCTGAAGAATCAAACAGGTCACCTCTCCTTATGAACCTACTGTTCCATCCATTCGGGTGCATTTCCCTCCCTTTGCTGAGGCTTCACTTCCTCAAAGCCCCATTTCCCGACTTGGGCAGTGCAGAGCCCTGTGTAAGAGCATCGACTCTGGCGCCCCCATGCCACTTCCCAGTTTTGGGAGCTGGGCACACTGTTTCTCAGTTCCCTCATTTGTAAAATGAGGATAATACTAGTACCTACTATTGGGGTTCTTGTGTGGTTCCTGAGGTACTGAGAAGGCTGCCTGGCGCATACTAAATTTACTGAATGTTTGTATTACTTCGATTATGTTTGCTTTCTCCTAGCTATTTCATGGAGTGCCTTTTATTCATAGCAGAATCATAATCTGATTAATTACTCATAGAAGTGTTAGTTTAATGTCTTCCCCCAACCTCAGGAGTATAAACCCAGGGAAGACTGGGCCATGTTTATTTGGTTGATGTTTTGTAAACCCAGTACCTAGCACGGCCCAGCACTCAACAGACAACATAATAGACATTCAGGTAACTGTGTTGAGTGGGAGAAGTGAGTGAATGAGTGAATGAATGCCAAACATTTTTAAGTCAAATTGGATCAGTAGAGGGTTGGTGAAATAAATCGTGGTTTATCTACAAAATAGAACAGCATGTAGCTGTTAAATATAAATAGGTCTTATCGTAAAAATATGTCTGTCATTCATTATGAAGTAAAATAAAGCAGTATGTAGAATATGACACAATTATTTTAAATATGTGGGCGAAGAGGTTTTAAATGGATGGATGGAATAAAGTCTGAAAGGGCTTTTTAGAAGTGGTGCTTCTCAGGGTAGTGAGATTATAGTATTTGAATGAACTGAAAAATGAACTATGTGATTTTTTGTTGTTGTTCTTTCTCCCCAGTAAGTACAGAACTATTTTATACCCTTTAACTTGTTTTTATTTCACAGTAAGTACTGCCCAGCTGGTTGTCTGCTCCCTTTTGCTGAGATATCTGGAACAATCCCTCATGGATATAGAGATGTAAGTCTAAGCAACATAGACTTATGTTCAAGTTGTGATAGAACTTTCTTTTTTTTTAACTCCAGAATAGGTTGCTGTACCTACTCTATATATCTTTAATCTTGATTTATTTTCTGGGAATTATTTCTTTTTAGTATTATGTATGTGATATTTTATTCTTTTTCTTGTGCTACAAGTCTGTACTATGTTACCACATCAGTAGTCCTATGTCTATTGAGAAAACTGCCCCAGTTGACTCATTTCTTGAGGAAGCCTGAGTGTCTTGTTTATAAATTATCAAAGAAAATTAAATACTAATCTTTCGTTTTTCCTTTCCTCAAGTCCTCGCCCTTGTGCATGGCTGGTGTGCACGCAGGAGTAGTGTCAAACATTTTGGGTGGCCAAATCAGTGTTGTAATTAGTAAAGGTATCCCATACTATGAGAGTTCTTTGGCTAACAACGTCACGTCTGTGGTGTAAGTATCTACGTTATTGGTTATATAAGGAAGGGTGTGGGGCAGGAGTGGGATACCAGCTAGTTAGACCTCAGCAACGTCACTGTTAATGGTGTTCATGAAGCATTTGTGTGATGAGCATCCCATTTTTGTGTGCTTGTTGTCCATGTGTACTGAAGAGGACAGGCAGGGTCGCACAACTTGGCATGTTCTCCATCGCAAAGGTAGTCATTTAGAAGGATGACTTGTTCTTTTGTGAGTTTTGAAAATTCTAGAGTAAGGGTCTAAAAGTCTGTGGCCAAATTTTTACTTCATTTCAAAGATTAGAAGGCGTAACTACTCTGTTTCTTGTAGCCTGTTTGACCTAGATGGATTGAGGAGAACTGAAATGTTCTATAAATTAAATTTTGACATAAGTCAGAGGTAGTCATATTATGAATCCTCCTCTCCTCCAAAGAGGATATTTTAAGAGTGTATTTTTATGGTCACTACAGTGATCTGTTTTTTGAAACACAGACTAGGCATCAAAAGCAGGAAAAGTTGAAACATTAAATAGAAATGCAATACTTGGAATCTGTTTTGGTAAATCTTGCTTATTAGATGGGCTCAGTTCTGTAGACAATACTAAGCCTAATTGAAACCAGCTTCTCTTCAGAGATTCTGGGCCAGTTTTCATTCAGAAGATGAGAGCATGATCCATATCCATGACAGTATAAAACAGGAGTCACCAAACTTTTTCTGTAAAGCACCAGCTAGCAAATATAGTAGGCTTTATGGGCCAAATGTCCCTGTCACTTATCCTCTCTTGGTTCATTTAAATCTCTTTAAACATGTAGAAACCATTCTTCGCTTTCTGGCCCTACAAAACAGGCCATACATGAGCAAGCTATCATTTGCCCATTCCTGGTAGAGAGTTAGAAACCTTTCCTTCTCTTGGTTTCTTCTAGATGATTTTATGCAGACCTTATCATTCCTTTCTCCTCTTCTGCCTTTAGAAATAATTTTTTTGTCAGTTCTTTCTTTCATACTCTAAGGAAAAAATAAGGACAGGTTGCATCCACTTGTAATAACAGTTTGAATGTTGTGCTGAAGGCGGGAGCATACACTAATGGTTTTATCCCCTCAAGTTCTTTAGAGTCCTTGGTAAACTAGTCATGTGTCCCACGGCTCCATTCTCCCCAGCTGCATTTACTTGCCAATTCTTTGAAATCCACATGGGGTGCTGCATTATCACGCTGACACTTGTTCTTAGCTATATTTGTTTCCTGTACCAAATGCAGTCTCTCCTCTTTGTGGCCAGCTTTTTTTCTGTTTACCCCCAGGAAGCTTAAGCTTCATTCTCTGGGAATTACAGCATACTTGCAACAAAAGGAAATGATGCGGAAAAGCTCGAGGAATCAGTGTATTTCCACGAAAGATAAATAGAGGGCACATAGGCAGACTTGCAGAGAAAATTGTTTATGTTGATTTCAGAAGTTGTTCTGCTTTGAAATGAGACCTTTTTTTTTGGCTAAGAGCAGCATTAGTTGTCATATGTATGGCCATAGAATACCCTTAGTTCTTTATATTTTAAAACAAAAAGAAAAGAAAAAGTTTTACTAAGACAAATATGGGGAAGTCAGTATATGAGTGTCACCAAGAATAACTTTTCTTTTTCAGGGGACACTTATCTACAAGTCTTTTTACATTTAAGACAAGTGGTAAGCCTCTCATGGACTTTGTAACTTATTATAATGTGCATAATAATAAATATTATTTAAATACTATCATGCAATATGCCAATTGCTGGGGTTTTGGTGGGTTTTTTTTTTTTTGGCACCTTCTCATATATCACAATAATGTAATGGACGGAATAAACTGGAGGTTTTATATTAATTGGGAAATGATCATGTAAGCAAAGAGAGTTCCTTAGGAAAGGTGATTTTTTTTTTAGTATGTCTGAAGTAATTAATTCCACAGAAAATACTTACTGAGTGCCTTTGATTTGTCAGGCACTGTCCTGGTGCTAGTGAAACAAAAGTGAGCAGAATAAGCAAAATCCTCCTTTCTTGGAGCTTAAATACTGGTATTGAGAGATTGACAGTAAACCTTGGATAAATAAATTAACATATATGCTCTATATAATATTATAGAAGATACAGAGAAATAAGGAAAGAGGATAGGCAATGCAGGAGGGATTGGTTTTGAGTTTTAAGTGTGTCCGAGTAGGCCTTGTGGAAAATGTGACATCTGAGCAAACATCTAATGGCAGTAGGGAGTAAGTCATTCACTGATCTGGAGATAGTGTTCCAGGGAGAAGATAATGTATTGCCATTAAATTGATGGTTATTGCTTGTAAATAAATTATTATGCACATTGCCTGATGAGACACAGAGACATGGACCCAAGAAACATTTGCCTACTTTTGAAATTCCTCTGTTAGAGCACATTACTAGCATACTATATGTTAGTGGCATGTGCACTAGAAGGTTTCCAATGAGCAGATTTATACAGATCGTGAATTTATATCTGGAAACCAAGTTACTATCTTTTTTGTTTCAGGGTGTTATGGAACACTGGGGATGGAATCTGGTGTGATTGCTGATCCTCAAATAACAGCATCATCGGTGCTAGAGTGGACTGACCACACAGGGCAAGAGAACAGCTGGAGACCCGAAAAGGCCCGTCTGAAGAAACCTGGACCTCCTTGGGCTGCTTTTGCCACTGATGAATATCAGTGGTTACAAATAGATCTGAATAAAGAAAAGAAGATAACAGGTTAAGAGACATAATTTTCTAGAATGATTATAATTCTGATTGTATCTGGAAACCTGAAGACATCCAAGATGTTCATAGAAAATAAGGTTACTGCAAATGTAATTGTATGGTTTTAAGTTTTCTTTACTGGTGTTAAATATTCCTGAAGGTAGGTTTATAAAATGTGGCAGAGGAAAGGAGTTGGCATTTGATTTCTTTTAGATTTTTGTCTCTCTCCTTTTTTTTTTTTTTAAGCTTTTCTTTTTCATTGTAATAAGGATCTTTAAAGGTAACATTTCAATTAAGTGATCTTGACATTTGAAATAACCATCTCTTAGAGTTATTAAAAGAAATTTATGTTCAAGGAGTTCATTTTAAGTGCTATAAATAATATTCTGCATGTGCTGAATCCAGATTATTTGGGGCAATTTATCAAATGGTCAGAATAATATATTAGAACTGGTTTAGGTAATTTTGATTTGGAACTGAAAAATATAATTGTTTTAATCCATTCATTCCCAGGGAGTCATTGTTACGTGGTAGGTGAGATATATTTTATAGTGATATGAACACAAGCTGTCAAAATAGAATAGTCCTTTCCTTATGTGTGCTCATAATTCTTGTATCTTTACAAGGGAACAAAGCCAAGGATTTAGTTGCTATTATAATGAAGACTTGCACTTAGAGATGGCAATGTGCTTTTGGCAAAGATGTTTTAACAGTATACTTTAGGTATTTATGCTTCAATGCTGAATAGACTTCAAGATCAGACCCGTGCACTAATGAAAGCAACTTTCCATTCCCCAGGCATTGTGACCACTGGCTCCACCATGGTGGAACACAATTACTATGTGTCCGCCTATAAAATCCTATACAGTGATGATGGACAGAGATGGACTGTGTACAGAGAGCCTGGTGTGGAGCAGGATAAGGTAAAATGAGTGCCAGGGTCTTTTAAAAAATGTGCCTTTGCCAAAAATCATGAAAGCTCACCTGTGTGATGTTCAAGTTAGCTATCATTTGGTCTTTGTTCTCTTCTGGTTATTTTAGGTTTTGTTGGTTATTAGCCTTATTCTTCTAACTATGCTTAGGAAATCCTCAGTGGTTCTGGGTCCCTTTGGATGATTGTAACATTTTTAACTCAATTGTTTAGGTACTTTATTAAGAAATTCTAAGAAAGAGGGATGCTATACTGGCTCAGTTGGTAGAGCATGGGACTCTTGATCTCAGGATCATGAGTTCAAACCCCCCATTGAATGTAGAGACTATGTCAGTGAATGAATGATTGAATGAATGATTTTCAGTAAGTAGTGCTAACTTATTTTAAAAAAGGAAGAAATTCTAAAAAGGAACTTGTAACTTCTTGTCTTAAATAAATTTTTCTTGTTAATCCACAGAATGATAGCTTAATTTATTCCCAGATTTCTTGTATGTAGGCAAGGGGGACAAAAGCCAAAAGCCAAAGGCATAAGTGCATTTTAGTGTTGGATATAGACTTGAAAGGTCATTTCAAGATCACCCTACCAAATTTTATCTTAGAAAACTTGTTTTTTGTTTGTTTGTTTTTTTACTGAAGAATTTCCTTAACTTCCATGTTAACTATCAAATTGTTGTTTTAATTAGCAGACAGTGATAATGCAGGAATGCTCCGGGGAAGATGATAAGGGGTGGGGAGTAGGGAGAGTGGGTGTCCTCTAGATATCCCTTTCACGTGGGCTCCTGGCCCACAATCCACCATGAGGACCTTATAACTAACCGGGGGAGTCCTTGTCCTGGAGGAAGGTAGATTTCTTCTTATCTAGAATTGAAATTATAAGCACAATTTTTTTAATGAAACTTCCCTGAGTTTCATTTCACTTATAAGATACTACCAGTTCTCTATCATATATCTGATTTGCTAATATATCTTCAATTACCACTTTTCTTATCTCTCTATTCAGAAAACTTCAGGGGCTCCTTATAATCTGTCATATGGATCTAAACTCTTCTGTTGTTATTCAAGGCCTTCTTCCCTCTCTTCTGCCTGTTATCACCTGACCTTCATCTTTGGTGAGGCTCTACCCATTGAAGTAAAAATGTCTTTAAACCTATCTTCCTTCTGCTTAATAACCCCAGACTTGGCTACTTTTTACTATGAGCACATCCATATTTATTTATAGAATATTTATTGTACTTATGGAATATAGTTAATTTTTTGAAATTATAAGAATTATCCATGTTTATATTATAAAAACATCTAGCACCATTGAATTATGTTTCTGAAAAAGACTTTCTCTTTTGCTTCATTTTTTGAAAGATAATTTCGTAAGGTATAGAATTCTAGGTTGATGTTGTTTTTTCCCTCCACGCTTTAAATAATGCTCTTCCACTGTTTTCTGGTTTGCATTTTTCTAGTGAGAATTCTATCTTTCATACCTTTGTTCCTCAATGTGTAATGTGTCTTTATTCCTTAGCTGTTTTTAAGATTTTCTTTTTATCATCTGTTTTAAGCAATTTGGTTATGACATGCCTTTGTGTAGTTGTCTTCATGTTTCTTCTGCTTGGGTTTCTTTGAGCTTCTTGGATCTGTTGGTTATAATTTGCTTCAAATTTGTAAAAGTATAGACGATGTTTTCTCAGATATGTTGCTTCCCTAATTCTAATGACGTGAATATTATGACTCACAGTTTACTGATGCCCTGTTCATTTTTTTTTTTTTTTTTTAATCTCTATGTTCTAGTCTGGAAAATTTTGTTGTTCTGCCTTTAAGTTCACTAATCTGTTCTGTAACATCTAATCTATTAATCCCATCCAGTGTACTTTTATCTTCAGTGTTGTATTTTTGCTTCTAGATTTTCAGTTTTTGGCTTTTAGATTTCTTTGAAGTCTCTCCTGAGCATGCTTATGCTTTTTTCTACCCCTAAAACATATGGGATGTGTGGTAACTCCTTTGATGCCCTTATCTGTCTGTCTACTAATGTGTCACATGTGGGTTTTTCCATGTAGATGACTATTATGGGTCATATTTTACATGCCTGGTAATTTTTTATTAGTTGCCAAACATTATGAACTTTTACATTGCTTGGTGATAGGTTTTCTTTTATTATTTATCTAATTTTGAGCTTTATTCAGGGATACAGGTTACTTTAGATAACTTGCATTTTAACTTTGTTAGGCAGGACCTGAGCAGCCTTTAGTTCTAATTTTTTTCTACCATCAGTACTGTTCCAAGTACTCAACCCAGTCTCATGTATTACAAGTTTTCTCCACACTATCTGTCGGTAATGTGAGCTGTTCCCACCCCTGCCTAGCTCTGAGAATCATTCTTCTGGCTCCTTTCCAGCAGTTCTTTTACCATCCACAGATTGTTTCTTTACAAGCAACTGAAGATTTAGGGGAAACCCTCCTACAGATCCGAGAAGTCTCCCTCTCTTTGTGCAGTTCTCTTCTCTCCTATACTATGTCTTGCAAATTCTAGCTATCTTGGCCTCTCCATCTCGGAGCTCTGTGTTCTCATTTCGATGAGAGCACCAAGGCTCTCTCCAGACAATATTGGGGCAATAGAAAGGCTCACCTCATGTGTTTCTCTTCTCTCTGGGATTAATGCCCTATGCTGCCTATTGTCCAGTGTTGGAAAACTGTTGTTTCATATATTGTATCTGATTTTTCATATGTTTAAGGCAAAGAGTAAACTTAATTCCTATTTGTTTTGGAAAGGAGTGGAAGGCCTTATACTGAATTATATGGAATATCAATCTCTTGCCTCATATTAGCCCATCTGCTCCCTCATCTACCCAACTCAAGAGTAATTGGTGTGTTCATTTCCTGAGCATGCACACATGCATGAGCACATACAGACTGAGACAGCTTTTGGGTTTGTTTTCAGAAAATGTAATACAACTTGCTTCATAATGTATTTTTTTTTTAAAGATTTTATTTATTTATTTGACAGATAGAGATCACAAGTAGAGTGGCAGGCAGAGAGAGAGAGAGGAGGAAACAGGCTCTCCGTGGAGCAGAGATCCCGATGTGGGGCTCGATCCCAGGACCCTGAGATCATGACCTGAGCCGAAGGCAGAGGCTCAACCCACTGAGCCACCCAGGCGCCCCCAATGTATTGCTTTTTAATAGTGTGCCATATCTGTGTGTGGCAATATCTTATAAAATTTAAGTTCCTTGAGAGTGGGAATGTGGGCTTCCATTTCTCTTTTTATCCTCATGATTCCTTACAGACCTCACTACACACAGGGGCTTATAATAAATGCTCACAGATTATAGCAGATCTTTTTTATTTAATTTATATAAAATCTTTCTCCTTTAAGGTTTTTTATAAAAATGAAACTGTGGTGTGGAGTACAACCTCAGGGATGGTTTTTTGTTTTTTTTGTTGTTGTTTGTTTGTTTTAAGATTTTATTTATTCATTTGACAGACAGAGATCACAAGTAGGCAGAGAGGCAGGCAGAGAGAGCGGAAGGGAAGCAGGCTCCCTGGGACCCTGGAATCATGACCCGAGCCAAAGGCAGAGGCTTTAACCCACTGAGCCACCCAGGTGCCTCTCAGGGATGGTTTTTATGTCCTAAAGTGATTTTTGTTCCTGTCCCACAAATGCATAATAGACTGCGAATATTTGCCTTCACTTTATTTCAGAGTAATAGCTGAGGAAGTTATGAAAAGTTACTCGTTTGGAGATTATTATAACTTCAAAACAAACCTTGTAGAAAATGAAGGCTATTAACATATCTCAGAAGTTTACAATCTAATGCTTTGTGAATCAGCCAAAAGAAAATAGATATATTTGGACGTGACTTGATGGAAGAGTTAAACATTTGCTTGCCCTCACATTAACTCATCAAATACAAACCCCTGTAATTTTAGGCAGATACCTATTTATTAGCAATCTTTAGAAACTAGCCAGGTAATTTGGGCTAAAGGTACAAGAACTTTTAGCTTAGTGGAGGCCTAGGGTTAAGTCAGAAGACTCAGATTAAAGTCAGTGCACAGTCATCGACTGGTTATGCAGTCCATTTACATTCTGGAGCTGCAGTTTTCTGGGTTCTGCCTATTTCATGGGGTTGTCAGGGAGAACAGCTGAGTTAATTACATGAAAATAAGAGCTCTTTTATCATACTATCATTATTTGTTGAAAATGGTTGAGGGGATGAGATAGTCACTTGAAATCATATTTTTACCTAAAGACTATTCATATAATACATGTAATGCATCTGTTGCTGTTTACTTAGGATCATAAAAATTAGGCAACAGTGTTTCAGAATCACTTGTCTGGTTTAGATAGCAACAGAGAATGAAAGTGGATACTATGGGAACTGTCTTTATGTAGTTTATCCAGTAGGTGGAGGTATATAACTGTTACGCATTCCTTTAGTGTATGTTCACTTTCTGTCTCTTTTCTGAGAGAAAAATTATGAAAAGTACACAGTAAAGCATTTCTTTTAAGACCTTGTATGTTCAATCATGCTTTACTTTGAGAAGAAAATTAATGTATTTAAATAGCTGATAATTCCACAGGACTAGAGTTAGTAATTTATTGAGAGAATTATACTGTCTCACTGCAGCTGATTCTCAGATTGCCAAGTTAGCATTTTTGTTATGTTTCAATCATCTTAAAAACATTTTTGTATTCAGTACTTTTATAAGTTTTTGATGAAGAATGTGTACCTTCTTAATAGTTTGTCCAAATTATGATTAATTTATTTTCTGAGAAGTTAATTCCTACTGTCATACTTTACAGATCTCATTTAAGCCCCAAAGCAAAAACCAAAAATGTTTCAGTGGAACAGTTTAGCCCTGACCTCTGTTGACGTAAAGTACCAATTTTTGTTTTTTAAAGATATTTCAAGGAAACAAAGATTATCACCAGGATGTGCGTAATAACTTTTTGCCACCAATTATTGCACGTTTTATTAGAGTGAATCCTACACAATGGCAGCAGAAAATTGCCATGAAAGTGGAACTGCTTGGATGTCAGTTTATTCCTAAAGGTAAAGCAACAGTATGTTATTTAATTTAAAGTGGCTTTGCTATTCTCAGAGAAAATAAAGAATGATAATATGAGCATTCTGCTTTTACTACAGTATCTTTTTAAAGAGGATTTTTAAAAGAAATAGTTATCCTATTAAACAGTCAGTTCCTACAATGGTTTTCAAGATTATAAGTGGAAGAAGAGAGATCATCATCGATGAGATAATGTAATGAGATTGCTTTTCAGATCTAGTCTCAATCTTAACAATTTTTAATCATGTCCCATGTAGCATAATATTGTATCACCAACGCCAATGATTATAACAGTAACCTTAGTCCAAATGCCTTTTCCTTTGAAAAAATTAGAAGTGGAAGTAACTTCCCTCAGTATTATAGAATATTTTAATACTTAACTGTTGTATCTCCAAAACCTACAACAATGCCCCCATGTGGCGGGCCCTGCACAGTTAATTAAATGCTTGAATGAATAGCATGTCAAGCTGTGACGATGCTTCTGTGGCTTTAGAGTTTAACATCATCCACCTCCTCTGTGTTCTCCCTCTGTGAAAATTATTTTAAGGCAATTATATAAAAAGTGAGAAATCCCAGTAAGTTTGTGTGTTTAATGCATAGTATATTTATCCTTTTGATGTATTGCTGTCCACAATTTAAAATTACTGAGCAGAACCAAATTCTCTTGGAAATGTTGGAGATATTTAAATTAGTTTTTAACTCTGACTCTGATAAGCAAAATGTATAAACTTTTCTAAACCATTTTTCAAGGTCGTCCTCCAAAACTTACTCAACCTCCACCTCCTCGGAACAGCAATGACCTCAAAAACACTACAGCCCCTCCAAAAATAGCCAAAGGTAGGCCTCCTTTAAGTATGAGAATTTGGTATTCCCAGAATATGTGGTATAATTTTCCATAAATATATTAAAAGCATTATAAAATAATTTTGTTTTAATCAAGTTGATGTAGATAAAAAACTAAAGAGTTTTTAAAACTTTTTTTCAAGGTCGAGCCCCCAAATTTTCTCAACCACTACAACCTCGCAGTAACAATGTGTTTCCTGCACAGTCGGAGCAAACAACAGCCACTCCTGAGATCAAAAATACTACGGTGACTCCAAGTGTAACCAAAGGTGTGCAGATTCAGAAATTGACACCTGTTACTTTGTAGCAGTTTATGTTGTTTGTAACTGAATTTTCAGGAGCACTTCCAGCTTTTAAACTGTTTCTTTTCCTCTCAACTGTATTTCTTAAGAACTGAAAAAACTTTAATTCCTCTCCTTAGAAAAGAAACTGATTACATTGCTCTGATTTCTTTTCTCTGGTGTCATGCAGAATTGTTCTTTAAATATTTAGAGATGACTGCTATATTCTGGGTCTCCTCTTGTGATCTTTTTTCTCACCACAGCTAAACACAAGGAGTCTCTATTTTTAGAAATAACTAAAACCATAGCAGGAATCAAACTTCTTTTTCCCCCTCTGGTGATATATTAATTTGTTGGATAGGGAATTTGGTTGCAAAAGGCAAGAGGAGGGGAAAACAGTTTGGGTGAAAATTAATACTTCTTTAAACATACTGTGAGTTATTGTACTCATTAAAAAACTTGGTCTCGGGGTACCTGAGTGGCTCAGTCGGTTAAGCGGCTGTCTTCAGCTCAGGTGATAATCCCAGGGTCCTGGAATTGACCCCCGCTTCCAGCTCCCTGCTCAGTAGAGAGCCTGTGTCTCCCGCTCCCTCTGCCTGCCGCTCTGTCTACTTGTGCTTTCTATCTCTCTGTCAAATAAATAATTAAATTCTTTAAAAAAAAACCCAAATTTTGAAAATATTGACAATTGTAATTTTTTCATATTATAAATATACATGTAGTAGAATTTACTTTCAGATCTTATTGCTGATAAATAAGGTTTTAATACATATGAAACATAATACTTTGATTTTACTAGTTTTTGAAAAACAAAATTTCAGATGAATTCAGAAAAAACCACCAGTGGCACAGAGGAGTTAATTTCAGTATTGGCAGATAAAGCATTTTCAGGACAATGCCGAGAGAAAGCAATTCATTCCAAGTAACTTCTGCCACACAGAACTTTATTCATTCTCATTTTCTGAAAATTTGCCTGATTCGGATAACTCTCTCCAACTTTCCACATGTCACTTTTTTCCCCATCTTCTAAGGTATTTTCTAAACAGATCTCATTCTTTCTCATGCTGCTGGAAAAGCTAAAGAGAAGCAAGACTTCATAGAAACAAGAGATCTCAGTGTCTCACAGAACTTCTCATTTTGCGGAAGTCATCAGTTTGGACAGGATCCCAGACCACATGAACAGCCATTTAAAAGTATTGTTCATCTTAAAGTCTGATTATAGAATCTTGAAATCTCAAGACTAAAAGTGTCCTTAAAGCGTTTACTTCCAGAGCTAACATTCCTATAAGCTTCAGAAGAATAACAAAGAATGGACAAGTCTTTTCAGTTAAAGACCTGGTCTCCTTTTCTCTGGGGTTGGTAGTGTATAGACTTTTTATTATTTTTTGAGCCTTAAGCAGATTTTTTTTAAAAACTCTCATTAAATCAAACTGTATCTACTTGAACCTGATTATTTTCTCTCCCAATTTTACAACTTTTAGGGATAAAGAACTTTAACCCTTCTGAATTCTTAGTGCTTTCTAACCCTGAGTCATGATTTCTGTTTTATGTACTTCTTTTCCATTTTTACATGTAGGCTGAGAGTACCCCTAAAGATCTGTGCCACTGTGGCTTCCTGAATCCTCCCCAGGTGGGGCCCTCAGCACCAGCCAGCGGTCTTTCTCTCTCTGGTCAGCTCTTCTGTCCCTTCTCAGCAGTCACTTCTCCATAGTCTTCACACCCTTGACTCAGAGATTCTTCACTCACTCTCAGTTACCACTTCGACATTTAAAAGAAAATAAAAGCAAGTAGAAGGAAACTCCCTATTTGTGGAGCCTGTAAACTCTTCTGTACCCGGTGTCCACTGCGTGGAAGGAGGGATTTCCTCAGACTGTCCAAAGCTGATCCACCTGTGCCTTCGTTCCCATCCATCCAGCTTCTCAGAGGCCTCAGGTTGTTGATGATCCTCTCCTGTATGGGCAGCCTCTTTCTCACTTTTGGATAAAGTCTAAGGGTGCATAAGACGCTGAGGGTCAGGCCCACTGTGTCTGGCGCTTAGCCCCCAGCACGGATCGGTGGTGGCTCCTGCTGTGCTGCTGTCCTCATTGCTGGGACGGAGGTGCCAGACTAGGGAAGGAGCGGACGTCTCAGACAACCTTAGGCAGACCATTTGCTGGATCTGGGCCTGGACTTCCTTATCTGAAGAGTGAAATAAAGGGATTAGATGATCTTCTAGTCCCTGTAGGCTCAAGCATTATCCTTTTCTGCCCTGTTGATACCTACAGGTTTTTTCATACTTTGACACTATGTTGTTATTTTCCCATATCTATAAAATATTTCCCCCATCATATTGCAATATCATTTCCAATTGCTGGATTGTGATATTATATAGTGTATATATAGAGATAGATATAGATATATAGTGACTATATACTGTAATTATATAGCATATATGTTATATAAGTTATATGGTATATAGTAATATTTTTCTGTGAGAAAGGTATTATGATGTATTTGTTCCCATTCATTGTTGGGCATTTGGATTATTTCCAGTTTTTCACTCTTGCAGAAAACCTCTTCAAAGATCCATCTTTGAATGTTTTTTTTCTAAGAATAAATTCTAGGCATGGAATTGCCAAGTGATTGATTTTTATATATATTGCCCCAAATTGATGCAGAAAGTATACATTTAAAGTCCCATAAAAATAACTGTCTCCTGATATCCTTTCTAGCAGTTATTCTTTTAAATATTTGCCAATTTGATGAGCAGAAATAACATCTTATTCCTATTTTAACTTCTGTTTCTGTGATTACTAGTGAAGCTGACATGTGGAATGGTTACTTGTATTTTTTTAATTGTATTGCTCATTCATCTCTGCTGACTTTTTTTCTATTGATTATTTTTACATATAAATTCTGTAATATATAGGTTATAGTAACCCTTTATCACATATTCAGAAATATATTTTCCAAGTTTCATTGGTCTTTCAGTTTATCTTGCTGATTTAAAAAGCTACTATGAAAAATTTTAAGTATCTACAAAGCTGAAGCAAATAGTGTGACAGACTTCCACGTTACCTGTGAAAGCTTCTGCCATTACCCACACATCCCCACTCTCATTTCATAAATAACATGTATGGTGTTTTCTAAGATAGAAAAGCTTTGAAGGATGATATGGGTAAGCTTCCCACCTTCCCTTCATGCCTCTCATTTGGTGTGTTTTCAGATATAGCCTTAGCTGCAGTCCTAGTCCCAGTGCTCGTCATGGTGCTCACCACCCTCATCCTCGTCGTAGTGTGTGCTTGGCATTGGAGGAACAGGTGAGTCCATAACCAGTTTACCTGACTGGTCCTACAAGGGGTGTCTCCAAGTGTGAAGTAAAATCTAAATAGAGGAGGTGAACTACCATTCACTTATTTGAGAAGGGGAGAGTTAAGGTAGTTATTAAAGTCAAAATACAATACGTATAAAAAGGAGTATGTTCAATAGCATAGTCACTGAGTACCTTTATTGTATCAAAATCTGCTTTCCGTGCTGGAATATACACATTAATAAGAACCACAGTTTGACACATAACAGGTGCTTAGTCATATTTCCTGAAAGAATGAGGCATAACTCCTGTCCCCCAGGTGTTTGGCGGGGTTGGTTGACAAAGACACGGAACTGTAATATGCCTTGAGGAGTTCTTTTTGAAGTGCTGGGGAGCACAGATGCGAAAACCATGAGAGGTATCTGAAAGCTTTTCTGCAGGAAAGAGTAATCCTCAAGTTTGTTTCACCTTAATGAGAACGTTGGGTTTGCCTGGATGGAGGAAGGTGGAGCACAGCCCAGACCCTGTGCTTGAGCGAAGGCACAGGGATGTGGAGTGTAAGCAGGGTAGTGAGGGCTCACGCATGGGCTGGGCACAGGAGAGCGCTGAGGAGGAACTGAAGTATAGCTTGGGCCTCTGGGGACAGAGGGATTCAGGTTTCATTCTGTAGATGGGGGTCTCACTGAGGAGGGTGAGGCAGACGGGTGACGCTATCTGATGAGGTGCAACTGGCTGCTAAGGAAGGAGGAGGGATCCTGGACGATCCGAAGTTTCTGGCTTATGCACTTAGACCAGTAAAGATGTCCTGAGTAGAGCTGACAGAGCAGCAGGAACAGGTTTGGTGGAGCCGGAGAGTGACTTCATTCATTCACTCAACTGTCTGAGCTCCTGCCTCGTGCTGAGTATTGACCATGTGCTGGGAGTCCAGGGCTGAGCCCCAGAGTTCACAGGCTGGGAGAGGATACAGTGCAGAAGACGGGCAGCGATGGTGCCTCCATCCAGTACATGCCACGGAGGAGGCTGAAGAAGCAGGTCGATCCTGGATTCATGGTTTTGGGAAGGCTGTTTGGACAGAGACTCAACAAGTTACTATGAGGGCAGGGAAATTCCAGGGCAGAAAGTTCAGGGTGCTCTCCAGGAATTGGGTAGAAGCAATAGTAACAACGAGGAGAGTAGCAACAGCTCGTTTTTATAGAGAACGAAAGCTGATTTTTGGCATTATTTTAAGTGCTTTACATGGTTCAGTTCATTTAATCCTCAGACAACCTACAAAGCAGGTACTGTTTCTCAGAAGAAGAAAATGTGACTTGTCTGAGGTCACCTGGTTCACACACAGCCGAGTGGAGCTCTGCGCTAGGTGTGTGGTCAGTCAGGTAGTCCAATTTCATCCACTTACGGTCAAAGCACAGAGGGTAAGGATTGGGAGTCAGGTTGTCTGGGAGGTGGGAGACAAGTCCTGAGATCCCTCTGGGCTAGCGCTTCAAGGATGCTATGGATGTTCAGATCGTCAGGACACAGATGGAAATCAATGGATTTGCATAGTTTGTATTAGAAACTAAAACAGACCTAACAGTAACTGTTCCATAAGAACCCACATGTTACCTGTGGGCCTTTGATTAGATTCTTTTTATCTACAAACTTAGCCTTTCTTATTCCTTTATCCCTTGAGTAGGAAGTACCTTGGGTAACAGAGTATCTCAGGAGATAGTTTAAAATTTATCAAGAGTTCAGTATGAGGGGCGCCTGGGTGGCTCAGTGGGTTAAAGCCTCTGCCTTCAGCTCGGGTCGTGATCCCAGGGTCCTGGGATCGAGCCCTGCATTGGGCTCTCTGCTCGGTAGGGAGCCTGCTTCCCTCCTCTCTCTCTGCCAGCCTCTCTGCCTACTTGTGATCTCTCTCTGTCAAATAAATAAATAAAATCTTAAAAAAAAAAAAAAGAGTTCAGTATGAGTTTCAGCAGGGGCGACTTTGAAAGGCAAGTGAAATGGAGGGCCTTCAGCAAATGGAAATGTGTACTCCTGAGTAATTATTAACTTGAGTGTTTATCCTGCACTTTCAGAGCTGTCTTACTCATGAATTCACTCTGTTTGCTAACATGTTTTTTTCTGTATTTTTCCAGAAAGAAGAAAACCGAAGGCACCTACGACTTACCTTACTGGGACCGGGCAGGTAACTCGGGACTTTGCATCTGCTCCCATAGAGGGAAGTCCCACCCTTCCAGGTGGCAGTAGTAAAAGAGGAAAGCTGTTTTCGGGCCCACACAAACTCCCCAGCCTGTGAGAAAAATGGTGTTCCTCTAACATTCTGACCACTTTTGCTCTTCTGTAAAATCTCTTCTGGTCAATAAGTAATGAAATGAAAAGTAAGGATTTCTCATAACACACACTCTGTTCCTTTTTCCTGGAAAACCCATGCGGTTTGTCTATGTATCTGTTTTTCTCGAGGAGACCAGCTTTGTTTATGGCTTGTGTGATCACTGTGTAAAAGGATTGTGGTCTTGGTAACACAGTGTGTGTTTGTCACTCTGCTGTGGGTACTTCCCAGGTAGAGCCTAGCAGTTTGGAAATTGTGAGGTCTGCCTTCTCTGCCGTGATGAGTTGTCATCTTCTGAATTCCTACTCTGTGTGGCCCATTGCAGCAGGTGACACCAGAATTCCCCTACAGGTCTCCTACTTTCCAGTCTCGCGACTGGAACAATAAAAGGCAGAAGAGTTCACTGCTGTGACTAAGGCAGAAAAGAACAGTAGTGGGGGCAGATTCTGTGCTGCTAAAACCCCAAGGTAGATCTTGGAAAGTATTTTTTTTAGAAAAACTTATCAAAAACCACCCTACAACAGACAAATTATATCTGCCAACACTTTTAGAGCAATGATTTTGCTTCTGTGTATACTTCCGTTGGGAATTTCTACCATGTTCTGCATTGCACTAGATACTCCACCAAAGGGGGGAAAAAAAAGACTTGAGCAACTTAAGGAATTACAACAAGAACAAACTAAACCCAAAGCTACCAGAAGGAGAGAAATAATAAAGATAAGAGAGAGAAATACAATGGAAAATGGGAAAATAGTGAAATCAAATGCTGGTTCTTTATTTTTTTTTTTTTAAGATTTTATTTATTTATTTGACAGAGAGAAATCACAAGTAGGCAGAGAGGCAGGCAGAGAGAGAGGAGGAAGCAGGCTCCCTACTGAGCAGAAAGCCCGATGTGGGGCTCGAACCCAGGACCTGGGATCATGACCTGAGCCGAAGGCAGCGGCTTAACCCACTGAGCCACCCAGGCGCCCCAAATGCTGGTTCTTTAAAAAGATCGACAAAATTGACAGACTTTTAGATAGAATAAGAAAAAAGATTGAGGGGTGCCTGGGTGGCTCAGTGGGTTAAAGCCTCTGCCTTCAGCTCAGGTCATGATCTCAGGATCCTGGGATTGAGCCCCGCATCGGGCTCTCTGCTCAGTGGGGAGCCTGCTTCCTCCTCTCTCTCTCTGCCTGCCTCTCTGCCTACTTATGATGTCTGTCAAATAAATAAAATCTTAAAAAAAAAAAAAAAAGAAAGATTGACACTACTTAAATCAGAAAAGAAAGTGCAGGCATCACTACTGATTCTACAGAAAAATAGATTATGAGAATATTATGAATAATCATATGCCAAAGAATTGAATAATCTAGATGAAATGGACAAATTTCCAGAAATATAAAAGCTACCAAGACTAAGTCACAAAGAAATAGAAAATCTGAATTGACTAAAGAGATTGAGTCAATAATCAAAAATCTCTGAAAAAAAAAAAAATCCTACCAAACATTTAAAAGAGAAGCCTTAAAGATTACACACAAAGCTGTTAGCACCAATAACTGAGCCAACTAGTAGGATACAAAGTCAACACACTAACATCAGTTGCATTTCTGTACACGAAGTGAATGATCTGAAAAAGAAATTATAAAAAGTTTCACTTACAGTTCCATCAAAAAGAATAAAATACAAGAGTTCATTTAACCAAAGAGGTACTAGACTTCTACAAACTATAAACATTACTAAAGTAATTTTAAAAGATGTAAATGAAAACATACCCTATGTTCGTGGATTGAAAATTTAATATTGTTAACAGTTAAAATGTGGAAGCCACCCACCTGACCATCAGTTGATGAATGGAAAAGCAAAATGTATTGTATACAAGCGGTGGAATATTATTTAGCCTTTTAAAAAGGAAAGATTTTCTGTAATATGCTACAAGATGGATGAACCTTGAGGATATTATGTGAGGCAAAATAAGCAAGTCACAAAAAGACAAATACTGTATGATTCCACTTAGATGAAGTACTTAGAGTGGTCAAAATCATAAAGACAGAAAGTAAAGTGATGGTCGCCATTGGTAGGGGGACGACGAATGGGGAGTTACCATTTCATGGGAATAGAGTTTTAGTTTTATGAGCTGAAAAGTTATGGGGATAGATGGTAGTGGTAGTTGCACAACAGTGTGAACGTTTTAAACCACGTGACCTACACTCAAAAATGGTTACGACGGTAAATTTTATGTAATGTGTATTTTGCCAGAGGAAAAAAAAAAAGAAAAGAAATTGAACATAGAGGCTATTTTGTACAGATGTGTTACAGAAATGGCTTAAATGCAGCAGGATTTCTCCCGTAAACAGTGTCATCATTTCAGTCCTAGGTTTTTATGTAATGGTCTTTCTTGCTTCCAATCACCATGAAGGTTGGTGGAAAGGAATGAAGCAGTTTCTCCCTGCCAAGTCCGTGGAACACGAGGAGACCCCCGTTCGCTACAGCAGCAGTGAAGTCAATCCTTTGAGCCCCAGAGAAGTCACCGCGGTGCTGCAGACCGACTCTGCAGGTAACTGCATGCAGCCCTCACCAGAGCGGAGGAAGACACTGCTACATGTAGCTGGAAAGTGCTTTGGGATTTCTAGTGTCTTTTCTCTTTTTCCTATGTAACGTGTGAACTGTTTTCTTAAGGTAGAACTAATTTTTGAAAGGAAGACCTTGAGAGAGTTATTTCTGCACCTTCCATGTTCTCCAAAAAATAGGAGCATTCATTTCCAAAAAGTTCTGGGCATTTCTGTGTGTTTACCTGGAGTCTTATTTGAGTGTGAAGAGTGGCAAAGCTATAGTGAGCCTTACAGTATGTATCCTGTTAACTTAGTTCGTATTTATTTTAAACATTGTCCTATTTGAAAATATCTAATAATGAAATGGGTTTTTTCCCCCCCAGTGATAACACTGTTTGTAAATCTGAAGAGCATATACGTTCTCTGTAAAATTTCATGAATGAGGCTCTATAGCATGTTAACTTCTTAGGAGATACAAGATAACATGTTTAATTTTTTTTTTTAAGATTTTATTTATTTATCTGACAGAGAGAGATCACAAGTAGGCAGAGAGGCAGGCAGAGGGAGAGGAGGAAGCAGGGTCCCTGCTGAGCAGAGAGCCCGATGCAGGGCTCGATCCCAAGATCCTGGGATCATGACCTGAGCCGAAGGCAGAGGCTTTAACCCACTGAGCCACCCAGGCGCCCCAACATGTTTAATTTTTTTAAGTTGGTTCTGGTAGAGAAATCCATAGGTCTGTATTGATAGGAACAAAAGTGCCATAAAGAAGTGTTTGTTTTTGGTGTCAGGCTACGACTGTCACCTGGACTCTCTGATCCCTGTATGAATGAGGTGACTTTTCTGTTGTTTGTTCTGTAATTCCACAGAGTATGCACAGCCTCTTGTGGGAGGACTCGTCGGCACCCTTCATCAGAGATCCACCTTTAAACCAGAAGAAGGGAAAGAAGCAAGTTACGCTGACCTAGATCCTTACAACTCCCCGGTCCAAGAAGTCTACCACGCCTATGCTGAACCACTGCCAATTACCGGGCCCGAATACGCAACCCCAATCATTATGGATATGTCCGGGCACCCCACAGCTTCAGTGGGCCTTCCCTCAACGTCCACTTTCAAAGCTGCAGGGAACCAGCCTCCCCCACTAGTGGGAGCCTACAACACTCTTCTCTCCAGGACTGATAGCTGCTCCTCCGCCCGTGCCCAGTATGACACCCCAAAAGGTGGGAAGCCAGGTGCCAGTGCCCCAGACGAACTGGTGTACCAGGTGCCACAGAGCACACAGGAGGCTTCAGGAGCCGGGAGGGATGGTGAATGTGATGTTTTTAAAGAAATTCTATAAAGGTGATGCTGCTTGTTATAAAGCATCGTTTTAAAGCACATGGCCTTTTTTGTGTGTTAGTGGTAGTAATATATAGAATGTATTACGTATCTGTCACAGATGTGGTTGGGGAAAATGTGATGACCGAGGTACAGGGAACTACTAATCTTGCCATCTTGCTTTAAAAGTGTTACTGTGGCAGTGACGGCTTGCCAGTTCGATTGCAAACATCCTGTTTGTTACTACTGTAAAACACTATTTTTTGATACAGAAAATGCTCCCTACTATGCACTTCAAAGAAATTAAAAATCACTGAGAGTATTTATTACTAATGCTGCAGGTACGTTGATGAACTGAAGAGGTGGCTCTGTACGCCTGACGGGCAATAGCGCATGGTACTGTTCTTGAAGTGTCTAATGGCTTGAAATGTTGCTCTCTTGTGAAACGTGGGTACTATCATGAGCTCTTTTCTATTCCTATATTCCTTACGGATTTTTTAAAAAAATTAGTGGTATCATTTTTTGATTGCAGGCGTACACTTACCTATCTTAGGAAGGTCTATAGGTGGGAAACTGACTTATAAAGGGCGGGATCATTGATTTTTTTTTTTTACTTTTTGACACTCTTCAGAGTTTTAACACTTAATGGTACGTGACCTGGTTTCATCCCTACTTGTTCCGTCTGGGCCAGCCCCATTCTTGTGTTTATTAACGGTTTTGAATTTTTTTTAGTGAGTGATGCTTGCTCCACCAGCCTCATGAATCCTGTAATTTTAAAAAGCTCCAACAGAGATTCTCTCCCTGCCCCTCACTTTATTTGCAATGGGATTGGTCCTAGGAGAGTTCTGAGTACTTGTGGGGCCATCTAAGTGAACACTGTAAATAGGACCCTTTATGTTTACCACAGTGAAAGGCGGAATCATTCCTCAGAAGTCATATAAAGTACCTTAAAAAAAAAAAAAACGGATTTGCCCTCTTTGATTTTATATATATATAATTTCAATCTGAAGTTATTTTTGGCCAAAAAGTATTTTTAATTTTCCACAGTGAAATACTGAAGGAAATAGGAAGCCAGCATGAATTCCTCAGCTCTGTGTGAGTGTGCCCACTCCATGTCACGGGAGTTTTGACAGTCCTTCACCGCAGGCCTGTGGAACAGATGTTCTAGCAGCAGGTGAATATTGATGTCTGTTTTTGATACTTCCAGGCAACTTCTTTTTCACTATTTGCCCAGAACTAGTTTTAGATGGGTGAAATAAAAGTCATCTGTAATTTGTTAGCCCATAGTGTTAAGAATCTTTAAAACTCTTTGGCTCTTTGGCAGGCTGAGAAGCTGGCCCTATGATTAAAACATACAATTTCCCATCAGGTTCTAGCCATTTCTTTTGGCCTGTGCCCCCAGTCGTTTCCACAATTTGCTAGATGTGAGAAAAGACAGTGTTCATTTCATTTGCTTCCATGGGTACATCAGAACTCTAAAGTATTGCTTCAAAAGCAGAATTATTTCTACAGCCTCTCTGCCCTCTAGTATTATTTTTGTTGGTGTTATCTTCATTTGCTTTTTCAGACAAACTTTGAGGCATCATTTTATTCATTGAAGAAATATACTGTTTCAAAACATTTGAAACAAGCACAGATGTTGAACTTTTATTAAGACATGAATGTGTGAAGCACGTGTATTAATGCAGTCATCCCCTTTCAGGTGGGAAGAGAGTAAACCGATTTATTTTTTTATTCATCCTCAGTACACAGTGAATATACTTCTCCAATCACATGCCTGTTTGAGAAGCTTTAAGAGAAATTATCTCATTCTCCCAAAGATGATTGTTTTCATTTAATTTTGTGCACCTGATTTTCCCATGGAACTCTTTTTGAGAGGCAAATGTTTTCTTCTTAAATGATGCATGTTTTTGCCACCATGCGGTCCTTAAACTACCAATGATTTTGTACAAAATAGTTTTTATTGCTTTTGTATATTTACTTTTTAAATGAAGAGCTGAGCCTGATACAAAGGGTTATTCTGATTTTGTACTTTTAGTTCCTTTGTTTTCGCATTAGAGTTTTGTTTTGGGTTTTAACTACATTTATGTCTGATGCAGCTGTGGAGACAATCAACTGAAAATGTGAAAGTAACTTTTTTTTCTTTACTAAATTACCTTGAATTTTTATTCCCTGCTGGAAACATCTTAAAGATTTAGGTCACTCTGGTTTATTGGATTAATTTTTTTTTCCTGTTAACACAATTTTAAAGATCGGCTCCAACAGAGATACAGCGAAGTAGGGCCCTTACAGGTTTTCATAAAGTGACACCAACTTCACTGTTACATGATCTTAGGAACCAGCCCAGTTAAAGATATTGTGAATGCTGATTTATATTTTTTAGAACCTGTAACACTAAATAGATCCTATTGTATGTGTAGGGTCTAGTCCAGTTATTTAAATTCATGTTTCACGATTTGCACTTTGCATTGAACAGTGGATTTATCTGCTGGTGAAAAGGCTGGTGTAGAGAATTTATCCAGCAGCTGAAACTATGGTGTCATGTATACTCTTACCCTCCCTGCCCCCAGCAGAAAATGCACTCATCTAAAATTCTATAGAAGGTGACGAAGCTTGAACTTCTTTGCCTTGGCCCCACATTAAAACCTGGAGAGCAAAAGGGCTATGGAAACAATAGGTCAAAGGACAGAACTAATAGATTGTGGGACAAAAACTTTTCAGACCCTTTAAAGAGAGATAACTAAGCTCTACCTTTAAAAAACTGCCTTCTAGCTCTGCTTTCCTGCCATGAACTTGAAGTCCCTGAACTGCAAAATCTAGTAAGAGTTGGATGGTTATTAACATACTTTTTAGCTCAACTGTGGCACCAATTTATGACTAGTTTTTTTTTTTTTTTTCTTTTTTGGCACTGGGAAAGGTGGAAACAAAACATGTTGAAATACATATTGGAAATAAAAATGGCTTGAGGGTCAGTGATATTCTCCCGGAATGTACTTTTCTTACCTCGGCATGTACTGTAGTCACTCAGTATGTGTATATGTTGCTAGAATCTAGATTGTATAAATAGTGAGATCTTAATGTGTTCATGTGTTTTTAATAAATTGTATATATGTGTCTTGCTGAGACTTTCCTTGGGCTTATATAAAACCATGTTGAAGTTTGTAGCCTTCTCTCATACTACACAAAATGCCAGATTTCTCAGTTTTAGCATCAGTCAGAAATTATCCTGCCATTATTCTAAACCTTATAGTAACATTTGAAAATGCTACCAGTGGCCTTTTATTTTTACTGCAGCCAGGACCATCCATTTTTGGAGCCTAAATTAGTTCACAGACTGAAATTTAGCAGCGAAGTCTGGCTGTGTGGTAGGAGGGCAGGGTCACACGAACACCCATGTTTTCCACCTCAGTTACTGGAGGAATCCAGTGAAACCATGGTACTGTGCAAGAGTGCTGGTGCTAACAGAGCAGTGTCCACGTTTCATGTGTAGATCCGGCTTACATCAACCAGGAGTTTTCTCCCCTCTTATACTGCGTTTGACATAGTCTTTAGAGAGGCTGGTTGGTTCCCAGTAGCACCAGCGTGACTCCCAGTGATAATTATTGTTCAAAAGATAACAGTTCTTTCAACTCTTACCTCTTCTGAGAACTTTTAATTCCATCCTTCTTGTAATTCGCTTCTCTTCCTTTTCCCCTCCCCATAGCCATGGGCTGGATTAAATGAGAAGGGACACTAGCTAACATTTGTTCGAAGGGTTGGTTTTGACTTGTTTGCATCCAGTAGGACTCTTCTCTGATGCACCCTAGGTAGCCAGGTAAGCCCTTCCCCTTTGAAGTTGAAATCTCTCATGAAAGTCCCATTTAAATCCAGAAACAGCTTGAGGAGTAGTCTCAGGGATTTCTCTTCATTTTTTTCTAATTTAATTCCAATAGTAAACTTTCACTTTTTAATATAATGGGCCAGGCAAAAAATTTAATAATGCTTTCCTTGAGCTTGCCTAGCTCTGCTACCTTGTATGAGCTTTAAAATAATGCAGTCACCAGGCTTTGGTAAGTGGCATTCTTAGCTTATTTACTCGTCCAGAATTTCATGTTTAGTCTATTTCCTTCACCTTAAAAACACACCTTCCAGATTACTCATTACAATCATGGTTTACTTAACTGCAGGACAAAAAAAGCTTAATGAAACCAGTCTGATCTTAGATTTCCATAACCATACCTACTGCTGTGTTCAGGGCTGCTTTAAGATTCAAATCTGTTTCCTCAGGTACAATACAATCATCTAGCTACATGCCGAAAGTGGCTCCAGTCTGCCGTATCAAGGCACAACCACATGGCCATTCCCCACCAATTTAGAGTAGCCAAATGTGTTCAAAAATTGTGGTCAGCTAAAGCTCCTTATTGGGAAGTCATATCCCCTCAGAAGTCTAAGATGAAGTCAATATAAAAAGATGTTTAGAAACACTTCGGAAAACTAGCTTGTTTTAAAAACAATGCAATCAAAACTTTCCCTGATAACTAAACATATCTTGGTTTTTATAAATTAAATATATTCACAGAAATTAAGCTGGTGGTTATGAATCACCAGGCAGCAACAGACTTAATATACACAATTTTTTGACAAGTGCATCCAACATATTTAAAAATAAACTAAAAACTGCCATATAAAAATAAAACTAATACTGTTAGCATCATCTTCTGAGTCTGTAGAGTCAATCTTCAGTCAAGTTGATTACAAAGTTTTTTTCTATAATGTCCTTCAAAAAGAGCTGCTCTGCTGTCACATTGTGATATGCATTCTAGAGAAGAAAAGGAAAATAAAATCACTATCTATCCCAGTCTCAAAATGTTAACAGGAATAATGGACTGCAGTGTATCTGAAAAGCTTCTGAATGAAAAAAGTCACAAGTATACAGGTAGACTTTTAACTTTTGTTACCTTTCTCTTTGCTCATTCTTTTGCCAGAGTGTTTCCTAAATTTAGCCTGCTGTTTCCACTTAAACCCTCACCTAAGAGCACCCCTTCGTATCATTCCCCCCTCCCCCGTCTCCTAAATCAGGATATAAAACTAGAGGCCAGAATTTTAAGTCAAAATGGGTTGATCACTTTAATAAAAGCAGCACCTGAAACTCACAGAAATCAGCCCAAAGAAACTATTGTAAAGCATGCATAAGAGATTTTTTTTTAATTATTCTATTGATGGATATCCTAATCTTCCTCAGGAAATCGTACAGATGACTAGAAATCCCAGGAGTGCTAAAAGATTAGGGCTGAGGAGAAATGATCCTGCAGTCTGTCCTAGGCAACTAACACTACTCAAGTGTCTGTCTCTCAAGGGGTGGAGATGAATTAATATAATAATGCGAAGGTCTAACCTTTGGCTTATGGTAGTGTCTGAGGATGATGATCTAAGGGGACTGATTACACAGGCTATAGCCCTACCTAACAGCAAACTATTCATATTTCCATATTAAAAATGTACAGATAACATTTTAGTCCTATCACCTGTGATATGCTACTAACCTCAGACAACTCCTACCTATTCAATTAAGTCTTAAAGATCCTATGTACCACCACTGATCTCTAATTCAAGAGAAGCATGATCTACTATAAACGTCTGAAACCTTTTTGACCATGAATATTCCCTCAGGGTCACAGACTTAAAAGGTCACAGACTTCCTCCTCTACTTAAAAAAAAAAAAAAAAAAAAAAAAAGTTGAAAAGCACAGCAAGAAGTTACATCATCTTCTCAACTCCAAATTTACCTTCATCTTTCCCGTGTTTTCAGTGCTCAATCCTCTTATGTGGATGAGTGTCCCTGTTCTGTGATAATGCTTTTAAGTGAATTTGAGATATTACCAAGAGCAAATGGCCTGCATGCATATTTGTATAGTGCAAACATGATCTAAGATAAGGCTTGGTGTCCATACGGGTTTGATACGATGTCCTATTCCCAAGGGTCTGACACCCACAGATTGGAACTGCCTGGATCCGAGTCCCAGTTTCAGCCTTTGGTAGCTCTTGGTAGGGTTAAGCAGCTCTTCACACTCAAAAGCTATTCCCTCAGTAAAAATGCGGAAACAGAAAATAGAGGCTTTCTGACTGTAAAGATCAAAGATATACCCAAGTGGGTATGTATTACCTTATTCATCAAAGACATGGTGGCATTCCCGTAATAGTGCAAAGGACTCTTGAGGTCAGAAAAGTTGTATTTAAAACCAGCAAGGTGAACTTCGTGACATATGTGAAAGGCCAACGTGATGGCAATAATTCCTGTTGTGGGGTGTTTGGGTTTCTGGGGAAGGAAACAAAAGGTTTTTTAAAACTCAAACAAGATGTTCCCAAAGCTGGGTGACCTCATCTTATAAAACCGGGACTTCTGAACACCTACCAGGTGAGAAATACCTAAGTTAAACCCTCATCGTGTCTAAGACCCAAACCCCGGTTAATTTCCTAACTCTGAAAAGCATATAAATGTGATGAAAATCTTAGAAAATCTTTCAAATAAAACTTAACTATAGTATTAGCCCAGAGGACAACTATCAAATGAAGAAAAAAGGCTCAGGGAAAAGGATGCTGCCGCCTCCTTTTATAATGCATGCTGAGTTAGGCTTCCTGTGCAAACAGCAGAGCCTGCGGATTTCCAACCCATACAGGAAACGTAAAGACAGGTTAACTTGCTAATGGATGGGATCATGGTAAGAGGCTCCACATAAGCCTTAAAAGAGATCTCGTAAAATTCTAATAATTTAACTAGCTCTGGGGAAAGACTAGTCAATTAACTTCAATGGCAAATAATAAGATTCTGACTTCTATAGAAAAAAAAAAGTCCAGATGTATACAAAGTAATGTCACAGTCTCCACTGGATCATTATCAGTTTAAAAATCAAAAAGGAAAGAAACCAAGCATCCCCCTCACATACACATATCTCCTAAAAATGCAGTAACAGATGTTTGACGGAAGGATTTTCATTCTGTTTTAATTCTCACCGGGACGGCCTTTAAAGGCAAAAACTATTTACATCTTAACACAGCCATCTAAGGAGATTTCCTTTCCATCAAGGTGTGACTTACAGATTCCATGGAAATGACACATTATGATTTTGAAGAGGAGAAAAAAATACCCAAGAAGCACAACAATATCAAATAAACTCCAGGAGGCAAGCTCCTCTGAAAATTTAACTACCTTTGGCATAAGCTTTTCTTTACCCCATGCCCTAAGGTGAACACCATAAGCCTTTGCCATCTGCTAGAAACGGAAATTAGTGGTTGGGTTAACAACCTGGGAGTCATTCAACCTCACTGATCCCATCACTCTTTCCCTCTTCTTTCCCTCCCCGTCATGACCTCCACTTCCTTTCCTCATGCCTTAGAGGCCTTCATCCATCATTATAATCCTTCCATTTTCTGCACCCACAGACAGAAATAGTTCATCACCTGACAGAATCTTAACCCTGGCTCAACCCACAACCAAGCAGCATAACAAGCCAAGAGAAAACAACATACGTGCCCAGGTACACATGACATTTATGGCCAAAGTCTCAAGTGGCCGTGCAGTATTACCCTAGCTAATTTCCATCCCTATTCCCCAAGGTGACAATTTTATACCTTTATATCCAACAGCCTCATTCTCCTTCCTCCTTTAAACCGACCATTTAATCCTCATTTCACTAACAGAAACAGAAGAGCTATCTATACCAGCTTCCCAACTTCCCAATCTACCTTCAGTTTGACCTGTACTTTCAGCGCTCACTCTTCCATGGATGCAATGTGCCTGTCCCTGCCTCTGGCCAACCTCGCCCCTCGTGCACTCTTTCCTCCCGTCTCTTCTCTGCCACCAAATCTGCATCAACAATGACCCCCTTGCTCTCATCATTTTCTTCTGTCAAATCATTCTCTCCATCATATAAACATGGCATCTGGCTTTAAAACAACCACAAAAGCAACCATCCTTGATCCCGTGTCTTCCAACAATTTCTGTGCCCCCTTTCCCAACAAAACCCCAAAGATTTGCCTCCACTTGTTCGTGTCCCGTGTTCTCTTTAACCTAATTCAAGCAGGCCTTTCTTCCTTTTTTTTTTTCTTGTCCACATCAATATGACTTCACATTTCCAGAACCAGGCTTTATGCTTTTTGACTTGGGAATTCCACTTCTAGGAGTCTATTCTACAAAAATCACACAAGTGGGCTGAAAATCCCTATAATCACATGCATTTCTAAATAAATTAGGGAGGAAAAAAGCTGGATATTAACGGAAAGATCTATAAAGAAGGGAAGAGTTAAATGGAGGGGGGGAAATGGCAGAAAGTATCTATGATATAACTGTAATTATATTGAACAAAAAAGTATGTGTAACTGCATAGAAAATAGTCCAGAAGGATATAAAAAGAAAAAAAAAAAGCTTGAGGAATAATGAGAGTTACAGTGTGAAAAGAAGGATGATTTCCTTTATTTTTATATATATAAATATTAATATATAATAACAGACTATATTAATAGAATACATAATTTAAATTAAACATAAAATGTACTTGATATATATATATTCTTTATAAGTGGTTTCATTAAAAGCATTAGAATCTAATAATTCTAAAGTTTAGAATTTTTTTATCATACTAAAAAAAGAAGATACATGAGGTGTATTTATTTCTTTGGATTTTCCCTGATTACAAAAAGAAACCTCATTTCAGCCGAGACATTATATCACAGTTTCTCAAGCTTGAAATGAAAAACCTATCCGTGCCACTGTGTGGGTCCAGAGGGTACTGTCTTCTAGGGAATGTAAACAAAAGGGCTACAAGAGCCAAAGTTGGTGAGACTCTTTTTAATTGAAGAATCTGGAGTTTCAACATTTCCTCAGAATTCAGTGCCAGTGTCTCTATGACCACAGAAATATTTCCGAACTATCCTGTCCTTCCTCACCTTTCCACCAACTTTCCTGTGATATTTTTATCAGAGTGCTTGAGGGTTCTTTTTAGCCTGAATAGTCCTGTGCTTGTCGGGAAGCCCCATCCTGTTACTCTGAGCAGAGCCTGCCCAGCAGCGCCCCCACCAGTCAGTCTCTCCTCATCGCACAACTCTGCAGATGGAGGTTAGGAGAAATGAGTCATTGGGGCATGTAGGAGGAGACCCCAGAAGGGCTCCGAAAGGGCGAGGTAGGGAGGACCAGAACACTCCAGTTCTTTCCTTGCAATCTAAAAAACAAACATAATACCCACAGATACCTAATTTCACTACCGCCACCTCACGAGTCATGGTTCTTATTTTTTCTGAGAACCCTATGATCTCTCCACCCTACCCTAGCCAGATCTTTAGCTTGGAACTGTGCAAAGCAAAATACATACCTGATTTTTGGGAAACACTTTTGGGAAGTGAAGCAGTTCATAAGCTGCCATTCTGATAATGAAAGGATCTAATATTCTGATTTGATAAGGTTTGTAGATCAAGTTTAAGGCTGGTTTCTTCCAAAAACCATTAGTGTTCTGAAATAAAATAAGAACACAGAAAACAGAACATTGTGGTGGTCTTTTTTTTTTTTTAATGGAAAAAAAAAACAAAAATTGAAGGTAATCAGAAGGCAGATCAATGTTGCCAACTTACTATTTTGCCACCCGTCAACAATTCCCACAGCCACTTTAAATCAAGCGGCTTAAAAGCAGTGAGAACCGCCGTAGTATTAGGATCGTTGTGATTGGGATCTGAAAAAACAGATTCTGGATAAAAAAGTCGGAAGGTTGTCCTTCTCCCAACTTCCTCTTCATGTCCTAAAACAGGACCATTATTCATTCTGTGGGTAGTAAAACACACAAAGTATGTAGACCAAGTGTAGTATGTGCCAATTCCATCACAAGTTTCAGAACTTTCAGAATAGGACAAACAGCAGTAGCCATGGGTCCAGTGCTTAAAGCTACAAGACAAGGTTATTTTTAAGACAACTTTTTAAAATTCCTATTTTTAGGGAAATAATTCCCTTTCATGAAACAGCTGCTTGACTGAAGGCAGAAATGTTCATCTGGATTTGAAAAGTAATTGTAGGGCCACTGATAATTCAGTCCCACCTCCAGGAAAACTGAAGACTGAATAAAACAATGGGAATACAGAACCACAGAATACTAGAGTTAAAAAAGACCTTGGAGGACATCCAGACAAAACTCCTTGGAGAAGGGCCCTGCAGAGGGAGGGAAAGTTACTTGTCCAAGGTTACACAGTCATGTAGTACATGGACTGACAGATAAGAATCACACCGAAGGTGATCTGAAGACCCATTAAAATTGTTGAGCTAGGGGCGCCTGGGTGGCTCAGTAGGTTAAAATTGTTGAGCTCTGTAATAAAGTGAAAATATAAAACTGCCGTATTATGCCCACTCACAACCAAATAAATGTTACTGCTAGCATGAACTAAAAAACCACAAAGGATCCACGGTTGGATTTGTTTTATGCTCAGTGCCAAAGTTAGACATGCACTATTTACACATACACTATGAAGGCATGCTACTAAAAGGAATGCTTTGTTTCCAAAACAGTGTCCCCTGGGAGCATAAATACTGTTTCACCCTTTATCACTGACTCCATGTAAGACAGTCTCAACACTTGAAATGACTTTCATAAATGCTGTGCCCTTAGCAGTCTCAACAAGGGTTTGCTGTGGTTCCGGATGATCGAACGTTTAGACAATTAAAGGTAAGGAAACCTGTGTTTCAAAACTGTCATGCGGATAAATTTTCACGGCTTTCTCAAAACAGACAGTGAACAGAAAATAAGGTGACCTCACTATGCAGAAGCTCTTGGCAGCTCATAGCCCAGCAAAACCCCCAAGGACTGTCAGGTCATCCTAACGCACTACCCTTCTCTTCAAAAGACTATTCATAGCTATTCACAACACACACAACACAGGATGACCTTACTTCAACCTTTCGATGAGAAAACAGAGCTAGAAATGCCCTCATTTTCCCGCCACTCCATCTGTGGGACTCTTGGTAGCCGTAGCTACAATCCCAGTTTTTCTTTCTATTACAGAGGACCAACCGCACTTGCGCTCAAGCCCCATCCCAGCTCGCTACCACCCATCTCTTCACTCATTTTCATCAGTTTACCAACATGCTCTAGAATTTCCTATCTTTGTAAAAGGAACAAAACAAAACAAAACAGCCTCCTTTGTTCCATAACTATCTCCAGCTACCATCTCATTTCTCAACTCCACAGCAAAACTCCAGAGAATTGCCTACATGGGTTTCTCACTTTCTCACCTGTCATTCTCTCCTCAAACCACTCTGGTTGGGCCACTCCCCATATCAGGTATCCACGTCTGCCTTTGCCAAGAGTCTGAGTGAGCTTCAGGTTGTAAGTCCAATGGTGAACTCTCTGTTCTTATCTTGCATGACCTCTCGCCAGCACTGGTCATGGTTGACTCTTTCTCCTCTCTTTTAAAACACTTCCTACCTCACTGGTGGATCCTCTTCCATCTCTTTTATTCCTTTTTTTTTTTTTTTTTTGCTCAACCTCCAAGTATAGAATATCTCAAGACTCCGTCCTGGGACCTCTGCTCTGTTTCTCCCTGGGAAATCTTGCCGGTACCATGGTTTAATATAGCTCATAGGCTGTTTACCATCGAGCCTTTAACCTGTTTAACCAAATGCCTACTTGACTTAATGCCACAAATCTAATAAGCATCTCAAACCTAACATGTTCACACAGAAATCTTGATTTTCCTTTAAGATCTTCCTACCCTAGTCTTCCCCCAACTCAATAAATGGTACCTCTATCCAGTCAATCTCTTAAGCTGAAAACCCAGAAGGCATTATGTGGTTCCTTTATTCCCATCTCTCCTCACATCTAACATCAACAAATCCTGAGAACTCTACCTCTAGAACATGTCTCAGTCTATCCACTTACATCCTTCCCTGTCATGACAATCCTTTTCCGAGCCGCCATCATCTGCCTGAATATAGCCACCTAACTGGCTTCTTCATTTCTACCCTTGTCCCTCATATCCCATTGTCCATACCACAGCCAAGTTATTTTAAAAACATAACCAGATCAAATCGCTCTTTTGCTTAAAAATCTTCAAAGGTTTCCTATTATACTTAAAATCCAAGTACTTACACAGACCTATACAGCCTCCTTCCTCTGCGGCTTCTGACTGTTCCACTCTCCCTGAGCCGGCTGCCCTTCCTACCTCACTGGTGTTCTTGCTACTCTTCTCAAACCCAGGATCATATCCTCCCCAGGACCTGCACTAAATATTCTTTGTGCCTGGAGTGCTCTTCCCTAGTCTTCGTATGGCTGGTACTGTAACAGTCACCTAGGTCCATCTTAGAGTTCTTCTCCTCAAAGTGGTCATCCGTCCATTCTCAAGTGGCTATTCAATCACTGTCACATATGTTTTAACTGTTTGTCAGGCACTTATTTTTGTATTTCCTTATTTCTTTCATTACTGTTTTCTTCTCTTCATTACAGTGAAAACCCCACACAGAGCAAGAAACTTGTTCTTATTCAGTGCTATACGCCCTGTTGCTAAAACTCTGCCTGGCATATTCAGGAGACTTCACAATATTTTCTAAGTGAATGAGCTGAAAAATCTAGGCCTAATCTAGTCGATGAATGAGAGACTGGTTATGTTAATGTACTTAAATATATCTAAGCAACTCGTCTTTTGAAACAATTCCAAGTTAGCAAACAGAAAATATATTTACCTTATTATTACATCATAGGAGTCAATTTTTTCTCCTAATGTCTTATTCTTCAAAACTCCTCCATTACCAACCACCACGCACTTCTTACATGGCACACTGTTGGGCAAAAAGACAAGCGAAAGGTTGAGCCATCTTTCACATAACTGGCTGATTCCAAGAATTCGTTCAAACTTTCCAGAACCCAATGCCAAATTTCACTTGTTGCACAAGTAGAAAAAGAACCAACTGTGACTTCCAGGTCTAGGGTTATATTAGAAAGATATAGGATTCAAGAAATAACATTCCACAGGAAGCATATGATCATTAGCAACTAACAGTTGCTTATGAGTCCATACGCGTTCCCTCATTTGATTCTCATAACCACATGCTGAGATAAGTAAGCCCATTATTTCCATTTTACAAATGAAGAAAGGCATTCAGAGAAGTGTTGGTTAACATTTCAAATCCATATTCTCAAGAGTCAGAATCAGGATTCACATCCAGACCCTCAAACAACAAAAATACCACTTGGCCTACAATTCTGCATGTTAATGTTGATACAAGTGTGTATATATGAGATAGCTGTCCATTTTTTCACCAGCATTTCTCACTCCCTGAGAATCCTGAGGTTCTAGCTCTGGGTCACTGTTGTGTCTTATCAGTGTGGAAACAGCTTGGAATCTGGTGGGGAAGGTGTGTCTTCCCTGGTCCTGCCCATGAGCTCTTCAATTCCCCAAACATGTACTGCTTCTTGGAGCTTAACCAATATAAACTAAAAGTTCACGCTGTGTCCCTAGCAGAGAGCTTTCAAGTAGATGATGAAGTGGGACTTCCTGTTGCTGGCTGAGATCAGCCTAGAACCATGCACTGTGCACCATCAGCTCTCAGCAAACCCAGCCTGGCCCCTCTGTTTCCAGGCTCTCACCACCTCCCAGCCAGGCCTTAAGAAATGACAACACAGATCCTTCTCCTTTAGGGGACATGACATAACAGAGAGGAAGCCTGTTGAGACTGTCCTTCCAAGGCCATCATGACACGAAAGTATAAAGAAAGAAACTTTCTCTAAAAACCATGAAATAAAGCAGACCAGATGAACTCTAGACCTTGAGGCATTTAGGAAATTAATGGGTAGCAAAATTGCACAAATACTGTAGAACATGTAAACTTAGAGGGGCACCTGGTTGGCTCAGTTGGAGGATCATGTGGCTCTTGATTTCGGGGCCATGAATTTAAGCCCCACATTGGGTGTAGAACTTAAAAATAAACAAATAATCATAGAGAATGCAGGAATATAGGAATAATTAGAAAGAACCACACACTGGCCCTGTTGGGTTAAAAAGAGTACATATAATGTACCCACTGAATGTACAGAAACATAAGTTGATCTTTTCTCATTAGAATTTGCTCAATTCACCTATCTGGTTAAGTTTTTAATACTAGAAAATGCTTTTTCACACATTTTAATTTAGGGCTTTTAGCTCCCCACTTAATGAGTCAAGTCTAAGTCAGTGTCTACTTTGTTACCAAAGTGAGAAGATACAGAGTGTCACAGGTGTCAGAGACAGGGTTAGGAGGACATTGTCCAGGAACTCCTTGACGATGTGCCCCCAAAAACTCCTATCACGGACAGATCACAATATGCTCTAAAATTCTAGGAAGGCAACTTTTTTTTTTTTTTAAAGATTTTATTTATTTATTTGACAGAGAAAGATCACAAGTAGACAGAGAGGCAGGCAGAGAGAGAGAGGGAAGCAGGCTCCCTGTCGAGCAGAGAGCCCGATGCGGGACTCGATCCCAGGACCCTGAGATCATGACCTGAGCCGAAGGCAGCAGCTTAACCCACTGAGCCACCCAGGCGCCCCAGAAGGCAACTTTCTTAATGGTGCTCTGCCCTGCGACCAGGTAGCATGGACAAGATGAGAACACTGGCAAACATTCCAAACCCTTTCCCCTCTGGGCATATTGTCCTTACCCTCACCAGACCCATCTTAGGAATACTCTCTAACAAGGGCAATTCTCACCTGCACAGCTTGTTTGACTCTTCTTTCCAGAACCCTGGGGTCAGTCTAATGCAAAACAGAAGCTGAACCTCCTGAAGTGGGCTCTACCTCCCCTGAGCAATGCCGTGGGCACTGGGGAGGGAGTCGCTAGGAATGGAGGATCGAAATACCAGTTCTGTTCCTACTGAACTGCATGGGGCTGGAGGAGAGACGGCCACCATTATGGCACCCAGACTAACCTCCTCCCTTATGGCTAGAGGCCACTTCCCAGTCCTGTCCCCAGGCACCCCAGGGCCTACAGCATCCGTGAGGTCCTGGGATATCCAGCCTGACACCAGGCTGCCTGACTCCAACATTATCAAACACACCAGGCTGGATAGGAACTCATACCACCACTGTGTCTCCAGAGTTTCTAACCCAGAGCCTCAACAAAGGACCCAGGGCCCACAAGCCTCATCTCTGAAGTGGAACCAGAATCCAGGAAGAGGCAGCTCAGTGCACTCCCAGACAAGGCCAGTTCCCTCATCACTGCTCAGCAACAAACCCACAGGCTGAACCCTCGTGCTCACAGGGGCTTCCTCTCAGTGTTATTTTTATCAGACTGGATTACAGCAAGTCCTCAAGCCCAAGATCATAGGTGACCAAGAGTATTGTGATAAGGGAAGCAATCGTCTATCATACAAATATGTCACATTCCCAGTCCCCACTTAGGCTCAAGGTCCTGGACCTCCTCTCACAGTTCCTACCGAGCCTTCCGGTCAAGGGAAAAGGGAGTTGAGGTTTGGAGGCAGACCTCCACTACAAGAGCCCCAGGATCAGCCACAGAGAGAAGATCCTTCCTTGTATGTACACAAGCCGCATGGCCTCTCCATGTTCATTGTCCCAGGAGGTCCAAGGACTTGGGAAAAATGGACAGAAATCTTAGAGATACTGCCTCACTCAAAGGAACTCCAATTCTAAAGACACTTTACTGTTGAACGGTCACCACACTTTAAGAAATTTCACTTTCTATTTTCTTCTCTATGAGCTTTGTAGGGGGCAGCTGGAAGGAAGGCCCTTGGTCATCAAAACAGTTTGCCAATACCTCTGAAGGGAAATCTTGTCCAGGAAATTTCACTTTTCCGCCTGGTAAGGGATAATGCAAAGACCTACACATCTTTCTGAGGATCATATATAATACTAGAAACTCTTTAAGGGGCATTCCTAAGACTACTCTTCGGCAACAGCACCTCATCTATGGCTAGTTTTCACAATGCCCCCATGACTCTGGGAACTATGTATTGATACAGCTTTGCAGTCTGAACCACACAGCTCACAAGGCTCTCCCCAGCAGGGACCCACATTTCACCAAAAATGTGATTCATCATCTCCTTGGCTTCATCCACCTGGTCTGGGCTCCTGACTTCCCTTGCATCCTGAGGTGTGAAACAGTAACTTCCGGGGTCCTTTAGGTGACTGTGTAACTCTACCATATTTAATGAACACCACTTTCATGCACAAATAGTTACAGACAATTGTGAGTCCCCAGAGGACAAGAATAGTCTCCTTTATATTACTGTACCTTCCTGTCTTAAACTTCCTGATTCACAGGCTGTGCACTTTAGAAATTGGTTTGGTTGTTACCAAACAATCGGTGATTGTTTTCTCACGTCGTGTTTGGAAAAGGAGGTATCTGTTCTTCCTTCCTCCACTCCGGAAATGGTAGGGAAATGCCCCAAACTGCTCACCCAGAAAACAAAATCATTCCAGAGTGCCTGAACCTGTTAATGGAAAACCTGAAAAAGTGCTGAAATAGTCATGGTGAGAGATTACACTTCCCCCACGTGAACGGCAGGCTTCTCATCAAGCTGGGCAAACCCAGAAGACTGGCTACCTTAGGCAGAGGTAAACATCGACAACCATCAAAACAGAGAAAGTAAACACGAATCGCCCATTTCAAATGATCTGTGACCTGTCTTCTGAATGCTTTCTGACATTCATTTTTCCTGTCAGTAGTATCACACACATTAAAATATATCACTACATCTTCAGTGTAACAATCTTGTGCAGATCCCACTGGCCGTTTTCCCAACAACCATTACCCCGCATGCCTGCTCGCAGAGCCCTGCTTTCACAAGCCTAACAGTCGCTGGTCTGGAGTGGCCCCATGACCCCACTTTGGGCAGAAAGGTATTAGAGAAGTCTATTAGAAGCTCCAGAAAAGATTTTACCCACAGCAAGAGCATGGTTTTAAAGTTCTTCTCCTGGCTGAAAACAGCGGGATGCCTGGGCGGGTTAGTGATGCAGACACTGAGACGTTTTGGAGCCTGGGCTCTTTTACATAGACAACTGCTGAAGTCCAAATCTTTTTCATCTTTGTAGGTTGTCTAAGGCCATGCTTCCGCCCTGGCTGGTTGCCCATCTGACCCAGTTCTGCTGAAACAACATTAATGGATCCTGCCTGGGTGAACAACGAGGCAGCTGTCACAAATCCCTGTCCATTTAGCAGGCAACGGACTTAGCACAGGGCTTCGATTAGGTAAGATATTTGTGTGCGGTTACTCTACAACCATCAAAGCAGGACTCAAGCATGCTTCACAGAATCTGGCAGCTTTCAGAAGGCGATGGTGGCAGCAGGGGGTGGAGAACTGGCTCATGCATTTGAGTGGGAGCTGACAGTTCGTGATTCAGGGTTTCTGCTGCTCTGGCCGAGGGAGAGCATGTCCCGGGGACCTGGGTATAAACCAGTGCTTAGGAGGTACCTGGACACCCAAAAAGAGCCTCCGAACAGGGGCACATTTAAGTGTCGCTTTTCTGTGATGCAATTTCTTTAAATATCCTCAATGGTTAGTGAAGTGTGTCAAACATGGCCACCTCGTGTGAGCTGTGCTTTGGAGAAGAAAGAGAAGAACCCGAGCCCTCTGAGAAATCCACAGCAGCGACACATGGAACAGACGGCAAGAGAACTGGAGTTGTCACTCTGAACCGCTGGTTCATGGTACCTTCTGAACAAAGTGCCACAGAGGCTAGAAAGGAACCTAGAGGCTACCTCAAACACCCCACCTCTTTTTGAAAAGCACTTTATTTGGTGGGTGGGGGGGTGCCTGGACAGGTCACTTAAGTGCCCAACTTTTTATTTCAGCTCATGTCACAATCTCAGGGTTTTGAGATTGAGCCCCACATCAGGCTCACACACTGGGCTTGGAAGCTGCTAAAAGTTCTCTCTCTCCCTCACCCTCTCCCCCAACCCCCAACTCTCTCTAGTAAAAAATAAATAAATAAATAAAGCATCTTATTTTTTTCATTGCAATATAATTCACAAGTCTTAAAATCCACCCTTTTAAATAAAATTCCGTAGGCTTTAGCATATTCACAAAGCTATGCAACAATCACCACTTCCTAATTCTGACCCCACAGCCCAAAACACTTGCTCTCCTCTCCTCCCCCTCCCCACAACCACAAATCTATCTTCTGTCTCTACAGCTCTGTCTATTCTACTTATTTCATACAAATGGCATCATGTAATAGCTGTACACGGTACAAGGTATTCTATCATATATAACAGTATTTGTCTGTGAGATTTCACAACTGCCTTCTTTCATTGAGCACAGTATTTTCAAGGTTCCTTTTCATGACTGAATAATATTCCTTTGAACAGATACACATTTAGTTTATCCATTCAGCAGCTGGATATTTGGGTTGTTTCCACTTCAAGCCTATTCTGAATAACGTTCCTGTGAACATTCATGTAAAACAAGTTCGGTGGTCATAGGTTTCAGTGTAAGTTTTCTGCTTCAAAATAATTCTAGATTCGCAGGAAGTTGTAAAATCAGCACTGAGACGTCCCTGTACTCCACCCCATTCCCCCCACCCCATGCTTCCACTGACTTAACAATGAACAACTAAAACCACTCTTGGCAACATGTGCATATGCAGTTCCTTCCATTTTCCTCTTTTCCATGACACTAAGGTTCAGAAGCGTGAGACCTTGCCCAAGGTCATAAAGCAGTTAGTGCCTTTTTTCACAAGGGCTGATATATCTATTTAAATCTCTATCTATTTAAATGTCCCACGCCTGCTTACTTCCTTACCCCTCCCCAAACCCTCTCCTTCTCTCAAGCTCTCTCAAGGTCTCCTTCCGTGCCTGGTTTATGATCATTCCTCTGCTGCCTAAGTCCTGGCCTGAGAGCCCATCTGAGCATTTCCATAACAGGAGGAACATGAAAACAAAACAAAACAAAACCAAACCAACAAGAAAAGGGTTGCTCTAATTGTTTTAAAAAATGGTTTGTCTTTTTGAAACTAGCTAGAAGTGCTGGTTGCATAACTTTGTGAATGTACTAAATGCCACTAACTGTCCACTTTAAAATGGTTCGTTTTATGTAAATTTCATCTCAATTGAAAAAAGTGGTTTGGAAAACAAATTATACTGCTTCTCCCTCTCCCACTCCCCCTGCTGTGCTCCCTCTCTCACTGGGTCTCTGTCAAATAAATAAAATTGAAAAAAAAAAAAGTGGTTTGTCAACATTTGAGACGTTTTCCCCTTTGCCATACTTGCTGGCTCAGTGCCAGAATCAGAGGCACTTTTACTGCGCTTGAACTTTGGGTGAGAGATGAGCAAAGAAAAATGTTTTCCTATAGTATCTACACAGAGAAGATTCTATCGAGATCATGTATCTTCAAGAGAAAAAAAAGCCCGATTTAACATATATGCGTTTTTAATGAACGAACTCATGTACCCAGAGATGTTTTGGTTTAACCCTGCCAGAGTATTAAAGTTCATCTGGTTAAAAACGGTTTGAGGTTAAGGATAAAGGCATAAACTATATAATATATAGTATATAATATATAATATATATATAATATAATATATATATGTAATATATAATGCATGGAAATCCTAAAGAATATGTCCAAAAGAATTCACAAATCCAGAATTCTCTTGCTCTTATCTCTTCAGATTATGCTCAGTTCAAGACATTCAATTGCAGGGTCTTTCTTATCTTTTCTCTGCTTGTTAAAATGTGGAGGGAGGTCCTGAGACCAGAAGTCTGCAGACCTCCACATAACCTTCCATATCACCTTGGTTCTCTCACCTTTCAAATGAGGGAGTTGGAGCAAATCTCCACCCTTCCTGCCTCTGACCATCTCCAGCATTCACCACTTTGTTTCAGAATCTGGCTCCCTGGACTTCACAAAACAGGACAGTGTCCAGTGTTCAGTGTCCAGTGTTTACCCCACCCCAACCTACTGGGCCATTGCTCAGGAGAGAAACTCAAACAATACGAAGGAAAAAGTCCAATATATATATATATACTAAAAATAAGAAGATAAATAAAACGAGTAATACACTGTCCCATTGCAAGGTACCCTCTTTTCAAAGAGAACAGAGGATCCCTGTCACAAAACTAGGGGGAAAAGCAATCTTCTATAACACAAAAGTTTTCTAACAGATACGATTACACAAAGGGAGGCAAATTATTGTAATTACTAGGTGACCAAAAACTTAGAAAACGTACAGGTGAGTCTGGTTTTTTTGGTTTGTTTTGTGTTTTGGTGGCAAACCAGGAGTGGATAGCCAAGGAGGAAGCAGAACAGAGAACAAGCCTGGAATGGTTTAGCTCCAGGGGTCTTTCACACAAGTGTCATGGCCAAAGACACACACTCCTGCTCCCTTCCTTGTTTATTTCTCACCCAACTTCTTCATGGTATTAGCTTTAGAAAAAGGTTCTCTCTGCCTCAGTTACTCTACTAACATTACCGACCAATATGGCACATGTAACAAGTCCTTCATGAGAAATTTCACTTCAGGGGGTGCCTGGGTGGCTCACTCAGTTACACGGCTGACTCTTGATTTCAGTTCATGTCACGATCTCAGGGTCATGGGATCGAGCCCTATGTCGGGCTCTGCACTCACCACAAAGTCTGCTTGAGATCCCCTCTCTCTCTCCCTCTGCCCCCCAAGTTGCACGTGGGCTCTCTCTAACAAAATCTTTAAAAAAAATGTCAAATTCATAAAATAATACATAAAATTTAAAAACTTAAAAAAAGAAATGCCACTTCAAAATGAACTACAACACCAATATGTTTCAACAGCTTTCACAGGTGATTAATTCTCCAAGAGGCAAACCATGGATGGCTTCCTCAAGCACTCAACTAGGTTGATATAGTCATGTAATTGACTTCAGAATCCTAAATATTTGGAGACCAGTTGCCCCTCAATAAGGCTTCCTTTGTCCCTTAAAATGGGACTTTTTTTTTAATGTGGGCATACAGCCACTTTTAATAAAGATGACTTTTTTTTTTTTTCTTTTAAGGCTACATTTCTCACCTACCTTCCAGCTCGGTGTGACCTTGTGATTATATCCCTAGTCAATGGGATACAATCTAGTGGCTGCTAACTGATGTTAACCACCAGCTCTCTCTGGGAGAAAAAGAGATGATAGGAGAAGCCCTGGTTTGCAGTGTTGCCCATTTCTATGGTATAAATACCCCGAGTGGCTAATTTCAACTTTCTACCTTGATGGCACTGATCATGGAACTGGGAAGAACTACTCAAGCTACTGGCTGCAGCACACTCCTGGGTGTAAAAGAGTATTGTATGTGATTTCTGGGCAATGTCCTTATAGCAGGAGGCAAGTCTTAATGGGCAGGGGTATGGCCTTCCCCTTTTCTCCTCCCTACTAGCCAGAATGCAGCCGTGATGGGTGAAGGTCCCGCCATCATACTGGACATTGAGGAGGAAGCTCTGTATATGGGAATGGCAGACTCAAAACAGAACAGCCCAGGCCCCTGCCGATCATCCTAGCAGACTGGCTCTGGAATGTCAACCTGCAGGCTTCATTTAAGTCACACCTGTGAGAAAGGGGAAGCTTCTCATCTTGTAAACCCATCTGATATTTAGAGCTTTGCCATTCACAGTGCAATGTGTCCCAACGGAGGGCATCACACAAGCGAGGGAATGCAACGAACAAAACCAGGACTTGGATCTGGTAGAACTGAAAGGATTCGGGTTTGAAACAATGACAAAATGTCTAAACCTTTCTGGAAGGGACAAAGGACAGAGGGAGAATAAAATCCATGAAGAGAGCAGCCCAGAGCAGAAGGGACTGGGAAAGGCCGAGCTCCCCCTCTCTCCTGCTCAGCCCTGCCCAACCTACAGACCTATGACAAAGAGAGAGCAGCCTACACCCGCCCAGGCCCATGAAGCTTCCACCTGGCTTGTGTATGGCCACCTCCTCACACCTTGGCTGGGGTAGTCCACCCCCTCTGCCTGAAAAAGAGTCTATTCTAGAGTCTGCTTCCTCTGGAGCAATTTTCCCAGGTGGAGAAGAGAAATGGGAGATGTTTAAGGTCATATATGGTGACCAAAGTGAGGTGACTTGGAGGCAACAATAAGGTAGTTTTGTATATTCTGCCTTTCTGGAGTTTATGTAAAGTACACTGCTCAGGCACGGATTGTTCTGTTATAGTCTTTGTGTTGTACAGTGGCTTCCAGACAAATGCAGAATGACTTGCTTAAAATATAGGTATAATTTACTATTACATGTGAACCCATCCCAAAAGTTAATGTGCATATAGAATGTAATAGTGTCATAAGTGTATTCTGATCTGCTTTCAAACTACTTTCTCAAGTCCCTAGGAACCAGGTTTGCACAGTCAAATAAGCCATTCGGCAACGCTGACTCAGTATCTGAACGCATCCCCTGTGTGCACTCTGCGGGCATCCTACAAGGACATTCTCCATTCCCTCTCTACCTGAAAAGTCTCTGACTACATTATTTTATTCTACTTCAGTCCCTTGACAACTTCAGACTCAAGGGCTCCTGTGCGATCAGCAAGATCTTTAATCCCTCCTCACCACCCACACCCACCTCTCCTAATTCGGGTGATGCTCAGAGCCTGACACGGGTTGAGGGTGGGAGTGGGGGACATGCTCAGTGACAAAGGACAAAAGGTGGGGAACAGCAAGGTCAAGTCAGCAAGAAGAGAGGGAAGAGCCTGCCTGAGGGACACACAGATGATGAACACCTGTGTGAGAAGGGCTTCTGAAAGCAACTACATACAGTACAATGTAGTTCTAAAAAACCAGGAAAGAATGAAACTTCTAGTCGCACCCCCCACCCCAAGAATCCTGACAGTAGCTCACATTTACAGGGACAAGGATCTTGTGATGGTTACTCTTATGTCAAACATTCAGGCACTGGACAGAACTCTCTAGATTCACATCCTGGCTCTAGCATTTGCTGACTGCAGAAAACTATGTATGTGTGTCTAGTTTCAATTCCCCCATTTAAAAAAAAAAAGGGGGGGGATTATCAGGGATAGTTTGCAGATTGATGGTAAAAATTGGGAAGCATGATAGAATGCACATATGCCAAAGGTTTGCATAAAACAATATTCTACCCATTGGAGCTATAAAACTTTAGGTGAGGAAAGAACATATGCGGTTGGTGTTGATATGCAATCAAAAACTGAAATTATGTTGAAGACATAGTTTTAAATGATAACAAGTAAATACAAGCTGAAATGAGCAACATTTATTACATAATCCACACTCATAATCTGGGCTCCCAGAGAAAAAGGAGATAAATTCAGACAAAATCGAGCACTGTTCCTCTAGCTATTCTGTAAAGTCTATCTCCATTTTCATACCTCTGTCCACTACCCCTCACTTATGTTTCCACTAAATAGCTCACCTGTCTTCTTGAGCAAGAGGGAAAATTCTGTCATTTTCCTTTTCAGTGGAGGCCTGACATCTGCAGACCACCTGTACCATCCAACGGGACCACTGGCCAAATCCTAAAATGTAGCTTAAAAATTTAAGAAGAAATTCTACCTCTCTACAAGTAAGTATACCTGCTAAGAAGTCTATCTTTAGCAATTTCATTCCTACACAGCTAACCTGACACCAGAGTATTCTACAAACTCAATGACCTTTTGCAGTCAGAAAATGTATTATCTAAACAAGCTGTTTGCTTCCCTCCAGTATAATTCTGAATAAGAGGAAGAGAGTGCTTCTGAAATCCAATATTCAAGTGAAACAGAAAGGATCCTCATGTTAAAAAGATACATGGGAAGGTACAGGAAACAGCCGTGGAGGGGGCTGTGAGTTGAGCAACGGAGGCTATAAGTTAATTCTTCAGTACCAACAACTTAGAAAAGACGAATGTGGAATACAGTATCTTGACCTGGAACTAGCGCTGCTCATCATCGTAAGGCTCTCTGCAAACCTTTGAGACAACCAGTTATGCAGCTCCTAAATTAATTTTGTATTTTATTTGAAGTATCACAGAAATAACTACTAAAAGGTTTTAGTTATGCACAAATACTAAGGAATCTTCTTGTATGAAGACATTTTAAATTGGTGTGCACATTTTGAACCCCATTAGCTCAAACTCGTCAAACAAAAGCAAGGAAATAAACTCACTTGTCAAACTCGTCAAAGAGATCACAACTCTGCAGTTTTGAAAGAGCAAGTCGAAAATATTCCGCTAGAAAACAAATGGAATAATATAAATAAAAGGAATTATGGCTTCTTAGGTACTTAGTAAGCCATCTGTCCCCTTCCCTCCCCCAAACCCATTTCAAACTGGTAACGGCCCCAGGGGTTTATTCCATGGTGAAAATTAACAATACAGCTGCACTTAGCCAGCACTATTCAACAGGCACACTCAAAAATGCTCCAAGGACACGTTACAAAAAGTCCAGAAAAGAAAAAAAGAAAAGATGCTTAATCTGAAAACAATAAATATCAACATCAAATGACATTAGTATAATGTAGTATAGAATTCTAGTACAGAATATAGCCTTTCAAACTGACATTAGTCTAGAAACCAATTTTCAGTAAATTTAGCTGTATTATCAAATTCTCTGCGGTATATTTTTAAAACATATACACACCCATGCATACAATACACCAGGATCATATGAATATGCAAAATCTAACTTGGAAAACTGTAAGCCTGTCACCTCCTGGGCTTCCGGGTCTCGCCTAGATCTACAATGTAAAGCTAACCAGTTCACCTGTCGACATGCCAAGAGAAAACTATTCTGTCGTTAGTAGATAGAGGGATTCTCTCTCAATTTGGCAAAAGTAAAACACCCTCTGGTCAAAAGGCTGATCCAGGAGCTAGATCTTAAATTGATGGAATAAACAAAACTCAGAGGTAAAGAGGCGGAAAGGGGAGCTGGAAAGGACATTAACCCAACTCACAGGGTTACCCTGCTAATTCTACACTGGAATCAACTAAAGCATGAGAACGCATGAATAATACCATGGGGCTAAACCAAAGTAAAAAGCAGTTTCTCAATAAAAACAACAAATGTGCCATTTTATTCTTAAATTCTACACTGCCTCAAAAAGGGGTAGGGATTTTTATATTAAAATTTAATTTCCTTCATCCCATCTCCAAAGCATTTCCTTTAAGGCCTTAAAATTACATAAATAGGTGGTTCACATCAAACACCATTCACATGACTAGGGCTAGGTAAAGAATAATATTACTGACCTGATGTTCTTATCCCATAGGGCAAATCAAACTTATCGCTACCATACAAGGAAGCAATCTTTTTAAAATCAGCTGCACACAGAAAAGGGTGAAACTGATGAAACCTGCAAGAAAAGGAAAAAGTGATTTTCCCAAATGCCTACATATCTGTAACCTTCTAAAAATCACAGCTGAAGACAACTGCAGTATAGTACTCTTCCTGATATACTGACTGTATGTGAACGTGTAATTATTTTTAAAATTCTTTAAAAATCACAGAATGGAATATGCAATGGAACTATACAACCAGAGTGCAAACACTTTCCAGGCTGTGGAAAGAAAATTACGTCATAGCTTCAGGGGCTAGCGAGGGGGAATCGAAATTTAAAAACAAACCAATACCAAGCGAAAACAAGTTAGCCACATGCAGGAAGAGACAAAGCAGGCAATAAGGGAAAATAAAAGCATGGGTGCTAAGCCACTCCCAGATTTAAAAGCTCCATATGTATGAAGTTGTGTCAGCTGTGAAAATAAAAATATAATAAAATTTCGATGCGCTGAGGATTAAACTCTCTTCTGATATCATTCAGACTTTCTCAAGAATAAGAACCGTGGGTGTTGTCTTCTTATTGCCTGCTCTGTCCTGCCCTGCTGACCCCACTCAGGTCCTGTTGCAGACAAGAGAGCAGTGTGAGGAGAGTGGGATGTGCTTCTGTCCCCGTGCCCCCAATTTTAGCACCCAGCACAGAGTAAGCAGGCTACATATGCTTAATAAATGACTGAAGGAATTTCACCTCCATACTACTTCTTTATGGAGTCAGTAGGACGTAGAAAAAAAAGGTTTTTTAATTAAAGACAAGGAACGAGTCAAACTATCGCACACTCTGACCCTCACGCTTGACCCCATTTTCCAGTCTTATCAGCTCTGCTCTCTTGGTTTCAAAACTGCAGGTGCAGATCACAGTGCCCTGGGGGTTCAGGGGCTGTATGACAAGAAGGAAATAAACTGCAGTGGGAGAGGGGTAACATAGCTCCGGTTTCCTTTTGGCTTTGCCACTCAGGAGCCACTAACCTTGGACAAGTCCCATAAGCTTAAAGTCTTCAGAGCTACGTGAGAGCTCACACCATGTTCAGACTAAGGAAACAGGTGAGGATGAGCCTTTCCTGCTTGACGCAGATCTGTCCCCTAGACTTAATTGTGACTGTGACAGCACTCTCAAGGGTCCAGCCTTATTTATACATGTTGGGTTCCAAGGTAAAACGTATTTATCCCAGTGTAGACTGGGTTCCAAAGTAAAACATATTCCTTTGCAGTGGTACTAGCCATGCATACTTGTGATCATAGGCAGAAATGTTTTCTGTACCTGCAGTTTCCTAGAGAGTTGATTTTAAAGGAATCTATAGCCCCAAGAGGTTAAGAACCAGTAATGAAAAGGTGCAGTAACATGACTAAAAGAAAATAGACATTTTTGATCCTTAGTGGGTAAAATATTGAAAAGCCCATACCTGTTCTACACAATTAAAATGACCAGACTGTCATTTATCTCTATTTCTCTAGAAGCTATTGACCAGCAATCTGTCAAAGTTGAGGGAACAGAGGAAAAGAATATTTGTGGCTATTCTACAAGTGCTTTATATGGCTTTACCATATAAAGATCATTATTTACATTCCAAGTACTTCACTGAAAGTCCCTCAAAGTCAGGAAAAAGGTGGCATCATAAAGTTTAACCTAGAGGCCAGGGACAAAAAGCCACAAAATAATAAAGGTGAAAAACAACATGGGAACAACAAGGGCGGGGAAGTAAAACCCTGAAGAATAGTTCACTTTTTTATAATCAAACACAAATCAGTCTCTCTAATCTGACCTGTGTGAAAAGAATACTGGTCTGACTGAGTTCTTCAATGGCTTTGCTGAAAATATATGCAGAGCTCTGACTAAAAGCACAAAAAGAGACAGGATATTCAAGCTCTTTCCTAAATACAGAGTGTCTACTTTCTACTGCTAAGATTTACATGAAAAAAAGTAAACAAGTGTGAAAAATGATCACAAACACGTTTTGAACATTTCGTCCGTCACAGTTTCTTTTAGATTTTTACCTCAGGAGAGAGGCAAAAGCTGGCTTCGATAAACAAGGCTGGATCTTATTTCTCCGCTTCATTTCCACAGGTGGCACCCTATGAGACAAAAATAGGGTCAGTCAGAAACCAGAACCAGGCAGCCTGCCCAGAGGAAAACGAATGCCCTGGGAATCTGTTCAGTGCCGCCACCTCAAGGCTACTCAGTCATGGAATTAAAAATTCTCACAGAAGCCCTCGAGTATATGAGTATACAGTACCTTGCATATGTTGGAGGATGCATGGATACAAGGCAAGAGAATGAGAAAGGCTGAGGTGACGAGCGACCCAGAAGTAGTTCAGTGAGCACCGAACAAAAAGCCTTCAAGTAGGGCCAGGATTACCACACTGTGGAGGCCTCAAGCAGGCTGACTTTTTAGAAATCCCCCCAACCCAGAACCTGAGAAACCCAACACACACCCATGCTCATGGCTATCTCGGTCCTCCATGCCACATCTGGGGACACCTGCCACAGAAACACAGACCTGCAATTCCACAGATGCAGCCTTGTGATCTGGCTTCCACAAATCACACTATTCAGAGCCATATGGAACTCCTCTCTATTCTTGGCACAGGTTAGGCCCTTCTGGGTCTCCTGAATGGACTGCTTGTCTCCACAATTTAAAAGGGTATTGTGAAACAAGACAGAGCACGACAACAAAAATAAATGAAGGGAACATGGTGACAGGATCCAGATTTAGCCAGCTTCATTACTGCTTAACAGAAGAACATGTTAATGGGGTGCCTGGGTGGCTCAGTGGGCTAAAGCCTCTGCCTTCAGCTCCGGTCATGATCTCAAGGTCCTGGGATCGAGCCCCACATCGGGCTCTCTGCTCACCAGGGAGCCTACTTCCCCATCTCTCTCTCTGCCTGCCTCTCTGCCTACTTGTAAAGTCTGTCTGTCAAAAAAAAAAAAAAAAAAAAAAGAATAAGAAGAAGATGTTAATGATCAATGATGTGAGGAACTCATCTTAAAAAACTAATCCAATTTCTTCTATAATCACAGGACTCAAACTAAAAGAATTGGTCTCAATTTTCAATTTTTTTGTTAAAAAATTCTTCTAGGTTTCTAAACTGCGAAGCTAATGAAGTCCTTATCAGAAAAACATCTTTGGTGAATACCACAAATGACAAGAATCCCTTGATTTATATGTAAGGAAGGTATGTAAATATGGTGGACCAGGACATTAGACCATAAAAACAAAATTATATTCAGAGGACAAAATGGACTATAAGCTATTACTTGGTTTCTAAGCTTATTCAAACAGAAGACCTTTTAGGAGATTGTGAAGACAAACTCTGAGTGGCTTAAAAAGGGTATCTGTCTTAAATAATTCTTAAGGAATCAAGTTCACAGCACAAAACCCACCTGAGGTAATTTCCCACGGTACTTTCTGTGACTGGAGTGAGTGTGTTACCTTAAGCGTGTCATGAACACTCCTCAAACCCTGAGGACAAAAGACTGTGTCGAATTTAGATTCTTTATATTGTCTTCCTTATCATTCCCCTTGTGACACACAATAGGATTTGTAGGGAAGTAGCCATCTGGTAAACTCCTTGCTTTCTCTTCTGTTCTGTCTTCCATTACTGAGTGTGGGACAGAGATAAGATATGGCAAAGATGGAAGGAGAGATCCCCATGGTATAACCCTCATGTAGTGTGTAATAAACCCTGTAAGTCATCTAGCTCAGTATATAAGTCCAAAGTCTAGAAACTTAGGGCCAAACCTACCCACCTGGCATTGGGTTTTCCCAGGGACCATCTGCCTAACTTCCTTCCATGAGGAGCATTACAATAATTTTTCAATCAACCAGTGGTGAAATAAATTCAGAAGCATCAATTTTTTTTATCTAGTAGGAAAAAAACAAAACAAAACAAAACCCAGAAACGTGATCTAGGATCTCCTACTGAAAAACTGGCAAAGAGTAGTGAGAATTTAAGACAGGAAATTACCATGTGATTTATTTTGATATCATATACAACCATCCACTCAGGATTTAAAGGTCATCAAAACTTTATTCCTAGCCAAAGGACTAACAATAGGGAAAACGATTAAAAGCTTATTTGATACGTTTTTCTTTGCAATAAAATTACCTGTGCCTCTTCCAAGTTTTATATGTGACATTTAAAGTCACATGGTTTCATAATGTACACCTATATTCACCAAATATTTTTAAACAAAGAGAACTATATGTAGTGTCTATATTTTAATCAGTAATTTCTTATTTTAGGTTCAATAGTCAAGTACCACTGAGTCCAAAAATTATTCCATCAATTCAAGGAGATGAAATATATATGGAATGTTATATCCCAAAGACAATCAACATCACTGCTTCACTGAAAAGTCAATAAAAAGAAGGTGCTATTTTATCAGTTTTTAAACTGTTAGAGTACAACATAGAAGACACTGGAATGGTAAAACTCCAACTTATAATGGAAAGCTATTAGAAAAGGTTCAAAATGTTAAAGAGGTTGTTTTTTGTTTGTTTGTTTTATAGGTCCCTCTAGTATCATTTGTGTGTCTCTGTGAAAGCCTAGTTTGGGAATTATTTTTAAAGAGCAAAAATAATGGGGTGCCTGAGTGGCTCAGTCAGTTAAGCAACTGACTCCTGGTTTCAACTGAGGTCATGATCTCAGGGTCGTGAAATCGAGCCCCGCATCAGGCTCTTGTTGAGTGCAGAGTCTGCTTGAGATTCTCTCCCTCTGACCCTCCTCTGACTCTGTTCTCTCTCTCTCTCTCAAATAAATAAATTCCTTAAAAAAAAAAAAAAAATACTGAAGAGCAAAACTAAAACTTACCAATAGACATTTGTTCCCCATAATATACAATGCAGCACATAATAGAGAAAGACAGCACTCAGGAATATGGCCACAAGGTACCCTCTCATGGCTGGCCCACCTGAAACACAGGAATGAAATCCAAAGAAAAGGCAGTATTATTTGTTCTATAGATGGGTTCACGCAAAGGCTCAAATACAAGATCAGTGAACAAACACAGAGGGAAAGGAGAAGTAAATGATGTAGGGCTATTATTTTTGGAAATATCCACTAAATTTGCAGGAAGGGAGCATTTTTTTCTCTCTCTCCTCAGCCTCTTTAGACAATACAACATGGCAGGTAAACCAACAAACAGCACCACTGTTTCAAAGCTGGTGGCTTCCATACTACTTTCTCATGTTAGAGAAGAAAAAAACTCATTCAGAACAGAATTTTACACATATATTCCATATCCAAAACTTGTTTTCAGACCCGTTAAAAAAAAAATCTTTCACTCTCTCCATAGAAAGTGAATATATGCCTTAAGATGTAAACAAACATTGCATTTCTTCACTGCTCAAAATGATTTTTCAAAGCTATACATTGTAGTTTTTTTTTAAAGATTTTATTTATTTATTTGACAGACAGAGATCACAAGTAGGCAGAGAGGCAGGCAGAGAGAGAGGAAGGGAAGCAGGCTCCCTGCGGAGCAGACAGCCCAATATGGGGCTCGATCCCAGGACTCTGGGATCATGACCTGAACCAAAGGCAGAGTCTTTAACCCACTGAGCCACCCCGGCACACCCTATACATTGTAATTTTTACAGGTCCTTTGTGTAACTTTTAAATACTGGGAAGGGGGCCTGGGTGGCTCAGTCGGTTAAGTGTTCGACTCTTGATTTTGACTGAGGTCGTGATCTCAGGGTCGTGAGCTGGAGTTGGGCTCTGGGTATGGAGCCTGCTTAGGATTCTCTCTCTCTCTCCCACAGCCCCCTTCTTCCCTCCCTCTTAAAAAACAAACAAACAAAAAACAAAAAAGTCATTTTATAAAAACTAAGAAAAAAATCTACTAAAAAATATTTCCCACATCTCCAATTTTTATAGACTTTTACGTATACCCATTTGATTTTTCAATATCATAGCACAGGTAAATTCAGCTAATTTCTTACTTGTTTTTGCACTACATAGACAGTTTGGTCCATTATACATTTATAGATGGATAAAAACCTGGACACTATCCTCTCTAGAATATCATTTTAAAAACCCTTTATAGGACATATACATTTTTAAAAACCTAACCATATTTAGTTCTCACTTTTGCTTCCTAGGAATGAGTAAGTTCTCACTTCCACGTGCAATTCAATGCAAAAGACAATACATCGTATGGTTCTTATAATAGATTTCCCAATGCTTGTGATTTGAAACAAGTAGGCCATCTCTTTGCCTCTCTTATCAAGTTTCTGGTTCATCTGGGCAATTACACATGCCACTCCCCCCATTCCTGTTCTTATCTGTTAACCTCAATCATGGCAAGGCAGGGTGGACATCATGAGTCTGAGGAGATACATTTCTAAATAATATCATGCTGTCTCCCTTTTAACAATAAAATAAGACCAAATGAAACCCTTAAAGCACTCCTTTGTCTTCATACGTAGACTATAATAAACAGGATCTGAACTTTCCTTGATAAGGTGGGTCATCTTTTTTTTTTTTTTAAAGATTTTATTTATTTATTTGAGAGAGAGACAGTGAGAGAGAGCATGAGCGAGGAGAAGGTCAGAGAGAGAAGCGGACTCCCCGCGGAGCCGGGAGCCCGATGCGGGACTCGATCCCGGGACTCCAGGATCATGACTTGAGCCGAAGGCAGTCGTCCAACCAACTGAGCCACCCAGGCGTCCCAAGGTGGGTCATCTTAACAAATGTCATAATTGTGCCAGGCTTCTCTGGAACCAGGAAGGGTGTGGGACTGTCGCTAAGCAGTCTTCATGCAGTGGAGATGGCTAGTTTCCCCTCCCTTGCCGTCTGTCAGCTGTGGCTTCTTACTGCCATCACACCCACATGCCCTATAAGTTAGTTAGAAATGCCTATGTAAGGAGAAAGCAAATAGAGGAGGTAAATGAGCTAACTTGACACACCTCCCTTAGTATACATAATTCCCCTTGAAAAGTCAACACTGCTTAGCAATCAGAAGACATGACTTATGGCCCAGCTCCACTTAACTCTGGGGGGGGGGGGTCCCTAGTTAAATCAGCTGACCTCTTCCAACCGGAGTATCCTCATCCTCACCTGTTTACAAGGGAGAGCACACAAACTACCTCTTGGACTTATTAGGTAGATGACCCCAAATGATGGCTGTCTCACACAACCTAGGGCACAAAATACATGCTGAATAAGTTTGTGTATTTCACTGCTGTTGGTTTCCTAAACTAAAGTTTGCCATGCTCTTTTTCTAAGTTGTAATATACACAGGTTTTGAGAAAGCCAAAGTGAGCCTTGGTCTCTTCTGATGCAGCCTACGCCGCATTCTCACTGTCTTAGCAGGAAAAGGTAGTTGCGTGTGGTTTTGGCAGAAAACCCACTTCCTCTGATGGCAAAGGGAGTAAAGCATGTAAGGAACATCTAGATCTGCTGCTCCCATCCCCTCAGGCCTGCACATCTCTTTCCACTTTGTTTTGTCTTCCTCAGCCATTTGTAATATATGCTATCTTGATGTACTATGGGTTTGTTTTCTTTTTTAAATTGCCTTAAATTCTTCATGGTAAAAAGCAAGAAATAGCAGGATTATTATTAGTAGGTTTTAAAAAAAAAAAGGTATGGTTCTATGTTTCTTAAGAAATACTTGGTAAAATCCAAGTGATAGAATTAAGGTATGGGATTATCGGTAAAAATCTAAGACAGTGAGGCCTTTGGGATGTCAGCTGCATCACTGAAATGGCTAACTGAAGAATGGAAGAGAAGTTAGCTAGCCCAGAGCCTGGCCCTTATACTTGTTTAGCAAATGTTAGCTTTCCCTCCTCCCCTCGTACTGGGTGCCCTGAGAAAGGTCAGGGAACTGGGGTCCATACAGGGGAGACCTGATCATATTAAGTCCCGACCAAAGGCCATGAGCAACGCTTCATGATCACAAGATACAGGCCTATCAGTGCTCACAGGGGACTGATGTGGACTTGGCTTGTCTCATCCCTTTGACTGATGTGACCTCAGCAAAATGCTCCCCTCCACCATGTAGGTATTACCCAAACATGGATAGAGGATAAATATAAAAGACTCCAAAGAACACAATGGGATTATTTATATATCCTGTGACTCCCTTGAAAATACACCGTAATTAACCCCCTTTAGTTGTACAAGCTGATGGTGGCAGACATCTGGGGTGTTTGGCAACTCTGGGAGTTTTGGAATCCACCAGATAGACTTGAACTGAAACAGTTTTAAATTACTCAAGACTGTCCCAGAAGGTATTTTACCACGGGCCAATACAGTCACAAAACAATCTGCCTAAATGCTCAGATATATAAGGCTCCACCAAGAATAACATCATTTATGCAAACACCCAATGTGGATGCCACTTACCAGTACCAGCAAACTTCTAAAAGCCTATTTACATGTAAGATAAAACAGCAGATGAAGACTGTGAGAACGAACTCAGTATTTACAATTCGACTTGCTCATCTCTTCCCCCAAAATGCATTCTTCAGGAAATTCATATATTATTTTACAAAGCACAGAAGTATGAGAGCGAGATTTTCTTTTTCATTCACTAATAACGTTCTTTTTTTTTTTTAATTCCTTTTTCCTTTTAAAGATTAAAATGAACCTACTCTTGAAGAGCCATTGTATACACCAGCTGAGAAAAATTTAGGAAGCTTGGCCTCTCTCTTGTATTTCAGGGGCAATTCAAAGCATATTCAAGTTGCAAAGCAGACTGGGCCAGCCCAGATAACGTTGCGATACACATGTATAGTTCCTCTGCCGGCTCGTAGGAAAAAATTTTCAGTAACAAACAGATTCTCCAATTATAATTCTATAAATGGAATGACCATTTTGCTTTGAACTAATATTTCAAAAGAAAACCAGAATTTAACATAGAGTGCCTTCTTTAAGGGGAAGGGGGGGTGGGGGAAAGCCCAGTAGAGCTTCCATTATGGAAACAAACAAGTTTCAAGATCTTGGCATGAAACATGACAGACCCAGCTTCTTGGCTGCAGCTGTTCCAAAAACCAGGGTGCCGATAACATTCTTTACAAAATTTAAGTCATAAAGCAATTATTTATCTCAGGTGTGGGTACAAGCCATCACGGGGAGAACAGGAATCATTGGCAGAGATCAACTATTTCTTCTCAAATTATAATATATCGATCTACGTATACTCTCCATATATCAAAGTGAGCTCAATCTTGGGCAATGGTTTTCCCTTCTCTTTAATAACAAAAGTGTGTCTTATATGGAGCTTTAAAGTTCATAAAATGCTCTTATGTCCCTCACTTCACTTAAGGCTCAAGACAAGCTTGATAAATGGCACGTACGTATGATCTTCCTGGTGAATGAGGAAACTGAAAGTCTCTGAGACTGAGTTGCCCTAGGTCACACAGCTTGAAAGACAGAAATAGACTGAAGGTCTAACCATTTCTTCCTCATAGTTCTATTCCTGGTGTCATCCTGTCTCTCAAGACCAAAGGTGTGAGTGAGGGGAGCCCAAAAGATAGTTCTAATCTATAACTTCCTGACAATGCTTGTTTGGCAGCTAGAGTTCCTAAAGAGTAAATTCAGATCTCTGTGAAAGGGAAAGGGCTCCAGGGCAGCGTGCCCCCAAATGATGTGGCAGGTCCAAGGGTCTGCACCCGATGGGGGCTTGGTAATGTAAGGGCCTATTCAGCTAGAGCGGCCCACCCCGGTTGAAATGCCATTTTGTTGTAAAACTTAAATTGACTCTGCACCTCCCGCCACCCCCGGCCCAGGAAAATTTACTTAAAAACAAGTCCCAGAAACCAGTCCCATGTAACAAAGTCCAAATACAAGGGTGGTTCAGGCCAGGTAGAGGTATTCAATCAGTGGGGGCGCATACTGTTTCCTAGCTACCAAGGAGTATGGGCCTCAGCCTTTGGGCACCTTTTGGGCGCCAATTCTGAACTAGGTGATAGGCTGGTTCAAATGTCTACTAGGGTAAATTGTAATTCAGTTGGTCACCTAGTATGACTGTGCAGCTTTCTCTGTGTGTTACAATTTCATTGGCCACCTGTGTGTGGCCAGGCCCAACCACATGGCCTTTGCTCTATAGAAGTTAGTCTGGAAAGCAGGGAGGGGTCGTCCTCTCTGTAAGGTGCGGACTGGACCGGTCTGTTTGACGGTCGGTTTGATTCTTGATGCTTGGCGCGAAATAAAGCTTTGCTCGACTTTAGCTTTGTATCAGTCTCGCTCCTTTAATCACGGACCCATTATTGGGGTACCCATTTTGGGGTGACCCAACAGGTAACATGCACATTCCTGAGCTCCTACGGGACTGGAATCTCTGGAGCTCAGACATGTGCACTGAAACAAGCACCCTCCAAAATCATTCTTACGTATACCAAAGTTTGAGAATCATTGCCATTGTACATGCAAGAGAACAACAGAAGGAAAAAAAAATATATGAGTTTACTGAAATCCAGAGACCATGACAGATTTTATAGTAGTCATCTGGATGAGACTCTGAGCTCCCTAAGAGCAAGACAGTACATCTTGTCTATCATTGCATTTTCAGCATTTCTAATACCTGTCATACAGACGATAAGTAGATAGCTGTTGAATGTAGTTACACATTCCGTAATTAGATGCTTTGCATTTTTTCTTTTTACCAGAAATGCCTAGCACGTGGCAAAAGCCTAATGGATAATGACTGATCAGAATCATTAAGATAGGAGCATTCAGCATCACACGCCAAGGCAGGTGATAAATGCTTTTGGTGATTTATCTCCTGTAATCTCACAGCCACCCCATGAAGGGAATAGTAAACTTACAGCTCCCATTTTATGGATAAGGAAACTGAAGCCCTGACAGGAGCAGTAACTTTGCTGAGCTGACAAATAACAGACCCAGAACTCCAACCCTTTTCTGACGGGAGCCCATGCATTGTACGCCTCTCTCCTGATGTGAGCTTTCATAAATGAGTGCATCTTTTTGACACCAGACTAAGCACTACAAAACACTTGTCTCATTTGTCTATCCTACCAGCTCCTTATGCAGTATAAATTCCAGGGATTGAGGAAATCAAGAGGAAGGTTACAATCACAAAGTGGACAGAAGCAAAACCCTATTACTCCCAACCTTGCCCTTCCCAACTCATTCTGCTGGATTTCAGGAAACCCATTATTTTTTGTCTTCCATGGTTCTGTTGAGTGCCCTACGGCAGTGATTCTCAAACTCTACTACAGGGAGAAGCAAACAGGAGAGTGTTTGGTTCAATGCACATTCCTGAGCCTCAGGGCAAGCTTGATGGCATTACTTAAAAAGGCAAACAAACCAACGGATCCTATGGAATGACACTTGAAAGTGGTCAGATTTTTATTTTTGGACTCTCCTCATGCCTTCTCAAATCAAAAGGAGTTTGTTTTACCGACATCCAGCTAGAACAAAGCACGTTCAGCAACAGCTCTGGAATAACTGTTCTATTCACCAAGCACAAAAGCCCTGTGGGTATCTCAGCATCCTACAACATGAAGGAAGAAACACTCTTCGTGTTCGCTCTTCCAGACACTGAGCACACAGACCCAGCCTGCCTGGCCTCTCCATGACATTCCCACCACACCTGGCTGGAGATGCTTCCTAACGCCCCTCTTGTCTGTAGGCTCAGGTCCACCCAGGCTCTGGGACTGATCCCAGCCCAAGGAAAGGGAGCCTGAGGAGCCCTGGAGTAACACCTCCACAGTTTGGTCAGGTTCTAGCGGATTCCCCATGGATCTTCGCTGTCTCCTTCACCAGGCCTGAATTCTGCCGGCAGCTCGCTGGAGGACATCCTTGTTTCGCAAAGTCTGCAGACATTCTTCTCTTCTCACCCCAGTGGCTCTGCAGCGAAACTTCCAATTTTTTAGTCACTTGTATCTGAACCATGTCCCCATCCACTCTGTTCCCCAGGCCCCCTGCTGCCTCAGTGAGGACAGTGACCGCTCTTCCACTCCTCGGTCTGGCCTTGCACACCATGCACTGCTGCTCAACGGTCTTACCCAACAACCTGCACCTTTGTGCGTATTGGAAAAGAATGGCCCTTCTAGCCCTTCACCCCTGCCATGTGGACACAATATCTTGGCATGGGCAGGATTTCAGCCACAACTCTCCCCTTAGGCAGGGGCCCCTGTTCCTGGCTCACCTCCACAGCCTTACCAGGTGGCCTGGCTGGCAGCCAGTGCCCATTCAGCCCTCCCGGAGTTCCTTCTCCACACAGCTCTCCACCAGTCCTCAGCTCACACTGACACACTCAAGACTGTGTGAACTTGGCCAGCAGATCATACACGCTGCCCGGCTTCCTCTTTCTATTGATTGCTCAGTTCATGACTATGCTGTCATCACATGTCCCTGTGAGGATTAGCTCCAGCTCTAGCCACGTAGTAATGTCTCGATTTTTTGGTTCAGCCCCAAAGGTCCCCTAAGCCTCCGAGACCTGGCCATCTCCATATAGCCCGAGCCTCAACACAGACACACAGGACCCCTCAGTGACCCACATAAAGGGCTCAGTACTCTTTAACTCATTTGCCACCTCTTTTTTTAAGGATGGTCCTTATTACTAACTGGATGATCCAAATGTGCCTGGTAGCATTGTTAACATACAAAGGACCTCTACCCTTTGATGCTGGTGATCATGTAAACAACAGCACAGTTGATTAAGTTACTCACCAAATGCCCAAAATTGCACTAAGCCCTTTTCACACATGATGATGAAAGCAAGTATATTATCATCTCCATGCTAGAGATGCTTAATTACCACAACAGTGGCTAGAATTCAAACTCAGATCTGAGTTTAATTGTACATTATGGAAAACTTTTAAATTGTACATATGGGAAACTATAATCACCGTTTTTTTTTTAACTATTACATCATCAACTTTATATTCACATAACACCTTTTTTAAAGTAAAAAAGGGAATGATACACATTAAATATAGGCATTTATTAAAATACACTTAGAAACATTATAGTATGAAAAATGTTTACTTTATAATTAAAAAAAATAAATCTTAAAGAGTACTCTGCTTGATGAGATTTCTGCTAGAAGGACCTGATAATTCTCAATAGGCCATAATTAAAGAATAAAGAGTAGCACATACAAAATTCTTATGCCCTCTTATACCTGAAAAAGTAAAGTTTAAATCTGAAATGCTGAGTTATTACTGTCTGATACAAATTAAGGGGGAAAAAATCTGACGTTACTGAGTAAATAGAAAGTTTGATATATGCATCACCACCCGCAAAATAACCGTCTAGTTTCAACAAATTGGACCAACTGTATACATTCTGGCTGATTTCTAAATACATAGTTTTTTCTTTCTGCATGGCAAAGGGAAAACATGTACAATTAACTTTCTCTCCCCCTCCCCCAATCCTTCGGCTAATACAATGATAGGCAGCTAGTTCTCCACACATATACACACTCTTCTTTCAGTGTGTCCAGAAACCCATTGCTTTTGCCAGATTTCATCCTTAGCAGATGTAAACAGATCTTTTTACCTAATTAAAGCTAAGCTTTCCCTGCCAAAGCAGATGACCAAATCCTTTCCTGAAAATTGGTTGTGCTTACTGCAAAGAATATAAAAAGGACAGAAATGACTTTTCAGCAGAATTTTGTTTTTTAATAGCACAGTGGGACACACTAAAATCATTCAGCTAATAGCATACTATACTGGATGCTAAAAATAAATGAACCGAAGTTCCTGTTTTCCAAGATCTCTCTCTTCAGACTCAGCTACATTGAAAATACACAAAGAAGCTTTTAAGGGAACTTCTTACATTCCTCCTGTTTATTCATATTTTCTCCCAGAGACCCATTTCTTCTCCCAGAGTGGAAATTTTCTCTATTTCCTTATATTAATACCCAATTCATAAGATAACCTCCAAGGAATATTATATGTTAACGGGTTAATAACTGTAGCTGATTTTTTAAATTCACTTTATTGAGATAAAATTTTTATAATAAAATTCACTTTCAGGTGTACAATTTGATGAGTTTTCACAAATGTATACAGTCATGTAACAACTACTAAAATCATACTAAATATTTCCATCAACCTCTGCCCCCAAGTTCCCATCTTCCTCTTTAAGGCCAACTCCCTGGCCCTGATCTGTTTACCGAAATACTTTTGCTTTTTCTAGAAGCTCATTTAAATTGAAGCATGTGACAAGAACCTTATATCTGGCTTATTTTAATTAGTATAAATGCTTTTTAAAAAATTGTCCATGTTGCTTATATCAGGAATCCTCTCCTTTTATACAGTCACGTAGTATTCCATTTTATGACTCTACCACAACTATTTATCAAGTCACCACCTAATAGACATTTAGTTCTTTTCACATTTTTTGTTGTTGTTACTTTTAGCAACACTACATTAAACATTCAAGTACAAGTCTTTGAATAAGCATATGTTCTCATGGGTCATACAGTAAATGTATGTTTAACTCTATGTAAAAACTTTATATTGTAGTCTCGTGCCTATTCCTGAACAGATTTGCTTGAATTCCTCAGTTAAAGAAGGGGAAGGAAAAAAAAAAAAACGAAAAACACAAAAAAACCTGCACCCGTAACAATTCAAGTTATTGATGCCCCTGAATAATACAAATGATTGACAGAAGTAAGAACTGATACATCCGTTGATATCAAGAGCTCATCATGGGTGTGTACTCCCCGAGATGAGTCTGAGAAGGGAACTGTTACACTGTTTCTAAATATGACTATCTGTTGAGAGACCTAGAGCAAAATACTTTAGACTCCTGCTGTTCAAAGTGAGGTCCATGGACCAGCAGTATTCAACACCTGGGAACCTGGTAGAAATGCAGAACTGCAGCTCCACACCCTTGATCCACTGCATCAAACTGGTGCTTTAACAAGACCCCCAGGTGATCTGTGTGTTTGAGAAGTAGTGATGGGAGACAGTCTGGTAAAGAGAAATTATATCCCCGAGGGTCAGGGCTCTGGGAGATATCCCAAAGGGTTTTTTTAGAGGAACCGGAAGCTCACTCTACGTTACCTGCTATCTTTGCTAAGTCTTTTGGACATGGCCTTTTCAATTTTCCAGAAGAAACCAGTCAGATTCTGTCTGAAATAAGTGGCTTGAGAAGAATTTCCCTCACATTCTAGGGAATATTTGTGGTTGCCTTGTAAATTCCCTCAACGTTTTCATTCCTATATCATTTTTGGTCTTCTCGTTCCACTTGCTACCACTATCACCACAATGCTCCTGATATTTTGAGAGGAAATACTCCTCTCATATCTACAGGGCACATAATTCATTCTGCATTGCCTAAAATGGTCAACTGCATCACCAGCCAAACCTTTACAACCTCAGGCTCCATTACTGTTGTTCACAGCTTGAACCCCAGAATTACAGACCTCAGAGCTGTAAAGAGTTCACGGCATGTTGACAGAGAAAGGTCTTAGGTCACCATATTCTACAAGAGACAGCCAGGATTTAGAAAAATTTAAAAACTTGCCAAGGGGGGATCTCACTCACAAGTAGTAGAGTCCGTGGCACAAAAGGACATTTTTATGTGGACTTTCCTCTAGCACGATTCCAGTCTCATGGTAGGGACACGGTAATAACCCACTAGTCTTGGTTTTGTTCCAGTCCTCTCCAACCTTCTCGGTTTTCAATTCTCAAGTCACCTCCTTCAGGGGCCACTTCACCGCCCTGGGTCTCACTCCTCTAACTTCTCTGCCTACATTTCCAGGACTCCTCCTCCCGGGCACACATAAATGTGGGCGTTCTCAAGGTCTTATTTTAATTAATGCTGGTCCCTAAAGCCATGTGAACATTTCTTCTCAGCTTCTAGCAATGATCTCTAATGTCTCTTGAAACCAGCCCACGTGCTGCACCTGGCACAAATCCTCAAAGCCCGGCTCTCGTTCTGTCACCCATTCCACAGGGAAACCGTCAGTGGCTTTCCGCAATCTGCCAAATAAATGTAAAATCGCTTAGCCTGGCAGGTCGGGCTCCATCTTCTCTTCTCCATACAATTAATTCTTTGCAGGTAGCAGCATAATTAGGTGTTAAAGCTGCCTGCACAGCGATCAGACCCTGGGGGTTTGAGTCTCAGCTCTATATATCTGACCAGTTACAGGACCCTGGGAGGTTGCTTAATCTCTTTATAACTTAGTGTCCTCGGCTGTAAGATGGCAATAATACCTAACCCAACAGAGCTATGGTATGTAGTAAATATAAAGCCCTCAGGTTAAAGTCTGGCATGTGGTAAGGACTCTCCTAACCTTGTTCTCGTTTTTCTTTGAAAACTCATGAAATATTAACTGCCCACAGACCAAGGTCTTACTAAAAAATGAACTTTGTAACATCATGGCAAAGACCCTGAAGAACTAATGCCATTGCACTAATAATAGCTTTAGAAAATTAAGCTTCCATTACTAAGCTATTTCTGCACATTCATTTCAACATTTCAAAGCATCCCTGATAGGAAGACTTATTCATCTGCTTCTGAATAAAAAATGAAAGGGGTTCAAGGTAGAAGTAATCCATCAGCAAAACTCATGTGAGAATTAGACCCAATTTCTGGCTATAGAAGCAACATCTTTTTATGCTTTTCATAATACAACTGCTCTGGAGTTTTATTTAAAAAAAAAAAAAAATCAACCCAGACTTGGAATCAGCATATCAAATTCATGTCTTGAAGCAAGAAATAAAATCAAGAACTCCGGAAAAATTTGAGTGGACAAACAGTTTCATCTTATGCAGATATGCTATTGAGAAGGATTCAAATATTGCATTCTAGATTCGGGAAGAAAGAGACAATCAGCAATGTCTAACAAGGTAGGGGTGAGGAGCTGAGTGTCTCAGCCCTAGAGAATGGGAACAGAAAATGGAACTGCAACAGATGGCAATAAAAATAGTTTCAGCGTTCTGAACACTTACATAATAGACCTGTTCTAAATATTCTACATGTGTAATTCCTTTACTCTTCAAAACCACCCTTGAAGAAAGGTACTACTGTCATCCCTACCACACGGGTGATGACACTAAAGCACAGAGAAATTTTAACATCCTCAAGAATCCCTTCCCCAAGGTAGTAAGTGGCAGGGCTGGAATTAGAGCGCAGGCACACACCAGAATCCGCACTTCCATCTGATGCCAGGAGATGTGTAGACTGGCAGGAAAGACAGTTCCACAATCACCAACATGATGATGGCTCAGAGTCCAATATATCAAGGTATGTCTGGCAATAAGAAGCCTGCAGATCTAGGTCCACGTCCAGCCTGAGTCTGCGGTCGTCAAGAGTTCTGCCAGCCCAGGAGCTCAGGACCCTGAAACCACTCATGAGTAATCTCAGTGTGACAGTGAAGAGCTTGAAAGATTCCCAAGGACCAAAGCCCAAAGCCATTGTACATGTCCAAATCTGCCAGTACCACTAAAGAAAGCATTATGTTGGGGCACCTGGGTGGCTCAGTGGGTTAAAGCCTCTGCCTTCAGCTCAGGTCATGATCTTGGGGTCCTGGGATCGAGCCCCAAATCGGGCTCTCTGCTTAGCGGGGAGCCTGCTTCCCTTCCTCTCTCTCTCCCTACTTATGATCTCTGTCTGTCAAATAAATAAATAAAATCTTTGAAAAAAAAAAAAGTAAGCATTATATTCTCAGTCAATGGGTGTCCTTCACAAAAACAATTTTCAAACAAAAGAGTAATGTAACAAATTTGCTAAAAGAATAACTGCTTTCTGATGAGCCTTCACCAACCAGGAAGACAGTTTAGACGAATGGGTAAAACGTGGAGCTAATTCCTGATGGACATTTGAGCTCCAGAGCTTTCTCAGAATAAATATATGAAGTGGGGTTTTAAATTTGTACATGGGTTCCAGGAATAGTAAAGAGAATATGCCTATAAATCATATTAAGGTACTTTAATAAAATTATTATTACTTGTAGCATTTAAGGATGGAAAGGAAACTAGAGTTCATTCTATTGAGAAAACAAGGCCCAGAGAGGGCAAGCATCTTGCCCAAGGTTACACAGTTTATTAACAGCAGTTTCTACAATAGCCATGATGCACGTAATGATCTGTTTTTAGCTTCAGTGTTTCAGTTTCTGACTCTTTCCCTTCCATATTGGCTAAGAATAGTCCCAAAGATGATCTATCCACATTAAGAATAAAAAAAAAAAAATTTAAGGGGCAGCTGGCTTAGCCAGAAAAGCATGCAACTCCTGATCTTGGGGTCATGAGTTCTAGCCGCACAGTGAGTGTAGCGATTACTTAAATAAATAAATTTTAAAATAATAAAAGTATTTACAACTTTCATAGCTCAACTTGGGATATGCTGATCAGTCACTGGTGACATTCAAAGACTCATGACCCCTCTGGTCACATGTTGAACTAGTAAGAGATGTATTAATAGGCATCTAAAAGTCATCTGCTAGAGGTGGCAACATTGTATAAGAAACTTCCAAGTGTTCAAACTCCCAACTAAGAAGTCTGAGACAGCGGTAGCGTCTTACCTGCAATTTTAGGAATCTGTTTCCCAAAGGCGCTCTGCTCCTGAAGGTCACTCTGCTCCTGAAGGCGAAGGATGTGGTAAGGGTCAGAGAGGCCCAGGAGCCCGTCTGCTAAATTGTCAGAGCTTCTCCACTAGCAATCACCCAATATAAAGGGTTGGGCTGCTTCTCCACTTGCAAGTGCTGAACAAAAACACAAAAATAGCATTGCTTAGTACGAATGGGCTTCACTGCTCAAGAAAAGCTTTAAGCCATTAAAAAATGTTCAATGAATACATCATCTTAGTAAACTCACTTCTGACCCTCCCAAAATGCTTGACAGGGTGACGAAATTACCAAAAACAAACAAACAAACAAAAAAATCCAAGAACAAAGTGGGCAGCATATATTACATTACTATAGCTCATGACTGGCTATCCACTGCACCCAGCTCAGGCTTCTTGGAAAAAAGAAAAAAATCCAGTTCAATTAATCCAAAACAACCTGGTAATGAAAGAACCATCTGTCTTATTTTTCAGCTTCTCTCCACACATACACACAGCTTTATTGTTAAATGCAAAGGTGAGAGGGGACATGGTTGCTCTGAAAACCCTCCAAGGAGGAAGGGAAGGGAGACAGGAGAACGAGCAGGAGGTCAAGAAGAATGAAAATATCTAGAAGAAAATGAGGGGAAAGGAAGCATGGAGAAATTACAAGAACAAGTTGTTTAAAAATGTGCTGTGGGCTATTTCCTCAAAAAAAAAAAAAAAATGAAAAAAATATCCCAAACTGCTCTTGCTACAGCTTTTGTTACACAAAAAACAAACAAAACAAAAATTGCACGCTCTGTATTTGTGGTAGTAGAAATGTTATTTAAAAAAAAAAATCCTTAGGAAACAAATATCAAAAAACGAAACCAATAAAAATATGACAAATACTTTACTTAAGCAGTCACTATGAATTCTGATGTCCTACAATAAGGAAATAATTGTGCTTAACTATTATGAAAATCATTAAATACCATGAAAAAATATTCAGAATCCACCAAGTAAAGAAGGAAACATTTTAAAAGATGAGAACACGAAAATTATTTCTATGTATAAGATGGATGTATGTGTGACACATTACCGAAAGACACTAGAGGAAAAACGAAATCCGCTAATGTACTGTCATGGATTAGAGGGAATTTTTTTCTTTGAAATTGAAAATTCACAGAGACACAAAAGATGCTTACTTCCACTTTTGAAATGCAGAAGTTGATGCATTTAGAAATTACAAGAAAGGCAAAGTGGTGCTCTCTAGTAGCTATTATTATAATGGAAGTCTCCACTGTGAAGCAGAATTCTGAGCCTAAGGAAATTATGGATAATTATACATTTGTGCCTCAGAATCATTCTCCTTAAATGCAAAGAAAGTACAGCTCCTGGGTTTCTGTCATCTTCTGCCCACTAGTACTTAACTACCAGCTGAAAGTAAAGGAGAAATCACAATTTTGAAGTTGGAAGGGTCCTTTAAAGTTATCTAGTCTGAACACTGGGTAAAGAAACCCCAAAAAGTATATCAGGAAGAGCTCGGGGGAGAGGGACTTACTTACACCTGGAGAAACTTAAATCAAGGCAGGAAACAGGATCGCCCAGTTCCTGTTTGAATGACCATCATGAAGAAGAGGCATTAGCCTGGTTCTGAAGGCTGAGTGGGGTGAGGGGAAAGGGAGGGGGCTATTAAGCCAAACCCAGTAAAAGCAATATTCAAGGAGGTAGGTTTCAGCTCAGAAAGAGAGAACTTGCTAATATTTGGGTTGCCCAAAGATAATACAGGAAAGATAACAGGTTACGTTATTAGATAATGAGTCACTTGTTACTAAAAATACTCTGTTCTAAAAATCACTTGGGGGCGTTTGGACAGCAGCGCTTAACAAACTTAAATGTCCATTGGCATCACCTGAGCATCTTGCTAAACTGTAGATTCTGATTAGGTAGGTCTGGGGTGCGGCCTAAGAATCTGCATTTCTAGCAAGCTGCCCAGTAATGCCAAGGCTGTGAGTCAAGAGTGTCAAGTATATAACTCAACTACCAGCCTTAAAATGTGATTTAAATTAGTGTTCCCCAAAGTGCACAGAATCCTCTAATCGTACGACTTCAAAAGTACTCTCCCACCTTGATCTGGAGGCAGATGACTAATAAATAGGGTAAGTGGTAATTAGCAGGATTTTGTGAGTCCACACATTCAAAATTCAAAGTAAGTCTGTATCCTAGTATGTTGCAGTACCTGCCCCCGTCATACTTTTGAACAATAATTTTGCACAATTCTAAAGAGGAAATGTTTTACTTCCATTAAAAAAAAATGATCATACTCCAAGCTTGGCAAATATTTAAAACCAAGCAACTATATTGTAAATATGCATTCAGCATTCAAAAATGTAGTTACTTATGATTTCCCTATACAACAGTTAACAGAGAAGTAGAGTGAAAGAAAATATGGCTATAAATTTTTCCCAGTGATCTGCGGTATAAAATCATGTGTCTGCAAAGGTGGGGAAGGGGTAATTCTCCCAAGGCTACAATTTGTGGTCTCCTTTTTCAATGGAGGGCTTTGCATTATTTACCTAGCCCTGAAATTTCACCTCCCTACCATCCATCAGAGTCATAAAAATGCCTTCAGTGTTTTGAAAGTCCCTGTTTCTGGCTCTGATCCCCGATCTAATAAATCTGGACTTTAATCACTTCAAAATCCTATGTGGTATCTTTCCTGGAGAAATGCGCTAATATCTGAACACAGACCTTCCTTAAATTTGGAAGTGTTCTTATGTTTCTCTCCCAGAGTAAATAAACCAACAACTAAGAGGGAATCCGTTTCCTGCCTTCTTCTGACTCTGAAAGTCAGAGTTTGCTGTTTCAGTTTGCTTAAAGGTTACAAGTAGCATTCCATCCAATTGACAAAAGCCATTTTTTTCAAACTGCTTATTTACTTGTCAGTTAATTCTGAATGAACCTGGCTTATTCTGCTCCTTGGGAAGTATCACCTGTTAATTCCTCTTTTGCTATTTTTAAAAGAAAAACGTGAGTTAACATGAGGGCAAGCAATCAGATGAACCTACATAAAATCTTAAGATTAAAGTATTGAAAATTTTCCTGCTTTCCACAGTACATGAAAATATGTGATGATACTTATATTACTATCCATCAGATGATTATCTAAAGCCGAATTACAAATACGATGCAAATCTTAATTTGGGGTACTTTATAATATTTTTACAAGTAAACCAATACATGTGATAAGTATTTTTTTATGAAATCACATAATCCTAGATTCACTTACTAATACTAGTAGGTTAATCCTTTTGGCAAAGTGAGTAAAATTTATTTCCTAAAAAAATTAACTCCGAAAGTTTCCACCATCTACAATAACTGTTGATTTAATCAATAGTTTCTCAATGCCTATTCTATATCATTGTTCTAGGCACTAAAAATAAAGTAGAAAAGGAAAATAAAAAGTAAAAACAGATTACCAACCAGGAGAGAGGCAGATATTAATAAGCGGTTCACAAGTAATTATTTAAATTACAGCTGCAGTATGGCTAGAAACTGACCCAAGTCGAGGACAGGGAAGCTTCCCTGAAGAATTGGGGGAATTCTCAGAGAACTCTACTGAAGAGTTAACCAGAGAGAGAGATGAAAATGAAAAACATTCTGGGCAGAGGAAAGAGCATTTGCAAAGATTCTGAGGTGAGAATGAAAGATACACACAGAAGAATTGAGGCTGCTGATAGAGCAATGCTGGAAACAGTTAACAGCTGATCTCGGGGAGTGTGTACCCCTCGCATGAATTCACAGCCCTCCCCAGCCCTGGCCCGGGCAATGTTACTCAAATTCTACAGCTAGGGACACAGAAAGGCTTAGAAAGGTCTACCTGTCCAAGGTCTCAAACCTGGAAGGTGGCAAGCCAGGGTTTGGTCTAGGCGGTCTGCTGCCTGAGTCCTTATTCTGGACCTGTAAGCTGCGAGAACTTCCCAGGAGCAGGTGAATCCGGAGCTTTCCTCCCATTCAAGATTTATTCTGTCAACTTTTCATTTTTCACAGAATGGCATCGTGAATGAGATGTATTAGAATAGCTTTAGTCTCATTCCCAGAGTCTTGATAAATACATGGTTCCTGGTAGGAACCTATTCCGTTAGGAAATATTACACAGAATTTTTTATTACAAAAATTTTAATAGAAGTCCATATGTTAATGTAACAAATGTACCTGAGCCCATTAACTGAGATAACCATATCTTCTCAGAGACTTTTTATTTATTTATTTATTTATTTATTTATTTATTTATTTTTAAAGACTTTATTCATTTATTTGACAGAGAGACAGAGATCACAAGCAGGCAGAGAAGCAGGCAGAGAGACGGGGGGAAGCAGGCTCCCTGCCGAGCAGAGAGCCTGATGTGGGGCTCGATCCCAGGGACAACCACTATCATGAATTTGATAGAGAGCCAGTCCACTTTTTATTCATAGGCATACGTAGGCATGCACTGTACTCACACACATTCATAAACATTATCTGGCATATGATATTGTTCTAAGTAATGTTTAACATTTACATAACAAATATATAACATTCTGAAATCTGTGTTTTTCACTCTACATTTTGGGTTTTGAGTTTCATCCATACCGATGTGCAGAAAGGTCTGGCTCATTCTTTTCAAGTTCTGTAGAATATTCCATCCACCAAATATATCATAAAGTTATCCATTCCTTACTAACAGACATTCAGGTTGCTTTTAGAGGACTGCTTATCTAAATGCCATTTTGGAGCCAAAAAAAATTTTTTTCCCATCTAGATAAAATACTTTACTGAGACAGTGAATCTTACAAATTGCTAGAAATACTTTAAAACTGAAATTTCTGGGGCACCTGGGTGGCTCAGTCAGTTAAGCATTTGCCCTTAGTTCAGGTCATGATCTCTAGGTCCTGGGATGGCTTCCTGCTCTGCAGGGGGCCTGCTTCTCTCTTTCTTTCTCTCTCTCTCTGTCTCTCTCTCCCTCCCTCTGCCCTTCCCCACCGCTCATTCTCTTTCTCTCTCAAATAAATAAATAAAATCTTTTAAAAAAATAAAATTGAAATTTCCCTTTTAAATAGGGTTTTTCTGTAAAGAAAGAAATCTTTGATAATTCAAGTCATATAGAAATACCTAGATAATTAAAATACTATCACTCTCTGAAAAGGGGAAGTTAAGTGTATTTTAAATGGGAAAGTAAATTTCCAGCTAAATTGAATCTATACTAATCCCGTTCAAGACAGAACATAGTGAAGAGAAAGTAGGTGGAGAAAATAGTCTGTATCCTACAACCACTTTCTCTTCTTGGGCACACCACACTGGGCAGAAAAATCAGAGCATTTGAGCAAGCAGATAAACAAAATAAACATTTCTCTGGAATGCTTTGTTCTGTGTTTTGGCCAGAAAATAATCCGAGGTACAACCACACAGAAAGATAACCAAATTTTTCTTTAGAATCAAGGGATTGGCAAGTGCCTACTATGTGCCAGGGTAAATGTTTGATAAAGCAGACAATTAGACAAAGCCATAAAATGATCTTGAAGTTGTTAGACCTATAAACAGTGTGACTAAAAACAATCATTGATTTACATTAATGAAACTTTTTAGCTCAAGAACACTGTAGCAAGTTTTATTATAAAGTGTAAACTGAAATTAACTCTACGAATCTGTGAAGAAACATCTCCGGGACTGCTATGCCTTTAACATTGTTTTGTATAAAAAAAGATTTCTGGGAAAGCCTCAAAAGGCAGATTTTTTAAATATGGATAACTGTTTACTAATGGCTGCATTCTTCATACTATAAGATAACTTAGTCCAGAAATGCAAAAGGGAATTTGAAGAAGGACATTCGTCTTCAGAAGGAAAGGGAACTCAAGTCTCCTAGCAGATTTCCAAAGAAGTATACAGCATCCCCGCGTAGGTAAATAGAAAAAGAAATCTGGCTTTCAAATGAAAGAAGTAGCTCCATCACATTGAGGGTCCCAATGTGTGCCCCATTTTCGCACAACCAGCCAAATGTTTTAGCACATTCCATAGGCAAGCCAAGGAGATATCACTTCTAGATCCCTGGACTCCAGCCCAAGAAATCCTCCTGAGCTTAGGAAAATACTTCCAGGCTTCTAGAAGTGGCCCTGAACCCAAGTTAAATTTATCCTACCAGCAGTTCAATAAAATAACTGGCCAAGAGGGAGCAGCTTCATCATCCACTCATCCATCTGTCCATCCACCACAGGTATTTATCACCCAGACAGCCCATGGCAGAAGATCTCAGAGTGTAAGGGGTATCCGAGTCAAGAGAGCGAGTCCATATAATCACACGTTTAAACAAACACAAACATACCAAACATAACCTTTGGCCTCATTCTAACCTCTTACCAAGAGATTCAAAGTGCACATCTTATTCGTTTTCATGGCATAATATGTGTATTGTACAGAATACACGATTAGCCCAAAAGCTACGATTTTTTTTTTCATTCCCCCTCAAAGGGTAAAATAGAAATAGGAATAGTATACACAGTAGGAACCAGAAGCTGAAAGAGACTCAGCATTGTAGGCAGCCACGGACCCAACTAGAGGCGAGGGATCAAACCAGGCCCTGACTCGTGCCTCCTGAATATCAGTTGAGTTGCGCTTGAGAAAGAGCCTGAGCTATGGACCCTAAGACTCGCTGACGTGACTGCCTGCACGTATTAGAGGCAAAACTGGGTTGTACATTTAACTGTTACAAGATTACCCTGTACTTGCACGGATTATAAATTGCACCATTGTAAGCTCGTGAATTGCTAGTTAAAGATTAACTAAATAGACAAATGTTACTGGAGTCAGAAGATCCACTACCAGTGCTTGGGAAATGGGCTTCGTAAAAGCTTGGGGGGGGTTCACGTGAATGTTACGTGTGTATGAGCAATCAACCGAAAATAGATACTTCCTTATAATTGTTTCTGTTAACTATATAATGCCTCACAGCCTTGAATAAAATTGGCACTGCTTGGACATCATACACTGTGTCCCTCCTGTCCTCATTTCTTTACAAGTCTTATTCTCTCTCCATTCTCTTACCTTCTCGACCCTGCTCGTGTCGTCGCACCGGCCGCGACACAGCATGAGAATAAGACACCACAAATAGAACAGAAATCAAAAGTAGGATTACTTACACCTTTGAAACTTCCCATGTCCAGTGATTTTTAAAAAATGTCCTGAAGACTGCCCCATAGTTAGTAGCAGTAGGTAATGACCTCTGAACAGAAAGGAAGGGACATATGCTATGACATACAAAGCTAAGGGACAGAGAGTTTATGCTAAGATCATTGAAGTCAAAAGCCACCAGTGAGTCCCTAGGTCCCAAAGCAAGGGTACAAAAGAAGACCAGAGGAAGTGGCCTGAGTCCATGGAGTCACCCTGGGGACCTTAGAATAGTACAGTCCTTGTGGTTCCCTAACACCAGAAACTCAGCTCAGGAAAAAAAAAAAAAAAAGGTAAGTTGGAAGGCAGACTAAAACTAATTCTTCCCTAAATAAAGTACTCTGTTATCCAATATGCTCTTCATAGTTCCTTATTACTTACTAAAGCCTAATTGTTAGACAGCTTTTTGATCTGACTGCTTTTTTATTTTTTCAGATGAGAACTGGTCTTTGATATACCTAATGTCGGCAAAATGAAACCTTTACTTACAGCATGCCATACTATTTGAAAATAGAGATTTCACTTAAAGAATAAAGTTGTCCCCCCCACCCCCCCATCAAAAAGGATTTGGACCAGAGGAACTGGGGAAAACAGGATGGAGTATGTGGCCCCAGTCTGGGTGTGGTACAATGGCTAAGGACACCTCGACAAAGACCCACTAGGCAACGATAAGAAGGCACAGAGGGCTAATGTGCAGGGCTTTGGTCTGGGGTATGTCAGGAAACCAACCTGGCTCAGTCTGAAAGCACTAGTGAAGAAATAAAGAAAAAAGCATATAATGGTAATGAAATCTCCCATGGGGCACAGCACGGACGCCGGGCAACCAGGAGTAAGACAGAGTGCTCTGTGAGCCAGTCTAGACAGGAGCAGCTTGGACGCGGTGTAGCCAGGGCAATTCGGCTCCGAGGCAGAGGTGCACTCTGGGGCCGCAGAGACGAGGAGTCGGGCCACCATGCCCACTGCAGACCCTCTACATTTGTTTCCCAGGGCTGCAAGCACAAAGTACCACAATAGGGTGGCTTCTGACAACACAAGTTTATTGTCTCATAGTTCTGGAGGCTAGAAGCCCAAAATCAAGGTGTCAGCAGGGCCGGGCTCCCACTAAAACGTGTAGAGGAGAATCTTTCCTTGCTTCTTTCTAGCTTCTGGGGTTGCTAACACTCCCGGGCATTCCTCAGGTTATAGATGCATCATTCGATCCCACTGACCTCACGTGGTGTTACTCTGCGTCTCTGTCTTTGCACACATGCTGCGTCTTACAAGGACACCAGTCACACTGCTCTAGTAGCTTATCCTACTCCAGCATGACTTCATCTTAACCAACTGCTGCTGAAATGACCCTATTTCCAAATGAGGTCACAACCTGAGGTACTCGGATTTAGGACTTCAACGTGTCTTTTTTGAGGGCCACAACTCAACCCAGAACACTCTTCCTGAAATACCCAGTCCTCACCCTCAGCCAGAAGGACTCTGATGCTCTAGAGCTATTTAGAATACCTGGATGTTAATTCAAATTAAAGAGAAACAGAAGAAGAAAAAATTACCATACGGCCCTAAAAGTCAGAACAGTGGTTAGGATGGGGGTGTGGGGAGCGGCAACAAGGTGGGAGCCCACACACCCTGCACTCCTGGAGGGCAGGCAACGCACTAGCTCTTTATCTAGAGGTACGTTACATGGGTGGGCTCACTGGAAGAAATGTAGCAAACTACACTTACGTGGTTTTGTACTCCTCTGTAATACTTAAAAAAAAAATAGAGGAATTGGAGCCGTCCAAGAAACAGAGGTCTTAGCAACCCAAGCAGAGGTTCAAGAGAGGGGCATTGTCTGGGAGAAGCCACCGCCCAAGCGTCAGCCACTTGAGCAGCCAGTTTACCTGAGATGGTCAACTCCTGGGAACAGGTGTGTTACCACAAATACTCAAGTGATTTACTTCAGATGAGAAAAATGTGAAGGCCGAGGAATACATATATTTGAATTGGCAGATTGGCAACTTCTATAAATGGGTGATAATTAAAAATTCTGTCTGATAAGCAGAGACCCATTATAAGTCCTAAGGATACATTCTCCCCTCAACAGTGCTGGAAACGTGCTAGGGCACTTTTTGCTTTGCCCTCTGTTTTCCTACCCTCCTTGCAGACCTCTCCCACACATTCCATTTTCAGGCTAATTACAGTTCAAGTAAGTTCCAGTGTTTTTTCTTTCACATCTCATTCTTCTCTGGGAATTCTAAACTCTTGTGGTTAGGGTGCTCTGGGTCTGATTGCTTAATCTCTAAGCAAGAGAAATCAACACCAAAGGACAGAGTTAAAATGCTGGACACCATTCAGACTTAGCAGAAGACTTATTTTTGGAGTAAAAACACACAGCATCTAATTATAGAAAATGAAGCTATGAACAGAAACACTTGGCTTTCTATTGTGTAAAATGTATAAGAGGGTACCAAAAGTCTCAAGGCTCTGAATTTGTAGTGATCTCTTAATACTTCTCCCTGGATATCTCTGTCCCTATTCTCACATTGCACATAGAATCCCATGCTTCAGAAATCTCAAATGACATTTAATATTTCTATGTTTGAAATACTTGGGTTATTAAAAATGAGAGCTCTGGGATGCCTGGGTGGCTCAGTTGGTTAAGTGGCTGCCTTTGGCTCAGGTCATGATCCAGCGTCCTGGGATCGAGTCCCACATCGGGCTCCTTGATCGGCAGGGAGCCTGCTTCTCCCTCTGCCTCTGCCTGCCTGTGCTTGCTCGCTCTCTCTCCCTCTCTCTCTCTGACAAATAAATAAATAAAATATTAAAAAAAAAAAGAGAGCTCTAACATCAATGATACATCACCATTACTAATGCTTCCACCATTTTCTCATGAAAGCAGCAAATGGAAGAGATGTATTCCATAATGTAAAATCCAAGTCCAATGTTAGAAGCAATGTGAAGAATTTGCCTATTATAAATTGTCCATATAGACCTTCATTCCCCAAGTGCATAACCTCTTAGGGACATCTAAACATACAGGCCATAGGTCTCTGAGTCTGACTGAGCTAACACCTACATTCTCTCCTGTGGCATCTCCTAAAATGCTTGACTTTGAACATTATGGTCTAAAAGCACTAACCTTTGCACAGTTTTTAGTCATTCTCAACACTGTTTCATGCTCCAGCACCTCTGACCATGCTGTTTGCGCTTTCTGGAACGTTTTCCTCACCTTCTCAACTGTTCCCCTCCCCACCATAGCTCAGAATCATCTTTTGTATTCTGCTCTTGGGAAGGACTTCAAGTTCTACCTTCACTCCGCATTTGGATGAGGACAGAGGAGAGTCTAAGAAAGCAAGCATGTGTAAATCTGTTTCAAGAATAAGAGTAACTGGGACGCCTGGGTGGCTCAGTTGGTTGGACGACTGCCTTCGGCTCAGGTCATGATCCCGGAATCCCGGGATCGAGTCCCACATCAGGCTCCCAGCTCCATGGGGAGTTTGCTTCTCCCTCTGACCTTCTCCTAGCTCATGCTCTCTCTCACTGTATCTCTCTCAAATAAATAAATAAAATCTTTAAAAAAAAATTAAAAAAAAAAGAATAAGAGTAACTATCATACTTTTTAAACCGTCTAAAAAAACTCAGGCTAAAAGATGTTAAGATTTTTAGTGGACATCGGAATAGAGCAATTTTTACTTCTTAACCCTAGTTTATCGTGAAAACTCCTAGTGCTATTCAACCAAAAGATTTTCATCCCCAATTCCACCCAAAGCCCACATGCCTGCACATGCATGCATGTGGGGGCACACGTGTGTGCACACGCACGCACACCGCATTCCTCCATGTGACCTTGGATCCCTCTCTAATCAATAGCACAGCACCTGGCACATCATAGGTGCCCAAACATTTGTTCTTGTTCACCAAAGAATAAAGAAATACAACAACATGGGTACATTAATAAAGTCCAAAGTAAAGCCAGGTGCTAAGATGAAACAGACTTAAGGGAAAATTAGAGCTTGATGCGGTCAAGCAGAAAGTTTTCCTGGAGAAAGTTAATTTTTAACTATGTGAGGGAGAATAGCGATATAATAATAGCTATCATCATAGAGTTATAATAGTAATAATGGCGTAATACGGTTAAATGGTATTTGGCAGAAACTATGCTGACCTGTTTGTATGTGTTTTCTTTAATTGCAATACTGTGATGTGGCCATTATGTCGATTTTACAAATAAGGAAAGTGATGCCAAGAGTCATTAGGCAAATTAGGCAGAGTGAGGCAGTTATAAGCCATGAAGCTAGAAAACCAACACAGGTTATCATCTGGCCTGGGTGGGGAAGGGTAGAGTGGAAGGGGAAAGAAAGGCAAGACGTATCAATAGAACATCTCTAGTTAAAGCACTGGAAGGCTTGCGGTGACTACAGGTTCAAATGAGAGAGTCAAGTGAAAGGTAGCATCATGAGATAACAGAAAACTTCAAAGACCAGCTGGAGAAATTCTCTGGATTCTTGAGTAGAAAAAAATTTCCATAATGAAAACCATGCTTAAAGGATGTTATCATAAAAGGTACATGGACAGGAATATTGGTGATCACAGGTAAAGAGCTTAAGTAGAAGATTTTGTGTAAGAATATGACTCTAACATTTTATGGCTGGAGCAGAAGACCCCTACCCACCAAAGGTATAAAAACATTTTTTTTTTTTTTTTTTTTTTTTGGTAATAGGAGGACCAGATTTGTCCTTCAAACAATTCAGTACCTGGAAAACATATATAGCTACTTCATGATCAGAAAGCATACCTCTCTCTCAATATCCTGCTTATCAAAAAATTCTATTTCTAATTTATGTGTAGCACAGCCAGAATCAAGCAAGAGTAATTAGCTAAACTACTTAGACATTTACCTAAATTTTGTCTCCAAATAGCAAAAGTAATTTGAGAGAAGTGTCCTTTATCTCACAAACATCATTTACATTTACAACAGAAAGTTCTTTTAGCTTTCAGGTTCTATCAGTTAAATAAAATTATAAATTAATTTAATCGCTGTTGCTAAAAAGGAATTGAATATCCTTTCATACCCTAGTTGAAGGCCTGGATTATCATCTAATTTTTCTTGTCTAATGGACCTGGATAACCCATTTTCAACTTGTAAATACAGCTATAAATTATCCATTAAAATGTCAGGATGCTGTTTATTTGTTTGTTTTTTAATCTCTACCTTTTTATTATTTGGCTCCATGCTAAACTTAGAAAATGGACACATTCCCTCATCTTCACCTCCTCTACCCTCTAATACATAAACAACTCTTATATACTAAAGGGTTGCACAAGGTTTTAATATAAGCATTTAATTTTGTTTCATACATTTTATCTTATTTATTAGCTTCTTTTCAAACATTTTTAATTTTAATCAAAGCAGCACCATCTGTTGTGCTGCCCTAAATATCTGCAATAGAATATTTTCTAAGAAGAAAATGCCACCAACTGTCAGGCACAAAGGACTGATAACCTCTCTGAGGACTGAAATCTGATGGGGTACGGGGAGCGGACTCCATGGAGACAGCTGGAAAACCAGAATGTTTATATAGCATTATGTGTTTGTGGGACAGAAAGTCTACAAGGCAGAACTCTAAATATTTAGAATTTTTTAAATATGAATACGGAATATCTCTATTAACCAAAACAGTGCTCTGGAAGACATCCTTCTTGGTGAGAAACTCTGTCACTGTGAGTCTCAGCTGGAGCCCCCAGATGGCCCCTCCCACGTCCCTCAGCTCTCAGGCGTTGCTACCCAGGCTCTTCTTCCCATTCCTCCCAGCTCTGGCAATCTTGAGGAAGAGAACTTTTGACGCCTCGGGGCATTTGTATGTATCTCATTTAATTAGCTTAAATGATACCTAATAGGAATCTAAGAAAGTCCATAAAGAGTGTTGGGACTTGAGAAATGCATGTCTCTGCCTACTGAAGTGCCTGAAACCGTGGACTTAAAGATGTGCTATGAAAGAGAGAAATGACTTTGTTATTCACATCTTTGGCACACACATTTATTTCCTCAGTAGTATGACCACAGACCCGACTAACCCAACTCAAATAATCATAAATTAAAAATTATGAAACTATACTGTAAGTTTACTGGGGCACCTGGTGGCTCAGTTGATTGAACATGTGACTCTTGCTCATGGGGTCATGAGTTCAATCCTGGCTTAGAGCTTACTCAAAAAAAAAAAAAAGAAAGAAAGAAAGAAAGAGGAAGAAAGGAAGAAAAGAAAAGAAAAGAAAAGAAGTAAGTTTACTGTACATGGAAACAAATTTAAAACTATCCATCTGGGGGCACCTGGGTGGCTCAGTGGGTTAAGCCTCTGCCTTCGGCTCGGGTCATGATCCTAGGGTCCTGGGATCGAGCCCCGCATCGGGCTCTCTGCTCAGGGGGGAGCCTGCTTCCCCTTCTCTCTCTGCCTGCCTCTCTGCCTACTTGTGATCTCTGTCTGTCAAATAAATAAATAAAATCTTAAAAAAATAAAACAAACTATGCATCTGATGATATTTACATACTGGTCTCTTTCTGGTCAACACAGGTACACTCTAATATTTTCAAAAAGAAGAAACTTTTCAAAGCCAAGACAGTTTTAATTAATATATACATATCCACAGGGATGAATTCATCTTTCACCTGCTTTCTCCACTGGGTAAAGTTTTCGAGATACCAAGATGATAATCTTCATAGTTATAAAAATGAATCATAATAGTTATAAAGACATTACAACTGAGCTAATATAGCAACACTGTGGGTTAATCCATGGACACTGAATGGGTCATCTGGCAAATGTTTGCTCTCTCTGTAACGTTCTGGACATGGCACCAGGTACACCAGGGGTGAACAGGACAAGATGCAATCGTTGCCTATCAGATAGAAAGGTATTCCAGATTTTATGCCATCAACCAGAAACAGATATAAAAAGCTGAAAGTGAGTTGTTCCAGTTATGTATATTAGAGACAAGAAGTATTTAAGTTAATAAACAGAGCATCTGGCTAAAGAATTTCAATAATAATTTTCTCTCTAAGGAGTGTACCAAGCTCCCCCAGACGGTAATATACTGGTGATGAGGCACTTTTCTAGAGTCAAAAGACAATGGCTAAAATGCTGAGGACTTGTTCATTTCTGATAAACCAGCGCTACTAGGAGATAACAGCTTGGGCGTAAGCCTTCATGATTAAAATATTATTCTAAGATCATCTACAAAGACCAATACAAAAGAAATTTCTCAGGCATAGGATATTCCCGTAACAAAGAGTCCAAGAATCTTGCACATTTCTACTGAAACTGTATTCTAAAAAGCACACACACCTCCCCTAACAGACCACGTAGACATCAGCCTGTCTGGGAGAAAAAGAGCAGGTATTCAGGAAAAGGCAAGGCCTTTGGATTACTTAAATTTTCACCTCTTTTGACAATCACTGTCTTAGGAAAGATATCAACTGCAACTGATTTGCCTAATTAACATAATTTTTAGTATCTAGTTTCAGATACCACCCAGCCAGAGACTTCGTAGAGCTATCTAGAGGTTCAGTCTGGAGAGGGGCTGAGAACTCAGAGCTAGTGATGCAGAGTTGTATGCATGACAATGAAACTATGAGCATATGGGTTTATTTCAGAGGCTGAGGTCCAGAGCCCAGGGTCCTTTGAGCCTTGCCTCTCTGCATGGATGCCTGTGCCCTGGCCTGGGGTGAGGAAGGAGAAATCACTGATGGTCAATTAACAGAGAGACGTAAAGCTGGCTGAGGGTGAATGTGTGTGCACGTGAGTGTGTATATGAGAGAGAGAGACAGAGGGAGAGGGAGAGAGAAAAAGAACGACAGGGAGAGGAAGTGAGAGACACCAACTGGAAAGCCCATGCCCACTAAGCAATGACTGACTTAATCTCTAATTAAAAATCCCTGGTGGTATCCCATTCTAATGAAAACACAATTCAAGCTCTTTTCCAAGACTTGAAGGCTTCAGATGACTGTCTCCCACCTTGAAACTCTCCTTTTGCACTCCTCTCCATCTACAAGTTCTCCAAACGCCCCCACCCATTCATGCCTCAGGGCCTTTGCAGTTGCTGTTCCCTCCTTCTAGAAAGCTCTTCCTTCTGGTCTTCACTTGACAGCTGCTTCTCATCATTCACATTTCTGTTCAAATACTACTTCCTCTGAGAAGCTCCCTCTCTAGCACAGCCCGAGGTGTATTGCCTTGTATCTGAAAGGTATTTTTTTCATTTATTTGTACCTTGACTATTGACTCTGTTTCCCACAAAAACTAAGGTCTATAAGAGCAGGGGTCTCAGTCTCTCTTGTTCAACAATGCATGCCCTACCCCCCACCCTCCCCCGGCACCTAGAACACCTCCTGGTAGGTAGCAAATACTCAGTAAACCTTAGCTGAAACTCAATTCCTACCTTAAGGATGACTATGCAGAAAGTCACCCAGGATTTACCGCAAAAACCACTCTCTGCTCCCTTGCCACCCCTACCTTCCACCACAGTGACTGCAACCTACAACCACACCAACTCCGGACCAGCTTGCACAACCTATGGCTGGTCGCTTCCCTTTCAATTATCTCCAGCTTCCCTGCCATGTCTTCATCTGGAGGCTTCGTTCTCCTCATCTCCTACAGACCTTTCCATTCCCAACCAGATGAAAGCAGGTCAAGGTTTAAAGAATCCTTCAAAGACCAGCATTACATGTTACTAAGCATACTGTGTCTTAGGTAAAAGGGCAAAAAGAAAGAACATCTTTTCACCCAGCTTTTCAGTGTTCGTGATTAAAAAAAAACAAAAAAAATTCCCAAGGGCTGGGTGCTTTCCTTCCTCTCTTTCCCACTGGTCCAAGAAGAGGAAAGCCCCTCTCCAGTCAGTGCAGAAGGATGAACAGTAAATGGTAAGCTGGCCATCCCCCAACCCTGCGGATGACAAAAAGTCTCCCAGAAGAGGAAACAGGGCCATGGAATAGAGACTCAGTTCCTACTGCTCCTTAACTTGCTTTTACTCTCAAACTCATCCCCAGGATCTTACCCTTTCTGAGCCTGACCGTATGGCAGCCAAGTTCCTGATCAAGTCTAAGACCCCACTGCTTATTCAGTGCTGGTAGTCACCACCTGGAGAAAGAACTCCTGCCACCTCACCATGTGAGGGAACAGTACTTCTGACATCCTAATACAGAACCAGAAATACAGTTTTTTACTAACATGCTGCAATGTCCACCGTATCCTTTGTACACTATACACCAAGCCTGCTCCAAATCAAATACGTTTTTTATTGAAGTATAATTAACATACAGTGTAATAAAAATTTATTTTTATTTTTAACCCATAAAGGAGTCACCTGGAAGTTCTGATGTGTTCTGTTATCCACTGTAGTTAGAATAAACAGCAGAGGTTCACTGAAATTGTGAGAGTAGGGATATGCCCCTGGGTAGGCTTCTTCTAGGAAAGAAGGTTGAGTAGGAACTTCAGGGAAAATATATCCAGAATGAAAAGAATTTTTGCAACACAATGCCTTGGAGATAACATAGCCTCCTGAATTTGGCCAGACACAGCACACCAAAGTGGCACATCAAAAATACAAAGAAGACAGAAGATAACTAATTGATGAAAGTCAGGAGCTATCAGAAGGGAAGGCAAAGTATGCAGACCACCTGTTCAAGTGAGGGGTAATTAAGAAAGTATATTCAGATCAGAAGATATATCCGTTGAGTGTGTACAAGGCAAAGTTGAACGATATGCACAAAGAATGTACACTACAGAGGTTTCCTGGGAGGGTGTAAGGCAGAGGTCAAGCAGACCTTTATGTGATCCATTCTAAGTCACTTATGCTGGGACAATCTTAGGGTTTTTTTTAACTATAAAATGGAGCTAATTATGCCTGTTTCATACAGTTGATGGGAAGATTTAATAAAATAACACACGTGAAAACACCGGGGATCACAGTGCCTGCCATGTGAGCTTTATGTTACTGGAATCAGCTGGAATGTATATTAAATAACTATCTGGCCCCCAACCCTGGATGGAATCGTAGTTTCCACAGAAGCCAAGTGGTAATCTGCATGGCTAGCAGAAGATGTTTATCAGAGATGTATAGAAAATGTGGCATATTTCACCTCTCTCCTACAATATTCCCCATAAGGTGGAACACAGAAGTATCTCCAACAGAAGAAAACAGCTACCACTATGTTCTGGGATGAGATAACTTGAGAATTGCAATTTTCACAAAAGACAGACTTACATTTTAGGGTTTTTGTGTTTTTTTCTTTAACAGTCTTTCAGTGGTATTCTTCTGCCAATTAGTGTCTATTTCTTTCTGAGCCTCAAAGATTTTTATGGATTTGGGGCAGAAGAACAAACTGAGTATTTCCAACAAATATGAAACGTGATCTCATTTTGTTGCATCTTTATAAGGAGACATATAATCTGGGACGGTGACATTCAGGGACTACGGTAAAAATATCACTCCAGGAAAGAAGCTCCACTGAGCAGGGAATGAAGATCTCCTCCTCCATATGAACAATTAAGGAAGACTCACGAAGCCCGACCAGGGTGATACAATCAGTTTTTGAAAACATTTTCTCCTTATAAACCAAAGCTGCCATTATCTCAATTGTCTCTGAGTCGGAGGGCCTGGTGGCTCAGTTGGTTAGGTGTTCTACTATTGATTTTGGCTCAGATCATGATCTCAGGGTCCAGAGATGGAGCCTGGTGTTGGGCTCTGTGCTCAGCAGGGGGTCTGCTTGAAGATTTGTCTCCCTTTGCCTGTCCTCTCCTCCCCCCACTTTCTGTCTCTGAAATGAATAAATCTTTAAAAAACAATAAAATAAAGTGTCTCGAAGGCAACTGGCCTTATTCAGTGACAACAGACTACAAAACAATCTGAGTGTCTCTTTTGCATATCTGGGTGTGAAAAACAGTCCTTGCTGAGAAGAAAAGGAAGCTACACAACCAATTTACAAATGTCAAATCAACTTGTTTTCAAAAGGAAAATAACCTCATACCCTGACCAGATCTTCCCAAATACTGAATATCTCCGTGTAAATAAGACAGTGTCACCGTCTGCAGTTGGGAGAGGAAGTCTGAAGACCGGAAAGTCAAACACCCACACGGTAGCACAGTACACGCAGCCATCAGAAACCTAAACATCAGTGTGAAAACGAGCAGAAGAGCCAAGGAGGGCAAGGAGTTTCTGGCTCTCCTGCAGTCCCTTAACTATCCACCTAATCAGAGTACTCAGATGCATGTGACTTTTTTGAGTTTAGAATCTGCAGTTTTTGTGGTTTCTGATGGCATCCACGGATGTTATTCCTATCCCCTCTCCCACATACAGTTTTTAAATGTTACCTTTTAACAGCAAGCACCACCCCCACCTCCACCCCCACTCCCCGCCCCAACACCTCTCTCCCCACCCCTTCTACTGAAGATCCTGTAAGAAGGTGTTTGGGGTTTGTATTTAGTTTCTAGAAATCGTCTACAGATTTTCTTTTAAGCCAAAATAACAGAAGAAAGAGGCTGAGATCTCCAGAGAACCCTAGAGCAACAGCCTCAAAATGACAAGTCGTTTCTTTTTTACCTTGAAAACTAACGGGAGCCCAAACCTTGCGAGTTTCTCAACCACCGCTCTTTCCCCCAAACTGCCTCGGTGTTTGTTTTGTTAGGTCTAGTTCTACTGTGGCGGGAAGAAGGGTTTGTTGGAAATTTTTCTAAGATAAAAAACGAGAACCTTCCAGATCTCTAGCCCCGGTTCGCGGATAGACCCTTTTACAAAACAAAGGTGAGCAAGGAGCCCCCACCCTTGTCGGCACGCCAGTGCCCAAGCTCCCCCTAAGATTTGAGAAAAACGGGTCCCAAAGCAGATCCTCCCGACTCGCAGCGCCCCTCCTCCCGCCCTGGGGGTCCGAGCGCCCCGCAAGTCCTTTCCGCCCCGGGTGTCCAGTCTCTCCAGCTCCTAAACCAGGAGGCTGAGCGCTCGGACGCTGCCGGGGTCGGAAGAGTGCGCGGAGGGAGCTGTCGGTTCAGCGTGCCCCCCACCCGCGACGCTCAGAGGCTGCACAGATCGCAGGCCGCCCCAACCAGCGTGGGGAACTCGGTCTCCCCGATCCCCAGTCCCCCTCACCCGGGCAATGCAAACGCGCCGGGAAGCCGGCGGGAGAGAGTTACCCTCCAAGGCCCAGGAGCGAAGACTGCAGGGGTGTGCGGGGCTGGGCGGCTGGAGGCCCGCTGCTCTCCGCCCGCCGCCGCTCGCTCCAGCCGGATGCTGCTGCTCCCGAGGCGCCTGCCGCATCGGGCCGCCGAAGCCCAAGGCCGGCGGAAAAAACCGGAGGAAGGTGGCCCGGGTTAGGCTTGGCACGGGCACGATTCCTCCACCGACCAGGCGGGCGAACTGCGGAAAGCGCCGCGGAGAATCGGAGGCGCCCGCCAGCCGGTGCGCTGCCCTCCGCGCCCGGTCTGGATCCCGGGAGACTGCGCCGAGCGCCTCCGGAGCCGCGGGGAAGCTCCTCCTGCTCGCCTACTGGCGCCAGACGCGCGGTGACCACGGCCGCCCCCAAGTTCACGGAGGAAGGTGCAATGCAGAGGGAGACTGAGGGGGGCTCCGCGTCCCCGGAGCAGGGCGGCCGGAAAGCCCGTACCTTTCGGGCTGGGCGGACACCAGCCGCGCGCCCTTCCCGGGCGTCCCGGACAGGAAAATCACCACGAAGGGAGGGCCGGGGAAAAGCAGCGGGTGGCTTCAGGACAAGGTAGGAGGATCGAGTTCCACAGCCAAGAAGACACTCCCATCCCGCCTTGGTTTGTTTGGAAAGCTGCAGCGGGGAAAGTGTGGGGCGGCCAGGGTACTCCCCTTCCCCGCCGGGGTGGCGGGCCGCAGAAAAAAAACACATTTGCTTGGCGCACCGGGACCTTCTGTGACACCAAGTGAGGCAGGCGGTTTGGTACCTAGCAGAAAGGGAGGTGTTCAGAACTCGAGAACTCGAGAATTCCTGGGCTCCGCCTTTCAAGGACAAATGCGTTAGTGCTCTTTGTCTTTTGGAGGAGACGTTACTTTAGGGAGAAGAACGAAGGTGGGACGTGGATTTTTCTTTCTTGTTAAAGTAGCTCTCTTGAGAAAAGCATAAATCAATAATGTCCTCATACTTGGATGGCTCTGAATACTTTTTATATTTCAGTGTTTGTGAAGTAATTCATTGTCTAGCAACATTCAGTTAATAGCTCCAGCCTTTGGACAGTGAACATCGTAATCACATGCCATCAAATGACCCCAGAGAGAAGAGCCACGGACTTGGGTCTAATTCAAAGCGGCAGCGTGTCACCGCACTGAAATAAAGTCCTTCATCTGTGCTGGCCCTTCTGGTATTTGTGTTAATTTTAACAACAGCCCTGGGAGACAACACTTGTTATTATCCCGGTTTTACCAATCAAAAAACTTGAGTGTTCAGAAAATGCCTATCTCCTTCCTTTTCCACAAATTGCCTTTGAAGTAACCCACACAAATTTTGAAATTTTGAAGGTCACTCCGGATACATCAGAGTAGTGAATGATGTTTGGGAAATTTGCCCACCTAGGTCAATTTTCCTTGAGGTTGCTTTGCTCTTTTTAGTTTTTCCTGAGTTCCTTATTATCCTTCTTTTGTTCACGATCTTCAGAATTAAACCAGTATTATACCTCATTCACTCAGTCCTTAGGATTTTTGGATCTGCAAAGTCATGTGCTAAGGGGACAGGTCATCTGCTATTCTTAGGTAGAATTTGTGCTGCCTTATAGGAGTGGCCAAAAAGACACTGTTCACCCTAACCTCATTCAAATTCCACCTCCTCCACTGGCATGCCTTGTGACCTTGAGCATGTGCCTTAGCCTCAGTGTACTTCCTTTGTGCCACCTGTAAAAGAGAGATAAAACAACCTATCTTCAGGGGTTGTTAGGATTTAAATAGACGATGATCTAAAGAATGCTTGGCCCAGTGCTTGGTACAAAAACCATCAATTCCAGAAATAAGACCAGTCACTGTCCAACATTGAGTCAATTACTGCCTGTGCATCATATCTGTTCCTCCTTTCCATCCTGCAAGCAAGAAGAATCTCATTCTAGAAATGAAGAAATATAGTCTGGAGATTAAGAAATGTGCCCAAGGTCATTCTGTCTACATTGAAGCTGCGACTCAAATGAAAGTGCCTGAAACCAAGATCAGTTTTCTTTCCAGAAGAGCTCATGTCTATGTCATTTTGTGGGCAGGGACCTTTGAGCTGTGTAACATTAATTTTTTTTCAAATGCAGGATATATCATTGTATGGGCACATGATTGCAACTATGCAAAAATTTTGAATTCCTGTGGGAGATGATAAAGAATTAAGCAGAGTAATGGGATTATAGGGTTTTAGCTCTCTCTGGGATAGTGTTTTTGGCAATTGTTTTGGGGAAAATGTTTTCACCATAAATAAATGTAATTTAGCCTTTGTATAAAAGGTGTATTCTAATAAAGTTAGAGGGGAAGGACCAGGAAGGAGGAGAGGACTCTTGGAAGATGCAAATTCTTTTAATGGTCCCCAAATCATAATATATTTAGGCAGTGTACATACAGGTTTGGCCAAGTTTGCTAGGTTTCTTTTGTGCTTATGGATGCTACAATCTCTTTGTTAAAATCACATTGTTCCATAGGATATGGCCTCTGTGTCCCTAGGGACAAGTAAAAGTCAGGTTTTCCACACCACCCTGGGATGCCATTCAGCACAGCATAGAGGGTAAGGTTAAAGAAAATAGTACTTCTTTCTCAATCCCAATGTAGGTCCTGCCAAAAGAACAAACCCCTGAAGATAGATTATATTATATCAGTTTTACAGGTGACCTGTCCTATCCCAAGAAAAGGCTTTTCTGGCATGATCGATGTAGGACTACTTCATATAGAGGAGACCTGCTCAAAGTGGTAGGTTCTCCACCGGACCATCACCTCTGGTAAACCCCAGGACCAGTGAGAGAGCTGGAAAATGACAAGAGGCCACTTTCTCACAATATCCCCTTCTAAGTTAATAACAAAAAGAAATTTCCTTTTTTCTAACATTTCTCAAGGCTGAGGTTCTCCAGTTTTAAATAGTATCTGGCCCAAGACTGAGTTTGACCAAGGTCATCATCTCTGCACCCCATTGTTCCTCCACTTCTAGGGGAAGATCCTGCCAGCCTAGCCTTCTGGGTGTCTTGGGGTTTTATCTACTGTAAGCAATTATTTAAAGAACAGGTGCATCTCAAAAAGAGTAAGCCACAGGGTGGAGGCAGTGTCTCTCCTCACTTAGAGCTCTGCCTCTGCCTGCAGCGTGGGAAAACTGTTTTCTTTCACAGAAGGCAGCTCACTCTGTTGAGCAACGCCTTAACTTCTCCAAAGCAGAGCAGGCCTCAGCCCCGTATTTGCATATGAAAATAACCATTGTGTTGATTTCCTCAATACCGCTGGAGCTCGAAAAAAGAGTGCAGGTCTCTCTGGAAGCTTCTTTGCAACTTTCATCAACAGTAGCATCTCCTTATTCTACTAGTCCTGTCAAGATTTCAGAGCTCTTAGCAGCCCAGTCTCAGGAACTGTATTTGCTCTCCTTCCACAAACTGGAGGATGAGGGGAAGTGAGAGGATGGACCTGGGGTTCAGTGTGTTCTAAGCACAGGAACATATAAAATATCTGTATGCTGGAAGCCATAATTAAGACCACTTCAGTGTTTTGTTAAAAGCGTTAATATTCAGAACATGTCAAGAGTTCCTATGGATCTGTAAAAAAAAAAGATACCCCATTTAAAAATAGGACATGGGTCATAAGCAAGCAATTTATGGAAGAAATACAAATAGTCCACAGACAGGTGAATTGATTTTCTTGTCTTTTTATACTAACATTGTTTAAGAAAACGTAGATAATAATGAGAAATCAGACTGGCAAAAATTAAGGTTAATGAGCTTAATGTATTTCATCAAGGTGTCAGGGAAACTATTCAAGAAGTATGAAATCGAACTTCCTTTGTAGAGGGCAATTGGTGATTGCTATCAAATTTACAAGGTTGTTATGAGTTTGAATTTCAAAACCCGAATTAAAGTTCTTTACCTTTCCTCCTTAGATGACAGTTTGGCCTCAAGCCAAGCAGAGGAGGAAAGAGGTGTGGGAAGGAGGAAGGGGTGGGAAAAGACAGAGGCTCTCTTAGCTGACTCCTGGTTACCTGGTCCAGAAGAGGGCAGGCAACCCTTCTGGTTACCCAGCAGGTCCCTGAACAAACCCCAGATGGTAGGGCACCTCCTAGGGTTGGATGGGGGCAGTCTGCAAACCTCTGCCTCCTGGAGCACCTTACTCAGAGAACTTCCGCAATCATGAGAAGTGTTGGAAACCGGGACCACTGTCCTAGCTGATGGGCACACTCCCACTCCCGGGAGAGGAGGGAGATGTCCCTCCCTCCCCCAACTGTGGAGATGCTCTGCTAATTTCTGCTCCAGTCCCATGACTGATAATTCTGTCAAAATATTACAGGTACCTTCCCTTGGGGCACTCAGCCCACTGATTCACATTTTTAGCTAGCCCCCTTGTCTCTCATCACAGCTGGATTAGAGCTGAATGAACTTCCACTGTTTCATTTCAGGAGGTTTTTATAGGATGGATCCGGAAAAGTGGAAATCCTGGGCAAAGCATACATCAGCCCACACTCAGATGAGTTTCTGCTTGATCTTTTCATGTTCAAAAGTTCACACTCTAAACAAACAAACCAAACAAAAACAAAAACAAAACAAAACTATTTTCAGTAGCACTCCTAAAGCAGGGTGCAAGTGGAGTCATTACAGTGAGCTGGGAATGATAAAGGGGCTTCTCGTGGCTTCCCCAGCTCCAATCTGCTATAAATGCTTGTCACCTTCAAACCAGCAAATCCATCTTTTAGGACTTGATCTGTAGAAATAATCACATATAAATACAAAAACATGAATAGGGGTGGGCATAGTGGCATTGCTTATAATGTTTAAAAGCAAGAAAATAGTGCCCAGGAATAGAGTGACTAATTGGATTGTGGTATATCCTAACCATGAATGCAGCCGTTGCAAAGCTATTATAAATGTGTATATACATTCAATTCACTGATGCGTGATGTGTAGCAGCTGCACTACACTGGCTTTGGAAATTCTACATTCAGAAATTATATGTTGAATGTACGTATGGTATGTCATAGGTATTATGATTCATTAATATCAAGCAGGAAAAAATAAAGGACCACTAATATGTGTGTATATATTTGTGAATCCATAGGGAGCGTGGACAGATTTCTTCTAGAGAGTGGAATTATAGAGGCAGAGAGAGAAAGTGGAGGAAGATTTTTGCTTTTTATTCTAAATATTTCTGATAAGTTGAGCTTTTTACAATGTACATGAATAACTTCTGTAATTAAAAGAAGATGCCAACAAGGGAGTTATTTTTATGTGTTTGAGGAAAGAGATTAAAAATCCCAGATAAAAATGTGTCCATGTTGAGGCATAAATCTGAGCTCTCTCCCTTGGTGGTTCCCTGTGTACTCTCCATTCTATACAATGCATTTTCGCCCCCAATCAACAGAGACCAAAATAGAAATATCAGGTGAACACAAAACAAAACCTCAAGGCCACACTGACAGAAGAAGAAGAAAACCTATATGAGTCTTGTTTTTATTTTGCTGGGAAAAAAACTAAACATAAAAGGAGCATGAAGAAAAAGGTTAATACGTTTGATTTCATGAAAATATAGACCTTCCAAATGGCAAAATACACAGACGTACAAAGACAAGCTGCGTAAAAGTATTTGCAACAATTTGCAACGTGGCTAATGGTTAATTTTCTTACTTTACCAAGAACTCCTAGGGGAAAAACAAACAAACAAGAATTTAATGGAAAAATAGATAAACTACATGGACAAGCAGCTCTCTGAAGAGAAAAATAAAACCTATATTCCTTATGTATGTCTGCTTTGTGCCATGCACTAATCTAAGCAGTGAAGGAAACGTAATTCCTGTTCCCGTGTAGCTTACATTCTAGTAAATTTGAGGGGTCTTGACTGCACTTATTGAATTTGCGTACTCTAATACAGAAATCCCACCAATAGAAACTCCTGTTACAGATATCCTTGCACAGTTATATAAAGTTGTACATAAGAATTGCCTGAGAGGGGCAGCTGGGTGGCTCAGTCTTTAAGCGTCTGCCTTCAGCTCAGGTCATGATCCCAGGGTTCTGGAATCAAGCCCTACATCTGGCCGCCTGCTTGGCAGGAGCCTGCTTCTCCCTCTCGCACTCCCCCTGCTTGTGTTCCCACTCTCACTCTCTCTCTCTCTGTCAAATAAATAAATAAAATCTTTAAAAAAAGAAAAAGAATTGCCTTATAAATGTTGCTTACAATGACTGGAATGACTCAAATAGCTTTAGTAAAGATTGGAATTATAGGGTACACATATACTATAGAATTCTGTAGAATCTCTAAAACCATGAGCTAGTCTTCTACCTAATGACTTGGAATAATGTCCAAGATATTATTAAATTTAAGTATCACACTGCCTAGTAGGATTCTGATATCGTTAAATATGTTTTGAAGAACTAGAAATAACGATAGTTATAATACAGCTGACATTAGTGCACAAGGTTTCTGAAGGAATACACATAAGCTGTGAATATTAGCTGTCACTGGAGGATTTTTCTTTCTAAATTATACAATACCAAATGTTTGATTTTTCACTATTTATTTTTAACTGAAAAAAGGGAGAATTTTTCAACCATTTTGTGCTTTAGGAATTTTTACATGTGGTTGCTTAGAGACACATACCAAATTGAGTTTTACTTCTTGGGGAGTTGGGGGAGTGGTCAGTGGTTTTTCTGAGAGGTAATGACAAAAGCTTTGATATAAATGGGTGATTATGTACCATTTCCATCAGAACCTTGATTGTGACCATGTTTTGGGTTTCTGTTATTCTCAACCTCAGAATTAAAGGAACTTGTCTATTCCCAAACTTGTAGGAGATTATCACATCACCAAAGGATATTAAAAGACAGTGACTTGCCAAGTAGAGAGATACCACTGGGACACAAAGTTGCTTCTGGAAAGTTCACTAAGAACCACTGCCCATGTATACCTAAGAATTCTCCCAACCTTCTGCCATTGTACCTGAAGATAAGATCAGGAGACACCAAGTGCAAAGGGGAAGAAAGAAGGCAAGATGGAAGCCACTAGATAAGCTCAAATGTGAGCTCATATTTATTATACTCCTTCCAGATGCTAGGTGATTTTATAAATTATATTGTTTAACTACACACAGCAACCCTGTAAGCTGAGATGATGGACTCAGCAAAACTACATAATTTGTCCAAGGGCCAGAACTTTTACATCTCTAACCTAGAATTTGGACCCAGGTTGAACTCCAAGGCTCTCTTTTCACATCTGTGACATTGTGCCTTTCTATTCAAAAGATGAAGGATATGAGAAAATTAATGACCATTATGCTAGAGTATGAGATTTCATAAAAACTTACAACCTTGGTTAACTGAATGAGAATCCTGTGAAACCTTCATTAGCTTTTTGTGTATGGGAATCAAGATGTCAACTGACATGGTATGGTGGTCATTTCTAGTTCCCATTGTACCAGTTCTCCAAACCAGAATATCTTCTCCATGGATACATAGACTATAGATTACTGAAACCTTTCTTCAAGACCCTAGTCATCATTTCTCGTGCCTGAGTATACTCTCTTTCACACCTGAAATTGCTTTGGGGGATAGATCCCATTTTTAGGGTAATTATAGTAGCAGAAACATTAACTGTAATGGCATCAGGGTTATCACAAGGAAAGCATGTTTGGCAGCTTCCCAGGAGCCCGCAAGTCCTGTACTCTTCAGTACTCATTTCAATTCCCCACCCTGAACAGCTTATTCTACTATAGGCCATTATGAATACAAGAGAATCAGTATCAGTAATAAAGAGTTCTAGATATAGGAACAACCAGGAACATCTGAAATAAAGGTAAAATGAAGGATTCAAACTGACCATTGTTTCCTAGGGGTCAAACTAGTCATCAATTTTTGTCTTACAATTTTTACAATATGACTTAACTATATCTCCTGGTAAGCTTCCAAATTTATTTTTCTGCACTTGGGGGCCATATTGGTAGCAGTTTTTCCAAATCCTGCACAGGACTGCTAATTATTGTCAGCATATTAGCCACACGGCAAGACACTAACCCAGCAGCTATCCGAAGTGCTTCAAACATGGTAAATATAAATAACTTTAATCTTTATCATCATTTAGTATAAAATCAAGGGTTTCTGAATCCTACCTAAGGGACTGAAGGGAAGCACCTAATTTTGTTTTTGCTTAAAGAGAGAGATGGGAGTAGGCAGGACTTAACTGTAAGTCTCTGTGCTTATCACATGATAAATTCATGCCATTTTAACCAAGTCATCTAGTTTGTAGATTTGGATCCACCAAATTTTGTATAGTTGATGAAAGTTTTACCGGCTATAGATTAAAAAGCTGAAAACCATTGAATCTTCCTAGGGCCTTTAGAGTTAAGAGTCCCGCCATGGAGAATCTCTCAGACAAAATGTTAATCCATAGGCTGGAAAACCATAAAATTCCAATACTAAATATTTGGAAGTTCTCCCTAAATTTTATTTAACAGAGGCAATTCGTAAATTCATTTGTACATGACTTCAGAAAATGTGCACATGCCATGCCGTTCAGGGGAACACACTTATTCTGGATCTGGATCTCTCAAGGGTTCACTCATCATTTCCAGGAAGGGACTTGGGAGTCCTCTACTGCTAGCTCTGACTACTTTAATTCTGGGTCTTGAATCTCTCGCTGCTTGCTAAGCATTCAGTTCAATGTGTATTTGTCAGCACCTGCTGCATGCAGAGTATTTCACAAAAAGCAGGGCCAACAAATCCAAAGCCACATTTTTAGTCTTCCACTCTGACCAGCTTTTTCTTTTCACTTACTCTTCTTTATTACTGATAATGCTTTTCCTCTCCCTTACCACTTTTAAAACCTTGGAGTTATCCTTGATCATCTTTTTTTTTTTTTTAAGATTTTATTTATTTATTTATTTGACAGAGAGAGACACACAGAGAGAGGGAGCACAAGCAGGGGGAGTCGGAGAGGGAGAAGCCAGCTCCCCACAAAGCAGGAAGCCTGATGTGGGGCTCGATCCCAAGACCCCAAGATCATAACCTGAGCCAAAGGCAGCCACCTAATGACTGAGCCACCCAGGCACCCTCTTGATCTCCTCCTTTTTCTCCATCTTACCTGAACTTCATCCTTCATGTCCTTAACACAGTCCACATTCAGTCATTAAATAAATAACTTGCTTGTTACCTGCCTAGCACCTGCTGTAGGTGCTAGGAATAGTTTGCCAGTGGGGAAAACAGGCAAACATTTTTGTGCTCCTGGAGCTTAGTCCTGCAAGAATCTTCATATGTCTCTTGTTGAGCTCTTCATCTTGATTTCTGTTGAAATGCTTCCCTCTTTTTCTCACTGCCTCTCTGCTTCCCCAGGGAGGCAGGAAGGAGCCTGCCTCCCTGACCCTTTATCCCACTAGAATGAAAGACACATTGGACTCCACCCTCTCTGTCAGTCTTCTGAAAAGCAACAATAGCCCAAGCTGAGATGTCTTCTAAGATCTGTTAATTTCTAAATCTGTAACAGAAAAGTCATTGAGCCAACAGAACCCCAAAACTTGGTTATCTTCTTGGGGTGGAGGAGGGATATTTATAGCAGGAATTGGGTCGGCCGTGGGGGTGGGGGGATGTAAGAGGTTTCAGGGGATTCCATGGGGGGTCTGTGAGAGGATGTAAGAGGTTTAAGACAAAGTCTTACTAAAGGTTCTCTAACAACACAAGGCAGAGTGTGGCAGCCCCCAAATGAATGAAGGCCTAGGCAAATGTGAGAGGGCTGGTGAAACAGTAACATCTATGGAGCTCTAAGGAGGGGCTTTGTGTTCATTATCCCATTTCATTGTAACAAACCCAGGAGTTCAGTATTACTGAAACAGTATGAAGGAAACGAAAACAGAAATAAAACCAAATTCATACCTAGGTCTGAGTGAGTCCAGAGCCCGGGTACATACCTTCCCTTGGCAGAGGGAAAGGGATCTAATGCTTTTGTTTAGAAATCTCTCAATTAACTCTGACATAGATGGGGGGAAAAAGAGAGAGAGGGAGAGGGAGAACAGATATAACATAATTCCCAAGTTTCTGGATGTTGATAAAGTAGTGATCTATTTGTCTTTTTTTTTTTAATTTTCAAACTAAACTTTAACATTACATTAACATTTCTATTTTTCCATAGTTGAAACTATGCTCTTCTGTCCTTAAAAATAAAGACCCATCCAGGAGTGGCCTAACAAGTACAGAGTCTGATGCAGCCTTCCGTGGGCCTTCCTAGTTCCTCTCTTTACGAATACTATTTCACAATGGATTAAATACTTGCTTTTGGAATTTACTGGCCTTTCCCAAACTGTGTTCTTTTGGGAGATACTAGTCTGAATTTAGAGAACAAAGGATTCCTAGACAAGTGAGAAGAATTATAACCCCACCTAAAGCCACACACAATACCTACTAGCATTTTTAAGACAACAAGTGTTTAACTTTGGTTAATGGTTAAACAAATTTTAATGAGCTTGTTTTTGTGGGGGAAAGACTCTTTCCTTCAGTATTCTAATTTACTTTTTCTCCATCTCCCTAAACCAGTTACAACAAGAAACAAAATTGCTGCATATTTGATTCTCTGCATATCCAGTTAGAAAACCAAGGGCTGGGATCCTTTCATGAAATCAACCATGAATATAAAAGCTTGAACATGAGAAATATGCCTGGAAAAAAATTACATGGCAAACTTGCAGGTGACAGATTTATTATAAAATCACCACCATATTGCTCTTGGAAGCATACAGTTATCAGCCTTACTTAATATTTTATTGTGTAAGTAATTAATATGATTTGTCATCATTATAAACTGTGTTTTAGTTCAGACATAATAAAATGAATCCTGATCAAAATTCAGGTTAATTTGAAATAACTTTGCATTTTTTTTGCTAGCTGGCTTTACTTCATCTCTGCAGAAATAGCTTGCACAATCTAAATGCTCTAATGTCAAATATTTTACAATAACATAGTACAACAGAAATTCCTTTATCACCGACCCGTGTCTACTTATTTCCAGCAAAATGTTATGATCAGGGGTGCCTGGGTGGCTCAGTGGGTTAAACCCTCTGCCTTTAGCTAGGGTCATGATCCCAGGGTCCTGGGATCGAGCCCCGCATCGGGCTCTCTGCTTGGCAGGGAGCCTGCTTCTCTTCCTCTCTCTCTGCCTGCCTCTCTGCCTACTTGTGATTTCTGTCTGTCAAATAAATAAGTAAAATCTTTAAAAAAAAAAAGTTACGATCATGTTGGTAGTGGAATTGGAATTTGATCAGTACATCGTACTTTAAGGTTGACTCATTCATTTAGTTTATTGAGAACCCACCAAATGCCCAACACAGTAGTCTTAGAGGGTTCCGACATGCAGAATTCTAGATATCGGAGTTCTGGCCTTGAGAAGTGATACAAGGGAGATAGGCATTCAGACTATAGGTGTTTACTGAGATTATGTTTGTGTCCTGCACTGGTGAGGTTCAAAGAAAACAGTGGGGGAGCTGACAGATTGCCTGCCGTAATGATGCTTGCAGACTAGCAGACTTGTGAACAGATACTATTTCTTATGATATTGTAACTGTTAGCGGTAGAAACTAGAGAAGACTAATGGGACCATCTTGAAAGGTGACATTTGTGATTTCCTCTACGCAGAAAATAATCTTCCTCGCTTATTTTTTTTTCCTTAGGGATTTTCCTTTCTTAGGGTTACCTTAGCTTAAAATGGAATAAACATATACTCAGAATTTGCCAGAAGAAAATTTCTACCCAAGGATTCTTAGCCACTGAGATGTGAGTGACTTTTCTGAAAAGGTCTTTAGATGTCTGACACTCTGACCCTGATTACCCTAATATAGCTCCAAGCCCTAATGCACATTACGGGGCACTGTCCCAGGGTTTCTGACTCCGTAGAACTAGCATGTGGCTCAAGAACTTTGATTTCTAACAGGCCCCCAGAAGTCACTGATGCTGCCAATCCAGGGACCACGCCCTTTAAGAAGCATGATTTAGGGAATTAAATATACCAACTTCCCAAGTAAAACTCATTATTAAAGGACTGTGAGGCAGATAATAGCTCTGTTTCACAGGAGGAAGAACATGGCATATGTGATTTATAAAATCCAAATTTAAGTAGGTAGGCAAAACTAAGTAAAATAATAAATATTTCATATCCTAAATGCAATGATTATCTTGAAGTTAGAAACTTCCTTCTATCACTCATTTTCCAGATTTGAAATACTCTGAAGTTGGGATACTTTATGATTCGATTGGAAATAACTCTTCTTTTCCTCTCCTGTAGAGGTTTTAGAAATTTAGAATTTAAAAAAAATATATGTCCAGATAAGTAGCTAATGTTGTTAGACCTTGTGATTAGAAGGCAGCCCTACAGACGGGGGGACTGTGTCATTTCCTGGGAATGAGCCTCTTGGGAGACAAACCTCTAACGGAGCAGCAGCCGCAGCAGGCACTAGGAGGGTGATGACAATCCAGAGGAGCTGGTGACATGAGAGGACAGGCATCCAGATGCGTTAAAGAAGAACATGAAAATGAAGAGAATCTATGTTTTCATCTACTTGCAGTCTGAAAGTCCAACGTGCCTACTATCAAAAGGACTATACCAATAGGCTGAGTTATCAGTAGAAACAAAATAACCACATCAAGAAAAGTATCTGTGCTCAATTTTTTTTTTGCCTGTGCCCCCAACTGCTAAAGTTTGTTACGGTAAAGTATACTTTATTGGCTTGACAAAATACAAATTCATTTTCCTACAGTTCTGGAGGCCAGAAGTCTGAAACCAATTTGTCAGCAAGGCTGGGTTCCTTCTGGAGGCTGGAGGGGAGGTCCGTTTTCTTGCTTTTTCCAGATTCTGGAGGCCTGTGTTCACTGGCTTATGGATGTCCCTTCCTCCATTTTCAAGGCCTACAAGGTAGCATCTTCAGATTTCTCCAACTGCAATGCCTGCTTCTCTCAACACATGCCCTTTCTGCCTCTGACCCCCCATGTCTTCCTCTTTTAGGGAACTTGGGGCCTTGGGTCTGCCTGGATAGTCTCCCCATCTCAAAATCTTTAATTTAATCATGTCTGTAAAGTTTCTCTTGCTATTCAATGTGGCATATTCATAATTTCAGGGCTTTCGTATATATACATCTTTTCTGGGGGGGGGTGGTATTATTTGACTTCCCACCTATGTCGTTTATTTTTTCTGGTCAAAAAACACTTGCAGTAGTGTTTTCAATATGAGGCGTTACAGTCTCAGGAAGAAATTAATAAATGGCGTTATGTAGAAGAAGATGACTATGGATCATTCATTCACTCAGCAAATATCTGTGTTCACGATGTGCCAGGCACAGGGCAAGGAGCAGTCTGCAGATATAGAAGAGACTGTAGGAGGCTGTGGAGCGCGGTGCTTATGAGCCAGGACCCTGAACTCTTCATCTGATTTTGAACCCTGGCCTCACCATTTAGACACTGTGTGATCTAAGCAAGTTAGTTAATTTCTCGATGCCTCAATTTTGTCCCTTCTGAAATTGAGGCAGAATTAGAACTGTCCCATGGGGCTCTTATGAAGATTCAGTGAGATTCTGGATAAGGCCGCGGGCACACTGGCCGGCGTGTCAAGTTCCATAAATATTGATGTTGAGGGGGGAGACCGAGAGGACAGTGACTAGAGCGCATGGAATATGTAATGGTCACGGAGAACTTGGAAAGGTTTTCCAGAGTCGGGTCTTAAAAGTTCAGTTTCTTATAGTTAGCTGGGGAGAAATGAGGGACACGCAGTGAGAAGACACAGTGAAGGATTGGAAACCATGAGGGATGGCCGAGGAGCCTGAGGGTGTGAGCTGGAGTCACATGAGGACTGTATTTTGATATTATGCTTGGGCAGCCTGCACAGCAAAAGAAGTTAGACTTACTTTACTTCTATCCAGAAGAAAGTATCCAAGCCCAAGTGGAAATGGCAAAAACATTCATCTCCATACTGGAAAAAAAAAACTTGTGAATAATAAGTTCCTTTTTTCCCCCTGAAGGTGATATAATCTTTTCTCTGTGCACCACTGGCTGTCAAAATACACTGTCTTGTTTTGTTTTGTTTTTAAGATTTTTATTTATTTATTTGAGAGAGAGAGAGCAGGGGGAGGGGCAGAGGGAGAGAGGGACAGAGCATTTTAAGCAGACTGTCTACTGAGCATGGAGCCCAGCCCTGGGCTCAATCTCATGGCACTGAGGTCATGACCTAAGCTGAGATCAAGAGTCAGACGTTTAACTGCCTACACCACCCAGGCGCCCCTATATTGTCTTCTTTATAGGGTGGTCTGTAGTACATCCATTTTCTTCTGTACCCTTGTCAATAGAAACCCAAGTATTTTCAGGAATCAGTGGGCCATAAACTTTAGGGGAGGCTGGGCTTCTCCCCAGCCCTAGGGGTGTAAACCAGAATTGGTCTGAGCCAAGCGTGGTTAACCACTGCCTTTGTTGTTATTTAGGTCGGGAACGGGAATTTGCAACCCAATTCTTGCCAGTGAGAGGAGAGGAAGGCCTTTGGTAAAGGCTTCATCTCTTCAAAAGATACATGAGGAAAACGAGTGCCCTCATTTTCTGTTCCAACTGTGAGACATCTTTGTATGAAGATGTGATGCCTGGAAATATGGCCTCCATCTTGAAGTGGGAGAGGACGTACACATGTGAGGACAAAGCTAACATCTGAGGAAGGTAGAGGGAGAATACAGAAAGGGTCTGGATCCTTGATGGGCTGGAAGAACTACTAAATTATCTGACCCTGGAATCATCATGTAGTTTGTCATTTATTATACTAATATGTAATATAGTCAAATATACTCAGTGTTAGAAAAAGCACACATTTTTCCTTCTTCAGCCCAGGAAGCACCCTGCTTATAAAAGTAGCAGCACAGGGGCACCTGGGTGGCTCAGTGGGGTAAGCCTCTGCCTTCAGCTCAGGTCATGATCTCAGGGTCCTGGGATTGAGACCCATATTGGGCTGCCTGCTCAGTGGGGAGCCTGCTTCTCCCTCTCTGCCTCTCTACCTACTTGTGATCCCTCTCTCTGTGTTAAATAATAAAATTAAAAAAAATAAATAAATAAAACTAGCAACACAGACCCCTTGACAATGCAGGCTGTCGGCAGAAAATAACCACAGACTCTCTGTTGGTCTAATCAAAATGCTGACTTTGAGAATGAATTTTGAGTGCAGATTACTGACCTGATTTTCTGGTAGGAGATTCTGTTAGACACATTTTGGGTTCATTTCTATTATCTGTTTATCCTCAATTTTATCTCTTGGATCAAGTCATATCATTAAAGTGCTATATGTACCTTCTAGCCAATTATAGTTAACACTACAGGGTGTCTAGAAATGGAATAGGTTGCCTGCATTAACTAAATCTCTCCCAGAATTAATTTCTGCCTCGGCAAAAATTTCTGATTTCCTGATTTCTAAATTATCTACAATTTTATGATATCAAAATGTGTCAGCACTGCACTGAACTCACTATATATTCACAAACAGATTCTTCTGTTATTGCAAAAATTAAACCAAGAGATAGGGAACTATGTTAACAGCAACAACAAATTATGGAGGCTGCCGGAAAACATGATTTAATAACCGTTCTTCCCTTGTGTGGAAGAGAGAACTGTCCCTGATTTCTGCTAAATGTCCTTTTTGGACCATTTACCCCCAACCCCCTTACAATCTTCTTAGGCTTCTCACTTCATTTCCTCTTCTACCCCCTCCATCTGATCCTCATTTTGAATCAGAATGAGTTGAAACAGTTTGCTGGCCCAGTTTAGGTTCGGGAAAGGGACAGCTCCTCGGAGATAACTGTGACATGCTTTTCTCTTCTCATGCTGCTCCTCTTTATAGATTTTACCGGACCCCTGTCAGCATTTACAGGTGGGGAAAAACAGTTGTTTCATTCTGAGGCACATCTTTGCCAAAGTTTGTTGAGACTATTGATAAAGGACAACGCATTTATAAGAATCCTTTCTTTAAAAACTGGACAGAGCAAGAAAATCTGGTCTGTCATGTCCGAGTCTAGGGAACGATGTCAGTCCAGGCAACCTTTAATTACAACATCTGAAAAGACCAAGTGTTTCCACTTCTCGCAGACCCTTAGAAGGCGATGGTTTCCACAAGTCTGCTGCTAATGTTTCAATCACTTTTATGGTGTTTACAGGTCTACAGTACACAGCCCAGGGATGCCTGGGTGGCTCAGTCAGTTAAGCTTCTGCCTTTGGCTCATATCCTGATCCCAGGGTGCTGGAATCAAGCCCAGGTGGGCTTCTTGCTCAGCGGGGAGCCTGCTTCTCCCTCTGCCTATTCTTCCCCCTGCTTGTGCTCTCTCTCTCTCTGAAAAATAAATAAAATCCTTAAAAAAAAAAAAGCACATAACCCATATTTTCTTATTTTCTACTATTTGTCGATGCTCTGGCATTTGGGCCCCCCTTGACTGGTATAATATTGTAATTTATAATAAGAGACACAGGTTTCCCCCACTATCTGAAAGTGCAGCATTCCTGTGAAAGCCTTTGTAAACTGAAATTTATGTGAAAATATTTTTTGACCATTCCCAAACCCCCAAAATAACCTCTCTTAGACTTTTCCAATACTTTAGGACACATCTTGCTAGCAGGTGCACAAAATAAATAGACACAATGCACAGATGCCAACAGACACAAGTTCAAAGCTATGGCAGCCTGAGGCTGAGATGCTGAGAGCGGGCGCCCCTCTCACTGCTTTGTTTGTGCTGCCTCTGTAAGGGCTCCATGCACAACGAACACCGAACCCTCTTGCCACTAAGTGAAAATCCTCTATAGATTGTGTTCAGTTAGCGAAAACAGGTATGGAGGTACACAACTCCTTCATAAAAGTGAAGTGCCCTAACTCAAACTTTTGAAAAGTGGGGATACTTGTATCTATCAGGGCTGAGCCCCATTTCTGGAACAGAGCTCCTGAAAATCCTTGGAATTTCCTAAGTGTTGAGAGTGACAAAGGTGTCTTTTGTTATATTAATGAGATAACTTGAGGACTGAACCTAAGGAGGGGGCCGGTTGCCAGGGGAACCAACTGTGTGATTAGAGGATTGGAATTTTCAGACTTAGAACGGGACCTCCGAGGACGGGGAGAGGGGCTGGAGATTGAGTCCAGTCATTAATGACCAATGATTGAGTCAATCCTGTCTATGTGGGGAAGCCTCCACAAATCCCTAAAGGATGGGGGTGGGAGAGAGCTTCTGGGTTGGCGAACATGGTAGAGATTTGGGGAGAGGGTGCTCTTGGATTTAGAGGCTCCCTTCCTTTCCCCATACGTTGCCCTATGCATCTCTTCCGTCTGTCTGCTCCTGAACTATATCCTTTTATAATAAGCTGCCAATCTGGTAAGTAAAATGTTCCTGAGTTCTGTGAGTTGCTCTAGCTAATTCATTAAGTCCAAGGAGGGGTCTTTGGACCCTTCAGTCTGTAGCTGGTAGGTCAGCACAGGTGACAAAACTGGATTTGGGATTGGCACGTAAAGTGGGGATGGGGGGGCAGTCTTGTAGGACTCAGCCCTTAACCTGTGAAATCTGAGGCTATCTCCTCTTTATTTGTGCTGATTTTTGTTTGTTTTTAAACCACTTCAAGATAGGACTAGGTAATACCACCTGTCCAATTTATTTTCAAAATGTTTTTAGAGCACAAAGATGTTAACAGACATATACTAGTGCCAGATTAAAAGCTTGAGAGACTCAAGGCTCCCAAATGTTATGAAGTGCATTCTCAACATATAGTTCTATACGGGGTACATGGCTGGTTCAGTCGATTAAACAACCAAGTGTTTGATTTCAGCTTACGTCATGATCTCAGGGTTGTGAGACTGAGCCCTGCCTCTGGCTCTGTGCTCAGTGCAGCTTCTGCTTGAGATTCTCTCTCTCTCTGCCCCTCCCCCCGACTTGCACTCTCCCCTTCTCTCTCTAAAATAAATAAAATCTTTATATGTATATACATATATATAATTCTATATAAAAATAATACTAGGACATAATGTAAGTGGAATGGAGGCCAGAAAGATTCCAATTTTATTTTCACATGATTTCTAGAGTCTAAAAATATAACTATATGTCCACATCTTAAAAAACAATGTTTGCAACCTCTTTTACCAGTGCCCTAAAAATGTGCTTAATCTGCCCGTGGATAATCAGGTTCTAACTGAGCACCTGCTGCAGGAAGCTCTATGCTTCATGCTAGATGATGAAATTGGGTAATGTGACAGTGAATGAGTTATGGTCTTCTTAACTGATTCTTAAGGTCATCAGAAAAGGTTTCTCCAAGGGGGGAAGGAACTTTTAAGTGGATGCCCACCTGTGCTTCTGAGAAAGGAGAACCAAGCTATGGAAAGATCAATGGAAGAAGCAATCCAAGAAGAGGAAGCAAAAGAGAAACAAGATTCTGGAAATCAAGTAACTAGTCAGGGAGACAGACACAACATCAGCTAATTTTAACACAATGTGTTTGTTTCCGGCTGTACTAGCAATGAGAACAGAGTGCTCTGAGAACCCAGAGGAAGGAACGATTAATCAGAGTTGAGAAATGTGCAAGGGCTACGCCAAGCAGGATACATAAAGATGTAGAGAAGCACATGAAGGTTTAAATCCTGCCTTCACCAGAGAGCCATCTCTCGGAAACAGACTGGGACTCCATTCCACATTTGCCCAGTCAGGGTCACTGAGTTGGCTGTCTGGAAATCTGGTTTTTTTTTTTTTTTGGTTTTTTTTTTTAAAGATTTTATTTATTCATTTGACAGAGATCACAAGTAGGCAGAGAGGCAGGCAGAGACAGAGAGAGGAGGACGCAGGCTCCCCGCTGAGCAGAGAACCCGATGTGGGGCTCGATCCCAGGACCCCAGGATCATGACCCGAGCAGAAGGCAGAGGCTTTAGCCCACTGAGCCACCCAGGCGCCCCTGGAAATCTGTTTTTAACAGGCACACACCTGATAGGAAGATGTTTCTTGGAAGCCTCAGTGTGGAATCAGGCCTGGGGGTCAGCCAGATGACCTGGACATGCGGCATATGTGTCACTCTCTTCACCTGTGACGTGAGGATAATAATACAGTGCTCCTCACTGGGCAACTACCAGGATGAAATGAGGTATTTGTACGACCTCATCTATTCTGGCTTTTGTAAGAAAAGTACAGCTTTGCTTGTAACTGAGTCGAAAACAGACCGAGTGGTCCCAGAGTTCACATAGCATAATCCCAGAATCTTACCTTGTAAGAGAAATGACAAGTGGTGAGTTTACAGCTGTCAGGAGAGGCAAGGGAGACCAGAAGAGCAGCAGTCCCGGCGAGAGTGCAAGCCGGTTTCCACTGGGGCAAAAGGACAGTAAACAGCTGCGAAGTTGTCAAAGCTTTGTAGGAAACAGCTGGCTGGGCCTCTCAGTGTTTTTCTTTTCTTTTTTTTTTCTACTTCCTCTTTTCAAATGCAAATTGTTTAAAGTCTTTCCCACCCTAAGATCTGAGCCTCGCCCTTGGCTCAATCAACAGGGAAAAAAAAAAAAAGGACACTCCCCCCAAAGTGAGGGAGTTGGTTGGGCAGAGTTGGGCAGAGGGAGGTCAGGACTGGGAAATAATGGGCTGACCCAAAGCCCTTCTACCATCCATTCAGCCTGAAAAGTGCTGCCAGCAACCAAGGATTTTGTCCTTGCCACCTGGTCTGATGAGCCCAAGGACAGAGGAAGGCAGTGGGGTCCACATTCCCGGCCCCCCTTAACTGTAACATTATTCATCTCATCCTACACTAACTACCCAACACCCGACCGAACGAAACTTCCTACTCTGGGATGGGCACCAGAAGAATCGCTTTTAGGAAATGGTTTCCCAGGGTCAGTTTATTCACAGATAGATCCAAGAGAAACCACCTGCCTTTCTAAGCTGCGGTTCGAGCCAGCTGTATATGAGATGATGGAAATTCCTTTTGGGGGATGATTTCTTTTAAGCCCTACCTTCTTTGCATAGTTTGGTAGAGTAACAAATCCGGCTCCCATTGTTGCGGTGAGAAGGACAAAGGGTTTCAGATTTCGGGTTTTGTGAAATGAGGAAGAGCATCAGGACGCTGTGTGGGAGGGAGCCACTGACGCTGCCTCCTGCCTTCCAGAGAGTGAGGAGTGAGAGTCAGAGGATCAGGCCTTGGGCTCAGGCAGGCCTGGGTCCAAACTCCTGACATGCTTGGTACTACTAGCTGGCCCCTGGAACGAGAGGCCTCTGCTCTTAGAATTCTCTTCATCTGTTCACGCCAGGCGCTCTTCCCAGAGCTGGTAGCTACAAGAAACAGTCCTTTCCTTGCCATCCAGTTTCGCCCAAGTGACCAGTTATCTGATCATCTGACCCCCTGGAGGCCCGGAGAGTCTTTGTATTGTGAAAGCAGGTAAAGTTTATCAACAACCAAAGCTTTTTTTTTTTTTTTTTTTTAAGATTTTATTTGTTTATTGGACAGAGAGAGATCACAAGTAGGCAGAGAGGCAGGCAGAGAGAGAGAGGAGGAAGCAGGCTCCCCACCAAGGAAAGAGCCCGATGTGGGGCTCGATCCCAGGACCCTGGGATCATGACCTGAGCCGAAGGCAGAGGCTTTAACCCTCTGAGCCACCCAGGCGCCCCCAACCAAAGCTTTTTAACCACCTTATCTCAGGTCAAAGCGAAGAAACCACTTTTTACTACTGGGATGTAAGTGTATGTGTCTTTCCCTCTATACAAAATTTTATATAAGCTTTATACATAAAGTTATTTATAAATATATATGTGTGTGTGTGTATATATATGTACAAATGTATATATATATATATATATATATATAATGTATGCTACCTTTTTCTTAAGGCTAACAACATTTAAGTTTTTGCATAGTCAGTGCCCAAGGGCTGGTTCTGAAACTGAAAATGTATTCCCTATATTTTAGTTTGATTCTTTTATACATGTATTAAATAACTTGTAAAATAGCAAGCAAGTCTGAACAACAATTCTGGACCAAGAAAGAAAAATAAAGAGTGGTTGTAATGTGGAATTTAAACGATCAATTGATCCCTATGGATTGTAACTCATATTTTAGGGTCTTTCCATCCCCATCTCATACTTTAATAACCCCTCACATATGTATATGTAGCTATACATATATGTCACATATATATGTCATATGCACATCCAGACACATGCACATATGTAGCGGACACCCTCCTAAGCTCTTTTTTTTTTTTTTAAAGATTTTATTTATTTATTTGACAGAGAGAGATCACAAGCAGGCAGAGAGGCAGGCAGAGAGACAGGAGGAAGCAGGCTCCCTGCTGAGCAGAGAGCCCGATGCGGGACTCGATCCCAGGACTCCGAGATCATGACCTGAGCCGAAGGCAGCGGCTTAACCCACTGAGCCACCCAGGCGCCCCCCTTCCTAAGCTCTTTAAGGGTATTATGTGATGTGATTCTCACAGTAGTCCTGAGGCTCAGAAGAGTGAAGTCTCCTTTTCAGAGTTTGACAACGTCCAATTCTGGCATAGTGGCAGAAAATATCCTCGATTATTTGAAAAAGATCTTAAAATGCCTCTTTCATTTTCAATTACTCCTCTGTGTGAGGCTGGAGTTTCTTCATTTATTTTAGCCAAAACAATATACAGCAAGAGACTGAAGGCACAGACAGATGACACTCCAGTTGCCTCTTAAGCTAAATATTAAAGAGATTGATAAACATAGAAAACAATGTAGCTTGTATTACAGTCTTTTTGTTTTGGAAAGGATAATTATTTTTCATAGTTTTACATTATGACTCTGTGTAATGGGCATATTTTTATTATTTTGAATGAGTTAATAAATACATGTAAATATTTAAATTTTTTCATCAATAAATATATACAAAAAGTAAAGCAAGAAAGATGCTGCATTAGGCTCAAGAGTCAGGGAAGGAGACAAAATGAGCCTGTGAGCTTCCCTCCAGCTTGAAGTTTTCATGATTCTAAAATTCTTGTCTGTTGATAACTCTGGTTAAACCTATTGGCGGCTTAGCCATCAAGAAAAAGCCCAAGTGAAGTCCAATATATTGGCTCATGTTTTTCTCAAAGAATAGTGAACCCACATCCCACCTACTCCCGCCCACTAAAAAGTTTCCTTAGAACCCCGTACTGTGTCAGCCAAGGTAAACACTATCTGCGTATCTCACAAAAGAATGCAGCTCTGTAGGAACATGGTCATACCTTTTGGGACTATGTCAGGGCAATTGATTATTTATCAATTCTTCATTGAAAGCAGAAGCACAGGGCTAGAATGCTGACGTAAAGAGGGACCTGACACATTAGAAGAAATCTAACCATTAATATCAACTCAATTTTGAACATCTTATTTGACATTTATTAGACAAATATTTATTGCGTGCCCAAGATGTACCATGTGTCAAATACATAATATTTACTAATCACAGGTCTGGAAGAATGCTTTCTTTTCCCTCCTAAAAATAACCTTTAACCAGAGCACCATATTAAATGTTTCATACTTAAGTGTCCTCTTCCATTTTGGTCCCCATGCAACAGTATTTTATTTAATAATATTAATTCACCAACATTTATTCTGTACATATGATTGCTGACGACTGTGGTAATCTAATCCTTGGGGAAACCAAGCCACATGGATTTGGTCCATTTCTTAGAAAGTTCCCAATGTAGATGTGCAATTATAAGATGTATATTCAGGAAATGCAGTCACTACAACAAAGGGGTAAATGAGTATTAGATGGTTTGAACTGTGCATAATGCAGGGACAGAAACCTCTCTTTGGCCTGAGAGGTGCATAGAGGGACATTGAAGAAGTGCATTTTAGTGACAAAGAGGGAGGGACATGTAGATTGACTCTGAGGGGAAAGGACAATTGTGGGTGTGGGGGACAATGTATATGTTGTTTGACTTCAGAGAAGTTTGTAGGCATCCTGGTAATCTTTTCCTTAACTTCTGATATACAATCCCTTCCTTGTTTTTTTCCATGAAGTCTACCTGCTGCAAAGATGAGTGTTCAAAGACCTAGGTCCACATCTCTTAAAAGCCCCCATGATTTGCCCTTATCTTTGCCTTCTTCTGGATTGTCATTCCCTTGCCTTCTCTGGTGGATTATTTACTCCCATTTACTACTCATTTTTCAAGACCCAGGTAAAATTTTACCTATTCTGAGATACCTTCAAGCAGAAACCTCCTTTCTTCTGTTCCCATGGCATAATACTCATCTTAAATAATTATTTATTTTGTATTCTCAGAATATCATGTTCATCTTTGCATCACCAGTTTCCTCAAGAATCTTGGCATGAAAGAACACTATGCTTGTTGAGGGAATGCAAGAGCTGGTTCTAACACTCATGAGATCATCTTCTAATGACTGATTTAATACCAATTTGACACTACATTTTATAGGTTCTGAGCAAAGTGGAATACTCCCCTTTTCCTAACCTCAGAAAACCTTGGAGAAAAGTATTGACCGTTACTTGCAAGGTCAAGTGTTTTATCCTAGACCTGGGCATCTGAATAATAAAAGAAATTGACACCCGTTTCCTTTTTTTGGCTCATATTCTTCTAGCACTCCATTTCTATACTAGCACTGCCATTTTAGACACTTGAAAAACCAGACAGGAAGGCTGAACCCCCAACCCTCCTCCTATATGCTTTTCTGATCACTCCTGACTTTGGGGGTTGGACAATTCTTTGCTCTGGAGGGCTGTCCTATGTAGGATGCTTAGCCCCACTCTTGTCTCTACTCATTAGATTCCAGTAGATAGCGGTTGTGCAACCAAAACTCTCTCCTGACATTGCCAAATAACCCCTGCAGGATAGAATCACTCCTGCTTGAAAACTATTGCTTTAGGTCAAGATTGCTTTAGGTCCTCCCTTGAAACACACACACACACACACACACACACACACACACACACACACACACACACACACACACACAAAAGTATAGTTTTGCGCTCGCGCTCTCTCTCTCTCCCTTTCAGCCTTCTTTCTTTTCCTCTTGCCTTTCTTCCATTTTCCTCATCCTTTTCTTGACAAATGTCATCATAATTTTCTCTTTATCCTCAGCAACTAATTCTCAGGAAAAATAAGTACACTATTCTCTCAGGAAACAGAACATGTGAAGCCATTATTGGTCACTAATGACTTAGGGTAACCAAACATCCCAGTGTGACAAAAACTGAAGTTTCCAGATGTGAAAATTTTAATGCTAAGACTGGAGAATTCCTGGGCAAACCAGGCTGAGTTGGTATGCAATCCTTTGAAACTCTGACCCATATGGTCTGTCTGTGTATAAAGTCTCATTCATAGAAGCCCAGATCAAATATCTATTAGTTACAAAAATGGAATTACGTTCTAATTTTTGTGCTTTTATAAATGTGTTAAAGCTGATTCTTTAACACCCTCCTACCAGCAGCATCTCTCTTACCTTTTCCCCTCTTCCCTGATTACCTTATACCACACTACACCAGCACCTTTCATTTGTCCTAAATTTCCAGTGTTCTCTTCTCTCTTTCTTTTGAGGAATAACTTAATCTTTTCCCTTCCTCCTCTCACCTCTCAGGTTCTCCACTCCATTGCCACCTTTCAACACAAATTCCAGGAACTGACTTGGCAGTGACAAAGAAGACACTCCCTGGGTGGGTGGATGGGAATTAGAGGACAGAAACAGTGGTCTGAGTCATCATTGGCTTCTAGGGAGGAAAAACAATACCGGAATCATTTACATGTAATATCACATATGTATTAGTTTATGAGCTGCTGCCTAATGAGAATAGCTAGAAATGGGAGCAGAGGAATGAGAAAATCCTGAGAAAACAGCTGAGCTTTGATCGGATGTGAGGATAGAAAATAGAAGGTATATCCAGGTAGGGTTCTGTCTGGAGTAGCTGTGGGAGGGTCTTAGGCTGCCAGCGCTCAGTACTAATTCCTGGATAAGTAGCAAGGGGCAGAGGTCAAGGGTAAAGCATGAAAAGGGAATCCAATTTGCTGTTTCATATCGCTAGATGAAGCCAATGATTGTTCTTCTGGCTAGACCCTTATCTTCAGCTCCTTTCTCCCCAACGTGAAGTCCTTTTAATCCTGGTTACCATTCAGCCAACTAATTTGTCTTTTCTTCAAATGTTTTGAGGTTACTGTACCACCACCACAAAATCCCTTCATTAGTAAAAGTTCTAAAACACAAGACATATTAAGACCCGAGAGGAAAATATTAAACTATGAGGTCACTGCTGTAATATCAAATGCCACTGAAAAGAAGTTGAAAACACTTCTCACATACGGAAGCAGTAACACTTTTGAGAAAGAGACAGAAGGATTACTGGGCTCTTACTCTGTGAACTTAAAGTTCTGTTGCATTTCCTACATGTAAAAGGTTTCCCAAATAGCCCTCATGACTCATATTTTGAGTGTCACGAAATTTGAATTATTTGCTTCACTTAACAAATATCACTTTTTTTTTTCGTTTGGGGCAAAAGATCAAAATACCTGAAAAGAGTAAGAAGGAACTGGTTGCAGACAAGGGCATTTACTTCTATTTATGGCATCTGAATTCTGTAGAACGACTGAAATCATTTTTATGTTTCAGGCTCATAATGACTCAGCTCTTCCTTTGCCAGTAAATGTAATTTTTAATGAGCCTTGCCCTGCCTTTCCCAGAGGCAGATAATGCTTTTAATTTCATTAAGTCCAACTCAAGCAGCAAGAGCTTCTGTTTGTTGAACTTGTGTGAGTGGGTTGAGCGTGCTGTGTGTGTTTCATTTTTTAACATTCACTATAAAAATTATTTTATTATCTCTATAGCCATAGTCTTCCCTAACAATCCTGTATTGAAAACATTCTGGAAATACATCATCCCTTTGGGGTCTGTATTACTTTCCTGTTGCTGTTGTGGTGAATTACCACGGACTTTGTGACTAAAAACAACACAGTATTATCTTAGAGTTCTGGATGTGAGAATTCTGAAATGAGTTTCACTGGACTAAAATCATTGTCAGCCGGGTGGCATCGCCTCTGGAGGCTGAATGGGAGGAACTGTTGTCTTGCCTTTTGCAGCATTTAGAGGCCACATATATTTCTTGGCTTCTGGTCTTTTCCTCTGTCTTCAAAATTAGTAGCATAGAGTCTTCACATCTTTCTGTGACTCTGACCATCTTCCTCCTTATTCCACATTTAAAAGGCCATTGTGATTACACTGTAGCCACTGCATATACCACTTACTTTACACTTGGCAGATTGGCAAGGGTCATTCCATCTGCAACCTTGGTTCCCCTCTGCCAGGTTCGCTGTTTCTTAAACTCCACATAAGTGAAATCAGCCAGTATTTGTCTTTCTCTGACTTATTTCATTTAGAATTATACTGTCTAGATCCATCTGTGTTGTTGGAAATGGCAAGATTTCATTCTTTTTTATGACTGAGCAATATCCCATTGAATATAAGTACCACCTCTTCTTTATTCATTCCTCTATCAACGACCACTTGGGTTGTTTCCATAATTTGGCTATTTAAATAATGCTCCAATAAACATTGTGGTGTATATATGTTTCTGAGTTAGTGTTTTATATTCTTTGGGTAAATACCCAGTAGTGGAATTGCTGGATCAAATAGTCATTCTATTTTTAATTTTTTGAGGAACTTCCATATTGTTTTCACTTCCCGCTTTTATTCATGATACCTTAGTTTCCTTGTTATCTCAGACAAGCATTAAATAGATGTCACACTTATTTTCTTCATACAGCTTAGATTGCTTTCATGGATTGGGACATCGAAGAGAACTCATGTTCTACTGTGCCAGGCATCTTGCAGCTGTGCTTAGGAAATAAAAGTTTGGTCTGGTCTTATGATAATTTACCTCCATTCCTGAGAGTGTAATGTGAAAACTACACACCTCTTATCCAAGTAGCTCCTCCTTTCCCCTCTCTCAGTCTTCTTCAAGCTTGCAACTTTTAGTGGAAGAAAGGGACATCTCTGGCTTTGTTTCTTTTCTTCTCTCTGTTCTTACATATATCTGCAGCTGTTGCTTTGAACTCATCCAAGCATGAGGGGTAGAGAGAGAGCTATTTTGTCTAGATTATTGTCTAAATAAAATATTTAAAAATATGCAGACAAACTACTATAAGTAGTAGTTTGTCTACTACTAATGTAAATGAGTCATTTACACTTTGGTTCAGTCAGGTGCGAAAATTTTTAAAAATCTAATTCATATTTATTTATTAAGATTATCTTAATAAGATTAAGATTATTGGGGCACCTGGGTGGTTCAGCTGGTTAAGCTTCTGACTTTGGTTTAGGTCATGATCCCAGCATCCTGGGATCAAGCCCTGCTTGGGGCTCCCTGCTCAGCAGGGAGTCTGCTTCTTACTGGGAGTCTGCTTCTCCCACCCCTTGCTCTTGTGCTCTAGCTTGCTCTATCTCCCCCTCTCAAATAAATAAGTAAATAAATGTATCTTAAAAAAATGACTAAGGTTATTTATAAGTCTAATTTATATTCATTTATTTTATATTATTTTCTATTAACGATAAGAATATAAAGTACATATGAATAAATCTGAAAACGATGTAACCAAAATTTATGTAGGAAATTATAAAAACATATGAAAAGAAACCAATGAACACTTAAATAATGGAGAGATGTTTATGGCTAGGAAAAGCCAACTAAAGAAAATGTCCATTTTTCCCAATTTGTTTATAGATTTAATAAATTTTTTTTTGTCTTACTGTACTTGAGCAACTCATTCAAAATTTACAGAGTTGAACAAAAGGCCAAGAATAGCCAAGACTCTCCTGAAGAAGCAAAAGATACATTGGGGGTGACTTGCTTCATCAGCTATCAAGCTACCTCGAATAACATAGCATTGAACTGATGTGGACACAGACAAATAGACTGCTGGGAGGGACTACAATATCCCAGACGGACCCACTGCTATACAGACCCTTGATTTATGTCAGAGAAAGAATTGAAGATGGGAGGAGAAAGGATGGGATAGCAATAAATTGTTCTGTGACATTTGGGTGTTTGTATCACTTACTTAAGGCTACATGATAACCTCCCCTGCCTCTAATTTATGCACTTAAAATAATGACCATGTGTTAATTTCATAATTCTTAGGGCAAAAATTTGGGCTGGGATCAAGTGGGTGCTTTTCTCAACTGGTTCATTTCACTCAGCTGGCTCACTCGGGTATCTCTGAGCAGATAAAACCATCAAGCAGTTCCGCTCCTGCTTCTGTTGGCTGTTGGCTGGCGTGACAAGGGTGACTGGGCCACAGACCTCTCATCATGCAGCAGGTAGCCCCTGTATGTCTGTATGGTGATGGTTGACCTGGAAAGAGAGAGCAAAGATGTTCTAGGCCTGGAATTGGCACAACATCACTTTTGGTACATACTAATGGTGAAATAAGTCATAGGACTAGTTTAGATTCAAAGAGAAATACACGTATTTCATCAAGAAGAAAGAAACTACCAAGTATTAGAGCCATGTTTGCAATCTGGCACAGTCTAGCCTTTGGATAAAATAATTATTATTCCTTCCACATGTTAGACCCCCAAAATCTCATCTATTGATGGCATCATGCTAGTGTGGGGTCTTGTGATCTAAATCAGATCAGATGAGAATCCTCATGGTCTCCTCTTGTTCTAGAACTAAAAAAACTAAAAAAAGACTATCTGTCCCCAACATACCCACCATACCCACTGTACCCAACATACCCAGAGACAGGATCATGACAGTACACACTGACATTGAAAAAGGGAAGGATATGAAACACATAGCAGCCACTGGTCTATAATGATTCTGAAATCCAATTAGACATCTGTTGCCAGGTCTCTCCATTCTGGGAGCAAGAAATATTTCTTGATTAGATCAGTTTTAGCTCCCTGCTCTATTGTCCTCCAAGGCTTTTGGCTCCTGCTTTCTGAGCTCTTGGTTCTGTCTTCTGGGACTTTGTTCTTTTCTATAAGGCAAAGCCCAAGTTTATAGCTAAATAGCTTTCTGTGATTGCTTCCTCCTGGTAAAAAGCAAGGGTTCCAGAAGCTATTTTGTAATTTGAGCAGTCTCGAATTTTTCATCCCAAGTGTGTGGTCCTTTCATCAATACCATTCTTAACACTTTGTGGTTTTGCTATGAATCTGACTTGAGACTACTTGGTTTAAGAAAAGCCACACCACAATTTTTTGAAGATAGAAATTTGTGGGTGTGTCTGTTGTGAGATAGAATTCTTAAAATTTTTAGACCCAGCTCACTTCTTTTTGTTGAGAGGGTCTAGTAGATATGACCTTAATTCCTTGAAATATCTTAATGAAGTTTTTGTTTTGTTTTGTTTTGTTTTGTTTTTAAAGATTTTATTTATTTATTTGACAGAGAGAGATCACAAGTAGACAGAGAGGCAGGCAGAGAGAGAGAGAGAGAGGGAAGCAGGCTCCCTGCTGAGCAGAGAGCCCGACGGGGGACTCGATCCCAGGACTCTGAAATCATGACCTGAGCCGAAGGCAGCGGCTTAACCCACTGAGCCACCCAGGCGCCCCTTAATGAAGTTTTAATAGCCATATCTTGATACGATCTTTGGCCACAGACTTCTTTCACTTGAGGAATTTTTACTGGCTAAAGTGATTAGAGATGAGAAGCAGTTCTATTTTCTATAAATTCCCTTTATAAATTCTTTCTCTAGCTCGTTTCTTTCTTCCCAGGCAGCTAAATGAAACCCAATCAACACTTTCAAAATTTTGCTGGGAAATCATCTTGCAAGGTCCATAAATTCATTAGAAGAAAAAAATATATTTAATCTTTTAAGTTACTGTAAGCCAACTGCTTTTAACTACATGATACATATTGCCATTTTTCTGGCCAGCTAGAGCAATTTTTTCACTTTTTTTTTTTTTTTTTTTCTGGCAACCACCAATAGTTTAGTCACCCTTTTTCGGGTTTTTGTTACTGGATTCTTAATGTTTTTTCAGTCTCTGTGCAATTCAGAGACCCAAGGCAACATGTTTTAGATTTTGTTTTTAACAACAACAACCCACTTTCAGGTACTAATTTCTATATTAATTTTTACTATGTAATTAGCCACTCCTAATCTTAGTTGCTTAAAACGATAATCTTTTATTTATTAGCTCCCGATCCTATGGGTTGACATTTGGATTGGTTCTTCCGTTTGTTAGCTAGACTTACTTATGTTTCCTGGTCAGTTGGCAGTCAGTGGGCTCACGTATCTGGTGGTTATCTGGCTTTCATATGCGTACTGAGCTACAGGTCATCATCCAGCAGACTAACACAGGCTTACTTACATGCCAGTGGCTGATGCATTCCCAATAGCAGTAAGGGAAGAAGCCCCAATATACAACCGCTTTTTAAGTCTCTACTTGTATAATTTTCCCCAGTATCCCTTTGTCCATGTGGTCAAGTCCAGATTCAAGGGACAAAAGAATAGACTTTAGCTCTTCGTGGGAGTGGCTGCCGTAGTCACATTGCAAAAGGACATGCAAACAGTGATGAATAGAATGTGTGGCCATTTCTGCAATTTTATAATAAAATGAAATTAAAATTAAACTAAATAAATAGTAGTGTTTATTTTTTATATTAGCCATAGATCATAATAATACCATATAAATTTGTTCATTGCAACATTATTTACAATAACCAAATTATGGACACAGCCCATGTGTCCATGGATAAATGAAGACATAAAGGAGATGTGAGCTACACACACCCACCCACACACACAGACACACACACAAGACACACTGGAATAGTACTCATCCATAAAAAGGAAAGAAATCTTGCCATTTACAACAACATGGATGGAGTTAATGGGCTTAATTCTAAGTGAAATCAATCAGCCAGAGGAAGAGAAATGCCATATGATTTCACTTATATATGGAATTTAAGAAACAAAACAAAGGAACGAAGAGAAAAAAAAGAGACAAACCAAGAATTAGACTTTTAACTATTGAGAACAAACAATGGTTACCAGAGGGGAGGCGGGTGGAGGGATGGGTGAAGTAGATGATGGGGATTAAAGAGCACACTTACCATGAAGAGCACTGAGTAATGTTTAGAATTGTTGGGGCACCTGGATGGCTTAGTCATTAGGCATCTGCCTTCAACTCAGGTCATGATCCCAAGGCTCTGCAATCCAACCTAGTATCAGGCTTCCTGCTCCGCAGGAAGCCTGCTTCTCCCTCTCCCACTCCCCCTGCTTGTGTTTCCTCTCTCACTGTGTCTCTCTCCGTCAAACTAATACATAAAACCTTAAAAAAAAAATAGAATTGTTGAACCACTATATTATACACTTGAAATTAATATAACACTGTATGTTAACTATGCTGGAATTAAAAACAACAGAAGTGAAAAAAATTTTTTAAATTTTAAAAATAAAAATAAATAAAATTTAAAAAATGAATTGGTATTTCAATAATATTTTTGCTAATTTATAATATGAGAAGAGCTTGTGGTAGGAACAGGAGTGAAGCTCTGCAGTTTTCTTACTGTTCATTTGTGCATTATTAGCATCTTCAACTCATTGCCAGAATATGTGTTTTAGTCACCTGTTCATTTTGTGAGGGTCAGTTGGGTTGAAAATAGGACTAGAATACATAAATCCACTGAACTAGACACATGTGGTCTGCAATATGTAGCAACCCCTGGGGGAGGGTGCCTTATCAAATTGTTTACCTTCCAGCCATCCCTCAGGCTTTCTTTCTTGGGGTATGTGTCAAGTGATTGATAGATAATCCCAAGAGCAAGTGTCAACAAGAATATTTAATTTCGTATTTTACTTTAAACTAAAACTACATGTAAAGAGAAAGAATATATTTCCTTATTCTCTACTTGCCTCCCAATGGATTGTCTGGCGTACCATCTGGAGAGTATTTGCAACTGTGCTTTGGATAATTTCTCATCACTTGGGCCAGAGACAAATTCTGGGAACTATCACACCGCTTTAATTAAATCATTTGTGTGTAATTTTGTAGGGGGAGGTCTGTCATCCTCTTTTTGAAAAGCAAAAATATCTGCATGTTTTGTCTAGTCTGCCCTAGTCCCAGCTCTGGCTTAGGTAGAATACGGATTTACTTCTTCTTTTATCTTTTTTTTAGATAAAATTTGTATATAACATTATGTAAATTTCAGGTGTACAACATTGTCATCTGTATACACTACAAAGTGATCACTATCATTACCATCCATCACCATACAGTTGAGTCCCATCACACATTCCACCTACCCCCTAATCCCCTACCTCTCCGGTGGTTATAGAGAACTACAAATCTGTTCTCTGTAAGTTTTATTTCATTTATTTGTTTTGTTTTTTAGATTCCATATATAAGTGAAATCATATGCTGTTTTTCTTTCTCCATCTGACTCATTTAGCATAATACCTTATAAGTCCATCCATATTGCTGAAAATGGTAAATTTACCTTTTTTTTTTTTAAAGATTTTATTTATTTATTTGAGAGAGAGACAGTGAGAGAGAGCATGAGCGAGGAGAAGGTCAGAGGGAGAAGCAGACTCCCCATGGAGCTGGGAGCCTGATGCGGGACTCGATCCCGGGACTCCGGGATCATGACCTGAGCCGAAGGCAGTCGTCCAACTAACTGAGCCACCCAGGCGTCCCAAATTTTCCTTTTTTATGGCTGAGTAGATAGATATAGATAGATAGATATCACATGTTCTTTATCTATTCATCCATCAACGGACACAGTTGTTTCCATATTTTGGCTATTGAAAATAATGTTGCAATGAACATGGGGGTACCTGTATCTTTTTGTGTTAGTGCTTTCATATTCTTCAAATAAATACCCAGAAGTGGAATACCCAAGAGTGGGTAGGTATGGTAGTTTTATTTTTTAACTTTTTGAGGAACTTCATATTGTCTTCCATAGTGGCTGCACCAGTTTACATTCCCATCAGTGGGTTTCGTTTTATCTACATCCTTGCCAACACTTGTTATTCTTGTCTTTTGGATAATAATCATTCTAACAGGTGTGAAGAGATATCTCATTGTGGTTTTTGATTTCATTTCCCTGATAATTAGTGATTGAACAACTTTCCAATGTGCCTATTAGACATCTGTATGTCTTCTTTGGAAAAAATGACTATTCAGATACTCTGCCCATTTTTAAAATTAGAGTATTTCGGCATTTTTTGTTGTTGAGTTGTATAAGTTCTTTCTATATTTTAGATCTATAGATTTAAAAAAATTTAATTATGTGAGAGCGAGAGAGAGAGCATGAGGAGGCGGAAGGGCAGAGGGAGAGTGAGAAGCAGACTCTCTGCTTAGCAGTATGGGCTCTATCCCAGGACCCCAGGATCATGACTTGAGCTGAAGGCAGCTGCTTAACTGACTGAGTCACACAGGTGCCCCTATATATTTCGGATATATGATTTGTGAATATCTTCTCCCATTCAGTAGATTGCTTTTTCATTTTGTCGATGGTTTCCTTCTCTGTACAGAAGCTTTTTAGTTTGCTGTAGTTACATTTCTTTATTTTTCCTTTGTTTCCTTTGCCTGTAGAGTCCGATCTAAAAAATATTGCTAGAACCAATGTCAAGCATCTTACTGCCTCTGTTTTTCGCTAGAAGTCTTACGGTTTCAAGTCTTGCTTTCAAGTCTTTAATCCATTTGAATTTATTTTTGTGTATGGTGTAAGATAGTGGTCTAGTTTCATTCTTTTGCATGTGGCTGTCCAGTTTTCCCAACACCATTTATTGAAGAGAATGTCCTTTCCCCACTGTATATTCTTGGCTCCTTTGTCATAAATTAATTGGCCATATCTGTGTGGGTTTATTTCTGGGCTCTCTGTTTTGTTCCATTGATCTGTGTGTCTGTTTTTATGCCAGCGTCATACTGTTTTTGAATACTGTAGCGTGGTAGTCTACTTTGAAATCTGGGATTGTGATATTCCAGGTTTGTTCTTCTTTCTCAAGGCTACTTCAGCTATTCCAAGTCTTTCGTGGTTCCATACAAATTCAGAATTATTTGTTCTAGTTCTGTGAAAAATGCCATTGAAATTTTGATGGGGATTGCATTGAAACTGTGGATTTTGGGGGGGTAGGAGGACATTTTAACAATGTTAGTTCTTCCAATTCGTGAGCACAGAATATCTTCCCATTTATTTGTGCCATCTTCAATTTCTTTTACCAGTGTCTTATAGTCTATAGTGTACAGGTCTTTCAGCTCCTCAGCTGCATTTATTTCTAGCCATTTTATTGTTTTGATAGTAATTGTAAATGGGAATGTTTTCCTCTTAATTTCTCTTTCTGATGGTATATCACTACTGTATAGACATGCAGTAGATTTCTGTATATTGATTTTGTGTCCTGTGATTTTACTTGAATTCACTGATCAGTTCTAACAGTTTTTTAATGGTATTGGGGGTTTTCTGTATATAGTATCTTATCATCTGCAAACAGACACAGATTTACTTCTTCCCTTCCATTTTGGATGCCTTTTTCCCCCTCACCTAGCTGCTGTGGCTAGGACTTCCACAATAGGCACATTTTGTTTTATCGTGCTTCACTTCACTGCACTTTGTGAATACTACATTTTATACAAATTGAATGTGTGTGGCAACTCTATGTTGAACAAGTCTATCAGAGCCATTTTTCCCAGCAACATTTGCTCACTCTATGTCTCTGTATCACATTCTGTAATTCTCACAATCTTTCAAACTCAGACAATGGTTAACGTTTTTAGCAATAAAGTATTTTTAGTTAGGGTTTGCACATTGTTTTTTAGATATAATGCTATTGCACACTTAATAGATTATAATGTAAATATAAATTTTATGGCACTGGGAAACCAGAAAATCGACTTGACTCCATTTTTGGTAATATTTGTTTTATTGTGGTGGTATGGAACCAAACCTGCAACATCTATGAGGTATGTACTATGTTGAGTATGACTGGAGACAGTGGGCATCCTTGTGTTGTTTTTGACCTTACAGGAAAAGCTTTCAGCTTTTCACTGATGAGTATGATGTTAGCCATGGGTTTGTCATATATGGCCTTTATCATATTCAGGCATGTTCCCTTTATACTCACTTTGTTGAGAGTTTTTATCATAAATGGATGTTGAATTTTGTCAGATGCTTTTTCTGCATCTATTGAAATGATAATATGATTTTCATCCTTCATTTTGTTAATGTGTTGTATCATTGATTGATTTGCATATGCCAACCTATCCTTGCATCCCTGGAACAAATTCCACTGGATTATGCTGTATGATCTTTTTAATGTATTGTTGAATTTGATTAGCTAATATTTTCTTGAGAATTTTTACTTTTGTGCTCATTATGTCCACTAGCCTGATATTTCCTTTTTTGTGTGTGGTGTCCTTGTCTGATTTTGGTATCAAGATAATGTGGGCCTCATAAAATGAATTTGAAAGCATGTCCAAGGGGGGCCTGGGTGGCTGAGTTGGTTAAGCATCTACCCTTGACTCAGGTCATGATCCCAGGTCCTGGGATTGAGTCCTGCATCAGGCTCCCTGCTCAGCGCAGACTCTGCTTTTCCCTCTCTTTCTGCCTATCACTCTGCCTACTTGTGCTATCTCTCTGTCCCTCTGATTAATAAATGAACAAAAAATAAAATCTTTCAAAAAATGACTTTTAAAGCATGTCCTACTCTTCAACTTTTTGGTAGACCTCAGATAGGAAGATGAATGGGTACAGTATTTATGTGAAGAAATATCTCATTTTACTTGAGCATCTTGATTAATTTGATTTTTGTTTTGTTTTGCTCTCAGGCTTTAAGAGAAAGAGGTAGATCACAAATAAAGCTAATATTCAGGATTTACTTATAGAACCAAATTCTGAGTTCTGTCCAGTGGTCAGTACATAATTTGGCCCAATGTTCTATATCTTTAGACCTTATCCAGTGATTTGAAATGTTCCTATTCATGATCCTCAAGGCACTACAAGAGTATCTTCCATCCTTTATGAAAAAAAATATATGATGGACACATATATGATTGTTAATTTTGTGCCTTGGTTCCCAAATACATGGTCAGACATTTTTCTGGATGTTTCTCTGAGAGTGTTTTTGATGAGATTAATATTCATATTAGTGGACTTTGAGTAAGGCAGATTGCCCTCCATAATGCAAGTGGGCTTCTTAGAATCCACTGAAGGCCTGATAGAATGAAAGACAGACTGACCTTCCCAGGGCAGGAGGGAATTCTGCCAGCAGATGGCCTTTAGACTTAAATTGCATGGCTCTTCTGTGGGTCTCCAGGCTGCTGGCCCACCCTGCAGATTTTGGACTTTCCAGCCATCATAATCATGTGAGCCAATTCCTTAAAATAAACCACTTATATATGATTTGTTCTATGTAGTATATAAATATATACAGACATGTATCATTTATAAGAAAAGAAAGTAGACTAATTTATTTTAAAGGGAGGTTTACAAAAATGTACACTTAAAGGAATTTCTGAACAGAATACTCCATTCTTTGATTATACCAGCTACAGATTCTACATACTCACTCAAAATTTACTGCTTCTGAAACACCCATTTGGGACAATCATTTATCCTTTTGAATACTGACTTATAATTCTCTGACTTTGAGTAAATGACTGTCTCTCAACTCACTTTTCTCATTTAAAAAATGGGGACGGTAATATTTGCAGCATAGGACTGTTAGGAGGATTAAATGAAATACAACATGTGGGGTGTTCTTTAAAGATTTGCTCATTTATTTGAGGGGGAAGAAGAGGTAGAGGGATTGGGAGAGAGAATCAGGCAGACTGGGCATAGAGCGCAGGGCTCTATCCCGTGACCCTGAGCTTACACCCTGAGCCCAAACCAAGAGTCAGACCCTTAACAGTGCCCCAGGGACTCCAATCATAAAATGTTTTGAACAGTGTCTGGCACATAGTCAGCAGAATACGTATACGTTACTTAATTCTTTTCTTTAATTTTGACTGAGTTTATTGGGTTTTTATCCAGATGATACTTTTCATCTTTCCGCCACACTTACGATTTTGTCTGATTCTTAAGAGTAAAACCATCATACATAGTTCCTTAGCAGGTGGCAAAAGATTTGGCCAAAGATGTATGGAGGAGTAGTTTCTATAGACACGGTAAATAACATCCTGGGTTTGTATTAAATGGCCAAGAAGGAACTTGATTCATGAATCATATGAAAATGCTTTTACAAATGCAAATGTTTTTTATCAACTGCTTTAAAGGTGAAAGGCAAAGATGGAAAGACTTACAGATTTGTATTTTTTTCCCTATAGAATTTTGGTCCCTGGAATAGTTCCAAAGGGAGATTTGCATATTTTTATTATTTTTGGCATTTGATAGATTATCTGCTTCTTTGGTGAATGGGAGTAGAAGGGAGCTTGGGGATTCTTACTATTTTATACATTTTGATTATTTTTTATCAAATGCAAATAAGCATGGGACAATTCATCTATATAAAATGCTTTTATAATCATCATGATAGGCACAAAGTTGCAACAAAACATGAGAGGATTATAAGAAGGTCAGAAGGAGAGGTTGATTTTAACATGGACTCTTAAGAGGATTTTTCTGTTTTTGAAAGAGATTTTAGAACTTTGTCTGGAGCACCCCTAAAAATGTCATCAAGTATATCTGTCAGTCTATTTTTATATAGAGAAATATATATTAATATTTTTATACAATTAAGTTTTAACTCAGACTTATTTCTTGCTCCACAGAATGCCTAGAAGATTCTAGAAGAGGGAAAGACTACATGATAAAAAAAACTTTCATCCATTTTTATTTCATTTTTCTCAACAATTATAATTCATTAACTGGAACCATAAGTTTCATAATTGATTATTTGATTAAATTGTGAACTCTATTGTTCTCTTGTTATTCCATGTGACTTAACATTATATCCCTAACTAGATTGCAAACTCTTTGAGAGTCATAATATTTTAATACTTCAATATATTTGCTGACTGATTGAAAAGCTTAAAAAAAATCTGTGTTCTCTTGGGCTGATGGGTTAGAGAGGAAAAGGAACTAATATTTTATTTCATTCATTTTATACCATACACTCAATAGACATCCTCTCTCATAATTCTTAACATCCATCTGAGGTAGATATCATCACCTTCATTTCAGTGATGAAAAAAACTTATCGATGCCTGAAAAGTTAGTCAAGTTGTCCTTTGTTACTCTGCTTAGAATGAAATCCAGATCTGTATTTATCCAAAATGTATTCTTCTTCTTTTATAAACTTGTAAAATTGGCTAATGAATCTTATATAATAAATAATTATAAAATATAATCATATACTATATCCCAATAAGAGTTTTCATAAATATAATTATATAGTATATATTATAAATCATATATCATGTAATATATATAATTATATATATTGAATATTCCAATAAGATTTATTTCTCACATCTTTGTTTACACATGATTTTGCTCCTGTCTCAAATAAAACACAGACTTGTAGCATTGGATTATTAATGAGGTGCCAAGTGGGAACATTAGTAATCTAACATGGAGAAAAAGTAGGAACCACAATTTTTTCCTGGTTAGTCACAAAGATTAAACTGAAGCAAATTTATGAATTCCTTTCTCCTTCCAGAGGCTTCTATCAGGATGAGACAAAAAACCACGATGAAGCTGAATCCTACATATTATCTTGGTGTGGCCAGACAGACTGAGAACGTTCAGATTTATTGACTCTAGGGAACCCCTGATAACTAGGGTAGAGGGCAACGTGGCTGCGAGGCTCTGTGAGTGTTCCCTGCTCTCTGAGAGACTGATTCCCCATCTGCCATACTGTCAACACTTTTTAGTGCGTGTCTGGCCTCACCGGAAAAGCTGCCAGCATCGTTTCCTATTTGGCTTTGCTGTGTCAAGTCCGGAGGAAGCCTTTTTTTGTCACCCTTCTCCCAGAACCACCCACACCATTAGGCAGGAATGGCAGGGGCGTGTGGAAGCAAGAAGTGAGGACTTGTCATTGAAAAGAGGTGGTATTTGGGAAAGCCCTTTGGGGCAGGTCCTGGAACAAGATAGGAAAATAAAGTAGACTAGGCCCAAAGTGCCTGAAACCAAACGGGGAGGGAGTTTGTTGTAACCAGGAGCCCAAGTCTCTGGGGGAGGGTGGAAGGGGAAGTCCTCAGAGGCGGTAACCTGAAGTGAGTGATTCAGTCAGTGACAGCAGTTCCTTTTGGCTTCGTCTCTGCTGGTCCTGTTGGCTGGCTAGACACATGTGCCCTGTGCTGTTTTTCAGTCTGGCCTAGAATTTATTCTATCACAACAGAATTGACAGGAACTATAGCACTGTCCACTTTTCTCTTGCCCTGTGTGTTCATTTCTTTATTCCATCTTTGCTTGCTTTCCTTCCCCCTTTTCTTTTTCTTTTCTTTTCTTTTTTTTTAAAGATCTTATTTATTCATTTGACAGAGATAGAGAGCAAGCGAGTGAGCACAAGCAGCGGGAGCAGCAGGCAGAGGGAGAAACAAACTCCCCATTGAGCAATAGGCTTGCTCAATGAAGCCTGAAATCGGTTTGATCTCAGGACCTCAGGATCATGACCTGAGCTGAAGGCAGATGCTTAACTGACTGAGCCACCCAGGTGCCCCTGTTTTTCATTTTTTACTCATGTATTCCATTTAACTGCTGACACCTATGGAAACCATATGGACTTCTTAATACCTTTAGAACAAAAAGACTGCCCCTTGCTTGAGGATATGGACAAAGTGTAACATAGGAAATACCTTAAAAATATATGGTTTATAGAATGTTTCGTTGGCTAATGGAATTTATTTAGGCCTGCAAGATTTAAATCGGGAGCTTTTTCTAATTGGTGCTTTGAGGAGCTGAACTTGATCTAACCTTCCCGAGGAAAGCTGAAGAATGTGACTAATTAATTGTATGTGCTAGTTACACTGCCAGGGGCAGCTGTAGGAAGAAATGATGAGTACGATGAAGAACAAAACATGACAATAAGCCTGATCAAGGTTTATGAAAAACAAGATTTCATAGTTGGCTTAATGTAACTACTGATGCAAATTGAGTAAGGAGTGATGCTCTTTACTAAAAGTAAGATGATGAATTGTAACTTCACGTCCATGTTAATAGAGCTACATTCCCATTATAGCTTTGTGGCCACTTGCTGGCTGTCTGCATGAATTCGGGTTTTTGTTTGGTTTGCTCTGGTTGGTTTTGCTCAAGAGAAAACTTACCTAATTTATATTTATGAATTGGCCCACTCATTTGGGCTTTAATTTCTTTTTTGCCCCCCACAACAATGTTGAATAAATATCGTTGTGTTAGTTGGTGTGGGAATTAGGTGGGCCTGAGCTCAAGTTCCCGATTCTGCCGTTGACCAACAGGAATATCAGTGAGCTTTAACTCCTCTGAGATCCAGTGTCCTCATTTGTAAATGTGGAATGATAATAGCTACCTTGCTGGAATGTTGTAAAGATTAGAGGCCCTGGTGTAAAGCCTCTAGTATACAGTGCTTACTACCCAGTTAAGTATTGTGTAAATGAAAGGAATGCTGCTTAGGACAAGTTAAGTCAATTAGGGTATGTTTCTTGGCATGGAATGTTACGTCACCATTTAAAATAAAATTTCCAAAGACTATTACTGTGGGACAAATATGTATGGTAAAATATGAAGTATAAAGGCAGGTTACAAAGCCTGATAGAGAGTATGATTTAAACAGTGCAGATAAAAACTCTATGAAGAGGAAATGTTTGGAAGGACATAGACCAACATGTAAAAGTGGGTGTGTTGGCTGCATACCCCTTTTCCATGGTGGCAAAGCATGGCTTTTATGAAATGGAAATGGCGGGCACTGCTTTGCTAGACCCTGGGCATGCCCTTTGTGGCAAGGGCACCAGTTCTGGGCAGTGGAAAACAAGGAGTCTGGAAAAAGGTTTCTTCTCTAACAAAAAGTGACACAGGGGACTCCATTTTGGGGCCCCAAATATTGTCATATTTACACATGTCCCTGGAACACGGGGAACCATCTTGCAAGCATGAAAGTATGGAGTCAATCAATGTACCACGTATGGCAGATAGGGCGTCCTGACACCTGATGAATCATGGAACTGCTCTAACAAACCTGGAAATAGTTTCCTCCAGATTTCTGGGTTGTAAAGTAACAAAACCCTATTTTTAAAGCCACTTTCAGCAGTGTATTCCGTTGCTAGAAACTAAATATTCACTCACTGATTTCAGAAACACAACTATTTGACAACTTAATTAAAATGTTCTTTTTCCTCACGGGTGCCTGGGGGGCTGAGTCAATTAAGCGTCTGCCTTCGGCTCAGGTTGAGGTCTGATGTGGTCCTGGAATCAAGTCCCACTTCAGACTTTCTGCTCAGCAAGGAGTCTGCTTCTCCCTCTCCCTCTCCCTCTCCCTCTGTGTGCTCTCTATCTCTTTCTCTCTCAAATAAATAAATAAAATTTTTTCCCAAAAAATTTTTTCTCAAGTTTTCTATTTTTCATGATTTCCATATCTTTTTTCTTTTAAAGACTTATTTAGTTATTTGTTTGTGTGTGAGAGAGAGAGCACATGAGTGAGGGAAGAACAGAGGGAAAGGGAGAGAAGCAGACTTCCTGCTGAACAGGGAGCCCAAAGCAAGACTCTATCTCATGACCCTGATCATGACCCTGAGATCATGACCTGAGCCAAAACCAAGAGCCCAGTGGTAAACCAACTGAGCCACCCAGGTACCCCAAGTTTTCCAAATCTTTAAATTGGAAACGAGTATCTTAAGTATCAAGTTATTGAATCTTAACATAGTAATGTGTTGGTGTTATTTGACTTAACTGAAGGATGGTTCAGTTTAGAGCTATTGAGTAATTATTCAGCTCAAGTAAGAGCTATTGAGTAATTATTTCTTCTCCTTCCTCCACACCCTCCTGACTTCCCAAAATACTTTAACTGTGTGTTACTCCAGTGATTCCTACCATTTAAATCAGTAAAATGCATGAAACTCTCTTTGGATTATTTCAGTTTTGACCAAGCTGTTGGCTGTTGCATATCTTATACAAAATATTACAAAATAATGAAGATGAATAGTGTTTACTAACTTGGCACTTATGGATCAGTTTCTTTTTAAATAAGCTCTATGCCCAACGTGTGATTTGAACTCATGACCCTGAGCTCAAGAGTCACATGCTCTACACACTGAGCCAGTCGGGTGCCCTTATTTTGTTTCTTTTGTTCAGTATAATCATCTACCATTACTATGTCTCCTATCACTTATGGCATCAATTAAAAGTCAACAATCATCGTTTAACTTGAGATTTTTATTTCCAGCAAAGTGTTACTAGAAACATTAAAATATTTATTTTAAATTCCATGACCTAACTCTCATCACAGGAGAACTCCCTCCCTTATTTTTTATAGGCTACATGGTCCTAGGATCTTTGCAAACATATTACCTAAACATACTATCTAAACTTTCATTCCACAGATCAGGAAACTAAGACTCAGAGAAATTAGGGGCTGAGGCAAAGATTGCGCAGTTGACAGAGCAGGAGCTTAATAACCCAGACCCTATGACTACCATCCCAGAACTCTTTTTTTTTTTTTTTTTTAAGATTTTATTTATTTATTTGACAGAGAGAGATCACAAGTAGGCAGAGGCAGGCAGAGAGAGAGAGGAGGAAGCAGGCTACCTGCTGAGCAGAAAGCCCGATGCGTGGCTCAATCCCAGGACCCTGGGATCACGACCAGAGCCGAAGGCAGAGGCTTTAACCCACTGAGCCACCCAGGTGCCCCCCCCAGGACTCTTTTTTAACCAAAGGTTGCAAAAAGTATAAAACCTCACAGGAGCTACTTTTTCTCTTAAACTCTTTTTAAAAACAAACAAACATTTTCTTACTAAATGAGGGGTGACACAGATGTCAGGTATTATGGTAATGATATTAAAATTCTGGAGCCAAACAAATTTTATTTAATTTGATGCTTTTCAAAAAAGTGTTTTGTGATTTTTCTCTTTATACCTTACCAAAATTTCATACGTAATAAGTTTGCAAATATAATGTCTTAAAATTAACAATTTAATTTTTAATTTAGAAAATATGGACATAGTATTAAAGTTATGCCTCACATTTCTCTTCATATTAAGTTGCTCTGAACCTTAATAAACCTGCTTGCTTCACAGATTGATAGAAAATAATGACCAGATAGAGGACATCAGGCAAGGGGAAGATATTTTGGTTTTTTATTTTATAATCTGGAAAGATCTGACAACATACCCCCAAAAAGACAAATCAGACCAAAGAAGGCTCAAAGAAAATCGGGTTTTTTGGATGTAATCTTATTAAAGAGATACAATCCATGATCTGGGGGAAAAAATTACTTAAATCCTGAAAATCTTAGTTTTCTCCTCTGTTAAATAGGGATAATAAAATGCTAATTTCAGAAGATTGTTCTAATAATTAAATGAGCCATTTCTTGTAAAACACTTAGCAGAACACCCGGCAAATGTAAGTAACACTGATTGGTCTTTGTAGATGCCCCTCTTTCATTTGTCACTTTCATTTTATCTTCTCCTTTTCTCCTTCTCCAACTAGTTTTTACAGTCTTTCCAACTTTTCCTTTCCTTTCCATTTCTGCCATCTCTTCTCTCTTCCATTCTTCCTTTGCCCATCATTTTCCTCTGCAGATATTTTTCATTCTTTTCTGCCCAGATTATATAACCTTAGCTAACCAGTGACAGCACTCACAGAGTAGCTGACTTCCAACCTCATATTCCTTTGCTTACTGGTTATCATAAATCTTTTTTCCCAGTTTCAATTATACGTCACTTTAAAAAAAAGCAAAAGAGAGAGAGAGAGAGGCAATCATCCCTAGTAGATCATTTGGTGTCTTTGTAGATCTGTATGTTCTTTAAGACCCTAAATATAGATATTTAAAATTTGCAGTTTGTGAAAAAGATGAGCTTAATTTTCTATATAGTAAACACAATAGCTAACATTTATTTAGAACAAACTATGTGCCAGGCCTGTTCTATGCATTTCATGTTTATTACCTGGTCTAATTGCCTAGAGGAGCATAACACATGTATTGTACCTAGAAAAGCCCAACATCTGGCAAGCAGTTTTTTTTTTTAAAGCTTTTTTGGGAAAAAAAATGTGCACATTAAGTAAAATGATGACAGTATTAATAAGTACATAGAAATTAGATTGCTCCCATAATTTCCATCCTGATAAAATATTTAACATTTTAGTGTATATCCTCATACATGCATATAAGTTTTATAGACATACATAGCAAATAATGAGAGCATACTGCACACGTAGTTTTTAAACTCCATACACCATTTTGTGATAAAGTATTTCTTAATATTTAGATGAGGGCTGTAGGTTAGTTTCTAGCAGGAACCACAGCCATACATATTCCCTTTACTGAAGAAAGTTCTTCTTCTCTTTGGAAAGGTCAACATTTCCCAGTGACCACACATTCAAATTACAGTAGCGAGGATGACCCATGGTAGTGACAAATGACAGATTGGGAAGAAGTAAAGAAGGGTTACTACCCTAAAATCTCTTTAGTGAACTTACCGTTATTTTGGAGAAAGCTAGTGAAACATCTCTGGATTTCCATGGTTTTTATCAATAAGCATGCATCTATTACCATTCTCTAAAGGGTGATCTTTACATTAGGAGTTCCTTTACATTAGGAGATCCATTGCAGGTGTCCTGAGAAGGTAACAAGTAGGAGAAAAGACTCTAACCTAGAACTCCTAATAGAGTTCCTTCCACTGATGCATTCTCTTGCATATTACATAAAATACAGAACTGATACCATAGTAAACTTCTATAATGTGGTTTCATTAAGAAATAATATCTTTGGCCTAAAACTGTAGGGTTCATATAGTCAGTAATGTTTTACAGCAACAGGTGAGGAGATTCTCAAATCCTTAGAGTATTTCACAAGGAGTTGATCTCAGGCTAGTTTAGACTAGAAGTAGGTTTATAGCTGGGAAGAGGAAGGAGAGATATTCATCAGTCTCAATTGAATTTTTGAAGCAATCAGGATTAAACCAGTTATGAATCTTCTGCCTTGGGGATGATGTAGTTGGTAAATTTTATGCCCTTTTATGGCACCACCCATGATTAGTACTTAAGTCAGGGTGGGAATTTCCATTAGATGAGTAATACGGTCAGTGGCTTAATTCGAGAAAATCAAGGGCAGCTTTACATTGACTGAAAAATACTGACTGACCTTTTCTGAGGAGTCAATATAAAATTCAGGGGTGATTTATATCTACAAGTGAGAACGTGACATTTTGATTCTCCATTAATTTTACTGTAAATCTAATGTCAACTAGTTTCCACCTATGTTTGGGTGTCAGTGGTGCATAGGATAAACATTTTGTATTACTACAATAAGATCTTGGAAAGATCACTTTTTTTTTTTCTTTTCCAGTAACAGGGAGTAGTTGGTTGTAAGTCAAACCTCCCTTTGAGAATTTAAAATGCTGGACAATATATAAAACCATCAGTCTGAAGACACTGGAGAATTCTGAAGCCACAAGATCAAGATTCCTGGGAGAAAGCACATTGGACAAATTGAGGAAACTTCTCAAATCTTCTAAGCCCTATCAGTCTACCAGGTCCTCAAACTTGCTATGGACCTGAGGTCACCACTGGTTCATCAACTGCTCCACAACCTGCCTCAGCCGCAGGGTGAGTGCCAGCCGCCAGCATGGCTTCCTTTGTGCCTGATGCAGGTAGAGCTGCAGCAACTATGGCCATGGGCCCCCCACTGCACCCAGCAAGTATCTGATTTCTCCCCCTAGTACTTGAGTTGGATGAAGCAACATGCTGCAGGGCATAGAATTTCATTTCTCTAGTGGGTCTGAAGAGGCCAGTTGAAAAACCTGGAAATGCATAGAAGTTAATGCCTTGTGGGATAAAATTTGACCAGTGAAAGATAAGTCATTCAGTGGAGGAAGCCACTGAGTAAATTCCTCTCCTTTTCTCCATCTGACAGAGTGCTCCAAGACAAGGCTGTCCCCAGACGGTTCATGTAGCTGTGGTCATCTGCAATAAGACACAGGTTTATATTCACTTTTCCTTCCTTTTTGCCCAACTTTCATTTCCCTTTACTTTCACTATCTCAAGGGTACACCTCCCAACAAACAATTCTTTTCTAGGGAACTTGGGCCAAGACAGAATAAAAGTACAGAGAAGGGAGCCCAATTTGGATCTTTAGATTTGTCTATTTGTAAGCAGAAAGCAGAGGCTGAAGAGCTGAGAGGAGTTTCCAACAGTCTTACAGTGTTGGTGGCAAAAATTGGACTTGAGGCCCACCAAGAAGGAGAGGCCCAGGTGAACACTCCAGTCCTAACTTGAAACTCCAGAAGGGCTAGATGTGCCCTCAAATATAATGAAGGCTGGCATCCAACCAATTAAATCTTTGATGGAATTACAATTAATCTTTCTCTTATCCAATTGCCAAACAAAAATAGATTCTCTCTGGAAGATGGTATTGTCTAGAGTCTTAAATTATCTCTATAATTTGTCAAATATATTGTCTGGCTATAAATAAAAAATTACTATGTATACCAGGACATGAAACACGACAGAAAAGCAAGAGAAAAACATATTATAAGTAACATACTCATTGGAAATCCAAATATTGGAATTGTTATACATGACCTTTATATAATATATTAATATGTTCGATAAATTAGATGATAAAATAAAATCTCAACATAAATCTGGAAAACATAAAAATTCTTCAAAAGTAAATTATAGAACTGAAAAGAAACACAATAACTAAAATTTAAAAGTTAATTAAAGCAAATGGGGAGCAATTAAAGAGAGCTTTAGTAAATCAGAACATAGACTGGGAGAAAATATCCACTGCAAAGAACAGAGAGAAAAGAAACTGGAAAAGTAAAAAAAAATCTTAAAAAAGAAGAAACATAAGAGATATATGGGAAATGGTGAAATATTTAACATATATATGATTGACATGTATCAAAAAAGAAAAGAGGAAAAAAAACCAGATGAGACAAATGAAGCAGAAACAAAATTTGAAGATCAAATGACAGAATTATATAAAATGTCAAGCCACGAATTCAGGAGGTTATAAACCCCGTTCAGATTAAATACAGATAAAATGAATATAGGTGCATCATAGTAAAACTGATTAAAAAAAAACCCAAAAAAACAAAGACAAAGAAAATATTAACACAAACTAGAGGAAAAAGATACATGATCTTCAAAATAGCAGCAAAAAGACAGATTTTGAATTCTTAACAAAAGAAGGTAGGCAACAAACATAAAATGACATCTAACATCAGAGCAAGAAGACAAGAACGGTACTGGAATTTGACACTCACTGAAAATGTCTTCTTTTTTTTTTTTTTTTTTTTTGACAGAGAGATCACAAGCAGGCAGAGAGGCAGGCAGAGAGAGAGGAGGAAGCAGGCTCCCCGAGAGAGCAGAGAGCCCGATGCGGGGCTCGATCCCAGGACTTTGAGATCATGACCTGAGCCGAAGGCAGCGGCTTAACCCACTGAGCCACCCAGGCGCCCCTGAAAATGTCTTCTTAAAATGAAAGCAATATAAGCATATTTTCAAATTTTAAAAAACCTGAGAATTATTCACCAATTTATACTAAAGAAATAGTAATGGGAGTCCTTTAGTCAGAAGGTAAATTATTTCAGGGGCACCTGGGTGGCTCCCTTGGTTAAGTGTTGGACTCCTGATTTCTTCTCAGGCCATGATGCTGGTTGTGAAAAGTGAGCTTCAGGATGGGCTCTGCGCTGGGCATGGAACTTGCTTAGGATTATCTCCCTCTTCCTCTGCCCCTCGCCCCTACTCATGCACGCACATGCTCTCTTTCTTAAAGAAAAAAAAAAAAAAGATGAAGGTAAATTGTTCCAGATAGAAAGTGCAATGAAACAGGAAGAAATGAAGAACGACAGAAAAGATAAATACTCGGATAAATCTTAATGAATGTGTAATATTTAAAATAATAATATCTGGAAGGGTTTAAATTATACACAGAAATAAAATCCAGGACAACAATAGCACAAAAGGTAGGAGAAGGGTAAATAGTGTTAAACTATTCTATGAGCTTTGCATTGTTTGGAAAGTAATTAAAATATTACTTTTTATCAGACTTTAACAAGTCAAGTGTTCATGTAGCAGTTTCTAGAGTAAGAGCTAAAAGAATAGTGAAAATGTATAATTAGCAAGCTAATACAGGGGAAATATAGAATAATAACCTAATTCAAAACATTGCAGCACAGAGGAAGAGAGGAGGAGGAAGGAGGGAGGGAAGGAGTGGCAGAGCGACAGCAAGAAAAATCAAACATTAAATTTAAATTTCCAAGTATGGTTTTAATTGTGTTAAATATAAACAGGCTAAGTATTCTAATTAGAAGGCAATACTTGTCAGACTTGTTCATGAAAAATATTATGTGCTGCTTGCAAGAGATGCATCTTAAATATAAGAATGCACAAAGATTAAAGTAAAAAGGACAGAAACGTGTAAACCATGAAGACGCTGAACAATCCAGGGCTGATATACTAATATCAGATAATGTAGGTAAAAACATTTACTTAGAGATAAAAAGAACATTTCAAGTAATGAAAAGTTTAATTTGTCAGGAAGATATTATATTCTAAAATCAAATTAGTTAACAAGAAACTTTGGAAATACTTAAAGCAAAACCATACGTGCAAAACCACAAAAGAAAAAATAGGTATATCCACAATCATGCTGGGAAATTTTAACACAGGTTTCTCAGTAACTGCTGGAGCAAGCCAAAAGAGGAAGGAGGAAGAAGAGGAGGAGGAGGAGGAAGAAGACCAGTAGACCTTCAGAGGATCTGAATAGCACAAGGAACAAAATTTTCCTAATTGACATACATGTAAGTCACTATAATCAGCAACTGTTGGATGCACATTCTTCCCACATAGATCGTTTGCCAAAATAATCCACAATGAGCCACAAATAAGTTTCAATAAGTTCCAAAACACTGAAATTGTGTCATTCTCTGATGACAATTCAAGTAACCAAGAAATAAATAACCAAAAGATAGAGTTAAAAAAAGAAAAGGTTTCAACGCTTACCTCACTCCACAGACAAAAATAACCTCAGAATGAACTATACACCTAAATATAAAGGAAAAAAAAATCTGTAAATCTTCCATAAAACATATATATCCTTTGTGACCATTGATAGACAAATCACCTAAAATGGGACACAAAAAGCTAAAAAGCACTATAAATAAATAAATAAATAAATAAATAAATAAATAAATAAATAGATAGGACTTCATCAAAATTAAAAACTTCTGCTCTTTAAAAGATCCCATTAAGTAAAACAAAATAAAATGTGTATTTACTGAATATACTGAATAGTAAAGAGGGCAATTAACCCAATTTTAAAATACAAGCACAAAATTTGAACACTTTACAAAAAAAATATAGAAACAACAGACCTGCAAACTGTTTGCCACCATTAGTCATCAGAGGCAAATATACATTAAAAACATAATGAGACACCAGCACCAACCACTCTAATGACTAAAATTGAAAGGGTCAGCAATACCAAGGGTTGTTGAGGATGGGAAGCAACTACCATTCATAAAGCGGGAATATAAAATGATACAATCCATTTGGAAAATGGTTCAGTAATTACTTATCAAGTGTCATTTTCTTTTTTTTTTTTTTTAAGATTTTTATTTATTTATTTGAGAGAGAGACAGTGAGAGAGAGCATGAGCGAGGAGAAGGTCAGAGGGAGAAGCAGACTCCCCATGGAGCTGGGAGCCCGATGTGGGACTCGATCCCAGGACTCCAGGATCATGACCTGAGCCGAAGGCAGTCGTCCAACCAACTGAGCCACCCAGGCGTCCCTCAAGTGTCATTTTCACCAGCAATTTCCCATGGGGAAAGACAGGAAAGACACGTATGTGTGCCTATGTGTTGACAAATACTTGTATCAACTTTATTCAAAATAATCCCAAACCAGAAAAATGCAAATACCATCAAGAGATCAATGGATTGGGGCACCTGGGTGGCTCAGTGGGTTAAGCCGCTGCCTTGGGCTCAGGTCATGATCTCAAAGTCCTGGGATCGAGCCCCGCATCAGACTCTCTGCTCAGCGGGGAGCCTGCTTCCTCCCCTCTCTCTGCCTGCCTCTCTGCCTGCTTGTGATCTCTCTGTCAAATAAATAAATAAAATCTTAAAAAAAAAAAAAAGAGATCAATGGATTAATAAACTGTGGTATATCCGTACAATGAAATATTTCTCAGCGGTAAGTGGGAACAAACCACGGATGTATGCCACAAAAAAGATGAATCTCAAGAACACTATATTGACAAAATAAGCCAGATGATAAAAGATTACATTTTGTATAGGATTCCATTTATAGGAAGTTCGCAATAGGGAAATCTTAATCTATAGTGACAGAAAGCACAATAGTGGTTTCCTAGGTCAGGGATGTGGGAAAATTGATGACTGAAGTGCATGAGGGAACTTTATGAGAGGAGATGGCCGTGTATAACATCCTGAATTTGCTGGAGGTTACACAGTGCATACATTGGTCAAAATTTATTGAACTATTCACTTATAATAAGTATAATTTAATAGTACTTATACTATAATTCAATAATGTTAATTTAGAAAAAAGAGACTTAAAAGACATATAAATAAAGCAGAAAATTTCCAGAAGTTTGGAAGTTGAGGAACATAGTTCTAAATGAGGCATGTGTTTAAAAAGTCACAGTAAAAATTAGCATATATTTAAACTGAGTTGATAGTGAATATACAGAAGCTCCAAACTTGTTAACTGGACAAAAGTCATGCTCAAGAGGAAATTTATAGCCTTATGTACAAATATTAAAAATGTCTGTAAATTAACTATTCAATACCCAAATAAATAACTTTCTAATTTCAAGGGGTTACAAAAAGAATTGCAAATTCAACCCACTGAAACTAGAAGGAAGAAAATAATAAAGATAAAATCAGAAATTTATGAAATATAAAGCAAATATATAATAGAGGGGATCAATTAACTCAAAGACTGGTTTTTTTGAAGGAATTAATAACATTGATAATGTCCTGGTAAGATTGATTCAGAAAAAAGAAAAGAAGTCATAGATAATATCAATAATGAAAAAGAAGATATCACTACAGATTCTATGAGTACTAGAAACATTTTAAGAGAATATTTTAAACAACTCTATGCCAATAAATTTGAAAATTTGAATAAAAGAGATTAATTTCTAGAAAATCAAAACGGGGGGTGCCTGGGTGGCTCAGGGGTTTAAACCCTCTGCCTTTGGCTCAGGTCAGGAGCCTAGGGTCCTGGGATTGAATCCAACATCGGGCTCTCTGCTCAGCAGGGAGCCTGCTTCCTCCTCTCTCTCTCTCTCTGCCTGCCTCTCTGCCTACTTGTGATCCCTGTCTGTCAAATAAATCAATAAAATCTTAAACAAATGTTTAGAAAATCAAAACTGATTACAATTACAATAAGATATAGAGAATCCTGAGAAGTTTATACCTCTGCGCTGCTCACCATCTTCCTAATAAGAGGTTTTTCATTCCTAGGTAATTCGGGATATTCAAACAATTTTGTGATTTTCCTGTTTGTTTTTAAAATTTTATTTCCAGTCAGTGTAATAGTGTAATATTAGTTTCATTTGTACAATTTAGTGATTCAACTCTTTCATATAACACCCAGTGCTCATTGCTAGTGTACTCTTAATCCCTACCACCTATTTAACCCATCCCCCCACCCACCCCTTTCTAGTAACCTTCAGTTTGTTCTCTACAGTTAAGAGTCTGTTTCTTGATTTGCCTCTCTCTTCCCCCCATTATCAATGGTTTTGTTTCTTAATTTCCACATGTGAGCGACATCGTATTTGTCTTTCTCTGACTGACTTATTTTGCTTAGTGTGATACTCTGTACTTCCATCAATGTTGCAAAGGACAAGATTTCATTCTTTTTGATGGCTGAATAATAGTCCATTGTATATATATTCTACGTCTTCTTTATCCTGTCATCAATCAATGGACATTTGGGCTCTTTTCATGATTTGGCTATTGTTGATAACGCTGCTATAAACTTTGGGGTGCATGTGTCCCTTCAAATTAGTATTTTTGTATCATTTGGGTAAACACCTAGTCATGCAAATGCTGGATGATAGGGTAGTTCTATTTTTAACTTTTTGAGGAACCTCCATACTCTTTTCCAGAGTGGCTTCCCCAGTTTGCAGTACCACCAACAGTGCAGGAGGGTTTCCTTTTCTCCACATCTTCACCAACACCTGTTTTTTCCTGTGTTGTTAATTTTAGCCATACTGACTGGTGTGAGGTAATGTCTTACTGTACTTCTGATTTGTACTTCCCCGATGATGAGTGATGTTGAGCATCTTTTCATGCATCTGCTAGCCATTGGTATGTCTTCTTTAAAAAAAATATCTGTTCATGTCTTCTGTCCATTTTTAAACTGGATTTGTATTTTGGGTGTTGAGTTTTATAAGTTTTGTTGTTGTTTTTGTTTATTTGTTTGTTTGTTGCTGTTTTTAGGCAGGGGAGTGGCAGAGAAAGAGAAAGAGACAATCTTAAGTGGCTCATGCCCAGTGCAGAGCCCAACACAGAGCCTAACATGGCGCTGGATTTCACCACCCTGAGATCATGACCTGAGCCAAAATTAAGAGTCAGACACTTAACCAACAAGGACCCAGGTGCCCCATGTTTTATAAGTTCTTTACGGATTTTGTGTACTAACCCTTTATTGTTAGGAGTTAGTTGGACTGTTAGGTGGTCAGGGCCAGGGTCCTCAACAAGGAAATATAGAGTCAGGATGGCTAAGATAAAACAGCACTGACATCCTGTTTTGCAGCTTTGACAGGACTGCCCTGACATTCTGCTTTGCAGCCTTTGCAGAAATGACCTCTGCAAAATGTCCTAAAAGAAGACAACTAACCACAAAAGCATTTATCAATGTCACGGGCAAGTGGCAGTTAAGACATAAGCCCCCAGATGTTAACAAAAAAAGACCAACAGCACATGGACATTAATCCATAGATAGACAATACGTGACCGAAGCCCTGATTGGCATGATTCAGCACACCCTGATTGCTTAAGATAGTTCCTCAAAAGAGCTCATAAAAACCCCTCACCTTAGAAACTCTGGAGGCAACCCACTCGGGTCCCTCTCCCTCTCCAGGGGCTTTTTTACACTTGCTCAGTAAATTTGACTTTGCTGTCCACCACTCTTTCTGGTCTATGACTTCATTCTTCAAACCAGTGTGACCAAGAACCGTGGCCACTAAGGGGACACAAATCCTGTAACATTATTGGATATGTCCTTTGAAAATATCTTCTCCCATTCCATAGGCTGCCTTTTAGTTTTGTTGATTGTTTCCTTTGCTGTGTAGAAGCTTTTTACTTTGATGAAGTCCCAATAGTTTATTTTTGCTTTTGTTTCCCTTGCCTTGGGATATCTAGTAGGAAGTTGCTACAGCAGAAGTCAAAGAGGTTACTGCTTATGTTTTCTTCTAGGATTTTAATGGCATCCTGTCTCACATTTATGTCTTTCATCCATTTTTAATTTCTTTTTGTGTATGGTGTAAGAAATTGATCCAATTTTATTCTCTTGCATGTTGCTGTTCAGTTTTCCTAACACAATTTGTTGAAGAGACTGTTTTATTTCCTGCTTTCTCAAAGATTAATTGACCATAGAGTTGCGGATCCATGAAATGAATCTGTTGCGGATCAGAAATGAATCTGGATTCATTTCCAGATTTTCTATTCAGTTCTATTGATCTATGTGTCTGTCTGTGTGCCAGTACCATACGGTCCTGATCATTACAGCTTTGTGCTATAACTTGAAGCCTGGAATTGTGATGCCTCCAGCTTAGCTTTTCTTTTTCAAGGTTGCTTTGGTTATTCGTGGTCTTTTGAGTTCCATACAAATTTTAGGACTGTTTGTTCTAGCTCTGTGAAAAATGCTGTTACTATTTTGATACGAATTGCTTTAAATGTGCAGATTGCTTTGGGTAATATAGACCAAAACTATATTTCTTAATCCTAAGAACAAATAAAAACTTGAGAAATTTAAATTTCCAAAAGCATCAAAATAGCAAAATCTAACTGGTGTAAGGTGGTATCTCAATGTGGTTTTAATTTGAATCTTCCTGATGCCTAACGATGATGAACATTTTTTCAGGTGTCTGATAGCCATTTGTATGTCTTCATTGGAGAAGTGTCTGTTCATGTCTTCTGCCCATTTTTTATATGATTGTTTGTTTTGTGTGTGTTGAGTTTGAAGAGTTCTTTATAGATCCTGGATATCAACCTTTTGTCTGTACTGTCATTTGCAAATATCTTCTCCCATTCCGTGGGTTGCCTCTTTGTTTTGTTGACTGTTTCCTTTGCTGTGCAGAAGCTTTTGATCTTGATGAAGTCCCTTCATCTTCACTTTTGTTTCCTTTGCATTTGGAGACATATCTTGAAAGAAGTTGCTGTGGCTGATACTACTGCCTATGTTCTCCTCTAGGATTCTGATGGATTCCTGTCTCACGTTGAGGTCTTTTATCCATTTTGAGTTTATCCTTGTGTACGGTGTAAGAGAATGGTCGAGTTTCATTCTTCTGCATATATCTACCCAGTTTTCCCAGCACCATTTATTGAAGAGACTGTCTTTTTTCCACTGTATATTTTTTCCTGTTTTGTTGAAGATTATTTGACCATAGAGTTGAGGGTCCATATCTGGGCTCTCTACTCTGTTCCACTGGTCTATGTGTCTGTTTTTATGCCAGTACCATGTTGTCTTAGTGATCACAGCTTTGTAGTAAAGCTTGAAATCAGGTAACGTGATGCCCCCAGTTTTATTTTTGTTTTTCAACATTTCCTTAGCGATTTGGAGTCTCTTCTGATTCCATACAAATTTTTGGATTATTTGCTCAAGCTCTTTAAAAAATACCAGTGGAATTTTGATCGGAATGGCATTAAAAGTATAGATTGCTCTAGGTAGTATAGACATTTTAACAATGTTTATTCTTCTGATCCAAGAGCATGGAATGGTCTTCCATCTTTTTGTGTCTTCTTCAATTTCTTTCATGAGTGTTCTGTAGTTCCTTGAGTACAGTACCTTTACCTCTTTGGTTAGGTTTATTCCAACTTACACCAGTTAGAATGGCCAAAATTAGCAAGACAGGAAGCAACATGTGTTGGAGAGGATGTGGAGAGAGGGGAACCCTCTTCCACTGTTGGTGGGAATGCAAGTTGGTGCAGCCACTTTGGAAAACAGTGTGGAGACTCCTCAAGAAATTAAAAATAGAGCTTCCCTATGACCCTGCAATTGCACTACTGCATATTTACCCCAAAGATACAGATGTAGTGAAAAGAAGGGCCATCTGTACCCCAATGTTTATAGCAGCAATGGCCACAGTCGCCAAACTGTGGAAAGAACCAAGATGCCCTTCAACGGACGAATGGATAAGGAAGATGTGGTCCATATACAGTATGGAGTATTATGCCTCCATCAGAAAGGATGAATACCCAACTTTTGTATCAACATGGACGGGACTAAAAGAGATTATGCTGAGTGAAATAAGTCAAGCAGAGAGAGTCAATTATCATATGGTTTCACTTATTTGTGGAGCATAACAAATAGCATGGAGGACAAGGGGAGATGGAGAGGAGAAGGGAGTTGAGGGAAATTGGAAGGGGAGGTGAACCATGAGAGACTATGGACTCTGAAAAACAACCTGAGGGTTTTGAAGGGGCGGGGGGTGGGAGGTTGGGGGAACCAGGTGGTGGGCATGGAGCACTGGGTGTGGTGCAAAAACAATGAATACTGTTACGCTGAAAAGAAATAAAAAAAAAATTTAAAAAAATAGCAAAATCTAGTTAAGAACAATGAAAGAGGGGTGCTTGGGTGTCTCAGTCAGGTAAGCATCTGCCTTTGGCTCAGGTCATGATCCCAGGACCCTGGGATTGAGCCCCACCATGGGTCTTTCTGCTCAATGAGGAGTACGTTTCTCTGTCTCCCTCTGCCCCTACCTCCTGTTCATGCTCTCTCTCTTTCTCTGTCTGTTTCAAAAATAAATAAAATCTTTAAAAAATAATGAAAGATGTAATCTCTCTGCATAAAACAACAAAACATTATCGATAATAAATTAAAGAAGATACAAATAAATGGAAGAGGGGCACCTGGGTGGCTTAGTGGGTTAAGCTTCTGTCTTCAGCTCAGGTCATGATCTCAGGGCCCTGGGATTGAGCCCCACATCACTCTCTGCTCGGCAGGGCGCCTGCTTCCCCGTCTCTCTGCCTGCCTCTTTGCCTACTTGTGATCTCTCTCTCTCTCTCTGTCAAATAAATAAATAAAATTAAAAAAAAAAAAACAAAACAAAAGAAAACAAAACAAAAACAAATAAGTGGAAGAAACACCATATTCATGGCTTGGAAGACTCAACATACTAAATATGTAAAATGCTTCCTAAACTGACCTACAGATTTAATGCAATTTCAATGAAAGCCCAAGCAGGTTTTGTGGGGGAAAAAAAAAAATGGACAGGCTAACTTTAAAATGCTTATGGCAATGCAAGGGCTGAGAAAAACTAAGATCATCTGGAAGAAAAGAAAAGAAGTTGGAACACTATGATACTAAATATCAATACTTACTATAATATTACAATAGGTAAGAATAGACTGTTGACTGGAACAGAACTAGAGAATCCAAATGCCTGCAGCAACTTAGCAAGCTACAGAGTAAAGAGAAGATTGTATATAAAGAACTAGTAAGAAAAGTTAACGATAAGACAGGAAACCCAATACAAAAATGCTCAAAGGGCGCCTGGGTGGCTCAGTGTGTTAAAGCCTCTGCCTTCAGCTTGGGACGTGATCCCAGGGTCCTGGGATCGAGCCCCGCATTGGGCTCTCTCCTCGGCGGGGAGCCTGCTTCCCCTTCTCTCTCTGCCTACCTCTCTGCCTACTTGTGATCTCTGTCTGTCAAATAAATAAATAAAATCTTAAAAAAAAAAAAAAAAACCATAGCCTACGGCCCAGCAAGTTGGCCCTTACTCATATTCCCAACAGAAATGCATACACATGAGTACGAATTATCACAATACTATTCACAATGACCCCAACCTGCAAACAACACAAATGCTCACCCAAATAAGAATGGACAAATACAAAGTGGTATACTCAAACAATGGAAAAATTCTTTGAACATGAACAAACTCCAATTTGATGAAAAATATGAATGAATTTCCTTAACATAAGCAAAAAAATACTAATACATGCTCTATGGCTCAATATCTACGACATTTAAAATCAGACCCAGCTAAATGATGGTTTAATCAACAGGCAGAAAATGTCAGTTAAGCAAGATGAATAAGCTCTTGAGGTTGGCTATGGCATCGTGTGTATAGCCAACAATGTCCACTTAAAATTTAAGATGATATATCTCATGGTGTGTCCTTATCACAATGAAACCCAAGACAAATAAAAAACCAAACTAAATGATGGTGTTAAAGGTGGGCTAACGGTTACATTACCAGAGGAGGGAGAGGAATAACAACTGGGATTGGACACGAGAGGCTTCCCTGACCCTAGTTACGTTCTATTTCTTAATCTCATGGTGATGTGATTGTAAGTGTGTGTTCCTGTTGTGATAATTCATCAAGCTCTATGCTTAGGATGCACTTTTTTGTATGTGGTATATAAACAAACATATTTAAATAAAGGAGGTCATAAAGCAGCCAATTGTGGTTACAATAGAGGTTAAATGAGCATTTAATGAAGGCCCTGTACTTTTAAGTATGTATTCTTCTTCATTATAACATGATGGAAAATATGCTCAATATCTTTATTTTATAGATGAAAATGCTGAGCATGAGGGGCAGTAAGCAGATTGTTCAAGGTCTCGCAGCTTGTTTTTTTGTCTCCAAAGATTTTATTTACTGCACTGTATTTATGTCACCTCTTGTAGTATTCTTTTCAGTTTACAAATTGCCTTGTTAGAAAATATTTCAGTTAAGTAATCCAGATAGTTGAGTTTAATCATGTAAATTCCAAAGAAAGACAATCCAAAGACTGAAACCATTAATAATTTTAAGAAAAGATAATCCATTGTATATAAATCTGTCTTTGTTTTCCAGATCATTCCTTGAGAATGTAACTTTTCAAGGTTACAGAGAAGTTAACAAAACCTCTCAATAATGAGCCTAGGATATTTGCTCAAGCTCTGCAAGTAGCTGAACTAGGAAAGTAACCATGATTTACTTCATTCACTCAAAGTGAAAGAAATATAACTTCTAAAAATAACTTTTATACATTTTTTTCCCCACATTATCTAAATCAATCTGTTCTTCCGCACATCCACTGAGTTTGGAAGAAAATCCAATTTTTAACAGAAAATTTAATTTTAATTCATGGAGTGAGTAGGTAGGACCCATTTTCTATCTCAGGATTCTATGAGGAATCTCAGGGCCTACTGGAAATTTGAGATGGGCCTCTGACCTTGATCTCACTGCCAAATGTTCTCTGTCCAAGCTGAACAATGTATTCCACACCAAACTTCACAGTTAGGAATCTCACTGTTGCTTGATCACACAGGCGTCCCCCAGGTGAGGACTGGGTAACTCCTCCCACTTGCAAATTCTTTTCTACTGCCTGCTTCCCTCAAATCCCAGGCATCTACTCTCTTTCAACTCTTAAAGCTCTGACCTTTTTAGATAATTCAGCTCCTGGACTGCATTCTAGGGAAACTATTGGAAGAACCTAAGGGATTTATAACCAAAATGCCTTGGGCAACACTTTGGAAACATCTTGAAAATATTTGGCACACAGTTTAAGTGGATGTGTATATATGGAAATTTCCAGAAAATAAATTGATGGGGCTTCAGCCAAAGCAGTAGAAGTTTAATTTTATTCTATAGTCATGGACTGGTATGCCTGGGTATTCCCCCCAAGGAACAAGACCAGCCTTTAGAATTTCCCAAAAGCTATGGTTTAGGAAAAGAAGAACTACGTGCTGAGGATGAGGATGGTACATTTTTGGGGCAGGTCAGCGGTGGTAGACGAAGATTAGTAGTGGAGACTCTGTGAATGTAGAATCGCTCCCTGGATGTGCATGGGAGCTTTGATGCACAGAAGGAAGAAGTGGTAGGACTCCCCTCCTTCCTAGAATGTCATCAGCCTGAGTGGTATTGCAAGGAAGTTCCTAGGAAATGGGGGAGGGGAGGCATTGAAACAAAATTTTCTTAGGAGTAACTCACACCCTTAATTGGTTTTCTTAGGGTTGGTGTGGTCTGAGAAACAAGGCTTGTGTATATTTTGGTCTGTGCTAATATAATAGGATTAATAATTACAATAATTTCACCGGTCAGTAAGCCTCACCAACATTCCAGCTACTGCGCTAAGTGCTTTAGGTTCATTATGCTGGTTACCACCCTGGAGGGAAGCACCACTAGCCCTTTGTCACAGGCCATGTAAGCCTCAGAGTAGTTAATACATAGCAGATCCAGGATCCAAATCCAAGTCCAAATCCAAAAGCTGTGTGTTTACTGTTATTCCATTTTTTTTCTTGAGAATAAAGCCAATGCATATGATGTTATGCCCTGCTTACCAAAGCTCTGGGTCCCAAAGTTGACAGTAGACATGCTGGATTTGAACTGCTAGGACCAGTTGGGAAAGAATCTGAACCTTATGCAAGTTGGAAAATAAAGAGGTAATTTGCTTGCAGCAATGAATTTGAATTTTTTTTTTCTTTAGGTTAGCTTTTTTTTTTTTTTTCCTTTTTCTTTTCAGTTGTAGTATATTTGACACATAATGTTATATTAGTTTCTGGTGTACGACATACAACAAATTTCTGTGTTAGTCTATTCTCACAAGTATAGGTACCTTCTGTCACCATACAACACTATCATGATATCATTGCCTATATTCCCTATGGTGTACCTTTTTTTCCACATCTAGAAGCCTGTATCTCCCACTCCCCTTCATCCATTTTCCAATCCCCCATCCCTTACCTCTGGCAATCATCTGGATTTGAATCTTTAGAAGCTCTTGTTGGACTGGCCATCTATTTAGATATTAGGCAGAAATTCTGTTCATTGCATGGGTGGAGTGGCAACAATATTTCAGTAGTTCTTAAACAAATTAGAATGTGACTCCTTGGGGTGCCTGGGTGGCTCAGTTGTTAAGCTTTTGTCTTTGGCTCAGGTCATGATCCCAGGGTTCTGGGATGGAGCCCCACATCGGGCTCCCTGGTCCACGGGAAGCCTGCTTCTCCTTCTCCCACTCCCCCTGCTTGTGTTCCCTTCCTCACTGTGTCTCTCTCTGTCAAATAAATAAATAAAATCTTAAAAAAAAAGAATGTGGCTCCTTTTTGTTTTTGTTTTTTTGTCCCAGGCAATTAGATCTACTGATCTCTTGTCTCATCTTAAAAGAAAAAAAAAATTGAAAAGTTTTAGTAATTATAAAAAATTATAAAATAATAAACATTCTATGAATTGTACACTTTAAGCAGATGAGGTTTTTTTAAGAGGGTTAAAAATGTTTTAATTGTTAAACTACAAGGGTAAATTGAGTTAACTACATTGCAGTACTAAGTGGTTACACAGGGTCAAATTAACTTTTCAAATACCCCCACTAACCATCAGTTAGAAGTCCTTGAAAATGGTATAGGATTAACATGATCAGAAGCTGTGATCACACAAAGGAGAATGAAAGTATCAATGGCAATGAAGGATTTGTGGGGACATGTGCCTTTGACTAAAGAATACAGAAAGTTAATCAAAACATGCATTATATCAAAAAGTAATGTTGTATTATAGGTTGGCTAATTGAATTTAAATTTTAAAAATGTGCATAGGGTATGCAAATTTCAGTGGCTTATTTTTAAATATCGCAAAGCAATACATTATTCCTAAGAAAAGAAGTTCTTCCTTTGACACTTAATAGAGGTAACAGTAAGAATAAATTTAACCATTTTACAGCTAAAAATTAAAGTGAAGTAGAAATAGTGAAAGGTAACACACAAATTTGTTACTTTAGGTAACTCATTTATACTGCCTTATTATCTTAAGTTATAATAGAATAAGGATTTTGTTATAGAAAAACTATCAAAAAAGTATCAGTGAAAAGACATGATCTTCATGAGTTGTGTTGAAGGCAGGGTGAAAATGAGGCCGGACACAGCAGGCCGCCTCCAGGCACCAGCAGTGTGTCAGCCTGTCTTTCACGGGAGAACCCCAGAAAGTTCCATATACCCGTGTAGTGTTCACCCAATTCCTTTCTTGTACCACGACATTCAAACTGTGCCCATGGTTTCAACTACGGGAGGGGAGGCAGAGCAGTCAAATGTTTAGAATTTCCTTGGAAACTTCTGAGCACGTTACGGTGTCCCATGGAATGAAACTCCTTCCAAATCTTAATGAGCAAGCTCTTGATTATCGAGTCATGGTATTTTCTTCTAATTTTTTCGTACAGTGTTTGATTGGATGCCATATTGACAGCTTCAGATGGTAGACCTCCGTATCCCCCCAGAGTTTCTCCTCGTGTCAGTTACTGACTCTTCTGGTACATCATTAGCGGCTCTGGCAGCACCCGCACTCGCGGCGGTGGACTTGCTGCAGCCGGGAGAGCCGCTGGCTGGGAGCCCGAGCTGGGGAGCTGGCCGCCGCTGGGCCTTATTTCCTCCCTGTAAGCTAAGAATTTTTCTGCAAGTAAATGTTTTAAGGATGAGGTATTGCTAGCTCTTGATTAAATTAAAATGAGATATATTTGGGGCACCTGGGTGGCTCAGTAGGTTAAAGCCTCTGCCTTAGACTCAGGTCATGATCTCAGGGTCCTGGGATGGAGGCCCCGGAGCCCTGGATCAGGCTCTCTGCTTGGCGGGGAGTCTGCTCCACGCCCCTCCAAACCCCCCGAGCCCCATCTGCCTCTCTGCCTGCTTGTGATCTTTACCTGTCAAATAAATAAAAAATCTTTGAAAAAATGAGATACATTTTTACAACCTTTATAGTATTTTAAAAAGAATAAAAATAATAAAGGTTTTGTTGTTGTTTTACTTTTCTTTTCTTCCTTACTTGTTTTCTCTGTGTGTGGTACAGTTCACTCTTGTTGTTATAAAGATGTTTATAACATCTGCGAGCAATGAAGACAATACTGAAGACTTTAAAAGTATAAGCAACCCTCCCCCGCAAAAATAAAAAAAAATAGAAGTATGAGATTCCATTTCCTAAATGAGGTTACAGATTGTATAGAATGTAGATGCCCATCTCTGTTTGTTATTTAGCTGTTAGCTTCATCTTATGTATTTAATGAAGAATTGGCTTTAATAAAGTAGTGGGAGGATATTAATGTGACTTTTGTTCCAGACGTTGAGGAGTATAAGACACCAGAGCAAATTGTGGCAATCAGATTATGAGAAACTTGAAGGCTAAAACAATGTTTTATTCCTATCTTGAATCTTTCAAAGTATACGGTAAGTGCTTAATAGGCTCTAGTTAAATAACATTAAATTTTCACTTCTGAGCAATTTCCCATGATTACAGTCAGTAGGAAGAAACTTTAGGTGTGGCTCGAAGGTTGGTTCTATCTATAATAAGAATAAGCATCTGCTCTCAAAGTGAAAACTAATAGGAAAACATCTTAATAGCATTTATCATCCAACAATTTATTTATCATTAAGAAGTTGTTAGCCCCTGTGTGAATTGAACAAAGCTGAAGACACTTGGGTTTGCATTATAGTTTACTAAACAAAGGGATAATATAAACAGATTTTCAGAAGGAAATGTTTAACCAACTTAAGAGAACTATTTTCAAGTATTACAATAGCTTCCATTTGTATAAAAATAAATACTGATTAAAAATGAACCTTCTTTCGTCAATAAATCAAAGATGCATTGTTAGAATTAAGAATTACTATTTCTGTCGGGTAATAAAATGATATTTCTTTTTAAAAAGTCACTAGCTTTTTTTTGTTTTCACTGTATTTCTGAGAGGTACAGCTGATTACCTGTGATTATCATAAGATGAAGCCAAAACTTCAGAGGTCAGGTGATTTACCAGAGGGCATAGAGTGAGCTACAGAATTAGGACCAATCCCCAGGTCTCCAGCTCCAGGTCTGATTCTCATCATTACACAAGCTTTTTTTCAACCACTGTCTCAGACAACACTGCTTCAAGGAGAACATGCTGTTTGCACTATTACCCTCTAAGAAAGTCATGTCAGAAGATTAAATATGCAAAGGCATAAAGAAATCAGTTCAGTTTAGTTTACCTTGGAGTAGAGGACTTAAAAATATCAACATTTATTTTTCCAAAGAAAAAGGAATTAATTCTATTTTTCCTTTCGAGATAAATGGTGATTACCCCATACGCTTGTAAATATTTTTAGGAATATCATGTTGAAGACATGCCTTCATTATACAAGCAGTCCCCACTTACCCACGGAAGATATGTTCCAAGACCCCCCAGTGGATGTGTCTGAAACTGGGAATAGTACCGAACCCCATATATACTAGGTTTTTCCCCTTACATACAGACCTGTGATGAAGTTTAATTTATAAATTAGGCATAGTAAGAGATTAAGAACAATAATAAAATAGAATAATTATAACAATATACTGTAATAAAATATGTAAATGTGGTCTCTCTTATTTTATTTTATTTTTATTTTTTTTTAATCTTTTTTTTTTTTTAAGATTTTATTTATTTATTTGACAGAGAGAGATCACAAGCAGGCAGAGAGGCAGGCAGAGAGAGAGGAGGAAGCAGGCTCCCCGCTGAGCAGAGAGCCCGATGGGGGACTCGATCCCAGGACCCTGAGATCATGACCTGAGCCGAAGGCAGCGGCTTAACCCACTGAGCCACCCAGGGGCCCCGGTGGTCTCTCTTATTTTAAAAATATTTACTTACCCTTCTCCTTCTTGTGATGATGTGAGATGATAAAATGCAAAGGTGTTGAGATGAAGGGAGGAGAATGACCACGATAACCATTGTGACATGGCCTTCAGGTACCATAAACCTTTTGACCGCTCCTTGGGAGGATCATCTTAGGACCATGGCTGAGCATGGGCAATTGAAACTGGGGAAAACAAAACTGTGGATAAGGATTGACTTCTGTGCCAGTTACTCTACTGGATGGAAATAAAGTTCATTTGCTGACCTTTTATTTGAGTCTTGGTGGTGTATATTATAGCTCTCATGTTATGTCAAAACAAAACCAACAACAAACAGATAAAAAATAAACAATCTGCTTGCCCTTAGCTGGACATCTCTGAAAATGTATTTTCCACCAGTATTTTTCAAACCTATAAAAAGATTTATTACTTTTTTAAACAATAGTAATATCCACTATATAAACATTCTTAATAAGACCATTCTCATATGTGGACATAGTCAATTTTCAGGTGGATAGGTCTGTGAGCTGAACCAATTCTTCTCTCTTTTTTTTTTTCTCAATGGGATCATGAGATGATCAGCTTTTAGGTGCATCACAGCAGGAAAGGGGGAAGAACAGATCAGATGAGCCAGATCCCCTCGTCATTTCATAGGTGGCAACTCTTGATCTTAGAAAGGTAACAGGACTTGGTAAAATCATAGACAGAGCTAGATTTCTCACTGGGACTTTTGTTCCATGTGGTCCTTTTCCAGCCTTTTATGGAGGCTTTCACCTACCCCAAGCTACAGCATCATTAATAAGCTTAAGTTCTTAGAGGAAGCAAGTATATGAGCACCTTTAAAAAAAAAAAAATGCTTCTAAGAGGCAAAGGCAACAAATTTTAGAATGGCCAGCTCAGAACTACAAATTTCTACTTCTCTCTTTTCCTCTTTCAAGCAAGAATTGAGTTTGCATTCAAGGACATGAATACAAATAAAGGATAGGAAGACAGGGCAGCTAATGGCAAAAAGTGGAAGGGAATGCTTTCTTTGTCTACCATGGCTAATTTGAAAAAATAATAACAACAACCCACAATTCTATAATATCATGAAATCTATTTTATTTCTGCTGTGTTTCTAATTGTAGAGATGGGTTAAGATTTGACCTTTTTTCTTGAAATCATTTTATACATTTCAAATAAGACAATTAGAAGTTGAAAAGTTCACAAATAAAATGTAGTAAGAATCTATCAGGCTTAGGGGTGCCTCGGTGGCTCAGTTCATTTCACGTCGGACTCTGTTTTAGCTCAGTTGTTCTCTCAGGATCATGAGATGGAGACCTGCCTCAAGACCTGCGTGGGCTAAGTGTGGAGCCTGCTTAAGATTCTCTCTTCCTTTCCCTCTTCCCCTCCCCTACTTGCTCTGACTTCATTCTCTCAAAAAAAAAAAAAAAAAAAGAATCTGTCAGCCTTTGATCTCTTGATAGTTTTCAAAACGAAATTGCTCTACTTATATAACACAGTAAGATAAATTATCCATCAACTAACCCATAACATCTTGGGGCCAAAAGCATACCCCATTAGTAAATGTCTGGTTAATTCCAACAAAATGTGTCTTTTTTTTGTTCTTCTTCTTTTTTTTTTTTAGAAAGGGAGAGGTGGGGGAAGGGGCAGAGAAATTGAGAAAGAGAGAATCTTAAGCAGGATCCATGCCCAGTGTGGAGCCCAACTCAGGGCTCAATCCCACAACTCTGAGATCATGACCTGAGCTGAAATCAAGAGTTGGACCCTCAACTGACTAAGCCACCCAGGCACCCCCAAAATGTGTCTTCTAAAGCCAAATAAAATAAGTGGAAATACTGCATAAATACATGATTCCAGAGTTATTTCCAAAAAGATAGAATATACTTAAAATGCTGTCGGTATGGTACACACGTCTATTCTAATATAACTTCTCATGCTTTGGTATTATTTGAAAAAAATTAGCCATTATGATTTTGTTACTGTTGTTGTTCTAACCCAAAATGTAAGTCAAAATTTAGGTATGGACTGATTTTATTCCAATCTGAAGCTAACAGATTATGCCAATTTATATGACCATGAAGTATCTATATGGAATATTACTAAGTAGGAGAAAGGCAAAAAGGGATCTTTTGTTGTATTAGTCAGGTCAGGGCTCTCCAGGAACACAAAACCAACATATATTATAAGGTTCACAAGAGGAATTAGCTCATTTGGTTATGGAGGCTGAGATATCCTACTATCTGCTCTCTGTGAGCTGAAGACCAAGGAAAGCTGGTGTGTAGTTCAATTTAACTCCAAAGTCTGAATTCCAGGGACTGATGGCATAAGTTTCTCTGAGGACAGATCAATGTTTAGCTCATGTGCTCAGGCAAAAGGGGCAAATTTTTACTTACCCCATGGCTTTTGTTTTATTCAGGCCTTCCATGGATTTGGTCATGGCCACCCACACTGGGGAGGGCAATCTGCCTTATCAAGTCCACCAGTGCAGACACTAAATTAACCAAGAAATGCTCTCACAGATATACTCAGAAAAAGCTAGATATGTTAGCTAAATATGTGGGTATTGCATGACCCAGCCAAGCTGACACATAAAACTAACAATCACAAATCCATCCCTTATGAACTTGGCACCCACACACATCTCCTTGAATGATACTTAATCTCAAAGACAATAACAATGACATAATTCTGCCTAACATGATACTAGTAAACTGCATACAACGTAAAATGCACTAACCTTTTTCTCAGAAAAGGAGGTATAGTACCTGTGTGATGTTTCTAAACCTTGATATCCTGCAGCTTAAATACTATTAAGTAAAATTTATATTTATATACATCAATTCAAAATTGACTGTGATGTACAGTTAATACATCTGAGGTTACATGATATGAAAACATGAATCATTTTTATCCATTCATTGTTCTATGAAAGGTACCTTTGTCACCTGTTGGCAGTTAACCCTTCTAGCAGACCACAAGGCTCTCTATTTTTTGAAGTGCCTCCAGGATGGAGACTTAGCTCACTTAGGCTTCATGAAGACATAAACACAGCATTGCACCCCAGGGCTGATAAAAATCAGTTCTAAGTAAATCGGTACCTCCAATCTTATGTCAACTCTTAGGTGAATTGTTCAGCCAAAAGGAAATAAAATTTCATTTGTTGGATTTGTATTTGGCTTCCAGCTTACTAGGTTATAGATCTTCATGGTATTTTAAAACCAAACAAGAGACAAATATTAAAAATCTTTTTAGTCTAGCTTTGCACCTCAGTGAGGAGTTGGCTCTCTGAGTCTGAGGGGAAGAAAGGAGAAACAAGTGACAACATAGAAAAACTGAGAGGGGCACATGGTCCACACAGCTTCCTGGTCCTGAAGTGCAGGGAACATTCCTGAACACTGTGAATGCTGTATGGCATGGGTAGGCCACCTCTGCCAGCTGCCAGGGCTGCTCAGCTGTCTTCATTATTCTTTCTTTCTTTCTTTCTTTCTTTCTTTCTTTCTTTCTTTCTTTCTTTCTTTCTTTCCTTCTTTCTTTCCTTCTTTCTTTTCTTTCTTTAGGACCTGTCCTGCTGATTCTTTTCCATGGAAATACTGACATAAATACCTTAATCTCCTCTGTTGGGTTCCTGAATTTCTTACTTAGCTTTCTCCAGGAGGTGATTTTTCACTTCCAAGTGGGAGCCCACATGGACTGTCAGTCTTGGGCAACTGCAGCTGGGTCTCATGTCCGTCTTGATCAAGGTGACCATGCACAACCCTGGGCCAGCTGCTGAGGGCTGGTGGTCAGCCTTCCACTCACAGGAGGGAACACATAGGAGAAAAACCATACCAGTTCATAATAACTATTAAATGAGTTATTATTGGTGATATACTTAGAACAGTGCCTGCCACATATTAAGTGTTTGGTAAAAGTAAAACAAATCAATTTGGAGGGGACAAGTGGGGCCCTAAGGTCTTAGTCACAGAAAGGCATTATGGATGCAGTAGTGGGTCAGATCGTGTATGCTCCAAATCCATGTCTACCCAGAACCTCAAGATGTAACCTTATCTGGGATAAGGGTCTTTGCAGATGTGGTTAGGGTAAAAGATTAAGGTGAAATCATTCTGGATTAGGGTGCACCCAAAATTCAGTGAAAAGTTTAAGAGATAGAAGAAGAGAAATACAGGGAAGAAAGAATGTGAAGATGGGAGCAGAGATTGGAGTGATGCATCTACGAGCCAGGGAATGCCAAGAATGGCAGACAACCACCAGAAGTGGGGAAAGAGGCATAAAGTGGTTTCTTTCTCAGAGCCTCCAGAGAGAACCAACCCTGCCAAGACCTTGATTTTGGACATTTGACCTACAGAACTGTGAGAGAATAAATTTCTGTGGTTTTTAAGATACTTAGTTTGTAGCAGTTTGTTGTGGTGACATTGAAAATGAAAGCAGATTTCTATCTTAAGTCCATACAAATTCTATATTTGTTAGGTAATGAAAGAATACAAATAGGTTTTATTCTGAAAGGGTAAGCTGCCTGCAAATATTCTTATGATCTTAATCCAAATGAACTTGTATATACAAAGAATGTTAATACAGTGAATACATACACCAGTGTAATAATACAAGCATTTCCCCCCCCCAATCCTTACACTTCTCTGAAAACTAGTTTTCGTGAGCGTGGGCAATGATTTTTATGATATGTAACCTTGTCTTTCCTCCGTAGTTACAGTTGTTTGTCCCCAAGGGCAAGGGATCCCTGACTTCTCAGCCTAAATGAAGTCTTCCTCCTAGTACTTTGCAGTTGGAATTCAAAGCCATTGGTCATTTTCACTGGTTCTTCAGTGACGGACACATCAAGTTGAGAGGACCTCAGTTGACCATGAATCAACAAAGTGGAGACACTGCAAAGAGAGAAAGAAAGAAGCAGACATACAGAGACTGGATAAAAGACTAGATTGCCTTACAGAACAAGGGACCAAGAGATTACCTGCTCTTATTTCTAATTCAGATCATTGAGGATCTTCATACCTGATGGATTACCACTGAGGCAGTTAGGGGACGGTGGTTAAGAGTGGAGGCTCTGGAGCCAGATGGCATTGGGTGAGTTACTTGACCTTCTTGGTTTCCTCACTGTAGTTGAGACTAATAACAGAATCTCCACCAGGTAGTTGTTCCCTGGATTAAATATAATAAGCACTTAGGATGAGTTAAAGTAAATTAAATGCATTATTATGAAACACTTGGATGTGTGCATCATATACTCAGGAGTACGTTGGCTGCTGTTATTACACTGTTGCCTCCACAATGGCTTTTAAAAATGTCATGCTTCTACCATCATTTCATGCTTCTTCGTAAGTAGCACATTTAAGTGGTTTTTCCATCTATGTTTATACTTTGTTTCACAGTAGATTAACTTACTATAACAAATACTAAAAATCAGTCTCAGCATAGGAAGTTTATTTTTTCTCTTCCTGACAATATTTTAAGTCAATAAGCATCTTATAACACAAAGCAACTAGTAAAAAACAACATCGTTTCTGGGGATGTTTCTTGTGGGTGTGCTGGCTCACACCCATCTGTTCTGTATGTGCAGAGTCGGCACAATCTCATTTTACTACATCAATGTGTAAAACAAGTCATAGTGCCTACTCAGGTTTAAGCAGAAATATTGCATAAGGAAAAGAAAAAAGAAGTTATTTTAAATGCTTGTTATCCTGGGAGGTAAGCAAGAATTTAAGTTTCTTAGCCTAGGAAGGAGGCAGAATTCCTTTTAGAGAGACCGTTGCACATCTGTTTAGGAAAATATGTGAACAGATTTTGGTCTTCTAGTCAGGTTCAGACAAAGAAGAGTTTAGTAATTTGCATATTAAAGAAACAACAATTTTTAATTTATTCCTGAGTGACGGATGGAGATCCAAATACTCAAATGTTGGAGAAATCCTGGATCACAGAGGCCTGGCCCCACCTAAAGATGGCAAGAGGGCTGAGAGGCTCAAGGGCAGTGAGATAGCGGTTATTCTACTGTAATTTGGTCACTTCTTTGTGCTTTGCTGTAATTCCATTTCATTATCCCCCAAATCTTCAGTAAAGTCTGCTATGCATGAGTATTCAGGCATGAGATGGAGCTGGTTAGAGCCAAACAGGGAAAACAGCCACCCAGCAATGTGACACAGGAAGCCAGCCGACATGGCTGGTATGTGAGAGGCTCTGGAGACATCAGGGACATCTGTGTTTGGGCTGCTTTTTAGGCCTTTTCTAGACACCTGTTTTTCTTTTAGAAAAACTATGCAGAGAAGAACTACTCCAGTAGTTAAATACTCCAGTAACCTGTTTGCTGGTGGCAATCCACACTGTGCTTTAAAGGAAACAAAACACCAGACTTCTTTGGGTCCAGTGATCAACTGTAGCAACTTGAAGAGGGCCAATTACAAATTCTCCAAACTCTTGACACCTCTGTCAGCACAGTGGGATGAACATTGCGGTGATGACTCTTACAATGAGCTGTGAGACAAAAACATGGAGACCTTGTCAAAAAATGCAGGGGGCCAATATCAGTGTTTGTAGGTTATAGTAAATTGACCTTCCCACCATCCAGATGTTAGGGAAATAAAATTGTCCTTTAAAATAAATGATTTTTTAAAAAGTTATTATTGAGCATATGCAGAATGGTGTGATGAACTCCCAAGGACCCCATTGCCCGGTTTCAGTAATAACCAAGCTAGTTACATTTTTATCCCATTTTCTTCCCTGCTTTCTAGTCTTATCATTTCATTCATGAATATTTCCATCTGTCTCCAAAAGATGATGATTCTTATTTTATACACAACCATAATATAATGATCACACTGAAAAATAATTGATAATTTCATAATATCATCAAATATTCTATTGGTGTTCAAGTTTCACATTTTAAAAATTTGTTTCAATCAGGATCAAACAAAGGCCACACCTCTCCCCCCCCCTTTTTTTTTCATGTTATTTATTTGTTGAAGAACCTGAGACTTTTGTCCTGTAGTTTCCCACATTCTCGATTTTGTTGAGTGCATCTTGGTTGTGTTGTTCAATAGATTCTTTTCTTCTATATTTCCTACAAAGGGTAGTTAAATTTTGAGGCTTGTTATGACATAATTTAATCCCCTTTTTTTTTCTTTTCAAAATTACTTCTTGAGTAGTGGCATGTAATTCATCAGAAGGTACAAAATGCCTGATTGGCTTTTTTTTTTTTTTCTGTTAATAGCAGCCATTGGTGATCATTGCCTACTTATTTTTAAGGTTTGGCAAAAATATGTTATGCACACTGTATTATCTTGTAGAAAGAGAAATTTCCCTTATTAACTATTTTGGGTAATCTAGGTACTTCCTATAGGAAAGACAGGTTAAATCCTGATTTTTTCCTTTACCAGTTTTCAAGGTTTGAGTTTGAATTAGCTTTCTACTATCTTCCAAAGGTGACCATTTTTTTAACCACTTTTTTTGCTTAACATACTATAATTATTTAATATTACTTATTATTATTAAGTACTTATTATTTTTTATTTAATATTTTACTCATAGATTTAAGCGTATTTGTTGTTTCAGCCCATTGCAGTTACTTTTCTCATGAAAGTGGCTCTCCTTGGCTATCCTTACTGAAAGGAATCCTCTTCAAGTTGGTTCTGAGTTCTTTTTGACAACCTTGCTTCTAATATGGTAATGTTTCTGGATTATTTAATAAATTTCCTGACTCAAACTGCAAGCAGCCATTTCTCAAAGGAGACCTTGTTCCTTCTAGTGACAAATGGTCTTTAGAGACCAAAATGAGGCTTAAGGTAAATATGATGATAATAGTAACAGTAGTATCTGTGAGCTTAGTGAACCTCCATTAGGTGACCCTGTGGTCCTATCTTTAGTGCTAACAGGCAGAATACTGCAGGGTCTTCAGTGTCTGTGTTCTGCGCTTCTAATAGATTGCATTTGTGATACTTCTCTTAATCAGGCTCAGTTCTATCTCTACAGAGAACTAAGGAAGAGAATAAAGTCATTCTCTGATATTCTTTTCTAACAGCTTTAAGCATTTGCTTTTCAGACTTCTCAGGGAAATGCAAGTTTAAATTTTGATAATATGGAGGAGATGGAGAGGTATAAACTTCCAGTTGTGGAATAAAAAAAGTCATAGAGTTGGGGGCTACAGCATGGGAAATATAGACAATAATACTGTGATAATGTTGTATGGTGACAGATGGTAATTACACTTATCTTGGTGAACACGGAGTAATGCATAGAACTGTTGAATCAGTATGTTTTACACCTGAAACTCATATTGCATCACATGTCAATTATACATCAATAACGATAAACTACAATAGGTGGATGTACTTCCACGCTAGAATAGCTAAAACTAAAGGGTTTTTCATTGGTTTTCAGCTGTTCCATGTCAAAGTATTCTTCATATGTTAATAAATTATGTTTCATTTCTCCTTCTTTTTTTCTAATAGCATCTAAGAGATGCCATGCCAATGCTCTCTCCCCACCCTCTTTTTTCTTTCATATTTCTCCTTGTTGTTTGACTTGGGAATTTCTGGAGCCTCTATTTTCAAGAGTTTCCTGTAGGTGAGAAGGGGTCAGAATAGTAATCTAGGCTAAGTGATTTTGAATTTTTTTCTAATGCAGTTACCTCTCTTTTATGTAGTCACAAAATTAGCTGCCTTCCTCCAACATAGCTGGTCATAATGATTCTTTATAGAACCTTGCCTTTTTCCATTTATGTACCTCATAGGTCCGGAAGAGCCTTCTGCCAGCCCAGTCCTATTCCCGAACCTACTTTAGCAGGCAAAGCATATGACTTTGCACTCAAGAAGTACTGCTCAGTTGGGACATAAACATTTTAGTGTGTGTGTGCTTTATGATATGTATTAGTACTGGATTCTCTGTGCTCCACTGTCTCCCTTGATGTATCCTGAATAGTAACTGGTTTTATCATCTGAAATCAGCAGGCTTGGTTCAGAAAACCACACAGTACTGTGAGTGTTTCTGAGAACAGGGTGTGCAGAGGTATTCTAGGAGTGCCAGATGTTAGAAACCAAAAGTAAATATTCTCTCCCAAAAGGATGGGACCCATCATCAGTGACAACTGCTGTGATCAAAGAGGGCAGGTGTGGGGCACCTGGGTGGCTCAGTGGTTAAGCCTCTGCCTTCAGCTCAGGTCATGATCTCAGGTCATGATCTTGGGGTCCTGGGATCGAGTCCCGCATCGGGCTTTCCCCTCTGCAGGGAGCCTGCTTCTTCCTCTCTCTCTCTGCTTGCCTCTCTGCCCGCTTGTGATCTCTCTCTGTCAAATAAATAAAATCTTTAGAAAAAAAAAAAAGAGAGCAGGTGTGATGGGACAGTAGAAGACAGAAGGGTTAGAAGGTGTTTGGGTGAGGACTCACACAGAAGTGGCAGATTCTATAAAATAGCACTTCTAAAAGAAAGGGGACTTAGAAAATGGCAATCAGAAGCAGGATTGTCCAGTGAAGGTAGCTTCTTCACCAGAGGCAGTGAAGATATCTTAGAAGCTTGGAACCGATGACAGGGACCATTTTGAATCAAGTTAAGATCTGAAATCTAAGAGAGGCTTGGTCCCCAAAGTAGCATTTATCATTGTAATAGGGGAGGGAGCTCTTTAATTGAGAAACTGGGAAAATTACTCTTTCCCTCACTTCAAAAAACCTTCCTTCTAAGTGAGAAAATCCAAATCATTCAAATTGGATTAGCAAAGTAATTGTGCAACTAGAACTAGATCCAGAGAAATCTACTCTAGGAAAACAAACGAGCAAAATAGAACTGAAAATAGATACAAAACTTCCCTGTAGACAACAAACACTCATTAGAAAAATATTGCTCCAAAGCAGAGGAATATTCTAACACAACATCCCCACATGAATAAAGGGAGATAAATCATAATCAAAGGAAAGAAAACAATAAAAAAAAATACAAGAACTCAGGGAAGACAGGGCCAACAAAGGGAAGGTGATGGTCAATGAAGTATGTGAAATGATCAATTAGCAAAATTTAGGAAAGATATAGAAGACACAGGGGTGCCTGGGTGATTTAGTTGGTTGGGCATTTGCCTTCAGCTCAGATCATGATCCTGGGGCCTTGGGATGGAGCCCACATCAGGCTCCTTACTCATCCTCGTCAGGGAGTCTGTTTCTCCCTCTCCTCCCCACTCACGCTCTCTCTCACTATTTATGTCTCTTTCTTTCAAATAAATATATAAAATCTTTAAATAAAAAGAAATAGAAGACACAGACAAAATCATTTTGTAAAAGACTAAAGTAGAAGGAGCATAAGAGGAAATAGATACTATAGAAAGTGCAACACAAAATAGAGAATATACACATACATATAAAAGCAAAAAAGGTTTTTTAAAAGAGAAAGTGAAGAGAAAGTTATAAAAGATAGGCAAAACTATTCAAAATAAAATTAATTTGAGTTGCTCCATTGGAGGAAAACCAAAAGAATAGAGTAACATACATTGTAAAATGTTCTGAAATAAGACTTGAATTTGTATATTTAAAGTCACATTCAAGATATGAGAGAACTGTCCCAGAATGACCAACACCAAGACTTTCTACTAACACTGATCATACAAACATTAGACGGTAACTAGGGTACTACTGACACTAGTAGCAAACTTTGAGCATCTAGGCAAAAACATTGTATCACTTCTAAGTGAAAGAGAGTTAAGTTGGTACAGCTACAATCAGTGCTAACAAATGGAACAATACCTACCAGATACTTAAGAAAGTTTGAGCCAACAATTTGAAATCCTTTCAAGCTGCCTTTCAAGTGTCAAAGCTACACGCAAAAATTTCTGCAGCTTCAAGGACTCAGGGAATATTGTCCACATTAGGTCTTACTGAAGCATCTCCCAAAGAACAAAAACTCATTCAACCAAAAGGTGATCAGGTGAAACTTCATCAGAATGGTGGGGTGAACATTAGAACTAGGACTAAAATGAGGGCTAATTTAAGGGATACAAAATAAATTGTACATGTGAATATTATATTTATATATATTTCCAATGTGGAGGCTATCATTTTAAAAATTATAGTTCTTTATTTTTATTCTAGTACCTGCCTTTATAATTAGACTATCCTTAAAAGATTAATTTCTTTTATTTTAGAGAGAGAGAGAGAAAAAAAGAGAGCCTGCACAGTGGGGAGGGGCAGAGAGAGTCCCAAGCAAACTCCATGCTGAGCACAGACCTGGACACAGTGCCAACCCCATGACCCCAAGACCACGACCTGAGCCAAAGTCAAGAATCAGGTGACAACTGACCATGCCACTCAAAACTCCATTTATAATTAGAACTTTATATAATACCCTTAGAACCTTCTTTATTCAGATACTATCTATTGATTCCTATGAGGAGCATCAGGTGAGTTAACTTGTAACTTCTTCCTACTCTCTTTTCTCTATAGCTTTCTCTATACAATTTTAGTCAATAATATCATTTCTTATGGCTAAATTGTATTCTCCAAAAATTCATGGGTAGATAGATATATGCTTAGTTTTAAAAGAAAATGCCCTACCTTTTCCCAAAGTGGTTACACCACTTTACATTCTCACCAACAATGTGTGGGCGCTTCAAATGTTTTTTTACCTCACCAAGGTATGATGTTGGCAGCTATTTTAATTTTAGTCCCTCTAATGAGTATGTAGTGGATGGTATCTCCTTGTGGTCTTGGTTTGTAGTTTGCAATGATGTTAAGCAAGTTTTATGTATGTTCCCATGGCTTTCCCCATGATGAAGATTTTTCTTTAGTACTAAATTGTCCAAGCCCTCCCAATCCTGTTGGATTATGACCCCAGTTGCTTTCATCTCTATACATTGATTTGGGAGGCATCACAAACTTGATCTTTCTCTCCTCTTTCTATTATTCAAATTCATTATTTTATCTCTTACAGGAAGCATTTTTATTTCATATAGATTTCAAATTGCATTTGTTTGGGTTATTACTAGATATTTTAAGTATTTGTGGATATTATAAACACAAAATATATTTTTAATATTTTCTGTTTACTGATTATATATGGGAAAGGTTGTGTTGTAGATATTTATCCTCTATCCAGCAACATTATTAAACTTTCTTATAAGTTATAATGGTTTTTCAGTTCTAGTTATATCATATTAAGTAAGTCTTTTTACACATATATAGCTTCTTTTCCTTTAGTTTTTCTATTGCATTATCTGGAATAGTGGTTCTCAAGCAGAGCAATTTGCTTGCTCAGAAGACATTTGGCCATGTCTGGAAACAGTTTTGATTGTCTCAACTATCTGGTAAGTCAAGGCCAGTGATACTGCAAGATATCTCACAATGTGTAGGACATCTCCCCACAACAAAAAGTCATTTGGCTCAAAATGTCAACAGTGCGGAGATTAAGAAACCCTGGTTGAGAACTTCCAGCAATATACAAAGTAGCGTTGAGGTTAAAGCAATCTTGTCTTAGTCCTGATTTTAATGTGAATATGCAATATTAATAGGTATAAATTTTATATAAGTTAGTAATAATTATAAAAGTAGTAATTTATTCAAGAATGCTTTGTGAACAGGTAATTCTCCAACAGTGACAAGCTAATCATGGCAGTGGCTCTCAAAAAGAGGAAGTTGTAGAAAAAGTGTGAAAAGGTAGGTAACAAAATCTATTATGTGGTTCATTATTGCCAGGGAACATTCCCTTCCTCACTGGAATTACTAAAGCATAAAGTACTATATAAAATTAATTATCAGCCAGATTACATTGGTCCTGTATGCCTTTCTTTTCTGCCATTAAAACAATATCACTCACAGTAAAGGCCTACTTTAGGTTAGAAGCTTCCGTGAACTCAATATTTTTATATCTGAATAGGTCTATTTCAGCCTGAACTTTTATTTTCCTCATCAGCATTTTGAGGATTTCTCCAATTTTTTCTTTTCATCTAATATTGATGAGAAAGCTGTTATTAATATGTCAGTTTTCATTCTAAGTGATATCCTTTTGTGGGAGACTTTTTAATCCTTGATACTCTAAAATTTCATTACCATGGATCTTCCCCTGCCCCACCACTTTAATTTCTCTTTCCTCCTGGAGCTCTAATTAGAGCTTTTGTTAGAACTGTATGTCTTAATATCTTAAATTTCTTTATTCTTTTGGCTGAGAATTTCTTAGCTTACTTTTAAATCACTTGTTTGATTGGCTATGCTTGAATATAAGTCTATTTGTTAACTTTATTTCTTTTTACCTCATGGTATCTAATTGGTTCTTATGACCACTTTTTCTTGCTTCAGGCTCCTTTTTGTCTAAGATTAAATGTTTTAAGATTCTGCATCAATCTCACTGATTGGTCATTGTAATTGCTTCTATCATGTTGTTGCTTTCCTCAAGTTTAAGAATTGGCACTATTTTACAAACTTCTGGAATACATAATCAGAGTAGGCACTTTTCTAGATATTTTACAGTTTAATCTCATTAACTATGAACTAAATACAATTAACTCCACTTTACAGACAACTAAACTGAGTCAATGAGTGAGGTAAAAAAATGTTCAAGGCCATGAATATAGTAAGTTTTGGAGCAACTACACAATCCTATAGAGCCACCTTTCTTCTCAGGTCATACTAATTACATGAGGTCTTTGGCTCTGACCCAAGCTTACATACTCATTATTTGCTCCTAAAGCAATTATCCTAGTATGTGTTGGGCCCGTAATTGTGTGAGTAAGGGTATCCACATACTGTCTTCAGTGCCTTAATTTCCTGTGTACCAATCTCCTATTTCCTAAGTCTACCTCCAGCTGTGAAAGGACATTTGGATTGCAGCTGCCTGTCCGCTGTCCACTTTTAGGTAGGAGCCACCTTTTCTAACCCAAGAGCTCTTGTTTTCAAGTTTGGCTTTATATTTAATTAGAAGAAAACCCTACTATTTTGTAAACTTAAAATACGTATATTTTAAGTTATATTTAAGGGGGAGGGGAGCTTTAATAAGACCTAAGGAAATTAATTTCTACTACATCCACTTGGACTGGTTGAATTGATCAAATCCTGACTGGGCATCTGGGTGTCCTTGGGACAATAAGGGAAGGGTTTTTTTTTTTTTTTAATTTTTTATTGTTTTTGTTTTATTTTGTTTTCCTTCAAGTCTAACGCACCCCCTGTCCTTGAGAAACTTTCACCAAACTCTCAATGATGGAAATAACCCTCTTGTACTCCAATAGCAATGTCTTTAACACAAAATTGTAATGCAAAACCAAATTTATTTCCATGTACAACAGTGAAGATTGGGATACTAGATTAAAAGGAAAGCAGTCTTCTGTCAAACAGATCAAGATTCTTAAGTAGCTGCCTTCGAGAGCTACTGCTATGGAAGACTTGTTGTGCGGCCTGCAGATGTTGAAGCCTCTTGACCCCATGTTTCCAAAAACTGTTCAGGTGTGCTTTCCCTCCCAGACAGCCTTTCTAATTCCTCCTGATAGCTATGCTGGTATTGCAGATATCTTATGTTCCTTTTCTGTTTATTCAAGAAAATTTTCACGAATTCTAAGAGCTACAATACAAAAAAAAAAAAAAAAAAAAAGATAGGGGAGGACTCATTAAAGACCTTATCTGCAATGGGAGATGACCCAAGATCTTGCTACCAACTTATAGTTGGTAGATGGACCAGTAGTCCTGGGATCTTTTTTTTTTTAAGATTTTATTTATTTGACAGACAGAGATTACAAGTAGGCAGAGAGGCAGGCAGAGAGAGAGGAGGAAGCAGGCTCCCTGCTGAGCAAAGAGCCCGATGCGGGGCTCGATCCCAGGACTCTGGAATCATGACCTGAGCTGAAGGCAGAGGCTTTAACCCACTGAGCCACCCAGGCGCCCTAGTCCTGGGATCTTGTCAGAAATGCAGATTCTCAAGTCTCACCCAGACCTATGAAACCAGATTTTAAGACAGTGCTAAGCTATTCGTATGCACCTTGAAATTCAAAGAGCACTGATCTAAGACATTCAAGACCTCCAGGTGAAAACAAATATCCACTTTTAATGAATATGAGTGTTAGTGCATCTCATCAAAAGTACAGGTTAAGTAATGATCTCCTGGTGTAATGGCTTTCCCACCCTGTTTATTTGAATCACATGGAGGTTTTGAGTAGGCACCCAGACCCCATTCCCTAAGTTTTAGATTTAAGTGGTCTGGTGTAAGGCTTAGGTCATAGGTATCTCTTCAGGACTCTTCAGTGAATCCAATAGCATTTAGGGTCGATAACGTTCATTTAAGGACATTTTTTTCCCGCTGACCCAGAGAAGGTAGGGGATTGGTAAGAAAATTACCACTACAAGGTGGAGTGTTCATCATTAATCAAGAAGACTTCAGAAAAATTTATAGGACAAGAAGTCACCATTAATATTCAGTTTTTCAAGGACACTCAAAGATAGTGGTTCTCAAAATGTGGCCCCTGGCCAGTAACATCATCACCTGGGAACTTGTTAGAAATGTAATTTTTTGGATACCACATAAAACCAATTGAATTGAACTCTGGGGATAGGGCCCAGCAGTTTATTTCACTAATCCTCCAGGTGATTCTGTTATTCATTAAAATTTAAGCCCTTTTGGTCTAGGAGATTTTTAAGCCAGCAACAGAAGTTGTTTTGTTTAATTATCTGAGCATATTATTCCTGGAAAGTCTTCTTGATCTTGAATTCAGTTGCACTTCTCCAGCACACCTATGCTCCCCCTCAACCAACTTCCAGAAATAAGTTAATTACTTCAGGGAGAAATAAGCAAATATTGGGGGATCCACGGTTTCAGACCCATGTCTTAGAAGTAGGTCACAATTCGAAGTGAAAGATAACCCTGCTTTCAGAACCAATTAACTACTTACATCAATTTCACGATTCTTAGAAGCCAAGTTCTTCAGCTCTTGCAGGTGCTTGTATAAGTTCCTTTCCACCTCCAGAGCAATCACGATAGCTTCCCGGTCAGTTCCCCAGTACTCTGTGTCAGGCCTCTGTTGAGGAGAACAAGGGAGTCACTTTTCTACCTCAGCCTTGTTACACCCTATATCCTGGGTTGGATTATGACTAGGTTTACACAGGCTAATAGTTTCCAAGTTTTGTGGCACAATGGATTCAGCAAGGCATCTTAAATACTCATGTCTGGCTTTCAGACATGAATAATTCAGGCTTAATGGATATGGAGTCAAACTCAGAATCAAGACTTTCAAAAGCTCACCAGGTAATTTTAATGTGTTGCAAAGTGTGGTTACCATCAGCACACTTACATGCGCTGTTACATTAGCTTTGGAATTCTGTGATGGTGGTTCTGTTCTGTTACTAGCAGACATTTAGTTCTCTTTACAAAGCTGGAACTAAAAGAACCCATCAGGTAACTAGGGATGTTTCTACATGTAATACCCCCCAATAAAGTTTAGACTGTTTCTTTGGAGTGTATGTCCTAATGAAAAAGAATTTGTTTTGCTGTTTTGAAGACTTAGCCATATTAAATACCTGAACATGTATCTGAATTAGACTAAAGATCTATTATAAGATGCTAACACATTTAGGAAGAGGCCATTAGGGGAGAGCTTCTCAAACTATGCAGAGCATTAGAATCACCTGGAAAGTTGTTAAGCCACTATTCCTTGGGCTCCACTGCCTAGAGAATCTGAATCAGTTTGTCCCACTGGGCCCATGAATTTGAATTTCTATTAAGTTCCCAGGTCATGCTAGTGCTGCTGGCCCATTAAAAAAACAAAACAAGACAAAACAAGAGGCGCCCGCCTGGCTCAGTCTGAAGACCATGCCACTCTTGATCTTGGGGTCATGAGTTCGAACCCCGCACTGGATGTAGAGATTACTGAAATAAACAAAAATTTAAAAAGAAAAGAAAACCCAAACAAAACAAAAGAAAAATCAAACAAGCATTTGGTGGTTATGATTTACTCACAATAATATGAAGAGTTTACAGAGATACATTCTTGCCCTTAAAGTCAGTGGCTATAATTCCATGTAAGAAAATAAGTAACCAGGAATGCCTGCGTGGCTCAGTTAGGCATCTAAATCCTGGTTTCAGCTCAGATCATGATCTCAGGGTCCTGGGATTGAGCCTCATGTCAGGCTCCACGCACAGCACAGAATTTGCTCCAGATTCTCTCTCCCTCCTCCTCTGCTTTTTCCCCTGATCATTCTCCCTCTCCCCCTCTCTCAAATAAATAATCTTAGAAAGAAAAGAAAGCAAAGAAAGAAACAGAAAACAAGTAACCTTAGAAGTTAGGTGGTAACTAATCATTGACTTTTCTAGACCCAGCAGCAAAGGCCATGTGGAGATCATTATAACAAAGTTACATAGTCACCTTAGTCACCGGAAGGCAGACTCTACTTTGACGGTCTTTTAGATATTTTATGAACTGCTTTGCATGTTCTCGCTTCACCACTGCTTGGTCTTGGAAAAAGGGCACATAAACAGGCGCATCAGAATCTTCATCATAGTAACAGGTCTGGAACAGGGGGTGAGAATGGGAACAGAATGGAGGTCAGAGAAGCTGAATTTCAAGACTGGAAATTTTATAGAAGCTCACTTCATTATTTCTGTGGTTGTCTGAAAGGGGCCTTCATTGTTCTTTCCTTAGTTTGTCCTTTGAATTCCAGAAGGCCCAGGCTATCTCAAAGAAAAGGTACCCAGATTTTAATATGCTGGTGCCTAATCTTAGGCCATTATGGCCTTTTTAGGGGTCAGACTTGTGAACCTGACATACTTATTTCCAGTAATCATGTGGACTCCTGGCAGAAGTTCAGTGTAAATTGACATTTTAAATACCCATCTACTTCATCAATCTTAATAATCTACATTAACTCTAAAGTACTCTATGGATGAAAAATTGTTTATTCAGTCTTCCCACATAGTTGAGGCCCATATTGCATTGGGAAACCACAGGAAAGAACTGAGATTCTCCCTATTATCTCCCATAGTTTGCAATCGCAGCTCTGAATCATTGGGTCATAGCACAGCAAAACCCTAGCTACTAAGTTACGGTGTCATCTAGTATGAAATCACAAACACAGCCATAACCACCATTACTAAGGATATAGAAGATATGTCATCACCCAAACCAGAGACGAAACCTTCCTCACGATGCCTCGAGAACACATACTAACCATAGTAAAATAAGCATCACTGACATTCAGCTGATAAGATGCTACAAAATTAACAGCAATCCTACACTCCTCGCAGAGAGGTTTCTGAGCCTGGGATGCCATCTCAGCTTTAGGGAAAACCAGGCATAGAAAGTGCTATCCATTAAGGTAGGAGTCTTCTTAAATACTATCAGGCAATATAGCCAGCCCACTTCTATCCAGCTGACAACTTGATGAAATTCCATTCAGCTGGAATTAACAACTACTAATCACTAATGAGGGTGTTGTTTCTGTGTGAAAGAACCAATCTGACCATAGAAAAATGGTGGTGGTGGGGTTGCGGGGTTGCGGGGGGAGGTGCCTAATCCTCCTAACTACCCTAGCAGTGTTCAGCATTCTCCCTCATGTTCACTCTGACAATGATTTGAGAAAGCTGATACATTTCCTGAATAGGGAAACATTAATAGTGTTGTTTCTTTCTTCAAAAACTATTTATGGCACATCAAGCTAGACCCTAGGGGGAATCCAAGAAGACTGACTACAATACATTCTTTGCTTACAAATGATTTATCCCCCACCCATAAGGTCTCAACATACATAATCTGTCTCAAGGCAGGATATGTAGGGAGTTCTAAAGTATCAAAAGCATATTTAGCTGAGAGGATTGGGGCAGATTTTACTCCTCAGTTTGCATTTGAACTTGGTCTTAGAGGGTGGGTAAGAATGTAGAAGAATGGAAATGGAAGCAGGCTGTTCCACCTGGAGAATAGGCATGCGGAGGCTGTAGGGACAAGATTTAATAGTGGCTTCTCCAAACTGCAGGAAGACTGCTTTGTTTGGGAATCTTTTGACTCTTTCCTCAAACTGTCCTGGAAAGATCCCTACTTGTCCCATTTGCTTCCTTTGAGGGCAGAGACTTGTTTTACTTTGGTATTCCCATAGCCCATCATGGAGTATTTTGTAAGTAATAGGTACTAAATCAACATTGACTAAATAAAAATATATTTTACATTTATTTTTAATAAGTGTATGTTTACAGTTATGGATGTATGTAAAATATATGTGAAATATATGAAATATAAATATAAATATATAAAAATATATGTGAAATACATATAATTTACATGTGTAGCAGTGTAAAATTTCCTATAGTCTGGTGGATTCTTAGTTTGAGCCTCAGCCATGGTTAGTTGAACTGAAATAGAAGTGACAGGTCACCAAAGTTTGTATCTCCGAAGCAGTGAGGAGGGAGGGCCTCTCCTAAGGGAGAGCTCTTCCTTAGAGAAAGTACTCAAGCATTCCCAGTTGGGCCCAGTCACAAAGGTAAGGTCATCAAAGCGATGGCATCATTATCAAAAGTCCTATTATTTGTCAGCTTTCTTACTTGACCCAATATTGTCCTTGCCTCCCAGGGAGTTCAGGCTTTAATCCCAGGGAAGGGATTTAAGTAGTTGCCTCTCAAACTGTTATTTGAATATGAATCACTTGGGATTCTTGTTAAAATTCAGATTCAGATGTAGGGACCTGAGATTCTGCATTTATTTATTTTTTATTTTTTTTTATGGTAAGTTGTTTATTGTAAGATAATTTACAAACATCTTGCTGTCTTTATTGGTTAAACAATGGCAAAAATTTCTTCTGACAAGGACAGCAGTAAGCTAAAAATAAAGTCAGCTGGCTGAATTTTCCTTCTTTACCTCTTGTCTGAGGATGAAACTTGGTTTTCATTAATCCAGAGCTGCTGCACCAGAGATGATTTCAATCAACTCCTTCGTGATGACAGCCTGGCGGGTGCGATTGAACGTCAAAGTCAGTTTGTCAATCATCTCGGAAGCATTCTTGCTGGCGTTGTCCATAGCTGTCATCCTGGCACTTTGCTCACTCGTGGTGGACTCCTTTAGCAAATAGTAGATGATGTTGGCCAAATTGTATTCTTGGTAATTCTGCAGCACGTCGGCATCGACATCATCATAGATGCTCATGCTCTCAGCACTTGCAACAGTTTCAAGGGAAAATATGGGCTTTTCTTCTGTCTTGTACGAGATAACAGACCTGAACCGATTAAAGATGATAGACCCTTCATCAAATTCATATCCAGAATTTAGCAGTTCAGGGCAATGACAGATGCATCTCCAAAAGTAGGAGGTTTTCTTCCCACTTCTTTGAAGGACACCAGAAACTGGTCCGAGTGAGTCCTATGAAGTATACCCCTGATTTTATCACTGATTCCAACAAGCATGACTTCCTTCCTGGCTGCTGTGAGCAGTGGCCACCTCATTTTTCATCTGTTTAGCAACCGAGGGATGAATAGCACCACAGAGCCCTCGATCTGAGGACACACTGATAAGCAGGTGCTTCTTCTTGTCTTCAGGCACCTTAATATCAGCTTTTTCATACAGAGCTAAAGATCCTATCCTGTACACTGGAGCTGGTTTCCGCTCCCTCTCAGCTCGGGCATATTTTGCTGCTGCTACCATTTTCAAGACTTGGTGATTTTCTGGATGTTTTTGATTGACTTTAGTCATCTGGTAATATCTTTTAAAGTTGCCATATTTCGAACTAGGATCCATTGCGGCTGCACTGTCCAGCCCGAGAGCAGAGCGACGCCCGCCTGAGAGAACATGGTGGTCTTTAATTTTTTTTTTTTTAATTTCTTTTCAGTGTTCCAGAATTCATTGTTTATGCACCACACCCAGTGCTCCATGCAACACATGCCCTCCATAATACCCACCACCAGGCTCACCCAACCCCCCATTCCCCTCCTCTCCACAACCCTCAGATTGTTTCTGAGTCCACAGTCTCTCAGGGTTCATCTCCCCCTCCAATTTCCCCCAACTCACTTCTCCTCTCCATCTCCCCATGTCCTCCATGTTATTCCTTATGCTCCACAAATAAGCAAAACCATATGATAAGTGACTCTCTCTGCTTGAGTTATTTCACTCAGCTTAATCTCTTCCAGTCCTGTCCATGTTGATACAAAAGTTGGGTATTCATCCTTTCTGATGGAGGTATAGTACTCCATAGTATATATGGACCACATCTTCTTTAGCCATTCTTCCACTGAAGGGCATCTTGGTTCTTTCCACAGTTTGGCGACTGTGGCCATTGCTGCTATAAACATTGGGGTTGGCCAATGGCCCTTCTTTTCACTACATCTGTATCTTTGGGGTAAATACCCAGTAGTGTAATGGCAGGATCGTAGGGAAGCTCTATTTTTAATTTCTTTTTTTTTTTTTTAAGATTTTATTTATTTATTTGACAGACAGAGATTACAAGTAGGCAGAGAGGCAGGCAGAGAGAGAGAGGAGGAAGCAGGCTCCCCGCTGAGCAGAGAGCCCGATGCGGGGCTCGATCCCAGGACCCTGGGATCATGACCTGAGCCGAAGGCAGAGGCTTTAACCCACTGAGCCACCCAGGCGCCCCATCTATTTTTAATTTCTTGAGGAATCTCCACACTGTTCTCCAAAGTGGCTGCACCAACTTGCATTCCCATCAACAGTGTAAGAGGGTTCCCCCTTCTCCACATCCTCTCCAACACTTGTTGTTTACTGTCTCATTGATTTTGGCCATTCTAACGTGTGTGAGGTGGTATCTCAATGTGGTTTTGATTTGAATCTCCCTGATGGCTAGTGATGATGAACATTTTTTCATGCATCTGTTAGCCCTTTGTATGTCTTCATTGGAGAAGTGTCTGTTCATGTCTTCTGCCCATTTTTTGACATGATTATCTGTTTTGTGTGTGTTGAGTTTGAGGAGTTCTTTATAGATCCTGGATAGCAGCCCTTTGCGAATATCTTCTCCCATTCTGTGGGTTCCCTCTTTGTTTTGTTGACTGTTTCCTTTGCTGTGCAGAAGCTTTTGCTCTTGATAAAGCCCCAAAAATTCATTTTTGCTTTTGTTTCCTTTGCCTTTGGAGACATGTCTTGAAGGAAGTTACTGTGGCCAGTGTCGAAGAGGTTACTGCCTATGTTCTCCTCTAGGATTCTGATGGATTCCTGCTTCAGGTTGAGGTCTTTTATCCATTTCGAGTTTATCTTTGTGTATGGTGTAAGGGAATGGTCAAGTTTCATTCTTCTACACATAGCTGTCCAGTTTTCCCAGCACCATTTATTGAAGAGACTTCTTCCACTGTATATTTTTTCCTACTTTGTCAAAGATTATTTGACCATAGAGTTGAGGGTCCATATCTGGGCTCTCTACTCTGTTCCACTGGTCTATGTGTCTGTTTTTGTGCCAGAACCATGCTGTCTTGGTGATCATAGCTTTGTAGTAAAGCTTGAAATCAGGCAATGTGATGCTCCCAGTTTTGTTTTTCTTTTTCAACATTTCCTTAGCAATTCGGGGTCTCTTTTGATTCCATACAAATTTAAGGATTGATTGCTCTGGCTCTTTGAAAAATACTGGTGGTATTTTGATCAGAATGGCATTGAAAGTATAGATTGCTCTAGGCAGTATAGACATTTTAACAGTGTTTATTCTTCTAATCCATGAGCATGGAATGGTCTTCCATCTTTTTTGTGTCTTCTTCAATTTCTTTCATGAATGTCCTGTAGTTCCTCGAGTACAGATCCTTTACCTCTCAGCCTTCCCTTTGAGATCAGGAACACGACAAAGATGCCCACTCTCACCACTCTTGTTCAACATAGTATTAGAAGTCCTAGCAACAGCAATCAGACAACAAAGAGAAATAATAGGTATTCGAATTGGCAATGAAGAAGTCAAACTCTGTCTCTTCACAGATGACATGATACTTTATATGGAAAACCCAAAAGACTCCACCCCCAAACTACTAGAACTCATACAGCAATTCAGCAATGTGGCAGGATACAAAATCAATGTATAGAAATCAGTTGCTTTCTTATACACAAACAATGAAAATAAAGAAAGGGAAATTAGAGAATCGATTCCATTTACTATAACACCAAGAATCATAAGATACCTGAGATTCTACAATTCTGATAAGTCTACCAAACGCTGCTTATCCACTTTTTGAAGAGCAGGAGTGCCAAGACATGGAACACAAATGGCCCTGCCAGGGAGCCCTCTACTGGGAGAGAAGGGAGCCTTCCATGTGGCTTCTCCACACAGCTGTGCCGCTTTGTCTTGTCAGTGCTTGCAAACCCTCCATGGCCACTGTCTGTGTAGGCAGCAGGCACTACCAAGGTTAGAGCTGGGGAAGAGGAAAGAAATGAGAGCTGACTAGATGGTTAACTGGTTGTGCTTGGAGTCTGCATAAAACATTACCTGAACTCCCAAAAGAATTTGGGGGAACTTTTCAGATTAGGGTCCTGTGTGAGCAAGTGGGGAAAAGTGACCATAGAATCTGGACTAATAACTACTAATATGACCCCTTTAGCATGTTAGTAACAGTTAGTTGTATGAGTATGGGAATTTTATAGGGGATTTTTTCCTTTTTTTTCTATTTGTCATATTTTTTCAAACTCTTATAATCTATTTATCTATTTTCATTTTGAAAAAGAACCCAATAAAACCTTTCTAGAGAATTAACACAATGCTTTTCTCTAATGGAAACTTCACATACATATTTATGAATATATTGTTGGTTTTCTAATTATGAATGTAGTATATAATCATTACAAAGTGTTCCAAAGTTTCAGCAATATATAATGTAGAAAGTGAAAGCCCGTGGGTAATGCCATAGTTCTTATGTACTTTTAAATCAAATTTGATCCATAATACCACTATTAAATTTTGGTAATCTTATGAATTGACTTTTGAATTATGGAATGTGATCAGCTTGGTCCAGTGTACCTTCTCCTCTAGAATGTGTTGAAAATACATTACATAAATACATACATACATACATACAAAAAAAATACATACAAAATACATACAAAAAAAAAGGCAATTTTTTTTTTATTACTTATATAGCTCCTCTTAAATTTTCTTCAACCTGATCCAAACTTCTGTCCGTATGGTGTTATTTCACCTTACTGTCTCACTAATGATTAAGGAAGAAGCAAGGATCTCTCTTCTGGACTTAATTCCAATCAAGAAATTTTTATCTTTAAAAATAAATAAAAATGTTTTTAGTGGAGCACTTATTATGCTCTTTATTTTGTTCTTTGTGCATGTGTTTCCCCTATTTCCCCTATTAGTTTATAAACCTCATAAAGACAGAGCCTACATCTCAGCCACCTTTGAATCTCCCAGGTCACTTAATGAGTGCCTTGCACATAGAAAGCAGTCAGTGAATTATACTGACTGAACAGTTAGAAAGCAAAAAGGAACCTAAAAGTTTAAAGTTGTTGCTTTTTAAGAAAGGGACAGTTGACAGAGAGAAATGAGTACTTTGCATTTTGGAAAAGCAGATTTCAAAAGTTCCCAAAAATCATGGGGGAGGGAGAAAACAGGGATTTCTATGTCGTATCTTCAAAGGAAAGGATGATATTTAATTTAATGAGACTATTTAATAGTCTCAGGCACTGAGAAGTAAGTCAATCAGAGAAAGACAATTATCACACGACCTCACTCATATGTGGAATTTCTCATTGGAAGTCTCATTGTTAGTGTATAGAAATGCAACTGATTTCTGTGCATTGATTTTATATCCTGCCACATTGCCGAATTCCTGTATGAGTTCTAGCAACCTTGGGGTGGAGTCTTTTGGGTTTTCCACATAGGGTATCATGTCATATGTGAAGAGTGAGAGTTTGACTTCTTCTTTGCCCATTTGGATGCCTTTTATTTCTTTTTGTTGTCTGATAGGTGAGACTGGAACTTCTAGTACTATGTTGAACAACAGTGGTGATACTAGACAGCCCTGACATGTTCCTGACCTTAGGGGAAAAGCTCTTAGTTTTTCTGCATTGAGAATGATAGTCACTGTGGGCTTTTCGTATATTGCTTTTATGATGTTAAGATATATTCCCTCTATCCCTACGCTGTGAAGAGTTTTAATCAAGAAAGAATGCTGTGCTTTGTCAAATGCTTTTTCTGCATCTATTGAGAGGATCATATTGTTATTGTCCTTTCTTTTATTATGGAGTGTATCACATTGATTGATTTGTGGATGTTGAACCAACCTCGCAGTCCTAGAACAAATCTCACTTGGTCGTGGTCAATAATCTTTTTAATGTACTGTTAGATCATATTGGCTAGGATCTTGGTAAGAATTTTGACATCCATTTCATCAGGGATATTGGTCTGTAATTCTCCTTTTTGGTGCGGTCTTTGTCTGGTTTTGGGATTAAAGTAATGATGGTCTCATAGAAAGAGTTTGGAAATTTTCCTTCCATTTCTGTTTTTTGAAGCAACTTGAGAGGAATATGTATTCTTCTTTAGATGTTTGGTAAAATTCCCCTGGGAAGCCATCTGACCCTGAACTCTAGTTTGTTGGGAGATTTTTGGTTACTACTTTAATTTTCTTGCTGGTTATGTGTCGGTTCGGGTTTTCTATTTCTTCCCGTTTCAGTTTTGGTAATTTATACATCTCTGGGAATGCACCGACTTCTTCCAGATTGCCTAATGTGTCAGCATATAGTTACTCATAATATGTTCTTATAGTTATTTGTATTTCTGTGGTGTTGGTTGTGATCTCTCCTCTCTCATTCATGATTTTATTTATTTGGGTCTATTCTCTTTTTTTTACATAAGTCTGGCCAGGGGTTTATGGATCTTATTAATTCTTTTGAAGAACCAACTCCTAGTTTCATTTATCTGTTGTACTATTATTTTGGTTTCTATTTCATTGATTTCCACTCAAATCTTTATTAATTCTCTTCTTCTGATTTAGACCTTATTTGCCAGTCTTTCTCCAGCTTCTTTAGGAGTAAGGTTAGGTTGTGTATTTGAGGCCTTTCATGTTTCTTGAGGAAAACTTGTAGTGCTATATACTTCCCTCTTAGGACTGCCTTTGCTGCATCCCAAAGATTTCAGCAGTTGTATTTTCATTTAATTTGTTTCCCTGAATTTCTTTTTAAAGATTTTATTTCTTTGACAGCAAGAGAGGGACAACGAGACAGGAACACGAGCAGGGGAATGGGAGAGGGAAAGCAGGCTTCCTGCTGAGCAAGGAGCCTGATGTAGGGCTCGATCCCAGGACCCTGGGATCATGACCTGAGCCAAAGACAGACAATCACTGAGCCACCCAGGTGCCTGTGTTTCCCTGAATTTTAAAAATTCTTCTTTAATTTCCTAGTTGACCCATTCATTCTTTAGTAGGATGCTCATTAGCCTCCATGTATGTGAGATTTTTCTAAATTTCCTCTTGTGATTGACTTGCAATTACAAAGCACTATGGTCTGAAAATATGCAAGGAATGATACCCATCCTTTGGTACTGGTTGAGACCTGATTTGTGGCCCACTATGTGATCAGTTCTGAAGATTGTTCCATGTGCACTCCCTAAGAATGTGTCTTCTGTTGCTTTAGGACAGAATGTTATGAATATATCTATGAAGTCCCTCTGGTCCAGTGTGTCATTAAAGCCCTTGTTTCCTTCTTGATCTTCTGCTTAGATGATCTGTTCATTGCAGCGAGGAGGGTGTTAAAATCTCCTACTATTACAGTATTATTATAAATGGGTTTCTTTAAATATTTTTATTAATTGGTTTATATAATTGGCTGCTCCCGTGTTAGGGACATAAATATTTACAATTGTTAGAGCTTCTTATTGGATAGACCCTTTAATTATCATATAGTGTCCTTCCTCATCTCTTATTACAGTCTTTGGTTTAAAATCTAATTTGTATCTTATAAGGATTGCCTCCCCAGCTTTCTTTTGAGGTCCATTAGCATGACAAATCGTTTTCCACCCACTCACTTCCAATCTGGAGGTGTTTTTGGGTCTAAAATGAGTATCTTGGGCGCCTGGGTGGCTCAGTGGGTTGAGCCGCTGCCTTCGGCTCAGGTCATGATCTCAGAGTCCTGGGATCGAGCCCCGCATCGGGCTCTCTGCTCGGCAGGGAGCCTGCTTCCTCCTCTCTCTCTGCCTGCCTCTCTGACTGCTTGTGATCTCTCTGTCAAATAAATAAATAAAATCTTTAAAAAAAAATAAATAAAATGAGTATCTTGCAGACAGCATATCAATGGGTCTTGCTTTTTTATCCAATCTGATACCCTCTGTTTTTGGATTGGGGCATTTGGCCCATTTACATTCAGAGTAACTATTGAAAGATATTAATTAAGTGCCATTGCATTACCTGTAAAATCTCTGTTTCTGTATATTGTATTTGTTCCTTCTGGTCAATGTTACTTTTGGGCTCTCTCTTTGCTTTAAATATCCCCTTTAATATTTCTTGCAGGGCTGGTTCAGTGATCACAAGTTCTTTTAGTTTGTTTTTTCCCTGGAAGATTTTATCTCTCCTATTTTGATTGACAGACTTTCTAGATAAAATATTCTTGGTTGCATATTTTTCTCACTTAGCACCCTGAATATTTCATGTCAGTCCTTTCTGGTCTGCCAACTCTCGTGGTTAGGTCTGCTGCCAATCTTATGATTCTAACCTTGTAGTTTACAGACCTCTTGTCTCGAGCTGCTTTCAGGATTTTGTTTTTGTCTCTGAGATTTACAAGTTTCATTATTATATGTCTTGTGTTGAACCATTTTTATTGATTTTTGAGGGGAATTCTCTGTCCCTTCTGGGCTTAAATTTAAATGTCTGTTTCCTTCCCCAGATTAAGGAAGTTCTCTGCTATAATATTCTCCAACATGCCTTCTGCCCCTCCCTGTCTCTCTCTTTTTCCACTTCTTCTGGGATCCTAATTATTCTAATATTGTTTCACTTTATGTATCATTTGTCTCTCGAATTCTCCCTTCATGATCCAGTAGTCGTTTATCTCTCTTTTTCTCAGTTTCCTTATTCTTCATCATTTTGTCATCTATATCACTAGCTCTGTCTTGTGCTTCATTTATTCTAGCAATTAGAGCCTCTCTTTGTTATTGTACCTCATTAATAGTCTTTTTTTATTTTGACTTGACTGGATTTTAGTTCTTTTATTTCTCCAGAAAGGGATTTCCTAGTGTCTCCTATGCTTTTTTCAAGCCCAGCTAGTATCTTTATAATTGTTATTCTGAAATCTAGTTCTGACATCTTACTTATATCCATACTGATCAGGTCCGTGGCAGTCAGTACTCCCTCTTGTTCTCTTTTTTATGGTGAGTTTTTCTGTCTTGTCATTCTGTCCAGAGAAGAATAGATGAACAAGAGAACAAAATACTGAAATGACAACAATGACCCTAGAGAAATATACACTAAACAAATCAGAAGAGACCCGAACCAAAAGAAAAAAAATGGTAAAAATTAAAGAAGAAAGAATATAATCTAACAGGTGAACAGAATAGAGTAATACACTGAATCCTGTGTGTATTTTGGTTTCTTCGTTAGGAAAATAGATCTCAAAATTGTAAAGAAAGAAAACTTGTATATACATAAAAATAAAATTAAATTTAACGAAAAGATAGAATATAACTGTAAAAAATGAAAATGAAAAATGATTTTTAAGAGAGTTGATAAGATAAGAAATTGATTAGAAAAGAAAAGAGAAAAAAATTAAAATTGAAAGACTGAAGAATTGTAGGGAAAAAGAACACATGAAATCTATATATTATTTTCCCCTAGCACTGGAGTTTTACAGTTCTCTATGATTGGTAAACTTGGTCTTAGCTGGATATTCTTGCTGTTCTTCTGGGGCAGGGGCTTGTTGCATTGAATGAATATAGTTTTACACTTTAATCAAATTTATACACTTTAAGTCTGGAAGGCATAATTAGCATGCATAATGATAGATTAAGGGCCAACAGAACTCAACAGGTAAAATCAAATTGACTAAAGTTAATATGGTAAAATGTAACTGAAGATTAATAAAAAATCCTGTATTTCCATTCAGTAATTCAATCATCCATAAACAGGGAGAGCTTATTGAACAGCAGTTGATATGAAAAAAGACCTAGATTTTTCAATTGGTCAAATGCTCACTATGACCACATAGTTGGTAGAAAAACAAATGTAATTCATCCACCCCACCCAGGCAAATAAAGGCTTATTTTATTGAATAATGATGGAGGCCATTATGTACAGACAAAAGAGGGGAGCCTTAGTTCGTGGTCTTAGTCCTGTTCTCTTCCTTGACCTGGAGCTCTTCCTCCCAGCACTTATGTGCTTCCTTGACCTTAGACCCATGTGTCTCAGCCTGGTCAGCCAGCATCTTCTTGCTGCCCTTGTTGGCCTCCAGCTTATGGATGTGTTCCATAAAAATCAGCTTGTTTTTAAACACATTCTCCTTCACCTTCAAGTACAGGCTGTGATACATGCAGTTGTCAGTCTTCTTATATTCACTTTATCTCCCGAGCAGCCAGCTCTGACTTCTCATGCAGGTTACTTCTCAGGCATTTGGCAGTGCCCTTTGCATACTTGTGCCTGTTATACCTGCCTTTACAGCAGGGCAAGGTGTTTATTCAGCACTGAGTGGGGGAATGGGCAGTGAATGTTTTCTGAATGATCAGTCCATCTTTGATTAGCCTCCAATTCCACTGATAGGAGTTGGCGTGGGTGATTTCATTTGCCTCATTGGGTTCCAACCAGACCTTTTTACCACAGTGAAGGATACTATAAATGAGCCTTTTTTGAAACCTCAAGGCTGCTGTTCAGTTTTCAATAAGCAGTTCTAGGAAGCAGATCAGAGAAGATAACCAGTCCTGCTCTTACTATGTACTGATTCATATTCTCAGGCTCCACCCATGCAACACACACTTACTCAGCACCTCCCAGAAATAGCTAGCTGGTCAGTGCTGCATGGTAATAGAGATAATCAAGGACTTGAGGGGTTTTTTGGCTGATGTTTTATCATATTTGGGCTGAGTTCTGGTGCCACATTTTTGATATATTGATGAACTATACCTTAACTGGATGCAGGAGAGTTTTATTTATTTAAATATTTGTGTTAAGTTATAGTATTTATAAATGCTTAAATGTTGATGAAATTGATGGATAAAAATTCTTCGCAACAATCCTGCCAAGCACATGTTTTATTCCTTCTTACGAAAGTGAAAAACAAAGTCTAAGAGAGGTCAAGTAACCTGCCTATAGTAACACCACTAATTAGTGGCAGAGTTGGTTTGAATTCATTTTCGTTTGACTCCAAAAATCCATGCTTTTTCTAATGTGCTATTCATACCATTGTATTAAAAATAAATGCTTTCTTTTTCTGATTTATTGATGTAAGAATAGTAAAAGACTTACAAACCCAGAGCCCAGAAATACATGTATGGTCAATTAACTTACAACAAAGGAGCCAAGAATATACAATGGGAAAAGGACAGTCTCTTCAATACATAGTGTTGGGAAAACTGGACAGCCACATGAAAAAGAATAAAGCTGGGCCACTATTTGACACCGTATACAAAAATTAATTAAAAATGGATTAGGATTTGAACATCAGACCTGAAGTCTAGTAGAAAATAGGCAGTAAGCTCCTTGACACTGGTCATGATGATGTTTTTTTTTTTTTAGGGGGTTGATATAATATTTGAGAAATAATAAATAATCCTGCATATCATATATTTACAATTTTTTTCTATAACCCTCCAGATATGCTATTTTTTTCTCTAAACTTTTCCCTTCAGGCTGCAACTTTATTACATATAATTCAAGTAAGGGTACATAAAATTATAGTTTTCAAAATAAGTAAGTTTTATTGACTGAGTGAGTCACTATATAGAAACTTATTGTAATGAAAATATAAATCATCTGTTTTCAGTAGGCTCAGTTAATAGTATTGTGGTTTGATATGGTAATGGATATATACATAAATATACTTCATAGAAAATAAAATGCATAAGTAATAGAAATACATTAATATTTTAAACTACTCATTTTCCCTAGAGACATAATCACTATTGCCAAAAATTTGTATGTACAGTCATGGTAATAACCACATCGGTAGCTTTGACTGACAAATTTTGATTAGTCATCCTTAAGTGCATGTTTCAGTGAAAAAATATGAATAAAACTTTGAGATAATTCCCCTTACCTACATAAAACAACCTGGCCATCTTCCAATGGAAGGGAAATTGTGATACCTTAGAAGAGACTTCGGGGACACACACACACACACACACTATCACCAACACCACCAACACCCCACCATCAACACCAGCAATAAAAACTTCTAAAGGGAGATCTGTAGTTTGGACAACATGTTTCTTGATCAGCATCCCTGAACTGTTAGGGCTCCCACACTGCTGGGGGGAAAATGCTCTGTATTTAATGTGAAAGCCCTAGCTGTCTATTTCTTAGAGGAACATTTGTTTTTCAGAACATGATTTCGGCTTCCAATGACTCTGGCTGTAACACCATCGCTGACCCAACAGCCAGCCCCAACATGTTTTTTAGCAGAGAGAGTGTCATGAAGGATTAGGCTGGGATGTTGAGACAATGGTTATGGAAGTTAAGTTTTTAAAATCCGTGAAGTTCATTGGTAAGGGCTAACATGGTGACTGGCAATGACAGAAATACAATCTTAAACCCAGTGGGGAAGAGAAGTATTTTAAAACATTCTTCAGGCCTTTGGTTTCTCTCATCTGCCTTTTCTCTAAAGCATCTAGATTAAAGAATGAAATTTTTAAATTTTCACTTTCCTGTACTTTTATTGTCTTTATTCTCATAGCCTGGGCTGGAGTAGGAGGTTTGAAATTGATGAGAAACAGGAGTTGTCTTGTGCTCTGGTGAAGAATGCAGTCTTTACCAGAGGCAGCATGGGTTCGAATCCTGTTTTTGCCACTGATTCTGTTAAGAGGTACTTTTCTAGGCACTGGGAACGTAGCAGTAAAAAAAGACAAAATCTCCACTATCAGGAACAATATTTAGTAGCTTTAGGACATTACTCTGTAATTCAGCTTCCTCCTCAATGACAAGTATAAAGGTATCTACCTCTTGAGCATGTTTTAAGCCTTCCCTAAGTTAATATATACAAAATCCTTAGTCCAGAGGTTAGCCATCAAAAACATTTCATAAATGTTAAATATTACATTTAACACCTTTTTTGCAGTTGAGGGGGGATGCTGTTGACTTGTATTCTTGTGAAGTGTAACACACACTCTTGTACCTGGGTTCCCTTTTCAGGCTCGGCTTGCGGGGGAACCCAAACTGACAGCCCTTCATTGGTGGTGTGTGTTCCTCATATCTTCTCCCACTCAGTTGCTTGCATTTCACTTTTTTTTTTTTTTTAAGATTTTATTTATTTATTTGACAGAGAGAAATCACAAGTAGGCAGAGAGGCAGGCAGAGAGAGAGGAGGAAGCAGGCTCCCTGCTGAGCAGAGAGCCCGATGCGGGCCTTGATCCCAGGACCCTGAGATCATGACCTGAGCCGAAGGCAGCGGCTTAACCCACTGAGCCACCCAGGCGCCCGCATTTCACTTTTTTAATAGGACTTTTTAATGAAAAGAAGTTCTTAATTTTAATGTAGACCAATTTCTCAATCCTATGTCAAATGTTTTTGTGTCTTAATTATGAAATTCTTCACCACCCTATTATCATGAAGATAAGAATCTTCTATATTTTTCTCCAAACTTCTATTTGTTTTTGGAGTTACAGTCTATCTGGAATCAATTTTGTGTATGGTAAGAGATATAGGAAGTTTCTCCTTTTTTACATTGGAATGCTTAGTTGACTGTGGTAGGCAGAATGATGGCCTTGCCAAGATGTCCATGTCCTAATCACAGAGATCTCCATGGCAAAGGGAACTTTGCAGATGTGACTTCAAGATGGGGAGACTATCCTGGGTTTTCTGATCGGACCACATTTAATCAAATGGGTCCCTAAAACAGGAGAACCTTTCCAGGCTGTGGTCAGAGAGAGATGTGAGTAGGGAAGAATTATCAGAGAAATGAAACATTGCTGGCTTTGAAAATGGAGCAAGGGGGCCATGAGTCAATGTGGAACAGTGAATTGGGAACCCTGGAAGCTTCTAGAATCTGAGCATGGCAAGGCAATGGATTTTCTCTTAGAGTCTCTAGAGAGTAACACAGCCCTGTCAGTACTTTGTGATCATGGTATCTCCCCTGCCAGGTAAGTATTAGTACTTTGATTTATCTCATTGCGACTTGTGTTGGATTTCTGACAGAAAGAACTGTAAGCTAATAAAGTTCTGTTGTTTTAAGATAAGTCTGTGGTTATCTGTTATGACAGCTATACAAGATTAATGCATGGACCCAGCACTAGTTGTAGAACTGCAGTTCTACTTTTGTCATAATTGTGTGTCCAACCAAGCAGTATCTGTTTCTGCATTTTTTATTTTGTGTCAGTGGGCTTTTTGTCTGTTTTTGTGCAAATACTGTTCTCCCTTAGCTTATATTGCTTTTTAATATTTTAGACATAATTTAATAATTCATGTAAATAATTTTCAGTAGGGCAAAGTTTCCCATGGTGTTCTTTAACAGTGATTTAGTTCTCCTTCTTTATATTTCAATATAAATTATATAATCACCTTGTCAGTTTCCTCAACAATAATAACAAAAACTTGCTGGGATCTTGATTGGTATAGTACTTCCTCCATAGTTCAACTCAAGAAGTTGATGTCTTAATAATACTTAATAATACTTCATAATACCTCATGATTTTGAAAAACTCATTGATGACATTTTTGTCATTTATTTGATCTTCCTTAATTTTTCTTAATAATGCTTATATTTTTCAATGCAGAGGACTTACAAAACTTTTGTTAGATTTATTCTTCAGCATTTAATCTTATTTTATTGTAAACAATGTGTTTTATATTTTCTCCTTTTTTTTACTAATGTATACAATTTATTTTTGTGTATTATATATATATAGTTTTTGTACATTGATTTTTCCAGTAGCTTCATTAATATATTTATTAATATCAAAATTTACCTGTAGTCTTTTGGGAATCTACTTATACAATCATATGATCTGTGAATAATGACAGTTTTCTTTTCCTGTCCTTACAATTTTTATTTTATATTTTGCTTTATTCCAAAGCTAGAACCTCTAACACAGTGGTGAATAAAAGTGAGGACAGCAGGTATTTATTCTGTTCTTGATATTAAAAAAAAGTTTCAATATTTCCTCAAGAAGTATGATATTTGTTGTATTTTTTAAGAAATACTTTTGATTAGATTTGAAAATTCTCAACTATTACCAGTTTATTAGGAGTTATTTTGTGATCACACTTTTTATTTTGAGATAATTTGTAGATTTTTTTCCCCATTTATTTTTTTAAATTTAGTCAGTTAACATGGTATCATATTGGTTTCAGGAGTAGAATTTAGTGATCCATCTCTGACATACAACACCCAGTGCTCATCATAACAAGTGCCCTTCTTAATACTCATCACCCGTTTAGCCCATTCTCCACCCACTTTCCTCCATCAGTCTTCAGTTTGTTCTTTATCATTAAGAGGCTCTAATGGTTTGCTTCCCTCTTTTCTTTTTCCCCCTTCTCGTATGTTCACCTGTTTTGTTTCCTAAATTCCACACATGAGTGAAATCCTATGGTATTTATTTTTCTCTGACTGACTTATTTTGCTTAGGATAATACATTTTAGCTTCACCCACATCATTACAAATGGCAAGATTTCATTCTTTTTGATGGCTGGGTAATATTCTGTTGGAGATATCATTCATATATATATATATATATATATATATATATATATATATATCTCCCATCTTCTTTATCCATTCATGTTGGTGAACACTTGGGTTGTTTCCATAGTTTCACTGTTGATAATGCTACAATAAACATTAGGGTGCATGTTCCTCTTCACATCTGTATTTTTGTATCCTTTGGGTAAATACCTAATAGTACAATTGCTGGATTATAGGGTAGTTCTATTTTTAACTTTTTGAGGAACCTCCATACTATTTTCCAGAATGGCTACACCAGTTTGTATTCCCACCAATAGCATAAGAGGGTTCCCCTTTCTCCATATCCTTACCAACATCTGTTGTTTCCTGTGTTGTTAATTTCAGCCATTCTGACTGGTGTGAGGTGGTATCTCATTGGAGTTTTGATGAGATAATTTGTAGATTAACACAAAGTTGTAAGAAGTAACATAGAAAGATTCTATGTATTCTTTACCCAGTTCCTTTCGATGATAACTTCTTGCAGAGCTATAGTATAATATTATAATCAGGACTTTATATTACAATCCACCAATCTTATTCAGATTTCCCTAGTTTTACTTGTACTCATGTGTATTTAGTTCTGTTCAATTTTATCTCATGTGCAGTTCCTATATCTACCACCAAACTCAAAATACAGAACAGTTACATTACTACAAAAATTCCTCCTGTTGCCTTTTATAAGCAAATGTTTTTCCCTTCTATCCTTTTCTTCCTTACTATTCCTAACATCTAGTAAGCATTGATTTATTCCCTATTTCTAAAATTTTTATTTTTGAAAATTTTATATAAATCCAATAAGTCATACAGTAATGAATAGGATTGGCTTTTTCACTCAGCATAATTCCTTGGAGATTCATCCAAGTTGTTTTATATATAAATATAGTAATTCATTCCTTTTTGTTGCTGAGTAATATTCCACAGTACAGATATATCACATTTTGTTCACATTGAAGGACCCCTGGATTGTTTCAATTTTTGGTTATCATGAATAAGGCTGCTATGAACATGTATGTATAGATTTTCGTGTGAATGTACGTTCTCATTTCTCTGGGATGAATTTCCATGAGTGCAATTACTGGATCCTCTGGAGCCTTTATGTCTAGTTTTATAAGAAAGTGCCAAACTATTTCTCAGTGTAGCAGTACCAAAGAGGTTTGTTTGTTTGTTTGTTTGTTTTTAAGTCAGGAATAAATGTTAAAGTTCATCAAATGCCTTCATTGTCATCTGTTTAGATGATCTATGATTTTTCTCCTTTATTCTGTTACTGTGATGAATTATGTTGCTTAATCTTTGAATTTAAAGGAACCTTACATTCTCAGCTAAATGTAACTTGTTCAGGATGGGTTATCCTTTCTTTTCTTTTTTTTTTTTTTTAAAGATTTTATTTATTTATTTATTTGAGTCAGAGAGAGAAAGAAATAGCACTAGTTGAGGGGAGGGGTAGAGGGTGAGAGAGAAGCAGGTGCCCTGATGAGCAAGGAGCTTGTGGGAACTGATCCCAAAACTTGGGGATCATGACCTGAACCAAAGTCAGACACTTAACTTACTGAGCTACCCAGGCATCCCTGGGGCAGATTATTTTTCCTATGTACTTTTTGACTTTTTAATATTTTGCTCAGAATTTTTGCCTCTGTGTTAATTAGTGTAGTTGTCTGGAAATTTTCCTTTCTCATGACATCCTTGTAGGGTTTTGGTATCAGGGTTATGCTGCCTCAGAGAAGTTAAGAAATATTTCCATTTTTTGAAATATCGTATGAATGAATTTGTGTGAGATCCGTGTAGCTGTTTCTTAACTATTTGATAATATTTACGGCTGAAGTCTACTGGGCCTGGAGTATTTTGTGGAAAGGTTTTAAATTTTGGACTAAGTAATTAGAGATTTATTCCTATTTTTTATTCTTTTGTCATATTTGGAAAGTCGTCATTGCTTGTTATTAATTTCCAGCCCAGTTGCATTTGGGCCGCATATTCTGTACAATGCCAATCATTTGAAAGCTTATGGAGACTTACTTTTATGACCCAAGGTAAGACCAACTTTTGTTCATTTGCTTTTCTATTGTTAAATTACATGTTTTGTATGTGTGAATTAAATCATTTTATTAGTTGTATTGTTTAAATATTCTTTAACTTTACAAAGTTTGATGTTTGTTCTATCAGTAACCAGGAGAAATATCAACAACTCCCTCTCTATAGAAACATTATTTTCACTTGAGAGTCTATTTTTGTTTTATAAAATGTGATTATATATTTTAAGTGCATACTGCTACATCTTCATTGTAAACTGTTTCATCATTATGAAGATTCCCTTTTTAACTCTAGTAATTTTTTTGCCTTAATATTATTTTGTTTGATACCAATTTAGCTACCTAAGTGTTTGTATGTTATGATTTTGTCCATCTTTTAACTTTTTAAAAAGATTTTATATATTTATTTGAGAGAGAAATAGCACAGAGGGAGAGTGAGAGGGTGAAGCAGACTCCCCACTGAGCAGAGAGCTCAGGTCTCAGGTGAATCCCAGGACCCCCAAATCATGACCTGAGTTGAAGGCAGACACTTAACCCACTACACCACCCAGGTGCCCCCATCTTTTAACTTCTCTCTATATTTATAATTAAGATCTACCTACTATTGGCAGCCTATAGTTGCTGTGTTTCGTTTTTAAAATCCAGTCTGAGGAGAAGCTGGTTGGCTTAATTTATAGAGCGTGTGACTCTTGACCTTGGGGTTGTAAGTTCAGGCTTCACATTTGGTGTGGCGCTTACTTAAAATTAAAAAAAAATCTGGTGTGAAAATTATTTTTTTCCGTGAGGCATTTATATTTAATGTGAGTACCGATATATTTGAGTTTAAATATACTGTATTAATGTTCAGTTTTTATATGCCATGCCCATTTATTTTCTCTTTCCTGCATTCTTTTGGATTGATTTTATTATTATTTTTGTTTCATTTAATGTTCTATTAGTTAAGCTATACCCAGACTTCTGACCTATAGAAGCTGGGATACAATAAATGGCTTTGTTTTAAGCCATTAAATTTTTGGTGATTTGTTATATGGCACTAGAAAGTAATGCATTCTCCTTCATATTTGAAGGGTATTTTGCTGGATAAAGAATTTTAGATTGGCAATATTTATTTTTCAGAACTCTGTAAATCATTCCAGTGTGTTTGGGTTGTCATTATTTATTTGACTAAGGCAGCTTCCAGCTGAATTATTGCCTTTCTAAAGATAATCTCAATAATTCTTATTCTTTTTAAAGAATTTCTCTTACATTTTCATCAATTTACTTTGATGTGCCTAGATTTTTTTTTTCTTTAATCCTGCAGAGGACACATAGGGCTTTTGAATTCTTCTTAAATGGATTTATATTTGTCTGAGGAGTATCTAGAACTACTATCAATGCAAGTTCACTTTGATATAGTATCCAGGATTAAGATGTCATAGGACTAGGCTAAATCTTAATCTCTATACTCTTATGGTTTAGCCTTTGGGGTATTTACTAGAACCTCCCTACTCCCCACCCACATTCCTTGATTAGCCCCATTATCCAGTTTTTGTCCTCCATCCAAATGAGGGTATTAAAATCTCTGCTCAACTTTTCATTCATCTCTTCCATAGTTGGTATATACTTTTAGGACAAAAGTAACCAAACTGGTAGGCTCTCCTGTATTGTTCCACCCTAATTCTTTTCCTTCCTTTCCTCAGTCTTAGCCCTAATGATCTTCACTGCCGTGTTAGCTTTGCCATACCTACAGGTAGATTTTTTGAAAAAAGTTTGTTGAGATTTTCTGGGGGCAACTGGTCAAAATTATTCTGTCTGCCATTACCAGAAGTTGAAAATTCATTATGGATTTTAAAACATATACCTTACAGCTGTCTTTCAACTTATTGTGGTCCCTATTGTAGGCTACTGGTTTTTAAATCAGTTCCCAGCAAGTGTGTTAGATTCTTAGATGTTCTAACGAACATTTAATCAATGTTAATCTAATTTTAAAGAATTCATTGGTCACTTAGAATATGTCATTTAGGTAAGGTCTTACTGAAAATAGGTGAAATCTTAGACTGATTTCATGCTAATAGGTCTGTACAAAACAGGAAACAAAAAAAAGTTCAATACAATGAGGTATTACATCACCCCATTAGGATATGTATAATTAAAAAGTGTCCACAAAGATGTGAGGAAATAAAAATGCTTATTCACTGTTTGGGCTTTGCAAAGCAGGCTGGCTGTTCCTCAGAAGGTTAAATATAGTGTTACCATATGGGTCAGCAATTCTACTCCTAGATATATACCTAAGAGAAATGAAAATTTGTCCTTAAGAAACCCTGTACATTGGGGCACCTGGGTGGCTCAGTGGGTTAAGCTTCTGCCTTCAGCTCAGGTCATGATCCCAGAGTCCTGGGATCGAGCTCCACATCGGGCTCTCTGCTCTACGGGGAGCCTGCTTCCCCCTCTCTCTCTGACTGCCTCTCTGCCTCCTTGTGATCTCTGTCTATCAAATAAATAAAATCTTTAAAACAAACAAAAAAAACCCCTGTACATGAGTGTTTGAAGTAGCATTATTTATAATGGTCCAACAGTGGAAACAACACAAATAGCCATCAATGATGAATAGATAAAATGTGGTATAGCTACACAAGAGAATATTATTCAGCAATAAAAAACAATGAAGTACTAGACATACTACAACATGGTGAATCTGGAAAATTTTATGCTGAATGAAAAAAGCCAGTCACGAAGGACCACATATTTTATGATTCCATTTATATAAACTGGTCAGAATAGGAAAATATTTAAAAACAGAAATTAGATTAGTGGTTGCCTAGGTCTGATGGTGTTGAGGAGAATGAGGAGTTATTGTAATGGGTACAAAGCTTCTTTTTAGGATAATGAAACATTCTAAAATTGATTGTTACAATGATTGCACCACTCTGTGAATAAACGTACCTTTAAATGAGTGAATTGTGTGGTACGTCAATTATATCTCAATAGGTTGGTTATATATAAAGAACACAAGTAAGTTATATTCTGTGCTATTGACTCCAACTGCAAAAGGATTTCAAAAAGTATGAGAATTGTGATGTTGGTATTAAAAAAAAAATGCTGGGCACCCTGGTGGCTCAGTCAGTTAAGCATCTGACTCTTGGTTCCAGCTCAGGTCATGATCTCAGGTCCTGGGATGTAGCCCGATGCTCAGCAGGGAGTCTGTCTGAGGATTTTCTTTCCCACTCCTTCTGCCCCTCCCCACTTTCTTTCTCTAAAATAAATAAATAAATCTTAAAAAAAAAAAAAGAAAGAAAGAGAAAGCTAAAATCCACACTGCATTCAATAGTCTTTCTTCTGTTGGTGAAAATGAGTTGTTTTTCTCATTTTTATCTATCCTTTTTATACTTTTGGAGGGAAGGTGATTTGGATGATTTCAGATTTTAACATTGAATCATTTGTTTATATGATTTTAAGTATCATTTGAAAATGCCCATGAATAGACTCCTAAAAGTAAATTAAATTTCAAGGAGAAATATTTGATGTAAACTTTCCTTATGAAATGTTAGCCAAATGACTCCTTGATGCTCTTCTGACCAAAGCTGTCTGAAGAAAATTGATAGAGTTACTGGTTGCTTCTGTGGTAGAATTTTAAGATGTGTAATGAGACTACACACTGACTAAAAGAGAACTAGAATAAGTGCTCATTTCCTGGGTATTCTAATTTCCTCTTACTGTAAAACATTTGGTTATAACTTGAAGCTTAGCTTTTCCTTTTAGTAAGCTTTAGGGAAAATCAGCCCATTTCAAAAAATGTGTGTAGTTAATGGCAAATTAACTTCTTTTGTCTTTTCATATGTGATGTGAAAATTAAGGGACTAAAAAAGAATGTCCACTCATAAATGCTGAAAGTGCATTCAGTATACCTGTACCTAGATCATCAAATCTTACATATAAAAACATTTTATTTATGTTTATTTATTTATGTATTTATTTCCAAATTACTGCTCTGGGAGCCTTCATAAGAACAATAGTAAGAATAAAGTGAATTCATTTACTCTTTTTTTTTTTTTATGTTATATTAGTCACCATACATTACATCATTAGTTTTTGATGTAGTATTCCATGATTCATTGTTTGTGTATAACACCCAGTGGTCCAAGCAATATGTGCCTTCCTTAATACCCATCACTGGGCTAACATACCCCCCCACCCTTCCAAAACCCTCAGTTTGTTTCCTGGGGTCCCTAGTCTCTCATGGTTCCTCTCCTTCTCTGATGTTTTCCCCTTCATTTTTTTCCTTCCTCCTAATGTCCTCCGTGCTATTCCTTATGTTCCACAAATAAGTGAAACCATATGATAATTGACTTTCTCTGCTTAACTTACTTCACTTAGCATAATCTCCTCTAGTTCCATCCATGTTGATGCAAAAGTTGGGTATTCATCCTTTCTGATGGCCAAATAATATTCCATTTTATATATGGAAGACATCGTCTTTGTCCATCTGTTGAAGGGCATCTCAGTTCTTTCCACAGTTTGGCTATTGTAGACATTGTTGCTATGAACATTGGGGTGCATGTGCCCCTTATTTTCACTACATCTGTAACTTTGGGGTAAATACCCAGCCATGCAATTGTTGGGTCCTAGGGTAACTCTATTTTTAACTTTTTGAGTAACTCCACAATGTTTTCCAAAGTGGCTGCACCAACTTGCATTCCCACCCAAAGTGTAAGAGGATTCCCCTTTCTCCATAACCTCTCTAACATTTGTTGCTTCTTGCCTTGTCAATTTTTGTCATTCTAACTGGTGTAAGGCAGTATCTTAATGTGGTTTTGATTCAAATTTCCCTGTTGGCTAATGATGATGAAGATTTTTCATATGTCTGTTGGCCATTTGTAATGTCTTCTTTGGAGAAGTGTCTGTTCATGTCTTCTGCCCAGTTTTTTTTTTTTTTTTTGACGTGATTGTTTTTTGAACGTTGAGTTTGAGGAGTTCTTTTTAGATCTTGGATATCAGCCCTTTCTCTGTAGTGTCATTTGTAACTTTCTTCTCCCATTCTGTGGGTTGCCTGTTTGTTTTTTTGACTGTTTCCTTTGATGGGCAGAAACTTTATATCTTGATGAAGTCCCAAAAGTTCATTTTCACATTTGTTTCCCTTGCCTTTGGAGACCTGTCTTGAAAGAAGCTGTTGTGGCTGATGTTGAAGAGGTTACTTCCTATGTTCTTCTCTAGGATTTTGATGGATTCCTGTCTCACATTGAGGTCTTTCATCCATTTAGAGTTGATCTTTGTGTATGGTGAAAGAGAATGGTTCATTATTTATTGAACCATTTATTGAAGAGATTGTCTTTTTCCCATTGGATATTTTTTCCTGCTTTGTTGAAGATCAGTTGACCATAAAGTTGAGGGTCCATATCTGGTCTATTCTGTTTCATTGATCTATGTGTCTGTTTTTGTGCCAGTACCATGCTGTCTTAGTGATCACAATTTTGTAATATAGCTTCAAATCAGGCAATGTGATGCCCCCAGCTTTGTTTTTCTGTTTCAACATTTCCATGGTGACTCAGGGTCTTTTCTGGTTTCATACAAATTTTAGAATTATTTGTTCTAGCACTTTGAAAAATGTCATTGGTGTTTTGATCAGGATGGCATTGAAAGTATACATTTTTCTGGGCAGTATAGACATTTTTATAATGTTTATTCTTCTGATAAAAAGGCAGGACCCAACCATAAGCTGTCTATAGGAGACTAATTTTGAACCTAAAGATACATCAGACTGAAAGTGAAGGGATGGAGAACTATTTTTCATGCCAACAGATCTCAAAAGAAAGCTAGGGTAGCAATTCTCATATCAGACAAAGTAGATTTTAACCTAAATACTGTAGTTAGTGATACAGAAAGACACTATATCATTCTTAAAGGGTATATCCAACAAGAGGATCTAACAATTATAAATATCTATTTACCAACATGGGAGCAGCCAACTACCTAAGCCAACTCTTAACCAAAATAGAGACATATAGATAATATACATTAATAGTATGGTACCTCAACACTCTACTCTCAGCAATAGACAGATCATCTAGTAGAAAATCAACAAAGAAATAAGAGCTTTGAATGACACACTGGACCACATGGACCTCATAGATATATACAGAACATTTCACCCTAAAACAACAGAATACTCATTCTTCTTGAGCACACATGGAATTTTCTCCAGAATAGACCACATACTGTGTCACAAATCAGGGCCCAACTGATACCAAAAGATTGAGATTATTCTCTGATATTCTCAGACCACAATGCTTTGAAACTTGAACTCAATCACAAGAAAAAATTTGGAAGAAATTCAAACACTTGGAAGCTAAAGGCCATCCTGCTTAAGAATGTTTGGTCAACCAGGAAATCAAGAATTTAATTCATGGAAACCAATGAGAATGAAAACACATCAGTCTAAAACCTATGGGATATAGTAAAGGTGGTCCTAAGGGGGAAAATATATAGCCATCTAAGCCTCACTCAAAAAAATAGAAAAATCCTGAATTCACCAACTTTACACCTTAAAGAATTGGAGAAAAAGCAACAAATGAACCCTAAGCAAAGCATGAGAAGAGAAATAATTAAAATTACAGCAGAGATTAATGAATTAGAAACCAGAAATACAGTAGAGCAGATCAACGAAACTAGAAGCTAGTTCTTTGAAAGAAGTAATAAGATTGATAAACCATTGGCCAGACTTATTCAAAGGAAAAAAGAAAGGACCCAAATTAATAAAATTATGAATGAAAGGGGAGAGATCACGACTAATACCAAGGAAATAGAAACAATCACCAGAAATTATTATCAACAACTATATGCCAATAAATTAAGCAACCTGGAAGAAATGGATGCATTCCTGGGAACCTATAAACTGCCAAGACTGAAACAGGAAGAAGATGACGACCTTAATAGACCAATAACCAGTAACAAGATTGAAGCAGTGATCCAAAACCTCCCAAAAAACAAGAGTCTAGGACCTGATGGATACCCTGGGGAATTCTACCAAACATTCAAAGAAGAAATAATATGTATTCTCCTGAAGCTATTTAAAAAAACAGAAACAGAGTTCCCTCTGTTTCTTCCAGACCCATTCTATGAGTCCAGCACTACCTTGATCCCCAAACCAGGCAAAGACCCCATCAAAAAGGAGAATTTCAGACCATACCCTGATGAAAATGGATGTCAAAATTCTCAACAAGATCCTAGCTGATAGGATCCAACAGTGCATTAAAAGGATTATCCATCACAACCAGGTGGGATTTATCTCTGGGATGCAAAGGTATTCAACATTCACAAATCAATCAGTGTGATAGAACACATTAATAAGAGGAGAAAGAAGAACCATGTGATCCTGTCAATTAATGCAGAAAAAGCACTTGACAAAATACAGCATCCTTTCTTGATTAAAACTCTTCAGAGTGTAGGAATAGAGGGAACATTCCTCAATTTCATAAAAAACATCCATGAAAAGCTCACAGTGAATAACACTCTCAACGGGGAAAAGCTGAGAGCTTTTCTCTTAAGATCAGGAACATGACAAAAATGCCCTCTCACTGTTGTTCTGTTGTACTGTTGTTCAACATAGTACTAGAAGTCCTAGCAATAGCAATCAGACAACAGAAAGAAGTAAAAGGTATTTAGATTGGCAAAGAAGAAGTCAAACTCTCTTTCTTTGCAGATGACATGATACTCTATGTGGAAAACCCCAAAGACTCCACCCCTAAATTACTAGAACTCATACAGCAATTCAGTAATGTGGCAGGATACAAAATCAATACACAGAAATTGGTTGCTTTCCTATACACTACCAGTGTAACTATAGAAAGAGAAATTAGGGAATTGATTCCATTTACAGTAGCACCAAAACCATAAGATATTTGGAAAAATCCTAACTAAAGAAATGAAATATCTATACCCTAGAAATTACAAAACACTTATGAAATAAATTGAAGAAGACACAAAAACATGGAAAAACCTTCCATGCTTATGGATTGGAAGAATAGTCTTGAACCAAAATTAGCAAGTTCATCACATCATTTGCAGAGTGGCAATGGGAAGAATAAGAATTAATGAGCTTTATAGAGTGTTTTAGGAAACTCTATGTTAATTCATATAAGTAATATTGTCATAAATATGAGGATCATATACTCCGAACCTCAAACTTGAACACACTATCTGATAATTTAGAGTGTATTTATGAGATCATTCTGGAAAATCCAGGCTTATAGTCACAGTAAACATGAACACTATGACACCCCAAATCAGTGCTATATACCTATATACCGGGTGTGCTGTTACCTCTCCCACCTGTACCCATGGCTGACATTAATGTAATTGTGACATTCTTCACTGCTCAGTGTGATTTGGCCACACCATCAGTTAGCTAGAGTTGGCTCTAATCAATAAGAAACCTCTTCACCATCTAGTTTAGAAGTAATTGTGATCTCTTGATCAGCTGGCACCATGTAGAAATGATTAAGCCAACTGGCCAGTGGGCAAAAAGTTTATTTGAAAGTATGACAAGTATGTGTAAAGATTGCTCAAACCTACCCTTTACGACTCATTTTTTTTTTTTAAGTTCACATGAAAGCAAGCTAGTCACATGGAAGACACTTAAACTGAATCTTTAGTGAACTTAAAGGTCTGCATGGTTTTCATCTCTTCTTCCATTTGGCCATGGTTCTCATCCTCAAAGAGTTTGTTGTCTAGTAAGAGGGAAAAAATTATAAACATGTAACTATGATGCAAGGTGTAATGTGAAAAAATTCTGTGACAATGATTAGAATGTCCACAGAAAGGGACATTTCTCTTCTATTCAAGATAAACAGGTACATCCATCTTGCAGTTTGTTTTCTATTTTTCTCATCTGTTTTTATTTCTCTTTTCCTCCTTTGTTTCCTTCTCTTGATTAATAAAAAATATTAAGTATTTTATCTTAATTTCTCTGTTGTTGCTGTACTTTTTTATTTTTTTAAGTGGTATTCTAGAGATCACATTATTCATCCTTAAATCATCACAATCTAGTTGGAGTTAATATCACAACACTTCGTGTAAAATTAAGAACACTGCAACAGCAGAATCCCATATACTTCCTCTCTCTTCCTTTGTGCTATTGTTGTCATAAGTTTCGTACATACATATGTTAAAAACTGATGATAGTTCAATGTTATTTTTGCTTTAAGCAGTTTGTTTTTTAAATTAAGAAATAAAAGTAGTCTTTGATAGTCTAATAGTGATTAATTCTTTTAGCTTTTACTTATCTGAAAATGTTTTTATTTTACCCTCATTTTTAAGGAAGATTTTCATTGGATATAGACTTGTGGGTTGATAGGTTTTTTTCTTTAGGAACTTTAGTATGCAATTTCATTGTCTTATAGTCTCCATTAGAAGTCAGCCATTTTTCATATATTTCTCTTTTTGTATGAAATATGTCTTTTGTCTTTGGAGACTTTCTCTTTATTTGATGCTCATTAGTTTGACTATAATATTCCAAGGTGTGGTTTGCCTTGTATTTATCCTACTTGATATTTACTGAGCTTCTTATATTTGTGAACTGATGTTTTTGACCAAATTTGGGAAATATGGGCCATTATATCCTCAAATATTTTTTTCTGCCCCTTTCCTCCTTTCTCCCTCCCCCTTCTCTCTCTCTGACTACAAAGATATGTAACTTCTTGATATTGCCTCACAAACTGATCCTCACTGAGGTTCTGTCCAGCCTTATATCAGTCATTTTTTCATCATTGTTCAGTTTCTATTGAATTTGAATTATACAGTTAATTATACAGTTAATTTTGTCTTCAAGTTAATAAATTTTTTTTAAAGATTTTATTTATTTATTTGACAGAGAGAGATCATAAGTAGGCAGAAAGGTAGGCAGAGAGAAAGGGGGAAGCAGTCTCCCGCTGAGCAGAGAGCCTGATATGGGGCTCAATTCCAGGACCCTGAGATCATGACCTGAGCTGAAGGCAGAGGCTCAACCCACCAAACCACCCAGGCGCCCCAATAAATTTTTTTCTAAATCAGCAGTCAGTTGTTAAGCCCATCCATTGAACTTTTTTATTTCAGATATTGCACTTTCCAGTTCTACCATTTCCATTTGAATAACATGTGTTAATTTCAGCTGGTCTGAATTGGCCAAAAGCTGATCTGCAAAGACACCCTTGGTCAATGGTATAGAATTTATTATGTACAGATAAAAGATGTTCTTTAACCATCTAGAGGTAAAACAGTCATGAGAAACAAACATCTCTGTGTGAATGTCTAAGGGGGAAAATTTTGAAAATTTTGTTATTAAAAGCAAACTACTGTACTGGATATTAGTGTCTGATTCATTCTCCACTTTGATTCTTAACAAATCAGTTAACTTCCACATTAATGAAAGTTTATCATAATTATTCCAGAATTAAAAGAAAGGCAGAGGAGATGGAAAGAAATAAAAAATAAGAGAGTCCAGAATTAGAGTAGATTCTAAAAGAAAAGATGGAAAAATATTAAAGAAAAATTTAACCTCTTTCAATTTTTTATTCATTTGGTCTATCAGAGATCCATGCCAGAGAAGAAACTAGCCATTTTCAAATAATTGCTATCAGGCACTGTGCTATATAGCTAACATATCTTATTTCCTTTTATTCATATAAAAACACTGAGAAATCTTTCTTATTATCTGTACTTTACAGGTGAAGAACAGAGGTTCAGTGAGGCAAATTAAGAATAGAAGTTGCTAAGCCTAATAATTAACTGAATCAGGTGGGCACACACACATTCCCCGGACCAGGTAAATTTTGATTTTGATTTTTAACCTAGTAAAGAAAGTAAGAAAGATTGTGTGGAGTGCTCCAACTGTGGGGGAGGTGTGCTGGGAATGGTAGAAGAATTCATCCAAGGTTAAACAAAAGAGAAGTTTATTGAATACAACACTGCAAGGGAGTGGCAGGCAGGACAGCAAAGGAGAGACTGTCTATCACAAGGCAGTGGGGAGAGGCTACAGTTACAGGGCAGAGTAAAGGAGTATGGGGTATATGGAATTTTCCTCTTTTTTTGATCTTAAGAACTGTGCGTTGTTGCAATTGGTTGGTTAGAGTCTATGACTATTTTGAGGTGGGTCACTCCCTGAGCCCTGTTTGTATTCCCCTCAGGGGTCACTGTGGGTCCTTTTGCCTTATTTTGGTTTCCATTGCTTAAGCCTATTGCCTAAACGCAGCCTCCACAGATTGGAACTGGGTAATGTTTCTCCCATGAATTATCAGGAAATTGCCATGTTGTTTTCTGTCTAAACCACTGACCTTCACAGTGTCCGGCGGGAAATGCGCCTCTGTGTTTAACTGGTATTGACTTTTTTTTTTTTTTTAAAGATTTTATTTATTTATTTGACAGAGATCACAAGTAGGCAGAGAGGCAGGCAGAGAGAGAGGAAGAAGCAGGCTCCCCACTGAGCAGAGATCCTGATGTGGGGCTCGATCCCAGGACCCTGGGATCATGACCTGAGCCGAAGGCAGAGGCTTTAACCCACTGAGCCACCCAGGCGCCCCTAACTGGTATTGACTTTTAATGGATGTTTGATAATGCCAAGGATGACGATGACTAATGGCTGGGAGGGCTGAAGGTCTCCACTTTAATGCAGGACTATAATTTAAAGCTTGCTTTGATTCTCTCTAGACAGAGAACCAACTTTGCTACATTAAATAAATTCCAGGCAGGAGACATCAAAGTTCCAAAGTTTGTATCCCTTCCTCTTATAAATCCTTCTCTGGATCTAAGTTAAACCTTCATCTCACCCCCACCCATTCCAATTTGCCTTTCTTCTTGACTCACTGATCCAACTCCAAAGAAAACATTAACCAAACTCCATTCTCTACCATGAATTCGTTTGGTACCTTCAATTTTCTTTCTGTGCCTCCCCTCATTGCCTTTGCACTCTACTCAAATAATTGGTGCTTCTCTGGGATTCACTTTTCTCCTCTGTAAAGTGGAAGACTTGATTTAATCATTATCTCTGCTTGTCTAGGTCCTAGGGGTTCAAAGCATTAAGTCATATGATAGGATGTGGGCGACACTGCCAACCAGAAACCTCCTTCAATAGAAGCAGGTTTGCTTTCTGTCCACATATTCATTGAACTTTTTTTTTAAAAAATAGGATTTCATTTCAAGGGATCTGATACTAAAACAAATTTGAAAACCATTGGATTAGGTTCTATCTCAGGCAGTCTAAGATAATACTCTAGGATTCTTCAATCTTAACAACTCTAACAGGGGGAAGAGCTATTTTACCTATTCATATTTTACATGTTTTCAGAGACTTAAAACCAAGTATATTTTTAAGAGACTTAGAGACTAGATATAAAGCTTGGCTGAGTCCACAAGCTGGCAGCCCCCAGGAATAAATTATTTTCTCATGAAATTATCCAGTCACGCCTCAGGTATTAAAGACAAGACTCAGGTAGCTATTTTTCCCTGGCACTGCTAATTTGACGGTAGCTGGTAACCAAACAGTGTTGGTGATTTCCAGGCAGAGTCAAGGCGGGAGACCGTGACCTTAGCTCTCCCATCCTCCCTCCCTTCTGCTTGCCTGGCAGCTCCTCCCATTCTGGCTGGGTGGTGATAGAGCAGAAGTTTGTTTCTCTTCGGTCAGTCACTTCAAAGTTGCCATGGTTCCTGGAAATCTACCCCACCATCTATAGGATCATCGAGTGAGATGCAAAACCATCTCCCTTCTCAGCTTCTGGTGCCGTGGAGAGCAGTCCAGTTTTTCCTTGGGGACTGCATAGCTCACAGGAGTCCTATTTGGAGGATCTGGCTCAAAACCTAGGGAGCATGCTGACTGGGTCCTGTATATACCATCTAGTGGATGGAAATCAAAGGGTGGAGTGGAGAGAGAGAGTTTTATTACAAACTTGACTCTATTTTGAACTCCTAAGAAGAAAGGATTTATAAGGTTCAAATTGTTGTTATTAGAGTCACTAATGTGAATAATCCTAATGCTTTCTGAAGTCTCTTCCTTAGGATGGAAAGGAGCCGGTACAACCTTACAACTGCCTGAGGTCCTCTATCCACGTGCCTCCAGCCTCACACCTCACATTCCATCCCCCACTCTGCTTGCAGAGCGGATCCATGGCAAATGTGAATCTAATCCTGCCACTTTCGGCCTCAGTGCCTTCAGAGGATTTCCACTGACTTCAGAATAAAGTACAAGTTCTTTAAAGAGCATGTGAAGACCAGTCTTAATTGGCTCCGTTCATCCTGTACCTTTGTTTCCTGCCATTCCATTACCACTCAGCGGAGGGTCAGGACCTGAAGGCGTAGCCTGGCTGCACAGTGTCAGGAGAATATATATTTTTCTTTTAGGAGTAGTCATGTGTTCCTCAAATCTTCCCACAACAAAATCAATGAATGTCTTTATTATAAATAATGCTCGTAGGGGTGCCTGGGTGGCTCAGTCTTTTAGTGTCTGCCTTAGGCTCAGGTCATGATCTCAGGGTCCTGGGATGAGTCCGGCATTGGGCTCCCTGTTCAGCAGGAAGCCTGCTTCTCCCTCTCCCACTCCTGATGCTTGTGTTCCCTCTCTTGCTGTGTCTCTCTCTGTCAAATAAATAAATAAAAATTTTTTTTTTTTTTTAAAGGAAAAAAGCTTGCCTGGGTGGCTCAGTTGTTAAGCATGTGCTTTCTGTTCAGGTCATGATCCCAGCATGGGACTGAGCCCCACATCAGTTTCCCTGCTCTGTGGGAAGCCTGCTTCTCTCTCTCCTGCTTCCCCCACTTGTGGTCCCTCTCTCACCGTCTCTCTGTCAATTAAATAAATAAAATCTTTTTAAAAAATAAAAAAAAAAAAAAAAGGAGAAAAGAATGCTTATAATAATAGAATGAATATTTACTGCCAGGCACTAGGTTGTATGTTCTCAGTTCACTCATTTAATCATACATTATAGTAACCCTAAAAGGTACGTTCTTTCTGTCTTTCTTTCTCTCTTTCTTTAAGTGCTACTTCTAACTTCATTTGATGGATGAGAAACAGCGCAGAGGTTAAATAATTATTCACTTTCACAGCAACAAAATCGGGTTTCAAATCCTGGCAATCAGGCTCCACAAGCCAGCCTCTTTACCATGCTTCCATATAGTCTCTCACTAAAAATGCAGATTCATTGGCCCATCCACAGCCAAAGTTATACATTTTAAACAAGATCCTACGGTGATTCTTCTGTGCACTGGTTTAAAAACCATTACTGTAAATTTTGTTCAAACAGAAAATAGTAGACGAGTGCCCTCTAGTGTATACACATGAGCATTACACATTTGTTGATGCTGAATCATCTTTTACCATTTTGTACAAAAGAGCCAAATTTCATGATGTACAAATTTTAAGGGCTATATTAGGATAAATCATTTCCGTGTCAATGTCTTAACTTATGAATACTACCTAAAATTGATTTTTGTCACAAAAGTATTCTAAAATATTGCCAGATAATTGTCTCTCTCAACAGACCACAACAGCTCCTGAGAATTTAATTTAAATATTGGAAGCCTCCAATCCAACAAGTCTGTTTGTTGGGAATGAAGGCTCATACCCTTAGTTCACAGTATGTGCTAAATGAGAAACACCATATTCACTCTGTGCAAGGGGCAGATTTTCTCATCCTATTTGTGGTATCTTCATTATATCATTAATTGTTCTCAGTAGGTCCTACTCAGCTTATTAGGTCGGAAAAGGATTAGACTCTGGCCCTTCCACTTTTCCCTTGTCCTCTTTAAAATAAATTGGAAGGGAGGAGAATCCTCTATGTAGTATGACTTGTAAAAATCCCATTTACTATGTTAGGCTATTGCTTATTCCCAAACAGGAAGCCATCCATGTATTTTCTAGGTTAGAGTTAAGTGTCTGTAACCAAAAGACCCTAAAATGTAATAGGTAAAACAAGATCGACTTTTATTCTCTCTGAGATAACTGTCCAGAGATAGTGGTCCATATAGTGAACTCTGACACACACTCAACACACACATTCCATTTCTCTCTTCAAAATATCGGCTCCACTTCCTGCCCTTGCATCTGTATCCCATCCAGCAGAGAAGAGGCCAGGGAAGAGCACACCCATTCCTTTTAAGGTCAAACCCAGAAGTGGCAGACAACTGCTTTACTTACAACCCCACTGGCCAGAATTTGGTCATAAGCTTTAAGAGAGGGTGGGAATGTGGTACTCAGGCAGCTGCCTGACCCACGAAACCTGGAGGACCATCATTAGAGGAAGAAAGGGAACGTGAATTCTTAGCAGTTGTCTCTACCACAAACCACTGCCTCTATTTGGACATTTCTTATGGGATTCTCTAAGCAGCCAGTTATTTACAGAAAATAGTTAAAATAAGTCTCAAGTATTTCAAGAATGCCAGTTAATAAAATGAGAGAATTTTTACAGAGATGCTGCGAGCTGAGAACTTTTTGCTTAGCCTTTGGGTCCTTCATGGTAGAGACTTCTAAATTATAGATCTAGACACCTGGTTTCAAAGTAAATACAGGCAGTCTTCGCACTGCATGGTTTCAGTGTGCACAAATTACAGTTCGCTACCATGGCTTAGTCAAACATTACCAGTTCCCCCAACAACACTGTTCAAATTTCAGTTACCATATTATATAACTGTGGATAATTGCACAAAGTATAAACTTCACGCTAGCTCTTCAGTCCACAAATAACAACATAAATAATAGGTGTGTGTAGGGTTCACTGACCAATCATATTATTTCTTTCAAAGTCCATTGGTCGTTGGTCACTGCACTCATGGTATTCAGTTTATGCCCAGAAGCAAAGAGTGGAGCTATGTTGCTTCCTTGTCTCTCAGTGATCAGTCCACATGATGTTTCACAAAAATGGATAAAGGAAAGAGATAATTGGCCAACAAAGATGAAAGTGTAGTAAAGAAACAAAACAAAACAAAAAGTAAAGATGAAAGTGTAGTAAAGAAAAAAAAGTGGAGAAACTTCTGGTAACACTAGAAGTGAAGTGCTATTGAATGTACTTGGAATTATAGAAGAAAGAGTGGACCATGGAAATTTTGCCACATTTTAAGACATATTCAGCCACAGAAACTCTTAGGGTTCTCCAGAGAAACAGAGACATGTGTGTGTGTGCGTGTGTGTGTGTGTGTGTGTGGAGAGAGAGAGAGATTTATTTTAAGGAACTGGCTCATGGAGGCTAGCAAGTCCAAAATCTGCAGAGTGAGCCCATAGGCTGAAGACCCAGGGAAAAGCTGATGCTGTAGTTCAAGGTTTGACCAAATATGTGGGCACCACGGCCCAGCCGAATTGAGACAGAAAATTAAGAATCATGGGAACATGGTGAAGGCAAACTTATTAATATAAATGAATAAAGTAGTTATGACAAGCCAGAATTGATGCTAATAAAACAGCAAAACTTCACATTAAAGGAACTCTTGGGGGGGGGGTGGGGAAGAACTCTTGGCAGGACTGGGAGCCTGGCTGGCTCAGTCCCAGTAGCTTGTGACTCTTGATCCTGAAGTCAGGAGTTCAAGCCTCATGTTGGGTGTAGAAATCACTTAAATAAATAAAAGATTAAAGCAACTCTTGGGATATTCCATGACATTGAAAGTACAAAGAACAAAATGTTGGAAGATAATGTGAACTTAGAAAGAGCATGACAGTTCACCCAGGTATAGAAAAGATGCTCATGCTATGTCTGAAGTTACAGAATAAGAAGGGAAGGCCAGCACTTTTCAAACTATTCTTGATAAGTACAGAAAAATAAGGCACTTTAATTCTGAATGCTTCTAAGTCTTTAAATTGTAGTGCACTAAATAAATATTCATTTTTATATTTTTCATTTACAATCTACAATAACTGAGGGTTTTGTTTTTGGTTTTTTTTTTTTTTGAGATTTTATCCATTTATTTGACAGACAGAGAGCATGAGTACAAGCCGGGGAAGTGGCATACAGAAAGGGAGGCAGAGGGAGAAGCAAGCTCCCCACCAAACAGGGAAACTGAGGCAGGGCTCAATCCCAGGACCCTGGGATCGTGACCTGAGCCTAAGACAGATGCTCAACCAACTGAGCTACCCAGGTGCCCTGCATAGTAATTGAGTTTTTAATGTTTTGACAAAAAGTTTTAAAGACTACAGAACTATCATCATTTTTTCCCCCCACATTGATTATTAAGATTGATTTGTTTGGCTTCTGCTTGCATGGTGATTTTTTTTTTTTTTGAAGTGGGAGGAGGGGCAGAAAGAGAAGGGCTCCACACCCAGGAGCCTAAGGTGGAGCTCCATCTCACAACCCTGAGATCATGACCTGAGTCAAAATCAAGAGTGGGACATTAAACCGACTGAGCTACCCAGGTGCCCCTTTGCACTGTGATTTTTATGTTCCTGAAGTACCATGCAAAGTGGGGACTGCCTGTATAATATTTCATCGAAAGAGATTATCTGGTCGTTCAAATGGAATCTCTGTTTCTGGAAGGATAAGAGAAGGGTGGCAACTTCTTTGTGCACTCTCATGTCCCTAGTAAGATACAGATGTTTAGAAAATACTGGTTTCATCGTTTTAGTTGAAAATACTTCTGGGTCAGATGAAGAACCCCGGAGTAACATAAGAAGGCATAAGAAACAAGAGCCACGCTTGGTCTGTGCCTAAACCTAAGCTTCAGTTTCCTGATCCGTCACATAGGGGCAGAAACAGTGTTTCCATCTACCTTATGGGGTGCTTTTGAACATCGCACATGAAAGTGTTAAATAAATGTCTACAGAGAAAAATGAATGATCCAGCACTTAGTCTGACCAAGAGTAGTTACCCTACAAAGTTCTCATAACCCTTCAATTATAGTTGAGGCTAGAACATTAAGGCTGCCTGGGTGCAGGTTAGGGTGGGAGTGACGGTAGGTGGGCAGACATTTGGAGCAAGAAGCCAGGTCCCTTGAAGGTACATATGTTAGGACCAAGAGGGTTTAATCCTTTGCCCCAGTCCTCACTCCCATTCCCCTATGCTATCTCAATGGAGGCAGCATGGTTCAATCTAGGAAAAGGAGCAGAGAAAACAAACGTGGATTCTGGCCATGGGGTCTCCTAGTGGTGCACATTCTTGCATTTTTAGTTTCTCTCTGTTGCCCCACTCCTTTCAGCAAAAAACAAACATAAAGCCTGCTCTAGTTTTCCACCTCAAACAAAAGATCAGTCTAATAACTCTCCACCCTGAATTACTATTGTTCTATGCGTTCTTTCAATTTAGCAGCCGCCTCTTTGGGTTTCTGAAGCTCTGTCTCTGAGGCAGTTGGTGACTTTGTAATATCCAGTATCTGGCACTCACCACTTGTGTTCTCTGAGCAGAGAGGGTAGCTTTCTGCCCTCTGCCCACACTCTCCTCCTTGATGACTTCTCCCCTCCATGATGCTGAGACATGGCACCAAAGGCCCTACGACTTCTTGTTTCCTTCATCCCTAAATGTGACTCTTTCCATGTGTTCTGACTTGGAGCACTTTATTCTTTTACTTTGAAAGTTCTCCCATGAACTTTTCATCATTCCAGAGCTGTGGGTATCTCACAAATCTTCACTTTTCCAGTCCTCCCTTCTCTGGACCTGCATTTCCATTTGTAATCTACCAACATCCCAGCATGTCTTGCAGTAAAAGAGACTACTTCAAATGTGCCTTTTTCTCCCTCTGCTTTCTTCTTCTTCTTTTTCTTCTCCTCCTTCTCCTCCTCCTCCTTCTTCTTCTTTAGATTTATTTTTATTATTTTATTATTTTATTTTTAGATTTTATTTATTTATTAGAGACAGAGAAAGAGACAGCAAACTAGCAGGGGGAGCTGCAAGCAGAGGGAGCAGTAGGCAGAGGGAGAAGCAGGCTCCCCACTGAGCAAGGAGCCTGATGCTGGACTTGATCCCAGGACCCTGGGATCATGATCTGAGCTGAAGGCAGACACTTAACTGACTGAGCCACCCAGGCACCCCTCTCCCTCTGCTTTCATTCGACCTCATCATTTCTAGAAGCAGGTCCTTGTCCTAGATCAACAGTTAGACATAGAAGAAAATGTTGCTATAAATAGGTACAGAGAACTTAGGGAATTGATTCTGGACTCATAAATTTAAAAAGATGTTGGCATGGGATTAAGCTAAAAAGTCTTAGACTTTTTATTTTCCAAGAGAGCATTCTAGTTCACGGGATGAGATGAACTCACCATGTCATGAGTGAAAGCAACTTTGCATCTCTTGAGCAAATACCACCATTTGCAAGGGCCATGAAATCACCATGGATGCAGATGCACGTGAGCAATGTTGAATGTCTTATAGCTGTTGGATGTCTCATTGCCTCATGCCCATTGTTCCTTGATTGCCGAAATATAAAGGATACATGCATAGACCCCCAACACTTTTTCCCAACATCTTCCCAGACAACTCTTCCTTTCAGTTAGCCTATGACATTCTTAAGCCTCAGAATGGTTGTTGAGAGCACTGTATAGTGAAGGGGTGGGGTAATCAGGAAGCTCCTGTACATAGCAAATGGAACAGCTGGAGACTTTGACTGAACTGGTAGAAATAACATTTTTTAAAGGATTTATTTATTTATTTGAGGGGGGCACGGGGGGAGGAGAGAGAGAGAGACTCCCCAAGCAGACTCCACCTTGAGCATGTCACCTGATGTGGGGCTGAATCCCAGGGCCCTGAAACCATGACCTGAGCCAAAATCAAGAGTTGACGGCCTAACCAACTAATCCACCCAGGTGCCCTGGTAGAAATAACTTTTAATAATTATCTAGATTAAACCTATTACCTCCTATACACCTAAACTTGTTGGTTCTTTCTGAATTCCATATTTTTGTTCATCTTAGATTCACAAGCTCAATACCCCAGAAATATCTTCAAAAATTTATCTCCATAGTGGGCATCAATTGTATTGTCTGCTTATCATATTTCCCTTTTTTTCTAGAAATGATATCCTACACTTATCATTCCCCCAGTTATAGTGGAAGATCATCATGTTCTAACGTGATTCCATCTTCTACCCCTGGCCATTGTTGGTTGACTCTAGGGTGGACATCCAAATCGAGATGTAATAATTAGGATGTTAGAAAGACTTAAGATGACAAACAGCATCTTATTTTATTTTTTTCTCATATAACAAGAACTCCAACCCAGGGCTATGACATCTGCTCAACGATATATCAGGACCCAGGCTCCATCTATCTTACTGCTCTGCAAATGTTTTTATGTGACTTTTATTATCTCCACCACAAATGGTTGCTGCAACTCTAGATATATGCATATTAGTGTAGAGAAAAAAATATGGAGGGGCTAAATGCAAAAGGTGAAGGACTAAGGGACATGCACTATGACCCCTCCTTTTCATAAAACTTTTCTGGAATATTTGGATGGTATCTATACCTCTCTGAGAAAGTAATTTTAAAATTACTTCAGTTAAAGAAAAAGCAAGGCAGCAACACCACATTGCATTGGATATTTAACCTACATTTAACTTTAAGAACCAATTGTTTTAATAAAGTATGTAAATACTTGTTTCTAAAGACCTAAACACTTAAAAAATAAATTGTAAAAAAATAGAATAAAAATATCAAAAAGTCCATTTCTTTGCTAATTTCACTACGACTACCCCACCAACATCCCTGTTAGAGTTTTTAATAGATTGGCAAAAGGGCACCAAGGTAAATATATATGTTTGGCAATACTTTGTTAATAATTAGCCTGAGTCTAATTATCTATCTGGGAGTAGCAGAACTGAGTCACTTTGACCATGCATTTCCTAAGTTTGGATCTCAAAATTGGGTAATTGGTGAAAATGGTATAATTTAGTAAAGCTAGTAGGACTCATAAGAGTGTGTGTGTGTGTGTGTGTGTGTGTGTGTGTGTGTGTGTGTTGGTAAAAGGCAGTAAAGCTGTCAGGGGGATGAAGTCAGAGTCCCTTCTGACTCTCTCTAGAAAAGGGCAGGCCTAAAATCAGTTGTGGTTTGGGGAATAAGGAAGAGGAAAAATTCATAAGGATTCTGAGAAACATGTGGAGTTCCAAAAATTCATGAGTTTGTGTAAGGTTATTCAGAATCTTTTTGCTTGGTAGGGTCATATAGAACATAAAGCACTATAGGCAACTAAGCTCAAAAAAGGATGAGAGCCCTTACCATATCTCTTATGCTTTATAAGGTATTGTAAACTTATTATTTGCTCCCACTACCTTTCTGAAGCTTGAAATTGTTTGAATAGGTGATTTTTTTTTTTTTTTAAATTCCACACTGAAAAATAGGGCTCAAATCCTTTGGAGACAATTTGTATCCACAAGAAGATGATTTAAACTCACACTAATCAGTCTATGTGAAAATGGATAAAGGAAACCCAGTTCAAAATAGGGTCAGGAGCAATGAAGGGATGGTGCTCAGTCAGTATTCATCACAGCTTACTTTATGTAACCCTGAAAGGAGAAGGAAGATTTTCTCCTCACCCAGCAACAACCCAGCCAATTAGAAGCCACCACAACTTGGAACTCTCCTTCTCCTCCTATGAACTTTCTTCCAAAACAACCCTTCCCAACTCCCTCCTTTCCTCTATAAAAGCAAGTCCCTCTCCTCTGTTCTTTGTTCCTCTCTATTGTTCTTGCCTCTGGTGTGCTGGAGTCTGCATGTCCTGAGTTGTAATTCCTTTGCTATTCCCAGATAAACTCATCTTTGTTGATTAAATAACTGACTACTTTATTTATTTTTCTGACTACTTTATTTTTAAGGTTGTTAGTTGTAAAGGCCTTTCTTAAGCATAGTATAATTAGGTAAGCATAGGGAGGGCTCTGGATATCAGAGGAAAGGATGGCAGCCCTTTTCACAGAGAGGTTAAGGACGGGGAAAGATGGAAACCTGCAAACTAGTACACAATTGGCTCAAGACCCGACTATCTGACTGGGCATATGTTCAAAATGGCCTGTGCCTGCTTATCTTTTCCTAGCTTTGTGAGTAGTCTCAGAATCAGAGCGATAATGAAAGGGGGTTCTTATAGAAAGATGGGCTAGAGAGGTTCTTTCCATTAATGAGATTCAATTACTACCCCCAGGCCCAGCCAAACCCTATCACAGACATCTAAGAGAAGCAAACAACCCTTTCTGAAGTGGTGGTTCTTATCTTCCCTTTCTTCTTGCAACTCAGCCTGGCAGCAAGTTACACTATAGCTAAAAGCCATTGGTTTTCTCCCCCCGAAGTAGTTTATTCACTTTTCAATTCAAGCCTTTACCTTTCATTGAATCTGCTAGCAAGTCAAGCATGCCTACCCAGCTAACACTGTGTCCCAGGGTGAGAGTTGCCAGATGCAGTTGTGGTTGGATAAGACACACTGGCTTGATCAGCGAGTCTAACCCAAAGCCGTGGAAGTCCCATCGCTGCATCTAGCCACTAAGGAAATATCTGTAGAGACCACCACCAGAGGCTTAAATAATCTACCATTAGAAATTAAAATAATTTCCATGATAGTCATTCTAAAACTTTTATGTCCAGACAACATAGAACTGTGGTGTGGTTATAGGAATAACAACAACAAAAAAGATCTGTCAAATCTATGTTAGCTTCTTTCCTCCTTTTTGAAAAGAGAGTATGTGTGTGTGTGGAGGGGGGTTGTAGGGGGGAAGCAGTGTGAATGCTTGCCAGGCCAAATTTATAGTTGTTGAAAGCCCTACAGGTGAACTATACCTGGCAGCCCCCCACAATTGTAAAATTTTAAGTATTTTTATTTATTTATTTTTATTTTTTAAAAATATCTGATTTATTTATTTGTCAGAGAGAGGGCACACACACACAAGCAGGGGGAGTAGTAGGCAGAGGGAGAACTCTATGGGAGGACCCTGGGATGATGACCTGAGCTGGAGGCAAACACTTAACTGACTGAACCACCCAGGCATCCCAGATTTTAAGTATTTCTAAATCTCATATTCCTTGGTCTCCCAAACACACCAGGTCATATTAGTTTTAGGCTGGTTTAGTAAAACAATCACTTTGCTTTTCCTATTTCTAAAATAATCAAGTGGGCAGTGTAGGAGCAAGACCTGGGAAGATTTTAATGGTGAACTGTGATATGAATTGATCCCAGAAAGTCTTTTAGTGGGACTTTCCCTAAGGGCCCTGTACTACCTTGCCCTTGCCTACTCCGCTTAGAAACTGCTGGTGAGTCAGGAGTCTCCCACGCTCCGCCCCCAGCCAATCCTGGAAGCTCTCCAGGGTCTCCTGGACTGGAACCAGGCTCCAGGGGGCTTTCTGTAGATTCTGAACCATGATTTGCAACCCTGTTTGAAAATGTAAATTGGCGGGACGCCTGGGTGGCTCAGTCATGATCCCAGCGTCCTGGGATCGAGTCCCACATCGGGCTCCTTGCTTGGCGGAGAGCCAGCTTCTCCCTCTGCCTCTGCCTGCCACTCTGTCCGCCTGTGCTCGCTCGCACTCTCTCTCTCTCTCTCTCTCTCTCTCTGACAAATTAAAAAAAAAAAAAATCAAAATTAAAAAAAAAAAAAAAAGAAAATGTAAATTGGGGAGGAGGTCTCCGGCCATTTTCGTGCCCCGTTAGTCCTCAGCGTTCAGCCCTACTCTTAACCCTGTGGTTGATTGGACAGCTCATCAGAAGTTGTACGTGACTAGAAAGCCTCTCTTATCTCTGCCTTCTCTTCCACTGCCCTTTCGCTTCCCCCGCACCCAATTCCCCAATTTTGGGACGCGCCCTTCTGGGGACGAGGGATTCTTTATCTCCCTGGCGCGCCCCTGCAGGCGGCGATAGGAACCGGACTACAGCTCCCGGCATCCCCCGCCTCCCGCCTCCTGCAGGCCGCCCGGGAGCCGACCCGGTAGTAGCTCTTCTTCACCAAAGGCTCCCCCTCCCGGAGCGGTTCGCCGGCTTGGGACCTCCAGGGAGCTCAGGGGCCGGTCTCCGGGACGTAAGCATCGCTGGGGTGACAGCGCGGGAGCATGGCTTTGCACTTGGGCAGGCTGAGCGCGGGCTCCTGCTGGCGAGCGTCGCGGGGCGGTCGCAGAGGTCTGTGCGCTTGGCCCGGGCGCTGTGCGGCCACACGCATCTGCCGGCCCCCGGGTGCGGCTGGCACCGAGCAGTGCCGGGGTTTGGGGCACATCCCGACGGCGGGAGGACGCCCCCGGCTGGGGACTGGGCTGACCACGGCGCTGGCGGGGCTGGCCGGGCTGGCGGGGCTGGCCGCCGCCGCCTTCGGGCACGTAGAACGGGCGGAGATGGTGCCTAGGAGCACCGGGGCGCGGAGCCCTTCGTCCGGGAGGCCGGAGGAGGACGACGATGAGCTGACCCGCCGCTGCAGCTGCTTCATGGCCCCACCGGTGACCGACCTGCGCGAGCTGCGGGGGAGGCCGAGCGACATGAAGACCAAGATGGAGTTGCTGATCCTGGAGACCCAGGCCCAGGTGTGCCAGGCGCTGGCACAGGTAGACGGGGGCGCGCGCTTCTCCGTGGACCGGTGGGAGAGGAAGGAAGGTGAGGAGGTCCCTAGGGGGAGGTGGAGATGGGAATTAGAGGTCGACTTCAGGTTGCTGGCAGAAAATGAGAATAGAGTAGGAAAGAGGTACCTACAAGAGCGGCTGCTAGGTTAGAAGGGACACCTTTAGAAAGATGGATACTAAAAGGGTCATTAGACGTCTGGATGCAGATCTTTGATCACTCTAAAACTGTACATTTCAAAATCTATGAGATTTTTATAATGGCATTTTTCTAGAAGTCCTACGGTTATATTTAGCCAGCAAGCTTGGATGTCCAAAGTTGTAACTGAGCATCGATCTTACCCACATTTCATCTGTTTATTTGGGTGCATTTACCCTTTCTCTTCCTGTAGAGATGGAAAAATGAACTTGCCTCCTATTTGCTAAATATCTGGCCAGATTCCTCCAGCGGGTATAATTGTGTTAGTGTGTCTTTTTGTCAAGTTGCACAAGAAATATTGGACTTGTCAGTAATTCTTCCAAAGGCATGCATCAGATTTCCTGCTAGGAAAATCTTTCTTTTCAATGGCAAAAAACTTAAGTATTAAAACCCATTTCTTGGGGCACCTGGGTGGCTCATTTGGTTAAGCAACTGCCTTCAGGTCGGGTCATGGTCCCGGAGTCCAGGGATCGAGTTCCGCATCACGCTCCCGGTTCCACCGGGAGTCTGCTTCTCCCTCTGACCTTCTCTCTCATGCTCTCTCTCACTGTCTAGAAAAAACAAACAAACAAACAAAATTTCTTCAGATCGGTGATTGTCAGAAGGAGGGGGTGAGAGGAATGGGCAAAATGAGTGAAGGGGATCAAGAGGTACAAACTCCAGTTACAAAATAAAGATGTCATGAGGATGTAATGTACAGCATGGTGACTATAGTCAAAAATATTGTATTGCATGCTTTAAGGTTGCTAAGAGAATAGATCTTGAAAATTCTCATTGTAAAAAGAATTTTGTAACTGTGATGGTGGTAACTAGACTTATTTTGCAATTATACAAATAATGAATCATTGCATTGTACACCTGAAACTAATATATTATATGTCAATAATACTTCAATAATGAAAAACCCTGTTTTTATAGAATCATGTATTCATGACCATCTTTTTTTTTTTTTTTAAAGATTTTATTTATTTATTTGACAGAGAGAGATCACAAGTAGGCAGAGAAGCAGGCAGAGAGAGAGGAGAAAGTAGGCTCCCTGATGAGCAGAGAGCCCGACGCGGGACTCGATCCTAGGATCCTGGGATCATGACCTGAGCCGAAAGCAGAGGCTTAACCCACTGAGCCACCCAGGTGCCCCTATTCATGACCATCTTATTGCGTATGGAGTGAAACTCCACATCTTGGTCATAAACTTGAAGAATTCCTGACTTCTTAGGTAGGCCTACTGTAGCAGCTCTCATCAGCAGATTTTGAGCTTTGATACCACCACATCTATATGAAATGAAGTTAAATATGGTCTTTGAAGTGTTTTCCATCTTGTCATGTTTTCAAGTGAAGACCATTGAGCCGGACCACAACCTCAAGTACTAGAATATCTAGTGTGACCTTCAGAAGTTACTTAATATTTTGTGTGCCTCTGTTTCCTCATCTGTGAAATGAGATTAGAAATAATACATGAGGGTGAAGAATGAAGTGCTTAAAATATTGTCTGATACATAGACAAATTGTGGCAAGAAAGCCTTGCCAGCAGTGTAATCGTGGATAAGTTGTCTTATCTTTCTGGGCCTCCTTTTCTCATTTGAAATGTGCGGGGAGGTGGGTGGGGTGTGGGGGCAGGGTTTGTACTGGATCATCTTACTTCCCATCCAGCTCTAAAAATTCTTAGGAATAAAATAAGACAAATAGGTACTTCTGAGAAACAGTTGCTTTGGTGGTAACTCTAGTGTCTTAAAAACAAACTATGAATAATAAAGCTCAGATATGTAAATATTAATGTGTGTCTTACTCGGTTTAAGCTTCCAAATCCCTGAAGAGTTCGACTATCTACTTTTTTTTTTAATTGCCTGTGAACAAAATTAAATGGTAAACAACACACAGAAAAAACAATTGAAATGATATGGAGCTCTTAAATTCATAATAATAGAACATTCCTCAGACAAACCCGTACCTGTTTTTAACCTCAGCCTTCTCTCATATATCATAATGAGTGGATGCCATTCTGAACAGTAGTTGAAGGGAAAATATTCGTGTGATTTATTTTAGATGAGGAAGAAATCCTCAGTTTAGCGATGTGGGGGAAATACAGTATTTGCCCACTATCAGTAGCAATGTCATCAAGCTAAGCTGATTATCTAATGTTATTGTACTTAAAAATTACAAATATACCAATAATGTAGAAGATTTGGAAAATACAGGGAGAAAATTACTCCTAACCCCACACCTTCACATGAGGGTTCTTTCGGATATTGCATCGACCCTTATACTCTCTCCTCATTTTCTGTTTCTGTAAACAGGAGGTGGTGGCATCAGCTGTGTACTTCAAGATGGGCATGTTTTTGAAAAGGCCGGGGTGAGCATTTCTGTTGTTCATGGGAATCTTTCTGAGGAAGCAGCAAAACAAATGAGAAGCCGAGGAAAAATTCTGAAGACTAAAGATGGTAAATCTGACAGTATCCACAGCCTGTCACAGTCCTTGCAAATCTTGCCCCTACAAGTTTTATTTGTAAAATAAATAGTGCTGCTGTAAAAACCCATTTGGGGGACGCCTGGGTGGCTCAGTTGGTTAAGCAGCTGCCTTCGGCTCAGGTCATGATCCCAGCGTCCTGGGATCGAGTCCCACATCGGGCTCCTTGCTTGGCAGGGAGCCTGCTTCTCCCTCTGCCTCTGCCTGCCACTCTGTCTGCCTGTGCTCACTCTCACTTCTCTCTCTATGACAAATAAATAAAATCTTTAAAAAAAAAAAAAAAAACCATTTGGGCGCATGTGCCAGAGAAGCATGTTCACATTCCCTTTTTAAAAAAAATTTTTTTAAGAGACAAAAAGCAGCTTTTGACAATCGATCCCGAAACTATCTTGAAGTTAATCAAGCCGGCTGATTGATGCTCACTCTGTGTTTTACTTTCCAGGTAAATTGCCATTTTCTGCTATGGGTGTGAGCTCTGTGATCCACCCCAAGAATCCTCATGCTCCTACTATCCATTTCAACTACAGATACTTTGAAATAGAAGAAGCCGATGGTAAGCATCCTTGGAGCTGTGCAAAATACTGTTGTGCAGAATATGTATCTTAAAACAAACTAGAGCGTATCATCTAAATGAGAAAGATTTTATAAATCTTAACTAGGTTTTTCAGGAGGCAGATGAAGCCTGATTCCTTGGCAGGCGCAATGGATTATGCTCTAGAGGTGAAAGGAGAAAACAGTATTGACTGGGCTCTGACGTCCCCGTATTTCCTCCACACAGAGGGAATGATTTAGTGAATCTCAGACTCAGAGTGCACTCAGGGTTCTTTGCACAGGAAAGGGAATCCTTAGGAAATCCACAGGAAAACCTATGTACAGGGTTACATTGAAATGGAGAACTCGCTCTTGGAAAACATCTTCCAAAGTAATTGCTTCACTGGTCACCGGCACATGGCACATTGTCAGTGGGCTTAAGATAGAGTGGAGTTGATTGTGCCTCTTTATGGACGTGTGGTTCCAGCCCCTGTCTGCAGTTAGCCGGGCCAGGTGTTCCCACCTGGCAGAGCATCTGTGCAGGACCTCTCTGGGGCTGTGGGAATCTCTGCAGGTGATGGCATTTGAAGTCCGTGTATTTAACTTGCATCTTGAAGACATTTGGTGTGGTTCAGCCTTTTAATATTACAAGTTGGTAACTGGTCCTGACAACTTACAGACCCAATAAGCACGTGAAATAGTCTCAGGTGGTAGGGTGTGTCCCTCTGCAAGTGCTTTTACCCTTTCTGGGCTAAGTGGTGGGGGACAGTAGTTTTTATTACAGGGAACATCAGAATCTCCTGGGCAGTTTTATAAACTGTCAATGCTTGGGCCAGAGATTTGCTTGTCTTGCCTTTGTTTTTTAAATTGTGCCCTAGCAGAGGCATCTTACACTCAACGAAATTTGATACGTAGCCAGAGTCCACTCATGTGATGTTCCGTCATTTACTGCCATGCATGTCCTTTTCCTCCCGGTTCTACTCTCACTTTTTAATTTCCTACTTCTTTTTCTTTCTGCTTTTACCTTTTCTTTCCTGCCTAGGCTTTACTGGCCATCTAGAGCTAAATTTAGTTAAATATTTTTTGATTGTCACCCATTTCATGTTTAACAAACTAAGCTGATCAATTTGGTTTGCAAATACAGTGAGTAGTGTGCTACATCTCGGAGTCCAAAGCCTGCATGAGAGTCTCATGTCTTGATTTTGTAGGTAACAAGCAGTGGTGGTTTGGTGGTGGATGTGACCTTACTCCAACATACTTGAACCAAGAGGATGCTATCCATTTTCACAGAACTCTAAAGGAGGCTTGTGACAAGCATGGTCCCGATCTCTACCCTAAATTTAAGAAATGGTGGGTAAAAATACTGTCATGACACCTCAAATATATTTCATTGGTTCCTTCTGTAGATCCCGAAGGGATCTAAATACTTTTTTAGCTTTGAAGGTTCATCTGTTTTTTTTTTTTTAAGATTTTATTTATTTATTTGACAGAGAGAGATCACAAGTAGGCAGAGAGGCAGGCAGAGAAAGAGGGGGGAAGCAGGCTCCCCACTGAGCAGAAAGCCCAATGCAGGGCTTGATCCCAGGACCCTGACTGAGATCAGGACCTGAGCTGAAGGCAGAGGCCTAACCCACTGAGCCACCCAGGTGCCCCAGAAGGTTCATCTGTTTTTTTTTTTTTTGCCCACTGGAAATGGGATACCAGTTTGAAATGGTTTTATGAAGTTATTTAGTTAGAAATACTTGGATATCTGTAATAAAAATTGGGTAGTAGCATCTTTTTTGACCCCAAATGATTTAGGATATAAATTTCAACATGATCTATACCTCAGAATTAGAAACTTTTTAATCCTCCTTTGGGATATTAACTTCTCATCCCAGATGAGAACTGTGGTTGCCATGGGAATATTAGGATATGGGAAGGGTTGGAGAACTATTAGGGAAATATGCAAATATACCAGATGCTTTGGACAAGAAGAAGAGTGGGATTGGAAACTCTGTTAAAGAAACTCTAATGATAAAGGAGAGGGAAACATATGAGTTGTGAGGAGATCCAGGATATTTGGTAGATGTGAAATGGAGTCTAGGCATAGTTGTTTGGAATAAGAGTAAAGTACCCAACTCTGCTTAGAGCTAATTGGCATTCCTAAAAAAGGAAGGACAGTAGAGGTTTTGGTGTTTTTTTTGGGGGTGGGGGATGGTTTTGCTTTGCTTTTAGAGCTAATAACTGTGGAATCTTGATAATTTATGTAAGATTTGGAGTTCAGCTTTAAAAGGAAAGACCCATTCTCCTGATTGATATTACCACTGAAAACTATATAGACATGAAAGCTTGGATGTGTGAGGATGGTTCTTTTTTTCTCTCACAAATCAGGATCCTTCCAGGAAGAGGACTGGTATGGGTGACATTGTCTTTTTTTGTTTGTTTTCTCTTACTGCTATTATTGAGATGACTCCATCTGGACATTAGTTACTGTGATATCTAGGAACCAGACTAATTAAAGAGAAGTTTCCAGTATAAGTATTTAGCACATTTCTTAATTTTGTAATTTCCTGGAGCTTTTTTGAAACAGTGTGATTTGGTTAAAGCTAACTTCACAGCCTTGCTCAGGATGTCCTTAAACTGTGTTAATAAAATGCGCATGTGAAGGAAAGTAACAAGTCACAGTCAAGGTGAATTAGGCCAGTGCATCAGCTCTAGGGATTTGCAGCTGCTGCCTTTTTTTTTTTTTAATTTTAAGCTATTAAGGCTATATTTTTTATTAAGGCAATTTTTATTCTATTTATTTTTTTTTTAAAGATTTTATTTATTTATTTGACAGACAGAGATCACAAGCAGGCAGAGAGGCAGGCAGAGAGAGAGGAGGAAGCAGGCTCCCTGCTGAGCAGAGAGCCCGATGCGGGGCTCGATCCTAGGACCCTGAGATCATGACCTGAGCCGAAGGCAGCGGCTTAACACACTGAGCCACCCAGGCGCCCCTTAAGGCAATTTTTAAAAGAACCTTTTGAATAACTTTTATTTTTGCTTGCACAGGTTTTTCTCTACATATCCTTATTCTTCTAGAGATCTTCTAACAAGCTATTTCTACAATGTAAACTATTCTTACAAATCTAGCATTTTAGAAACCTGCGCTAGTAGGCACAGAGAGGGGGAAGACTCAAGATCAGATGGCTAGTTTGATGTGCTGGTTCACAGAGAACCTTTCCTATGTCTCTAGGTGTTCTCTGAACATCTCCTTCCACCAACCCCTCCCTCAGTCCTGCATGTTCTAGAGCCTTCCCATTTTATTGCTGAAAGGGACCTTAGAGATTATTTACAATACCTTTTCTTGGTGAATAAAGAACTGCTGAAGAGCTGAAGGGTCAGTGCCCAGACACAGACCTGGTTGGTGTTCTTGGTAGAGGATTCCCATCTTGCCTCTTGCAAAAGCACCAGTGTTGCCAAGGGCAGCAATATCACTTGTTTTAAGAAATACACTATTAATACTGGGCTCTTTGTTCCTTTTTCACTAAAGTTTTTAGAGTCCTTTCTATAGACATGTGTTAAATTCCTTACTTGCTTTGCAGATAAAAGCATAAGCATTTTCTACATGGGTGCTAATTGCAGGAAATCTGTCTAAAACGGTAGTTTTATTTTCATAGTTGGACAGAAAGTAAGGACACCGTGTTGGCCTTAGTCAAGGATAGCACTCTAAGCTGAAATGCTCACATTGATTCTCATGTCCTTTTTTCCCCCCCTTTGATCCTTGTTATGGCCTTGCTGTGTTTTCCAGGTGTGATGATTACTTCTTTATTGTCCATCGTGGGGAGAGGAGGGGCATTGGGGGCATCTTTTTTGATGACCTTGACTCTCCATCCAAGGAGGAAGTGTTTCGCTTTGTACAGAGCTGCGCCCAGGCCGTTGTTCCTTCTTACATTCCTCTTGTGAAAAAGCACCATGATGACTCATTCACGCCCCAGGAGAAGCTGTGGCAGCAGCTCCGGAGAGGACGGTGAGTGAGCAGCAGGAGACTAGATCATCTCATTGCATAACTGGCCGGGGAAGTGGGGCAGTTGGAGTAATTGTGGGTGGTGTGTTGTCTTGGGCAGATATTTTCTTAGAGTTGTGTTAATACTATCCTGAGCTGCTTTGTATAACTAGATGAATATTAAATGAATGTTAAAAATTGTGCAAAATAGTATTGTAAAAAGAGCAAAGTTGGGGCTCCTAGGTGGGTAAGCGTGTGTCTTGGGCTCGGTCATGATCTCCGGGTCCTGGCATCGAGCCCTGCATTGGGCTCCCCGCTCAGTGGGGAGTCTGCTTCTCCAGCTCCCTCTGCCTTTTCCCCGCTCCCCCCACCCCCATGCTCTCTCTCTCTCAAATAAAGGAAAACCTTTAAAAAAAAAAAGAGCAAAATTTATTTCATCTGTCTGTACATTAGAGACTCATAGCAGCCATGTTGTGGTACTTGCTGATTTAATTGGGCTGATTTCTTTTAGTCTTCTAGCAGTGCCTTCCAGCCTTATGCCAAGATATGGGCATCATTTAATGTTTTTGCTGCTTTATAAATTTGGAATCCCACACTTTTCCATCCATCTTTAAGATTTCATGGAAGTCATTATAATGGACATAATCACTCAGATATTATTTATACTTAATGACAATATTAACTATTTATGAAGTCCTTACTGTGTGCCGGCCAGTATGTTAGACACTTCCTTCTGCCCGAAATAGGAGTTTACTTACTGTGTATATGTGTGTATGTATGTATGTTAGAACTCTCTAAACCTGAAGTGGGGCTCAAACTCACAACCCCTGGTTCAAGAGTCTCATGTTTTACCTACTGAGCCAGAAACAAACAAACAAACCTAGACTCAAATACAGAGAACAAACTCGTGGTTACCAGTGGGGAGGTGTGGGGGATGGGTGAAATAGGCTGAAGGGGATTAAGAGTCCACTTTCGGTGATGAGCATGAAGTGATGTACAGAATTGTTGAATCATTATGTTGTACACCTGAAACTAATATAATAGTTATATGTCAATAAAGTAAAAAATATCCAGTGAAAATTTACATTAAAAAAAAAAACTCTAGAAAGGGCAGTGTTCCTAGTGTTGCGTAGGATTTTATATGCAAAGCTGACAGGTTTTGTGAATATGAATTAGGTGAAACCTTAAAACTTCTTAGACAGCAGAATCATGTTTTGTGTTCTCTTTGGTGTTTGTTTTTTGTATTGGTTTTGGTTTTTATGACTGTTTCTCACAGAAAACCTCCTTCTACCACCCTTATCTCTGGGCCTTAAGATGGCATTAAACTCTGGGACTTCAGATAACCGCAGTTCTTCACTACTGTTGTCAGCATTGTCTTTACCTTCTTACACACGGCACTTGTTATCCTACCTGTACCCTTCACAGGTTACACTTGGCTGCACTTCCTTCCACCCCAAATAGGAGATTCCCTGATTGAGTGATGGATTGATGGATCGTATGTATTTATGTATTGTATGTGTGTATAGAGTATGTATGTTAGTACTCTCTACACCCAACGTGGGGCTCAAACTCACAACCACTAGATCGAGAATCGCATGCTCTACCAAGTAAACCAGTCAGGCACCCCAGAAACTAAAGATCTTTAACTTATTGTCCCTTTGTTGTATTTTAGGAAAGGGAAACAGGATAAAATTTAGGCATCTGTTAAATTGAAGGGAATGACTAAGGTTCATGGTTTGCAGGCACCTCGGAGAGGATAAATGTATGAGAAGGAACAGGAAGATCAGATCTAAGTAAAACCTGGTAGGAGTCAGAGAGGCATTCTTCACTCAGAAAGGGAAAGCAGTACAGGGATCCTTAAAGAAAATTTATTCAGGGAGTTCCATACAAGGGCCTTTGAAAGAGATATCCATACGAACTGGAGAATCACAGCCATCCCTTAAATATGTTTTAGAAAGGCAGCATCAGGGGTAAAAAGATGGCTGAGGCTGAAATTCTTTCCTGTGGTCTCAGGACGAAATTGAGAAGTTTTGCTTTATATTATCTTTTGGAACAGGTATAAGAAGGTATTAAATAGGGGCGCCTGGGTGGCTCAGTGGGTTAAGCCGCTGCCTTCGGCTCAGGTCATGATCCCAGGTCCTGGGTTCGAGCCCCGCATCGGGCTTTCTGCTCAGCGGGGAGCCTGCTTCCTCCTCTCTCTCTGCCTGCCTCTCTGCTTACCTGTGATTTCTCTCTGTCAAATAAATAAATAAAATCTTTAAAAAAAAAAAAGGTATTAAATAGTTACTAATACACAAAATTCAATTTGTGATGAATCAATACAGAGGACTAGAAAGGGATCCATGGATATAATTTATTTAAAATTTCTCAGGGATTTTGGCAAGTTTGCACACAGAAGGGTGTTTTCTAAAAATTCAAGTGCTGTGCGATTCTAGAGGATATCTTTCACCAGGTGTGATGAAAGATGAATCAGTGGGTAAACAAGACTATGTGAGGGAAGTTTAGACCGAGAGAATAGTTTCTGAATGAGCTGGGAAATGGTCTAAAAGGGGGACTGTTCATTGAATTTTCAGCTTTATGGGTCATTCTAATTTTAGTTGAGTAGTAAAAATTATCTTTGAAGTTTAAACGACCTTTTACAAAAGATCCCATGACGTTAAAGGCAGAGATTTTTAAGCTAGACAGAGTTTAGATCTGACGCTGGGGCAGTTAATGGAAAACAAATATATTTGAACCAAGTTTTAGTTGATGCTAAGGATATTTTTCTTAGCAGAATAAAACTGAGCACTGTAGTTCAGCCACTGCTTATTATCATGATTGCCACTAATCTGCAGGAAGACTGAATTGTATGACTGCTTATCAGTGCTATTAACTACTTTAAGAAAAGGAAATATCTAGAATATATTAGTAGTTATGAATAGATGGCCATTAGCTTAGTTGCCTTTCAATAACAAAAGTTTTATATCTTAGCATGTGGAAATTACAGGTGGTGAAATGAAGTCTTCTGAAACATCTCAGACTACAGGGAAGGACAGAAAGAACTGTTCTATCCTGATAAAGGGCGCCATTTCTTTTTCTTAATTGTTTTTGTGCCTTAAAATCCTCAGCTTTGTGTCCATTCTGTTTATTTATTGGACAACATAACCTTCTTGTTTTGCCTACTGCCCTGTGTTGGGGCCGAATCTATATCCTATTGTTTGTTGGGTAGAATACCCTTTTATTTATGCGTGTCCAGATGGAGAAGACTCAACTGGCTGTAGACTGGTGTTCCCTGTGCCTGTTCCAGCTGATTGGGGGTGGGGGCAGTGGGCAGGAAGGATCCCCCCACTCCCCCTTGGAGTATTCATTATGGGCTAATCTTAGGAAAGATTTTATTCAACTTGCCTTTAATGTTGTCTTTATGTCAGGTATGTAGAATTTAACCTGCTATATGATCGGGGTACAAAGTTTGGCCTCTTCACTCCAGGATCCAGGATTGAAAGCATCTTGATGTCTTTACCTCTAACTGCTCGGTAAGAGTAACCCATCATAATTATCCCTCCACTCGGTCTACTAACCCCTACAAAACATGAATGTGAACATGGCAGATGTCTTACCTAAGATTTCATTGGTTTTGACTTCGCTGATTTTATAATAAAGTCACAGTCAAATAATAAGGAAAGTAATTTTAATTTTTTTTGTTATTGTTAAAGAATGAATGACTGGATGATTGACATGGCTTTGTAGGTAACAGCTGGAAAAGGATAGAGGGAGTGAGAAGATAACAGTGGATGGTGACATCCTTGCCTACTTGGTGATTTTCAAGGAAGATTTATGGGCAAAGGAAATTTATTTGAGCATATCAGGTTTTTCAACTTAATTTTGTTAGAAATTGTTAGCATTTGTGAGGAAAAGTCTTACTGTCCAGTATGAAGTATCAAGCTTGTTTGAAAGATGAGGGATTATTGCTGGTGCTTGGCATTCTCTTTTTGCTCTGTATGTTGCTGTGGTGAGCTTCCATAAAGGTTAATTGGATCTATGGCCGGGGTGGGGGAATTTTTTTAGTAGGCTCCTAGCCCAGCGTGGAGCCCAACAGAGGCCTTGAACTCACAACCCTGAAATCAAGACCTGAACTGAGATCAAGAGTCAGATGCTTAACTGACTGAGCCACCCAGGCACCCCTATGGGGGGAGTTTTAAAGACAGATATATTTATGTTGGTGCAGTTAGGTTGACTTTTTGGCTGTAAGAAAGTGAAAATGATGTGTGTCCAGACTGAAATAGAAAAGACCATAAAAAAAGAAAAATTATGTGCTTGTTTTATGAGACCCTCAGGTTGTTTTTCAGAGTCCATAGTCTCTCATGGTTCACCTCCCCTTCCAATTTCCCTCAACTCCCTTCTCCTCTCCATCTCCCCTTGTCCTCCATGTTATTTGTTATAGCAGCACCTATTTTTAAAAAGGCTAGTGGGTAAAAGGCATATTAGGTGCATTGGAGACAAGAAGGTATAAGACATTTTTTACTCTTAGAATTTCATTTTTCATCTGTTTTAAGTAGAGGCATGTGTATTGTTCATTATAGTTTTTATTATTACATGTTTTGCTTTTGTTTTGGACCTTTGTAGGTGGGAATACATGCATTCACCCCCAGAGAACTCCAAAGAAGCAGAAATTCTGGAAGTTCTGCGCCATCCGAGAGACTGGGTGTGCTGATGCACACGAGCGGCCTTCCCGGGGCTTGGGGAGGACACAGACTGTGTGCCCCGTTCCCCGGGCTGGCGGCCTTGCCATTGTGTGGCGGTTCGTAACCTGTGTCTTAGAGCTCCAGTCTCCACTCCGCAGCCTGCTTCCTTGGCAGATGCTGACGTGTATTTCAAGTACTACAAGTTTCCATTGGAAGCTGCGGGTGACAGGTGGTGATGTGGCAGCTTGTCAGCGTCAATTGGTTGATATAAAACTCATTTATACTTTTAGAATCATTTCATATGACTCGTTTACAGAATATGAAATTGAGTTTCCCAGTGTTGAGCTAAGGGAATCTAATTATAGTTTGTGTCAGGAAACTTCTCATGCTATTTTCGTTTCATGTATTTGTTAAAGTTCTAGTGTCTGCCACAAAAATCTGTTGGATAAATTTTATTTTCATTAATTCAGTGAGGTTAAGGCTTAATATGTTTTAGAAATCAGCTTGAAAGGAAGGTAAAATTTTAATTTTGTTGTGACTGCAGTTTCGTTGATCATAATCTTTATATGTCTTTCTCTAGAGATCATAATATTGTAAAATGTTCATTTTATAATGATATTTAGGAACACTTGAAGCTTTCTTAATCTCTGCATGTGTTACAATTCAATGATTCCCTGTAGTTGTTAACTCTGAAGTGACATCCCTGTTGCTTAACTAAGGGGCTTCTAAGATGTGGTTCTGATTTTTGAAGAACTATAATTTCTTAATGTTGGATTCTCTGCACTTTTGAATGTGAAAGCTTATAACCTTGGAGTCTGATATTTAAAATTTCCTATTCCAGACTTTTCTATATGGAAGTTTAGACTAAGAACAATCCAGGGGTTAGGAAATATTTCTCATTTGGCAAATGAGAAATATTTTCCTTCGTTAATTAAAGTCAACATAACTAGTGTGAGAAGCATGTAGGCATTTTATAAATGTATTTCTTTGGAAGGTGGACTAATTAAAATTGTTCTCTCGTTAAATTAGAGATTCTGCAGCTCTTTACCCTTAAGAGAAAAATCACAACAGAATCCTTAGTGTGGCTTCTTTGTTCACATAATAGTGTGAGTGTATTTCTTTATTTTATTATTTTGAGTGTATTTTATTTGATATAATATATTGAAGTTTGTAAGGATTAGTATCTTCCTACATATTATTAAGCCTTATCTTGGAATATGTTAAATGTATGTGATTGTGTGTGACTCTTTAGGACTGGAAAATGTATGAACTCTTCAACTGTCTTACCACAGATCTGCTGGTAAATTTTATTATGAAATATGGCTAAGAAATGTTTGTATTTTTCATTTTTTAAAGGATAATTGATATAGAGAAAATAAATATTTTTTAGGACTAAAACCATCGTTCCTCATTTCTAGGCATTTTACCCACAAAATTATAAGTTTTGCACTCAGATTTCCATAGCAGCTTTACGGACAGTAGCTGAAACTTAGAAACAACAGAAATGCCCATTAATAGATGACTGGATAAACAGGTGATGATATATTAGTATGTGAAAATACTACTTATTAGTGAAAAGGAACAAGTACTTGGGCAAATAGCAAAATGGCATTATGCCAAGTGAAAGAAGCCAAATACAAAAGAGGACTTCCTGTATGACTATGCTATGTGAAAACCTAGAAAAGCCAAAATTCAAATAAGAGAAAGCAAGTCTGTGGTTGCTAGGGCTAGGACTGGGAATTGATTGTGGAAGGAAATGAAAGAATATTTTGAGGGGATGGAAATATTCTATATATTGATTGTGGTGGTGGTTACCAGATTGTTTACATATATCAAAACTCTTTGACCTAGGCACTTAAAATCATGGAATTTTATTATATATGTCATTTATACTTCAATAAAGCTGATTAAATGAAAAAATACAGGCATATAGGAACAAATGTTCAAATAAACCTCAGTTTTTACAATAAAAAGTCTCTTGGTTTATAGTTCTGCTAGTATATTTAATTGTGTTTAGGGCTGTCAGGTCTGGGCATTGGACTGAGATGAAATTTCAGAATTTCAGAGTATCAGTTTTTCATACTCTCAGTAACCATGTATTTCTCTTACAGGTGAGAACTATGGGGAAAAAGAAAAGAGTTGAATAACTATTGGAGAAAAGATCATTCTACTCTTACTCAGAATGAATTTCTCTTTTAAATTCATATTGATGTTTATTCTGAGTCTACTAGACGCCCAGGGTATACCTCCTAATGTCCTGAACACCTTACTGCCCATGTCTTATACATGCATATTAGTGGTCATAGGGGTGGGGATTTGGGGGATAGCATGTAAATGCTTTGGAGCAAATTTCTAACCACTGCTTTATATCATCACTGTACTCAGCTTACCCACACACACAGCTGAGTGTTAAATGAGATTAAAACTTCTGTATGCTAAAGAGCGCCATATAAGAAGGCCTAATAATCTGTTCCTTTATGGTTTATCCTTCTATGTGTCTTTTCCTGTTACAGATCATCAAGCCAGGAATCATCTGACACCTCTATGCCCAGGCTAGGACAACTCGGAGGCTAGGTTCAGCTCGGGACTCAGGACTGTGGACCACAGTGCCTTCAGGTGGTTCAGAACACGTATTCCAGCAAACAAGGCAGAGGTGTCACGGTTGCCTTCTGATGTAGTCCCAGAGAGGTTATGTAGTATCACTTCCTCCAAACTTCATTGGTTCCCAGTGAATCACTAAGACCAGCTCCAGATTCAAAGGGAAGGGAAATAGATCCCAGAACCACAAAGTAAATCTGATTCTTTCCCTCTTTCATGGCCCTAGTCAGATCCTGTTGAGTATACCTTTGCAATGTTTCTTCATTTCCCAATCTTCTGTCCATTGCCACCACTCTACCTTGGTCCCACATTCCCTCTTACTTGGACTTCTTCAATGTCCTACCTGTTTCTGGTCACTTTGACTCCATTCTCTCCCTTCAGAAGAACTTCCCTAATTCCCATTATCACTGCCCTCCTCAAGTATTCTAAGAATACCCCCTTCTACAGAAAAGATGCTAAACTCAACCCAACATTCAAAGCAGTCTACCATTTGACTCTGCCCTTGCTTTTCTGCCCTTCCTTCTACATTCAGACCTTATGACCACCACTCATCATGTTGCTGAACATTTCCTAACCCTCTCCCATCCGGCCTGTGGTCAGGCTGCTGCCACCTCTGCTTAGAATCTCTTATGCTTCTGTCCATCCTTCCATGCCCAGTTCAGATTTCCAAGAAACGTTCCTTGGAGTCAATCTCTTCTATCCCTCTGCACGTTCATTCATCTTTTGTATTGCTCTCATCACAGTCTGTATGTACTTAATCATTTAATGTACACTATGGTTACTCCAGAATATCCAAGGTGGGTCTTTATTTATAATGCCAGCTCTCTTGTGAATGACTTGTTAACCCTTGTGTCTTCCAACACTGTTCTGCAGTATATTGTGTGATCAAGCTTAGTATTGTTTGGCTTTCTATATAACTGTCTTATTCCTAGCCTGTGAAGACAGAAGTTCCCCTTAAGAGAGTATACATCTCTTAAAACCTGTTTAGAAATGGTTTTCAGGGTTGTATTGTATTATCCCTGACATAACTACTGTGTATTTGAAATTCCACATTTTTAAAAGTTGATCCTCCTTCCTAAAGAAACATACTTGTAAAATTCCAATTTCATAATAAACCTAAATTAACACCTTTAAGTTAGTGAAGCTTAGACATTTACAAATAGTTGACTAAATCTAGTATTGTTACCTGAAACCAAGTCATAGGCTATACAAGGAAAAAAACCTCACAGACCTGTTTCTAAGGGTCGGTTAATACCAGATACACACTAGCAGACCAGCAGAGCAAGGTAATTAAACTACATTTCACCTTCCAATCAATGTACTTGGTTTTGAGTCTGGAAGTTAAACTCATGAATCAGTAATCAGCATTTTAAAGAATGCTTCACCTATTATTATGGACATTGGGGAAGGTATGTGCTATGGTGAGTGCTGTGAAGTGTAAACCTGGAGATTCACAGACCTGTACCCTTGGGGCTAATAATATATGTTAATAAAAAAAATTAAAAAAAATAAAGAATGCTTCACCTATTAATTCCATTCATACTTCAAAGCATGCTTGAATTTAGAAATTGACACAGTTTAATCCATCATGGTTTCAAGGAGTTGACATAAATACAATCATCGGGGAAAGCAGATGGGCTTTGTCCTCCTGCAACATCAACATCAACTCCGTTGCAACATCAGCTCTGTCATGGACACATTTGCTTATGAATGGGGGGAAGTATCAAACTAAAGTTTATAAATAAAGTTGCACCAGTTGGATGCCTGTTTAACAGCAAGGGAATAATGCATCTATAAATTAAAAATGCAGGTTGGTCAAGTTGCTTTCCTTTTCTGATTTAATGAGGCAGCCTGAGGCTTTCAGAATGTTCCATGTCTGCTGTTTTACATCCTTCAAATAAGTTTAATATGCAAAATTTCAAGCTAACTTATCAGTTGCTTATAGCTAAAGTTGTAGTTTCTTTAAAAACTTCAGTAGAGGGATGCTTGGGTGGCTCAGTTGGTTAAGTGTCCGCCTTTGGCTCAGATTATGATCCTAGGGTCTGGGAAGGAGTCCCTCATGGGGCTTCCTGCTCAGCAGGGAGCCTGCTTCTCCTTCTGCCTGCTGCTCCCCCTGCTTGTGCTCTCTCTCTCTGACAAATACATGAAATATTTAAAAATTAAGATAAAGATTTCAGTACATATTCTCTCTCTCTGACAAGTAAATAAAATCTTAAAAATTTTTAAGTGTGTTCAAAAGGACATTTTAAATTATATCAGTACAGATTAACTTCTGCAGGAAGTAGTTTTTATTCTTTGTTATGAACTTGATCTTATACGCTATTTAACATGAATGTGATACTTAAAAATAATGTGAATGTTTCTAGGAAACAAAGAACAAGAACCTCTTTTCATCTTTACCTCCCTCTCCTCCTCCACCGTTTTGGTAATGTGAGGCAAATACAATATCTTTAACAGCAAGATTGTCTTCTCAGCTGACGCCCTTGTATGTGGAGCAGAGACAAGCCAGCCCTGCTGTGTCATAATCTTTGACTCAGAGAAGCTGTGAACATAATAAAATGGTTGCTGTTTTAGGTCATTAAATTTGGGGTGACTTGTTCAATCGCAGTGGATAAGTGGACAAGTTTCGATGTCCTGAACAAAAGAGAGGAGAACAGTTTGGATGAGCTCGACGTGCCTGCAAGCTGGTATTTAGAGATGTGAGTCTAAGGCTCAGGAGAGAAGTTCAATCTAGAAACAAATATTTACCAATTATTGGTGTAAAGGCAATAACTGAACAAGTGGAAGAAGGTGAGTCATGCAAGGATGTTCATGCAGTGTAGTAAGAAAGGAAAGTCAGAGACTGAACTGGGGGCAGAAAAATTAGCTTGGGAAGAGGGGTCAGAGAAGGAGGATGAGAAGCATCTCCCTGAGCCAATGGAATAGAGAAGCAGGACATCAAAAGGGACAAGTTGGGGGAGGTGCCTGGGAGCCTGAGTCCATTATGCAACCACCTCTTGATTTCAGGTCAGCTTGTGATCTCAGGGTCCTGGGACTGAACCCCTCATCCAACTCCATGTTCAGCAAAGAGGCTGTTTGAGATTCCCTCCCTTTCCCACTTCTTTTGCCCCTCTCCCTGCTCACATTCTCCCTCTCTAAAATAAATAAATAAATCTTTTTTTTTTTTTAAAGAGAAAAGTTGGATATGATTGTGATAAGTTTTAAAACATTACAATAGCTGGGGTGCCTGGGTGGCTCAGAGGGTTAAGCATCTGCCTTCGGCTCAGGTCATGATCTCGGGGTCCTGGGATGGAGCCCCATTTCGGGCTCTCAGCTTGGTAGGGAGCCAGCTTCCCCCTCTCTCTCTGCCTACTTCTGCCTACTTGTGATTTCTCTCTCTCTCAAAAAAAAAAAAAAAAAAAAAAAAAAAACCCCCCAAACCCAAAACATTATAATAGCTGAGCTTCTACATGAGAGGATATTAAAATAACACATGCTCTGTATGAATATGTTTGATAAATCAGGTATTAAGTTTAGATTTTTAGAAAGGATCTTAGTCCATAAATTACCAAGATCTTCTGAGGTATTAAAAGTTAGGTAATAAAATCATTTCCATCTACATATCTGATAGTGTTTCTAGTTTCTCAAATTGTGTTTAAATATGAAACTCTTTAAGGTACCAGTAGGTGGAGCACATTTGTTGAAGAAAATCTAATCCTGGGTTTTGGGGGCTTTTTGAAAGGCAGGAGGAGAGGGAAGAGAAAATGAGAAGTGAACAAAGAGGGTGAGACAAGGGAGGGGAAGAGGAGGGACATGAGAGAGGGAAGACATGACAGAAAAGGAGAGGGAGGAAGGAGAGAAGAGAACTGCTTGGGATCTCTCCTTCGTTCAACTATGGTACTGTTGGAGAGATTAACTAAACACGTTATTACATGTTTAATCAAGCAGGGTTATTCTGACTATCGTGCTTATATCTTGACAAATGGCCCCACTATGTTTCATTTTCCTCTTCATTACAGAGATTCTGGAGTGGGCAATGTCAATAATCCCAATAACGTTGAATTCCTAGGAAGTTCCTGAGTTGTGATTTGCCTGACATCACGTTGAAATGTGTGCATTTTTCTTAGAGTTTGTAATGCTAATTTGACTCCTAAAAGGATACATTACCCTGAAAGGACTGAAGACTGTTCATCTAAATCAGGAGAGTGTCTCTACTCCAGGGTATGTGCATGGGAATTCAGTGAAGAAAGATAATATTTTTATCCTTTCAAAAGTTCTACTTTTGTGTCTAATTAATCATTTGTCCATAATAAATGAGCACATTGATGCATATATTTAATTTACAAATAAGCAAGGATATTTCAAGGGTACAAAGTTAGTAGCACATGATCAAAAAATTTCAAAATTTGCTTGTCCATATAAATGGTGTACAATTTTACTTTTAAGGACTAAAAATGAATGTGGAGAAATCAGAAAGCAGACTATATGGATAAATCAAAAGAAGAAAATGTACAAATGATACTGCTTAACTTCCGGCTGGAGTTACAGGGGAGGAAATGTAAATATGCTAATTTCTCACTGATTTTAGAGGAAACTAATGGATACTGTCTAAAGAAATGAAGAACTAAGGTGCTAAATAAAGATGTAATAATACAGGTATTCACTAGAATAGAAATATAAATACCAGAATTATACCCACAAAACCCGCAAACATAATATGGAGCGGAAAAAAAAAAAACAACCCTGTAGTTTAAGACATACGGTATGATTTCATTTGTATAAAATTCAGAAGCTACAAAGCTAGACTGTAGACTTTTTTTTATTATTGAAGTGTAGTTGACATACAATGTTAGTTTCAGGTGTACAGCACACTGATTCAATAGTTCTGTACGTTATTTAGTGCTCAACACAAAGCATAGTCCCCATCTTTCACCATGTAACATTATTACGATACTATTGCGTATACTCCCCAGGCTGTGATTTTCACCTAGGCTGTTTTTAGGTGATAAAACTAATGAAAACCCAATGACTACACAAATTGTGAGTGGGGAATGGGGAGAAAGATAGAGTCAGGACTTAACAGGGCTTCCAAGTTCTCAAATGGCCATTTCAATATTTCAACATATCAGTAGAATATTTCTTAGCATACTACTCAGATTTTCTAAATGTAAAGAAATATTAAAAATTTAGTTGTAAATCTTTTAAGCTAGGAGCTGAGAAACTTTTTACTCTGATATCAACATGCAATTTGGTGGGTTTTCTTGTTCACATCTTGATAATGTGTTTTTTTAAAAAACTGAATATTTTTTTCCCTAATATTTAAATTAATGTCTATATTTGGTGGACATTTTGGAAAATAAACAAAAGTATCAAGAAGCAAATAACCATCACATTTTATACACTACTCAGAAATAGTCAAAACTACTCAACATTTTGGTGTATTTCTCTCTAGCTATTTCATGCATGTTTGAATATAGGTAAATCATACTGGGTATATAATTTTGTATACTGATGTTTCCCCTTCAATTTTATGTTGTAAGCATTTCTCCCTAGTATTGAAGACTTTCAAAGGCAGGGGACAGGCTGGGACTGAAAATGGGTTTTTGGAAAGTGTGCTACTAACTGCGGACTCAAAACCATTGCTCACTCTCTTTCTCCAAGGGAGTTCGGCTTCCAGCTGGGCAGGATATTCAAGGGCTGTTTTCTAGAAAACTATTTTCTGGAACAGATCTAAAGGAAAAAAAAAAATACCAGTGAGAGCTTTGGCGTTTTACCACAAAATTATTAGCTCTTTCCTTTGCATGCCCCCATTTCTGCACACCCATCTCTTCACCCCCAGAGCACCCAACCCAGTATTTAGTGCCTCTTTAGAGGAATGGATCATCAGACTTTTGGGAAAATCTCCAAATATGAGAAAGAGAGAGATAGAAATAAGCAGAGACAACAAACCAACAGACCTCTAGTATTAATGTCTTCATACAGGTAAGAGATTAAATTTATTATTTAGAAATATGGAGGTAAAAGAAGATGGACCTAAAAGATTTAAAAGTCATTGCTTTTGGAGAGCAGGACTGGGGTAAATAGAAATGGGATAGAAAATGGTTGCTTTTCATTATAAGCCTTATTTATATTTGATTTTTTTTAACTGCAGGCATTTATTTGACTAATACAAATATTTTAAAAAACATGGATTTTTTAGGGTCTCAAGACATCATTTTCTTTTTTCTTTTTTTTTTAATTTTTAAAAAGATTTTATTTATTTGACAGAGAGAGAAACAGTGAAAGAGGGAACACAAGCAGGGGGAGTGGGAGAGGGAGAAGCAGGCTTCCAACTGAGTGGGGAGCCTGACACAAGGCTTGATCCCAGGACTCTGGGATCATGACTGGAGCTGAAGGCAGACACTTAATGACTGAGCCACCCAGGTGCCCCAAAACATTATTTTCTTCATGCGTATTTTTCCATCATGTAGGTGTTTCTTATCAGAAAGAACTTTCCATTCTGTTACATTAATTTTTTATCATGAGTTGTCATTACTTAATGTTTTTAAAGAGCTCTTCCTGTTTTTACCCTCCCTGTTAAGATAAAATAAATTCATGTTATCTTCTAAATAGTTCTTTAAGAGATCAGATGTGGTAGAAGAAAGAATTCACAGATTCTAATAACTCTTCAGGATTTGTAAAACTTTCTGTGCAGCACTCAAGTATCTTTTCTATACATGCTAGTTAGTAAAACCACTGTTCGTAAAATTCAAACTGTATAGTCACAGCTTTCACACCCAGCAAGGTATATGGGGAAGGTTATTTCAGAGGGTGGGTGCTGGACAATGACCCAGATATGTGACCTCTTTAGGGTTTTAGCTTGGGCGTTTAGCAGTTACACTGAAATTAATGACCAACTACCAAGTTGACCACAGTTTCTGGGTTATGTTTTCTAAAGGCAATAGCTTTCTGGTTCAACCACAGAGATATCTCATGAGTTGTAGAGGAACTTGAACATATTGTGTTTGTAAAGAAAGAAACTTAAAAAAATTCCAGATTTTATAGCTTTCCTTCTTGTTTTCTTCAAATTATATTTTAGTGACACTTGAAGGACCTGTTACCAATGGCTGCAAAACCTCAACATGGTTTCCTTGGCAATCCTTAGAATGGGGAAATGAAAGGAAAGTTACCCAATTAAAGAACAAAAACCCACAACCCTTCATGCTCCCCTTTGATTCCCACCAAATTAGAGGAAGCTCTGTGGAGGGGATAAGCCAACCCAAGTATTAGAGAAAATATCTGGCCTCCTCCCCAGATGGTCACACAATCTGTGGGAAGCCACCACAATATTGTTACTTCATGGTCAGACTGGTATGAGATACAGCACAGGTGAGCAAAGAGATGAGATTGAAGGATATTTTCTGTTGAGGAAAAATGAGTTAGAAGCTGAAGAACACATCTTCCCGAAGTCTTTAGGCTTTTTTTCAGTATTGATACATGGTTAGGTTTACACCCTGGCCAGGTTCTTATGTGGACAGTTGGGGTAGAGTCCTCTCATTCTTATTATACTTCTGCGGTGGGATATTCTTTCACTGTTATTTGTTCCTCATAATTTTTCAGTGCCTTGCTATCATTTTACATAAAGCCATATATGCCTCAGACTCCTCTTATTGGCATAGGATGAAATTGTACATCAGTTATTATCAATTCAGAAAAATATGTTAGAGTATACACATTTGAAATGCGTATGTACAAAGACAACATAGCAAATGTTTTCATTGTTTGACACTGTCTTCTCTACTCATATGTCTTTTCCTTGAACCCTCCAATTTTCTCTCATTATAAAATATTTTTACTTACATAAATCTCATAAAAATTTAGGTGTATATCCTAAAACAAACTCATTTTCCCTTTTTTGTAACTCATCTTTTATTTTTTTTAATGTAGAGTTTTTAGTTCATTATCGTATCTCTGTGACTTGATGTTTTATCCTCTGGATTAATTTCAATACTTTCTATTCTGTTATTACAATATTTTCCCTTGCACACACACTTGGGCTTTCATTGAACATCTTTTTAAGTTCTGGGGATTTATCACCTGTATCTCTTCATCATTTCTTCTTTGATTTGGATAATTCATGTATCCCTTCCTTATATGTGGAAATCAAAATCTAGCCTTACATAATTGCTTCAAATAATGACAATCTGTTTACTTATGATACTTCTAATGTATCCTAAAAAAGAATTAAGGTGATTTATAATCACACATAATATAGGATGGGATGAATTCAATTAGAAGTAAGAAAGTTAGCACTAATGCTAAAAAATTAAGAAGGCAAGACTGCATTCTATAACTGTATGTTGCCAGAGCCACAGTTTGTCTTCTTAATGTTGGATCCCTGGTTTTTGTTCACCAGCTTTAATTTTCTTTCTTGTAGTCTGAGGATTACAACTCACTTGTATTAAGTCAGGGGTTTCCAGAGAAATCAAACCAGTAGGATGTATATGGGATGGATAGATAGATATAGATATATTTCCATCCATCAAGGTATATATGTGTACACAGAGATCTATTTTAAGGAATAGCCTCATGTGGTTATGGAGGCTGGCAAGTCCAAAATCTTAATCCCACAGACTGGAGACCTAGGAAGGAGTCAATGCTACAGTTACAAGTCCAAACGAAGGCCAACGGCTGCAGATTTTCCTCTTGCTTGGCGCTGGTGGATATTTTGTTCTCTTTGGGCCTTCAGAAGATTGGAGAAGGCCCACCCACATCACGGAAGGCAATCTGCTTTGCTCAAAGTTCACTGATTTCAATGTTAATCTTATTGAAAAATATCCTCACAGAAACATCAAGAATATTTTTTGACCACCTATCTGGGCACAGTAGCACAGCCAAGTTGACATATAAAACAAAGTGTCACACTGCTAAAGCCCTCTCTTTACCTTTATCTTTTACCTTTGCCTTTACCCTCCACTTACCTTTCTTTTCCTCTGTATGTGCTCCCTTTCCATTTTTCCTAATCTTTGAAACTTCTCTTCATCCTTTTTTTTCTTACATCTTACACTAAAACTAAAGAGATTCCAAAGGTGCCATCAGGCCACAAGTTCATATTTCTAGGATTGGGTGCAACTTCTCACCTTTTTTGGTGGCCAAGAACCGCTTATCAGTAGGCTCTTGGGGCATCTTGGGCTCCTGATAACCTGTCCTCCAATGGCCCTGCCCCCCTCTCTCTTGAAAAAACTCTTTATGTTGCTCCAGGCCTGTCTTGAACCACCATTCTGTTAAAGCATTTCACAGTAGGAAGTAGCTTTGCTAATCCAGGCCATATTTTCTAGGTGCTCATGAAGACAGTACACAGGGTTGTGGCTTTAACAACTGACTTTAGTCCCAATGAGGATGAAGCAATGGGACAGTTCTGGGAAAAGCTTTCTGGGACCCAGCCTTCAGATGTGTCTCTGCTGCTGGAGGGGCATCTTGTGCTATCATTCTCTCTCTTGTTTCTCTGAATAGGGCCCCAGGCCACACTCAGGAAGTCGTGGGAATTAGTTGCTCTCCCTGGCAGGGTTGTGAAGCTTGTGAGGAAAAATAATCCTCTAGTTTTCTTTCAGAGGGAAAACAAAAACAAAAATGAAATGAAAGTAAGACCAATAGAGGGCAACACACACACAAAATATAGGCAGAGACTCAAATATAAGTCTGTATTGTCTGTCCTTCCCCCAAATTTTCCTTTTTCAACCAGACACCAGGAGTCCCTTAAATGCATACTGATCATTTCTGAAACGTTTTACAATATTCCCATTCTATCCAGCAGCAGACGGACCAGTCATCCCTCTGTGATCTAGGGAAAGTCACACAGACTCTACTCTTAAGTTACCTCATTTGGAAACTAGAATGAGTAATGTGAACTTCTCCAAATTACTGTGAGATAATGTGTGAGAAAGAGTTCTGTAACCTCGTAAGTGTTGTCTGAGTAAATCAGTTAAAATCATCCCGAAGACATTAAAACAAGCGATCAGAAAAATGGACAAATGAGTAGTGGTCACTTTATTTATTTATTGTCACTAGATTTATTTTTTTATTGTGCTATGTTAGTCACCATAAAATACATCATTAGTTTTTGATGCAATGTTCCAAGTTTCGTTGTTTATGTTCAACACCCATTGCTCCATGCAATATGTGCCCTCCTTAGTACCCACCACCAGGCTCACTTTAAAAGTAGGGAGTAGATGAAACTTGTCAGGAAGAAAAGTTGAGTTATTTGCATTATGCTTACTCCCCTCCAGGTAGGAATTATAAATGTACCTGTATGTTTTCCTGTGTGGGGAAAGCTGGATTTTTCTGCCTTACACATAAACACCTGTGCTACCTGCCGGGAGCTTTCCACCTGGCCAGGCAGCAGTGGCCATCAAAAGTGACCTTACCAATTCCAGGGCTTCAGTCTGTGGGGTCTTAAATAAAAAACCCTTTTGGCGTGAAAAAAAAATTAATTTAATTTAAAAATCAAAATTAAACTGCTTTTCACTTGTTCTGGTCAATGTAAGAAATAATCATTACTTTTAAAGCTAAAAAATGTGAGGGATGCCTGGGTGCCTCAGTCCATTAAGCGTCCAGCTTTGGCTCAGGTCATGATCCCACGGTCCTGGAACCGGGTCCGGCGGGGAGAACCTGCTTCTTCCTCTCTCTGCCTGCTTCTTCCCCTGATTGTGTGCCTCCCCTTCTCTCCGACAAACAAATAAATAAAATAAAATAAAATTAAATTAAAATAAGAAATTTGAGACATCCAATGGAGAAATTTATCTGGAAAAGTGGAAAACAATTCAGTGATAGGTACTTAACATCTATCAAAATATTAAACACATTTTAATATATATATATTTATTGGGGGAAGGAAGTAACATGTTACCTCTGTGTATCTAATTCTTTTTTTTAGCACTGTTTCCCATGTATTATTTAACATTTTAATTCTCTTCTTTATTTTTCTGTTTTGTTCCTTTATGGCCAAGTGCACATCACAGACTGGGGACAGTATTTGAAAGTATGCCACATTAAAGATGGCCAGAAGAATTTGCTCCCTGGCCCCGCAAAAGCCTCATACCCCTTACAGTTGGCCCTAGTGCCCCCACCATATCCATCTCACCCCACGTTGAACCCAGGAATATTTGGTATCTGTAACTCTTTTCTGATTCTCATTCACTGCTTAGCAGTATCATTTACCTTTTTGCAAATTTAGATTTACACTTAAATGCTCTATTTCTCCTCACACTAGCTAATATTAATAGCTACCCTAACTGGGGATTTACTACGTGGCCGGCACTGTTCTAAAATTATATGAGTTAATGTATTCAATATTAGAAATATTCCTATGAGACGGATACCATTATCCTCATTGCAAGTATGAGTAAAGCTGAGGTGTGGGGGTCGGGTAAGTGTTCCCAGCCACAGGTTGTCTGAGTTAAGAAAGCTCCTTTGGGGTCAAGACTTCCCTGACAGCTGGGTACCTTTCAGCAAGTCACCACGATTTGCATTCAATAAGGGACCTGTAACTGTGCGTGGTAGTTCTTCTGTGAAAACAAAACCTATCATTATGGAAAAAATAAAGAAAAAAAAAAAGGCCAGGGAATTTACGCTCTGCTAATGCTATTTTTATGGTTTTCTCCGTATGTTTTTTTTTTTTCTTCATTAACTTAAACATTTTAGATTAAGCCGACTTGTACTCAATTCAGAAACGAAGAATGTTAATGATACGGAGGCTTTTCTGGCACTGAATTTTTTTCAAAGTATCATCCTGTGCTTTGGAGACATAACTAGAAACATGGACAGAAACTCCCTATTATGCAACAAACCACTTCCTGTGTCTGTTTATTCATTTATCTGCAGTATTTTAGCTAAACTCTTTTCCTCCAGTAGGGTCCTATAATTGCGGCTATCTCATCACAATATCACAGTATGGAAGAGCAAGGAATTGGTAGCAAGATATTGAGGTTTGGACCTTAGATAATTTGGTGTAAATAATACTTGTCTCATTAGGGTGGTTGAAAGGATTACTTATGTTAATATATGTAACACACTTAAAACAGCGCAAAACACATAATTAAGTACTTTATATCTGTTCACTATTACTAAAACCCCACAATCTTAGGAGACACACTTAATTACGCCTTCTGCAGTCAGCAGCTTCAACTCAGCTCAACCTGAAGGATAACAGAATGGAAGCCTCTATTCTCACAGCAACATCAGAGACTAGATGTGAAAGGAACCCCAGCATACGCTGTTCACACTTCTCTACTATGCACCTGACAGGTGGCAGTCGCAATTTTCCTTGAACATTTCCAGTGATGGGAAGTTTACTATCTCAGGCAATGTCCTTCCATGATTGACAGTTTAATTATGAATACGTTTATACTTTATACTGAACAGAAATTTATCCTTCTGTAAATTCTACTCACTGGTTCAAATGTTGGATCAGCAAAGCAGTGGTTTTCTGATTTCTTAGGCAGAAGTGCTTTGGGAGTTTTTAAAATGTTTGATTCAACTTTTATTATTTTTTTAAATTATTTGTTTTGAATTATTTGTTAAAACTGAAATTTCAAAAAAAATGTTATCTAATATCCCTGGGGAGATTGTTTAGCTTCTCCTATTCTCCTCATTTTAATCTGTAAAATGGGCATAATTAGTAAATGAATAATCAGCATTCAATAAATGTCAGCTGCATCTTTATATAGTTATCATTGTATTTGTGGCATTTTGATACAAACTATTAGGAGGAGACCTTAAAAACCTATAACTCTAGCTTGCTCATGCTTGCTGTAGACAGTCCTCAACTGCCCTCTTCCTCAACCCAGCGGAGGTCTTCTTGAATTTGTCATAGAAGTTTGTAATACAAACTTGACCTTGTAATACACTGAGCTGGGCCCACATCCCCAGCCTGATAATCCATCATTAAGTGATCACTCTTGCCGTCCCTGAGGATCTTCCAGGAACGATGTTCACATTCCCCGTTCTCCTGGTAGTGGATCCAGGGGAGCTGAATTTAACTCACACTGCAGTGTCGAGAGGCTTTCCGTGGTGGTTGAGTGACCCTGTGTAACCGCTCCCCACTGTGAATCTTGCCATTCCTGCACGTTTTCAGCTGCCAGACCCTCCATAGGACTCTGTGGCCTCAGAATAGGGGGAAATCCACCACTGTGGCTTTTCGCTTTGGGATAACTCCCGTCTCATGTGAATCCGGTTTTGCAGAGTCTAGAGACCTGGAGATTAGGGAGACTTCATAGCACTCAATCTTCCAATTCAGAAAATCCTCTTAAGTTTCTCCTTGCAGCTCTGAGCAGGAGCTAGAGTAAGGAGGAAGTCTGAGCTTGGCTAAAATAATATCCCCCTTTCTTTATCTGTCCTATAAATATCTATGAAGCATATTTTTAAACTAGATTTAAAAATTATAAATGTAATATATGTGTATAGTAACATTTTTCTCAAGACTTACCCGCATAGGTATACAGCATAAAACAAAAAGTTGCATATCCCTAACCACTATCACCTTCAATTCCACCCACTAATAAAATTCCTTATAAGTTGTTGCCGAAATGGTATACTCTTATGTATATCATTATGCAATTATGCATATATGCCTATTTTAATGAGAATACTCAGGGATTCTTACTATAAACATATAAACGTATGCTCCAAATTTAGGTCATGTTTTCTGTGGCAGCACATATAGGATGCTTCTGCTGCCTTCTTTCCAAAGGCTCTACAACATTTCATTTAAGAAATTTATTTAACCAGCACCTTATTTGTTAATGGATACTGAGATTCCTTTTTTTGTCATTGTTACTTTAGACTGCGGTAGCCAACCTCAAAGGATGCCCTCCAGTGAGTCTCATGTGCCCTTTAATTGCCCTTGGGAATCCCCATCCCTCACTGAATGGGGCTGATCTGTGTAACAAGAAGGAAATATGGATACAGTGATGTGGAACTTCTAGGACTAGGTCATAAAAAAGCATTGGGACTTCTGCCTTGCTCTCCCTTGGGTCGCTCTGTCTGGTAGAAGCCAGTTACCATGTCATGGGGACCCTCCAGCCTTCCGCTGACTGAGAAGTCTGTGGGGTGAGGAACTGTGCATCCTTCAGCTTGTCAGCCATATGAGTGAGTCACACTGGAACCTGATCTCCCAGCCTCATTCAGACCTTCAGATGCCTCCACCCACACCTCGCCTACAGTCTCGCCTGAGAACCTCTCCTGAGACACATAAACTGTATAAGATAATGAGGTTTATTATGACTTGAAGCTTTTAAGTCGTGGGGTAATTTCTTATGCAGTAATGGATAACTACAACACAAACAGTTCCATAACAATCATCTTGGTCTGCTCATTTTTGTGAAAACATGAAAGCTTATACAACAAATTCCTAGTTTTAAAATTACTGAGGTGGAAAGAATGTGAATTGTAAATTTCACTTAATAATGTTAAGTTTAATTTAATAATGACCTACAACAGTAATGAATGAGTGGGTTTCCTGACATCCACCCCAGCATCACAGCCTACACTAGATTTTTGCCATTTTATAAATTTAAAAACGTATTTTTTTTTCAATTTGGATTTCTTACTTATGGATGAGGTTGAGCATGTTTTTCATAGATTTATTAGCCTGTTATATTTCTGTTAACTATCAACTGCTGTCTTTTACTCGCCTTTATATTAAATTGCTCAGCTTCTTCTCATTAATTTGTTAGAGCTCTTTGTATAAGAAAAATTAGCCCTCTTTTTATATGTGTACATATTTCCCCCCATTTTGACATTTTAATTTTAACATTACTTGTAGAGCATTTTCCGAGAAGAAGATTTTTAGTCTTTGTAGGGTATCTTTTAAAAAATATTTTGGATTTTGTAAAAAACTTTATCACCTCTAAAATTACTAAAAGAAGTCTTCATATTATCTTCTGGTTCATATCATGTATATATTTTTTTCTACCAAGAGGCGACTGGAAAATTAGGTCTCAAAACACAAAAACAACAGCAAGAGTCCTGATTTGTAGTATTTGCCAATTACTGAAGTGTAAACACTCCCACCATGCCCAATTATAAGCTATCAATGTGAACCGAACACAGAGTGAACTAGGAAAAGATGCCCACAATTGGCTCCTGTGAGTTGGTGTATGGCAGGTCTAGCACATCCCTGCACCAGAAATGTAGTTTGACATAAGGGATGAGAGAGATCCAGGTTCTTTTTTTGTTGTTTTCCATATGGCTCCCCCCCCCCAAAAATGGTAAATTCACTTTTTTTTGTACTGAAGTGCTCAACTTTATCATATTCATATCTCTTACATATATTTGGGTCTATTTCTGTACCTTCTCTCTTTTATTGATTGTCTATCTATTCCAACACACAAATAGTTTAATTACTAGAGTTTTATAATATCTTAGACTATCTGGCAAGGCTAGTCCTCTTCAATAGTCTTCTCTTCCAGCATTTACCGTAGCTCTATTCAGAGATTGCTCTTATAGATAAGTGATCGATTTAGAAAACCTTATAGCTTGACATTTGCAAAATTTAAGCCTATAAAGGCACACCACTAAACGTATACCATCATAATGGTTATGTGATTGTGTTCCCGGCAAGACCCAAGAATACCTTTTGGTGAATGTTTTTGTCATATGTTAACACTCAGATAAAAGCAATTGAGCACATAACTTGGTTGCATTTTGATATTTTTATATAGATAGTGTTAATGCTAAATTTATGTCTTAGATACATGTCAGACTTTAATATGTATACGAGGGAATGAAAGAAAGTAGTGCCCTCAAGAAGTTTTGATTCAGTTTATTGGAAGTAGTCCAAGACAGCTAGGTGAGTTCTTTTAAGGAACTATTTGTATATTATTTATTATTATAAATTAGATTTTTTCAATGCCATACAACTAAAGAAAAATTTTAAACGAATAGATTGGAGGCTGCCAGCAGAAGTAGATGCTGAGGTGTGTATAAGACTATAACTTTCATTGAAGTAACTAAATTTTCATTTTAACATAAAATTTTACCAATTACATTTTTAGTTAATATTATATATATATATATATACACATATATATATATACACACACATGTATATGTATATATATATATAGACACAAATGTAAGCTTTTATTTCAACATAGGTTTTCACTGTTAAAAATGTTTGAAATCCATGAGCTGAGCCTTCAGCAAGATGTAGGGATGGCTGGGGCAGAGAGTTGTGTCTCTTAACTCAATTGTAAAAAGTTGCTAGAGTTTATCTTTCGATATTCAGTTCCCCAACCCACATCACCCCATATACCTTAGGAATGAAATGCCTTCATCTTCTATGTTTTTTGTTTGTTTGTTTTCTAATATTCATCTACCCCCATCAAAAAATGATTTTAAAGATTTTTTATTATTTATTTATTTAACAGACAGAGATCACAAGTAGGCAGAGAGTCAGGCAGAGAGAGAGGGGGAAGCAGGCTCCCTGCTGAGCAGAGAGCCAGATCCAGGGCTCCATCCCAGGACCCTGAGATCATGACCTGAGCCAAAGGCAGAGGCCCAACCCCCTGAGCCACCCAGGCACCCCCCAAACTGAAAAAACTATTTACATTTAGAAATGTAAATAAAAAGATCAGTGGTCACCAGGAGTTAGGGTGGAGGTAGGGATGAATAGGCAGAACATAAAGGATTTTTAGGGCAGTGAAACGACTCTGTGTGATAAAATAATAGTGGACACATGTCATTATGCATTCATCCAAACCCCCAAAATATGCAACACCAAGAGTGATTCCTAGCATAAACAATGAATTTTGGGTGGTAATGATGCATCACTGTACATTCATCAAATTGATGATGATGAGGAAGGCTGTGCATGTGTGGGGCAAACCCATTCATTCAGGGGTGTGTGGGAAACCTCTGTACCACCCCTTCAATTTTCCTGTGAACCCAAAACTGCTCTAAAAAGTAAAGTTTATTAAAGAAAACCTGGTCTCAGACCCTTTGTCACACTGAAGTGCAAATGAAAGATTTGAGGTGCCCCTTCTCTTAAGGGTTTCCATGTTTTAACAGGGAACAAAGCTGTAGAGCTGATGGACTAACACTTCAGTTCTGACCGCAGGTGGATGTGAGAATTTACAGACATCACAGTCTTCTCATGAATCATAAGGAAAGGAGGGGGAGCAGAGATGAAAGGCAGGAGGTAAAACTGAAAAAGCTAAAGAATTAAAGGCACAGGATTTGTGTTCTAGTTGAGGCTTTATCATTTCCTGGATGAGTGTTCCCAAGACTCGTTTTTCTTACCTGAGTAAGAAGCTTAACAGTAAGAGCATCTTATCGGTGCTTTTTGTTTTGTTTTTAAGATTTATTTACTTATTTTGGAGAGAGTGAGCATGGTGGTGGGGGAGATGCAGAGGGAGGGAGAGAGCCTTAAGAAGACTCCCTGCGGAGTGCGAAGCCCAAAGCGGGGCTCCGTCTCCCAACCCTGAGATCACAACCTGAGCTGAAACCAAGAGTCGGTCACTTAACCAACTGGGCCACCGTGCACCCCCATCAGTGCTTTAATGAAGATAAATTGAGATCATATAAGAGAACATGCTTCATTAATTGAAGTAATACAAAAATGCTGTCCAGTCACATAGAACGTAGATCTGCTTTAGAAACATCTAGACTCCAAAATGGCAAACAGATCAGTCTGCCTTGATTTCATCAGTTTTACTCTCCTTCTTAAACCCTGTGTCTCAACTTTCTCATCTCTAAAATTGGGATAACAATATTTACTTCTCCAGATTGTTTGAAGGACTAAAATAGATAGGCTTGTGAAGTATTTAGAAAAGTGTCTGTCCCTCCCTCCTTCCACTCAAGTTAAGTGCTTCACAAGAGTTGTTGTTGTTGTTACTGTTTCCTCCCTAGATCCACAGGAAAAGACATTAGAGTCTGTCCCTGAAATTCAGCTCAATCAAAAGTCCAGCCCCTTTGCCCCAGGAGGGAAGGAACTCTGACCATCCCATGACTTCTCGTAGGGCATTTATTACTTCCTACCTCCCTCCACGCACTGCTCCCATGCTCCTTCCTCAACACTTTGGGTGGGTGTATGGCTTTTGCCCCAACGTTCTATTAAAATTGCACCTGTTTTAGAGGAAGTAAACTTTAAAGTGTTCTTTGGAGAGTTAAAAGTGAAGTGACACATTTAGAAACGCAGAGAACTTTAAAAAGACAACTTTACAAACACGATAATCAATTCTATTTTAACTTGCAATATGCAGTTAAGAAGAGAACTGGAGTAACACTCATTATTTGTAACTGCTGATACATATCTGAAAAAGATGTTTATTCTTCTTTTTGTATTTTCAGTTGCCACCTGTCTTCTTAGATAGAAATAACTTCCTTTCTCTAAAACTGCTTGGTTTCTCTGGGAGCGGGGAGACTGAACATCGCGTGTGATTGCTTTACTCATTTTAGTAAAGAGATCAGTCACCAAGTCACCCTTTGCTCTCCAGTGATAGCTCTCACCTCTCATTTTCGCAAGAAATGATAGAGCAAATGAGTCAGTCCCAGGGCCCTTCAAGAATGGCACGCGATGCTCAGGGCAACCTCCACCTTCGCTAGACCAAAGACGTTTCACAAAAAGCCTTCAGAAACCCTTCTTCCTGAAATACAAGCGCACATCTGGTTTCCTCTTTTTTTTTTTTTTTCCTCCCTCTATTTGTCTCTATTTGGCTTTCCGGATTTCATTTAACTTTTTAAAAACACCAAGGAATGATCTTTAGTTGGAATAAAAGAGCAGAGATAGAGTAGCCTTGATGGTCCCCTTTAAGGTAAGATTCTGCATGTTTATGTGTAAAGATACATGTTTATGTATTTTGAATAGCAGAAAAGGGTGGGTGCGTTTATTCTCCTAATCATCAGTCACCTCCGAGTCAACAAGTACAACACTAGAAAAATCTTTTTGCTTAAGCTGCATTCTTGGTTTCCTTTTCTTCCTGAGATAAATTTGATTTTAATGACATTTTCAAAACGAGTACCATGTTTCCCCCCCCTTGTTTTTTTATGTTTTTAAAAAAATCACAACAATGTTGAATTACTTGGAATGATATGTGCAGTAAAATAATTCTTAAATAATTGGAGAAAAACAAAATATGTGGCTGAGAAATTCAAAATGAATCATAAGTTTAAACTACTTTTGAACCAGCTTTGTAAATAACCACTTGTTTGTAAAGGAGGAGGTAATTTATGTGGTGAAAGGGGGAAGAAAGATTTTGGCTCCTCTGAACTTTTATTATTGTTCCTGTATGTATATCCTCTAGAAAGTAAGCAAACCAATAACATTTTAAAATGGTTTAGTCCCTAACTATTCATTGCATCCCATGAGCATTCTTTCTTGTTGGCAAGAATTCAGCGTGTTATCAGAATGGGTAGTGTCAGCCTGGTATCATTAGACACAAGGACTTTGGGCAGCAGGACAGTGAATAAAGTTGGTGTGAAAGGAAACTTTGATATTAGAGAAGCTGATTTAACCCCATACACAGGATAGAAAAAGTCAACTATTTGACCAAAACATCTGTCTTTAGAAAAATAAAATAAAATTCTAATCAGATGAACAAACGGGACTTCGGTTGGAATGTTTTTGTCTATTTATACATGTTCTTATAATCACTCTGATCAAAGGATTTGGATTAGGTAGTATTATTCTTATGCATTGGAATAAATCAATATCTATAATAAAAATGCTGAAAGACTGTAGGAAATGACAAAGTGGGCCAGATCTATGATCCAAACTCCTTAATCCCACCTGTTTCAGACCGATCCAGGGGTAGTAGGTGGGATGACCTGGTAGTTACCCTCCAGGCAACATCTAAAGTTTGGGAAGAGCTGTGAACAATGCCAGTTGCCAACAACTGGCAAATATTTGGCTTGGTGATGCTAAATATTTGTTGAGCAAATGAATGGACTGAGAAGTAAACTATCTTATAATTATCTATATTCCCTTGAAGCCAATCTTCTTTTATATTCCTTATTGGATATGACAAGTTCTTTAAGTGTCTTGCATTATCTTAAAAATTACCTGTCTTCAGCATGAAGAAAGTTTTTTTTTTTTTTCTCCCAACTTGATATTCCAGGATTTCATTTGATTTATCTTAAAGCATAAGACAGAGAGGAAATGTTATATCCCCCTAACTGATGTTCTCCCTGCCTCAGTTAAATTCCGGTTTCATTCAGAAATGGAGGAATTCTGGTTTAGGTTGTAAATGACAAACCTGTAAGAAAACAAACTGTTGACCAGAGTATTTATAGCATGGCCACCGTGAGGTTAAATGTTAATTAGTTATGATTACTCCTTAACACCAGGGATGTTACAAGAGCAACAGGAGCAGATAAGAAAGAGGAGCATAATTTATAAGCAATGCCAACTGAAGGTTAATTGCAGGGGAATGAGCAATTATTATGTGGTAATGACTTACTGCAATAGACTCTAATAAGGTTTTGTAGTATATATGAACACCATTTGGAAAGGCCTGGAGGGACTAAAAGAGGAAGGATACAGAAGATAATTCCTTTGGTTAACAAGAGAATTTGTTGACAGAGACACTACCATATTTCACAATTTCCAGGAACTAGAAACAGTTGATTAGTCACATCTCTTTGTGAGTATGGGAGCGAAAAGTGGAAACCATTTGCAATATTATGGGCTACCCCTGATGAGACATTGTAGAGAATTTATTTGGCTTATGCTTTGGGGCATTGGAATGTAATGAAAATAGATCCAACGTGGAGGGGACACGGGATTAAAACGGGACATAGTATAAGATTCTCAGATTGAAATAGCTTTAGGGTAAGATCGTAGAAGTGTGATTCCAATGGCCTTCTGAAACAAATGCTGGACATCTAAGAGAGGGCTCCAGAGTGACTTCCCCCAGTTTTAAGTATAGGAGTGTGGTCACTGGTTCCCTGGATTCACAATGAGTGTATCCAAACAAAACCCAGTCTCTTGTATATTTAATTACAAAGAATGACAAGTAGCAAAATTTTAGACCTTTTTTTCTTTTTTCTTTTGGACAACCTTGTTCTCTCAGGTAGAAGTGCTTATTCTGGGCGTAAGGAAGCATTTCAGATTTACATCTATCCCACCAAAAATTCTGCATTGCTTAGAGAGTGCATTGGCACAATAATTTTCTGCCTCTGGCTTTTTCCTCTGTAAGGATACATTTTTACCTGATCGGGGACATTGTGGGAATTATTTCAGGAAGTACTTTAACTAGCAAGGTCTGAAATGTTTTTCAAATGCCTTGTATTGGTTTCAAGGGTATTCATTCCTTTGGCTCCTTGTCTGTGGGGTTGCTTCAAGTCGGCAGCCCCCTTCAGTGATGCTTGCGGGTGGGGCACGACTCCTCTTTCAGTGTGGCGGTTGCTTGCTCCCCCTCTGCTTCCTTTTGAACACAGATTCAAGCTCTGCTGTTACCAATCTCGGGCTACTGTGCTATCCTTTATTAACCCTCTTTATTAAGCCGCCTTGAATTATTTATTAAGACGCCCTGAATTATTATCTTTATTACTGATAAAATGAGAGAATAGAAGAGTAATGTGAAATAAGAGTTTGTATAATCTGAGAGTGAGACAGAGAAAAAGACAGAGAGAGACAGAGATCTTCCCCTGATTGTAATAAGGCTTTGGACTCAGAAATGGTGGAACATGAAGTGCAGAAAGGGGGCCGAGGTCTCTGCTTGCCCACAGCCTGGGAATGGTTTGGTCTTTTCCAGTTGCAAGACTTACTTCTCTATTTCCCTATGGGATCATCTGATGCTGTAACACTTGCCATAGGCATCTACCATAAAACCCCTCTACTGTGCTTCAGTAATGTTTCCATGTTTTCAGTGATACTTCTTCTTTTTGTTCTTTTTAAAATTAACCAGAGATAGAAGATTACAGGATCCATACCCTCCTCTCTTGTGAATAGAGAATCAAAGTCATAGGATTTTCATGTTGCAAGGGTCATTTGAAGCCATGCAGTACAACTTCCTCCCTTCATGCAGAGAAATAGGTCTCCGTAACCAGATGGGGAAGGTCCTCATGCCAAGCCCCATAGCTAGTGTTTATTGGGGGTGTCCAATCCCATGAAATTTCTAGCTCTATTTTCATTTGTCTAATCTTTCTCTCCAGAAACTTTGGACTTGATGTGCCACTATTCAGATTAGAGACCTGAGGAGTAAAGGCCTCCATAGGGTGTTTTGCAGGAAGGATGAAGAAAGAGAACAATAGAAAAAAGGGAAAATGTTTTTAAGTCCTGTGAACATTTTCTAAGGTATGCTTTGAAGCATGTGCTTTACCAGGAAGCTTATGGTGATTGAGCCAACAAAAATTTCTGTCATTTTTTCTTTTTTTTTTTAATAGGGAAGACATTTTCAGCAAATAATCAGTGGTCAGGGCATACATGAGGTAATTAGCCCACTTCCTCCTCCCCCAACTTTGTTTCAGTTGTGTCCCCTACATGAGGGCACCGGGGTGGCTCAGGGGCTGGCATGGGCAGGGCTGAGCTGGGCTCAGGCTTCCCCCTGCTAGTTATAGGGAATGGAGTAGAGCCAGTAAGTGCTGCAGCTTTTCTATCATTGGCTGAATCCCAGGGTTTATCTATTAAAATTAAAATTTACAGGCACACTTCATTTCATTGTGTGCCATTTTATTGTGCTTCACAGATACTGCATTTTCTTTTTAAAATTTGAAGGTTTCTGACAACTCTGTGGCAAGCAAGTCTCTCTCAGAGCTGTTTTCCAAAAGCATTTGTTCGCTTCATGTCTCTGTGTCACGTCTTGGTAATTCTCGCAACATTTCAAAGTTTTTCATTATTATTGTATGGGTTATCATGATTTGTGATTGGTGATTATGAATCACTGAAAGTTGAGATGATGGTTCACATTTTTTTTAGTAATGAATTATTTTCTTATTCTGGTTATGTACCATGTTTTTTTAGACATGTTGAGCACTTAATAAACTACAGTGTAGTGTAAACGTAACTTGTACATGCACTGAGAAACCAGAAATATATTTAGCTCTATTGCCATCCATGCTGTTTCAGTGTTTGGAAACAAACTAGCAGCATTTCTAGGTGTGTCTGAATTCTTAATGCAACTTGGTTGGCCTCTAACACAAATGTTTTCTTTTTAAATGTGGCAACCTCAGAAGAATATACCTGTTACCCCTTCAGTAAAAGAGATGGTTTCTTAACCATTTGAAATAAAAATTGAGAATAAGAAAACAGCATTCTCGTCAGTTTAATCTCATCTCCTCTGTATCTTCATGATGTGGGCTTCTCCTATGTAGAATTTCTACCGTCATTGGAGAGCTCCTGGATTTCGAGGAGCTATTGAAAGTGGGCAGGAAGAAGGATAGGACGGCAGCTTTTAGGAATTGGCATGTTGGGAGAGATCTACTTTCAGATAATTTATTAGTTTCCCAGAGCTGCTGCAGCTGTGCTCTGCACTGCATGGCTTAGGACAATGGAAATGTGTCCTCTCATAATTCTGGGGACAGAAGTCTGAGAGCTAAGTGTCAGCAGGGCCATGCTTGCCCTAAAGCCTCTAAAGAAGGATTTGCTCTGTTCTCTCTTCCAATTTCTGGTAGCTTGTAAATGCCATCTTCTCCCTCTCTTCCCATCATGTTCCCTCTGTGTATGTCTGTGTCCAGATTTCCCCATTGGATAAGAGCATCAGTCCTGTTGGAGTAGAGCCCACTCTAAGGACCTCATTTTAACTTGATTACCTCTGGGAAATCCCTGTCTTCAAATAAGGTCACATTCTAAGGGTCTAGCAGTTAGGACTTCAACACACCCTTTTTTATTTGGGGGCAGGGGCACAGTTCATCCCATAAGAATACAGTCTGTTAATATTGGGAATGAAATATCTACATGGCTACTCAAGCTTTCCGTGCTACTCAGAACCAAACATCCTGACTGCGACTTCTCCCCGGCATCTCCAGCGTCCACCCTGGCTTGGCGTGTGCTGCTTACCGCAAGTTAGGACACAACCATACGTCTCCAGCAAGTGGTCCTGGGGTGTGTGCTTTTGGGGCTTGTGTTTTTGGTGTTTTCCCTCTACCCTCACTGAGTTTCACATGAAAGGGAGACATTGCTCAAAAAGCAACGACAGTGGTGTGCGTGGCTGGTTCTCTCAGTCGGGGGTCGGGGGCTTCAGGCAGAGCTGCGAGTGATGAAAAATCACCTGGCAGAAAAGGTTGCATGTTTTAGAAGTTTGGTTATGAACTAGACCACTCTGTGTTTTGCTGTTATTATTTTTACCCAAAGTTGCTAAGGATGTTCTTTTTTCTTTGAGAGGAAGTTCTCTCCTTTCTCTAAAAATTACCTGATAACAGCAAGGGTAATTCCTAACTATAGAATCTTCTAACTCTGTGAAAATGAAGTCCAACATTTCAAAAAAGTTTTGTGTTCCTAAACATGAGAGGATTAAAAAATTATGGTATTATTTAAAGGACTCCTGGGGCATTTTGGTTCACTTAACTATATTCCAGTGTACGGAAACATTTGCTTTTCAAATCTGTAAAAGTAGAAACAGGTGGATTTGCAAACCAACATGGTGTCCCAATGCATTTAAGACTGCCATTTCATAATGATCACCTAAGCAGCCCCACGACTCCTACTTTGACCGCTACCAATGCTATTACTACTAATAGCAGCTGAAGTTATTGAGTACGTGTTCTGTGCCAAGCACTGTTCCAACTTATTTGCCATGTTTTGACTAATTTTACCTCCACAACAACTCAGTGAGGTAGATACCATTCTCTTTAATTAATTAAGGAAACTGAGGCACAGAGCCTAAATTTATACGCTAAGTGGCAGAGCCAGAATTCAAATCTGGACTCAGACCTCTTAAACTTGTTTTCAATCACCAAACAAAAAATATTCTAGAACAATACATTCCAAAGTCTGTGCCACAGAACACCCATTTTGTTCAAATCTCCCAAAAAAAAGGAAAAAAAGGAAAAAAAGTTTATGTAATTAAATACATTTGGGAACTACTGCAAACTACCACCCCTTCATGTAGACTCATAATGTATGCTATATTAAAAGTTGTGAGAATTTTCCCAGAAAAGAAACCTATATAACAGAATGTAAAATTGAAATTTCAGCTAGGCATCAAGATAAAATAAATGCTAAATTCCCAAGTGAGTTGCTAAGTCACCATGTGCAGACTCTACAAGCATAATATCTGGGGACCTATTCCACAATTCTTGGATCCTTTCAGAGAATTGAGAGGTTTTTGTGAGATTTTCTTGGGAAAGGCTGGTCACTGTGCTATGGGGTCCCCACTTTTAACCCTTGGGAAAGTTGCTGCCTCTTACACCAAGCCCAGTGGCTTCAGTGGGACCAGTTAAGAGATAAATGTGTGTTCCCGTATGTCAGGGACACTGCAGACTGAGGTTGATGCAAAAGTTGACTTATTAGCATTTTGGTGGCCAATCTGGGAGCTTCCTGCTGCAAAGGGGCAAAGATGACTCACTCCTTCCCATAAGACAATGCAGAGGGTGGTAATCACTGTGGGGCCCCACAGCTGGTGGACTAGGGGCTAACTGGGATGGATGTTGGGAGGGAATGAGGAGTACCCCTTACGTCTTGACAGTTGATGCTAGAGAGATCTCCTCGGATGCGATGTCCAAAGAACCCTCCAAATTGGCACATATGAGTCACCTTCACCATCTGCCATGCCCAAGGAACGTGAAGTCACTCACGAAAGTAAGCACTATAAACCTCCTCACCTCTTTTTCCTGTGCTCACCTAGGGCAGCCAGATAAAATACAAGATTCTCAGTTAATTTAGAATTGCAGATGAATGTTGAACAATTTTTATTATAAGTATATCCTATCCAATATTTGGGACATACTTATATTAAAAATTACTTGTTATTCATCTGAAATTCAAATTAACTAGGCATCCTATATTTTTATCTACAAAATCTGGCAAACTTACCCCCTCCCCACCTTTCCCCTAGCAGCTGGTGAGTAGGTGAATGGTGAGGGGCAGGAAAGAACAGAAGTTGTTCTGTTTTCTGAATTAAAACTATTTAAAGAGATTTAAAGATCTTCCCCAAAGAGTAAGTAGAAAAGTCAATAGATCTGCTAAGGTCAGTAAGCATGGGCAGGGAATTATTGTACTACTAAATAAATTTGAAAAGAATTGAATGAGAATAAAAAATTAAATGGTATTTTGAGTATATCACAAATCTTCTTGGTTAGATGATTCAGGTCTACCTTCTTGACTTTGTGTGTTGAGCTGTTCCTCTCCAGGACCGTAACTATCAACTTCTCTTGGAAGTTGTGCTCTTCAGGATACTTTTTTTTTAATCATTGTATTTTATTTTAGTTTATTTCATCATGATAAATGTATTCTTTAATCTCCATCCCTTATTTCTCCCATCCCCCACATACCTCCCCCCTCTGGTAACCATCGGTTTGTTCTCTATAGTTAAGAGGCTGTTTTTTGGTTTGTCACTTTCTTTTTTTTTCTTTGCTCATTTGTTTTGTTTCTTAAATTTCACATATGAGTAAGATCATATGATATTTATTTTTCTCTGATTGACTTATTTTGTTCAGAATAATATGCTCTAACTCCAACCATTTTTTTTTTTTTTAAAGATTTTATTTATTTATTTGACAGACAGAGATCACAAGTAGGCAGAGAGGAAGGCAGAGAGAGAGGAGGAAGCAGGCTCTCCGCTGAGCAGAGAGCCCGATGTGGGACTCGATCCCAGGACCCTGGGATCATGACCTGAGCTGAAGGCAGAGGCTTTAACCCGCTGAGCCACCCAGGCGCCCCTAACTCCAACCATGTTATTGAAAATGACATAATCTCACCTTTCTATGGCCAAGTAATATTTGATATATATATGTATATACACACACACACACGCACACACACACACACACACACACACACACATATATATATATATATACACATATATATATATATATATATATATATAGTCTTTATTCATTCATCTGTTGATGAATACTTGGACTGCTTCCATAGTTTGCCATGGCAAATAATGTTTTTATAAACATAGGGGTGCGTGTATCCCTTTGAATTAGTGTTTTTGTATTTTGGGGGCAAATGACTAGTAGTGTAATTGCTAAGTCATAGAGTTCTATTGTTTGAGGGACCTCCATACAGTTTTCCACAGTGACTGCACCAATTTACATTCCCACCAACAGTGCAAGAAGTTTCTTTTGTCTCCATACACTAGCCAACACTTGTTTCTTGCATTTTTTATTTTAAGCCATTCTTCAGAACACATTTTGAGAAATTCTGCTTTGTTTTGTAACTTTGTCGTATAATTTAACGAAAGGGCTGTCCTGGAGAATTTTAGCTAAACTTAGATGGGAGGCCACGGTATTAGCATATGAGGTCCCATAAGCTTTCAGATTAAAAAAACAACAACCCAATTCAGAAGGGCTTTATACAACAAAAGAAATGCTTAGGTTCAGGTGACTGGAAAGTCCAAATTAGGGAGGACTTCAGGATTGGTTGAACTAGCAGCTCAGCCATGCCACTAAGGACACAGTTTCTTCTGTTTTGTGTTGCTTTGTTTTTCTGTCTTATCTCTTTACTGTCAACAATGTTAATTTTATTCCAAGACTGGGTCCCTTGCTCTTAATAAGGTGGTTACAAATTTCAACAGGGCCTGGGAAGGGAGAGAGCAGTGTTGTCCTGGCATTCTGGATAGCCTGGTGGGGCTGTTGCCTGCTGGCCCTGTGCTTCCTGTAGCCAGAGGATGGAAGTTACTGAGAACCTGAAGTTTATCCAGGCTTTTCCAGGGGGCTGAGAGTGGGTTCTAATTTTACCAAAACATAGGAGCTGTGTGGGAAAGAACAGATAGATGATTGCCAGGGAGGGGGGTGGAGTGTGAGATTGGATGCTGGGTCAAACAACAAATGTCCAATACAGCTGGGAATTTGTGTTGCTACCATTGACTGCATGCAGGCGTGATACTCACAGCTGTCAACAGTCAGGGCACCTGGGTGGCTCAGTTGTTGGGCATCTGCCTTCAGCTCAGGTCATGATCCCAGGGTCCTGGGATCCAGTCCCCCAAAGGGTTCCCTGCTCCGTGGGGAGCCTGCTTCTCCCTCTCCCACTCCCCGTGCTTGTGTTACCTCTCTCGCTGTCTCTATCAAATAAATAAAATCTTAAAAAGACAAAACAAACAAACAAAAACTGTCAACAGTCTGTACCCTCTTGGGCACCAGCCAGTCTGAAAAGATACTCTCCTCTCATTAGGAGGGAGGCAGGTGCCCAAAGGCCTCTTGCTTACAGAGTGACTTTAACCCTTTAGTTGCTTGATATTGAAGGGTCCAGGAGCTCCTAAGGAAGGTGACAGAAGGCTATGATAGGTGGGCACCCAGAGGACTCAGAGCAGTAGCTATTTAACAGCTGAAACAGAAATACAACATTGTCTTAATTTAACAGCATTTATAATTGTACCCATGCATACTAGCTCAATTATTTTTTTAAAAAAATCATTTACTTATTAGAGAGAGAGAGAGAAAGATAAAACAAGGAGGAGGAGTGGCAGAGGGAGATGGAGAAGCAGGGTCCCTGCTGATCAGAGAGCCTGACTCGGGGCTCGAACCCAGGACCCTGGGATCATGACCTGATCTGAAAGCAGATGCTTAACGACTGAGCCACCCAGACACACCTAGTTCAATGATTTTTTAAAAAAAGTAAAAAGAAAATTAGGATTATGAATAAAATTCTTCACTTAATTCCTTATTTGAAAAATGAGTGGGTTAAATTAGATGATTTTACAACTCCTTTGACAGCAATGTTTATGCTGTATTCTATAAAATTTATATAAATAAGCCTTTAATTTTATCTATCATGCACATTGTGATATGTCTGCATTAAATAGAACATAGTAAACAGTTATGTATCTTTAAATGCAGAGAACCAAATTTGCATTTAAACTTGGCACATTAAATTTAACTGAATTAAGTCTGAATTTAACTAGATCTTTATGCTGAAATTTTCGAATGCACTATTTCTAAAGACCATGAGGGTCTTTCTCTTGTTTTTCATTTTCTATGTTTTACAGTAAAACAAGGGGTGGGGGGGAACAACCATTTAACATGTTAAAAACCATTAATGTTGTTTTGACCTTAACAGAAAGCAGAGAAATGGCTAGAGTTAAGATGGAAGCCATGCTTTCACATTAAGATGGTTCAGTGGCTGAAGTAATTCATTCATGGCCACTATTAGTAGGGTTACCGAAGGGTGGAGGGGTAGAGGGAGTAGAAGCCATAGGCCATTTCCTCTCCCACTGGGTCAAGGCCCACAGGGCAGAGCTGATGTGCAATTTGGAGAACATGAATTTTTCTCAAGGGCTTTGCCTGCCTGTTTTCTCACTCCCTGAGAAGGTTTCTCAACTTCTTAGGTCCTCAATTGTCTAGTCTTCTCAGATACATAAAAACACAGGGAAATCATTTTTTTCCTAAAATAAATGGAAAATCAGTAACAGTGACAAATCTTTTCCCTATTTCCCATCCTCTTCCTTGTCCCTTCTACCTCCCCACCCATCCCTTTTCCCCAAACAGAGTTAATTATTCCAGAAGGTAGTGTTGTTTGTCGGCACCAGAATTACAGGTGGGAAGAATATTATTACGTATTTCCTATTTTTTTTCTACATAGAGATATGCATAAAATGTTTGTGATATTTTTAATTTTCAGTCTGAGGAGCATTTAAAATATTTGCAGATCTATTTTTGTAGATTTTTTTCTGTATTTTAAGTCATCAAAATGTCAAAGCCAAGAAAGGTTTTGACTTTCTAAGAGAGAAATTTTTGACTATAGCCAATATTTTCTCCTGTCTTCAGAGCAAAAAGCTATCCTGATTTGGTAGATCCATAGGTCCTTCTCTCCTTCTTTATACATAATTTCTGATAGAGTTATAGGCATGCACACATCTGCATTGATTAATCCAGTTGAAAAACCTTAGAGACTTCCAAGAAAACACATAAGCCACAGGAGTAAGGACTGATCATCTTATCCCTTTAGAGGTGTTTTCTGTTACAGGCCTAGCTAGACCTAAATAATAAATGTATTATAATGTTTTGAACAAAATAGTTCTCAAATATAATTTATAAAATTTGCCACCCAGACACTGTAATAAATTTATTAACCATGAATGAGGACCCTGTTTTATTGGGTCTGCATCTTTGGCTATATACATATCCAAACATATCTTCATGTTTGGATATGTACATATCCAAACATATTCAATTATGTATATAGTCTGCCTTATCTTTAATGTTACATATAGTTAATATATACTCTAACAGCAACCTGATAAACCTTAAGTCTCCACAGTTAAATTATTTTAAATTAAATTAAAATTTGTTTTTGAAATATATGTAACTGCGTTTGGGCATATAGGATTCATACAGAATTTAAAAACAAAACAAAAATTACTCTCATCACCTACGTAAGTTTGCTCATTTAGTTTTCAGTAACCGCCAAGGAACAACGTTACCCACATTTTACAGGTGAGAAAACTGAGCCAGAGAATGTCAATAACTTGTTCAAGTTTACACGGACTTCTTTAGTGGTTTGTTGTTGTGGTTTCCAACTCATATTTTGCTGATTCTAAAGCCTTTATGTTTTCTACTACATCACACCATGTTTTTTTATACTCCATTATTTGAAGGCATTCTTCATTTTAATTTTCTAGGTATGTGGGTGAAAGGTTGAAAAGAGTAGAAAAGTGCAAATAGATAAACTCTAACGATGACTACAATAGCAGCCATCACTATAGAGCTGAGAATTATTACCTATTACCTGAGGTGTCATCGAGGACTTTTCTTAAGACAGCTAATCAAAATACTTCTCAGAGGCACATATTTATAATTCTCTGCTTAACATATGACTTTAACAGTATAAAAATGCACAAAACACTTGTTATTATACTGTACAACATGCTCCATCTTTGACATGTCTGAAAGAAACTATTTTCCGAAAGGCTTCTTTAACCCTAGAAATTTATACTTTCTCTCAGAATTTTTTTCTTTATATGTTAGTTCAAGTTAGTTTGCAGAGAAGCAGACCCCATGGAGTATGAAAGACATTTATTGAGAGAAGAAGGTAGAGAAGCTGGGGAGAAAGGTTCAGATTGAAAAAGAGCTCTGACCACTGCGGAAAAAGAAAAAGAAAAGGAAGGAGGACTGGATAGGTTTTCTCACAGGTTGGATTAAGCATAATAACATATGCGAACTATTCAGCAGTTCCTTGGTACTAAATGAATACTCCGTAAACACAGGTCTTGTTCTTTAATCTCTGTTTTTAAAAATCATTGAAATGAGAACTGTAGGTACTTTTTTTTTTTTTTTTAATTTTGCTTATTTATTTGAGAGAGAGAATGAGTGAGAGCATGAGTTCGTGGGAGGGGCAGAGGAAGAGGGAATAAGCAGACTCCCTGCTGAGCAGGGAGCCTCAGGCTGGCCTGGATCCCAAGACCCTGGGATCACGACATGAACTGAGGGCAGATGCTTAACTGACTGAGCCACCCAGGCACCCCAAGAACTGCAGATACTTGTTACAACTCATCTGCCCTGTGCATTTTTTTTTTGGTAACAGAGCTGTACTGTTACAATGGAAAATGGATGTCAAGCCAGTGGTTTTCTTTCCTTGAGTGCTTAGTGAACAATGTTTAGGCATCCTGAAAGCTAGAAAAGTTTCCAGGAAAGTCGAAGTGACAGAGAAAAGCTTTAAAAGTCAACATTTTCCCTCATTGATTGCTCAATTTAAGAAATTAGTTTCTTATATTTTAGAAATCTTTCAGTTGGAAATATTTACACTTTTTGAGAAGTATGTTGTTTGCAAATGCTTTAAAATAGATCATTTGGACTAAATGGTAAAGTTCATAGTCAACTATTATCCAATCAATTCTAATTTGCACTTAATTGGAAAGTTGAGGTATTTTAAAATAAGATTAAAAAACTGCATCTATACACACAAACTAGCTCACCTTTGACTTAATGAGCAAGCGAATTTAATGTAAAAGTAAATTGAAAGCTTTGAACAATGACTTGCTGCACTTGATATGAGAACAAATATGATTTGGTTGAGTTTTATTAAGGTTTTGTCCAAAGTTAAAAAATCCCAAAGTTACGGATATTAAATTTAAAATTGAACATGATATTTTAAAAAAAATCCTGCTTTGACTTTAGAGGAAGAGACAAAATTGGGCTGAAACATTAATGCATGCTTTATACCACATATGACATTTATTTCAGCATCCTTTATTTTACAGTTTAAGAAAGAAATTCATATTCATTAGAAGCATGCATAAAAATATTTAAAAATAAAAATAAAATTGTCCTTGGTTCTACTACCTAAAACAACTATTGTTAACGTTTTAATATATTTCCAAAATAGAGCAAGCTGAGATAATTATTCTCAAAAAACATGTATACTTATAAAATAAATAGCAGGTTTAATACTTGAATACTATGCTCTCTCATTCTTAAGAAATTATGTCTCCTTTCTCCTAGATTGTGGTCATTGGATTACTGACCTTATTGTTATCTTACTTCAGAACATTCTTAACTGACCCTCTTAAAAATGCTGCATGGAAAAATACTATTTCTTATTTAAAGTAAATATTATTTCTTATTTAAAATAAATTTTAAATCAAGATTTTACATGTTTGGGGCAGCATATAATGTTCCTAATTTGAAAAACCCCTTTCTTTTTTAAAGCTCCACTTGGAAATCCTTACTAATATTCAGGAGTCATTTATGCAAATTTATACATGTTTTCTAAAAAGCATAAATGAGGTTTCTGGAGGACAAGTTTTATCTATTTTTCTGCACGTAGAGCAGCGAGTGCAGCTTCTTGTCATAACAAACAGCATTTCATAAGATGGTGAACCTTTCAGCGTCTGATACTAGTTCTGGGGACATAGTCCATAGACACACAGTCTATGGTGGGACTTTGGCACTGGATTTCTCTTTTCTTCTTGCTTTGGGAATATCATAAGAAATTAGTGGCTAGAAAAAGTTTGAAAAAGAATATGAGACTATAATTCTTACCTAGTATGTGAGACTATAATTCTTACCTAGTATGTGTATGCTCTGTAAAAAAAGAAAATGTTTTCCTGTGAGGTCACTGTCTTAGATGCTACTGTCCTTTAATGTGGGGTTGGGTGTGAGAGGGAGGAAAAGAGACAGCTGTCCCTTCCTTACATGCAGCATATGTTGGATTGTCTATATCAGATTTTTAGTGACCACTGGGAGGGATAGAAGATGTCATTTTCTTTTCTTTCCTTCTTGCTTGCTTGCTTTTTTAAGATTTTATTTATTTTAAGAGAGAGACAGAGAAAACAAGCTGGGGGAGAGGCAGGCAGAGGGAGAGGCAGCCTCTCCACTGAGTAAGAAGCCTGATGCTGGACCCTGGGACCCTAGGATCCTGGTCTGAGCTGAAGGCAGACGCTTAACCCACTGAGCCACCCAGGCGCCCCAGAAGATGTCATTTCTGATGAATCACAATTAAGGGATCACATTCAGGGAAATGTGTTACAAGAAAATATTCTTTTGAGATTGTATTTTCAATAAAGTGGACTTCCTCTTCCCTTGAACAGTATCTTCATTATGTTAGCCATAAATAGGTAAAGGGTTTGGTGATTTGAGATATTTGCATTAGAAAAAAATAGGAAATAGAGTTTGAATTTGGAAAGTAATTAAAGATAGAAAGAATAAACTAAAACAAGGGAAGGTTGTGGTATTAACAGAATCCATTAAAGAATCTGGGAATCAGAGGGGAAAAAATATGAAGTGGAAAAAGCATAAGTTTTGGAATCACATAGGTAGCCCTGGGTTTCATTGAAATCAAAGTTTTGTTTTTGGTCCAGTTCATTAAGAATGATGTGAAATCTGATTTCTTTGAATCCAATTTCCTTCATCTATAAAATGGTGCTGTTTCTCAATGGTCATTTATCAAGGTCTTTTTTTTTTCTTCAGGTTTTATTTATTTGAGAGAGAGCAAGAGAGAAAGAAAGCATGAGTCGGGGGGTCGTGCAGAGGGAGAAGCTGAGTCCCCGCTGAGCAGGGAGCCCATGGGGATGGATCCTGGAATCATAACCCGAGTGGAAGGCAGACACTTAACCGACTGAGCCACCCAGGCACCCCTCATCCAGCTCTTAATGTGTACCAGATACTGTGCCAAATTCCTTACATTCTCACTTTAATTAATTAGAGTAGACATCATCTAAGGCAAGTATAACTGTCCTCATTTTATGGAGAGAAATAGACACAGGAATGCTAAGAAACTTGCTCACGTTTATAGAGAATAGATAGCAAATTTGGATCTGTGTTCTTTAGCCACAATGCTATATCACTCTCCCTGTGGTCATAGCTATATCATGATGAATATTATAAGCTAATGATTTAAATGTTTTATATCATGGTGTTTGAGTTAAGTTAGCTCTGCTCTTCCCAGGTAGTGCCAGTAAGAGACTATTAACTGCTCTGGCATTTTCTTAGTTTTTATAGAGTTTATCTTCCAATTACTTGACCCATTTCCTCATTTCATCTCAAAAGTGCAGAGTCATATACATTAGTTACTGTCTAATATGAAATATAGGCTTGGAGTTTGTGAAAAGGCTTACAGTATCCTGGCAATGGCTGGAGGAATTCTTGACTATCGCATGATTATAACTGTGAGTCACTATTTTTTTTATTACAAATAGCATTGGGTTTGCACCAAAGAAAAGTTTTCCACTTAAATAGGAAATCAATGTCCAGAGAGAAAGAACTGAGTAGGAATTAAGTAAAAATTACTATATCACTTATTTCTCTAATCATAATACAACTAGAATGACCTAAAAAGTTAAAGGAGAATGGCAAGATGTGTGTTCCTAAATGAAGTGTAACTGGGTACAGGTTTCTAGGCCCTCATAGTTACAACATATTAGAAGCAAAAGTAGTAATATTAAAAACTGGAATATTTAATATTTGTAAAAATTCTTTATCTTAATGTTCGTCAAAGGTGTGATATTCCTAGAATGGTCAACTTAGTTCAACAATCATGAGGGCCTGATTTGGAACAAGGATATAGATATACACGAATGAAGAATGTCTCTTCCCTTCTCCTTAGCCAGGGGACAGACCACCAGTGACTCCATAGGCAGGTCGCAGTTCTGCTGTGCTATGGGAGGGCACTGGGAAACGGGGAATGAATGTTGGAATGGTCAAGCCTTGATCACCATTTACAAATTTTAAATGTGTTACAACTCTGAAATTGTTACTCTTAAGGAATCAGGTACTTGTACAGGTAACAGAAAGGCCCTGTTGAAAAGAATCATTAAATTATTAGGGAAAGTTTCAAGGCCAATGTAGGGGTTATACTCAGAAATCAGAAATACAGTACAGTGAAGAATTGGAGGACCTTTGATGCAGAATTAGTGTTTTACTTTTAGCTACTATTTTTACTTGTGTACTTCATTTAAAAAACTTGAACTAGGGGTGCCTGGGTGGCTTAGGTGGTTGGGCATCTGCCTTTGGCTCAGGTCATAATCCCAGGTTCCTGGGATCGAGCCCTGCATCAGGCTCCCTGCTCAGTGGAGCGTCTGCTTTCTCCTCTGCCCCTCTCCCCTTCTCGTGCTCTCTTTCTCTCTCAAATGAATAAAAACAAAACAAACAAACAAAAAAAACCCCTTGAACTAAATTCAGCTTTATTTTTATTATTTATTTATTAATTTATTAAAGATTTTATTTATTTGAGAGAGAGTGAGAGAGAGCATGAGAGGGGAGAAGGTCAGAAGAAGAAGCAAACTCTCAGTGGAGCTGGGAACCCAATTCGGGACTTGATCCTGGGACTCCAGGATCATGACCTGAGCCAAAGGCAGTTGCTTAACCAACTGAGCCACCCAGGCACACTTCAGCTTTATTTTCTTACTGCAAAATTAATGCATATTCTTTTTAGAAAATACAAGGAATAACACAAATAAAAATCCCCCTTTACCTTACTACATAGTGAGGAACGAAGCTAACATTTTGCTCTATAGGGTTCTGAAATTGCTGTATTCCAATGTAAATGATATAGTTGCAACCATGTGATTATTCTGTAAGTACTGTTTTGTAGCCTGCTCTCTTTTTTTAACTTAATTTCATTTAATTTATTATGAAGATCTTTTTCATGTCAGTACATGGTACAGTACTTTTAAAGGCTATGTAGTCTTCCATTATAAGGATGTATAGAAACCTTAATTATTCAGTCAATTCTCAGTGGACATTTAGGTTATTTTCACTTTTCTACTTTTGCAGACAATGCTGAATAAAAATGCATGCACATATATTTTTGCACAGAGCCATAATTACATACACAATTATATTCCATGATTACATGAAAATCCTAGAAGCAGAATTGCTTTTTATGCATGTTTCTAAATTTTCTCTAGCTTAGTCAACTTATACTCCGTCGACAGTCCAGGGAATCTTACCCATACCTCACACCTCCAAACCTGGTCAACTCAGTACTTAACATTTAAGTCTTTGCCAATTGACTAGGTAAAAATTGTATTTTGTTATTCTAATTTGGCTGTCTTTAATTATCATGCTAAATATTTTCATAGGTTTATTGGTAGTATTTTTTTCTATGTTTGAATTATAGAATTGAAATTGTTGTTGTTTATAATCCTAAACACTGTATAAGTTATGCAGCTTTGCATTTACTTTTTTCCAATTCTTTACTAATTTTCTAATTTTAAACATTTTTATTAATGCACATGAGTCAGGTCTGCACTGAATGACATCTTTTTCATTAAAATAGAGTAGCCACCTCTATCTACCTTTCACTGGCCTGAATCTGTTTTTTTTTTTTTTTTTTTTTTTTTTTTCCTTTTGCTTTAAACGCGAAACCATGGGTCAAGTTTCATTTCTCAGTTGCCACTTCTCCCCCTGAGTTGTCAGTTTTGTTTTTGGTCTAAAAGGAAGGGTAAGTGAGAGGGCATCTCATTAAATCAATGTCTTTGGGCAAGATTTGTACAGTTATCTACTTTGCATATCTTATTTTAGTTTGTCATTTGAAAATAAATTTTAAACATAATAATACTTAATATGCATTCTCGTGTTTAAAATAATCATTTATACCTGAGAGTCTTTAAAAACAACAAAGGTATTTTTATTTGGGGATACCAATATGAACATTTCTTTAAGGAAATGTGACACTCTTTTAGAAACAGCCATATACAAAATGGCAGTTACATGAAGTAACTTATATAAGACTGTTCATGGGCCTTTCCCTAAACACTGGAAAAGATCAAAGAAAGCAATTTGACTTCACCTTTTTTTTTTTTTTCCTGGTCTAACAAGCTCCTCTTGGGTGTCAGTACTTCATTCCGTGGTTCAAAAAAACAGGTAACTGTGGGGATTATGAATTTCATGAAGAAACAAGTTCTACTGTTACCTCTTTAAATCCTACAGTCTATTAGTTATATATGTATATAGTACATGACTGTGGGAACAGGTTATTTATTGCACCTTTTAACAGGGAATTATAATCCATTTATAATTTCATTTGGATTGTTGATATATTTACATAAGCCATTTTTCTTTATATTTCCTATTTACTATATGTTTTCTTCTCTTTATTTTCTTCTTTCTTGCACTCTGTCAAGTACTTTAGACAATATTAGCAACAAGATTCAATAGGTACTTATCAACTGCATTTGTACAGCATGTGTTTGTGTATTTGCGTGTGTGTGTGTGTGAGAGAGAGAGAGAGAAAGAGAGAGGAGTATTGTTAAGTGACAGCTCTAGGCATATTTATGAATCCCTTAGTTATAACAACAAATTTTGGGCTATCATAGTACATTGTGTACAACAGACACTTTGCAAGAACAGTGTAATTTTTGAGTTATTGACTCTTTTAAAGGAACTCCACAAGTCTATGGCATAAAAGCCATAAATTTAAACCACTGACCTATGATGTGATGAGCAATAAATGACCTGGTGGGTGAGGTCAAACATGCAGAATTGACCTTTCAATTCTGCTTTATTTTTTACACGTCATACCGTAGCTCTGAACAGTTTACGCTGTCTTAAATTTATATGAAGTAAATGGTATGCTATTCTAGAATTTGCAAATTTAGAGATTTGTAAAGGTTTTGTAATACAAAGTTCTTAAATACTTGATTTCCTCCAAAAAGGAAAAGAGCAAAGTTGCTTGTTGAAGACTCTCCCACAGGAAATTTTTTAAAAATTAAAAATAGTCTTTAGTCACATATTGTTTGATGCATAACATTTTATTTGATCTAAGAACATCACAAGAATATTTATGTCTTCTGCCTTGTATATAATTAAGAGCAAATGGAAGAGTGAATTTATACAGTATAGATCATAAAGTATTCTAGCAGGGAGAACCATTTATATTTCATTTTGAACTAATGGTAATATGGAAGTGGAATCTTTCCAATCAGAACTCATAGGAGCCAGCAGATAAAAATGTCTTGTCCCATCAGTGTTGACATATGAAGTACTCGTATATGAAGCCTAACACTTATTAACATGGCAGTGATAGGAAACTAGCTAATTAGTAAATCAAGTAGCAAATAAGAGAGTCTCTGAATGATGTCAAATTGATGATATCTTTTACTAGGTCTGTAGAGCATTATAAAAATATTATGAACATTGTATCATAAATTCTTTAAATCAGCGACTTGCCTAAGTTAACCATAATTTAACTTAATCACATATAGTCAAATTTAAAAAGTTCCACGGTAATTTAAAAGTTACCTTTGGATATTAGAAAGTTGTTACTCACATACTTAAACCAAGAACTTTTTAATTTAATAAGATCACTTATTAATTAATTAATTAATTAATAAGATCACTAACAGAATACTTCCCCCTACTTGGAGATTAGTAAATAGACATTTCATGTGAGTTTATATTTTACTGTGACTTAACTCGTCATAAGAGCCTTCACTTCATTAACAATTTGACACAATGGGTATTTAAAAATAGGTTTGTTTTCTTTTCAGTGTTGCAGAATGCAGTCTTAGGATGCAATTCCCATTTTTATACTTCAGAAATGTAACTCTACTAAGCAAATGACAAAGACAACAAGAAGCGATAAGAGTTAGCTCATTCTCAGGTGGATTTTTACATCTGCAGTGTACAATCAGGTAAGCAGTATTACAGTTTTTCCCTGTACACTTATGTAAAGTCTAGTCATAACTGTTTACTCATAGACTTGATAAAAACAAAGTCTGACTCAAAGGAAAGAATTTAAAATAAGATGCAGCATTTGCAACAGACAGTCTTATCCATACCAATCTCTGTGGAAGGCAAAATCCAATAACGGTTTACAGATATTCGGATGGTTGGAATTATCCTCCTGCTTTTTTTCCTGGCACTTCTGTCTGGTACTGAATGCCATCATCTCGCTCCCTGGCTATACCAGTGGCTCTTTTGCAGGAAAATTTGTTATTATTTTAATATGGCTTAACTTCTCTGAATGAACTCTGCAGGAAAACTGATGCTTACTGTTCATTGTGGCACGCACGACTGACAAGTCATTTCTCACTTTTGAGATTGCCAGAGGGTATAGAGAATGATTGAAGGAGTCGAGATGAATCATAGAGGAGTTCTTTCACTCAGCTCACCACCATCCTGTACATTTCTGCATCTATTTAAAAACTAACTTGTGACCCCTAGTATATTCCACCTTCAGTCACGCACATAGATTTCCTTTTAAGACCGTTACTCTCACTAGTGTTACTCTCACTCAGAGGTGATTTTGACTTGTTAAAGTGCGCAAATCATGGGACTTCCAGAAGCGTCAGGTTGGTTGGTCTCTCAGGATGGCCCAAATGGAGTAAATGTGTGCTTATGACTGTGTGCGCCTTGAGTACGTCGATTTTAAAATTAATTGTAAGTTATTCGATGACCTCTCGTACAGATTTTCATGGAGAGCTTTTCTGTGGTAAGTTCAAGAAAAATTGCTTGAGAAATGCTTGGGAGATGACTGTGCTTTTATATTTGTTGTTAAAGTCCTGGATTTGGACCACTTAGACAAATGACAATAAATGACTCTGCAGTGATTTCCTCATATATTTACTCTTATTAAGGTTTGTTTTGTTTTTCTAACTTTAGATATAACTGGCAAGGCACAATTGTTAGGCTGTCAGATTAACTTTCTAGAAAAATTCATGGCAATGTGTATTGATTTGTTTTAATAATGACATGAAATTACCACCAAGTAGCCCTCAGAGTAATTCGAGAGAATAAAAATCTTGATAAGCTATGTTTCCACATGTATCTGTATGTATATATGCATATAAATAAATTTGTATTAAAAATGTGGAAATATTATGGTTTAAAAATCTGTAAAATGAGATATATGTAATTTGTAATATAAATTACAACCATGTATTTTATAATATATGATTTACAATGATTTATAAATTATAACCATATAATTTATAATAAACCTTTTAAGGCTATTATAATGTAAATTACATTTCCTACCAGAGGAATTCATGTATGACATACCAACTTTATCAAGTTTCGAATTTTTTACTATCGGAGTTATTCTATCTGTAAAATTATGTCCATTTCTCCTTCCATCATTGGACCATTATGAATATACAATATGCAAGATTTTCTAATGTACAAAATTAGCGTATCTACTTAAGATATTAAGAAGTATAATAATATATTTTTCTTCCATGTTATTTTATATATTCCCAGAAAAAACTAAAGGGATGAAACAGAAGTAAGGCAGATTCTTAATCTTTGTTAAATGAGAGTGATTGTCACTTGACATTCCAGTTTGGAAACTTTATTTAATTTTATTTATTTATTTGAGAGAGAGAGAGAGTGCACACAGAAGCAGGGGACATGGGGATGGGTAAGAGGGGGCAGAGGGAGAAGAGGGCTCCCCTCTGAGCAGGAAGCCCAACCTGGACTTGATCCCAGGACCCCTAGGATAATGACCTGAGCCGAAGGCAGACACTCAACCAACTGAGACGTCCAGGAACCCTTTTAGTTTGAAAAATTTAAAGCAACACTTTAGAAACCCAATAGCTTTATATAATAATTTTTAACTCAAGATTTTAAAAAACCTTTATATTTATGAGTCTTATAATATCCTTGAGAATTCTATAGACTTAGATATTACCAACTACCCTTAGATATGAAAGATTAAAATCATTTGTTCAGTGACCCAACATTTCTAATAACCCATTTTTTTTTTCTTTTCCAACACTTTACCTGATTGATTGAGCTATTTTTTTAAAGTAGCATTTCTCAAGGACACTTATTCTCCTGATTGGTAATAGTGCTTTTGCTGATTTGTTTTTAAAAAGCAGATGTCTTCTACCTTCTGTATTTTGTTTTTATTTAACATTTGGAGATATATTTAATTGTTTTGAATTCAGTTTTGAAGTTTTCCAAGAAAACTTCTTTCTTATGATTTATAGTTTTTTTTCTGTATTTTTGAAAAAGTATTAAAAGACTGTTATAATATCAATATTAATAGTAATGTGTTGATAGAAATTAATATGATAGAATACATATATAAGGAAATTATATTTTTATTTGATAAAAGTTTAAGAGAAATTAACAAATTAACTGATTTATAAAACCAAAAACTATATTTTCAACTTCCAAATAGATTATAAGAATATGCCCAATATTTGAGATTTCTCTTAATGTGAAAGATACATAGGATGAGCTTGAATTACTTGATCTCTGAAAAGATTCTAAGCTTTCTCTGATATTCAAACCTAATATTTAGAGGTACATAGTAATTCATTTGAGTCACCACTGAAGGTCAAAACATAACCCATTTTCTCTTGAATCAAAAGATGTTTACAATAGTATGTTTTCTGCAGCAAAGCCTTTTGTGGTTGCTGCTAATTACATGTTTTTCACTTCAAAGTCTTTAAAAGGAATACAGGTACAAGTAGACTTAATAAATATTTCTTAGGTGAAAGAGTTCAGGAAAGTCTCCGGGTTTGGAAAAATGTATATATAGATAAAATATCAGTAGTATCTTCATTATGGATTTTTTTTTAAAAGATTTTATTTATTTATTCGACAGACAGAGATCACATGTAGGCAGAGAGAGAGAGAGAGAGAGAGAGGAGGAAGCAGGCTCTCCACTGAGCAGAGAGCCCGATGCGGGGCTTGATCCCAGGACCCTGAGATCATGACCTGAGCCGAAGGCAGAGGCTTTAACCCACTGAGCCACCCAGGTGCCCCATCTTCATTATGGATTTTTAACTTCAGCTGAATACAGAGCATCCTATCTTCCTATATTACTGAATCAAGTCAAAAAATTATATATACCACACAAATGATGCCACAGGGAATGTGTAGCACTAATATTTTTAATTAAAAGAAAGAAAGGATGAATCCCCAAGTTTTGTAGCAACATGGACGGGACTGGAAGAGATTATGCTAAGTGAAATAAGTCAAGCAGAGAGAGTCAATTATCATATGGTTTCACTTATTTGTGGAGCATAACAAATAGCATGGAGGACAAGGGGAGATGGAGAGGAGAAGGGAGTTGAGGGAAATTGGAAGGGGAGGTGAACCATGAGAGACTATGGACTCTGAAAAACGATCTGAGAATTTTGAAGGGGTGGGGGGTGGGAGGTTGGGGGCACCAGGTGGTGGGTATTGTAGAGGGCATGGATTGCATGGAGCACTGGGTGTGGTGCAAAAATAATGAATACTGTTATGCTGAAAAAAATAAAAAAAATTAAAAAAAAAAAAGACAAAACGATAATCCACATGATGCTGTAGCTAAGCATTTGATGATCTCCAATTATATTAGCAGTAACATTTTCATTTGATAACTAAATAACTGAGTAATTAAAAATATGTAATTAAAGCAGTCATATCCTAATTTATGAAGTCAATGAAAACAAAGAACATAGTAGAACTCTATTGAAAAATAGTTACTGTTCTATCATAATGAGATATATTTTTACCAATATACCTTACAAGGAAAACAAAGGTCAAACTTTGCCTGATGCTCCCTTGTTAAGATATTCTAAAGAGCATGTGATAAAATAAGTCCTGATTCATAAACACAATACAGAATGATTTACCCCCACGAGTTTTTTGCCAGTCCTAAGTTATTGTGAATGGCAAAAGGTGAAAGATAACATTGGAAAACAGTGAAGAATCACTATAACAAACTTGTAAAGATTAAGGCTAGACTCTTAATTTATTACTCAGTAACAATTAATTTCAGGGCACAGGTATAAGTTTTGCTACCTGCATTGTTACCACTTTTCTCACTAGATGAAAGTGGGCAGAATCATTCAGATTGGAGCCCAATATGAAGGGTGGTGTGGATCAAGGCACCACGGTTCTTGAGAGAGGAAAAGTCCTGAACGTACATAAGCAATCATGAAGAAAGGAACTGATCCAAGCAGAACCTTTCTGTCAGAGTTCAAGGACCATAGGAGTTGTATTTTGCCTTGTGAACTTGATTGGCAACAGTCAAAGAGGTCCACTCAGCCAAAACAAAAAGAAAAATTAAAGCAAAAACAAAAAACCCAAACCCCCAAACCAGCGTATGACACAATCATACCCATGAACACAGGGACTTTTCAGTCATCTCTTTAAAAATAAACTCTTCTTGTATTTATGAAGCACTATGAATGGTATCAGCAATACTTTTCCTCTTTCTTTGTTGCTGACACCAATTAACTCTCCAGTCTATGAACAGAGATTGAAATGTCACAGTCCGTTTTAGAGTGATACAGACCTCTTCCTTCTTCTGGCAAAATCCTCTGCATGAATGAAGTTGGAGAAAACCTTAGTGAGGTGACTATCTGATGTCTCTGTGCTGCTCCCAAAGTCATAGTTCTTCACGCAAGGGCACAAGCAGTGCACGATGGCCCGGCGGATGTAGCTGTCAAAGATATAGTAAATGAAAGGGTTGATGCAGCTGTTGGCAAATGCCAGAGGCCCACTCACCTCCATGCCCAGCTGGAGAAAAGCTGATGAAAAGTAGACTTCTTGTTGCAGCCCAGAGACAATGGCCAGGAGCTTGAAAGTATTGAAGGGCAGCCAGGAGAAGACAAAGGCTGCCACGACAATAAAGATGATCTTTATGGATTTCCGCAGCTTTCTGCTATGTTTTCCCGCCTGTTGGTAATGCGCACACAGCTTCCTTGTTATGCAACAGTAGCAGGTCACGATGCTCACCAAAGGGACGAAGAAGGTAAAAATTAAGGCCACCAGGGCCCAAGTCAGTTTCGTGGATGTAGCCCTCTTCTCTGCACAGTATGGCTTATCATCAATCAGGGTGAGTTCTCTGGACAGAAGAGTAGGCAAACCCAACAGGCAGGAGATAAACCAGACGCTGGCACAGACTCCATATGCACAGTCTCTCCTCCTGAATTTCCTGGATATGGCTGGACACATGATGGCCAGGTAGCGGTCAACACTCATGCAGGTGAGCAAGAAGACACTGCAGTGCATGTTGACTGAGATCATGTAGGAGCTGCCTTTGCACAGGAAGGAGCCTGTCCTCCACAGTCCTAGAGAAGCTTCTTTATCCACCCAGAGAGGCAATGTGACAAGAAAAATGAAGTCAGACACAGCCAGGTTGATGATGAAGATGTCAATCAGTCTTCGGCTGCCCTGTTTGAAATGCAAGGCGCTAATGAGGATGAGGTTCCCCAACACTCCAGTCAGGAACACAGCTGTGTAAAAGACTGGAAGGAAGATCGACATATAAGAAACATGGGAGCGGGTGTCCTCAAGATCAGGATTTTTGCTGGTAGCGTAGAAATAATCCAAATAAACCGAAGTTGCTTCTGGGTCCATTGCTAAAGATTGGCTGCCAAATCTGGTATTTCTTTATCTAGGAAGTTTTTGTATACATTTTCAAAATCTCAGGTGGCTTCTTTTATCTACTGGCTGCCTCTTCCCCACCGCCCACACCACCCCACCCCTTAAAAGATCTTGGAACAAGCATAAAAACAGAGATGAAAAAAATGCAGTTTCTACCAATCCTCAGAAAGGGCCTACAAGGAACACCACCCTGATTGGTGTTTGGTGGTTGTGGTTGTGGTTTTCTTTATTTGCATTTGCCCAGGAGACTGGGGTGCTTTTTGACTTCTGTCTTGAAGATATTGTTTTTTTCTCTAAATCCAGATATTAAAAAAACACATTAACTGTTTTTCCCCTACCTACTTTAAACATATCCTTCGCTTTTCTGACACTGACAATCCTTTTGATCTTTCTGTTACACATACAAGATACTTTCTTTTAGATTTTTAAAGGTGATGGTGACAAAGATCCTCCTTTTATTTACATCGAAGCGAGGAAAATAGTCTTTCACTGCAGAAAGAGTGAATTAATAATTCCCTAAATCATACACATCCACATCTGCAGCAAACATAATGATTCCAATTAGGGTATGAGATACTTTACACTTATTTGGCTCTTTTGGTTCATGCATAATTAATATTGTTTTGTTCAATAAGTTTAAAAAGTCCTCCAGAAACTGGGAATATATCTTGTGCTGTTGTTGTTATAATGTGTAAAAATTTTCCACAGTCATTAGCACAGTACCTTACATATCGTAGGTGCTTTGGAAATGCTAGTTTATTTGAATTAATTAGGAAAACTCTGGGTTTCATGATCCAGTATAATTAGCAAGTATGTATTCCTTAGGTTCAACTGTAGGCATTTTTGTTAGTTACGTAGTTGACAGGCACAGGTTTAAAAATTGCCATTTTTTACACTCTTATCTGCTATTGTAATTCAACCAATGAAGTTCCTTTTATTAGATTTAAAATCCTTGATTAGGAGACTTGCTCACTACTAATCTTCAAATAGTTATCCTTCAGCAGACTGTAGGTCCCTTCTGATCTTCTCTTCTTCACACTTCATAGCAGTGATTTTTTAGCTCTTGAACTATGACTTTTCTTTAAAGTACCTTCACACATCAGTGAGCTTCACATTGGGGATTACTGACCTAGCAAGAGACAGACCTCTAATAAGTGACATTATAAAGGAGTTGCTGGTACAGGGATGATAAAAGAAAGATTTGGGGTTCCTTCAAAACACTTGAGAAACAGGCTAACATCAGAAGGATCCTATCCTATTTTTCTCTCACGTATTCCTTTTTCTACATGGAAAACTACGGTGAAATATAAATTCTGAAACTTACAATTTTTACTGGCCAACGTAGCTCAAGGCTCTTTCCTTCTCTCTTTCCCTCCACCTCATTTCTTTGCCAAAGTTCCAGTTTCAGGTTGATATCACTATTGCATAGAAAAATGTATGCCAGTGGATAAAAACACCATTGATAAGCATGTAAGTCCTTTCTACTGAATTTTTATTTATCCCATAATTAATATATTGAAAAGAGTGATTCTGCTCTTTTTCCTGATGTGTTCTAATGTTACCGCAGTCTCAGATGTGTGAGTGTGTGCAGGGCAGGGAAGGATGAGGACTCCCCTGATCTGGGGGCAGTCCCAAAAAGTCACTTGGAATTTGATTTATGACTTGGCTCTGCCTCCTTTTGTGTCCCTGCCAGCTCTGTGTTGTTCAGGGGGGGGCGTATCCTTCCCTAAATATAGGCTGCAGATGAGAGAAACTAATTAATGCTTTGACATTTCTGGGAAAGAAATCTTTCCCACTGAGTAAGCCTTACATATTTAATAGAATAAATTCATTTTGTCAAATAGTTTGAAGTAGGACAATATTTACTTGACAAGGATTGATGGGGTAAACATAGAATATTGAAACACTACATCTATATATGTCTCTCTATATCTATTTTTCTCGTGTCTCCAGAATTCCACATAAATGTGTTAAAAAATGGAAAAAAGTTTATGCTCATACGCTGGAGAAAAAACATCTGGCCTATATTTATTCTGTCAGCCTTAAATTTTCTTTCAGCATTCAAAAGTTGTTGGCTTGGTGTAAACTATCTCAAATAAATCTGACTTCTTCACTAAACTTTGAAGCAGCTATAGACCAAATGTTTTGCTTTATCATAAATACAGTTACTTTGGAATATGATAGTTAATGGTAGAATGTTGCAATGTGAGAGTATGTACCATGTATCAAAACTATCCTAGGACCCAAGTCGGAAAACAGATTAAGTGTTTTGAAGCAAAAACAGAACAAATAGCATAGTCCTGGGCTTTTAATAACTCCGAGTGCAAAGCTATTATAAGACAGAACCCACAATAAAAGCCAACAAGATAAAGTAGGGGAAGTCATCGTTCTAAATAAGCTTAGTGCAACGGTCATTTTAGAACTTTGAATGTTTTCTTTTTTGAAATAAACATGAGGATACTAACAACAAATAAGCAAGTCGACAAGACCTAAACTCAGAAACAACACTGGATATTATAAGCCTACGAAAAGTCAGCAAGAACAAGGCGATGATAAAAAAAAAAAAGTAAGATGTAAATATTAATAACTGAATGACAACACACATGCTCACTTTTAATAATTGTTTTTCCAGAAAAAAATGCTTAACCTTCCTTATTTTACATACAAATACATAGATATACTTTATATTCAACTTTATATGTTATGTTTTCCATCCCTGGCAGGGATAATTGCTTCCACCTTTGTGTTCTTTAAGAACTTTTACAATACTGCTTATTAAGTTCTTATTACCTCATTTCACATGGTTAATTGTTTTGATGTCTGACCTCCTAAGCTGATCATGAGCCCCTTGAAGGGAGAGACCATCCATTATCTCTGCATTGTTTCTAGCATAGGAATTACCAACTTAAGTGTTTTTTGGATTCTCAAAGCCATTGTTTTGAACTAGTGGATGCCAGGCCACATTTCCCCCATTAGAATCACCAGGGGTGACTCCCAAATTGTAGCTTTCTGAACCCTGTCTCAGATCTACTGAGTCAGAATCATTTGGCGTGGACTCCAAGACATTATATTTAATAAGCCTCCAAGGTGATTCTTACACTAAAGTTTAGAATCACTGCTCTAATTTATATATCTTAACTAACTTTATATGTTATGCTTCATTATTATTTTGGCTTTTCTTCAAATCACCTCTAAACTTGAACTTCTAGTGGGAGGGATGGGGTAATCGGGTGATGGACATTAAGGGGGGCTACATGATGGGATGAGCACTGAGTGTTATATGTGACTGATGAATTACTGAACTCTATTTATGACACGAATGATGTATTATATAGATGTATTATAAATATTATATATTTATAAATAAAAAATAAACTTGAACTTTTTAAAAAGATTTTATGTATCTATTTGACACACAGAGAGAGACATCACAAGTAGGCAGAGAGGCAGGCAGAAAGAGAGGGGGGAAGCAGGCTTCTCGCTGAGCAGAGCGCTCGATGCGGGGCTCGATCCCAGGACCCCGAGATCATGACCTGAGCCGAAGGCAGAGGCTTAACCCTCTGAACCACCCAGGTGCCCCTAAACTTGAACTTCTTAGCAATTTTCTAGTCTGGTTCTCACAAAATTTTCAGAATTAACTTAGACTTCTGGGCCCTCCCTGTTTTGCATTTCAATTCCTGAGATTCGTGCAGAATTGGGTCAAGTGTTGAAGATGGGGAAAGAGCAAGGTGTCGTTCACTGAGATACCTGCTCAAGGGAATATATTATCTGTCACACGGCCTTTAGTGGTTACTTGCAGACTGTGCTTCACAAGTTGGCTAAAGGTTTTGTGTGAGTACAGCCAACCTTAACTGGCATTATTGCATATTACTTCTGCTTTTCTCCACATATTAGGTAGGGATTAATCAGATTATAGAGCAAAGAGCATAGCAGAAAGAAATCTCTATGCATATGCTCTACTGATATGTTCCTGAATAAGTGACAAAGATTATGAAGCAAAGTATTTGTTTTTCATTGATCTTATTGGTCAGAGTGATCATATATTCGTTTGAAACATTCTCTTGTCCATTTCTTACTTGAGTAACATAAAGGGTATAAGCATTTAAACAGACCAGTTTAAGAGATCTGTTTATCTTCTAAAAGTCTGTTTTTTTAATTTGGACAGTCACTTAGTGACTGTTGTGTAATATAAAATAATATATCATGCCGGACTAAATGGCATTTATTTGCTGTTACCAGGGTCTTCCCCCACTTCATTTAGATTATTTCCTTTGGTCCCCCACATTGACATAAACAAAAGTGCTGTTCCTATTTTAGGCACATACACTTTAGGCTTCTTTGTAACAGTTGATTTAATCTGGATTTAGGTTGTGCATCACAAAAATTGTGCTTATTTACATTGGTATTCCCCATATCCAGCACAATGGCTGACATATGACAGAGAGCCAATTAATATTTGTAGATCTGGACTGAATTATGCTTGAATCTTGAGTTATTTCCAATGGTTTCTTTTCACAAACTTCCTAAACAGCTTCCACTTTCCATGATTAGTGTTTATCATTGGAACAGCAAAGGCCGGGTTGCTGTATCTTTTCTAATCAGAAGCATAGAGACTTCCTTGTTTTCCTTATCCATCTGCATTTCCCACTCTCTCTGTCTTTTCGTACATTGTCTAGGCTGGAGGTATAGAATACGTGAATCTCCTAGTGAAACTTAAACATGTGGCTCTATGACAACCCCATTTTGGAGTTATGTTCTTCTTCCAGAATTATGAATCAGAAAATTTTAGAGTTTCAAGTGATATTACTGATCATCCAGTATATCCATTTTTTTTTAAATTTTATTTTTTATAAACATATAATATATTTTTATCCCCAGGGGTACAGGTCTGTGAATCGCCAGGTTTACACACTTCACAGCACTCACCATAGCAGTATATCCATTTTATGAATGAGAACACTGGGACTCAGAAAGAGTCACTTGCTAAAGACTCACATTGATGTTATTAAAATAGAGGATGATTTAAACTTCTCACCTACATTTGGTCAATTCACTGTCCTTCAGAAGCATGGACATCTAAAAAACTATAGTTCACTACTCTATGCAGAATTTGACAGGAATTGCTAAAAGGAAAGCCATTCTAGATGCACTTTTCTATCTGCCTTTTCTTTAATTTTGCCATTGTCCTAAAGTGAATCGGCACAAGGAAATTCAAAGATTGAGACATTTCCTGAGGAAGGCTGTTGATTGGAACCCACAGCTTGCATATATTTCTATTTTTCTCCTTTTTGCATTCCAAAGTTTATAAGGAAACAACCAGGATAAAATTGTAGGAGAAAGACATAATGTAGATATATCTTTCTTAAGATAATTTTCAGTTTCTAAAAAAGGTGTGATTAAAAATAATATTTAAGTATATAAGGGAATTTGTTATTGAAGGGAATTCTCACACAAGGAGTCATCACATAAACACATAACATAAACAAATTACAATACCTGCATATTTAGATTTTCAGTTATTGGATTTATTTAACACCTTCCTGGTGAAACTAGAACCATAATTAACAAATGAAGCCAGAGATCTAGTTCAAGTTTATTTTTAAATCTAAATTTCATAATCTGTACTTGGTTGCACTAAATCATCCTTAACACTTGTGAAAATGTGTCAGACCAGCTACTGTTTCCCGAGGAGCAGAGTAAGGAAAGGAAGCAGAATTTAACTCCATTAATTTTTAAGGATTTATTTTGCCCACACAACAAGCAAGCACCCAAAATAGAAAACATGCACAATGCAGAGATAAATGAGAAGTGGTACTGGTGTCATGAGGTAGTTTATGCCCTCTGTGCTGAGTGGGCAAGACTGTCACAACCTCAAACACACAGACATGTCCAAGTCCATGCTAAATCGTAAGTGAAATATGTCTTGAGTGTTTTCTATGCATTATGCAGACTTAATGCATGCCAAGCGGCATCCTCCTTTACAGGTTTCCCAAGAAACACCGACCTCCTGAATCATGAAGATTTATGCATCCTCTGAAGCCAGCCTGGGAATCAGGTTGTTGCAAGTCTTTCCTGGTCAACTGCAGTTAGTTCAGAGGTTCGATAACCTGCTGAAGAGAACAGGACACCAACCTCTATAAATGGCTTACTTCCAGCTTCTAGGGGAATCAGAGGCTTTTAGATGCTGTTTATAGTGACCCTGGCCAAACATTATCGATATTCAACAGATATTTGCAAATACTAAAGTTTAATGATTGTTTAATATATGCCACAGGCCCTGGGCTGGACATTTTATGTGCATTTTTTCATTTAATCCTCACTGTGGTCAATTGGAATAGGGAATATTTTCAACATTCATATTTTGGAGAAAAGAAATCCGAGATTTAAGAGGTTAACTAAGTTGTCCAATGTAACAAAACTAGTCAATGCACCCTATTATTCAAGCTTGATAAGTCAGTTATTCACTCTGTCCTCAGCTTCCTTGACTATGAATTAAGGTGCTGTCTTCCTCTTCCTCTTTCAGACTTCCCTTTTACCTGGGTTTGTTTACCATGTGACTTAATCACAGAGGTAGTTCTGGAGGTAGGGGATTTCTAAAGAAGGCCAATGGATAAAGATATTTCCTGCTGCATGAATGAATTTAGGAGTCAAATTGCACATTAATAATTTGTAATTATTATATATTATAATATGTAATTATTGTATTAGTAAATTTAATAATTTGCCTGTGTATTTCCACCAGTTTCTCTAGTTGGTGCCTGGCAAAGTTCTCCTCTGATCAGGTATTCTACATGAAAATCCAGTCATATTTGAATATTGTATTTGGCTATTACTTTATTTTATTTATGCACTGGATATGAATATCCATTTGCCAACTGAGGCAAAAGACATAGAACTACAGAAAAACAGATACCATGCCTTCAATCTGTCAGACTGGTAAAAACTTAATATCAACTTTGAGCTAAATTCCAAGACATTTGGGGATGGCATAGAGTTTGAGAGCTTTTCTAGTCCTTGAGCTAGCGGTCTCTGTAGGTCTCTGTTGAGAAACCTATCATTTACAGGTCCTAGGCTATGTTCATGCATCCACATGTGTGCAAAAATGTCTCTGTTTTCTATCAATGAATTTCTGTGTGATACTTGAAGGCTTAGAGTCATTCTGTTACTGCTGTGAACACATGGCCATCTGCGAATTCTGAGGCTGTCAGTGACCTTATTTGCTCAAGGCCATGTTCCCCAAATTCAGTCTTTTTCATACTCCATAAACGATTTTTTTTAATTCATGTTTTTTGACATGTCTTGTAGCCTCAGTATTATTATAATTTAATAGGTTAACTAACTGAAATTGATTTTAAAATGAAACTTTAAGCACAATAAATAGAAAATTAGTATCACTTGCCGTAAAACAAAACAAAACAAAACAAAACAAAAAAACAGCCACTAACATAAATTATATGAAACCCAAACACTGTCATTACATTCTACATGGATACCGCCAAGTCACATCCTTCTTAGTCTAAACTTAAGCAATAAAACCAGAAAGACTATCTGCTTCAATGGAAGTGAGGTTCTGAGAAGAAATAAATAGGTTGATATTTCAAAAGTATACTCACGTTGTTGACGTGTTTAGAGGTAGGGTGTGTGACAGGAAAGCACAGGACTGGAAAACCGTTATATAAGTCACAATCAATGACTAGCCGTGACCAGAAACAGGTTGTCTTACTTTAAGGACCTTTGTTCCTTCCTTCATAGTACATAAGATTCCATCAGCCCACAACTCCCTTTGGCGCAGCACCTCCTTACGCTCCGGAGTCGAACTACACCCCCCACAATGCACTGCGCGCGGCGCCAGAGATGCGGCCCGCCGCCTCCCGCAACTTTCCTTCTGTCCCTCCTACAACTCCCACAAGCCCCCACGGCCCCGGGCCTAGGCCCGGCCTCGGGTGGAGGCGGAGGCGGAGGCGCGGGAGTTATGGAGGGGGCGGGATCTGCAGGGAAGTGCGTCAGAGAAGGCGCGGGGAGAGTAGGGTGCTGTGGTCTGAGCTTGAGGGTGAAGCTGGCGGAGCAGGAGGATGGGCGGTGAGTGAGCGGGGTCGGCGTCGCTGGGCGGGGGTCGCGTAGCCGTTAGACGTTTCCAGTAGTTTGAAGAGGGGCCCCTCCTGGGGAGGGGCCGGGGCCAGGGCCGGCCGGTTCTGAGCCGCAGCGCTGCGGCGGGGTTTTCTCTTCGGCTGAGTGGTCTGGGGAGGGGCCTGGTTGGGTACCTGGGGCCCCTGGCCTGGGGCGGCGCAGGACTGCAGGGCCCTGGCCCCAGCTTGCTTCGAGCTACCCCGGCCCGGTAGTGCGCCCTGCGAGGTGACAGCGTCAGTTGTCCGGCCTGGCAAACAGCCACTCAGGGTGCCGGGACCTTTTAAGGTCATTTGAGAGCACCAGGTTGAAAGAGGATTAGGAAAACAAGAATACAAAACCAACTTCTGGAGTTATTGTTAATCACTGTAATTGCCCTATCTCTTCTGTGTTACACTTCCTGTCTTCCAAACTCAGCAACCCCAGTTTGTGAGCCTGTTTTCGTGCGCCTTTGTAAGGTGTTTGGTGCGGTCACGGTGTATACTTGCAGTATTTGACTCAGCTTGATCCGCCTTGAGTCATTTTACTGCGGCCATTTACTACTGCCATTGAGCCCTGTCCACGCCTTGGGAGTGTTCATATTTTGCCTAATACAGTTTTCTTTCTGGCTGAGGAGAAATCATTTAGTTTGCAGATAAGAAGATTCAAAAGTGTAAGGAATGGGGAGAGTAGATAGGAGTGGAGAATTTGGCGGGGTAGGGGAGTTTTCCTTAGCTTCGATGGATCCTAGGAGCAGATTGCTATCTAGCATTATTATATGTTACTGTTCTCTTTGCTCTTCTGCTCACCCGAACAACCCTTCTGTCTGGGTTAACAAACATAACTCTGCCTTCCAAAGAGCTGCTGACTCTTAACCTTGTTTTTAGAAGGTTTTTCTCCTCAGTGGAATCTGGGAGGAGCCAATTTTCTCTGCTTGCTTTTCCTGTGCCCTTTCACACTCAAACCCAGAACACTTAATGCTTTGAAGCAATAAAAATTCAGTCTGTAATTAAAAATATATGTATGGTACACGGCTGACTCTGAGCATGTCTATTGTTTGTATCTGTAATGTGTATGTCCATTTCAGTGTTGTCTGTTTTAGTGTGCAGGTGATAGACTAGAGAACAAGACCTCTGTCTCCGTAGCATCCTGGGTATGTGAGCATTCAATAAGTACTTTCATGATAATGAGTTTTATTTTGAATTTAATTAAGAACATGCTTGCCTTTATTTATTTTTATTCTTTAATGATTATACATTACATTAAGGGTCACGGGGTGGGGAATAGGATAAAGGGTGATTTTGAGATAATTCCTTTCAAAATATTTCCTGTATGTCCTTGAAGTCTAACTTTCTTCTTTTTCCAACTTTTAAACAGAGCAGTCTGAATGCCAGAATGGATAACCGTTTTGCTACAGCATTTGTAATTGCTTGTGTGCTTAGCCTCATTTCCACCATCTACATGGCAGCCTCAATTGGCACAGACTTCTGGTTTGAATATCGAAGTCCAGTTCAAGAAAATTCCAGTGATTTGAATAAAAGCATCTGGGCCGACTTCGCTAGTGATGAGGCAGATGAAAAGACTTATAATGATGCACTTTTCCGATTTAATGGCACAATGGGATTGTGGAGACGGTGTATCACTATACCTCAAAACACATACTGGTATAGCCCACCAGAAAGGACAGGTATTTCTCTTATTTTAACTTTTGTCTACTTTACCTACTCAATAATAAACAAAGTGATGTGATGATAACCCAATTATGTATAAGTAGGTTTGTGGGTTTTTTTCTCTCCAAAGAAATAAATCTATGTCTCCCTTCTCTCTCTACCACTTTCTTTGCCCAACTTCTATGAATTATCATGATACTCAATACCGGTTGGATAAGTAACTGTCCTTATCTTGAGAAAGCCATTTTGAATCTTTGTACTTACTCAGTAAAATTCTTTTTATTAATTTCACATATGTCATGAGGAAATAATTGGGAAAGCACATTGGAAGACTTTAAATATTTGGTAACTGGTAAAAGAGTTAGTATCCAAAACAAATCAACACATACAACTTGATAGTCTTTTTCTGTGTTAGCTGTGTTTTGGTAGTTATTATCATTTGCCCTGTAAATCTTAGAGGATATAATTTGACCAACTCTACATTCAAATCTGTGCATATTTGAGTCTGTTTTATAACAATCTTGACAAGAGTTTGTAGGTTAAAAATATGCATTACGGAAATAAAAAAATATAAGAAATTGTCTGATTTATTTTGCAAGCATTCTTAATATTAAAAAGTTTTAATTTCCAGATATTAAAATGGAAACTTTAGAGCTCTAAGGAACAACTTAGAATTTGTTTCTATTTATGACTACTTCTGTTGACCACTTAGTGGGAAGCACTGTATTCAGATCACAGCACAACAATTATTATACATCAAAAGGACAATTGTTATGATAATATAATGGAAAAAAGAAAGTAGGTGGGGGAGTGAGGTTGGGGGGACTGGTTGAAATTAATTGTAAAGTGTTCATTTCTACTTATGAGAGCATAGGAGCACTCGATGTTTGAATCTTACCAATCATTTATTAAATGCCTCCATATTCCATCATCAGTACATCAGGGAAGAATATAAATATCTTTGGTCCTGGGGAGCTAACATTCTAATAAGGGGTGTAGGTAGTAAGCTGAAGAAATAAGTATAATGATATAAACAATAGTTAATTATATGGTATGTTAGAAGATGTCGCATTGTATGAGAAAATGCAACAAAATAAAGGGATATGGAATGTGTAGGGAAGGGGATATTGATGGGCATAAGTTACGATGTTCAATAGTATAGGCAGGATAGGCTTCAACAAGATGTCACTTCAGTAAAGACTATGTAGGTGAAGGAGTTGGCTATATGGAAAACTTCAGGGGGAATCTTTTAAGTTGGAAGGAACAACAACTGCAAGGGCCTCATGATGGGAACATTCCTGAAATAGTCAAAGACCAGCAAGGAAGCCACTGGGCTGGAATGGAGGTGGGGAAGAGGGAGAGTTGAGAATGCTGTCAGAAATTACTCTGGGGGTAGGGCAAACTTTGCAGGATTCTGTAGGCATGATGAAGGCTTCCGGTTTTTGCTCTCAATGTGATGGAGTATTGAGTTTTGAGCAGGAGAAATGATCTGGTCACCTAGACAGATGTATTGAAAACAGGCAGTAAACAAAAGTGGAAGCCAGGAGGCTATTGCACTGATTCTTAGGAGAGATGACTGTGACTTAGACCATGGTGGTAGCACTGAGCAGTGGCTGGATTTTAGATGGGTTTTGAAGGTAGATCCACAGAATTTCCTGGTGGGATGCATGTAGGCAACAATGACTAAAGTTCCTGGTCTGAGGAACTAGAAGGATGGAATTGTCATTACCTGAGATGGGAAGATGGCTGGGGGGTAGATTTGGCATAGACAGTCAAAGTTCCTATTTATTTAAGTCTTTGTCTTCTCCTTCTTCCTAGTCTTGCATGTCTGTTCTCATTCATTTTACTGCTCCATCTTTTTTTTTTTTTTCTTCCCTTCCTTATGTCCGTGTCTTAAGCCTGCTGGTAAGAACCACTGGCATTCATTGGGTATCAGTGAATCCTGTGTGTCACTCAAGGCCAAAGAGGTTGCTGTCCTCTTTGAACATCCTTTTATATCACTTCTTATTTCAGAGAATAATTACTGAAAGGGATTTTTGTTAAATGTTTATAATTAAAACAACAAGCAGTCATTGTTATTCATGTTGCAGAGTCATTTGATGTGGTCACAAAATGCATGAGTTTCACGCTAAATGAGCAGTTCATGGAGAAATTTGTTGATCCTGGAAACCACAATAGTGGGATTGATCTACTTCGGACCTGTGAGTACACTGATCTCTCAGCAGTACAGTTGGGGGAAGAAGGAAATAAATTTTCCATTCATTGATCTCCATTATTGGAACAAACGTGTCCATACATTGCCTCAGTTTGGAATAAGATCTCTAGTGGTATCCCAGTGAACTCTGTTCTGTTGATAACATATTTTAAAGTTAGATACATACTTCCCAAATTGGAAGTATGAATACATTGGATGACAGAATCTAGACCTTCGCAAAAGATGTTATTAGTGGGTCCTTTTAAAGAGTAAATTTAATAGGGCTAAATAATAAATTCCTGTATTTGAGATAAGCATTTCAGTTACTTGGGTTCACATAGGGATATGTGAAAAAAGTTGACTACAAGCTCTATAGGAGTCAAGGGTTAGGACTACCAAAAATGTTAATCCAGTCTTAGGCTGTAGTAACAGAAGTATAGATATCAAAAACAAATGAAAGTATTTATTGGGAGCATTCTGTTCTTTGACAGACTACCTAGAAAATACTGTCTTCATATTTGGACCTGATATTCAGGCTGTAGAGACTTCCTGGAACTTGTGCATAGAATGACCATGTCATGAGGGGAAGCATTGAATAAATATGGCAAGTAGACTTGACCCTGGAATAATGTTGGGGTTAGAGCACTGACCCCTTCACACAGTCGAAAATCCATACATAACTTTTGACTTCTCCAGAACATTACTAACAGCCTACAGTTGATCAGAAGTCTTACCAATAACATAGAACAGTCAATTGAGACATATTTTGTACTATATATATATATATTATATGCTATATTATTACATAAAGTAAGCTAGAGAAAAGAGAATGTTACCAAGAAAGTCATAAGGAAGAGAAAATACATTTACAGTCCTGTTCTATTAAAAATTTGCTTGTATGTCAGCTTGTATAGTTAAACTGTGTTATTCAAGATATTCAATTTTGTATTGCAAATATATAAGAAGAAGTTTATTACTAACCGTGTTTGAAGGGAAGTTGGAGAAAAGACTTTTATGTAGTTCCAAAAAGTAAAATGAGCCCTAGAAGGTCAAATTTGGTTTAGAGTTGATATTAAGATATTACTAATAATTAAAATACTGTAAAAATGGAAGTCATGTAAAGTCCATCAGATTTCCTCTCCTGTTGAGGGAAATTATGATAATTAAAGCTGCCATTTATTGAGTGCTGAGATCCTCTGCTCTGTGCTTTATGTATATTATTTCAACAGGTCTTTTATAACCACCATTCATTTACTTCTTAATCCTGCCTTGAGATCCTAGAAGGATGTAGATTCATTTATATGTGGAGCCAGAAGGTTTTGCTTTAAATGCTGGCTCTACTGATTACTATGTTATCTTATACAAGTTATTTATACCTCTTGCTTCTGTTCCCTCATTTATAAAATGGAGATAATAATAGTATGTCCTTCATAGGGATCTTGGGAGGATTAATACACAAAGCATCAGTGCCTGACACAGTGAGCCCTCAGTAACTGCTGTTAGTGTCCTTTTGCTTTTATCAGGTAGCATCTTTTTGAACAAAGTGCTTTAAAGAAGAATCTCCAATATTAAAGTATTCCTTTCTCACTTTTTTTTTTTATAAAGATTTTTATTTATTTATTGAGAGAAAGGCAGTGAGAGAGAGCATGAGCGAGGAGAAAGTCAGAGGGAGAAGCAGACTCCCCGTGGAGCTGGAAGCCCGATGCGGGACTCGATCCCGGGACTCCGGGATCATGACCTGAGCTGAAGGCAGTCGTCCAACCAACTGAGCCACCCAGGCGTCCCCCTTTCTCACTTTTTAAAAAAAGATTTTAAAATTTATTTTAGAGAGAGAGATTGGGAGAGAGATAGCATGAGTGGGGTGAGGGGCAGAGGGAGAAAGAATCTTAGGCAGACTCCCCACTGAGCTTTGAGCCCAGCACAGGGCTCTTTCTCAGGACCCTGAGATCACCCATCTGCTCAGAAACCAAGAGTGGGATGCTCAACCAATAGCACCATCCAGGGGTCCCTCCTTTCTCACTTTTTGAGGAAAGGTCTAGTAAGTACATGAAAGAAATTGCCATTGTGAAAAACTGTCTGAAATTGTGGTAACATAACCTTTTTTTCTCTTTTTCAAAATCAGATCTTTGGCGTTGCCAGTTCCTTTTACCTTTTGTTAGTCTAGGTTTGATGTGCTTTGGGGCTGTGATTGGACTTTGTGCTTGCATTTGCCGGAGTTTGTATCCCACCATTGCCACAGGCATTCTCCATCTCCTTGCAGGTGAGTCTTGTCATTATACATACGTTTTATCTTCTTCCTGTTTCCATAGAGACAAAGAATCATAATTCTTAAACATTCACATATTTTTGCCCTGTCACGTTGCCTGAAAAGCTCTTACGATGCTCTTACCTAGTTAACGTTTTGTTTTGTTTTCCTCCAAGGTCTCTGTACGCTGGGCTCAGTGAGTTGTTATGTTGCTGGAATTGAGCTACTCCACCAGAAGCTAGAGCTGCCTGAGAACGTGTCTGGTGAATTTGGATGGTCCTTCTGCCTGGCTTGCGTCTCAGCTCCTTTACAGTTCATGGCTTCTGCTCTCTTCATCTGGGCTGCTCATACCAATCGGAAAGAGTACACCTTAATGAAGGCATATCGTGTGGCATGAGTGGGAAGCTGCCTGCTTTGCAATTGCCATTTTATTTTTCAATATTAATATTCTCCTTGTCTCCCCCCCATTGTTTTTAATTTATTTTTTTTCTTTGTGGATATACCATTTTATCCTGAAAATCCATTCTATTTATTCACACAGACAGTTGTTTCTTAATACCACTAAAATTTATATGGATTATTCTGAATGAGTCCATCTTTTAAACAAACTAATCTAGGTTCAGAGTCCAGACAGCAAAAAATGGGTAGACATTTGTGAAAGAAAACGGATAGTGGGAAATTGATCCAAACACATCTACTGAAGTCTGTTAGACTTTTCAGTAAATATCTGTTGAACTAGAAACTCTTCAGTGTCTCTGAGAAACCTCTCATCGTTGTCAGAACTTAGGGTCACTTTGCCATTGTAGATAGCCTGTCAGCCAGAGCATTAATGCTATTTTCAAAGATTTTAAGCTATATAAAATGAGGTTATCTAAGATCCTTATCCCCAAATACATACAGCTTTATTCAAGGTGAAGTATGGCAGGTGTTTAACTAAACTGTGTCTGTCTGCAAGAAAGGAAGTGAAAAATACAGTGTTTACTGGAAATTTTAACTTCGTAACTGCAAGAATTCCAATTCAGCCAGACAAGAGGATTAACCTTATTTTACTTTACCTTTTTTTGTATTTTTTTTTTTTTTAAGCTTCCTTAATGTCAGTAGGATTTTCAGTACAACCAAACCATTTTGGATTTTTGCTCCTTGCCTCCTCACACATCAGGCTTATTAAGAGTGCTTTCTTTCTAACATGACTTTGGGGTCACGGAGTAATATTTTCCAACTCCTTTCTATTTATTTATTCCAGCTCAGTACCATGAAGAAGGTTCCACCATAATGACCCTCCGGAGCTAGGAAAACTACCACAAGACCTAAAGCTTTGGCTGGTCATTAACTTCCAACTATGGTCTTTATTTCTTGTGGTGAAATGATGTGCCTTTCCTTGCCTAAATCCCTTCCTGGTGTGTATCAACATTATTTAACATCTTCTAATTCAGTCATTTTTTTATAAATATGTCTATAAACATTGAACTTTAAAAAATCTTATTTACTTATTCCATTACTGTAGCACTTGACAGATTTTAAAAAATGTAACTTAGTAATTTCTTACAGTATCCTAAATCTGTCTTTTTTAAAAAATAAAAAATGAGAAGAAACTCAATTGTGTATCATGTCTGAGTTGATTTAAATCTCAATATTTTAGGATAAAGAAGTACAGGATTCTGAATGAGTATCTCTGGTTCTTTGGAAAATGCCTTTTTCTGGCATCTCTGTTTTATCTTCCAAAAAATATGGGAACTCCTTGCCCTCATTAGAAAATAAGAGCCTCTTTATCCATTATGTTTCAGAGTTTTAAAAACATGTTTTCAGAGTAGCTTTATGATCCTATGTGTCCTATTTAATGTGGCTAGCTAGATTTTTTTAAAAGTCGTATAATGGCTATGGGTGTTTGTGTTCTATAGCACAGAAATAATCAAGTCTGCTTCTGACTTAAAGCCAGTACTACTCTGCAGCTGATAACTGCCTATGCAGTTGCTGCTTACTCACTTTTCTACCTCTTCCTCACTCTTCACGTTTCGTTGCCTTTCAGCACCTTTTGTGGAAGGTAGAAAAGCTAAGTAAACATACAAAGCGTTTGGGCACAGGGTTTTAAAATTGACAAACATGACATTTTTGTATTGGGAGATACTTATTTTGGACAACGTCCCTGCCTCTTGTCACCGCAAGTTGTCTGTGACTGTCAGTCCAACACCAGTCTTTAATATGTACTGTGGAAACTCAAGTCACTATCCGACTTTGAGTTCCAGCCTCACTGGTAGTATCCTGAAGCATGGAAAGCTGGCATCATAAGCCCTGGTGTTACATATGTGTTGTGGTTGATATTTCTTTCTTTTTTTTTTTTTTTTTAAGATTTTATTTATTTATTTGATAGACAGAGATTATAAGTAGTCAGAGAGGCAGGCAGATAGAGAGGAGGAAGCAGGTTCCCCGCTAAGCAGAGAGCCTGATGTGGGGCTCGATCCCAGAACCCTGAGACCATGACCTGAGCCGAAGGCAGAGGCTTTAACCCACTGAGCCACCCAGGCGCCCCTGTGGTTGATATTTCAAGCACAGCTGAGGTTGTCTTCTTTTGTGAAGACTTTTTTCTTTGGAACACATAGGGCTGTGTTGTTTCATTTGATGTGAAAATTAGTTTTTCAGCTGTCTCGTGTCTAATCGGGTAGAACCATATGAAATGGGTGATATTTGACCATTTTGACAAGTATAATTTTGTTCATCTCTTTTCACCTAATCTTTGAAAGCCACCCCCAAAGTTAAAACTTAATTTTCAGAACATGAGTTTTATGGCAATTTAAGAATCATGTTTTAAAATCTTAATTTCATGGTTCCTAACCTCATCTAGTGATGTGAATAAATATCTTTTAATCCTTTTTGGCAAAAGATGCATTTCAAAAATTTTTAGAGATAGCCATAAAAACAGTAAAAGTTGACACAATAAAGTGGGAATAATCCTAGAAGAATTTATTTAGTTAACACGGCACCTACTATCTATGTCATGATACTCTAGGGTCTCAGTAACTTAGTAATGAAGTAATAGTAATGTGTTAACATTTGCCTGCTTAAAGTACTTCTGTGTTTTCGTGTTGGGGTGGAGAGGAGGGAAAAAGTTGGTAAGTTACTTAAAGATGGACTAATGTAGTCACACCAGTGAGAAAAATGAGATGACCATAGAACAGTTCAATTTATTTTTTTATCCATTCTTGAGACCACCAAATTGCAGACTAGCACTATTAAAACTTATAGATCCAGTCATGTTCAACTGACTATAAGAAGATAGTGTGAGGGCATTTTAAAAAGTAACCCTCATGTGAACTTTCACCAGAGATGAAAACAACCTATTGAATTAACCCGATTTTGCCTGTTACACTTGCCAAGATTTCTTAGCAAATAAATGGGCTCAGCTTTGAAGATGCAAATTGTAATTTCACAAGCTTCATGGAACTCTGTGCTGGCTGGGATGGGTGTAGTCTTGTCCTCCTTTCAGCCCTCTACTCATAAGGAAATAATGATTCATACTTTAAAAAAAGAGGAATAAAACGAAACACATCTGTGTATAGGAATTCTTTTTCTACTGCTCATCAGGTATGCCAACATACTATTTTCCCTTGGATCAAATTATGATGAACTCCAGCACCTTGCGAATTCATTATATGAGCTTTTAAATTGCAAAAAAGAATAAATTAGATTATTTGCTCTATGGAAGAAATTGCCATAAGATTCCTTAAGTTCCTCTACAGTGCTAAAAATTCTCTTAGCAAAGTTAATATGTTATTTGACATATTAACATTTACACACTTTCTTCAAACTTACATAAAGTGAGATCCAATTTATATTACTTTCTACCTTTGCAGTGTTGTCAAAACATGAAATAAGGAGAAAAAGATAATTCTGTTTTGTCTTCACCTTTTAAAATACTTGTGTGTTACTGGGTAACACATCACCTTTTATCTCTGACTCAGTGTCTCAGGGTGTGAACTTGACCTCAGCTCTCCTTCAGCCTTTCTGCTGCGCTCAGTCTTCTAGATTTCTGTTCTTGTTTTTCTTCATGCAGCTTGTGTTGTCATTGGTATATTCAGGAGCAACTTGGACTCCCATTTTCCCATAACCTCTCACGGCCCCTTCCTTCACAATCCTTAGGCTTAAGGCTTATCTTCGTAGACTGTGCTATCCAGTTTTCTTATTCTGTCTCAAGATACTAAGGATGGCTGTTCAAAACTGCTCAGCTGATTCTGTTTAAAAAGTTATGCTCTTTGACTTCAGCTGCTTGACAATTGTTGATTTATTATTACTCCCTACCACACATTCTCCAAATCTCTACAAAAGTTAGTTGTTGGAAACCCTTACTCTTCTTCCTCAATTTACATAGAGGGAGTTTTATGTTCTTTTTAATGAGGAAATACTGGAATGAACTCTTTCAGTTTCTGCAGTCATTTTTGCTCCTCCCTAAAAAAGAAGGAATATATTATGACTGGAGATATTGCTAGGATCATGGCATCCACAAAAAGCAGCACAGTGTATGATGGTTAAGTATCTAGCTCAGAAGACATTCTGGAATACTAAATTTGTAATCCCAGGTCTGTCACTTAGCCTTTCCAAGCCCCACTTTCCCCATCTGTGAAATGCTATGATTATCATACCTGCCTCATACAGTTGCAAAGAGGATTATGTAAATTGCTGAGCATAAAGTACTTAGTCAGAAAATGCTAGTTATGACTGGCTGCCTGAAGAGGGGATGAGGTTACCAAGCCTATAGAGCAGTGCTGCTCAGCCTAGGCTGCACATTGGAATTGCCTGGAAAACTTTAAAAAATATTTGCGCCCCAGACATTTTGTGATTTACTCAGTCTGAGGTGTGGCCAGGTCACTGATTTTTTTAAACCTTTCAAAGTGATTCCAGTGGGTATGTTTGGAAACTGTATTTGAAACTTCGTTTAAAAGCAAGAAATAGGATTCTCTGTCTCCTAGGCAGATTGTTAGAAACTGACAGTGGGCTTTGTCAAATAAACAGACCTGGTACGGTGCCCGCTTTCTAGAAGCCATTTCTTTCCTGTGCTTTCCAACACTCTCTTCTGGTAACTAACTGGCTTTTGGAGACAGGCACTAATCCATCCCACCAGTGCTGGATGGAGATGTGTATGAAGAATGTGCCTGCAGACCCAATACATTCCTGTGGCTTGTCCTAAGGTTCAGATTTGGCAAGAAGTATAGGAAGCCTCATTTGTTTTGGCTTCAATTCCAAATTATTTTCTTTAATCTTGTACTTTCAGGGACTCTGTACTTTGGAGTGGCTAGGTCTTGATAAATAAAGTGAATACTTTGACCCCTGTCTGCTTATCAATTCATTGCATTCCCGCTGTTTTGTTTAGAATCACACAGGACAGGGGCATGAGTTATTGACATCAACCTCTTCACAAGTCAGAAGTACTTGAGAATGGACATAGAAAATGAGGATAAAATAGTATCTGCCTTGACAGTTTACTGTGGCAGTTAAATAGATCCTGAAATGTAAGAGCTTAATAAAGGGTAGGTATTCGTTTCTGGAGGCCAACGCAGCATGTGGGGAGGAGGCAGCCTTTGCCTGGCCTCTGTGGTCAGGCTGTATGCACGAGAGTTGGAACTACTCTGGCTTGTTCTGTGACTGCCATTCAGCAGGGATTAGGGCTGGGGCTGGTGCTATATTAGTGGGGAGAGTCTAGTTTCCAGTTTAAGGTTCAGAACAGTTCATTACATGGACTTTTTAGCCATCCTTGCATCTCAACGTGGAAGAATTTTTAAAGCTTCTGTTTGTATCTTTTGTCTCGAACGAGACAACACTTAATGTGGGATCTTTGGTTTTTCAATGACTTTGCTAAGCGTCAATTGGTGATTTAAGATTAGCTGCCTCAAAAATCTGTCTTTATCTTGTTTAAATCCACATCCATTGAGGGAACAGGAAGAAATTGGATTTCTGTGGCTTATTCTCAGACTCCTAAAATCAACTACTACCACCTGCAATGCAATTTGATTCAGATGGTTCATTTTAAGAGCTAAGCATAGTGGGGCACCTGGGTGGCTCAGTGGGTTAAGCCTCTGCCTTCCGCTCAGGTCATGATCTCAGGGTCCTGGAATCGAGTCCCACATTGGGCTCTCTGCTCAGTGGGGAGCCTGCTTCTTTCTCTCTCTCTCTCTCTGCCTGCCTCTCTGCCTACTTGTGATCTCTCTCTGTCAAATAAATAAATAAATTCTTAAAAAAAAAAAAAAAAAGCTAAGCATGGCAACAGATTTCAGGAACACATACCATAGGTCCAATCTCTGGGTATTATTCATGAGTACTTACAATAAATTGTAGAGTGGGACTTTTCTTGTTGTCCTGAACTTAAAGGAGCATGTAAGGTCATGTAAGACAAGAAATTAACCAAAAAGATTCTAGAAAGACTTCAAACAGTTAGGGCTATAAACCCCTTCTAGGACTTATTTAGAGGTAGCAGAACCAATTTTATTATCCTAACTCTGCAACTATCACCCCAGGCAGTGCTCCCCCTTCCTCCACACTTGAAATAAGAAGATGATGGGAAGGAAAAAAGGGAAGAGGCCTGGGTCATTAAGTTGAGGATATTGTGGCCTCTCCTCTCCTCCTCCACAGCAGGAAGGTAGGGACTTCCTCTACATGCTAGACACCATTCTAGACGAACAAACCCAGCTACCCTCTGGTTCATTCAAGACTTTCACATCCACAGAACTGCCTTGGATTTAGACAAATCTACTGAAAATCCCAGCTCTTTTTTTTTACTGCTTGAGAACCTGCCAATTTAAATAATTTTTTTACATCTCAGTGGGATAAAAATGTCCATCTTCATGTTTGTTGTGAGGGTTAAATAGTACCTGCAAATCACTTAGCATGGTGTCCAGCACATCTTTGGATTTCAAGAAATGGTAACCATAATTAATCTGCAGATGATTTCAGATCCCCAGTCTCACCTTCTCTCCAAAGCTCTACGTCTAAGCTTTCTAACTGCCTTTAAGACAGCTCCATTTGAATATTTTCATGATACCTAAAACTTAATATGTCCAGATTAAACTCCTCTTTCTTCTCATAATTTCTCCTGTTCCCATTATCTTTATGTTTCTTCCATCACCTAGATTTTTAATGCTGACAACATCTTCAGCTCTTGTTTCTGTGCCTCATATATATCCAGTTGGTTATCAAGGCTTTTTGATTCTACTCCCATAAGGTCTATCTCACTAAAACCCACCTGTCCTACCCTGGTTCAGGCTCTTGGATGACAGTAACTTCTCTGCTCATGTCCTCACTGCCAGCTCTCTCCTAAAATCCATTTTACACACCCTGCCAGTCCAATTTGCAAAAGGATAGATTTGATCACATCAACCCCCCCTTTTTTTTTATTGAATATGTTTTATTATTTTTGGAGGGAGCAGTGTTTTTTTTTTTAATTTTTAAAATTTATTTTCAGCGTAACAGTATTCATTGTTTTTGCACCACACCCAGTGCTCTATGCAATCTGTGCCCTCACTAATACCCACCACCTGGTTCCCCCAACCTCCCACCCCCCGCCCCTTCAAAACCCTCAGATTGTTTTTCAGAGTTCATAGTCTCTCATGGTTCACCTCCCCTTCCAATTTCCCTCAACTCCCTTCTCCTCTCCAACTCCCCTTGTCCTCCATGCTATTTGTTATGCTCCACAAATAAGTGAAACCATATGATAATTGACTCTCTCTGCTTGACTTATTTCACTTAGCATAATCTCTTCCAGTCCAGTCCATGTTGCTACAAAAGTTGGGTATTCATCCTTTCTGATGGAGGCATAATACTCCATAGTGTATATGGACCACATCTTCCTTATCCATTCGTCTGTAGAAGGGCATCTTGGTTCTTTCCACAGTTTGGCGACCGTGGCCATTGCTGCTATAAACACTGGGGTACAGATGGCCCTTCTTTTCACTACATCTGTATCTTTGGGGTAAATACGCAGTAGTGCAATTGCAGGGTCATAGGGAAGCTCTATTTTTAATTTCTTGAAGAATCTCCACACTGTTCTCCAAAGTGGCTGCACCTACTTGCATTCCCACCAACAGTGGAAGAGGGTTCCCGTTTCTCCACATCCCCTCCAACACATGTTGCTTCCTGTCTTGCTAATTTTGGCCATTCTAACTGGTGTGAGGTGGTATCTCAATGTGGTTTTAATTTGGCTAGTGATGATGAACATTTTTTCATGTGTCTGATAGCCATTTGTATGTATTCATTGGAGATGTGTCTGTTCATATCTTCTGCCCATTTTTTTATATGATTGTCTGTTTTGTGTGTGTTGAGTTTGAGGAGTTCTTTATAGATCCTGGATATCAACCTTTTGTCTGTACTGTCATTTGCAAATATCTTCTCCCATTCCGTGGGTTGCCTCTTTGTTTTGTTGACTATTTCCAAAGGTATCCAAATTGGCAATGAAGAAGTCAAACTCTCTCTCTTCGCAGATGACACGATTCTTTATATGGAAAACCCAAAAGACTCCACCCCCAAACTACTAGAACTCATACAACAATTCAGCACGTGGCAGGATACAAAGTCAATGTACAGAAATCAGTGGCTTTTTTATACACTAAAAATGAAAATACAGAAAGGGAAATTAGAGAATCGATTCCATTTACTATAGCACCAAGCACCATAAGATACCTGGGAATAAACCTAACCAAAGAGGTAAAAGATCTGTACTCGAGGAACTACAGAACACTCATGAAAGAAATTGAAGAAGACACAAAAAGATGGAAGACCATTCCATGCTCTTGGATCGGAAGAATAAACATTGTTAAAATGTCTATACTGCCTAGAGAAATCTATACTTTTAATGCCATTCTGATCAAAATTCCACCAGTATTTTTCAAAGAGCTAGAGCAAATAATCCTAAAATTTGTATGGAATCAGAAGAGACCCTGCATCACTAAGGAAATGTTGAAAAACAAAAATAAAACTGGGGCATCATGTTACCTGATTTCAAGCTTTACTACAAAGCTGTGATCACCAAGACAGCATGGTACTGGCATAAAAACAGACACATAGACCAGTGGAACAGAGTAGAGAGCCCAGATATGGACCCTCAACTCTATGGTCAGTTAATCTTCGACAAAACAGGAAAAAATATACAGTGGAAAAAAGACAGTCTCTTCAATAAATGGTGCTGGGAAAACTGGGCAGCTGTATGTAGAAGAATGAAACTTGACCATTCTCTTACACCGTACACAAAGATAAACTCAAAATGGATAAAAGACCTCAACGTGAGACAGGAATCCATCAGAATCCTAGACGAGAATATAGGCAGTAACCTCTTCGATATCAGCCACAGCAACTTCTTTCAAGATATGTCTCCAAAGGCAAAGGAAACAAAAGCGAAAATGAACTTTTGGGATTTCATCAAGATCAAAAGCTTCTGCACAGCAAAGGATATAGTCAATGAAACATCAACCCTTTACTTAAAAATTTTCAATGAGGGGCACCTGGGTGGCTCAGTCAGTAAAGTGTCTGCCTTAGGCTCAGGTTATGGTCTTGGGATCCTGGGATCCAGGCGTGTGTCAGGTTCCCTACTCAGCAGGGAGTCTGCTTCTTCCTCTCCCTCTGCCCCTCCCCCTGCTCATTCTCTCTCTCTCTCTCTCAAATGAATAAATAAAATCTTTAAAAGAAAATTTTCAATGATTCCTCATTGCTTATAGAAACAATCTAGAATAGTCTAGATTTAGTCTCCCATCCAAGTTCTAGAACTAGCTAGTTGTATCTTTGCAGTATTTTCTGTTTCCCTCCTTTAGCTTTGGTCAAACTCACTATTGCTTTTTCCCAGTTTGTGTTTTCTTAGGTGCATGATTCTTATTACACTGCCTTTATTTCTGGAATACTATTCTCCACATATTCAAATTCTGTCCATATCACATTATTGAAATTACAGTTTCAAAATCATAGCCATTTCTTTACCAATTAAAGACTACCAAGTAGACTAATTTAAAGCTTATCTAAATGTCTTATTATTTTGAACTCTTTTTTATTTTATTTTATTTTTATTTTTTTTTTTTAAGATTTTTATTTATTTGACAGATGGAGATCACAACTAGGCAGAGAGGCAGGCAGAGAGAGGAGGAAGCAGGCTCCCCGCTGAGCAGAGAGCCCAATGCGGGGCTCGATCCCAGGACCCTGGGACCACGACCCGGGCCAAAGGCAGAGGCTTTAACCCGCTGAGCCACCCAGGCGCCCCGCTTTTGAACTCTTTATAACACACTGAGCAACTTCTTTCTTGTGGCTTTGGTCACTTCCTGCCTTGCATAGCACTGATTAATATGCATTCATCTTCTGTACTAGAATGTATTGCTTATTTAATCTTTGTATCTCCAAACATCTTCTACATTGCCTTGCAAAGAGTAGTCACTCAAGAAATAAGAGGTTTCTGAGTGATAATCCTTGAAATTATTAGAAAGCCTCAGTGTAAAATATATGCTTAAAATTACATTATCTAGGAAAGAATTAGAATTGATAGACAAGAGCTTAAGTCTAACACTTTGGAGGGAAAGCTCTATAGCAGGTCCTGCAAGGTAATTGAGATTTATAGATTTAGCCTTCCCACTCTTACCTAGAATAGGATGTGGGTGCAGTTCTTTGCCACTTGTGATGGGAAATGGACAATTTAAGTTAACAACTTAGGCTTTTGTGATTTTTTGCACATTTTATATGAAGAGCTTAATCTAGAAAATGTTTAAAGTTTTTTAAATCAACTTGCTTAGAAGACATTTCAGAACTATATAAAACACTGATGAAAGAAATTGAAGATAACACAAACAAATGGAAAGATAGTCCATATTCATGGATTGGAAGGACAAATATTGTTAAAATGTCCATGCTACCCAATCTGTAGAATTAACGCAAATGCTATCAAAATACCAACAGCATTTTTCCACAGAACTCGAACAAATAATTCTAAAATTTGTATGGAACCACAAAAGACCCCAAGTAACAAAAGCCATCTTGTAAAAGACCAAGACAGGGGTATCACAATCCCAGATTTCCATATACACTGCAAAGCTGTAGTAATCAAGATCGTATGTTACTGGCACACAAATAGACACAAGGATCTATGGAACCGAAGAGAGCCCAGAAATAAACCCTTACTTATACGGTCAATTTATCTTTGACAAATGAAACGAGGAAAACAATGGGAAAGAGAGTTTCTTCAACAAATGGTGCTGGAAAAACTTTTGCATGCAAAAGTTTAAAACTGAGGCACTTTCTTACATCCTATGCAAAAATAAACTCAAAATGATTAAAGACTTAAATGTGAGACCTAAAACCATAAAAATCCTAGAAGAGAGCATAGACAGTAATTTTTCTGACATCGGCCATAACAACATTTTTCTAGAAATGTTTCCTAAGGCAAGAGAAACAAAACCAAATTAAACTATTGGGACTACATAAAAATAAAAAGCTTCTGCACAGCAAAAGAAACAGTCATCAAAACAAAAAAGACAACTTACTGAATGGAAGGAGATATTTGGAAATGACATATCTGATGAGATTAGCTTCTAAAATATATAAAGTACTTATACAACCGAACACCCAAAAACCAAGTAATCTGATTAAAAATGGGCAGAAGACATTTCTCCAAAGAAGACACATAGATGGCCAACAGACACAATATGGACATTCCTCAAAAAAATTAAAAATAAAATTACCATATGATCCAGTAATTCCACTACTGGGTATTTACCCAAAGAATACGAAAACACTAATTCAAAAAGAAATATGCACCTCTATGGTTATTGCAGCATAATGGAAGCAACCCAGTGCCCCTCCATAAATAAATGGATAAAGAAGATGTAATACACACAGACACACGCACACACACACACACACACACACACACACACACACAGGAATATTACTCAGTCATAAAAAGAATGAAATCTTGCCATTTGCAACAACATGGATGGATCTATAAGTATAATGCTCAGTAAAATAAGTCAGAGAAAGACAAATGCCATATGATTTCAATTATATGTAGAATTTAAGAAACAAATCAAATGAGCAAAGAAAAAAGAGATAAACAAAAGAACAGACTTAAACAGAAAGAACAAACTGGTGGTTACCAATGGAGGGGTAGAGGAAGAGTGAAATAGGTAAAGGGGATTAAGAATACACTTATTGTAATGAGCACTGAATAATGTAGAGAATTATTGAATCATTATATTGTACACCTGAAACTAATACAACAGTGCATGTTAACTGACATTTTAAAAAAGTAATGGAGACTGATGGCACCTAATGTTAAAGAAATGCCATCACCGTTAATATACAGACTGGCTCTGAGAGCCACCTATTGAAAAAGCTGAGGAATAATGACAACTATTCAGGCAAAAAATTTCGGGAGAAACTCAATTGCCCCAAAAGCCCTTTTTAATTCCACTACTAGTTTTCATGAACAAATTGTCATTTGTATTGTAATGTTTACTGTATGTTACTATAATATTTTTCTTTTGTGATATATTATCAAAGCACATATTCAATAATAACATGAATAAAAACAAAAAAGATTCAGAACTCAACACTGTTGGAGAAGTTTGATGCAGTCAATCCTTATCTATCTTTATCTATATTTAAACTATGAAGTAAAGTTCTACAATGAAGTCAGGGCATTGTTCCATTGTTACAAGTTTAATAGGTAAACTGAGGGGAGTATGAGTACTTTAATGGAATGAAGATGTCTCATTTCAAAGGCATAGTCATCAAGAGGTAACTTTTCATCAAGAGGAAATTTTATCATATATTTCCAATCAGGATCTGTTCTCAAAGAACTCTGCCAATATTATGCCAATCTCTCTTGATTTCTAAAATAGTACTCATCTTGATTAATAGATATTTAACAAACAATAATTATTTCCTTCAAAGGAAATTAGTCCAATATTTGGTTCAATAAATAATTTTTACATTTTCCTAAGTTGCCTTAGATGATTATTTATTTATCAACAATCTTTGCATTCTGTCTCATTATTCTTAGGATACCTTCCAAGCTCCTAAAATGGCCTTATGCTCTCACCAGCAATTTTCATTCTCCAAAAAGACTGACTTTTGAATTTTCTCAGTGGGTCATGCCTACCATAGTTTAAAAACATGACCTTATAATTCCTCATTCACCCGGCCATTCAGAGGTGTATTTTCTGTCCCCTTCCCCTGAATCTGGGCTAATTTGTATTGCTTTGACTAATAGAGTTTGATTTAAATAATACAATGAGTTCATAAAAGGTTATGTGGCTTTAGGTTGGTTTTCTCCTGAAACAATTGGTTTTAGAATACTCACTTGTGGAGCATTCCCTCTCAGAACCCACCTGCCATGCTGTGAAGCCCAGGCCACGTGGAGAGACCTTGTGTAGATGATCCAGTCAAATCCCCAAGCTAAGCTCCCAGCTGACAGCCAAGATCATCTTTCAACCATGTGCTCAGCCAACTTGGATGTCTATTCCTTCTAAGCCTTCAGATGACTCCGGCTCCACCACTATCTTACTGTAAGCCTGCAAGCCTCCAATCAAGAACCACTCAGCTAAGCCCATTCAACCTAAAAACTCTAAGAGATAATAATAATTTGTTGTTTTTGCTGCTACATTTTGGGGTCATTTGTTATACAATCACAGTATCTAGAACAATCTCCTTTCCCACCACAGGCTTTCAAAAAGTATTTTTCTCTTCCTGAATGGTTTTTCTGACCGCCCCACCCCATGCTGTCCCCACTCTTTTGCATGGCTAACTCCTATTGATTTTTTAAATCAAGCGTAATATTTACTTATTCACCAAATTTTCCCTGGCCATCTACCTTGGGCTCATTCTCCCTCTTATTATTTCACACTCTGTGAAGTTCTTGACTATGGTAATAAAGTTCAAGTTGGGGAGTGATTCTATGTGTCATCTCTCTTATTAAACTCCATGGATCCAATCATCCCATACCTTAGTATAATATAAGGGACATTCTAGGATTACTAAATACTATCAAAGTCCTTTTTGAGAAGGACATGAAAAAATTTCAGTCCAGTCTGGTAATCCAGGTCAGTTAGTGAAATATTAAAACAAAAAAGCCATTCAGAGTTGGAACTGTCTCTCTTAGCTTAGGCTTGTCTTTGGCTCGGAGGCCTACAGTAGCGGAGGGAAGTGAGCTCTCTTTTCTGCCCTCAGTCACTTTCTTCTACATGAACAGAGACTTTCTGGCCTTCCAAGGTTAAACTGTGGAAAGAGTAGGTTAGGAAGAAGGACAGTATAATGTGGCTGGTACAGATATCATCTAACGTTGGGGCATATAGCCCATACACAATTGCTGGTTCTTTCTCTTTTAAAAGCCATTTCAGGGGAGTTTCTCAGAGACCCTCCATCAGCAGATCTTCAGACTATATTTCTTTTAACAAGTGAAATCAGTGTCTCTCCTTTAGCTGTGGGCTTACCACTCCCTCCTCAGTCCTTGTGTTCCTGGTGCTTCAGGAAAATAAAAACCAGACCCGCAAGAGACCAAGTGACCCTTGGAGAAGTAGGAGAACTCGGATTTATTTTACACCGGTGGACCCAGATGAGTTTGTACTTGAACTTCTGGGCCCCGGAAAACAGGGTTATGGGCTTCTATAGGGGACTGCAGGCAGTTAGGTTCCAAGAGCCATGCTGACTGCCGATAGGTGGGTTTAAACTGGGGGAGCAGGGACTGCTTTAGGGGGGAAGAGTAGAGCAATTTTTGCTTTTAAAAAAAAAACTAAATAAGGAGCAGGGATTGTGCCTATGTAATTCTTTTCACTGTGTGTAGCTCTGTATCGTTTCCTGTACTAACAGGAGCTCAGTACATGTTTTCCTGAGGATCAGGAAGAAAGATGACACACTGTACAGGAGGGACTGAGGAGGTCACTGGAGAGCAGTGAAAAGGAGGACTACCCTCGGGTTACTGGGGAAATTATGTCAAAGATTTCATCTCTTTGGTGGTTATAGCTTGCTTCTGCAAAAATTCTTGTCATAATAAATTTCAGTATTACATTTGTTTCTTGCGATAAGACTGAGAGAGTGCTCAGGTGATGTGTCTTTGAGAGCCACACTTCCAGTGTAGCCAACATAAAACTAAGAAGATAACTTGTTTCAGGGGCTCTGTCCTTCCCATTTTTAGTTCTGCTTCTTCCTGTCCAGCCTGGTGTCCTCAGGCTGCCCCTGAGGACTACACATTTGGGGCATTATCTGACTTTTGGTGTGTGAGAATAATAGCTTCCTAGGTTTGTGCCTCTAGGCTGCTTTCTTCTGAATCACTGTCAAAATACCCACTGAATTCATTTGTGCTACTGGTATAATGAGTCACTTCTTCCAGGTAAGCTATTTCCATTTTAACCCCTGAACTTCCAAGACCTTATTCTTAATTATTTGTTTTATATCGTTCTTCCTTGCCTTTCTTCTTTCCTTCTTTCCTGCCTGCCTTCCTTTCTCTCTTCCTCTCCTTTCCATCCTACCTTCCTTCATTTCCCCCACCCCTGCACCACCCCGCCAAATCTTTAAATACCTCAACTGGTGCCAGGCATTGCAATAGGCCCTGGTAATGCACACTGCATCCCTGCCCTCTTAGAACATGGGCTGCTACTAAAAACACAGATTTTTTTCTGTTTTTTCACTAATTTTCACTAATTATTTTCACTAATGTGGAAGTGTAACAGATTTCATTTTGAGTCTAAGAACAATACCCTTCATTAATTAATCATGCTATTGCTTGCTCATTTGGCAGGAAATACAAAGTTTATTCACCATATTTGTCTCAATATTCTAATGGTGGAATATGTCACTGCTATAAAGAGAGAGAGATATTTTGACTAGGAGAATAGTTTGGAACCCCTCAAATTACATTACTTTGACACTCATAGAACTACTTTAGGAGTTCTCTTCCAGGGTTGAATAAATCAATTTTCCCTGCCCAGTTGTTCCCAGTTGTGGTCATCTCAAGTAACTCTTTTAGTCTATGCTCAGATTTATGTCAAATATGTTAAACGTATGTCCCACAATCTCCTTTAAGAGGACATACCTGGAAGCCTAGGTGCCTGCCTAGTCTACCCATCAGGGTCACAGCCCAAAGATGGTTCTTTTCTCATGTTCCTTCTTTGCTTTTATGAAGAATTAGTTCCGCACAGATACATATTTCTGTATTAAAAAAAAAATTCCCAGTGGTTTCTTTCTCTTCACAGAAAGGTTTGGGCTTTTATCTCAGTCAGTTTTCCTTTATTTCACAGGTAGTTTTTTATCCTTACTTTCTAAAGTATTAAAGAAAGTGTGTCTTTAAGTAATATCATCATATAATGATTCATTTCTCCAAAGTTAACATACTAATTTGATAATGGACTCTTTCCCATATTTGCACTTGGCTTTCATTCCTTTATGAAGGAGAATTGCTTTGTGAACATGCTAAGCAAGACTAACTAGTCTTGTGCCTGTCTGGTATTGGTATTGACTCAGCAACAAAAACAAACATAAGTATAATGCAAAGAATTGAAGATAATTTAAACTAAATAAAATAATAAGTTCTAGTTAATAAAAGGAAAACACATATTTGCTTAAAGTGAATTATATTAGGTGTCAACTTCATACCTATACCTCCTGCCCTATAAAACTGAAACAATTACAAAAAAAAGGTATTGTTTAACAGTCATCTACTATGTAAGATTTTCTTTTTGAAAAATAAACATAGTTAGCTTATTTACTTAGCATTAGTTATTTTTGCTTTTTTAATCACCTACTATATATCTGACTACATATGAATTAATCAGTGAGTTAATAAATTCTCCCTTCTGGGCCTTTTTGGTTATTTCTCTCCTTTTTAATGTTTTCACTATAAAAAAGTGATCTGAAACAGTTCATGGTTTCAGATTATTATTATTATTATATTATTATTATAATAATATTGTATTATTATTATTATTATTATTATTATTATTCTCACACACCAAAAGCCAGGAAATTATTCAAACAACATATTTTATAATTTATAATAGTAAGTTAGCAAATGTTTTTAGTGTAATAAATATTGAAATACTTAAGTATGATGAGAGGCAGTATTTTGTAATGCAAAATTACACATTCAAATGTTCTAGGGGGACAGGTAAGTAGCATAAAAAGTTCTAATTATTGCCAGATCTCCCAACCTTTCAAGAGAGGTTAAAATTTTAAATGTTCTCCTGGTTTTTAAATCTTGGAAATTAATTTTTAAAAAGTACTATGCTGTTTTGCACTTCCTAGGCTAAACTAAAACAATTCTGTGCAGCTCCTTGGGACTTCCTGTGTGGTAAGTGAGAATGTGGGTTTTGTAGTTAGCCGGGAGTGCAAATAAAAAATGCTACTGTGGAATAGTGCTCAAGTGACTAAACCATACTGAGCTTTATTTTCTTGCATGCTACATGGGGATAATAACTGTACTTCTCTCATAGTATTTTGGCTTTCTGGAGGGATAGAAGTGAGGGAAGATCTGAGGAGCCCAGAAAATGAAAAGCCAAACTCAGAGTTCACTGCTATACTTTTTGTTTCAGAACAACCATTTCACATTTTTTTTCAGGGGAAAACAAATTTTACAAAGAACAAGTGAGTCAAGCAGCCCTTAACATTCTGTATCTGAACTCAACCCTTACTCCTGTCCTATTACCTTTCTCAGTTCTTCCTAAGTCCTTATAATTGGTGTAAGCTGGGATGACCAACACACTCTATTTTATACCACATGTTCTTACAATGTGTTGCTGATGTTTTTCCCATTAAGGGGTCTTTGTCCCCTCACCTTGAATGTAAGTAAAATGTTGTGGCTGTCTCAGTGATGAAAGATAGCAGAAGTGCCATTATGTGACATCCAAAATCAGACCTTCAAAGGGCCATGCACTTCTGCCTTGTTCTCTTGGTATACTCATTCTTGGAACTCGGTAGTCCTGCTGTAAGGAAACTCAGATGTATTTGTTTCCTGGGACTGCCATAACAAAGTATCACAAGGCGAGTGGTTTAGAAACAATTGTAATTTATCACCTCACACATCTGGAGCCTAGAAGTTTGAAATCAAGGTTTAGTCAGGGCCATGGTCTCTCTGAAACCTGTACAGAAGGATCATCCCTGTCTCTTCCTAGCTTCTGGTGGCTTGCTGGCATTTTTGGGGATTGTCTGGCTCACAGCTATATCACTGCAACCCTCCATTTTCACATGACATTCTCCCTCTGTCTCTCTGCATTGTCTTCTTTCTGCATATGTGTCTCTGTGTCCAAATTTCCCCTTTTATGTAAGACACTGGTCACATTGGTTTTAGGCCCACCCAAATGACCTCATTTTAACTTGATTAACTAAGTAAAGTTCTCATTTCTGAGTAAGGTCACATTCTCAGGTACCGGGAGTTAGGACATCAACAAAGCTTTTTAGGGGCACAATTCAACCTGTAACAAGAGGTCACAAGGAGACACCCCATGTTGACTGGGATCTCATCTGGCAGCCAGTACCATGGCCGGTCATAAAAATGGAAAAACTTTTAAGATGATTCTAGCCTCAGTCATCATATGGCTGCAACTATGTGATAATACTGAGTAAGAACTTGCCTAGGTGAGCACAGTCAACCCCCCACCATGGGACATAATTATTATTATCGTGTGAAGTTACTGAGTTTAAGAGCCTCATAGCAGTAACTAACTGGACCATAGGTCACAGTGGAATAGAAAGGAAGTTTTCTTTCCGCAGGGGCCAATATATACTGTAGTTGCAATATTTTATAAGACCTGTGACAGGATCATGCCCTGTTTGCCTTCTGCCTAGACCAGCTCTAGCATTTTTCAGATGAACATCATAAATATTACCCTTTTTAGATCCCTGAAGCCTATCTCTCACCTTTTACCAACAATCCTTTCACTCCCTATATGAACAATTAATACACACCTTTCTTCAGATCCTACCCTTGCAAATATGGTACATATTCTCTTGCTGCTCCTTGTCATGGAACACTTTTCTCAAGGAGTTTCTGTCGTTTTTGATGGACACAGAAAGCCAAAAGAAGCATGGAATTTCAATCATTTGAAACTAACATATCTTTCCTCAAAAATGCTAACTTAGTTTTCTACCTTAAACATTAGAAATGGTGAGGAACAAAATGTTCAAGCTGAATGTAATATATTGTTATCAATGTTTTCAAATTTATATTTTATTTTTATCAAAATAATTTGTATGCTTATTATTTTACATGGCTTAAAATGAAACAAGGCATCTATAACTTCACTGAAATTTCTGCCTTCTTCAACTGTCAGTCACTTCAACTCTTGTCACTTTTTTTTTTTTTTGATTTACTTTTATATTTCTAAACAAACATAGAAGAAAATCGGGATGACTTTGGGGTTGGCAATGACTTTTTAGATATAATGCCAATGTCATGATCCATAAAGGAAGAATTATTAAGCTGAACTTCATTAAAAATAAATTTCTGCTTAGAAGATACAGATGATTTCTACTTTTTTCCAAGATTTTTAAGTTTAAGTTAGATAACAGATAGTATAGTATTGGTTTCAAGAGTAGAATTTAATGATTCATCACTTAAATATAACACCCATATAAAAATCCATGCTCATCACTACTAGGTATTTACCCCAAAGATTCAGATGTAGTGAAAAGAAGGGCCATCTGTACCTCAGTGTTTATAGCAGCAATGGCCACGGTCGCCAAACTGTGGAAAGAATCAAGATGCCCTTCAACGGACGAATGGACAAGGAAGATGTGGTCCATATACACTATGGAGTATTATGCCTCCATCAGAAAGGATGAATACCCAACTTTTGTAGCAACATGGATGGGACTGGAAGAGATTATGCTGAGTGAAATAAGTCAAGCAGAGAAAGTCAATTATCATATGGTTTCACTTATTTGTGGAGCATAACAAATAACATGGAGGACAAGGGGAGTTAGAGAGGAGAAGGGAGTTGAGGGAAATTGGAAGGGGAGGTGAACCATGAGAGACTATGGACTCTGAAAAACAGTCTGAGGGTTTTGAAGGGGCGGGGGGTGGGAGGTTGGGGGAACCAGGTGGTGGGTATTGGAGAGAGCACGGATTGCATGGAGCACTGGGTGTGGTGCAAAAACAATGAATACTCTTATGCTGAAAATAAATAAATAAAAAAAAAGATTAAAAAAAAAAAGAATGGATGAAAATTTAGGTAGAGTTCCAGGGTTTGAAGGAGAAAAATGGATGGCAAGGGGATAGATTTTTATAACACTATTCCTGAAATTCGAATAAGGTTTTATATTGTGTTTAAAAATTCTTGGTTCTAAGGGCGCCTGAGTGGCTCAGTGGTTTAAAGCCTCTGTCTTTGGCTCGGGTCATGATCTCAGGGTCCTGGAATCAAGCCCTGCATCGGGCTCACTGCTCAGCAGGGAGCCTGCTTCCTCCTCTCTTGCCTGCCTCTCTGCCTACTTGTGATCTCTGTCTATCAAATAAATAAATAAAATCTTTAAAAAATAAAAAAAAAATCCATGCTCATCACAAGGGTCCTCCTTAATGCCTATCCCCCACTCAGCCAATTCCTCCACTCACCTCCCTCTAGCATCCCTCAGTTTGTTCTCTATGGTTAAGAGTCTCTTATGGGTTCCCTCCCTCTCGTTTTTATCTTCTTTGATTTTTTTCCTTCACTTCCTATATGTTCATCTGTTTTGTGTCTTAAATTACATTTATGAGTGAAATCATACAATATTTGTCTTTCTCTGATTAACTTACTTCACTTAGCATAATACATTCTAGTCCCATCCATGTTGTTGCAAATGGCAAGATTTCATTCATTTTGATTGCTGAGTAATATTCCATTATATATGTATACCACTTCTTTATCCATTTATCAGTTAATGAACACTGGACTCTTTCCATGACTTGGCTGTTGTTGATAGTGCTACTGTTAACATTGGGCTGCATGTGACCCTTTGAATCAGTACTTTTGTATCTTTTGGATAGATACCTAATAGTGCAGTTGCTGGATCTTAGGGTAGTCCTATTTTTAAGTTTTTGAGGAACCTCCATACTGTTTTCCAGAGTGGCTGCACCAGTTTGCATTCCCATCAACAGTGTAAAAGTGTTCCCTTTTCTCCTTTCTCTGCATCCTCATCAAGATCTTTTGTTTCCTGAGTTAATTTTAGCCTTCCTGACAGGTGTGAGGTAGTATCTCATCATGGTTGATTTGTATTTCCCTGCTTCAGTATTGGTATATATAAATGCAACAGATTTCTGTACATTGATTTTATATCCTGTGACTTTGTTGAATTCACATACCACTTCTAGCAGGTTTTGGATGGAATGGAACAGATTGTGTACATAGAGTATCATGTTGTCTGCAAAGACCGAAAGTTTGACGTCTTCCTTGCTAATTTGGGTGCATTTTATTTCTTTTTGTTGTCTTGTTGCTGAGGCTAGGACTTCCAGTACTACGTTGAACAACAATGGTGAGAGTGGACATCCAGTCACATTCCTGACCTTGGGGGAAAAGCTCTCAGTTTTTTCCCATTGAGGATAATATTAGCTGTGGGTATTTCATATATGGCCTTTATGGTGTTGAGGTATATTCCTTCTATCCTTATTTTCTTGAGGTTTTTATCAAGAAAGAATATTGTATTTTGTCAAATGCTTTTTCTGCATCTATTAACAAGATCATATGGTTCTTATCCTTTCTTCTATTAATGTGATATATCAATTTGATTGATTTGCTGATATTGAACTACTGCTGCAGCCCAGGAATAAATCCCACTTGATCCAGGCAAACAATTCTTTTAATGTACTGCTGGACTCAATTTGGTAGTGTCTCCTTGAGAATTTTTACATCCATGTTCATCAGGGATATTGGTTTGTAATGCTCCTTTTTGATGGGGTCTTTGTCTGGTTTTGGAATCAAGGTAATGTTGACCTCAGTGAGAATGGGAGTTTTCCTTGCATTTCTATTTTCTGGAACAGTTTCAGAAGTATTCTGAAGAAGGCTTAATTAAAGAAGGCTTTAATTCTTTAAATAACCAGTAGAATTCTCCTGGGAAGCCATCCAGCCCTGGACTCTTGTTCATTCAGAGGTTCTTTATTACTGATTCAATTTCTGTCCTGGTTATGTGTCTGTCCAAATTTTCTATTTCTTCCTGTTTCAGTTTTGGTAGACTATATGTCTCTAGGGATTTATCCATTTTTTCCAAATTTCCCAATTTATTGTCATATAGTTGCTCATAATATTCTCTTATAATTGTATTTCTGAGGTTCTGGTTGTGATCTCTCCTCCTTCATTCATGATTTTATTTATTTGAGTGCTTTCTCTTTTCTTTTTGATAAGTCTGTCTAGATGTTTATCAATTTTGTTAATTCTTTCAAAGAACCAGCTCCTTGTTTCATTGATCTGTTCTTTTTTCTTTTTTAATTTCTATATCATTTATTTCTGCTCTAATTTTTATTATTTCTTTCTTCTGATGGCATTAGGCTTTATTTTCTATTCTTTTTTTCATCTCTTTTAAGTGTAAGGTTAGGTTGTGTATTTGAGACTTTTCTTGCTTCTTGAGGAAGACTGTATTGCTATATATTTCTCCCTTATGACCATCTTTGCTGCATCCAAAAGGTTTTGGACTGCTGTGTGCTCATTTTCATTTGCTTCCATGTATTTTTTATTTCTTCTTGAATTTCCTGGTTAGTCCATTCATTCTTTAGTTGGATGTTCTTTTTTTTCTCATGCTCTCTCTCTCTCTCATTCTCTCTCTCTCAAAGAGAGAAGGGGAAGGTCAGAGGGAGAAGCAGACTCCCTGCTGAGCAAAGAGTCCAATGTGGGACTCGATCCCAGGACCTCAGGATCATAACCCAAGCAGAAGGCAGTCACTCAACCAACTGAGCCACCCAGGTGCCCTGGTTGGATGTTCTTTAACCTCTATGTATTTATGGTGTTTCCAAACTTTTTCTTGTCATTAACTTCAAGTCTCATAATATTGTGGTAAGAAAATATGCATGGTATGATCTCAATCTTTTTGTATCCATTGAGCCCTGATTTGTGATACAGTATGTGATCTATTCTGCAGAATGTTCTGTGTGCGCTTGAAAAAAAAATGTGTATTCTGCTGTTTTCAGATGAAATGCTATGAATATATGTTAAGTCCATCTGGCTCAGTGTGTCCTTCAAAGCCCTTGTTTCTTAGTTGATCTGCTTATATGATCAATCCATTGTTGTAAGTGGGGTGTTAAAGTTCCCTACTATTATTATATTATTATCAATGAGTTTCTTTAGGATTATCATTAATTGATTTATATGTTAGGCTACTCTCAAGTTAGGGGCATAAGTATTTACAATTGTTAGATTTATTTTTTGGATACTTATTCATCTCTTATTAGAAAATAAGTCTTTTTTAAAACATTTTTTAGAAGATTTTATTTATTTATTTTAAGAGAGAGGGAGTGAGAGAGAAAATTGGAGGAGGGGCAAACAGAGTGAGAGAAGCAGACTCCCTGCTGAGCAGGGAACCTGATGTGGAGCTGCATCCCAGGGTCCTGGGATCATGAACTGAGCTGAAGGCAGAAGCTTAACTGACGGAGTCATCCAGGCACCTCCAGTCTTTGTTTTAAAATGTAGTTCGTCTGACATAAGTATGGCTACTCCAGCTTTCCTTTGATGCTTATTAGCATAATAAATGGTTCTCCATCCCCTCACTTTCAATCTGGAGGGGTCATTGGGTGTAAAATGAGTCTCTTATAAGCAGCATATAGATGGGTCTTTTTTTTTTTTAATCCATTTTGATGTCTTTTTTTTTTTTTAAAGATTTTATTCATTTATTTTAGGAAGAGCACAAGGTAAGAAGTAGCAGGGTAGAAGGAGAGAGACAATTTCAAGCAGACTCCATGCTCAGCATGGAGTCTGAAAGGGGGCTTGATCTCATGATCCTGAGATCATGACCTGAACTGAAATCAAGAGTCGGATGTTTAATTGACTGAGCCACCCAGACATCTTGATACTCTGTGTCTTTTGATTGGAGTATTTCAGCCTATTTACATTCAGAGTTACTACTGTTAGATGTAAATTTAGTGTCATTATATTACTTGTAAAGTTGCTTTTCCTGTAGATCATCTCTGTTCCTTTCTAGTCTTTTTTGCTTTTGGTATTTCTTTCTTGCTCAAAAGGTTCCCTTTAATATTTCTTGCAGAGCTGGTTTAAGGTTCACAAACTCCTTTAGTTTTTGAGGGTCCTGGAAACTATCTTTCCTTCTATTCTAAATGACAGCCTTGCTGGATAAAGTATGCTTAGCTGCATATTTTTCCCATTTAGCACATTGAATATATCATGTCATTTTCTTCTGACCTGTGAAGTTTCTGTAGACAGGTCTGCTGATTCTGTGTGTCTACCCTTGTTTGTTAAGGACCTTTTGTCCCTAGCTGCTTTTAGAATTCTCTCTTTATCTTTGTATTTTGCAAATTTTATTATGATATACCTTGGTGTTGACCTGTTTTTGTTGATTTTGAGGGGAATTCTCTGTGCCTCTTGGAGTTGAATGACTGTTATCTTCCCTAAGATTAGGGAAGTTTTCAGCTACAATGCATTCAAATTATTTTTCTGCCCTCTTTTCTTGCTCTTCTTCTGGGACCCCTATGATATAGATAATATTGTGTTTATGGAATTGTTGAGTTCCCTGAGTCTATATTCATGATCTAATAGTTTTCTTTCCCTCTTCTTTTCAGCTTCATTATTTTCTGTAATTTTATCTTCTATATTATGTATACAAATTCAAATTATATATAATATTATGTATACAAATACAAATTTCCATTTTCATTGTGATTACATCCAGTCGGTTTATATCTCAGTATGTCTGAAAGACATACAAGATGGAGGCACATCCAAATGTGCAAAGAGGTATTTTATTTGCTATGATGTTGGAAGGATTATCTACCAAAACATAGGGTTTTTTTTTTCCCCTCCCATGCACACAGTCCCAATAGTCCCATCTGGAGAGTTATGGTATTAAACTGAATTAAAGTTTTAACAGTAAGTATGATTTCTAGAGTTGAATGGTCAGTAGATATTATATTCTCCTTCTCTGATACTTAATCAGCATGATTTATGAAGCAATATTTAAAATCATTTTGGGTGCCTGGGTGGCTCAGTCAGTTAAGCATCTGTCTTTGGCTCAGGTCATGATCCCAGAGCCCTGGGATAGAGTCCCACATCAGGCTCTCTGCTTAGTGGGGAGTCTGCTTCTCACTCTCCATCTTCTCTCTCTCTCTCAAATAAATAAATAAAATCTTTAAAAAAATAAAATAAAATTAAGAGGTGAAATTGGTTCATTGATGAAGCAGACCTACACAAGCAAGCATTGCCAACTTCAGAGTAATTTTTCTGGACTGGCAATAGGTATTAAGTGAGGACTAATATAATTCTAAAAAGGAATGGTCTATATGGAAGAGTTAAATGACTTGCATAGAGGCGTATGTAAGGAATAAATATTCTTCATGTCACCAAACTCTGGATACTCAGTTGAATTCAGCCTGGTAACAGGAGATGGCATATTAGGATTCAGGTAAAACCCCAATAATTAAAATGTGAAAAGAAAGTATTGCCAGAATTACAGATACCTACAAATTAGCTCAAATGTTAATCTTTGTATACATAATGAGGTTACATTTCAATGTTAACTGATGAACCAACACAGAGATTCTTGTTAATATAGTGTCAATTTGTAAGTCTCTGAAGTGACAATGCTTCCTTGGGGAGGTAAGACTTCTCATAACATGCAATATTCCTAAATTAATTAACCACTTAACAGAATTAATTTCCCCTTACACATTCATCCCTGCTTAACACTACTGTCTTCAACCATCATGCCATCATATTATTTACTGATACTCTGATATAGTAAACATTATTCAAATTCAATGTGAGACATTCTTGAGAAAGATGCAATAGACTTAATATAGTTGATGAATGTCTTCTTGGAGAACTACTTGAAGGATATATAAAGCCCCATTGACAAATAGGACCTGGTAGAGTTAGGACAATTAAAAAGTGGATAATAAATGAGAAAAATAAAAGCACATTCAATGGATAAGAGTTTGTACAATAAGAATTAGGAGGGACACTTGGGAAAATTGGTGGAGACTTTGGACATTTTACAAAATTGTCCCATTATTAGTATTCATTATTATCACTCCTTCAATTCAAAAGTTAAGTAAAGGTTGTATCTAGTTATCACACTTTATTCTCCTGGAAATTAAGGCCAAGAAAAATACTTGACACTTAACTCATTGTTTGCCAAATTTGTACACATTTGTGATTATAACTAAATTTTGGTTAAGTGTAAGATAGCATACTTATTTCCATACGTTTGTTTTGTTTTTCAAAATAATGTCCTAAACAAATCTCTTTTCTCCACTTACTGTGGAATATTGGTCAAGATTTTAAAAGGATTAATTTTATGAAAGTTTTCTTCCTATATCCAGCAGTATTTATGTGAAAACAGTCTGTGATTCAATTCTGCCCGGTAATCATTTCTGACATTTCAGACAGTAGCTTGTGCAGTTCAGATTTATTGCTTAGAGAAATATCAGAGCACAACAATGTCAATCTCACTTGCTTTTTTTCCTAAGCATAACTGAAAATCCAGACAGAAGGAATAGACTGAGAAAACCTCGTTTTTTGTTGTTGTTGTTGTTGTTGCTGTTTATTTATTTATTTTATTTTTTTAAAAATTTTTAAAACTTGTTTTTAGGGACTGTTCCAAAGTATAAATTTACTTCAGGGGCGCCTGGGTGGCTCAGTGGGTTAAGCCGCTGCCTTCGGCTCAGGTCATGATCTCAGGGTCCTGGGATCAAGTCCCACATCGGGCTCTCTGCTCAGCAAGAAGCCTGCTTCCCTCTCTCTCTCTGCCTGCCTCTCTGTCTACTTGTGATCTCTCTCTGTCAAATAAATAAATAAAATCTTTTAAAAAAATTTACTTCATAAAATTAGATTTGGGAAGCATTTATGATAAGGTAAGAGCTAGGTATCACCCTAGAAATGTAGATGTAGTAAATTGGGGGATTAAAGGAAAGTCATAAGGGGGCGCCTGGGTGGCTCAGTGGGTTAAGCCGCTGCCTTCGGCTCAGGTCATGATCCCAGGTCCTGGGTTCGAGCCCCACATTGGGCTTTCCGCTCGGCGGGGAGCCTGCTTCCTCCTCTCTCTCTGCTTGCCTCTCTGCCTACTTGTGATTTCTCTCTGTCAATAAATAAATAAAATCTTTAAAAAAAAAATAAAGGAAAGTCATAAGGAAATACTTAGTGTTTGCCGAGATGGTATTCTGTAACTTACATTCCTGGGGGGTGTTCTGGGAATTAGATGGAAAGACAATCAAATGCCCATTGAATTTTGGAGAAATATGGGAAGAGGAACTTTCCAGAGGGACCCATGATAGCTTTCAAAATCTTACACTAAACCCTTACTGAGCATCATTAGAAGTGTAAAAATGGTGCCCTTCAATCTTCTTGTGGACCTTTCCTTCAGTTAGGTGCTGGGGTATATCAATTATCCAAATACCAGTTTTTCCATCTTCTTAAATATCCTAGACAGGGAGGTCAAGAGAAATTACTCAGAAATTAGCAGAGGGAGAAAACAAGAGAGACTGAGCCAGCAGACTTGACAGAAGACTTGTGAAATTAAAAAGTAAAGGTTTAGGTGAAATCATGTTTCCACGTCTAGCGTGGGGACTAGATATGAACACAGAAATAAAAAATGAAAGTGGAATCAAGAGATAACCAAAAAGTCAAAGAAGATCAAACATCTCAAAGGGATATAGCAGGGACAAAGCTCAAACTGTAACATGACACTTGTCTTTAATGACATATCAGACAAGTACCTATACATTTAGATGCACTCAAGGAAGGGTGGTGGTAGGGTTGGGTAAAGCTTAAATTGATGGGGTTTAAATTAGAAACCACAAGGACACCTGGGTCTCAGTCAGTTGAGCCTCTGACTCTTGGTTTGGGCTCAGGTTGTGATCTCAGGGTCATGAGATGGAGTCCTGAGTTGGGCTCCCAAATCAATGTGGAGCCTGCATGAGATTCTTTCCCCCTCTGCCTCTGCTCCTCCTCTCACTTTTGTGTTCTGTCTCTAAAATAAATAAGTAAATATTTATTTTTTTTATTTTAAAAATTTTTTTTAAGTTTTTTATTTATTTGACAGACAGAGATCACAAGCAGGCAGAGAGGCAGGCAGAGAGAGAGAGGAGGAAGCAGGCTCCCTGCTTGAGCAGAGAGCCCGACGCGGGGCTCGATCCCAGGACTCTGAGATCATGACCCGAGCCGAAGGCAGAGGCTTTAACCCACTGAGCCACCCAGGCGCCCTTTTTAAATTTTTTTTAAATAAAGTATTTTAAGAAAATAAATTAGAAACAACCAAGAAAGATCTTGAAATGTCTCAATTTCAAATCTTAAAATGTCTAATTATATGGCATTAGCTAGATTAGATTTTTTTTTTTTGGAAGTTACAAATGGAAACAAAGTGATTATAAGTTTGTATTCATGAATTAGGGGATTGGAAATATTGCATCTATGTTCCCACAAGTTTTTCTAAATGGATTTAACCTCTTCCATGTGAAGTCAGCTTTAGTGGCTGGCTAGCCTGGACCAGAGCTGTAACCCATCAATTGCCTTTTGGGAATTTAGATGTGACCTCAGAGCATCAAAAGAAGAGATAGAAGGGGAAATTTTTCTTTTTGATATGGGTCCTCCTTAATCCAGAAATTAGTCATTAAAATCATGACAGTGTTTTTTACTTAAGAAGATGGAAAAGCTGGTATTTTGGTAACTGATATATCCCAGAGTAGTGTTTCTACACAGCAAGGTCTCAATAAATCTATGTTGAATAAATAAACAAAAAGTAGTTCTTTAATTTTGACATTAAAATCATTTAATTCTTAAAGATAAATAGATAAAATCACTTAATTCAACCTACATTCCACAACTTCAGGTTTTGCAATGGTGAAAAGAAAAAAAAAAGGAATTATTGTAGATAAGCCCTACCCATAGTTCAACAATCATAGCTTCATGTCTGTATATGATACAGTATTGCCCTCATTATTGAACCCTTTCCTCATCTCTCAAGAAGGAGGTTAGATAAGTTTAATGTAGCTCAATGAGAATGGAAGCTCTCAAATCTTATATGAACTTTGTGTTATGGCATCTTTATGAGTGTACATATAGGAATAAATAACTCTTTCTGAAGATAACTACTCCTGAAGTTGACATTCTGTGTTTATTTTATATTATTTAACTCTTTTGGAACTTTAACTTGGAAATATAATACTCAATTTTATTTGATAGCTTCATTTTCTTACTACCTTTATCCTAACTATAGTGTCCTCCACAATGCTATTAAGACTACTTCCTCAAAATTTACTTGCTTCAACTTTGTCTCTCATGGTTGTGAGTGATTTCATTGGTTGAAGGTTCACATGTCCCTAAGGTCTTTCATCCTAACTGGAGTGCTCATACTCCGTGCTATTAAGGTAAACTGCCTGTAAATGTTAAACAGAATTCTCCTTTATGTGTGCAACTGATATTGTTTTCCTTTTGGAGGTTGATAATCCCAATCCCTGATGCTGAAACTACCCATGAACTTGGCAACATGTGCAGCTCTTTCTTGAATAAATTACAAATTTGGTTTTGATTTTTGTTACTTTGAGTTAAGATTTAGCAGTTTTCTCTTTCCTGTATATTTTCTCCCATATGTATTGCTTCCTAAATTGATTTTATTATTATATATTTTAATATTTTACATATAATTTGTGCATTTTCTCTGTAATTTCACTTGGAAGTATTTTCCACCTTTAAATCATTAAGTTATAGTAGATGTCATTTGTTTCCAATTTTCATGAGATCTTTTTTTCTTCAGAATTTTTCTCAAGACAGTTATTACTTCCTTATTTCTTAGGCTATAGATGAAAGGATTTAGTAAAGGAACTACTATTGTAAACAACATCGCAGCTGGAATATCCCTATCACCTTCTTCAAGCAAATTTGGTCTAATGTACATGAAAAAAAGAGATCCATAGAATAATGAAACGGATAAAAAGTGGGATGCACAGGTAGAAAAGGCTTTGACCCTTCCTTCTTTGGATTTCATTTTGAAAATAGTAAAGAGAATGTAGAAGTAAGATATTAAGACACCGCCTATGGTGAAGACTTGAATTGAGCCTGAAAAGACAAATAGTACCAGTTCATTGATATAAGGGTCAACACAGGAGAGTCTGTATAAAGGAAGAATATCACAATAAAAGTGCTTAATGTGATTAGATCCACAGAAAGCTAACCTAAACAGAAACCCTACATGAATCATGGAATGCAGGTTTCCAGCTATGTAGGCCCCTGTGGTCATCTGAACACAGAGTTTCTTTGACATCATGGTGTGGTACTGCAGTGGACTGCATATGGCCACATAGCGATCATAGGCCATTGCTGCCAGGAGAAAGCAATCTGCAGTTTCAACCGTGCAAAGAAAATAAAATTGTGCCATGCATTCATAGAGGGAAGCCACTCTGTTCTCAGAAAAGAAGTTCCCTAACATCTTAGGAGTAATGGCAGAGGCGCAGCAAGAATCCACAATAGCCAAGTTGCCTAGAAAGATGTACATTGGTGTGTGAAGATGATGCTCTTTTGAAATCAGTATCACCAGGCCTAGATTCCCCACCATGGTAATCAGATAGATGACAAAGAACACCACAAACAGAAGGGTCTTTAACTCCGGATTATCTGTAAATCCTGTGAGGATAAACTCACTTTTCATGGTATGATTTTCTTCAGTCATTCCTGACTTCTCTGTTGAGAAAAAAATTATGGATAAATGAGGTACTAATTTATAATATGTCCAATTTGACTGCTAAACTAACTGGTTTAGAAGGATGAGGAGCATATTTTTCAAGGCTTTCATGGTTTATGTGGACATGGCACATGCCCAGTTCTGGGGTAGTATCAATCTCCTGAAGCTATTACTTATGTAGCTACTCTTTTAACATTCTTCCAGCATATTTTCAAGAAAAATAACAGATTATATGCACAGGGATGGCTTATGAGGTCTTAAGAGGAATATTCAGTACAAACAACTTCTCTATATGGGTTAGGTAAGACTGATTCATAATTTTAGGGCCAGCAATTAGCATCAGTGTTCTCAAACAATTTCAGTAACTATATATGCACTGATTAACAATGATATTGAAAAAACTATTTCCTACACTCATGTTCAAAGGAGAATTATTCACAATAATGAAAGTTGGGAACAACCCAAATGTCCATTGATGAGTGAATGGATGAACAAAATGTGGTGTATATGTACAATGAAACATTATTCAACTTGAAGAAAAAATGAAATTCTGACACATGTTAAAACATGGATGAAACTTGAAGATGTCATGCTAAGTGAAATAAATTAGACACAAAAGGACAAATGTTGCATGAATTAAAGTCTTACTTACATGAATTAAAGTAAAATTCGTAGGGACAGAAAGTAGAATGATAGTTGTCAGCATGAGGAAGGAAATGGATGGTTATTGTTTAATATGTATGGAGTTTCATTTTGGTATGATAAAAGAATTCTGGAAACAGTGATGATGGTTACAAAAAATATAAGTTGTACTTAATACCACTAAACTATATACTAAAATATGAGTAAAATTTTATTATGTGTATTTTATCACCATAAAAATTTTTTAAAAGACTATTTTCACTTGTAAATTCTTAGCAATTTACTGTCATCAATGATAACAGAATATACATTTAAAAATAAAGTGCTTTTTGGGTAAAAGTGAGCTATTTCAGAGGTATTTAAAATTGTGGAGGTTGGGAAGGGAAGGCATTGTGGATGGAAGCATACAGGAAAGAGAGGAAGAGAGAAAAGAAAAAAAAAGGCTGTACATAAAATATTTCAGGTCATTTATAATACTATTTATGCATGCAATGTAAAGTTTTTCATATATGCACGAGAAATTTAAATGCTATCAGAAGAAATTGGAGAAATTGTAAGGGTTAAAAATTGATAAATTTAATTATTTAACTATATGTCAAAAACATCATGAGTAAAATCAAGTGTCAAATGCAAACTGGCAAATTATTGCAATAAATATAATGTTTCTATAGTTTTTTTCTAGAAATAGCTTATAGAAATCAGCAGGAATAATCACTAGAAAAAAGATAAAGGAAAGGAACAGAAAAATCTCAAAGGAAATATAATTAAAAAAATAAACAATTTTTTTTCACTACTAATCAGAGAGACATCATTTTAAGTTATGAGGACAAATTTACTTTGCTTATCAAAATTGAATTTTTTAAAAAAGAAACGACAATTTATAGTGTTGTCTAAAATACAGTGAGATGGGAACTCAAATGCATGTCTAGTAGAAGTATAAACTGGTATAATCATTGGAAAATAATTTGGTGATAATTTAATGAAACTCTTAACTGTTCATACCCTGTGACAAGTAACTACGAATCTCACAAAAAAATAATTAAAACCTCAGATAAAGACTTACATATAATGGTGTCCATTGTAAAGTAATTTATAATAGTGAAAAATTTAAAACATCTAAATGGTAAACATTAGCTCAGTATGATTAAGTATGAATCATCCATGTGATGGTATATTGTGCAATCATTATTTAATATTTCATTTAGTGATAAAAGAGACACAATAAAACATGTGAAAAATAAAATATAATGTTCATATACAAAATAATCCTAATTTTCCAAATAAATACTTACTATGAATGTAAAGGAAAGGCAGCACAGAAACACATCAAAATGTTAATACTGGTTTTCTCTGTGTAATGGGAATTATAGGTCACTTTTTTCTTTATGTTTTCCTCTATTTCAAATTTTCTGCAATAAATTTTGATTTTATAATCAGAATATAAAAAGTTTTTAAATTTTTATTTTTTTATCTGACAGAGAGAGAGAAAGAGAGAGCCAAAGCAGGGGGAGGGGCAGGCAGAGGGAGAGGGAGAAGCAGGCTTCCTGTGGAGCAGTGAGCCTGATATGGGGCTCGATCCAGGACCCTGGGATCATGACCCAAGCTGAAGACAGTCGCTTAACCAACTGAGCCATAAGGGGTTCCAGAATACAAGATTTTTATTAAATAATTTCAATGACATGCTATGTTTTATAACTTATTACCCCGCAATATCATTAGGGATCTAATTAATGTTTTCTGCACTTTACAGTTCTATTGTTGATAACATCACAATGGAAATACTGAGGAAATATTTGTTCCATCTCTGTGACCGTGACATTCACGGTTATAAGTAATAATAATTTGCTGACAATCTTGGATGTATCTTGAGTCATTCAGGAATAGAGTCACATCTTGTGGTAATGTATTCTTAAGGAAACTTTTCTCTGTGTAAAACAATGACTCTTTGGTGTCAAGTTTTACTATTTTCAGTGTCAAGTGTTTCCATGATATATTAAGCTTCTGTAATTATTAAACTTTGAGTATATTTTTAAAACTTTGAAGAATGTTTTTTCACTCTCCCTTTGCTTATTTTAGTGAATTCAAGAATCATTTGTTCATTGGCCTGGTATTTACTAAACGACTGCTTTGTACTACATACTTTCTTAGAGGGTCACCTGATCCTCTGGACATTTCCACATTGATAGTTTTCTGGATATTCATTGACCATAACCACACTTTGTATTCCAGGAACTGAGGAAAGGCATTTTGGAGAGATGTAAGCAGATCTTTTCCCTTTTGCCTTCCTGAAAATATTATTAACTTTTAAATCTCAGACTATTTTGGATTGATTCCTTTAGGAGCAATATTTAAAAATAAAACACTTGAAGTTCTTATATTTAATTAGTTTTTCATTAAAATGACTTACTGTTGGCAACCTGAAGTCTAAAAATGAATATTTTAAATCTATATAATTTGAATAACTTTTTTCATTTAATGCCTTACACTTGCCAGCTTAAAGTTACATAAAACAATAAGATTTCCTTCAGTTTTCCTGGTTGATTATAATTAGTCAGACAGAAGTAAGTTTTACATTGATATTTTTATTTCTCTAAGAATCAAAAGGGGAACTAGAAAGTTCCCTCAAATTACATCAAGATATTAAAAGAATGGCTTAAAATTATAGCTGATCCTTGAACAACACAGACTTGAACTATGCAGGTCCACTTAAACTTGGATTTTTTTTTTCAAATTGTAAACGCATTTTCTCTTCTTTATGATTTTCCTAGTAAAATTTTCTTTTCTCTAGCTAACTTTATTGTGAGAATACAGTATAACATAAAATATGTGCTAACCTACTGTTTATGTTGTCAAAAAGGCTACCAGTGAATAGTTCTGGTTAACTACAATTATTGGTAAGATTTAGGGGTCAAAAATTATATGTGAATTTTCAGTTATACATGGGGTCAGCATCCTTAGCACCTACATTGTTCAAGGGTTAACTGTATACTTCTTTCTTATAGAATTTGTTTAATATATAAGGAATGTCCAACACAAACAGTTTAAGCACCATTTCATTATAGAGACTAATAATCTATTTAATCTGTTAAGTTGTAAGTTACATTGCAAACTATATTAAAGAAGTTTCAAAAATACTGTTAATGTTTTCTGTTATTACTATAAATATATGCCTTTACTTGTTTATTTTTGGTAAATTTAGGCTTCTCTTAAATTCAGGAGTGATGTAAATAAGTTATAGCTATTTGTATAATTCTTGCATAATAGAATCTACACTAAAGGAAAGACTTAAAAGAATTTAAAAGATTGAAAAATAAGAATTGCAACCAAAAAAACCTTAAAGAATTTAAAGAAATGTTTCTGGAGGTTATTATTTCCATATAAAAAAAAACAAAACAAAACAGATTTTAAATACTCGCTCACCTGGATTTACCTGTTAAGAGTTTTAGAAAAACTAGTTGGTTGTCTGGTGCTGATTTTTAAAGTAGATCCAGAAATAAAACTCTATTGTTCTGAATGTTTGGGAAACTATTTCTACCAAAAGGTCAGTGATAATATTTATGTCATTGAATGAGAATGGTTTAAAAATTTAAATAATTCTGAAGGGATTTACTTGGCATTGACATCAAGTATAGCCTGAGAGACCTAATTTTTTAAACATTGCAGACACACTGAATGGGAATAATTAAATGTATCCTTTGAGACCCAGAGAGTAAATCAAAAGCCTATTTCCAAACAAATTTTAAGGGCTGTGTTTTGATTTTAACTTACTTGCATTTATAACATTTATCCTTTTCATCAATCTGAAAATAAAATTCTAAGTGGAAAGAAAAAATTCCCACTGGGTTGGTCAGTAAAGGATCATAGAAGAAGTGAAAGCTAAGCTAAGATTTGTTGCCACAGAGAGAAGATGTGGAGTGAACAGGAGTCATAAAGTAACACCTTTCCCACCTTTAAAAAAAAACAATATACAACTTCTAGAGTCTTCCTTTGAAAATATATTCATAATGTGTTTAATTTTCCATCTTAGGTACTAGAATAGACTTTAGTTTTTTCTTGCAAATCCAGAAGCAGCTTCTCAAAAAGCTCCTGTCCTCAAACTACTCCCTTATTTAGGACTCTCCTATCATTTATAGTGTAATGAATCCCTATTGTCCATCAACCTCAAACTCAATTTATTTGGTTAATTATTTATCTTGATTGTCCTCATTTTTCATCGTTTGAGCTTGTTTTCTCTCTTTATATTCCACTCTCCCTGTGTACTATTCCTATGCCAAGCTCTTCTCTTTAGTGAAAGTAAGTCACTTTCATCCTTCATTTTGTGCCTTTTGCCTCATCTGTATTATGTCCACCATTTTCTTTCATCTATGAAAATCCTATCTTCTTTTAATCTTCAGACCAATGTCCATATAGCTTTCCTATGATAAACTTCTTTGTTTTCTTCCCAACCTCCTAAGCTCTTGTTACCCATATAATACCAACCAGGTAACAGTATTTACCTTGTACTGTCCCCTAGCATTTCATAGGTTAACTCTGGCTTCTCTCCACTTGATTACAACCTCACTAATATTAGGTCATGTATATTTCTGAGATATACCCTAAGAACAAAGCAAAGAACAAAGAAGAAAAAAAATCCCGCCCCTCAGAATTTAAATTCTAGAGCAATGTGATTGTTTCAGGTGAGGACCACATTTCTCTGACAATGTAGGACTAAGCGTGTGTCAGTATGGCAGAATGGGGAAACTTCCTCCTGTAGTAAGATCTTGGTAAGAAATGATGGGGAAGAGTCTCTACCAAAGGAACTATGAAGAATGATAAATGATGCTTCTAGCTTACTATTCCAGTCTTTCTTTTTTTTTTTTAAGAATTTATTTATTTGAGAGAGAGAGACAGAGAGAGAGAGCGCACACGAGTGGGGGAGGGGGCAGAGAGACAGGCAGACTCCCTGCTGAGCAGGGAGCCAAATGTGGGGCTCAATCCCAGGATCTTGGGATCATGAGTTGAGCCAAAGGCAGACACTTAACAGACTGAGCCAACGATGCAACCCACTATTCCATTCTTAACCCATGAAATAATGTGGGGTCAGTGAAAGATTCATGGAGTCAGAGAAAAGAATTGTGCAACTTATTAATTGTTATTCTACTTTTTTCTTGCAAATTTATGAAAATTTTTATGCTTGCTTAAAACTTTTGGAAAATCTCCATGTTTAGTACCACAAATGTTAGGGGCCATTTATTGCTCCATTTATTCATACATTCATGTGATAAATACTTTATAGTGCCTACTATATGCCATCACAATTATAGACTCTGTTTTCATGGAACTTACATTCTAAGAGGACAGTGGGGGAGAAGATATATACATAAATGAGAAAAATAGCGAAAATTAGTGCTATGCTGAGGGTAAAATCACATAGTGTGAGAAAGACTGTATAGGAGCTACTTTAGATCAGATGGTTTGAAAAGCTCTGTAGGAAAAAGTTAGCAGTTAATCTGAGACCTGAGTAGTGAGAAGCCAGCCATTGCAGTCTGGAAAAGAGCATGATAGGAAGAGAGGAAATAGTGAAAATTCCTTAAGGCAGAAATAAGATTACATGTTTGAAGAACCCATAAAAGCCAGATTAAAGTGGATGGTAATGGGATTGAAAAATTGATTTTGTAGGGATTGTAACATAGAATACAGAGTTTGCATTTCATTTTCAGTGCACTGAGAAGCCTTGGGAGAGTGTATTAGCTTTCTATTGTTACTGTAACGAGTTGCCATAGACTCAGTAATTTAAAAGAACACAAATTTATCCTACAGTTCTAGAAGTTAAAAGTACTAAATGAGTCTCACTGGTCTAAAATTAGTGTCGATCTCCTTTATGGAGGATATAGGGGAAAATATTCCTTTGCCTTTTCTAGCTTCTGGAGTTTCCATGCATTTCTTGGTTCATGGCCCCCTTCCACCTTCAGAGCCTGAAATCGCCACCCAAATCTTTTTCACATTGCATCACTCTGATTCTGACTCTTCTGCTTTGTTTCAACTTTTTCAATTTTTTTTCAAATTTAAAAAATTACATTGGGCCAACCTGGAAATGCAGGATTATTTAATTCCCCCATGCATGTAGTGTAACATATTCACAATTTCCAAAGATTAGGATGAAGACCTCTTTGGTGGGTCATTATTCTACCTACCAAACCAAAGTTTTTTCGGGCAGGGAAATGGCATTACCTTATTTACACTTTGGGACAAAGACTCTATCAATCTCTCAGAATATGGATCATGAAGGGTGAGAGTGGAAGTGGGAGACCAGCTAGGAGGATATGGCAGTAATTCAGAGTTAGGATGGTAGTTATGGACATGGAGGAATGTAGATGGATTTGGATTGTGTTTTGGGGATGAGTCAATAGGATTCGTTGATGATTTGGATTTGTTAGGGAGATATGAAGATGTTAAAGAGGTAGAAAGGAAAATGCCTAGATTATTTTGCCTTGAGAATCTAAGGGGAAGATGGTAGCATTTATTCAATTGAAGGACATGAGCAGAAATACTTTCTTGGTGGGGGAGTGAAGGTAAAAGTCTGAGTTTTATTTTCTCAATGTTATGTTTGAGATGCATATCAGTTATTCAAGCAGAGATGTCAAATAGGCAATTGAGTATGAAAGAAAAGGCTGGAGATTAAGGGTCCTCAGCATGTGGATATTTAAAGTCTTGGAACTGAGTGAGATCAACAAGGAAGAGTGGGAAAGCAGAAGAGAGAAGGGTGATCAAGAAAGAGCCCTTTGGTACTTTCTGCTTTAGATTAGACCAGATTATCCAGCATACCAAATGCCTGGTTGGTGTAAAATTCAGTGATATAGAAATTACAGGAAGTATCCTAAAAATAAGGGAGGTCAGAATGCCAAATCAGGAAGTGTGAATTTCACTTAGTAGGCCCTGAATAAATTTGTCAAGGGACAGACTACCAAATCTGAGTCTCAGAAAAACAATTCCCTGTGTGACTCATTGTTTTATTCTGTATGTTACATTTTAAATATTGATATGGCAAGGGTGATAAATTAATCATAGGCACATTGATATCTATGGTATTGGTACATTGGTATCAGGTACCTACCTGATATATAGGTACCTAATCATTGTACATAAGGTGCCCCTTATGTACAATGTAAGATTACAGCTGTGGAATAAAGATGACTTTAAATTAAGATTTTTATATGTAAAACAGTGAATACAACAAAAGGACCCAAATTAATGTGATGGATGTTGTTTTGCTTTTCTAGACATGTCTTACTCATCACCAAAAGTTGGTAGTGCTTGTTATAATGCCAAGCATAGTGCTAATAAGCAATAGTAATTCACAGCAGTATAAGACCAAATTCTTCTTTGCTGTGACTTACCTTACTGGAGAGGCAGTCATGTAAACAAATAATTAGAATGCAAAGTGATAGAATCTATAGTATAATCATACATTCAGAACAGATGGGAGTGACTTAATTTGCTTGGGCATGTTAAAAAGGTTTTCTGTAGGAAAACTCTTTTTTCCAAATAAAATAATACTTTAGAGATTAAATCTTTATGTGGGAGGAGCAAATCTCCACAGCCTCCCAACCTTTTTCCAGATTTTCATTTTCTCCCTGAGGAATTAGTCACCACTGTTGCCAAACTGTTGGTGCCACAAGAAGATATTCTCCCATTCACTCTGCACCAAATGATTCCCTGCAGCACAGAAATTATGAGGGATCAGTTGTACATGTCTTGACTTGATTTGGAGATAACCAGTGGGAAACAAAGTGTATTAATATACAACTAGAAGAGCAGTTCTCAACAGTCTCTCCCAACTGAGAAAGCAGGTTGGGAGATGATGTTGACACTCCTCTGGGCTTTCTCCAGTAATGAGTCATTGCCAGCTGGCTAAGTATGATTCCTCTTTATTTTCTCACATTCAAGCTAGTATATTGTTATGCAAAGGAATGAGAAAAGTATTACTGAAGTAATCTGGAATTTATGCTTGCTATGTTTTAAAAATATAAATCCTATTAAACAATGGTACTTTATTATTAGAAACTCATTAATTGTGATGCATGCCATAACTGATTGTGACATATCAGGGTGTTTTGATAGTTTGAAGCCTGCTGATCTTGATAATCTGGTTTAGATGAGTGAGTTGCTCATCTTGCATTTATGGTTTCCTATAACAAGGCTTCCTTACCTATCTCCAAATCTAAAAGGCAGATCTGTCTTTTCTCAGTCACCTGGAAGTTCAGACATGGCTCATCTCCAAGAGATCTATTTCTAAAAATGTGAGAGACAAACGAGCAAGTAGGAGTGCCACTCCTAGTTTCTTAATCCAAGGACTTAACTCTTTCCCCCGTGATTGACGCTGCGTGTCCAACCCTTCAGGGGGACCTTCAAACCTAACCCCAAGAATATAGACATATCCTCAACTGAGTAATCATATTAAAATATCCTCCAGTTAGGCCCGGCATCTCTATAAGAAACACACATCGATAACAAAAAATGATAGGGAGTATTTTATTATAGATTACCCAGAAGAGGCCATTTGATCCTGCCTTTGAAAGATATGTAGACATTTTCTCAGCAAGAAAGATTGGAAAGGGAAAGCTAAGCAAAGTATCCGAGGCATGAAATCTCATGAAGTATTGGAATAGAATAGAAATAGAATAGAAATAGAAGAATAGAAAGTAGCTCCCAGTCTGGCTGCAGTGTGGGTGTAATTAAAGAACTTGGTACTCATAATTATGTTATAGGAGATTACTTAATGGTTGATCCAGTTTTGACATCCTCTGCCTGAAATAAATCCTGAACAAATCAGCTATTGATAATAAACTAACTGTTCAGAAGTTCTTAAGTCATTCAGTATATACCAGACAGGGTCTCTGAATTTGTTGTTGTCAAAGTCAGGACTTCCTTAGAGAGATGTAGGAATTGAGAGATAGAAAGTATGGATTAAGTAGTGCTCAGTAGAGAAATCCATAAATGGAGATACAGAGGCACTTGCCCTATCCACCCATCCTTCCCTCCTACTTTCCTTCTTTCCTTCCTTTGTTCTTTCATATATTGACACATTTATTTTATATAATTATATTCTAATATAATGTGTGTCTACTTTATGTCAGCCACAATGCTAGGCACTATGGTTAAGCAATAAACAAAAGCAGATATGGTATCTGTCTCCCTTCTCCTTAAAGAATTGGAAAGAAGTTAGGGGATACATATATTAACCAAATAATCACCTAAATTAATTCTAAATTACAACTTCACTATTGCAAAGATCAGATTATTACTGATATGAGACACAATAGAGAATCCTACCCTTTCTGAAAAGGCAGTATAACATAGTAGTTAACCCCATGGGCTTTGGAATCAGAGTGCCAAATTTTGAATCTTGGCTATAGCATTTTCTAACTGATCTCAGAAAAACTAGTTAACTTCTCTGTGGCTCAATTTCCTCATCAGAAAAATGGATATTACAATGGATCATAGTCTGAAAATGGGGACTAAGAAGGTAGTTTTGAAGACTTAATGAATTATGTTTAAAACAGTATGAGAGCTCCCAGGATCTAGCAAGTGCTCTTTAAATGTTACATGTTGTGTCACTCATCACCAGTGCCACCAGCACTGTCATTACCTGTAGTGGGTCGGAGAGTGGGGGGAAGTGATGGAAAGATTTCCTTGAAGAAGTGATGACTGAGCTGAAATCTGGAGGCTAAAGAGAATTTCCCAGGAAAAGATAGAGTGGGTGAGTTCTAAGGAAAACATACACAAAGACCCTATTTCTGGAGGGAGCATGACAATTTCGAGGTAGTGAAAGAGGTTCAGTGAGGCAAAGAGAGTTGAGGTAAATGGTGCAAAAGAAGGTGGAGAGGTGGGGAGGGGACCCACATTATAATAGTATGAAATTAATTTTAATAATATATATTCTATTTAATTCAATGCATCTGAAATATTATCATTTCAACACATAATCCATATAAAATTATTAAGAAAGTATTTTACCTTCTTTTCCTTCCAAACCTTCAAAATCTGGTGTGATTTTTACACTTACAGCATGTCATAATTCTGACTATCTATATTTCAAGTACTCATTAGCCATGTGTTGAGGAGTTACAATTGGAAAGAATGGGTCTAGGGTGGGGAGAGAAAAAAAAAAAGAGATAAGAGGGAGCTAAAAGGAGAGGAGGAGAGTTGGTGTAGTGTAATAAAAGCCAAGGAAATAGTGTTCCTTAAAAAAAAAAAAGAGTGATCAAAAGATTCAACTGACCAGACTTCCCCATCATAATTTTTTTTAAAAAAATTCCCTAAAGCTGCAAAGTTCTGCCCTATTTTGGAAAACCTTAATTGACCTCAGTGTCATCTCTTTAGTTCTTGTCCCATTTCTCTCAATTTTTAGCACCACACTTCTTAAAAAGCATTCTACAGGGCGCCTGGGTGGCTCAGTGGGTTAAGCCGCTGCCTTCGGCTCAGGTCATGATCTCAGGGTCCTGGGATCGAGTCCCACATCGGGCTCTCTGCTCAGCAAGAAGCCTGCTTCCCTCTCTCTCTCTCTCTGCCTGCCTCTCCGTCTACTTGTGATCTCTCTCTGTCAAATAAATAAAATAAAATCTTTAAAAAAAAAAAGCATTCTACACCTGCTGTTTTCATTAACTCTCTCAAATTGTCTGCAACTCAGATCTCATTCCCATTATTTTGGAAGAACTGCAGTCCCCAGTGACCAATTGGACCATAAAGTCCAATTATATTCCCAGAACCTTCCTTCTTTTTGACGTCTCAAAAATACTTGAAAATTTAACCATTCTATTGTTCTTAAAGCTGTTTCCATCTCCACAGAGGCATTTTTTGAAGTTCCATCTCTGACCCTTCCTTCTCTCTCAAAAATTAGTAACTCATATCTGGATGCTGCTGGCTTCCAAATCTTCATCTACAGCCATGATCACTCCACATGACTGATGCCTATGGGATATTTCCATAATTTCTAATCATGCCTCAAACTTGCCATACTTGAAAGGGAAATTACTGGTACCAAGAAAGAGCTTTCCCTGTTAACTTCCCCAGTTTGTCACAGAATGAAGGAGACAGAAGAGGAAAAATATCTCTGAGGAAACAACACATAAGCTGAGGCGAGTCTCTTGGGATGAACACTGAGCAAGTCTAACGTGGTCCCTGCCCTCATGGAGCTTATCATCGCATAGTGGAAAAAGAGTCATTACAACTGTACTAAGTGCTATGATGAAAATTATATTTAATAGAGGTCTTACCCTAGCCTGGGGTAGAAGTTGGGAAAATTTCCCAGAGAAAATAGCATGTAAACTGAAGGCTTGGCAAGGTGATTTAACCAGATAATGGGGGAAGAAGTGAGACAAATGGCATTTATGCCATAGATAACATTTGCAGGCTCTGAGTTGGGAAATTGTCCTGGTGTATTCTGGGAATTGAGAAACCAATGCATGTATAGCACAATAAATTAGGGGGGGTAACATTGGTAAATGAGGCTAGAATGGGAGTCAGGGGTTAGATATCAGAGGACCTCATAGTCCAGGGTCAAGATTCTCAAGTGTATTCTAAGAGGAAAAGGGAGACATTCAATATTCCTAGGTTCAAATCTTCAGGATCATCTATGACACTGCTATTGTCTTCACTTCCCATATCCAATTTGTCATCAAGTTGCCAACAAATTCCATGGTTTCTTAAAAGGTCTGTTATGTCACTCAGTACTATATCCCATGTTTCTCAGGTCACGTGCTTCAGACTCCGCACAGGGGGTCACAACCTGGAGATCAATAAAATCAATATTAATAAAATTCTTTTTTCATATTTTGATTAATTTTCAAAATTAACTTTCTGTACAACTGATCATACATTATGATCTGGTACTATCCATCAGATATTAATTGATTGGGTCCTGTGGCATTGTAAAGCAGTGTGTTCCCTACAGCGAATAGGTGTTCAGAAATGAAATGTAACACTGAGCTGGTACTATAGAAAAATGTTAAAATTTTATCTCATGAATATGTAGGAGAGCTTGGCCACTCCAGTGAACAGTTCTTTCAAGATAGAAGCACTATATGAAGGACAACCGGGAAAATTTTTCATTACTAGTGGGTACTTTTATTGACTCTCGGAAACCTTATGGTACTAGCATACTAATTTTGTTGTAATTATTGTTGTCTGGTTTAATGCTTTTGTGTCTTTTCATTTTTTAGAGCATGCTGCTAAAATCATTAATGTCTTTATATAAATTGGTTCATTTTAATTTTAACTGGTTAGCTGAGAATATTTGCATGAATTAATAGTACCCAGTGAAATTTTTAGTAAACCCGAATGTCCTCACTAGAGATTTTATTAAAAGTTTCGCCCTTAGAGACTGGGAATTGGATAAGTCCCATAATTGCAAATAGGTTTTTCTTTGTTTTCAAACAATGCACAATGGACATTATTAGGAAATAGATAGGGATTTCCAGGAAAGGTACATTAGTGTGACAGAATGAGAAGAGAGTTTGTGTTGAGGCAGCCCTTTAGGCCAGAGACATCATTAACAAGAAGGGCTGAGTTCATTTTTCAAAGATCATACTTTCATTGTATTAAAAAAAAAAAACCAAAAATCTAGAAAATATCTCCTGAAGGCTGATAATCTTTTTATTAAAGAAAAAATGACAATGATCCAATGTCAGGAAACCACACTAGGGACCTGGCCCCAGTATATATTAAAGTTTTTTTTCATAAAGGACCTCTACACTTTTTAGCTTTAAACTGATAATGACTTCTTCAGTAAAGGACTTTGAATTGTTATTGGCCTGAATTTCTCCCAGCATCATCAGTGACTTAGTGAACATAACTTAGTGAACATATTTCATGCTCTCTTCTCTTGTGAAATATTATGAGAGCTTCCAACAACAAAAGCACCCAGTAAGAGTAATAACAGTCTGGGGCACATGGCTGGCTCAGTCAGTAGAGTACACAACTGCTGATCTCGGGGTTGTAAATTTGAGCTCCACGTTGGGTGTAGAGATTACCTAAAAATAGAATAAAAATAACAGTTTTATTCTGTCCTTTGTTCTCCTACCTAGACTCCCTTCTACTTGTGTGAGTGTATGTGAATGTTCCTAGGCTCATTAAAGCTTGTCACTAACTCATCTCTCACTATCTAGGTTCCTGCTAGAGTTCTGACTGGACCCAGAATCAAAACACTTCCAGTGAAGGTGAAGTGGGATGATTGTGACTGGCCACTTCAAGCCATGTTTGAGAGACAGAGGATGGCTCCTCTTTTAGTGAACGAGCAGTGCACTCACTCCTCCACATTGACTCAAGCTGCTTTTTGAACCCAGGATCAGGAGCTGAATCAAGCCAACCCGAATTGTTTCGATATGTCCATATGATGCTGCCATGAAAACATTAAGTGAAGGTAGTTCCATGGACAGAAAACAACATCAATATTCTCTATTTCTTTGTGAGTTTACATTTATTAAAATGAAAAGTTTTTATTATAAAATTATTACTTTTATCTATGCTCAGAAAGAATGAAAAAAGACAAAAAATGAGAAATATATAAAAGGAAATTAAAATAAAATACACACATGGTGGTTATGTGAAATAACTACTATTGCCATTTATATGTATCTTTTCAGAGTTATTTTTCATATTTGTTTAGGAAGGTGGAATCATAATGGAAACAGTATTTTAGCTTAACAGTAGTTTTTTTTTTTTAAGATTTTATTTATGTATTTGACAGAGAGAGTTAGCAGGAGAGGGAGAGAGAATCTGAAGCAGACTCCACACTGAGCCAGAGGTGGGACTTGATCCCACCACCAGTAGATCATGACCTGAGTGAAACCGAGAGTTGGATGCCTAACTGGACTGGGCCACCCAGGTGCCCCCAACTTGACGGGATTAAAAAGAACCCTGTTTCCAGCACCAAACAAACAATCTATGCATAATTCAACTCTTGGGATGAGAAACACCCGAATGCTCATGTGCTAGAAGCCCCTTCCTTCTTTCTAATATGTTATCCGTCTGGCTCATGCCACCTACCAAGCAAACCCCAATCCTTGTTGAAGCCACGTCTGAAGCCCCAGTCAGAGTCACAGTGCAAAAGCCCCTCAATCCAGAGGCCATCCCAGGTGTGGGTGAACCAGGCTCTAGCCCAAAAGCTATGCAGGGGAGGGATTCCCAGAGAGGAACTTGCGGGAGTGCACTATGCATGCACCAGACTGCCACTCTCTGTATTTCCTTCCAGGAGGCTGAAGGCCATGGGTAGCTATGTGGGCTTCTGGCCTGGCATGAGGCGACACCACTATGAGGTCTGCCAAGGTTCAGGGTCAAAGCAACCTCAATGCCTCATCCCATGGCATATGCTTGGAGCCTATTCTTCCTGGTAACAGCAAGCTAAGAATTCGACTCAGGAGACCACGGTGCTTGGTCTGGTGACTTTCCCCTGAAGAACAGCCTCAGGTACATACATATTGGATTGGTACCATTATTTGTTTCCAAGTTTATTGAGATGTTTGCATATGGCACTGTGTGAGTTGAAGCTGTACAACATGATGATTTGATACATGTATATATTGTGAACTGAGTATGACAGTAGGTTAGTTAACACCTCTGTCACCTCACATAATTACCATTTTTGTGTGCATGGTGAGAACTTTTCAAATTTATTCTTAGCAATTTTCAAGTGTATTGTCAACTGAGAAAAGAGAGCTGAAATGAAAGCATTTATGTGAGGTTTCACAACTGCAATTTGGGGAGCACAAATTCAGGTTGCAATCCAAATCTGTCCCCAGAGGGAACAAACGTCAAAGATGCTAAAAGACAAAAAGGAATGCTTGTCCGTATGTGTAGTTTACAAAGAATTTTGATTGGTATTGATGGCAGAAATCTTGGCTAAATTGGTTGCTAAGATCCTGTTTCATCTACTATCTCATTGTAGCAGATTGCAGGCTGAGTTCTTAGAATTTTTACATTGTCCCAGTTCATCGGTCATGGTTCATCTACTTCCTTACTCACCTACTGACTCCATTTTAAAACCCCTTGAGATGAGTTACTCCAATTCATTTTATAACCAAGTGAGTTCACTCCTTGGTGAGTTACAGATAGAGACTATACCAAGTGTATGTTATGAAGCTTGTGCTCCTCCTTGGGCAGAGATTTTGACATTATAATGAGGTAGAGGTAGGTGTGGGATATTCCAAGGTCCATCTTTGCAGGTGTGATTCAGTGATCAAGCTCAAACTGGCCTAGGCTGGCCTGTTGTTTGCCTCTAAAAGATAAAGTTAACATTCCTGTGAGGAATGGGAGGTCAGTGGGGATCTTGCTGGTAACAGTTTTAATCTCTTTCATCCAATATGGTTTCAATTTCACCTTTCATATTTTCCCCTTTCCATCCAGATCTTTTTCTGAAAGTGTTGCTGCTCATCCTTAGATTTACCCAGAAAGTCATGTCCCATATCAGGGGGGCAGTTTTTAATCTTTAATGATTATTTCAAGGAGCCTTTGAGAAACAAGGAAGCAATCAGGAAATGGTTCTTAGTTTCCTCACCTGAGGGCTTTATTAAGCCACAAGGCGGCTCAGAATAACCAACCTATGGACTAACCATAATCAGGCTCTTGTAGAAGTTTTAGGTGGATCTTTCTAACCAAGGCGATGAGCATAAGAAGAGCAATTAGCAATATTTTAAAAGCCTGATGGATACTACACATTAATCTAGGAAATTATTAAGAATGTTAAATTACTAGGTATCTAAGGGCTCTATAAGCTATTTAGTGTGATAGAGCAAATCTAAGGAAGTAAACTCTTAACATCAATTGTTGGCAAGTTAGATAGGCTAGTATACTTTCATATTTTAACAAGATCAAGTCCAAAGTACAAAAATGTAATAATTGCTAACAACTCTTTTCACTCCCTCCCCCCACCTTGTGCTCCTACTTTCTTGGAGGAAAAAAAAAATAAATAGAGTAATATTAGCCCCTTGAGGCCAGAGTGGTTTAATTTCACTCCAACTTGTCCAGTCCATAAAATCCATTCTGATAAAAAGCATCTAATAAGGTCATCTGAGCAAACATAAGCTGCATCGTTGAGTGAGTTACAGCAGAAGTTACAATTTTTAGAAAGCATTTGGTCAACATAATATGGATGTTATTAAGAATAATAGTTAATAAACCAGTTTGTGTTATCGTTCTTAATCATGATATTATTCCTGATGGTAACCAACTAAAGAAATTAGTATAATCTCCAGTTCCTGGCATATGTCCTATCAGCTAATAGGCTATTATCCTTTACAGATTTTAGTTCTTGTGTTATTCTGCCAGTTCAGTTAACATGAAAACAACATTCTTCTAATAGGGCATAAAGGCCTCCTTTTGGGGCTGTTAAGATACTAAGTGAACTTTTAATCTGTAGGATAGTTTCTACAAGGCTACCAACTTGGGTTTGTTGATACTCAAATCCTTGAACCTCAAGCACTGAAGGTGATGGTCACCATGACTATGGATAGCTTACGTATTGCCTTTTTCAAGTCTGTTACTCTAATCCAAGGAAAGAATGCTCATGCAAAGACATGACTAAGGCCCTTTGTGTCTCTAATTGCTTTGTGTCAATCCAAAATTGTAACCTTCCCGGTTTCACTGAGGTCTTTTTAACTGATATGATACAGGTCTCAGATTTGTTACATGAGCAGTGGAAGGAAGAATTTTTCTAATGGTGGTATCAGGGGCAATAACAACAATCATACAACATTCTTTCCATTTAATGGGAAGAGTAAATATTGGTGCCACATGATTAAAAACATCCAAAACCTTCTAGGGGTGAGGCCTAAGTGGGTCCCTTTGCTGACTCTTTTATCACTTTCCAAGGATGAAATCTCGTGATGAAAATGTAATCATCTTCACAGACTACATGGCAATCTGGTTTATTAGAATTCCATCAGGGATCTTAAGAACATCTTATATTTCTATATACTTGAAACAATAAATGAGTTTGATTATTGTGAGTCAGATTCAGGTTAAGATATGGGGAACTTCTGGGATAAAAATAGGAAGAATTAAGTTTCTACCATTCTCCAGATTTTTCATCAATGTCCCATATTGTCCCATTGTCAGTAAGGGGGATATTGCTTCCTAATATCCAGTTCCATTATAGATCTCATTTCCCATCACAAGGATACATTACAAGGAAGCGTTTTGTAGTTGTATAGACTCCAGTGTTGAGCAAGTTCATGGTCATCTGAGTCATATAAAAGTGCATGGTTACAAACATGCAGTAAAAGAAAACCTGATGTTTTACCCGTACCATTTATATTTTTAAAACATAAGATTATTTGTCAATGCCTAAATCTGAGTTAGAGGTATTCCCTTACGAGCAGGGGAAATCCAAAAGAAGGTATTTATATTTGGGGCATGTTTTCCAGATGGTAGTTGATGAATATGTTCCAAGACACAAAAAGAGAATCCTACATTTTTATCAGTGAAGTGTTTCCATCACTCTAAGGATAGAAGTCAAGCCATTAATTCAGGCACATTATGAGGATGGTTTGCTCTGGCATAAATCCAACAGGTTTGCAGAATAAAAAAGTTTTTGCAGGGTAAGAGCAAAAGAATGTGGTAAAGCTTGACCATCAGCAATGAGGATCACAAGAAAAAAAAATAAAATGTTAGGCTAGGGGTTAGAATTATTCCAAATAACAGAGGCCATTGTAAGGAGAACTTAAAGATATGTTGACTAGTATATGAGTTCCAGGCAGGCTAGAGCGATTAATAGGCAAAAGATTAAATCTGTAGGGCAATAGCCAATATGAAAATAGTGCTTTTTCCTGATACTATAGGGTTCTTACCACCAACAAAAAAATCCTACTGTGTTACATAGCAAAATGCATTAGAATACTTATTAGGACAAATACCCCAAATGTTTCAATAGTCCTTTGCAATGAATTCCCCAAAGAATCTAAGGGGTGCTCTCCAAGTTTAAATGTCAAGTATAAACCCATTCTTGGAATTCTTCACTTTGTGTGAATAGGTCCATAAGAAGGACTACAGGATACATGTTACAGATGGTGTCGCATTCCTTCATAGAAAAATAGATAAAGGAGCTTCCCCAATAAGATGATTATGAAAAAGGTAATGAAGAAAATAGCAAATTATTGGTATAAAGAACAAAAAAGGATTTGAAAGTAAACAGACCTTGTTGCAGTGTCTTGGGACAGCTGTGTACACGGATGTCCTCTGCTTCAATCCTGAGTCAATAGGAATTTTAGGTCTGCAGTTAGTTCTGATGTCCACTGAAGGGCTGGGAGCTTTCTTTAAGTGAGAAACATTAATCCAAAAGTCAATGCATTTGAGTTTAGCTGTGCAAGGGTTGGTTAACAGTATCCTGTTGGGTCCTTTCCATCAGGGTTGTAGGGTGAATTTGTGGTGAAGTCTTTTTTGTTAGACAAAATCTCTAGGCTGTAGATTATGGCAGAGGAGGACTTCATGGGAGTATGCTGGGAGAAGGTTTTCCTACCAAGAATGCGTTTTTCTTTAATGCCTTTACCAGTTCTTTATAGTATTCAAGCATTTAACCTTTGGGTTCATAGGCTCCAGAGCCTCATAGGTCTTCCACCTGTGATGAAGAGAGATAGTATATATTCTGAAAAGGCGTGTCTCTTCAGTTTAATAATGTACATGGCAGAGCCTTAGGTAGGGTAAATCAAAAGTTTCTATAATTTTAGCTAAGTGTGTTTTAATTATGCCATTTTTTCCCCTTCTACTGACCCTGATGATTGAGGATGGTAGGTACAGTGAAAATGCTGTAGAATAGATTAAATTTCACACAATGCCTTGATTATTTGTTCTGTGAAATGAATTCCTCCATCACTATGTAATTCAGATGGAATTCCCTGGTTAGGTATGATTTTCTCTAATAATGATACTGGGATTAATGCTGAGGCAGTGACAGGTTCCCCCAATGAGAGTGCATGCATACTATTACCAGCGCATATTTGTATCCTGTGAGGGGGGGCATATAGGTAAAATCCAATTGCCAAAATTCAAAGGGCCTTGAGGGTAATGGGAAATGCCTCATGGAACTATGACCAGGATTATGTGTGCTGCAAATAAAACAGCAATGGTAATTTTCTGCTGCAGTTTTATGAGATGGGTTCCAAAAATACTGTTTTCACTAATCTGTCATTTTATCCATGTTCCAGTGGGTCATTTCATGGACAAATTTTAAAATCACTTTCTGTAAGCAGTCATGAAGGGCAGGCTGCCTATTTGGGCTATACCAAAGCTGGGCATTGGGATCAAATTTATAATTTGATTCTATCTACTTTATTTCATTAGTAGTGACATTCTGTTGAGTGTCCTTAATTAATTGTTTCAGATCACCCAAAAGGAATTCATTTAAGGTCTCAAAAGGAGTTAAGGTTGACATTAATTTTAATGTGAAATGATTTTCTAAAGTTGCAATTTTTGCCGTAGCATCCATGTGATTGTCCTAATTTTCCTTTACTTTTGCTGCATAATGACCAGGAACTTTAATTATAGGTAGTTGTTTGGGTTGCTGAGATGATCAAGTAATTTCAGGGCATGAGAACTACTTTTAATTTGTTCTCCAGCAGAAGTTAGATATCCTCTGTTTCTGAAGCATTCTGAAATACTGTGCAGTCCCAAATACATATCACCTGTCTACTGTACATGTTAACTATTTTATCCTTTGCCAAAAGGCAGGCCTGTGTTAAAGCAAAAAGTTGAGTCTCTTGGGCCAGAGAAGCCTCTGGTATGGGGCTTGCTTCAGTAACTTCAGTAGTTGAAGTTAGAGCATGGCCTGGCTGATCTTCCCTCATTTCCTCTTTCAAATATGAACCATCTCTTAAAATGTGTAGTAAAAGGATACAGTTGGTTTCTCAAGCTTCTTCTGAAGAAGAACAAGGAAATAACCTACCCTCATACTGCAATGAAGTAGAATCTTTGGGAACCAAAATAACTCAGCATTGCCGATAAGAGTTTTTTGAAGACCCAGGCTGGAGGTTAGTAATTGGTCAGTCATTGCAATACAGTCATGAAGAGTCATATCAGCAGGAAGAAGGAGAAGATTAGCTGGGGTCAGGGATGGCACTTGGTGATAGTAACATTTGGAGGTGAAAGCAGGAGGATTTCATAGGAAATTAATCTGCCAGCAGACAGGTATTGAGCCTGGTGAGAGTTAACAGAGGTTCTACAGAATGAGGAACATCAATAGTCAAAAGAAAGTACAAGACTAATTCTTCCACACTTACCAGCAGGCAAGCAGTTACTGCTATGGCTTTTGCATTAGGTGACAGTCCTTTGGCCACAGAATCTAACTGCTGACCATAATATCCTAAAGGCCTCTATACCTTTGAGTTAAAATGCCTAAGGCATGGCCTTCGTGTTCATAAAGAGAAAGAAAGGTAATTTAACAATTTGGATGTCCCCAATGCTGGAGGGTCTTTGTAAACTGTGTTTCTTCAAATCCCTTTTGCTTTAGTTCAGTCTACTGTAGTGGCTCAGATTGATTAGCTTTAAGCGGGGTACATAAGGGTTGAAGGATAGCCGAGAAATTAGGGATCCAATTCCAGTAAAGTCCAAGTAACTTTAGTTTGGGAAATGGGGAAGGAACAAATTTGTTTGTTTGTTTTTTCTGCACCTAGGAGAAGCTTTTGGTTACCAATGACATGTCCCATATGTGACTTGTGGCTTCTTAAATTGTGGTTTTTCTTTGGATATCTTATGTCTATTTGTCACCAATTTCATTAGTAAATGGATATTGTTGGCTTCTCAAGCTTCTTCTGAAGGAGAACAAAGGAGTAAGTTACCCTCATGTTGTAACAAAGTAGAGTCTTTGGAAAAATTACATCAGCTATGTTGGCTTTTAAAATCTGAGAAAAACAAATAGAGATTTCAATGTAGCCCTGTGGCATGACTGTCCAAGTATTATATTATTTTTACTAAGTGGAAGCAAGTAAAAATTGACTTTCTGGGATCCATTGGTATACTGCAAAATATACTACAGAGATCCCTTACTGTTAGTAGTGAGGGAAATAGCACAGTTTAAAGTTTGAGGATTGGGCATAACAGAGTGCCAAGGTATAACCATTATTTATTGCTCTTTGGTCTGCATGAATCTCTGTCCTTTTCCCTGACGTTTTTGGATGGGATGAATTGGGATGTTATAAGGGCTGGTGCATGGAATAATTAAACCCTTATTTAATATTCTTTGATTGTGAGTTTAATCCCTTTAATGGCTATAGCATTCAATGGGTATTGCTTAATACTGGGAAGGGGTTCAGAAGAGTCAATCTGAACTGTTACAGAAGGAGCAGAGTGTGTGTATCCAATGTCAGTAGAACATTTAGACCAAAGGATTTCAGGGACAATGTTAAGAACTCGACACTGTGTAATTTGAATTATGGGAAAGACAGGTATTAGTACTGACCCGTTTGTTGTAGATTCTTTTATGATTTGTTGATCTTTTATTTCTAGAGATATTTCTTGCTTTTGAGAAGAAGAAATATGGTCCTGATAAATCTCAAGAGGATCACATCCCAGTGAATTAGCAGGAGCTGTGGGAATGAGAATGAGTGGGTGCCCAGCAATGGTCCCAATAAAACAGGAATAAACAAGGATTGAAAAAGAACCAGAGTATTGTAAACTCCCACCATTTGAATTGTACTTTGAGGAAGGGGGAAAGAGAGGCTGGTGGAGTTAAGAACTGATAATGTTGCTCCTATGTGTATAAGAGTTCATGGTACCTCATTTCCAATGATAAGATCTATTTCTCCTAAGGTGTTGGTTAGTAGTGGGGGGAGGTTTCTTTTATCTTTGAAGCCTCCCTATTCTGTCATGTGAACAAAAGGTGGAATTTTTTTTTGTTTTCCAATTTTCTGAAAGAGAAAATTATCTTTAGGTGTTTTGGTCTTTATATGTCTTTTGAGTTTCAAAAGGCATATAAAGACCATTCTTTCAATGCCCAGGCTTTTTGTAATAATGATAAATTCCTTTAATAAAGATTGCATGTTGATTTCTTTGTTGCCTTCTAGATAGTTAATTGGTGTAATTGAAAATGCATGATTTGCAGCCTAGACCTATAAATCCATGGCTTGCAGGGTTTTCTGTTTTTCTGTCTCCTATATAATGCAGGATAACTGAATGCAGGTAAGGAATTATTAATGCCATCTTATTGTTTTCTGGATGTTTTGTAGTCTTTTTGTTCCATTCTTTCTCTCTTGCTTGGAATTGATGATTTTCTGTAGTGGCACGCTTTGATTCCCTTCTTTTTATCTTTAGTGTACCTATTGCAGTTTTTGGCTTTATGATTACTATGAAGCTTTAGGTACCATTTTAATTTCATTCCCTTTTGATGAATATCTTGCTTAACTCTACTTTCACCTATCATGAAAAGGCTACTAAGTAACATCTATTTAAATAGATCCTTGCTCTCTGAGCCATTAAAAGTAAAATGTCTGGATCAAAGTGCATGAATATTTCAGAAGTTTTAAATCTTTTTTTTTTTTGCCTATTTGCCATCCAGAAACATTGTATCAATCTGGAAAAAGTCTCTGTTCCATGATACTTCCAACAATTTGGCTATCATCATCCCTTTTAATTTTTGCCAAACTGATAGCTCTTCTTTCCCCTCACCTCCAAAAGTAAAATAAACAAAACCTCAAGGATGTTTTAATTTCCTTAATTTATTTAAAACATTTTAAAAAGATTTATTTACTTGAGAGAGAGAGAAAGTGAGAAAGAGAGCTTGAAAGGGGAGAGGGTCAGAGGGAGAAGCAGACTCCCTGTTGAGCAGGAAGCCCGATGCAGGACTCGATCCTGGGACTCCAGGATCATGACCCAAGCTGAAGGCAGTCACTTAACCAACTAAGCCACCCAGGCACCCTAATTTTTTTTTTTAAGATTTTATTTTTAAGTAGTCTCTACAGCCAAGGAGGAGCTCAAACTTATAAGCCTGGGATCAAAAGCCGCATGCTCTTCCAATTGAGACAGCCAGGTGCCCCTTAATTTCCTTAATTTAAATGTAAATAAATTAAACATAGTTTCTTAAATTTAGTGGCTATTTGTATTTCTTCTTTTTTTGTATGTCCATTGGTACTTCTTTCTATTTAGATGTTTGCCTTTTTCATACCAATTGCAAGAGCTTCTTATGTACTAAAGGTGTTAATCTTTTTCTTTTGTAAAGGTCTTAAATATTTTTCTTATATTATTATTTAGCTGTTAACTCTTTTTTTCTTAATTGTATAGAAGTTCTAAAGTTTTACATAGTCACTGTAAGATGGTCTACCCAGGAGAACTGTGTTCTTGCCCACTAGTTAGAAGGGAAAAAAAATAATTCAGTAAACAGTTTCAAAGTTACAAAACCAACAAGTCAAACATGGACTAGTAAGGCACCCAGAGATGACAAATGGTGGGATGTTCCTATGGGGAGGAGTGGTATTAACAGAATCCATGATTCCAATGACATGCAGAGTTTTCCTTCAGGAGCTGGTATTGATAAAGAGAAGCAGCTTACACTGGAGACACTGCCTATAGCACAGCAAGATGGAAGAAATATTGGGGTTTCTTTCCCGGACTCTTGAATTTCTTACTAGTACCTCTCATTGTCCAAGTCTAGCCTGAAGTTACTGGAAAGGGAATCTGGGAAACCGAATTTGGAGAAGCCATTGACTGTGAAACAAAACACAGGAAAAATTGGGAAATGAATTGAGGGCAAACAGGCAAATGATCAGAAGAATCTCATACTTCAGTTATTCTCTTTATGATTTCTAGATTTGGTGTTTTGGTAATAAAGTTCTTTCTCAAGATTTCTTCTTGTACTACTTGTATTCAGTTTTGGTTCTTACATACTTTGATAAAAGATGTGAATAGAAATCTAACCTTATTTCTAAATGACAGGCTCATTTTCCAATCACCATCATTTCTCCATTGATTTAAAATTATACCTTTAACATCTTCTGAAATTTTAAAGCAATTTAGGTTTACTTCTGTACTTTTATTTAGTTCTATATATCTCTTTATATAGTTTGACAGTCTACCATATTGCTTTATATTCTAAAAGTTTGTGGCAAGCATTTATTCTTCCAGATGATTCTTAGGATAATTTTGTATAATTAAGACAGAATATGAGAATTAAAAGAATTGGAAATGCTTAGGTATGCACACTAATTACCCAAAGGACATTATTCTTCTTGCTTATGCTTTTTGAATCAACCACAGAAAAGCATATGAAAGTTTAAAGACCTATATAGCAAAACTGCAATGTTGTTACCCCTCACTTAGGTTTCATGGTCACTGATCACAGTTCTAAAGAACCACCAGTACAGTCTGGAAGAAAGGCAGGGGCCCTGGGTGAAACATTCACAAGAAAAACCTAGAATTGATAGGCTATTTGACATCTGAATTGGTGACAAAAATATTCAAAGGAAAAAAAATAAAAACAAGGGGATTATTAACCCTAAAGAAAGGAAAATTATGTGGAAGAAAGGGAACATCATCATAGTACTCTATGTGTTTTTCCTATGAGTATAATTTATAATTTATACAGTCATAATGTTAACATTGAATATTGATAAACTTAGAATTCTAATATAGCTATATTGAAAGGGTGAGGGGATATGAAGAATTAAGTGTGGAAATTCTCATATTTCAATGTAGGAATTTAATAATTTTTAAAACTACAAAATCAACAAATAGTGGGGTGCCTGGGTGACTCAGTCAGTTGGGTGTCTGCCTTTGCTCAGGTCATGATCTCAAGGTCCTGGGATTGAGCCTGGCATGAGCCTCACTGCTCAGCAAGAGTCTGCTTCTCTTTCTCCCCCTGCCCCTCTTCCCTACTTGTGTATGATCTCTCTCTGTCAAATAAATAAAATCATTAAAAAAATCAACAAATAGCGACATAAGCATATGATTTAAAAATGCAAACATGTCTAACAAAAGAACAGGTTGAAGATTGGATAGTGGTGTGGGAATTGATATTTCTTCACTAAAAAATTTGAAGTTGTAGGGGGATAAAATGATCTTGAATAAGTAGATGAAATATTTAATGAATACTTATAATTAAGAGCAAGGATGAGCTGGCCCAATATGCCACAGTTTGTAAGTGACAGAATCTGGATTGAGACGCAGTGAAAGGTTGGGAGAACTAGAGCAAACAACTGTCAGTAACCTAGGGCTAGAAGGGGAAATTTTTCAACTTGAAAGAACATTGAAGAATGTTTCTGAAAAAGCCATAGCCGTAGGTCCACTTCTGAATGGCCGTATGAGAAGTTCCGTGGCCCAGTTTCCAACAGAACAGCATAAATGGTGACAATTTTATGTAAAAAACATTATTTAAAAATCATTGGGAAGTGGGGGCAGCTGTGCTAGTGTTCTGGCTGGTTCTGGCCACAGAGGCGGTCCTGACACAGGACCGCGTGACAGGGCCCAGGGCACCACAGGGTGGTGAGGAGGAGTGGCTCGGCGTCCCCCACGGGCCTGGGGTTCCTCTGGGTGAGCTGGTGGGCGCATTCTCCCGTGTACGAGGAGGAGGAAGAGAGCAGCTACTACAGCTGCAAGTGCCTCTGCGTGCTCAATAACGTGCTTGTATCCAGTGCGGGGGGATGGGGGGTATGTGCTGACCTCTGGCTTTCCCTCTGGACCCCCTGCAGATGCTGCTGAGCCTACACTATGATGAGAACTACCAGTATGGCAACATGGGACTACCTGACATCGACAGCAAGGTGAGAATGGAGATCAATATGGCGCCCACCGCCGCTTTGCTCTATACACCTACGCTCATCAGAGGCCATGAAAACCTTGTGCTTTGGGCTCTGTGCCCACATTAAGCTGTGAAAACTGAAGTGTTGTGAGGACAGGACTCACCTGAGAGCACCAGCGAGTCCATATCTCTGCTACTCCATCTTAGGGCCCCTCCCAGATCAGGGATTGCTACAAACCTCACACTTCCTCATGAGCTGGGACCTGGAGCTGTGGCCACTCTGGTTTGAGGCCATAGCAGTCTGGGTAAGCTCATGGTGTCAGCATCCCTCCCACTGCCCACAGGTTTTTTTTGGCACCAAGTGGATGATGTTCCTGGCTGTAGGTATTTATGTCCTCTTTAAAAAAAAAAAAAAGAAAGAAAAAGAAAAAGGAAAAAAAAATCTCTGGAAATTGTGCTAAGGGTATGCAGCAAATGAAACATTCATTCAAGAAAATAAAATTTGGTAAAAACAATGAGAATCTATAGCATTTGAGTCATAACCTGTGCCTTCCCAGCTCAGTGTGACTAAAGTTCCACTCCACTCATGTGTAGCCAAGAACACAAAAATTCCCCCCAACATCTTGTCTACCTCCTAGTAGTTGACTGTGTTACCTCCCAGGAGGCCCACACCTACAGCTTTTCTCATCTCCTTCCAGGTATGTATTGTGGAAGTTTAATTCTGGGTGACTGTGATCAAGAGTTTGGGGATCCCTTCTACCCAGTCCTCACTTATAAGGTAGAGATTGTGACACAACATAAATACCAGGACCAGATCACCCTTGAGCCCAGCTCATTTGTAAGGCACTTGTTCCAGACTGGGAGGGGCAAGCTGAGATCAGAGGCTGCTTGCTGTATCTACCCAGTGACCCACTTCTGTAGCAGGGTTATCACATGGAGAGAAGTGGGTCACTATCACTACTCGCAAGTCTGAAATTTGAGTCTTAGAGATTTTACCCAAAAGGGAAGAAAGCCCTTAAGAACAGGGACTTCCAAAAGTGTCCCCTAAGAAAGTGACTTTATTGGAAGAAGATGATTAGAAGGAGTTTGGTGGAACTATTGGTGAAACATCCAGCTGGTTTGCCAAGAAAAATACAGGATGGGAGAAAATAAGGAAGAGCTTGCCTCGAGTCAGAAAGAGTCTCAAACATTATCCTCAAAAACTATGCTTCAAAGGGGCCCAAATTTAATTGCTTATGAATGTGGTACAATTTATTCCCCAAGGCATTAAAAAGAAAGAAAGAGAGGGAGAGAGCATGCTTATGCTGTTGCTGGGAGTTAATGTGGCATAAGACCTGCATATGGTCAAAGAAAGAGGTAAGAGGACCTCTGATAAAGTCATGGTCATCCCAAGGGACTGTGTGTATGCTGCATCCTCTGGAGAGCAACATCAGAGGCTTTACACTGCAGAGGAAATGGACTTCATACAAACACACACACACACACACACACACACACCCTCCAAGTCACTAAACAAAAATATAACAAGACTCAAGGATGAATGTCAATGTATTATCTTAATACAATGTATTATCTTTAATGCCTAGTTCTCAACAATAAGAAAAAAGTCATGAGGTAGGCAAAAATGTAACCCATCCAGCAGAAAATCAGCAGAAAACATATATTGCCTGTGAGAACATTGGATTCAACAGAAAAAACTTAAAAATAATCATGATAAATATATTCAGATCAGAGCTAAAGGAAACAAGGATTAAATAAGTAAAGGAAGGTGTGAATGCAATATTATGTGAAACAGAGACCATCAATAAAGAGAAAGTATAAAAACAAATGGAAATTCTGTAATTGAAAAGTACAACTCAAAAAAATCACTACAGAAGCTCAACTGTAGATTTAAACTGACAGAAGGAAGATCAGTGAATTTGAAGTTATATCAACAGAGAGTATGCAATCCAAAGGAAGAAGGAAAAAAAAGAATGAAAAGAAATGCACAGGCCCTCAGACAGATAAGGCCAGCACTAAGTGCATCAGCATGTGCTTTTGGGAGGACCAGGAAAACACATTTCTGATAAAAGACTTACATAAAAAGATTCAAGTTATTTGTTGATAAAAAATTAACAAAAAGCACACAAACAATCCAATAAACATTGGGTAAAAAGACTGAACAAGCATTTTACCAAAGAAGAAATACAGATGATAAATAAGGATATGAAAAGCTGCTCTACATTATTTGCCATTATCTGCAAATTAAAGCAATAATGGCATATATAAAGGAACAGCTAAAATTAAGAAAAACAATATCAGTTGTTGGCAAGAATAGGGAATGACAGGAACACACACATATACCCTTACTGTGCCTACTGTCAGAGCCCAGAAGCAATGACATTGCAGAAACAATTAGCATACCTATGGCCCAGATTTTGGTTCTTAATACCATTTTCCAGTCAAAGAAATTAGATCTACTTGAAGAAATAGCAGATTTGGTGACTAGGGTAGGAAATAAATATGCAGGATGAACCTGGAGCATCTTGTAATGCCAGAAAATAGAAAAAAAAAATAAAAGCAAAACAACAAACAAACACAAACCCACCCTGCATACACAATGATGGGTGTGTGTCAAAGGGACACAGGAGCCAATGGAAACAGCTCCCTGTGGCCAAAGCTAGCATGATTTGAGCAGCAAAATTAATAAAGTAGTGCTTAATTTTATCAAAGTATAAAATAAATATCTGTGATTCTATATTGATGTAAATTGAGGTTTGCATATATAAATAAGTGAGGTGAATAGAAAATCTTCCATGCAGAAGAATTCCAATTTATACAGATACTTTGCCCCAGGGAGGTGGTCCATTTCTTTCCTCTCTGTAAGTGTGGACTGTGGATAGTTACTTCCTTACACAGAACACAGGAAGAGAGGGTGGAGACAAAGCAGCTTCACTGCAGAGGAACCCAACAACACTACCTCAACCAGTGGTCAAGGTCAACATCAAGAGTTACAAGTTGTGAGGACAGTATTTGTCACTGATAGGATGTAATGAAAATGGTGATTTACCTCCGGGGCCTTTCCCCAAAAAAGCTATCCCCCCAACCTAATCATGAGAAAAAATTATCAGAATAATCCCAATTGAGGGATATTCTACAAAATGCCTGATTAATATTTCTCAAAACTTACCAAGGACTTCAAAAACAAGGAATGTTAGAAAAACTATCACAGATGCCTGATGACTAAAGCATGATGACTAAATGACTAAATGATGACTAAATAAATGACATCATGATGACATGATGACTAAATATAAAGTGATATGCTGAATGGGATTCTGGATGCAAGGACACTAGATTAAACTGAATCAAGTATGAATTTCACTTCATCATAATGTATCTATATTGATTCCTTAATTATAACAAAAGTACTATACTAAGGTAGGAGGTTAATGACATGGGAAGATGGGTGTGTCAGATATGGAAATTCTCTATGCTATCTTTATTATTTTCCATAAATCCAAAACTGTTTGAAAAATTTTTTTAAAATTTGCTAAAAATTCTTTGAGGTAAAGTTCTTGTTTCTCAAAATGCAGCCAGAGAACACTTGGGGAAAAACAATCACCAGATTTCTGCTTCCAATGACAATAATTGATTCAAAAGTTATTGTCATAGGATTCTAAAACTGTTGGTGAAAAATTATTAGGGAACAAGAAATTCACATGGTGTCATTGTACCACCCTACAAATTAGATTTTTGTAACAAAGAAATATGTTATCTTTATCATAGAGCTGATGATACCACCTTAATGAAGTAATCGTTGAAGAGCTTCAGTTAACAAGACAAGCTAATGTGATAGGCTTCATGATGAGATAAGAAAAGCAACACACTTGTGATTTATAAATTTTTTAATTTAATGTTATCATGAGGAAACATCACAAAAATAGATATGGTTGGATATTTTACATGATGTCTGACACAAATATTTAAGTTTTAAATGTCATGAAAAGAAGAAAAAGCAAGAAGTTTGTTCTAGATTACAGGAGATTAGGGAATGATAATAAAACAAATAGTGGCCTTTAATTGAATTCTTGATGAAAAATAAATTGCTAAGAAGGACAATTTGGGGAAAACTAGGAAAAATTTTAATGTGAACACCCTCTCAGGTGATGTTAAATTTCTTGGGGTTAATAATGATATGACAGGGTGCCTGGAAGGCTCAGTCAGTTAAATGTCTGCCTTTAGCTCAGGTCATGATTCTGGGGTCCTGGAATCAAGCAGCATTCACCTAGGGCTCCCTGGTCAGCAGGGAGCCTGCTTCTCCCTCTCCTTCTGTCCTCACCCCACACCCTCCCACTAGTGCTTGTTCTCTCTCTCTCGATCTCGCTCTCTTTCTCTAATAAACAAAATCTTTAAAAAAAATGACAGTGTAGGAAATGTCTTTGTTCTTATGAGGTATATTTTGAAGAATTTATGGGTAAACTGTAATAATCTCATTGTTATGTATAGTCACATATACATTTTCAGATGGATTATTGGGCAAATGTCGTGCAATGTTAACAATTAATCACCTTAATTTAAGAAAATTCATGGGCATTTTCCCAACTTTTCTGTAGGTTTGAAATTTTTCAAAATAAATCTGAAAATGTCATTGATTCACATTTTTCTTGATTCTCTGCCCTATTTCTATATCCACTTAACAGCTTAGTTTCTTGAAAGTTTTCTTTTCCTGCTACTTTCACTTCTCTGTGTTGTGTACAATATGACTTAGTCGTTAAGAACATGGATTTTGGTTTGGATCCCTCAATTTAATCTCCTTGAGCTCCACCTTAATATTTCTGTGGACAAATTATGAAACCTCTTTTTCCCCATTTTTTCAGTGGGGCTATAGGAAATTAAAATATAGGAGTAGAAGTAAAAAATATAGTAGATAAGCTGAGTAGTTAAATGGATACTGATGAAAAGTTATTTGCAAGCAAAATGGGTGTCTTAGAATTAATTTAAAATAAAGCAGAAAATGAGAGATGAGGCAAGAGACATGAATATATCTGTTAATATTTATTGAATTGTAATAAAAGCATTTTTTCCAAACAAAGTTAACAGTAAGAAGATCTATTGGATTTTAAAGTGAGAAGAGATGGTTAATTCCAAGGACCCTGAGTCTTCCTCTCTGTGATTCCCTCAGCTATGCACTCATTTGTGTGTTGACTTTATCTCCAGGCTGGTTTCTCTTTTGGAGGCAAAATGGTTGTAGACTGTGCCAGATTTCATATCCACACAGCATGACATTCAGCGGAAGAAAAACTACCTTTTTGGGGGAATCTGTTTTAAAACAAAGGAAGCCTATATCCCAGAAACTTCCAGAAAACTACCTCTTTTGTCTCATTGGCCCCAAATAAGTCACGGACTCTTCCTTTAACAGGCCTCTAGGCTTCAGTGTTGCTAAGGGTTAGAAGTGGGTGTGCAAAAATACAAAAACAGAATTTGTCATATGTCTGGAAAAAGGAAAGGGATCAAAGCATGTGAATTTGACAACTAAAATTATCCCCTAAAATAGTGGCTACAAAGGAACAGCATTCATAGAACTCAGGTTTCCAGATTCCTTTACACTCTTAAAAAAGTGTTAAGGACCCTGTAGAGCTTTATGTTGTGGGTTATATCTAATACTACTTATAATATTAGAGATTAAAACCATGAAATTAAAATTATTTATTGACTTGTTTAAAAATAAAAATAACAAACCCATTGTATATTAATATAAATGATTATATTAAAATATATTAAAGGAAATGGCTAGTAAATGGCCAGATGTGTTAGATACCTTTTTAAGTATTAATGATAAGAAATTAGTAATAAGTAGGTTGGTACTCACAGGAAGAAGATAGGCCTTCATTTTATTATCCAGTAGTTACAGTTTCCTACTTTTTCTTTAAAATGTTGCTTTTATCTGTGCCCTCCTCTCCTTTTATCCTCCAGTGTCAGTTCTCATCATCTAATATATGAATTCTTGCAGTTAACCTCATTGCTTCTAGCTTCATTCCAATCAATTGCTGGATTAGTTTTCTAAAAAATACAATCATATTACCTGGTTCTAGGAAGTATTCAGTGTCTGATGCCTCTTGAGATAAAGTCTGATTCTTAAGGGTGGCATTTAAGATTCTCAGTAACCTGATCCCTTTCCATCCTTACTTCCCATATTCCACAACAGCTTTTAACAAGAGTTTTGTCAGCTTTCTGACTCTGTCCATGGTTCACCTCCTTCGTCCCAGTTCCCAGTGTCACACTTATTTCCATAAACATTGACTGTTATACTAGTATCTTTTTTTCTCCAAACATCATTTTTTAAAAATTATTTTTAAGGCACATCTTACTTCTGATTCTGCATAAGGGCTAAATACCCTAGGTGACAAGGATCTCCATTTCCTAAGCTCCCAAGCAACATTGATACAAATTCTAGCTCAATCTAAATCACCGGGTTGAACTTGACCAAGCCAATCATTGTTTCAAAGTATGAGGTTTTTACTGAGAAAATCCATACAAAATCATATCTAAGCAGTTGGTAAGTAATATATATGAAAGTTCTAGTTTTGTTCCTAGCAGATAACATGTCCTCAGTAAATTACTTTTTTCTTTCATATTTGCATATTTAGATGATCAATAAATATTTTTGTTTAGGTATTTACAATTTTCACTAATTTGTGCCTCATTTATGCTTTATACCATCTCCAACTTTTTGTTAATGTTGTGAATGTATCAGTAACTTACACTGGAGTCAGTACAAGTTGGTGGGATTCCTGATAACAAGATAAGTAATATCAGAGAAAAAAACTTTTAATTTAATGTATTCAAGATTACATTTCATTTTTGAATGACACCTCATCAAAGTATACGAAAATATCCAAATCCATGTGGATATAAAATCCATAAGTATCAACTATTTTAATTACAGATTGATAAATCACCAGTGTACAGATATGGTATTTCAGAGAACTTGAGAATAAAATTGACTAACACTAAAGATGAATATAGTCTTTTTTATTACACATTTTATTAGTATTCTTGTTTTTAATATTTTTTAATGGTGGTAAAAGATATATAACAAAATTTCCACTTTCAAGGATGAAAATATTGATTTGAGAATATTCTGTGTGAACTAATATTCAAATATATTCTCTTGAATAAACTCAAAGAAAATTAAGAATCAAATATATACAGTTTACTCCTGACAGATGGTGTTGCTTGATCTGGGATCAATTCTTGGGAACCTGGGATATGCCAGAGTTTGCTTTGGAATTCCAGAAATTTGTCAACAATATTATATGGAGGTGATCTTTATATACACTGACTTCTATTCCTAGTGTTATATTTATTGAAAATTGTAACTCAATACTCTTTGAAACAAAGTTAATAGTTTAATTTCTTTGTGAAACAGTTTGTAACCTGAAGAAAAATTATTTAGTTCATTGTTACTGTAAGGTAGTGGCTTAGATTTTGGAAAATATTATAGCAGAATCTCTCCTTGCTGAATTTACTAATTTGACTCCTATACTATCATGTTTTAGTAATTGAATGTTTTATGTACAAAGTGGCTCTCTTCTACTTTCTCAACATTCCATGATTTAAAAAACATTTTTTCAAATTTAACTTAATTTTCTACAGAGGATGATATTTCTTCTAGAATGTTATAAAATATTCTTTATAATTTTTTTCATAGCTTTTATTACTTCCTTATTTCTTAGACTATAAATAAGAGGATTTAATAAAGGGATCACTAGAGTATAAAAAACAGCACCAGGTATATCTTCATCCTCTTCTTTAACTGAATGTGGGCGAAGGTACACAAAGAGAAGAGAACCATAGAATATTGAGACAGAGAGAAAGTGAGATGTACAAGTAGATAAGGCTTTGCCTCTTCCCTCTTTGGATTTCATTTTGAAAATAGTAAAGAGAATGTAGAGGTAAGATATTAAGACACTGACAATGGTGAAGACTTGAATCGAGCCTGAAAAGATAAATAGTACCATTTCATTGACATAAGGGTCAACACAGGAAAGTCTGTATAATGGAAAAACATCACAAAAAAAGTGATTAATTTGATTTGACCCACAGAAAGTTAACCTGAAGAGAAATCCTATATGAATCATGGAATGAAGGTTTCCAGCTATGTAGACCCCTGTAGTCATCTGAATGCAGAGTTTCTTTGACATCATGGTGTGGTACTGCAGTGGGTTGCATATGGCCACATAGCGATCATAGGCCATTGCTGCCAGGAGAAAGCAGTCTACAGTTTCAGCAAGGGAGAAAAAATAAAATTGTGCAATGCATTCATAAAGGGAAATCATTCTGTCCTTTGAAAAGAAGTTCTCTAACATTTTGGGGGTAATGGCACAGGAACAACAGGAATCCATCAGAGCCAGGTTGCCCAAGAAGATGTACATTGGTGTGTGAAGACGACGCTCCATAAAAATCAATGCCACCAGGCCCAGATTCCCCACCATAGTGATCACATAGATAGTGAGAAACACCACAAACAGGAGGCTCTTCAACTCTGGGTGATCTGTAAATCCTATGAGGATAAATTCAGTGGTCAAGGAGTAGTTATCCTCAGTCATGTCCACCTTCTCTGTTGAGATAGGAATTTTGGAGATACAAGATTCTAATTTAAAGTGTGCATAAATTTCCTTCCAAATTTTTCTTTTACAACAAAGAGAGGAGCTTCTTTAAACTTCCCTTAGTATCTCTGGATACAGGCACACACATTCCCCTAAAATGTCAGCTTAATAACCTCTACTCTGTAAATCAGTATTCCCATGAATATTTTTGTAATTCCAAGAAGAATGCTTACAGTGGATAAGGTTTATCTTTATGAATTCATGCATGAATAGTGTAAATTTATCATTCCTATATTTGGTTCATTGTTGGAAAATATTTCAGTGTCAGTTTTTGTATTAAAGATCCTTAAATTTACAATCCATTTATATATATATATACACACATTTTTTTAACTGAGCAAAAAGCTTTCATATACTCTCCCAGTGGAGTGAATGCTTGAAAATAACATTCAACAGATATTTAATTTATATCTTAGGAATTGTATGAAGATCACAAAGGATTAAAAATGGGATCTTCACCTTCAGAGAAAATTACTTGGAATATCCAAGGAAATAAATATCTATATATTTTCACCTCTTCTCATACCTTTCCCTGGTATTAGCTCTGTCCATGACATCATTCCTGTTGATCTTTGCCCAGATTTCTAAATCCCTTCTTTCTTTATGTAAACCATACATATAATGCTTACATATAATGTTTATGCATACATATAATATTTACATATAATGCTACTTAAGAAAGTTTAAACTAAATTCTCCAGACCACATTGATTTTCACTTCCCGGATTCTCAAGCATATCCTATATACCCGACACAATCTAGAGTTGCCTGTGTATAATCTACATGGCTTTTCCCCCTCATATATGCATATACAGTTTCTTTATTAGAATTGTAGACATTTGAGTTAAGCTATGACCTATACTTATAAGAGTTATTTAATGCTATAGAGAAAAAAGTATTGATTCCAGTCCTAGCTTCAAACACCTGAGATAGGTGAACTTGTCAGTATACTACCACTGATCCTTAGTGACAGCTTTGGTTTCTGAAAACTGAGACTGCTTATCTTGAAGAATAGCCTACAAAGGAATTTCAAAATTTATCTTTAAAATTTATCATTAAAAACATTATGTATCATTCTCTAATCTGAATTAACCTGTCTACTATTTTCCTATTTCCTAAGGAAACTTATATAAGATTTTCTGAAGTATATCACAGTACTTTAAAAGCTAAAAAAATAAGCTTGCCTGCTTGCCTGTATATTTTAGTTTTGTAACACTTAGCAAAGGAGAAAAACCTTAAATCTTAATATGATTTTTGAGATGGGGCTCCTGGGTGGCTCAGATGATTAAGCATCTGCCTTTGGGTCAGGTCATGACATCCAGGTCCTGGGATTGAGCCTCATGTCTGGTTCCCATCTCTGTGGTGAGTCTGCTTCTTCCTCTCCTACTACCTCTCCCCTTCCTTGCACTCTCTGTCTCTCTCTCTCTGTCAAATGAATATACAAAAAAAAGTTAAAAAATATGATTTTTGAGAACAAATTTTGTTTTCTTTCAAAGATTATCTTTTATCATTACTTAGTGATCCATTAGGATATATTGACCAATCTAATTATGTAAATTCTATGGTCAAAATGTGTTTATTTTTCCATAATTGAAACATCAAAATGAAAGTACAGGTTGAATGTTTTATTTTTTTGTCTTAAAATATTACATATAAACCATTTAATTATTCAGCTACGTTAGAAGTAACTTTCAATGTACTTTCTGGGTTATTTAACAGAATTAAGCTGTATTCTTACCTGTATATTTTGAAAATTTACCTTATAATCAGAAAAGATCAGCATGAACTCAGTTTAAATCTCATGCTAATTTACCATAGCCTTCAGTTGTGGGAAGACCTAGAAAGATGAGAAGTTGAAATCTGAGAACAATGAAAAAATGCTACCTAATTCAGATACACAAATAATTATGGGTGCTAATAGTAAAGGTAAAGATAAATTTGAATACTTCCTTTACCTGAATGTTGAAGAGTTTTATAACATCACATTGCCTTTTTTTTTTTTTTTTAATGGTGTTAAGTCTTGTAAAATTTCAGGATTTAAATTCCGGTCTCAAAAACATTTGGGATTAAAAGAATGTAAATCTGGAAGACTACTAATAGTTCAGTGTCAATAATTATGTTCCTTACAATGCAAAATTAAACTTTCCAACAAATGCTTATGGGACTTCCCTACAATGACAGCGGATTTCTATGGGGAGATTCAGTACCCAAAACATATTAACTCTGTGACATATTAAAGATAACCTGTGAGACAATGAGGTTAGAATAAATGATCTTAGTTAAAGTCACTGTCATTTGATATTATCTTGCTGATTCTTATGTAAATGACATCATTTTTAGAATTCTGTTCATTATCCTGTGCATATAAACATAAAATGAGCAAAAGAAAGTCTCAGGTCAGTTTGGACAGTTACTGGAGATTAATAGGGTTTATGAAAGATGATGAGCATTTAGAGAGGAGACCAAAAGTTGTAGTAGGGTTAGCTGGCTCATCAGCACCTTCACTCTGAATTTTTTCCCATGTATTGCAAAACCCTCATGGAAACGTTGCTGTTACCCTTTAGCCCCACATATGATTTACTGAGTTGTTCTCTGTTCTTTTCAGTTCACCCAATTCCTTTATCTTTCTTACCCTGTTTTCCCCCTTCACTCTACTAATCATATAAATATACTGTATATTTAATACGTAGATCATGTCTATAAGCAGTTAATTGTTCCCACTGCCACCATTTGCTATAGACATAACATGGAAGGGATTTCTCTGTGATGTTCATTCCTTAATTTCTTTTTATTTTTTTATTTTATTATCATATAATGTATTATTTGCTTCAGGGGTACAGGTCTGTGAATCATCAGTTTTACACAATTCACAGCACTCACCATAGCATATATTCTCCCCAATGTCAAAACCCATTCACCCTATCCCCCCCCACCCTCTAGCAACCCTCAGTTTGTTTCCTGAGATTAAGAGTCACTTAAGGTTTGTCTCCATCTCCCGTCCGATCTTGTCTCATTTTTTCCCCTCCCCTCCCCCCACAACCCCCTATCTGTCTCTCCAATTCCTCATATCAGAGAGATCATATAGAATACTATGCAGCCCTAAAAACCCTGAAATCTTGCCATTTGCAATGATGTGGATGGAACCAGAGGGTATTATGCTAAGTGAGATAAGTCAGAGAAAGACAATTATCATTCCTTTATTTCTAATGCCTTCAATAGTGGTACTTTGTAGTGCTTAACACATATTTGTTGAATGAATTAAAATTGATACTCTACTGCTCAGGAATTTGCAATGGTCTCTTATTAGTTTTTAAACCGAATTCATTTTTTCTTATTTTGGTATTCCAGATGCTCCACAGTCAGCCGTCTTATCTAACCCCTTCTTTTCTTCCTCTTAGGTCAGGGCACTTGGTCATGTTGCATCCTTTCACTGCTCTTCTGTGCTTCAGCTAATTCACTTATTATGTTTCCCTCATCTAAATCTCCTTCTCTCTTTCCTTCCATCTCAAAACTACTCATCCTTGAGCTCAAATCAGATCTCCTTCATGAGGACTTTCCTAGGTCCTTAAACAGAATTGATATTTTCTTTTCTTGATTTACGTGATACTTAACTGCTTTTATAATGGTTTCACCACTGTATCAAGTGTGACTCATATGTGTCTTGACTGTAAACGTCTTGACTACATATTAAGTCACCAATCATGTCATGCATCTTTTTGAGAAACTGAAAACAAACTGAGCTAGATCTTGCTGCACTAACTGCTAACATTTCCATTCTGTGTAACTTTTATCAAGTACTTTCAGCATGAGGGGTATTGGAAAAGACTATGAGAAGTATGTGCACAGGATGTGAAAATGGTGGAGATAAATTCTTAGTTTTTATATATGACTCCTGACAAGAAGCTCTGCATCTAGTGGGCAGAAAGAAAAGCACTTACATTGCTAACCAGTGTGCAATTTAGGCTGTAATATAAAAGAAGTGTAAACATGTTATGTAAAAATATAGTGAGGGAAATGAATGGTGACCTGGAAGAAGAAAGGAAGGCTTCCCAGTGGAAGTATAATTTCAGATAACTTTACAGGATAAGCAGGATAAGAATTGGGGAAGAACATGAGGAAAAGCAGTAGACTGAGGGAACCATGTATAGAAGCCTGGATTTTAAGAGGAGTCAGATCTAATTTTTTAAAAAAGGACAGTAAACTAGAGTTGCTGAAGTTTATTCGTACATGATAACAAGGAGACACAATAGGTAATATAAAAAGAATAGGAAAATAGATTGGAAATTGTCTTATTTGAATCCTTCCCATTTATTTTCTCTGCCCTGCCAATTCACTAAAACCTTCTCTCTCCAAGGTTACAACCAACTTTAAATGTCAACCCTGAAGTATATTTAATTATATTCCTAACCAAATATAGTGTTTGGTACTATGAAGTCTTCTATGTCTTCTTTTGGTAACCCTCTCTGCGTTTGTCCTCTTGATTGTTCCATCTCAGTGTTTACGCTCAGTCATGTTTCCCTCTTTGCCCTGAATGATGCTTCTTTCTGATTGTATTCTTGACCTCCCTCTTCTTTCATTTTAGAGTTTTCCCCATATTATCTCATCTTTTCTTGTGTTTTCACCTATCTTTCATCTGCTGATGGCTTCACTAGAGAAAATATTTCAAACCATTTGGTGTATATTCATATTAATAAGATCACTGGTTAGTGTGTTCTAAATATATATATTCTTACCTACAAATTAGATAGATGTACCCATATACTAAATTACTATGTACTATAAAACATGAGAAGAGGAATTCAAAAAGAATTAGACTAAAGAAATGGTATTAAAATGTTTAGTTTTATGTATTCATAGATTTAAAACATTGTTTACTCCCCACTAACACTATTATTAATTAATAATCTTATTCAGAAAAATGTGACTTACGGATTATTTAAATTATAGCTTAGCACTGTTATACGGCAATTCAAACACTTGCTTGTATTTGTTTCCAAACATCTCTTAATGTCTTACAAAGTTGAAAAGTTACAATACACAGATAGATCTGCTCAAATGCGAGAAGAATGCAAGCTTTGAGTGGGTTTCAGAACAAGAAAGCTTTCTTCAGCAGGTTCACACTGACTGAACAGACCAATAGTATTAGAAATATCTGAGTTGGAGTTTATGGAAATAAACTGGATATAAAATATCCAATATTAGAGTTTATGGAAAACTGTGATAGGAGAACCATAGCATACCCCTTTTGGTTTCAGAACAAGACTTTATTATCTTTAGGAGAGAATTATAAAATATTCAAAAAATAACTTCCTGTTGTGCTGTGAATCTTGCTAGAGGAAGAAATTCTAATCTTGGGATATCACATGACCAAGAGGCCAGAATTGCCTTCATGAGCAGGACTTTGTAAGACAAATAAGTACAAGATTGAGCTGGCCTAGGAGTAATTCACTAGAAGATGAAAAAGGCACATTCAAGCATCTGGCATGAACAGAGCCTGAGAATACAACAGGTTGCCCAAATAGGTAACCCAGACCTCGGCGTCATCCTCCACCATTGCACTGACCTCTTGTCCTCATCTCACTTGTCGACCTCAAAGGCCATGTTGGTTCTTAGATAATTAGCTTGGTATATTGGGGCAAGCCAAGATGTCTTGCTGCTAAATACTGTTAATGACTGTTCCAAGGAAAGTGTAAATTCCAGGTCCCTGCCTTAGGCGTGGAAACCTTGATGGGAGAACCCAAATCCCCACTTCTTCACCAGATTGGCTAAGGTCTTTGTTGTGACTATAGTCAACTCAACCTTCTGTCCAATGTTACTTCCTTCAATCCATCAATAATTATGGAGCCTGAGAGCATTCTCCAACAAACTTCTACATGCACATCTCCATCTGAGAGTCTGGGTTTTGTTTTGTTTTAATATCTCAAACCATTGCTACAGAAAATAAAGAAAATCACAAGGTCATGTGGGCAGAAGACTGTAGTCTTTGGAATGCATTTTGTGATACTATTTTTTAAATTGGTTCCTGAATGAAAATTAAAATGAAATAAAAGGACTAACAGCAGTGAGAGCTGAAGCCACTAATATTATTCAGTGAGAGATGATAAAAGCATAGTGTGTGAGAATTACTATAAATGGAAGGATGTGGACACATGTCAGTTATATTTCTGAGATAGAACTGATAGATTGTGTGAGATGTTAAATGTGAAAGCAGAGAGAGATGCAAGATTTCTGCTAATTTCTTCTTTGCCCAACTAGTTGGAGGATGCTCCATCAAGATAGAGAAGACCAGGGATATCCATGTTTATAGGCAAATTAGAGTGGCTTTTTGATCATGTTAAATTTGAGATGTCTTTGAAATATTCAAATTACTATGTCCTGCTTGGCAATTGAATAACTAAGTATGGAGATTAGGGAAGATGTCGGGCTGGGAATATGCATTTTGGGTCACCTTCATATTAATGAAATTAAAGCCATAAAAATAGGGGTACCTGGGCGGGCCAGTGGATTAAGCATCTGCCTTTGGCTCATGATCTCTGGTTTCTGGGATGGAGCCCTGCATCAGGCTCCCTGCTCAGCAGGGAGCTGATTTTTCCCTCTCCCTCTGCTGCTCCCCCCGACTCTCTCTGTTAAATAAATACATACATACATAAATAAATACATAAATCTTTAAAAAAATCCATAAAAATAGATGAAATCATATAAAAATAATAGAAATACTAGAATAAAGAATCTCATGGCTGAGTCTTTTTCAATCCTATCCTTTCAACTATGGGTAGAGGCAGAAGAGTCCCAATCCTCCTACTTATTGCAATTTAGTTTAATTACTCTTAAAAAAAAAGCCTGTCTTCCCTTCTGCAATATAAATATAGGGGCCAGAGCTCTCTTGTTTTTGTTGTGCAAACTAGGTAGACTAGAAATAGACTTAGTGTATATACGTGCATGTGAGTGTAGGAACAAAAAAAGAGGCATAAAAAAATCAGTGAGTGAGGAAGAGTTAGTTAATAAATACTTTTAGAAGTACTGGTTAGCCATAAAAAAATAAAACTTTAATTCTCACTTCACAACATTATGAAGTGAATCCCAGTTGAGTAAAAGAGCTATGTATAAAAATTTAAGGTATGAAAAAAGAAAAAAAATATTATGTTTATATAATATCTCTGAGTGAGATGGAACTTATACAGTTAACACAATGGAAGAGATAAATGGTTAATCAATTAACCTAGGACTATTCATTAAATAATTTTCTTTACTGATTGATTTATGATGTTCTTATTTTACATGAAAGTTTACTTTTGGATAATCATTTTCCATTGATCTAGCCACTGATTCTCAATTTAAAACCAAATTGTTTTAATTATTGAAAGTTAATTATATATTTTAATACATGATACATCAAGTCTGTTTATTGGTTATTAGTTTTCTATGAAAACTTTAGAATTATTTTGCCAGGTTTCTAAAGAAGTCTTCCTTGGATATTTATTTGAGTAACTTAATCTGTGTATTATTTTTGAAAGAAGAAGTCAAATAAAGTTAAATCCTCAATTCATGCTATATACTAAAAAAACTCCAGGAAGAATTAAGAGCCTAGTGCAAAAAATTTAACTATTAAAAAAGTGAACGATGAGGAGGAAGAAGAGGAAAAAGGGTAGGAGCTAGAAGAAAAACAATATTGGTTAATAGTAGATGTCAGATTAAGAAAAATTCTAAGCAAAGCATGTAAGGGATCACATAAGATCAAAATTAATAAATGTGAGTATATAAGATTATATTTATCATTTATAAATAACACATATATTAAAATAATATTAACACACAGAGAAATTATTAGCCACAAATAGTTACATTTTAATATTTTTTGTCTGTAATGAGTGGTACAAATAAATGAGGAAAATTGAGACTTAAAGAAAAAATGATCAGATAATTTGTAGAAATAAAAATGACCAATAAACACATAAAATAGTAATACATTTTACTCTTACTCAAACATATTAAAAAACGCAGCAGTACCTTCATTAAAATGTTTTTAAATGCTTATTGAGTATATGTTGCTGCTCTATATTCTGTAATACATTATATGATTGACCCCTTTAAAAAAAAAAGAACCTTAGTCATACTATGGATCAAAGTAGATCTTAATCTACTATAGCCAATTTGTTATAATTCATTGTTAATTATTCTACAAAATGTGTGTGTGACTATGTGAGTGTTCCTTCTCATTCCATTTTTCCTCATTCTTGGAGTCTTATCTAGATCAGACTTCATTATTTTAACCTCTCTCCCCCCAGACTAACTGACATGTGTCTCCCATGTCAGTTTTTGAAATGAAAATTATCATTTTATTTCCCTGCCAGGAAATTTTAAATGTTTCAAACATTATAATGGGATCAGATATAATATCTTCCATTAATTAGACAAGATAAATCAGGGTGACTTTTCTACACATTTAGACATTTAAATTTGATGCTATGTTGGTTTATTAAGGTTTGGAATAACAGCCTGACACCATCAGTGATGGTAATAAGAGTTGGTAATGAAAGATACCATTGAGTGTTCTGATTTGCTCTGGTAATTGTGGAATTTGCAGTAAGATTTGCCAAACAATTTTGAAATTATATCCATATATCTTTGAGCAAAACAGTCTAATGATTTAGAGATTAATATTTTATATAAAAACAGTTTTTTGTTTTTTTATTTGTCCCTTCTCTATAAAACATTTTTATAAATTAAAATCAATTTTCCATAGAAGATGAAGTTTTTTTTAAGAATATTCTTCATAAGTTTTTTAAGAACACTTAGAACGTCCTTGTTTCTTAGACTATAAATAAAAGGGTTTAATAAAGGAATTACTATTGTATAAAAAACTGCCACTGGTATATCTTTATCCCCTTCTTCAAATGGTCGAATATACATGAGAAGACAAATGTAAAATATTTAAACAGATAGAAAGTGGGATGCACAGGTAGAAAAAGCTTTACCTCTCCCTTCTTTGGACTTCATTTTGAAAATGGTGAAAATGATGCAAAGACAATGGCAATGGTGAAGATTTGAATTGGCATTGAAAAAATATAGATCATTAGTTCATTGATATAAGGGTCAGTACAGGAGAGTCTATAGAGTGGAAGAATATCACAAAAAAAAAGTGATCAATTTGATTAGACCTGCAGAAAGTTAACCTTAATAAAAGCCCTACATGGATCATGGAATGCAGATTACTAGCTATGAAGATCCCTATAGCCATCTGAATGCAGAGTTTCTTTGACATCATGGTGTGGTACTGCAGTGGGTTGCATATGGCCACATAGCGATCATAGGCCATTGCTGCCAGGAGAAAGCAATCTGAAGTTTCAGCAAAGCAGAGAAAATAAAACTGTGCCATGCATTCATAAAGGGAAATCATTTTGTCCTTCGAAAAGAAATCCTCCAACATTTTGGGGGTAATGGCACAGGAACAACAGGAATCCATCAGAGCCAGGTTGCCCAAGAAGATGTACATTGGTGTGTGAAGACGACGCTCCATAAAAATCAATACCACCAGGCCAAGATTCCCCACCATAGTGATCAAATAAATGGCAACAAACACCAAAAACAGAAGAATCTTCAGCACTGGCTGATCTGTAAATCCTTTGAGGATAAACTCTGTTGTCAAGGATTGATTTTCCTTAGCCATTCCTGGCTTCTCAGCTGAGATAGAAATTATAGAGAAATGAAATTCTAAATTAGAGTGTGTTTATTCTCCCCTCTAATTTTTGCATGTACAAAAAGAAAGAAGCTGTTTTTAAATCATCCTATGCTGTTTTAACAAACTAGCACACGCACAGTAGGTCAAGAATACAAAAAGAAAAGTATCAGAGATTGTATACACAGTGATCATCTAAAAATGACTGTGTGAATTTCTATAGCAGAAAGGTATTTTCTGCATGAATTATCCAATGTTGATGTATGAATTCCTGGTCAGTATATATAATTTGGCATTTCCAAAATTAGAAAACATTTTCTTATGGTGTCTTTTTCTCCAAGAAAATAAAATAATAGACACATTTTAACTACTATCCTATTGGGTTGATGTAATGTTTGGAAATAAGTTACTTTAGACATTTTAAATGTCTAAGTGTATTATTTTAAAAATTTCATGGAATCACAGTGGGTTTCATTTATTTATTTATTTATTTATTTTTTAAAGATTTTATTTATTTATTTGTCAGAGAGAGAGAGAGCGAGCACAGGCAGACAGAGTGGCAGGCAGAGGCAGAGGGAGAAGCAGGCTCCCCACAGAACAAGGAGCCCGATGTGGGACTCGATCTCAGGACGCTGGGATCATGACCTGAGCCGAAGGCAGCTGCTTAACCAACTGAGCCACCCAGGCGTCCCCACAGTGGGTTTTAAAAATGATTTCTCTAGCTTAGTATTCCTTCACGGAGAAGCTTACCAAGGGATATTTTAATACCTATTCAGTCTTTAAAATGGGGTAAAAATATAGAACATTTTAAAATTTTCTTAGTAAGTTAATTTTGATACTGTTTTTGTATTTATTTCAATACATTCTAGATCCTACTCCTATAGAGGTTATGACACACTCCACCAATAAATTATTATTCTTAATTATTATTAATTTATCCTAATACTTTCTAGTTTTAAGTGTCTTACATTCATATCTAATATTATGAGATTTGGCTACCAAGTCTCCATTCAGAATGTTTATCTTCCTCATGATAAATACCTATCTTGTATTCTCTTATACTTCTGTAGAAACCAATGTTCTTGTTTTTGTGAATCCCATGAAGATTCTACATTTATTATATGATTATTTGTGTTTATAAACTCATTATTTACTCCTAATCCACTACAGATTTATTAAAATTCAATCATCACTAAATTTATATTTAGTATAGGTTAGCAAACACAATATAAAAAGAAACTTTGGTTTTAAAGAATGCTAAAATGACTTTTCTTTTCTTCCAAAAATTGCTTAAAGTCTTTGGCTTCACCATTTTTCAATTAGACAATTTTGGAGAAAAGCCTGTAACTTCTTATTATATTGTTCCAAAACCACATTTTGGTTAGTCTTTTTTTTATTTCTTATCCTTCTCTACATTGAATTTAATATACTATTTTTTCTATTTACTCACATAGTATGGTAAGGCTTTCTGGAGTTTTATCACTAGAGGATTGTTATCAAATGAATAAAATAAGTTTGTCTTTGATATTTTAGGTCTATAACACTGTAAAAAATCTTTCAGAATTATAATGTTTTGGAAAAACAGTAAAAGTATTCAAAGACAGCTTTTTATCATTGTTTTAGTAACACCTAATGGTGAATCAACTGAAAAAATGTGTGGAATCTAGGTTAGTTTTCTATAATCACTATTTTATATAGAAGATACTGAATTAGAATAATAATGAATGAAAGTTCATTTTCTCTCCCTTAATTTAAAATGTAAATTATTCAACTGAAATAAAAATCAATTTTATTCTATCTCTCAGGATTATATTACAGAATCATTTATACCCTTACCTATATATTTATTGATAACACAATGGTACTTTTGAACTCAGAATAGGTCAGGATGATCCACTGTACTGTGTCTCATTATGGCTTTCCATAGCATCTTCAATTTAGAGACAAACCAAAAATTTAGTTATTAAATAGATAAAATGTATTACCAATTAAAATGCTGATGTCTTTTAGTGAAATGGGTATTTCTGCATTTTAATATTCTAAATAAATTAGAAATCAATTCTCATATTTTGAGTTCACTGACAAACATTTTATAGTAGCTGACTGGCCATGTGATATTTGTTATTACAGAAATTAAGAATAAATATCTTGGTCTTTAAAACATTTGGGAATAAATTATGATCTAGCACACTCTACCAGTAGGTCAGTGACAATAATTATGTTAGCCTTAGGGTAAAGTTAAAGTTCTCCATTGATTCTAGAGGGATTCCTTGGCACTAGCATCTGGGTATTTCGGTAAAGACTCTTAGCCTGAGAGATCCGGTTTCCAAAACAGAGGTAAACCAAAAGGCGTCAATTAAAGATGGATATCCTTTGGAATTCTGAAGTTAGATCAAAAGGCTTTTACTAAAGTCAGCCTAAGTATATTTTAGATTTTTTTGCACAATTTCTATTTCTTCCTCTCTCTCTCAAGTGTTCTTTATTTGAAAACAATAGTGAGGAGAAAAAAATTCATGTTGATTAATAATGGAAGAAGTGGGAGTTAAACCAAGATTAGGAGAGAGATTAGGATTTATGGAAAAGAGGCAAAAATGTGATATCTACCAGTGTTGCAGTCTTCTTCATTCCCTTTGATTAATCTGACCCAATCCTATAGATTCATCCTCTGAAACAACTCTGATATTGTATTGTTTCATTTCCCTCTTACAGTGTAAGAGAACTTTTTAATTGTTTTCTATAAACATCTTTTTCTATTGTACACGTGCTCTTATGGACTGAAAATGTTTTTAGCTCTTCATTACTCTCAAACCAAATTTTTGTCCCTTATCTCAGTATTTCAAGGACTTCATACACTGGGTTTATAATAACTATGACTTTATTTTCTACCATTCACCTTTAAGAATCTATCTCCAGAAACATACTAATCACTTCTAAATTCACTGATGCACTAGAGCTACATCATAACTTAGAATATTTACTCAGAATCTACTTCTTATCTAAAATGCCCTCTTTGACTTATTCCTCTACCCAAGTCTTATTTTGTCTTTATAGGAGGTCTGATTCCCTCCATGAAGATATCTTCAACTTACTGATCTGCAAAATGCTTACTGTCTTTGTAACACAAGGAGTTCTTACCTGTGCTTCCCTTGTATATTTGGCCAGCTCTTCTTCATATGAAAATCTTGTTTATTCTTAGGTGGATTAATTTTCTTTCTGACTTTTCACACTATGCATATCTTAGTATATATAACAGATAATAGCGGCCTTCAAACAATGTTTATTAAAATGTTTATAGAATTTAAATTAAATTCAACATTTATTGATTGATAATTACAATAAACAAGTCACTGAGTCAGCATTGATTAGAGAGAAACCCACAGTAGGGGTAGGATTGGAAGGGAAACATCATAGATAAGTAAGAAATAATCCTGCCCTCATGGAGATGCTAATTTAGAGAGCAAAATCACTTACACAAATGTATATAGAACAGCTGAGACTGAGTTAAATATTAAAAAAAAACAAAGAACTATAAGCAAGGTATATGGGAATACAAAAGAGGAAATAACTTGGACTAAGAGAAAACGTTACAAAGAAATGACATTTCTTATGTTTCTTGAGAGATAAATTAGATTTCAATAAGCAGAAAATGTGTGGTAAGGATTTATAGGCTGAAAGGAGAGCATAATTAAAGGTAAAATCATGGGAGTTTCAATGTATAGGCATATTTAAGGAATGCAGAATGAGACAGGGCAAGTAACCAGAGTCTAGGTGCATGCTAGGATAAGAAGAGGAATTAGGAGGTTCAGGTGGTAACTGGTTCTACATCTTCCCCCTCTGTTTTGATGACACTGATCTCTCATCAAGATCAAACTCATTTCCTGTTCATCCAATCCAAAGCACATTTGTCAATTATTATTATCTTAATTAACTAACTATATTATATGGAACTGTTGACAACACTCAAACTCTCTCTTCAGGCTTCTGTGATAACATTTTCTATTTCTACATTACTGTTCCCCTGCCACCAGATGTTTTGTATTAGATCCTCATTTCCTCACAAATACACATTTGTTGTAAAGAGTGCATCCTTAAATACATTTACAAAATGATGGCTTTCTGTTTTGAAAGCCAACTGCTAATTTTTAAAAGGATTTTCCCAATATTTACCTAGTAAGTTACCATATTCCCTTGTAATCATCTGCTCTTGCAAACTAATGAGAATGTGCTCAATTTTTCTTTATGTTTAAGATAAATCAAACCTCACTGAGCTTCTTTGGAATATTTTCTTTCTTTTTTTTTTTCCTTTGGAATATTTTCATGTAGGTGATAAAATTCTGTTTCCAAGATTTTAAAATAATATATGCAGACATGAAAAAAATTACCATGCTGCTCATATAGTTTTTACCTACAAAATCGTATCAAGATATGTGGACACATCCCAAATATGTCTTCAAAATTCTATGTGTAGTGCTTGATTTCCTTTTGAAAAACAATTTCTTTCTGCTTAAATATCACATTTATATCAAAGGACAAAATAAAGATGTTAATGACTTCTAAAATATTTGTTGAATAGGGTCTTATCATCAGAGAATGGAACAGCAAATTTAGAACACTTGTCTTTTATTAGCAGAAAAATATATGACTCCTAAAATCAGCAACTTTTTAAAGTATTAACATGATGCTCATTGAACATCTATACTGTATGTGTTCACTCTTGATTTCATTCTTAAGAGTTCATAAAGATCAAAAAGACAAATAAAAGTGTGAGGATGTAGCGAAGAAGGAACCACTGTGCAACTTTTTAAAGATTCTGCATATTAGTGAGATCATACAGGATCTGTCTCTCTCTGTCTGACCTATTTCACTTGGCATAATGTCCTCAAGGTCTATCTATGTTGTCAAAAATAGCAGGACTCTCTTCTTTTTTATGGCTGAGTAATATTCCATTGTATGTATGTGTGCATGTGTCTGTACATGTATAAAGGTGTATGTGTACATATACATACCCACATATACCACATTTCATCTGTTGATGAACACTTAGGTTGTTTTCATATCATGGCTATTGTGAGTAATGTTGCAATAAACATGGGGATGAAGATATATTTTCAGGATAGTCAGTTCATTTTCTTTGGATATATACCCAGATATGGGACTGCTGGATCAGGTGGTAGTTCTACTTTTAATTTTTTGAGAAAATTTTATACTGTTTTCCATAGTGGCTGTACCAGTTTACATTCTTACAAATAGTGCATTAAATTTCCTTTTCTCCTTATCCTCACCAAAACTTCTTTCTTGTCCCCAGAAAATAATCATTCTGATAGTTGTGAGATGATATCTAATTGTGGTTTTGATTTGCTTTTTCCTGATGATGAGCATCTTTTTCTTTTTCTTTAAAAAAAAAAGATTTTATTTACTTATTTGACTGAGAGAGAGATCACAAGTAGATGGAGACACAGGAAGAGAGAGAGGGAGAAGCAGGTTCCCTGCTGAGCAGAGAGCCCAGTTAGGGCTCAATCCCAGGACCCCAAGATCATGACCTGAGCTGAAGGCAGAGGCTTAACTCACTGAGCTACCCAGGCAACCATGAACATTTTTTTCATTGACTTGTTGGCCATCTGTATATTTTCTTTGGAAAAAAGTCTATTCAGGACCTCTGTCCATTTTCAATCAGATTATTATTACTAGCTTCTTTTTCATAGTTTCCCTTTTCATTTTGCTGATCATTTCTTTTGTTATGCAGAAGCTGTTTAGTTGGAAGTAATGTTTATTTCTGCTTTTGTTGCTTGTGCTTTTTGGCATTACGTTCAAAATACCATTGGCCAAGACCACGATCAAGAATATTTTTCCTTTTTTTTTTTTTTTTTTTTTTTTTTAGGAGTCTTATGGTTTAGGGTCTTAAATTTACGTCTTTAATTCATTTGGACTCAATTTTTGTGAGTTGTGTAAGGTAATGATTAAATTTTACTCTTTTGCATGGGAATATCCAATTTTCCTAGCATTGTTTACAGAAAAGATCTTGGCTCCTTTTTCAAATATTAATTGACTGCTTATGTGTGATTTTATATCTGGGCTTTCAATTCTGTTTCATTGATTTATGTAACCATTTTTATGCCAGTTCCATACTGTTTAGATTATTATAGATTTTTAGTTTGAAATCAGAAAGTCTGATCCTTCCAATTTTGTTCTTTCACAAGATTACTTTTACTTTTGGATTCTTTTGTGGTTGCATACAAATTTTAGGGTTCCTTTTTCTTTTTATGAAAAATGCCAGTGGAATTTTTATAAGCATTGCATCTCTAGATGACTCTTGGTAGCATGGACATATTAATAATATTAATTCTTCCAATCCATGAGCACTAGCTATTATTCCATCTATCTGCATATTTTCCAGTTTCTCTCGTCAATGTCTTACAGTTTTTCAGTGTACAAATTTTTCACCTCCTTCGTTCAATTTATTCCTAAGTATTTTACTAGTTTTCAATGATATTGTAAATAGTATTATTTTCTTTCTCTATCAGCTATTTTGTTGTTGGTGAATAGAAACACAACTGATATTTGTATATTGATTTTTGTTATCCTGCAACTTTAATTTGTTGATTACTTCTAACTGTTTTGGTGGAGTTCTTAAGAGTTTTCTACATATAAGATTATGCTATCTGCAAACAAGGACAATTTTACTTCCTCCTTTCCTATTTATTCATTTTTTTTCTTTTAATCTAATTACTATGCAAGGATTTCTAATTTCTAGTACTATGTTGAATAGAAATGGTTGGAATGGCAACTTTGTGTTTTTCCCGATTTTTGAAGGTAAATTTCAGCTCTTCACTGTTGCATAGAATGTTAGCTGTGAGATTGTTGTATATGGCTTTTATTATGCTGAGATATGCTACTTCTATATTCAATGTGTTGAGAGCTGTTATCATGAAAGGATGTTGAATTTTGTCAAATGCTTTTTCTGCATCTATTGAATAATCATATGATCTTTATCTTTCATATATCACATTTATTGATTTATGTATGTTGAACCATCCTTGTATACAAGGGATAAATCCTACTTGATCATGATATATGATCCTTTTAATGGATCTTGTTAAGTTTGCTAGAATTTTGTTGTATATTTTTACATATACATTCATTAGTGAAATTATCTTGTAGTTTTCTTTTCTTCTAGTATTATTATCTGATTTTGATATCAAGGTAATTCTTTAAAATATGAGTTTGAACATATTCTTTTCCTTTTTGGAAGTATTTGAGAACTGACATTAATTCATTAAATGTTTGGTGACTTCCCTAGTGAAACCACCTATTGAGCTTTTCTTTATTGGGAGATTTTTGATTACTAATTCAATCTTCTTGTTATTGGTTTGTCTACATTTTCTGTTTCTTAATGGTTCAGGCTTGGTAGATTGTATGTTTCTAGAAATTTATCCATCGGTTTATGTTATTCAATTTGCTTCCTTATAATTGTTCCTCATAGCTTCTTATGAATCTTTGTATATTTGTAGTGTCAGCCATAATGTCTCCTCTTTCATTTAGAACTTTATTTAAGTCCTTTCTCTTTTTCTTAATAGAGCTAAAGGTTTTTTGATCTCGTTCATCTTTCAGGAAACAAACTCAGTCTTATTGATCTTTTCTATTGCCATTTAGTGTCTTTTATTTATTTCTGTTCTAATCTTTACCATTTCCTTCCTTTTCCTAACTTTAGGGTTAATTTTTTTCTTTTTCTAATTCTTTGAAATTTAATGTTGGGTAGATTTTTTTTTAATGTATACTTTTATTACTATAAACTTCCCTCTTAGAATTATTTTTGCATTATCCTGTAATTTTTGGCATATTGTAGTTTTGTTCTTTAAAGATGCTTTTGATTTTTTATTTTGATTTCTTTTTTGATCCATTGATTGATAGTGTGTTTTTGGTTTCCACATATTTCTGAATTTTTTAGTTTTATTAATATTACTAATTCTTGTTTCTTACTGTTGTCGTTGGAAAAGATACTCATATGATTCTATATTCTTTTTAAAATGATTCCAATATCCTTAAAATTGCCAGGGATTCTTTGTGGCCCAGCCTATGATCTGCAGGATGTTCCATGTGCACTTGAGAAGCAGGTATATTCTGGTGCTACTAAATGGAATGTCCTGTATATAGCTCTTACATTCATTTTGTCTGTTGTGTTATTCAGGTATGCTGTTTACTTATTGATTATTGGTCTGGATGATATATCCAATGTGAGGTATTAAAGTTCTCTTCTATTTCATAAGGGTTATTTCTCCCTTCATTTCTGTTAATATTTGTTTTACATATTCATGTGCTCCAATGATAGGTGCATATATATTTACAATTGTATCCTCCTGATGAATTGAACCCATTATCACTATATAGTGACTTTATCTTGTGACTGATTTTATATTTTTATTCTTATTTTTTAATTTAATTTTATTTTTTCAGTGTTCCAAGATTCATTGTTTATGCACCACACCCAGTGCTCCATGCAATACATGCCCTCTTTAATACCCACCACCAGGCTCACCTATCCCCTCACCCTTCTCCCTCTTCTTCTATGACTGCTTTTAAGTGAAATTCTATCTTATTCTGAAATTCTATCCTATCTGTTATCACAGTAGCCCTTTTGGTTATTGTTTGCATGATTCTCTGTGTGTTTTTAAAGCTAAAGTGAATTTCTTACAGGTAGCAAATTGTTGGATCTTATTTTTTGTTTTGTTTTTATTCACTCAGCCACTCTGTCTTTAGATTATAGAATTTAGTCCATTTACATTTAAAGTAACTATTGATAACTAAGGGCTTACTATTGCCATTTTGTAAATTGTTTTCTGATTTTTTTTTTTTTTTTTAGTGTCTTTATTCTTTTCTTCCTCTCTGGTTGTCTTCCCATGTGATTTATTTTTTTGTAAGGGTATGCTTTGATCCTTTTTTATCTTCTAAGTATCTATTATAGGTTTTTGTTGTTGTTGTTGTTGTTGTTACCATGAGGATTAAGTAAAACATGTTATAGATCTAACAGTCTATTTTAAATGATAAAACTTACCTTCAAATGCATATGAGAGTGCACTTTTGTTTCTTTTGTTCCCACATTTTTATGCTGTTGGAATGTTAACACTTTGCATCTTTTTCTGTAGTGTATCCATTAAATTATTGTGACTATAGATATTTTTAATATTATTTTATCACTTTTATACTTGAAATAAAAAATGATTTATGCATCATCATTACAGCATTGGAGAATTCAAAATTTGGCTACACATTTCCCTTAAAGATGAGTTTATACTTCTATATGTTTTCATGTTGTTTCTTGGTGTCCTTTCATTTCCTCCTGAACAACTCCATTTAACATTTCTTGTAAGGCATGTCTAGTGGTGATGAAATCCCTTAGATTTTGTTTGTTTGAGAATGTCTTTATTTCTCCTTCAGTTCTGAAGGGTAATTTTACCCGTTATGGTGTTCTTAGTTGGTAGAGGTTTTTTTTTTTTTTTTTTTTCCCTTTCAGTGTTTTGACTATATCATTATACCTCCTCCTGCTGTACAAGGTTTCTGCAGAGAACTTTGCTTATAACCTTATGGGGCTCCTTGGTAGGTCACAAGTCATTTTGCTTTTACTATTTTCAAAATTCTCTTATTGTCTATTACTTTGACACTGTGTTTATAATGTGTCTCAGACTAGTCTTCTTTGGGTAGATCTTGCTTAGAGGCCTTTGAGTTTCTTGTGCCTGGGTATCCATATCTCCCAAGATTTGGGAAGTTTTCAGCTATTATTTCTTTAAATAAGCTTTCTGCGCCTTTCTTTCTCTTCACCTTCTGGAACTCCAATGAAATAAATTTTCATTTAATTTGTGATATACTATAATTAACATAGACTTTTCCACTCTTTTTCACTCTTTTTTTAGTTTTTGTTCCTTTAACTGGCTTATTTCATACAACCCTCTTTGATTGTTTTGATTATTTTTTCTGAATGATTAAATTTCTTGTTAAAACTCTATTGAATTTTTTACTTCTGTCATTGTATTCTTCAGCTCCAGGATTTGTTTGGTTATTTTTTATATTTTTATATATTTTATTTTATTTATTATATTTTTATATATTTTTATATTGTTTCTATTTTTAAAAAATATTTTATTAATTCATTTGAGAGAGAGAGAGAACACAAGTGTGGAAGGGAGCAGAGGGAGAGGAACAAGCAGATTCCCTGCTGAGTGGGGAACATGATGTGTGACTTCATTCTAGGACCCTGAGATCATTACCTGAGGCAAAGTCAGACACAATTGAATGAGTCACCCAGGTGCCCCTATGGTTTCTATTTTTCTATTTAACTTCTAATTTTATTTGTGCATTGTTTCCTCATTTCATTTAGTTACCTGTTCTGTTGTATTTCTTTGAGTTTCTTTTATATAATTATTTTGAATTCTTTGTCAGACAAACTATAGATCTCTATTTCTTTGATCAATTACTGGCTTAATTAGTTTCCCTTGGCAGTGTTCTGTTTGTATGGTTCTTTATGACCTGTAGAGCCTTGCATTGGTGTCTGTTGATTTGAGGGAGCAAACACCTCTTCCGGTCTTTACTGACTATTTTAACAGGTAAAAATTTCTTTTCCTTGCTGGTTTCCCATGTCAATAGGATTACCACATAACTACAGTAGTGCTGATTTGTAGCCAGTTATGTAGCTGCTGCTGGGTCTGCAGTGGGGACCATGACTGGCAGTCTTGTAACCAGACATTCAGGAGGTTGTGATCCTGTCTGGTACCTGGGTAGAAGGGACTAACTTCTGTACCTTTTTCAGTGAAGTGGCACTGCATCTACCTTCTGAACTCTTCCATCTGTCCCTTCATCTTCCCATCAATCTCAATGTCATTTCAAACATGAATCAGCCATGTCACATATATTTGGGTCACTTAGAGTTCAAGTAGAATACAGATTATTAGCCTTAATAATTGCTTCACTAAATCAGTGTCTACCATAAAACCTCAAATACATATTTTGTATAAAATGTTCCCTGTATTACACATTTTGGGGAAACTTTTATGCAAAATGTAGATTTGAAGTTTTACTATAGGTTCTGGTTTGAGAACCTATAGTAATAACTTTTTAACTGGTATTCCTGACCTTAATTTCAAACTCTCTACAGCCTATTTTCTACATCTTTGTATATTCATCTAAAAAAGAATCTACCAGTAATACTCCCTTCTCTTAAGTTTCAGTGCATACTTATTCCCTGATGAATAATATTCATGATCCTTCAGATGCCATTTAGCTCATTTTGTTACTGAAACCCTTCAAGCTCCTTTTTCCCTTCACCCTATATCCATGTCCCAAACATACAATTTCCAAATCACACCAATCTTATCCCATAAATTTAGGACTTACTACAATATCTTTCATTTTTCTAATTTTTTTCATAGCTGCACATTTAAAAAATGGAAATAATTGCACTATTTTGAAGCCCTCAAAATAGATTCCAATCAACAGAGAGGCAATACACAAAATTGAGATGATAATCTGATGTGCATAATCTATTTCATATCTCCTCTCCATATTTTCATGTTATAAATTGAGTGACATTTTCCCATTTACTAAATTTCATTTCAGGCAACACTCAGTGAGGATTTGGAAAAGGAACATGGAAAAGGACTTGGAAATACAACATTGCTGACAGATTTGATTCTCACAGGACTCACATATGAACCACAGTGGCAAATCTCCCTGTTCCTGGTGTTCTTGGTTATCTATTTTCTCACCATTGTGGGGAACCTTGGTCTAATTGCTCTCAGATGGGATGACCCTCAGCTTCACATTCCCATGTACTTATTCCTCGGGAGTTTGGCACTTGTGGATGCTTAGATATCATCCACAGTATCCCCCAAGATGCTGGTCAACTTTTTTGCCAAGACCAAAATGATATCTCTTTCAGAATGCACGATATAATTTTTTTCCTTTGCAGTGAGTATAACAGTGGAATGCTTTCTGCTGGCAACAATGGCATATGATTGCTTTGTGGCCGTATACAAACCATTACATTATCCAGTGATTATGACCAATGCACTGTGCATCCACTTGTTAGTGTTGTCACTTTTAGGTAGCCTTCTTCATGCCACAATTCATAGTTCTTTTTTATTCAGATTAACCTTAGGCAATTCCCATAGTACATCACTTTTACTGTGACATTATACCATTGCTTAAGATTTCTTGCACTGACTCTTCTATCAATTATCTGATAGTATTTCTTTTTGCTGGGTCAATACAGATGTTCACCACTCTGATAGTTCTTGTCTCCTACACACTAGTTCTCTTTATAATCTTAAAAAAGAAGTCTCTACAAGGCATAAAGAAAGCCTTCTTTACTGGCGGAGCCCATCTCTTATCTGTCTCCTTATACTATGGTGCTTTTATCTTCATGTATGTGTCCCCTGTATCTACACAATCAGAAGATCAAGATGTGAAGGACTCTCTATTTTACACTATCATAATTCCTTTGTTAAATCCAATTATCTACAGTTTGAGAAATAAGAAAGTCATAGATTCATCGAGGAAAATATTGATGAGAAATTCTTAGAATTCACATTAATATCTGTTCTCTTTTCACTAGAATGACAAACTGTACAGATTATATACTTGTTCTGTGTTGATTAGGGTTCAGTTTTTACAGTTATAATTGTCCTAATGTTTAAATGACTTAAGGTGAGATTACAAAACAAATATATGTATATGTAGTCAAAACACAGAGGGAATTTTAATCAGGTGTTCATGACATAAAAATAATTTAAAAGAAACAAAATATTTTACATGTTTGCATGTTTTAATGTGGCTTCATAAATGCATTAAGCATTGAAATAGGGTAATTTCTCTAAATAGACTTTGAAAATGGTATATTTGACTGCCATACAGCTATGTGCCCCAAAGACTCACATTACATCTATCCCACATTGGAGTCAGGGTTGTATTTGAGTGAACAGACCAAAAAGTATAATGAGTGATCAGATTTCAGGTTCACCTCTGCCCTTCCTCTCTCACCATTGATTACCTACACCATCCTACTGTTATAGCTTAGGTCCTCACACTAAGACTCCTCGCTTCTGTCATTTGTTGTAATCTTGTTATTTTTTCTACATCCTGTTAATATTCTCTTACTTCCAAAACATTGACTAAATAATATGCCACTTCAGCATCTTTTCATGGATTGTCATATCGACCAGATTATTACAAATGGTATACATATCTAGAACTCTATATATCCATATATTTATTCATATAGAATATGTACAAAATGAATGATATAAGTAGATATCTCCATATTATATAGATTGTACATATCCCTGGCAGATTATATATTTGCTATGTGTTGATTAGTTTGTTGTTGTTATAAATAATTTTTAAAGATTTTATTTATTTACTTGAGAGAGAGAGAGCAAGAGAGCACACAGGTGTAGAGGAGATGGGCAGAGGGAGAAGCAGACTCCCCAAACAGCAGGGAGCCCAATGTGGACCTACATCCCAGGACCCTGGGATAATGACCTGAGCCAATGGCAGAACCAACTTAGCTTAACCAACTGAGCTACCAAGCTTCCCCTGTTGTTGTTGCTGTCTTAAAGTAGGCTCCATGCCTAGTGTGGGGCGCAATACAGGGCCTGATCTAATGACCCTGAGATCAAGACCCCAGCTGGGAGCAAGAATCAGACACCCAACTGACTGAGTCACTCTGGCACCCCTGTGTTGGCTGATTTTAAATAATTTTTTCAGTTATAATTGCCCTAGAGTTAATGACTTCAGTCCTGAAGTCATTTTATGCAAATCTTTAATATGCGTGTATATGTGTGCACATATACACTTTTTCTCCCTTGCATTACTGGAGATTCAGCCCCCCAAAACCTTGATTTAACTCTGAAGTCTCCTAAAACACTCCTAATGGATTCTGTGTTATGCTGAAATGAGTCACTGAAATCCTTCTGGACTCTTTCTTCTTAGGTACAAACTACAGTCTACAGTAATTGTTACTTCTTGCTCATTAGGTCAAATCAGACTAAGACACCGATCTTATGGGAGGAAAGAAGATCAAGATCCTTAAGAAAATATTTTCAAATCATAAACCTGATGAGAACTTTGCACCAAGAGTATGTAAAGAATTCTCAAAACTGAATAATAAATATGTAACTGAATTTTAAAAGGAAAATACTTGAACAGGTACTTCAGGAAACCCTATATATAGATGTCAAATAGGGCACACAAATATTTTCAATATAATTGATCAGTGGGGAAATGCAATGAAGACCAGAGTGAGATACCACCCCCACCTTTTGCATCCCCACCGGACCACAAGCCTGGAGACTGAAGCTCAGGTGAGCCCCTCCCTCAATTCTGCCCCCAGAAATCTTGCCTCAGAGCGGGACTTCAGTGGAGCCATGTGGCCTGGCTCATGGTTGCGGATGATCACAACACGCACCTAGAGAGAAAGAGCTCTAAGCACCAGGTCTGCGTGCAGCCCCAATCACCGCACAACACTGGGTCAATTCTCAACACTGGGCCAATTCTGCCCAAATCAATATAGATTTGGGCAGAAAGCTCGTGAGAATTGGCCGGAAACCCCGGCGATCTTGCTTCAGGTGGTACAGGCCTTCAGGGGAGCTGCTTAGGCCTGGCCCATGGTCCTGAGTGGTCGTGGCCAGAACGCTGCAGGAAAGCACACTAAGCGCCAGGTGCAAGGGTGACCAACACCTCCCTCTACTCAGCCCCCTTGGGAGCCCATTTCAGCGCTGGGAGATCAGGCCTGACCTGCACTTAGACCCTAACCCTAACCCTTGGTTGGAGTTTCAGGCTTCTGTCCGCAGAGGCCTGGTACTCAAGCCCTCCAGACTGGGGACCCCTAACCCACACCCTAGGATTCTGCCTGCTACCCAGGAGGAAACTGTGCCATTTGGAGCTGCACAAAACCCTCAGAATTGGAGAATGCTTCTGGAGGCCACCCCATGTTTGGCTGCCCCCAGGGCAGAAACCCAGAGTTTGAAGCCCTGTCTGCCTCTGTCCTCCACTTTGCCCCCTGGGAATCTGCCTCAGCACTGGCAGATTGGGCCTGCTATGTCCCTAGGCCCTAACACGAAATCTAAGTTGGGTTTTCAAGTTTCCATCCCCGAGCCCTGGCCCTCAAGCCCTCCAGATTGGGGACCACTGAGCCATACCCCGGGACTCCACCTACTACCCAGTAGGAATCCGTGCCCTTTGGAGCTGTGCAGAACCTTCAGAGTGGGAGAAACCTGCATACCCCCTGAGGCCACTGCCACCATAGGCTGCCACAAGGCCACAAAACTGGAGCCTGTTTCTCAGTCTGATCCCCTTGATCAACTCTGTCCCCCGGGTAGCTTGACTCAGCGGGGCCCTCAGGGGAGCCACGTGGGCCCATCCCATGGTCCCCGAGGGTTGCAACAAGCACCTAGGGAGAACGGGCTGCAAACACCGGGAGAGCGCGGGACCTGAATTGCTGCACAATGCGGCCAATTCTCATGAGCTTTCTGCCCAAATCGATATGCTGGTCAACTTCCTAGCCAAGAGTAAGATGATCTCTCTCTTTGAGTGCATGATACAGTTTTTTTCCTTTGCACTGGTGGGAGCATATCATGTTTACTCTTGGCAACAATGGCATGTGATAGCTATGTAACCATATGAAAACCATTACTTTATCCAGTGATTAAGATCTATAGAGACACCTGGGTGGCTCAGTTGGTTAAGCGGCTGCCTTCGGCTCAGGTCATGATCCCAGCATCCTGGGATTGAGTCCCATATCAGGCTCCTTGCTTGGCAGGGACCCTGCTTCTCCCTCTGCCTCCGCCTGCTACTCTGTCTGCCTGTGCTCGCTCTCTCTCTCTCTCTCTCTCTCTCTGACAAATAAATAAATAAAATCTTAAAAAAAAAAGATCTATAGACTTTGCACCTGGCTGTTAGTCTCATCATTTGTAGGTGGCTTTGTTCATTCTTTAATTCATATAGGTTTCTTATTCAGATTAACCTTTTGTAATTCTAACATAATATATCACTTTTACTGTGACATCATGCCATTGTTTAAAATTTCCTGTACTGACCCTTCACTTAATGTTCTGATGGTTTTTATTTTCTTTGGGTCAATACAGGTATTTACCAATCTGATTGTTTTGGTCTCTTATACACTTACTGTCTTTACAATCTGAAGAAAGAAGTCTCTGCAAGGCATAAAAAAAGCCTTTTCCACCTATGGAGCCCATCTTTTGTCTGTGTCTTTATAGTATGGCCTTCTCTTTAGGTATGTGTGTCCTGGATCTGCACAATCAGATGATCAAGATATGATGGACTCTATTTTACACTGTCATAATTCCTTTGTTATATCCAATGATCTATAGCCTGAGAAATAAAAAAAATTATAGATTCACTGAGAAAAATGTTAAAGAGAAGTGTTTAGATCTCACACTATTATCTGTTCTCTTTTTCATTAGAAGCATCACAAATTATGCAGATTATATGTGGTTCTGTTTGGTAAGTGTGTAAAGATTTTCCAGTTATGATTTCCCTAGGGTTTAATGATTTATTACGTGTTCATATCATACTAGAATAACTGAAGCATGAAACAAATAAAAACATTTTGTATGCTTACATATTCTTCCTTGTAATTTTACAAAATCAGTACTATAGAGTCTACTTCCTCTGAACAGGAATTGATTATGATGTCTTTGATCATTTTATAGCCATATAGCCTGGAGCGAGGGCCACACACATTTAACTTCACAGTGGGGGAAGGTTTATGTTTGAACAAATGGCAACAAATACCAAGAATTCTGCTAGCCATTGAAAGGTCTCTCCTTCCACTTTATTTGTGGCATAGTGAATTTCACTTCATGTGGGGATTCAACAACTCTTGTAGCACTGAGGGAAACAAAAAGAAATGGGGGAGCAATTAGGAAAATATAAGCAGGGAGTTAAAACAGTGAGGGTCAAGCCAAATTGTAAGAGATGGTCTTAGCCCAGTGTGTGTGTATGAGAAATGAGATGGAGTGAGGCAGGGGGAAGGGTAAGGTTGTCTCTCATTGTCTACAATGCCTTCTACATGCCTCTTCTAGCTGTGTTTGTATGTTGTAGGTTAATCTGTAAAACTTCACTAATTCAGAAAGCTAAGAGAGGAGACTGCAGAATTTTAAGTGGGATGGTCATGGAGAAGAAAAGAGAAGTAGCAGAATAGGAAGGAAATGTCAATCTTCCTTTAAAAAAAAAAGGAACTATGCTAGTAAGATACAACAGTAACATGTAATTTTTAAAATGTGTTGATGACATGAGGGCTTTAAAAGTATATTTCCAAAATTCAAATAACGTTAACGATAATATGATGTTAGAGCGCCTAGTGGGTGGTTGGGAAAGACATGAAAATGAGCAAGATTTTGGATGTTCTCTGTCCTAAGAATTCTTAAATGTTAGCTTTCTTGCACCCCATACTCTGAGTATAATGAGTGACCCATCTTCAAGTCCACTCCTGCCCTGCCTTTCTCAACACTGAAACTCCACACTCTTTAGTACTTATACACCTGCAGCCTTGGCCCTGCTTCTGTGTTTCGCAAAACTTTGGTTACTTATCTTTTACATCCTGATACTATTCCTTCCATAACATAGCCATCTTGTTATTCTTCAGAAACGACTCTGATTAAACCATATCTCTTCTCCATAATTTTTAATGGATTGTCATTGCTACAAGAGTATGTGCAAATCCAGTATATATCTAGATCTGCATATATGCACTTGTATATGTTTGTGTTCATGTGTCTGTCTAGATTTATTTATATTTATTACATATTTATAAATAATATAAATATAATAAAAATAATATATATTTATATAATATATATAACAGTTGCTTATATCATACACTTGGAATTATTTTTGTTCTTGTTGCTAGGATTGGCTTCTGGGTTGGGCTATGACAAAATAGCAGGAAGAAGCTATTCAATTAGTTTAGTTTAAACATGTATTTGTTTAAAAGATGTTTAACTCTTCAAAACCTTTAACTACTCTGTACTCTGGAAGTACACATCACAAGATTAGAGCAGATCATCTGCTCCTGAGGGATATCCCCAAGCCCTAGGAAAGGGAGGAGTGGATCACAGTAAATGCTTTCCCCCCAGAACATCCATATTATTGCTGTGTCTCAGATATTTCTAATACTATTGGCTACTGAGTCAGTATGGACCTGCTGAAGATCACTTTCTTATTCTGAGACCCACTCAAAATTTGTATTCTTCTCCCATTTGAGCAGATATGTCAGTGTATAGTATCTTTTCAACTTTGTAGGATTTTAAGATGTTTGGAAATAAATTCAAACAAGTGCTTGAGTTGTTGTACCACAATGTTAAGGTACAATTTAAATAATAAGCCATATATCACATTTTTCTGACCAGAATGATTAATTAATAATAGTGGTAGTGGAGAGTAAACAATGTTTTAATATTATTAATACATAAAATTAAAAATTTTAATACCATTTCTTTAGTCTAACTGCTATTAAATTTCTCTTTTCATGTTTTATAATGCATAATATTTTAAGAGTCTCATGCTCTACCGACTGAGCTAGCCAGGCGCTATAATGCATAATATTTTAGTATAGTGGTACACCTATCTAATTTGTAGGTAAGAATATATATATTTAGAACATACTACCAATGATCTTATTAATATGAATGTACACCAAAATGGTTTGAAATATCTCCTCCAGCGAAGCCATCAGCAGATGAAAGGTAGCTGAAAACACAAGAGCAGATGAGCTAATATGGGGAAAAGTCTAGAATGAAAGAAGAGGGAGGTCAAGGATACAATCAGAAAGAAGCATCATTCAGGGCAAAGAGGGAAACATGAGCTAGTATAACACACTGAGATGCATCAATCAAGGACAGAAGCAGAGAGCGTTACCGTAAGAAGCCAGAGAAGACTTTAATAGTACCAAACACTACAGTTGGTTAGGAAAATAATTAGATATTCTTTGGGGTTGGCATTTAAAGTTGGTTGTGTCCTTGGAGAGGGTTTTAGTAAACTGGCAGAGCAGAGAAGATAAATGGAAAGGAATCAAATAGGACAACTTCCAGTCTATTTTCTTTTTCTTTTTATATTACCTGTTGGGTCTCCTTGTATTATATATGAGTAAGCTTCAACCACTGTAACCACTGTAGTTTACTGTCCTTTCTTAAATTAGGTCTGTTTTCGGAGTCCAGGCTTTTATACATGGTTCCCTCAACCTATTGGTTTTCCTCATGTTCTTCTCCAATTATTATCCTGCTTATCCTATAAAGTTATCTGAAATTATGCTTCCACTGGAAAACCTTTTTTTCTTCCTCCAAGTCACCATTCCTTTCCCTCAGTATATTTTCATATAACTTGTTTATACTTTTTAAAATAAATTTTTAATAAATTTAATAAACTTTAATAAAAATTTAAATAATTTAAAATTAAAAATAAAATAAAAAATTTAAAAAAATAATTAAAAATTTCAATAAATTTTATTAAATTTTAATAAATTTATTAAATTGCACACTAGTTACCAATGTAAGTGCCTTTCTTTCTCCCCACTAGATGATGAGCTTCTTGTAGGAGCCATATATAAAAACTAAGAACTTGTCTCCACCATTTTCACATCCAGTTCCACAGTCCCCCTTGTCTTTTCCAATACCCTACATACTGAAAGTACTTGATAAAAGTTGAACAGAATGGAAATGTTAGCAGTTAGTGCAGCAGGTATTGAGGATCTAGCTCAGTGTGTTGATCGTTTCTCAAAAGATGCATGACATGAATGGTGACTTAACATTTAGTCAAGACTTTTACAATCAGGACATGTATGAGTCGCACCTGATACATTGGTGAATGCATTATAAAAGCAGTTAAGTATCATGTAAATCAGGAAAAGAAAAAAAATCAAATTTATTTAAAAGGCCTAGGAAAGTTCTCATGGAGGAGATCTGATTTGAGCTCAAGGATGAGTAGTATTGAGATGGAAGGAAAGAGAGAAGGAGTTTTAGATGATGTAAACATTATCAGTGAATTAGCTGAAGCACAGAAGGTCAGTGAAGGGATGAACATGGCCAAGTGCCCTGATGTAAGAGGAAGAAAGGAAACTGATAGATAAGACACAGACTGACTTTGGAAAATCTGGAATACCAAAATAAGAAAAATGGATTTGGAGGTGTCTGGGTGGCTCAGTCAGCTAAGCTTCTGCCTTCAACTCAGGTTATGATCCTGGAGTCCTGGGACCAAGCCCCAGAGCCCCATGTCCAGCTCTCTGCTCAGCAGGGAGTCAGCTTCTCTCTTTCTATTTCCTCTGTTCCTTCCTTCTCTCTCACTCACTCACTCTCTCTCTCAAGTAAATAAGTAAAATCTGAAACAAAAACAAAAACAAACAAACAAACAAAAAAACTCCTAAAAAAAAAAAAAAGAAAAATGGATTTGGTTAGAACACTAGAAAGAGAGCATGGCAATTTCCTGAGCAGTAGACTATCATTTCCATGAAGGTTTTGCAATACATGGAACAAATTCAACTCAGAGTGAAGGAGTTGATGAGCCTAGCTAACCCTCCCACACCTTTTGTTCTCCTCTCTCAATGCTAATCATCTTTTATAAACCATATTAATCTCTCCAGTAACTGTCCAAACTGACCCAAGACTCTCTTTGGCTCATTTTACATTTTATGCACAGGATAATGAGCAGAATTCTAGAAATGATGTCAGTTACATAAGAATCAGCAAGATGATCATCAAATGACTTAGTGACTTTAGCAAAGGTCATTTACTTTAACCTCATTGTCTCACAGGTCATCTTTAATTTATGTCACAGAGTTAATATGTTTTGGGAGCTGAATCTCCCCATAGAAATACACTGATGTCATCATAGGGAGGTCCCATAAGCATTTGATGGGAAAGTTACCTTTGCATTGTAAGGAACATAATTATTGACACTGACCTCTTAGTAGTCTCAGAGACTTTCATTCTTTCAATCCCAAATGTTTTTGAGACCATAATTAATATTCTGAAATTCTACAAGACATACCACTATTAAAAAAAAGAAATCTGAAGTTGTAAGACTCTTCTCAGAGCACTCAGGTAAAGGGAGTATTCAAATTTATCTTTACGTTTGCTATTAGCATCCATAAGTATTGATTTATCTGAATTAGTTAGCCTTTTTACACTGTTCTCAGATTTCAACTTCTCACCTTCGTAGTTCTTCTCACAACTGAGGGCTATGGCAAATTAGCATGAGATTTAAACTCAGTTCATGCTGATCTTTTCTGATTATAAGGTAAAATTTCAAAACATACAGGTAAGAATGCAGCTTAATTCTGTTAAATAATTCAGACAAGTACATTGAGAGTCATTTCTAACACAGCTGAATAATTAAATGGCTTATATTTAGTACTTTAAAACAAGAAAATAAAATGTTCAACCTGTGCCTATATTTTGATGTTTTCATTATGGAAAAATAAACCCATTTTGACCAGAGAATTTACATAATTGTACACATTGGTCAAAATACCCCAATGGATCCCAAAGTAATGATAGAATATAGCCTTTGAAGCAAAACAAAATTTGTCTTTGAAAATCATATTTAAAAATTTTTTTTTAAATTTATTCATTTGAGAGAGAAAGGCAGACAGAGAGAGCTCAAGTTGGCGGAGAGTGGAAGGAGAGGAAGAAGCAGACTCCCCACTGACCAGGGAGCCATACATGGGGCTTAATTGGAGGACCTGGAGATCATAACCTGATCCAAAGGGGCACATTTAACCATTTGAGCCACCCAGGAGCCCCATCTCAAAAATCTTGTTAAGATTTTTTTTTCTCTTTTTATAAGTAGTATAAAACTAAAATATACAGGCAAACTTATTTTATTAGATTTCAAACTACAGTGCTATACACCAGAAAATCTTATATAAGTTTTTAGGAAGCAGGAATATATTATATGGGTCAATTCAGATAAGAAAATGATACAAAAATTTTTTTAATGATAGATTTCCAAGAATTTCCATTGTAGGCTGTTGTTCAAAATTAGCAGTCTCAATTTGCAGAAACCGAAGAGATCACTAGGGATCAGTGGTAGTATGAGAGAAGCTAGGACTGGAATCAATACTTTTTTCTTCTATAGCATAAACAACTCATAAGTCATAACTAAACTCAAATGTCTACAATTCTAATAAGGAAACTGTGCATGCATATAAGGAAAAAGTCATGTAGATTATACACAAGAAATTCTAGATTGTGTTGCATATATAGGATATGCTTGAGAATGCAGGAAGTAAAAATCAGTGTGGTCTGGGGCATTTAGTTAAAACTTTCTTAAGTAACATTATACGTAAACTTTACTTTACATAAAGAAAAAGAGGATTTAGATATCTGGGAAAACTAACAGGAATAATGGGATGGACAAAATCAGTTTTAATGGAAATGGATCTAATCCCAGAGAAAGTGATGAAAGAGGTGAAAATATACAGATATTTACTTCCTTGGATAGCCAAAGTAATTTTCTTTAAAAATGAAAGTCTTATTCTTAAACCTTTGTGATCTTCATACAGTTCCTAAGATATAAATTTAATATTTGTTGAATGCTATTTGCAGGCATTCACTCCACCAGGAGAGTATATGAAGTATTTTTGCTCAGTACAAAAATGTGTATATATGAAAATTGATGGTAAATTTATTTTAAGGATCATTAATACAAAAATTGACACTGAAATTATGTCAACAATGAAATTATGTCAACGAGGAGCCAAATATGGGTATGCAAGATTTGTACACTATTCATACATGAATTCATGAAGACAAACCTTTTCCTTTGTAAGCATTCTTCTTGCAATTACAAAAATATTCATGGGAATGTTGATTTTCAGAATTGAGGTTATAAAACTGACATGTTAGGGGAATGACTATCCCCTAGAGGTTTGTGTGTCTGTATCCAGAGATACTAAGGGAAGTTTGAAGAAGCTCCTCTCTTTGTTGTAAAAAGAAAAAGTTGGAAGGAAAGTTATACACACTCTAAATTAGAATCTTATATTTCCAGAATTCCTATCTCAACAGAGAAGGTGGATATGACTGAGGATAACTACTCCTTGACCACTGAATTTGTCCTCATAGGATTTACAGATCGCCCAGAGTTGAAGAGCCTCCTGTTTGTGGTGTTTCTTACTATCTATGTGATCACTATGGTGGGGAATCTTGGTCTGGTGGCATTGATTTTTATGGAGGGTCGTCTTCACACACCAATGTACATCTTCCTGGGCAACCTGGCTCTGATGGATTCCTGTTGTTCCTGTGCCATTACCCCCAAAATGTTAGAGAACTTCTTTTCTAATGACAGAATGATTTCCCTTCATGAATGCATGGCACAATTTTATTTTCTCTGCCTTGCTGAAACTACAGACTGCTTTGTCCTGGCAGCAATGGCCTATGATCGCTATGTGGCCATATGTAGCCCTTTGCAGTACCACACCGTGATGTCAAAGAAAGTGTGCATTCAGATGATCACAGGGGCGTACATAGCTGGAAACCTGCATCCCATAATTCACGTAGGGTTTCTCTTTAGGTTAACTTTCTGTGGGTCAAATCAAATTAATCACTTTTTTTGTGATGCTTTTCCATTATACAGACTTTCCTGTGTTGACCCTTATATCAATGAATTGATGATATTTATCTTTGCAGGTGCAGTTTTAGTCTTCTCTGTTATTGTAGTCCTAATCTCTTATCTCTGCATTCTTTTTATGATTTTCAAAATGAAATCCAAAGAGGGAAGAGGCAAAGCCTTATCTACTTGTTCATCCCACTTTCTCTCTGTCTCAATATTCTATGGTTCTCTTCTCTTTGTGTACACTCGACCACAGTCACTTAAAGAAGAAGATGAAGATATACCTGGTGCTGTTTTTTATACTCTAGTGATCCCTTTATTAAACCCTTTTATTTATAGTCTAAGAAATAAGGAGGTAATAAATGCTATGAGAAAAGTTATAAAGAAAATTTCATAACATTCTAGAAGAAATATCATCCCCTGTGGAAAATTAATTTAAATTTGAAAAAAATATTTTTCAAAATCATGGAATATTGAGAAAGTAGAAAAGGACCACTTTGTCCATAAAATATTCAATTACTAATACATGTTAGTATGGGAATCAAATAAATAAGTTCTGCAATGAGAGATTCTGCTACAATGTTTTCCAAAATCTTAGTTACTAGGTTCCTTCAAGAATGAATTAAATCATTATTCCTGAGGTCACAAACTGTGCAACAAAAAAATTAGCCAAACTATTAACTAATTGTTTCAAAGAGTAATGAGTTACAATTTTCAACAAATACAACAAATACTAGGAATATAAGTCAGTATATGTAAAGGTCACTTCCATTTAATATTGCCGACAAGTTTCTGGAATTCCAAAGCATAATCTTATAAAGTCTGGCACATTCCATGTTCTCAAGAATTAATCCATTCTTAAACTATACCATCTGTCAGAAATACACTGTATATATTTGATTCCTAATTTTCTTTGAGTTTTTTCAAGAGACAATATTTGAATATTACTTCATACGGAATATCTATTCTTAAAAAGAATATTTTCATTCTTGTGGAGCCTGGGTGGCTCAGTGGGTTAAGCCTCTGCCTTTATCCTGGGTCATAATCTCAGGGTCCTGGGATGAAGCCCAGCATCAGGTTCTCTGCTCAGTAGGGGGTCTGATTCCCCTCTCTCTCTGCCTGCTCCTCTGCCTCTTGTGATCTCTCTGTGTCAGATAAATAAATAAAATCTTTTAATAAAAAGAATATTTTCACCTTTAAAAGGGGAAATTTTGTTATGTATCATTTGCCACAATTAAAAGTATTAAAGACAAGAAAAGAATACTAGTAAAGATTTATAATAAAAAAAGACTATTTTGATCTTTAGTGTCAATTTTATTCTCATGTTTTCTGAAGTAGTGTATCTGTATACTTGTGATTTATCAATCTCTAGATGAAATACATGGTATTCATACATAAATCCATATAGATTTGGATATTTTTATATAGTTTGATTAGGTGTCCATCAAAAATGAAGTACAATTTTGAATACATTATACATAATGAAGGTGTTATTCTCTTTGATATTACTTATCATGTTTGTTACTAGGAATTCCACCCACCTGTACTTATTCCAATGTAAATTACTGATACATTAATAGCATTAACAAAAAGTTGGAGATGCTATAAGCATAATTGAGGCACAATATAGTAAAATTTCTGAATATCTAAACATAAATATTTATTGATCACTTACATATACAAATATGAATGAAAAAATGATTTACTGAAAACATGTTATCTGCTAGGCACAAAGCTACACCTTAAATAGATATTACCTACCAACTGGTTAGATGTACTTTTTCATGAATTTTCTCAATAAAAATTCTCGTGCTTTGAAACACTGAGTGGCTTGCTCAAGTTCAACCAGGTGATTCAGATTGAGCTAAAATTTATATCAATGCTGCTTGGAAGTTAAGGAAATGGAGAGCCTTGTCACGTGGGATATTTAGTCCTATGCAGCATCAGAAGTAAAATATGCCTTAAAAATGATTTTTAGAAAATGATGTTTGGAGGAAAAAAGGAATGAGTATGACCACAGTGTTTATGGAAATAAGTGTGACACTGGGAACTGGGATGAAAGAGGTGAACCATGGACAGAGTCAGAAAGCTGACGAAACTGTCCTTAAAAGCTGTTGCGGAATATGGGAAAAAAGGGTGGAAGGGAATCAGGTTACTGAGAATCTTAAATGCCACCCTAAAAAATCTGAATTTATCTCAGAGGCATCAGACCCTGAATTCTTCCTAGAACCAGATAATATGACTCTATTTTTCAGAAAACTAATCTGGCAATTGATTGGAAGGAAGCTAGAAGCAATGAGGCTAACTGCCAGAATTCATATATTAGATGATGAGAGCTGACACTGGAGGATGAAAGGGGAGGAGCGCACAGATATAAGCAACATTTTAAAGAAAAAATATTAAACTGTGACTACCCGATAATAAAATGAAGGCCTGTCTTCTTCCTGTGAGTACCAACCTGGTTGTGACTGATTTCCTATCACTAATATTTGAAAAGGTACCTGACACATTTGGCCATTCATTAGCCTTTTCTGTTAATGTATTTTAATATAATCATTTAATTTAATATATGACATATTTGTTATTTTTATTTTTAAAGAAGTCAGTGAATATTTTTAATTTCTTGGTTTTAATTTCTAATATTGCAAATACTTTTAGCTATAACCCACAAACACAAAGCTCTACAGGGTCTTAAACACATTTTTTAAAAGTGTAAAGTAATCCAGAAACCTGAGTTCATTGAATGTGTTCCTTTGTATCCACTTTCTATGTTAGAAGATATCTTTGGTTGTCAGATTCACATGCATTGGTCCCTTTCCCTTTTCAAGGGGTACCACAAATTCTGTTTATGTATTTCTGTGCCAACTGCTTCCAACCCTTAGCAACACTGAAGCCTAGAGGTCTGTTAAGGGAAGTGTCCATGGCTTACTTAGGCCCAGTGAGTCAAGAGGTAATTTTGTGGAAGTTTCTGGGTTATATGTTTCCTTTATTTTAAAAGAGATCCACAAGAAAATGTAGTCTTTCTTCCTTTGAATGTCATGCTGTGTGGATATGAAATTTGGCACAGTCCAGAACCATTTTGCCACCAAAAGAGAAACCAGCCTGGAGATGAAGTCAACACACAAATGAGGGCATAACTGAGGGAATCACAGAGAAGCAGACCCAGAATCTGTAGAATTAAGCATCCCTTCTCATTTCAAAATCCAGTAGATCTTCTTACCATTAAACTTGTTTGAAAAAATTGCTTTTATTACAATTGAGTAAATATTAACAGATATATTCATGTCTCTTGCCTCATGTCATTTTTGCTTTATTTTAAATTTTTTCACAGACACCCTTTTAACTTGCAAATAACTTTTTGTCAGTATCCATTTAACTATTCAACATATCTATTACATTTTTTCTTTTATTTCTATATTTTAATTTCCTACAACCCCACTGAAAAAATGGGGGACAAATAGGTTTCATAATTTGTCCACAGAAATATTAAGGTGAGCTCAGGGATCAAATGTAGAGATCAAACCCAAAATCCATGTTCTTAACCACTAAGTCATATTATAGACAACATAGAGAAGTGAAAAGTAGTAGGAGAGGAAAACTTGTAAGAAACTAAGCTGTTAAGTGGATAGGGAAATAGGGCAGAGGGTCAAGAAAAATGTGAATCAATGACATTTTCCTCCAGATTATTTTGAAAAATTTCAAACCTACAGAAAAGTTGAGAGAATGTCCATGAATTTTTTTATATCAAGATGATTGTTAACCTTGCACCACCTTTGCCCAAAAATACATCTGCAAATGTATATATATATACATATTTAATGTATGTGTTTATGTCTATACATATATATAAGATTATGACAGTTTATCCATAAATTCTTCAACATATATCTCAAAAAAACAAAGAGATTTCCTACACTGTCATATCATATTTTTAAGGATTTTGTTTATTTATTTGGGAGAGAGAGAGAGAGAGAGAAAGAGGGAGGGATCATGAGTGGGAGGGGGAGAAGCAGGAGCTCTAGGTGTTTGGGGTTTGATCCCAGGACTCCAGGATCATGATGTGAGCTGAAGGCAGACACTTAATTGACTGAGCCATCCAGGCACTCCATCATATCATTATAATCCCCAAGCAATTTAATATCACCTAATATGATGTTCATATTAAAATTTTCCCCAAATTCTCCTTTCTAGCAATTTATTTTTTCATCAAGAACTCAATTAAGGGCCATTATTTGCTTTATTATCATTATTTAATCTCCTGTAATGTAGAATAAACTTCTTGCTTTTTTTTCTTTCATGACATATTAAAATTTTTAAATATTTGTGTCAGACATCATTTATAGTATCCCACCATCTCTATTTTTGTAATGTATGCTCATGATTAGATTAAATTAAATAATTCAGCAATCATGGGTGTACTGTTTTCTTCTCCCATCATGAGGCCTATCACATTAGCTTGTCTTGTTAACTGTTCACTGATTACTTCATTAAGGTGGTACCCTCAGCACTATGATAAAGATAACTTATTTCTTTGCTATTAAAATCAATCTTTAGGGTGATATATTAAGGTCATGTGAATTTCTTGTTCCCTAATAATTTTTCTTTTTTTTTTTTTTAAAGATTTTATTTATTTATTTGACAGAGAGAGATCACACAAGTAGACAGAGAGGCAGGCAGAGAGAGAGAGGAGGAAGCAGGCTCCCTGCTGAGCAGAGAGCCCGATGCGGGACTCGATCCCAGGACCCTGAGATCATGACCTGAGCCGAAGGCAGTGGCTTAACCCACTGAGCCACCCAGGCGCCCCCCTAATAATTTTTCATCAAGAGTTTTAGCATCAGATGACTTTAATTTTTTGAATCAATTATTATCATTGGAGCAGAAGGCTGATGATTGTTTTTCCCCACGTGTTCTCTGGGTTCATTCTGAGAAACAAAAACTTTACTTCAAAGATTTTAATAAATTTTTAAAAGTTCTTCCAACAATTTTGATTTATAGAAAATAATAAAGATAGTATAGAGAATTCCCATATATGACACATCCATTTTCCCATGTCATTAATATCCTACATTAGTATGGTACATTTGTTTTAATTAATGAGCCAATATTGATACATTATGATGAAGTGAAATTCATACTTGATTCAGATTTCCATAGTTTAATCTAGTGTCTTTGCATCCAGAATCCCATTCAGCGTATCACTTTATATTTACTCATCACGTCCCTTTAGTCATCAGGTGTCAGCGATAACTTTTCAACATTCCTTGTTTTTGATGTCCTTGGTAAGTTTTGAGACGTACTAATTGGGCATTTTGTAGAATGTCCCTCAACTGGGATCCTTCTGATGTTTTTCTCATGATTAGGCTGGGGGGGATAGCTTTTTAGGAGAAAAGCCACAGAGGTAAATCACCATTTTCTTTACATCCTACTGGTGGCAAATACTGTCCTCATCATTTGTAACTCTTTTGATGTTGAACTTGACCACCTGGTTGAGGTAGAGTTTGCCAGGTTTCTCCATTGTGGAGTTGCTCTTTTTCCACCTTCTCTAACTGTGTTGTGTAAGGAAGGAGTCACTATCCACAGCCCACACTTACAGAGAAGAGAGAAATGGATCACCTCTGTGGGGCAAAGTATCTATATAAACTGGAATTCTTCTGCATGGAAGATTTGTCTATTCGCCTCACTTATTTACACATTCAATCTTCTACTTACATCAGTATAGAATCATGGATATTTATTTTATACTTGGATAAAATTTAATACTACTCTGTTAATTTTGGTGCTCAAATCATTCTAGCTTTGGCTGCAGAGAGCTGTTTCCATGGGCTCTTGTGTCCCTTTGGCATACATCCAACGCTGTGTATGCAGGGAAGTTTTGTGTTTGTTTGTTCTTTAGCTTTGATTTTTTCTCCCTTTCTCCCTCCCTCCCTCTCCCTTCCTTCCTCACTCCCTTTCTTTTTTTTTTTCCTTTCTCTCTCTCTCTCTCTTTCTTTCTTTTCTCTCTTCTTTTTTCTGGCATTACAAGATGTTCCAGGCTCATCCTGCATATTTATTTCCTACCCTAGTCACCACATCAGCTATTTCTCCACGTAGATTTAATTCCTTTGACTGGAAAATGATATTACAAACAAACATCTGGGCCATAGGTATGCTAATTCTTTCTGCAATGTCATTGCTTCTGGGTCCTGTCAGCTGGCAGAGCTAGGGTATGTGTGTGTGCTCCTATCATTCCATATTCTTGCCAGCAACTGGTAACTTTTTAAAATTTTTTTAAATTTTAGATTTCTTTTATGTTATACAATTATTGCTTTAATTTGTAATTCCCTATGGCAAATAATGTGGAGCAGATTTTCATATGCTTATTTACCATCTGTATTTCTTTTTTGGTAAAATGCTTGTTCAGCCCTTTTGCCCAATTTTTATTGGATTGTTTCTGTGCTTTCTGATCATTGTTTATCAACAAACAACAAACAACTTGGATCTTCTTATACAAATCTTTTATCAAAAACATGCTTTCCTGGTACTCTCAAAAGCCCATGCTGATGCACTTAGTGCTGGCATTATTTCTCTGAGGGTCTGTGCATTTCTACTCATTTCTTTTTCTCCTTCATCCTTTGGATTGCATACTCTCTGTTGAAATAACTTCAAATTCACCAATTTTCCTGCTATCAGTTTAAATCTACAGTTGAGTTTCTGCAGTGATTTTTTAAGTTTCGTTTGTACTTTTCAATTATAGAATTTCTACTTAATTGTTTCTTTATACTTTCTCTTCATTCATAGTCTATTTCACATAACTTTGCATTCATATCTTCCTTTTTTTTTTATTTAACCCTGGTTTCCTTTAGATCTATGAACACATTTATCATGATTACTTTTTAAGTTTTTTTTCTGTTAAATCCAATATGTTATTACTCTAACAGGCAGTTTATGTTGTCTGCTAATTTTATGGTGTATAGGTAACAATTTTTCCCATCTCATGACATTTTTGTTGTTGTTGAGAATTTGGCATTTAAGATAATACATTGTAGAACTCTGGATACTCATTCATCCTTGGGTCTTGTTATATCTTTGTTGATTTGTTTAGGAATTGGGTGGATAATGTTTGTGTGTGTGTGTGAGAGAGAGAGCGAGAAAGAGAGAGAGAGAAGTCCATTTCCTCTGCAGTGTAAAGACTCTGATGTTGCTCTTCAGAGGATGCAGCATCTACACAGTCCTTTGGGATGACCATGGTTTTATCATAGGTCCTCTTTTATCTTTCTTTGATCACATCCAGCTGTTAGGCCCCATTAACTCCTAGCAATAGCATGAGCACTCTCTCTCTCTTTCTCTCTCTCTCAAATGCCTTAGGGAATAAGTTGTTCTACATTCATAAGCAATTAAATTTGGGCCCCTTTGAAGCATGGCTTTTGAGGATAATGTTTGAGGGTCTTTCTAACTTGAGGTAAGCTCCTCCCTATTTCCTCCTGCATTTTTCCAGGCAAACCAGCAGGATGTTTCAATAATGGTTCCACCAATCTCTTCCTAATCATCTTTTGTCAATAAAGTCACTTTCTTAGAGGGACACTTTGGCAGTTGCTATACATGACTAATGAATCCTTGAACACTACCACAATAACTTATGTACTATATGCTGGCTAACTGAACATAATTAAAAAAAAGTTAAAAAAAAGAAATGAATCTTTTCCCAAAAGGATATAAAAATATTTATTCACATTATTTAATGAGATTAAGAACCATAAAATTAAGATTTTAAAACATGTTTCTTAAATTGTCCTAAAACTCATATTTAAAAAAACCTGAAAATTATGTTTTCACTTTGGGGGTTGCTTTCAAAGATTAGGTGAAAAGACATTAACAAAACTTTATTTGAAACTCATTTTCTACTATTTGTTTTAATAAAAAATAGTCAAATATCAGCAATTTCATATGGTTCTACCTAATTAGAAACAAGAGACATCTGGAAAACTAATTTTTGCATTAAACAAAACAACCCAGCCCATGTGTTCTAACAAAGTCTTCTCAAGAAAGGATGACCTCAGCTATTTTGAAATATGCTTGAAATACCAACCACCACATATATTCAACACCAGGGCTTATGGTGCCAGCATCCCATGCTTCAGGATACTACCAGTAAGGCTGTAACTCACAAGGTCCAATAGTGCCTGACTTTCCACAGTGCATATTAAAAGCTGATGTTGGACTGACATTCACAGACAGCTTTGGGCTGACAAGAGGCAAGGACATTGTCCTAAATAAATAACTTCCTAATACAAAAATGCCACGTTAGTCAATAATTTTAAACCCCCATGTCCAAGTGCTTTTCATCTTTGTTTAGGTTTTCTGCCTTCCACAGAAGGTGCTGAAAGGCATGATACTTGAAGAATGAGGAAGAGGTAGAAAAGTGAGTAAGCAGCAACTGCATAGGTAATAATCAGCTGCAGAGTAGTACTGGCTCTGCTCTAAGTCAGAAGCAGACTTGATTATTTCTGTGCTATAGAACACAAATACCCACAGCCATTATACGACTTTTTAAAAATCTAGCCACATTAAATAGGACACATAGGATCATAAAACTACTCTGAAAACATGTTTTTAAAACTCTGAAACATAATGGATAAAGAGGCTCTTATTTTCTAATGGGCACAAGGACTTCCCATATTTTTTGGAGGATAAAATAGATAGGCCAGAAACAAGGCATTTTCTGAATAACCACAGAGACACTCGTTCAGAATCCTGTACTTCTTTATCCTAAAATAGTGAGATTTAAATCAACTCAGACGTGATACACAATTGAGTTTCTTCTCATTTTTAATATATTTTTTTAAAAAGACAGATTTAGGATACTGTAAGATTTTACTAAGTTACCTTTTAAAAATCTGTCAAGTCTATAGTAATGGAATAAATAAATAAGATTTTTTAATGTTCAGTGTTTATAGACATATTAATAAAAATAATGACTGAATTAGAACATGTTAAATAATGTTGATACACACTGGGAAGGGATTTAGACAAGGAAAAGCATGTCATTTCACCACAAGAAATAAAGATCTTAGTTGTAAGTTAATGACCACCCAAAGCTTTAGGTCTTGTGGTAGTTTTCCTAGCTCTGGAGGGTCATTATGGAGGAAACTTCTTCATGATACTGAGCTGGAATAAATAAGATAGGAGTTGGAAAATTTTACTCCGTGACCCCAAAGTAGTGTTAGAAAGAAAGCACTCTTAATAAGCCTGATGTGTGAGGAGGCAAGGAGCAAATATCCAAAATAGTTTGGTTGTACTGAAAATCCTACTGACATTAAAGAAAGCTTAAAAAAAAAAAGTGAAGTAAAATAAGGTTAATCCTCTTGTCTAGCTGAATTGGAATTCTTACAGTTTACAAAGTTAAAATTTCAAGTAAACACTGTATTTTTCACTTCCATTCTTGTAGACAGACACAGTTTGGTTAAACAGCTGCCATACCTCACCTTGAATAAAGCTGTATGCCCATATTTGGGGAAAAGGATCTTAGATAATCTCCTTATTTTATATCACTTGAGTCTTTGAAAAGAGCATTAATGCTCTGGTTGACTGGTTATCTACAATGGCAAAGTGACCACAGATTCTGACAACAATGAGAGGTTTCTCAGAGACACTAAAGAGTTTCTAGTTCAACAGATAGTTATTTACTATCGGTTTACCTGGAAACTTTAACAGACTTCAGTAGATGTGTTTGGATCAATTTCCCACTATCAGTTTTCTTTCACAAATGTGTGGCAAGTGTCTATCCATTTCTTGCTGTCTGGACTCTAAACCTAGATTAGTTTGTTTAAAAGATGGACTCATTCAAAATAATCCATATAAGTTTTAGTGGTATTAAGAAACAACTGTCTGTGAATAGATAGAATGGATTTTCAGGAAATATCCACAAAGAAAAAAAAATTAAATTAAAAACAAGGGGAAATGTTAATATTGAGAAATAATAAAATGGCAATTGCAAAGCAGGTAGCTTCCCACCCATGCCACACAATATGCTTTCATTAAGGTGTACTCTTTCCTGTTGGTATGAGCAGCCCAGTTGAAGAGAGCAGAAGCCATGAACTGTAAGGGAGCTGAGACGCAAGCCAGGCAGAAGAAACATCCAAATTCACCAGACACGTTCTCAGGCAGCTCTAGCTTCTGGTGGAGTAGCTCAATTCCAGCAACATAACAACTCACTGAGCCCAGCATACAGAGACCTTGGAGGAAAACAAAACAAAACATAACTAGGTAAGAGCATCGTAAGAGCTTTTCAGGCAACACGACAGGGCAACAATATGTGAATGTTTAAGAATTATGACTCTTTGTCTCTATGGAAACAGGAAGAAGGTAAAAGTTACGTATAATGACAAGACTCACCTGCAAGGAGAATGCCTGTGGCAATGGTGGGATACAAACTCCAGCAAATGCAAGCACAAAGTCCAATCACAGCCCCAAAGCACATCAAACCTAGACTAACAAAAGGTAAAAGGAACTGGCAACGCCAAAGATCTGATTTTGAAAAAAAAGAAAAAAAGGATATGTTATCATGATTTCAGACAGTTTTTTTCACAATGACAGTTTCATGGACTAATTAGATCTTTTCTCAAAAAGTGAGAAAGGAGGCCCTGGATGGTTCAGTGGGTTGAGCATCTCACTCTTGGTTTCTGCTCAGGTGGATCTCAGGGTCCTGAGAAAGAGCCCTGTGCTGGGTTCCATGCTCAGCGGGGAGTCTGCTGAAGATTCTCTCTCTTTCTCCCTCTGCCCCTCCCTCTACTTATGCTATCTCTCTCCTCTCTCTAAAATAAATTTTAAAATATATATTTTTTAAAAGTGAGAAAGGAATACTTTAATATTGGGGATTCTTCTTTAAAGCACTTTGTTCAAAAAGATGCTACCTGATAAAAGCAAAAGGACACTAACAGTTAACAATTACTGAGGCTCATTGTGCCAGGTACTGTTCTGCACATGCTTTGTGTATTAATCCTCCCTAAGCCCTATGTAGGATGTAAAAATTTTATAAATGAGGGCACCGAGGCAAGAGGTACAAATAACTTGTACAAGGTAACACAGTAATGGGTAGAGCCAGCATTTGAAGCAAAACCATCTGGCTCTACATACAAACAAATCTACATCCTTATAGGATCTCAAGGCAGGAATAAGAAGTAAGTGAATGGTGATTATAAAAGACCTATTGAAAGAATATACATAAAGCATAAAGCAGAGGATCTCAGCACTCAACAAATGGCACCTTTAATTACCATAAATTTCCTCAACAACATGGGAAGATAGCTGATGACTTTACAAACTATCCTCTCCCATTTATACATTATTTTAATTATTAGTAATGTCTTAATACCAACTCTAAACCCAATTTGACTTTCTAGGGCTTGTTTTACTTTTTGGAACTACACAAATCTTTTTTTCCATTTTCCCTTCAAAGTCTGTCAATAATAAACTTCTTCCTATATATTTGCAATACAAAATTGAATACATTGAATAACACAGTTTAACTGTACAGACTGACATACATGCAGATTTTTATTAGAATAATACTGTAAATGTATATTCTCTTCCTTATGATTTTCTTGGTAACATTCTCTTTTCTCTAACATACATTATGTAAGAATACAGCATATAATACATATAACATACAAAATATGTCTCAATTGGCTGTTTTATGTTATTTTTAAGGCTTTCTGATCAACAGTAGGCTAATAATAGTTATGTTTTGGGGGTGTGAAAAGCTACACGTGGATTTTTGACTGTGTGAAAGGGCCAGTGGTCTAACCCCTACATTATTCAAGGGTCAAGTCTACTTGCCATATTTATTCAATGCTTCCTCTCATGACATGGTCATTCTATGCAAAAGTGCCAGAAAGTCTCTACAGCCTGAATATCAGGTCCAAATATGAAGACAGTATTTCTTAAGTAGGCTGACCATCAAAGAACAGAATCCTCTTAAATATATTCATTGTTTTTGATATCTATACTTTTGTTACTGCTGCATAAGACTGGATTAACATTTTTCATAGCCCTGAACTTTGACTCATATAGAGCTTTTAATCAACTTTTTTCAGATATCCCTATCTGAACTCAGGTAACTGAAATGTTTATCTCAAATATAGGAATTTGTTATTTATCTAAATTTACTATTTGAGTAAAGATTCTTTGCCTCTTTGGTTAAGCTTATTCCTAGGTATCCGATAGTTTTGGGTGCAATTGTAAATGGGATTGACTCCTTAATTTCTCTTTCTTCTGTCTTGTTGTAGGTGTATAGAAATGCAACTGATTTCTGTGCATTGATTTTATATCTTGACACTTTTTACTGAATTCCTGTATGAGTTCTAGCAGTTTTGGAGTGGAATCCTTTGGGTTTTCCGCATGAAGTATCACATCATCTGCAAAGAGTGAGAATTTGACATCTTCTCACCAATTTGGATGCCTTTTATTTCTTTTTGTTGTCTGATTGCTGAGGCTAGGACTTCTAGTACTATGTTGAATAGTGGGGTGATCGTGGACAGCCCTTCTGTGTTCCTGACCCTTCTGTGTTCCAGCCCTGTTCTGTGTTCCTGAAAAACTAAGAGCTTTTCCCAATTGAGAATGATATTCTCTGTGGGCTTTTCATAGATAGATTTATGACATTGAGGTATGTACCCTCTATCCCTACGCTGTGAAGAGTTTTGATCAAGAAAGAATGCTATACTTTGTCAAATGCTTTTTCAGCATCTATTGATAGTATCATGGTTATTGTTTTTTCTTTTATTAATATATTGTATCACACTGATTTGCAGATGTTGAACCAAACTTGCAGTCCAGGATTAAATTCCACTTGGTCATTGTGAATAATGTTTTTAATGTGCTGTTGGATCCTATTGGCTAATATGTTGGTGAGAACTTTTGCATCCTTGTTCCTCAAGGATATTGGTCTGTAATTCTCCTTTTTGGCAGGGTCTTTGTCTGGTTTTGGGATCAAGGTAATGCTGGCCTCATAAGATGAGTTTGGAAGTTTTCCTTCCATTTCTATTGTTTGGAACAGATTCAGAATAATAACCATTAATTCTTCTTTAAATCTGGTAGAATTCCCCTGGGAAGTCATCTGGCCTTGGTCTATTGTTTGTTGGGAGATTTTTGTTGACTACTTCCATCTCCTTCCTGATTATGGGTCTGTTCAGGTTTTCTATTTCTTTCTGGTTCAGTTTTGGTAATTTATATGTTTCTAGGAATGCATCCATTTCTTCCAGATTGTCAAATTTGCTGGTGTATAGTTGCTCACAATATGTTCTTATAATTGTTTGTATTTCTTTGGTGTCATTTGTTCTCTCCCCTCTTTCATTCATGATGTTATTTATTTGGGTCCTTTCTCTTTTCTTTTTGATAAGTCTGGCCAGGGTTTTATTAATCTTATTAATTCCTTCAAAGAACCACCTCCCAGTTTTGTTAATTTGTTCTATTGTTTTTTGGTTTCTATTTCATTGATTTCTACTCTGATCTTAATTATTTATGGTTTAGGTTGAGGCTTTCTTTGCTGTTGGGTTTATTCTTTCTTTGCTGTTATTTCTCCAGCTCCTGCAGATTTTATGCTTTCTTTCTGGTGTAAGGTTCATTCTGGTGTAGGGTTAGGTTGTATACTTGAGACCTTCCTTATTTCTATAAATTACTCATGAAAGAAATTGAGGGACACAAAAGAAATGGATAAATATTCCATGCTCATGGGTTGGAAGAACAAATATTGTGAAAAGGTCTATGGGACCTAAGGCAATCTGCACATATAAAGCAATGCGTATCAAAATACCACTTTTTTCCCAAAGAAATTGAACAAATAATTCTAAAATTTATATGTAACCAGAAGAGACCCCAAATAGCCAGAGGAATGTTGAAAAAGAAAACCAAAGTTGATGGTATCACAATTCCAGACTTCAAGCTCTATTACAAAGCTCTAATAAACAAGAAGTATGATACTGGCACAAAAACAGACATATAGATCAATTGAACAGAATAGATAGCCCAGAAATGGACCCTCAACTCTATGGTCAACTAATCTTTGACAAAGCAGGAAAGAATATCCAGTGGAAAAAAATGCAGCCTCTTCAACAAATGGTGTTGGGAAAACTGGAGAGCCACATGCAGAAAAAATGAAACTGGGCCATTTCCTTACACCACACACAAAAATAAACTAAAAAATGGATGAACAACTCAATGTGAGACAGGAGTCCTTCAAAATCCTTGAGGAGAACACAGGCAGCAACCTCTTCGACCTCAGCCACAGCAAATTCTTCCTAGAAACATCGCCAAAGGAAGTGAAGAAAGGAAAAATATGAACTATTGGGACTTCATCAAGATCAAAAGCTTTTGCACAGCAAAGGAAACAGTCAACAAAACCAAAAGACAACTGACAGAATGGGAGAAGATATTTGCAAATGACATACCAGATAAAGGGCTAGTATCCAAAATCCATAAAGAACTTACCAAACTTAACACCCAAAGAACAAATCAAGAAATGGGCAGAAAACATGAACAGACATTTCTGCAAAGAAGACATCCAAAATGGCCAACAGACACATGAAAAGGTGCTCAACATCTCTCAGCATCAGGGAAATACAAATCAAAACCATAGTGAGATACCACCTCACACCAGTCAGAATGGCTAAAATTAACAAGTCAGGAAATGACAGATGTTGGCAAGGATGCAGAGAAAGGGGGACCCTCCTATACTGTTGGTGGGAAAGCAAGCTGATGCAGCCACTTTGGAAAACAGTATGAAGGTTCCTCAAAAAGTTGGCAATAGAACTACCCCATGGCCCAGCAATCATACTACTGGATATTTGCCTTAAAGATAGAATTGTAGTGATTTGAATGGGCATGTGCACCCGAATGTTTATAGCAGCAAAGTCCACAATAGCTGAACTATGGAAAGAACATAGATGTCGATCAACAGATGAATGGATAAAGATATGGTATATATACACAATGGAATAATAGGCAGTCATCAAGCCCCTGTTCAGGTCATGATCCCAGGGTCCTGGCATGGAGCCCCACATCGGGCTTTCTTCTCAGCAGGGAGCCTGCTTACCCAACTCTCTCTGCCTGCCTCTCTGCCTACTTGTGATATCTGTCTGTCAAATAAATAAATAAAATCTAAAAAAAAAACCCCCACAAAATCTTGTCATTTGCATTGATGTGAATGGAACTAGAGGGTATTATGCTAAGCGAAGTAAGTCAATCAGAGAAAGACAATTATCATATGATCTCTCTGATATGGGGAATTTGAGAGATAGGGTGGGGAGGTCAAGGAGGGAAGAGGGGGAAAATGAAGCAAGATGTGACTGGGGAGGGAGAAAAATCACGACACACTTAATCTGAGGAAACAAACTGAGGGTTTGGTCGGGGGGAGGGATGGGGTGGTTGGATTATGGACATTGGAGAGGGTAAGTGGTATGATAAGGACTGTGATTTGTGTAAGACTGATGATTCATGGAACTGTATCCCTGAAGCAAATAATACTGATGCTCAATGAATGTCAGTGGTTCTCAGTGGTAGGCCTAAGTCATGGGCAGAAGGAAGGAAAAGTTGGAGCAGTAAAATGAATGAGAATAGATATGCAAGAAGACTAGGAAGGTGGAGAAGACAAAGAACTAAATAAATAGGAACTTTGATTTTCTTTGCCAAACCTACTCCCCAAACCACCCTCTTACCCATTTCCGTTAATGACAATTCCATCCTTCTAGTTCTAGTTCTTTCTAGTTCTATCCTTCTGGTTTTCAAATGGAGAGTAATTGTCTGCAGTGATAGCATGGCTTAGCTCTAAACCTAAGGGCCTGAGCTGTGATTTGCCTACAGAGAGACCTGCCTAAGTCTCCAAAAAGTGTCCTTATCTCCCATCATACCTTCAACTACCATTATTTTTGGTGGATCATGTGATCCAAGGAGTAGAGCACCTTGTACAGCTGTTTACGCCTTTGTAAATCCTTCTCCTGTTCAGAGTCACACTTAAAACTAACAGCTTTCCTGGACACTTGGTAAGTGGGTTGGAATAATACACCCAAATGAAGATGACATTGGCTCCAAAATCCACAGGCTCCCAATAGGTGTTGTACATTTCTTTTGGTTGTAAGAGGGCCAGATGCAGCAACTTATCCTTTACCTTAGAAGAGATGTCTCCCCATGACCCACCACTGGACCGCTAGGAATTTCACCTAGATAAATGGGCTTGAATTTTGTTGAATATATTTCTCAATTTCTGGTACACAAATATCTACCAATAGGTCTACAGTAGTTGCTCCATAAGGAATAAATGTGATATCTTATGAAAGGGAAAGAAGATTAAGGTCATTGAGTAAATATTTGCAAATCATGTATCTGATAAGAGTTTCATAAGCAGGATATAAGAAGAATCTCAAAGCTAAAAAATAAGAAATATATAACTCAATTTAAAAAAGAGAAAATATTTGAGTAGACACTTCAGTAAACAAGATACACAGATATCAAATGGAGACACAAAAATATGTTCAATAAAATTCATCATTGGGAAAATCAAATGACCATAGTGAGATACATTGACCCACCACTTAAAATAACTAAAATTGAGGGGCAACTGAGTGGCTCAGTTGGTTAAACATCTGCCTTCTGCTCAGGTCATAATGTCAGGGTCCTGGGATCGAGTCCTGCATCCAGCTCTTGCTCAGTGGGGTGTCTGCTTCTCCCTCTCATGCTTCCTCTGTGCTCTCTCTCTCTCTCTCTCTCTAAATAAATAAATAGATATCTTTAAGAGAATAACAAATTGAGAAGACTACTAATATGGAAGCAGCAATACAGACTTTTGTACTGTAGATGGACCACAATATGAGGTGAGAGATAAATACACAAAATTGAAGAGAAGAATTAAATTTAACTCAAGTTTGGATTATGTTGAAATTCCCAGTGCACATATTGCTTACACACCCTTTTACTAAGTTATGACAGGGCTTCACTTTTACCTATGTAGTTTATTTCCCCCCTTTCTTTGGCTTTCACAAACAAAGTCAAAGAACACAGAATAACTGATTAATGACTCCATCAAAATATAGGTCCTTTGCTTTCCCCCTTGCTGCCATCAAGTCCCATGTGGAGGTTAAGCACTTTTACTCCTCTTTAGATACTAAATCAAAATGTTGCTATTTGTTCATTGTACTCTTTTGACACATATAATGTCCTTATTTTCTGAGAGAACATTATGTTACTTCTCTCTTCATGTTGAAAGGTAAATATGAACACCTTACCACCGTGTTCAAAATATCTCACTACCTGTCCTTAAAAGTGGGATAAAAAACAAAGTGCCTGACCTACCCTCCAGACTCTATGTGAGCCCAACCATGTTGGTCTTTCTCATCCCATCTGGTTCCTCTTGCTTCTCTTTGGATGCCAGCTGCATTTACTTCTCTTCTTTATGTGCTTCTCTAATGATCTAGCTCTGAGATCATCTAGGCCCTCCAAGGATGGAAGGCCCTAATGGTAGCAAATGTCCAGGTCATCAGCTTGTCAACGAAGACTTTGGACATCCTGCCTGACCTATCAAAAGAGAATCTGCATTTTCAGAAAATTACTAGGAGATTCACAGGCATTAATGTTTGAGAAGCATTGATATATGCCACCTCCCACTATCGTCCTTTGTTTTGTTTTCCCTTTCATCTTCCCTTGACCTTTGTGAAGTAAGTTTTCTCACCTGTTACAAATTAAAGTGTGAAGTTCAGTATAGTTCTGGAACATGAGCTGCACATTGCATGAAAAGGACACCTGTAGTTAAGGTTCCCCTGAAGGGAATGCAGCACTTTGGCTTCATTAAAATAATGTATGATTGGCTCAGATGTGATCATACTAATCAAAGCACTCAGAGCATCAATATTTATACATTTAAATATGCATAAATATGTCAGAGGCATCATTAGTAGTGGAAAACAGGGGCATAAAATATAATATATATGATGACTTGATGTTTATGATTTCAGAGTCTATGATGTCCTATGAGCTACCTGGACTTTTCACACATGTTCAAGTTTACATTGCCCAGGAGAACAATTTAGCTTTGTCCTAAAGGGAAGCCTTAGGTGTTATTGGGAGAATTTTAGTTCTTCATTCCTTCCTATTCTGGCAAAAAGCCCAGAGTTGTACAACTGGTTGACCCTTGTGCTTGAAACAAATTGATATAAACAACATTCTCCTGAGCTTGTTAAAGGAAGCCTCCAAAGTGAATCAGTGTGCGAGAAGTTACTACACATGTTATGGTCATTTCAGTGCTATTGCATTTCTTATCTACTTTAGAAAACCTAACACTTCAAAAGAATTTTCTCAATTTCTTATAAGATATGGGTAAGAGAGAAATGATTACTATAAAATTCATTATTCTTTATATATAAGTTTGACATACTCTTAAATTTTAATAATTTTTCATTGGGTTTACAAGAGCCTAAAAGCCAGGTGAGTAATGGAAAACAAATACTGAATAACTTACATATTAAATCTTAATGACTCTCCTCTAGTACGCAAAATAGCTGTAAGACTGAATTAATCCCTATAACAATGTTTTATTATTTCTTAACATATCTCTAAGGACTTTATAAGTATTCATGAACTAGAGTGTTCAACAATTTAAACTACATTTAAATATCATTCCATAATGATTTCTACATAAGTAATCTTTCTGCTTATTCTGATTAAAAGCTCTATTACGTTTAACTGATCACATTTTCTGAATCAAACTTTTAAGGTAAGTCAATTGTGTATTAACTCTATCCTATCTCCCACTTCTGACAAGCATTTCATTGACTATTTATATACATGTAGCAGGAAATAGGCAGTAGGTGCTCCTTCACTTCTCTTTCCAGCATTTATAGCTTAATAAGTACCCACACAAACTGAATTTGAGATTTTTTCATTATTTAGTGATTTGGAATTGCCTAGAAAGGAGCTTTTCAAATAAAAATACCTCTATCATGTGAAATTAGTAGCTTTGTTATTTATATCACCTGTATTCCACTCCATTCTGCCTCAATTTTATTCTGTGAAAACACTGGTAGAGAAAAGGTGTTCTCAAGTAAAACCATAAGGATATCTAGAAAAAAGTCCTAATCATTGTTATAGCAAATGTAAGGCAACTTTTAAATATGAAAAACCTTTCAGGCAGAGTTAATATATTTATGAGTAAAGTTTGTGACATAAAATTTAACTGGAAAATCTGTTACATACACATATCCCATAGAAAAATAAATTTGGAAATTTGATAAAATAAGGAAAGAAAAGATTCCTATTGTTGACAACTTTAAACAACACCCAGGGTTAAAATAAACATTTATCCCTAAACCCTGGGCTTTTACTTTTTTGTTGTCCATAGTCTTTCTCTGATACATTTGTTTTTTCTTTTAAATATTTATTTCTTTATTTTAGAAAGAGAGAGAGAGAGAGAGTGAAAGTGGGTAGAAGGGCAGATTGAGAGAGAGAGAGAGAATCCTCAAGCAGATGCCTGGCTGAGTGCATAGTCCAATGTGTGGCTTAATCCAGGACTCTGAGATCATGACCTGAACTGAAATCGAAAGTCTGCCTCTTAACCCACTGAGCCACACAGTCACCCCTGATAGATTCTTAATCCTTCTTTTCTGCTTGTCTTTCCCACACACATCTAGCCATATATCTATTATTCTCTGCCTATTTCTGTTCCTGCATCTTGTGATCTTCACCCACTCAAACTTCTCCTTCTGCTGTCTTCTTTCTTCTTTTTATGGATTTCTCTCCACTTCTCTCTTTTGAAAACTTTTAATAAAGCAATGTCAAGGAAAAATGTTCTATTTGTCCACCCACAATAGACATATAACAACTGTTGTCCACATTCTTGGAATATTCAATCTTGCTTCCCTTCTCACTGCTGTGCAATTGTTTCCCATTCAATGCCATTACGCTCTGACCTCCACTGCATCACATACCAGAAATTGCTCTCGCTAAAACCATCTCTTAGTTTTCATGCTCAATCACACCTGTTCACTCCTTATCCTAATAGAGCATTTATTTTACTGTTGGTACCATAATTTTCTTTGTCCTTGACTATCTTCCTCTCTTTGTGTTCATGATACTCATCACTCATCTTGATTACTCTGCTCAGTATCCTTTCCTGTTCTCTCCCTGTCTTTATTCACTGCCAGTCAGAACTATTAGTTTCAACAAGAAATTTTTTGGAATGGAATCTAACACAGAAATCCTGAGAAATTAAAGGATTCTGCTGAGAAAAAATGGGCAGGAACAGAAGCAAACATGGCCATCTGCCAATAGCAAAAATTATATTCCAACATTGACTCCATGAGGGCTGTTGTCAACACTGCATGTGAGAATGCCACTGTTCACATGGACAGAGTCACTGGTGTGGGTGCAGGGTGCATTTGCTGGAACCTTCATATTGTGTTTGGCTACCTTTGCAATTCAAATTATCTTTTGTCCTTGTCCCTATTCCTCCCTAATTCCAAATTTCAACTCTAGTGTGAGTGATGTAGAGTTACCAAACCTACATTATGTCCCCTCGCCCTAGTTGTCAGGGAGATAGGAAAGTCAACTGTAGCACTTTTGGGACCTACGATGGGTGGTAGAGTTTGCTGGCATCAAAATTATGTGGTAGAAAAGAGGATCAGTTTGGCTACCTAAAAGTGACATATATCTTACTCCACTTTAACATACGTTGTCAGTTTAGTTATTCACCATTCTCCTCACTTTATGTATTCTCCAACAGATAGGTCTTCAGTCTACCTTCAGTCTACCCCAATGATTTTCAATTCATGATTTGCAGTAGACTCAAACTACAAAGTACACATGCACTGGATGTCCATGAACTGGACACTGCATCTAAGTTCTCAATCAAATTTTGATGAGAATCTACTGAGTTGCCAAGTGATAATTCATTCTTCAATGACTAACCCTGAAATGTGTCAGAGAGGCTCTGCATCTACATTCTGAACACTTTGCATCTGTCTCTTCATCTTCCCATCAATCTCGATGTCATCTCACATATAGTTTAGCCATGTCATATGTATTTGGGTAACTTATAGTTCAAGTAGAATACAGATTATTAGCCTTTATAATTGATTCACTAAATCAATGTCTACAGTAAAACCTCACATCTGTATTTTGCATATAACTTTCCCCAGAATGTGTAATCTGGAGGACATTTTAAGCAAAATGTAGATTTGAGGTTTTACTATAGGTTCTGGTTTGAGAACATCCAATAGTAGTAACATTTTTACTAGTATTCTGGACCCTAATTTCAGACTTTCTGCAGCTTATTTTCTACACCTCCATATATTCATTTTATTTCATTAAAATTTTTTAAAATTTTTGTTTATTTTTAAAATTTCTTTTCAGTGTTCCAGAATTCATTGTTTATGCACCACACCCAGTGCCCTATACAATATGTGCCCTCCATAATATCCACCACCCGGCTCACCCAACCTCCCACCACCCTCCCCTCCAAAACCCTCAGATTGTTTCTCAGGGTCCACAGTTTCTCATGGTTCATTTCCCCCCCCAAATTCCCCCAACTCCCTTCTCCTCTCCATTTCCCCATGTCCTCCATGTTATTCCTTATACTCCACAAATAAATGAAACCATATGATAATTGACTCTCTCTGTTTGACTTATTTCACTCAGCATAATCTCTCCCAGTCCTGTCCATGTAGATACAAAAGTTGGGTATTCATCCATTCTGATGGAGGCATAATGCTCCATGGCATATATGGACCACATCTTCCTTATCCATTCATCTGAAGGGCCTCTTTGTACTTTCCACAATTTGGCGATTGCCACTATGAACATTGGGGTACAGATGGCCCTTCTTTTCACTACATTTGTATCTTCGGGGCAAATACCCAGTAATGCAATTGTGGGGTGATAAGGTAGCTCTATTTTTAATTTCTTAAGGAATCTCTACAATGTTTTCCAAAGTGGCTGCACCAACCTGCATTCCCATCAACAGTGTAAGAGAGTTCCCCTTTCTCTACATCCTCTCCAACACTTGTTGTTTCTTCTCCTGTTAATTTTGTCCATTCTAACTGGTTTAGGTGGCATCTCAAAGTGGTTTTGATTTGAGTCTCCCTGATGGCTAGTGATGATGACCATTTTTTCATGTGTCTGTTAGCCATTTGTATGTCTTCATTGGAGAATTGTCTATTCATGTCTTCTGCCCATTTCTTGACATGATTATCTGTTTTGTGTGTGTTGAGTTTGAGGAGTTCTCTATAGATCCTGGATATCAGCCCTTTGTCTGTATTGTCATTTGCAAATATCTTCTCCCATTCTGTGCATTGTTTCTTTGTTTTTTTTGACTGTTTCTTTTGCCATGTAGAAACTTTTGATCTTCATGAAGTCTCAAAAATTCATTTTTGCTTTTGTTTCCCTTGTCTTTGGAGTCATGATGAAAGAAGTTACTGTGGCTGATGTAGAAGAGGTTGCTTCCTATGTTCTCCTCTAGGATTCTGATTGATTCCTGCCTCACGTTCAGGTCTTTTGTCCATTTTGAGTTTATCTTTGTGTTTGTTGTAAGAAAATGGTTAAGTTTCATTCTTCTCCACGTAGCTGTCCAATTTTCCCAGCACTATTTATTGAAGAGGCTGTATTTTTCCACTGTATTTTTTTTTCCTGCTTTGTCAAAGATTATTTGACCATAGAGTTGAGGGTCCATATCTGGGTTCTCTACTCTGTTCCACCGGTCTATGTGTCTGTTTTTGTGCCAGTACTATGCTGTCATAGTGATCACAGCTTTGTAATATACCTTGAAATCAGGAAACATGATGTCCCCAGTTTTGTTTCTCTTTTTCAACAATTCTTTATCAATTTGGGGTTTCTTCTGATTCCATACATATTTTAGGATTTTTTGCTCCAGCTCTTTGAAAAATGCCAGTGAATTTTGATCAGAATGGCATTGAAAGTACAGATTGCTCTAGGTAGTATAGACATTTTAACAATGTTTATTCTTCTGATCCATGAGCATGGAATGGTCTTCCATCTTTTTGTGTCTCCCTCAATTTCTTTCATGAGTGTTCTGAAGTTCCTTGAGTACAGATCCTTCACCTCTTTGGTTAGGTTTATTCCCAGATATGTTTGTTGATGCTATAGTAAATGGAATTGATTCTCCAATTTCCCTTTATATATTTTCATTGTTAATTTATAAGAAAGCAACTTATTTCTGTACATTGATTTTGTATCCTGCCACATTACCGAATTGCTGTATGAGTTCTAGTAGTTTGGGGGTGGAGTCTTTTGGGTTTTCCATATAGTATCATGTCATCTGCAAAGAGAGTTTGACTTCTTCATTCCCAATTTGAATACATTTTATTTCTCTTTGTTCTCTGATTGCTGTTGCTAGGACTTCTAATACTATGTTGAACAAGAGTGGTGAGAGTGGGCATCCTTGTCGTGTTCCTGATTTCAAAGGAAAGGCTGGCAGCTTTTTCCCATTGAGGATGATATTTGTGGTGGGTCTTTCCTAGATAGATTATATGAAGTTGAGGAACGTTCCCTCTACTCCTATAATTTGAAGCATTTTAATCAGGAACAGATGCTGTATCTTGTCAGATGCTTTTTCTGTATCAATTGAGAGGACCATGAGGTTCTCTCTCTTCTCTTACTGATTTGTTCTATCACATTGATTGATTTATGAATGTTGAACCACCCTTGCAACGTAGGGATAAATCCCACCTGGTCATGGTGGATAATCTTTTTAATGTGCTGTTGGATCCTGTTTGCTAGGATCTTGTTGAGAATCTTAGCATCCATATTCATCAGGGATATTCATCTGAAATTCTCCTTTTTGGTGGGGTCTTTGCCTGGTTTGGAGATCAGGGTAATGCTGGCTTCATAAAAAGAGTCTGAAAGTTTTCTTTCTGCTTCAATTTTTTTGAAAAAGCTTCAGGAGAATAGGTATTATTTCTTCTTTGAATGTTTGGTAGAATTCCTCAGGGAGTCCATCAGGTCCTGGAATCTTTTGTTTTTTTTTGGGAGGTTTTTGATCACTGCTTCAATCTTGTTACTAGATATTGGTCTACTCAGGTTGTCAATTTCTTCCCGATTCAGTTTTGGACATTTATAATTTTCCAGGAATGCATCCATTTCATCTAGGTTGCTTAACTTATTGGCATATAATAATAATTATATGTTGATAATAATTTATCAATTATTGTTGATAATAATTTCTGATGATTGTTTCTATTTCCTTGGTGTTAGTTGTGATCTCTCCTGTTTCATAATTTTATTAATTTGGGTCTTCTCTCTTTTCTTTTGGATTAGTTTGGCCAATGGTTTATTGATCTTATTGATTCTTTCAAAAACCAGCTTCTAGTTTCATTGGTGTGTTCTGCTGTATCTTTAGTTTCTATCTCATTGATCTCCCCTCTAATCTTGATTATTTCCACTCTTCTGTGTGGGGTCAGTTTAATTTGTTATTGATTCTCCAGTTCTTTAAGGTGTAAGAGAGCTGGTGTATTCTGGATTTTTCAATTTTTTTGAGGGAGGCTTTGATGGCTATGTATTTCCCTCTTAGAACAGCCTTTGCTCTATCCCATAGGTTTTGGACTGAAGTGCCTTCATTCTCATTGGTTTCCATGAATTGTTTAAGTTCTTCTTTGATTTACTGGTTGATCCAAGCATTCTTAAGCAAGGTGGTCTTTAGCTTCCAAGTGTTTGAATTCCTTCCGAACTTTTTCTTGTGGTTGAGTTCCAGTTTCAAAGCATTGTGATCTGACAATATGCAGGGAATAATCTCAATCTCTTGGTATCAGTTGAGTCCTGATTTGTGACCCAGTATGTGGTCTATTCTGGAGAAAGTTTATGTGTACTTGAGAAGAATGAGTATTCTGTTGTTTTTGGGTGGAATATTCTGTATATATCTATGAGGTCCATCTGATTCAATGTCTCATTCAACGCTCTTATTTCTTTTTTTCAGAATTTAAATTTTTTATTAACATATAATGTATTATTAGCCCCAGGGTTACAAGTCTGTGAATCGCCAGATTTACACACTTCACAGCACTCACCATAGCACATACCCTCCCCAACGTCCATAACCCCACTACCCTCTCCCTACACCCCTTTCCCCAGCAATCCACAGTTTTTTTTGTGAGATTAAGATCTCTTATGTTTTGTCTCCCTCCAGATCCCATCTTGTTTCATTTATTCATTTCCTACCTCCAAAACCTCCCATGTTGCATCTCCACTTCCTCATATTAGGGAGATCATATGATAGTTGCCTTTCTCAGATTGACTTATTTTGCTAAGCATAATACCCTCTAATTCCATCCACATCATCACAAATTGCAAGATTTCATTTCTTTTGATGGCTGCATAGTATTCCATTATATACATATACCCCACCTCTTCTTTATTCACTCATCTGTTGATGGACATCTAGGTTCTTTCCATAGTTTGGCTATTGTGGACATTGCTTCTATAAGCATTCAGGTACACATGCCCCTTTGGGCCACTACATTTGTATCCTTAGGGTAAATACCCAGTAGTGCTATTGCTGGGTTGTAGGGTAGCTCTATTTTCAACTTTTTGAGGAAACTCCATACTGTTTTCCAGAGTGGTTGCACCAGCTAGCATTCCCACCAACAGTGTATGAGGGTTCCCCTTTCTTGGCATCCTCACCAGCATCTGTCATTTCCTGACTTGTTAATTTTAGCCATTCTGACTGGTGTGAGGTGGTATCTCATTGTGGTTTTGATTTGTATTTCCCTGATGCCGAGTGATGTGGTCAATGCTCTTGTTTCTTTATTGATTTTCTGCTTCAGTGATCTGTCTGTTACTGAGAGTGGTGTGTTAAGATCCCCTGCTGTTAATGTATTCATATCAATATGACTCTTTATCTTGATTAACAGTTGTCTTATGTAGTTGGGTGGTCCCACATTGGGGGCATAAATATTTACAATTGTTAGATCTTCATGGTGGATAGACCCTTAAAGAATGATGTAGTGTCCTTCTGTATCTCTGACTACAGTTTTTAGTTCAAAATCTAATTTATCTGATATGAGAATCGCTACCCCAGCTTTCTTTTGAGGCACATTGGCATAAAAGATGCTTCTCCATCCCTTCACTTTCAGTATGGATGTATCCTTAGTTTCAAAATGGGTCTCTTGTAGACAACATAAGGATGTTGTTTTATCTAATCTGCAACCCAGTGCCATTTTATGGGCATATTTATGTCATTCACATTGAGAGTGATTATTGAGAGATACGTTTTTATTGACAGTGTTACCTGTGAAGTCCTTGTTTCTATAGATTGTCTCCATAAACTTCTGTTCAGTGACATTCTTGGGTTTTTTCTTCTTTTATAGAACCACCCTTAATATTTCTTGCAGTGCCAGCTTGATGGTCACATACTCTTTTAAACATTGCTGGTCTTGGAAGCTCTTTATCTTTCCATCCATTTTGAATGTCAGTCTTGCTGGATAAAGTATTTTTGGCTGCATGTTCTTTTCATTTAGTGCCCTGAATACCTCTTGCCAACCCTTTCTGGCTTGCCAGGTTTCTGTGGACATGTCTGATGTGTTCCTGATGGGCTTTCCTCTGTATGTAAGGAATCTCTTCCCCCTAGTTGCTTTCAAGAGCTCCTGTCTAAAATTTTGATTCATCAGTTTCACAATCAGGTATCTTGAGGTCTTTCTAGATTCTATGATCCTGGGAGAGATCTTTCTGCCTCTAGGACATAAACGCTGGTTTCATTCTCCAGATTTGGAAAATTTTCATCAAGAATTTGTTCAACTATGTCCTCTAGTCTTCCTTCTTTCTCCTCTCCCTCAGGGATTCCAATAATTCTGATGCTGGAACATTTCATGGCATCATTTATTTCCCTAATTCTGTTTTCATGGTTTCTAAGTTGTTTGTTCCAGGCCTCCTCCTGATCCTTTTTCTCTATCAGTTTGTCCTCTAGATCACTGATCCTATCTTCTGCCTCAGTTACCCTAGCTGTTAGAGAATTTAGATTAGATTAGAACTCATTGATAGCATTGATAACATCTTCCCTGGTGGCTTTCACTTCTGCCCTAATCAATCCATTTTGTTATTAATCATTTTATCCAACCTAGCCATTGCCTGGATGATTGTTAGCCTGAATTCCCTCTCTGACATACTGTTTATGTCCATATCCAATAGTTCTGATGGAGATGGCACAGTATCTGAATTTTTACTCTGTTGGGCATTCCTCCTCCTATTTATTTTGGTGAGAGATGGGTGAAGAGATGTGTAGCTGAAAGTATCAACTACAAGGTGCACCCTGGAATTCTTCTGAACAATCTGGAGTCCACACCAAAAAGAAAGAAGAAAGAGAGAGAGAGAGAGAGAAAGAGAGACAGAGAAAAAAAGAAAGAAGAAAGAAAGAAAGAAAGAAAGAAAGAGGAAAAGAGAAGACCCAGCTCGAATGGGACCTAAAGGCAAAATTTATAAAGTATACAAAGAAAAACAGACAAACAAAAAGACCAATGAAAGTGACAAAAAAGTGACAAAAAATAAAAGAACCCAGTCAAAATGAACCCCAAGTACAAGACATATATACTAGCAGAACAAATACAAATACACAGAAACACTGACAGAAGAAAAAGATGGGAGAGTGGTTATAAATTCTCAGTGTGGGCGAGAAAGGTTATTTTGATTCTTCCTGGGTGTATCTTGATGCCTTTGTTAAAGGGCTCAACTTTTCCGAGATAAAGGGGGATTAAAACTGGTTTATATATAAGGAGAGTATTGACTGGGGAAAGAGGATTACCTTGAAGCGTATCTCTATATGAACATTAAAAAAAAATAGAAAAGCAAAAGAAAAACACAGGTATATGTATCAAAAAAGTTCAAGTTAAAAGGTTATTATGGTTCTTCCAATCCAGGAGCATGGAACATTTTTCCATTTCTTTGTGTCTTCCTCAATTTCTTTCATGAGTACTTTATAGTTTTCTAAGTATAGATTCTTAGTCTCTTTGGTTAGGTTTATTCCTAGGTATCTTATAGTTTTGGGTGCAATTGTAAATGGGATGGACTCCTTAATTTCTCTTTCTTCTGTCTTGTTGTTGGTGTAGAGAAATGCAACTGATTTCTGTGCATTGATTTTATATCCTGACACTTTACTAAATTCCTGTACAAGTTCTAGCAGTTTTGGAGTGGAGTCTTTTGGGTTTACCACATATAGTATCATATCATCTGCGAAGAGTGATAGTTTGACTTCTTCTTTGCTGATATGGATGCCTTTAATTTCCTTTTGTTGTCTGATTGCTGAGGCTAGGACTTCTAGTACTATGTTGAATAGCAGTGGTGATAACGGACATCCCTGCTGTGTTCCTGACCTTAGCGGAAAAGCTTTCAGTTTTTCTCCATTGAGAATGATATTTGCGGTGGGTTTTTCATAGATGGCTTTGATAATATTGAGGTATGTGCCCTCTATCCCTACACTTTGAAGACGTAGTGATCTGAAGGGGCACGTGCACCTGAATGTTTATAGCAGCAATGTCTACAATAGCCAAACTATGGAAAGAACCTAGATGTCCATCAACAGATGAATGGATAAAGAAGATGTGGTATATATACACAATAGAATACTATGCAGCCATCAAAAGAAATGAAATCTTGCCATTTGCGAAGACATGGATGGAACTAAAGGGTATCATGCTTAGTGAAATAAGTCAATCGGAGAAAGACAACTATCATATGATCTCCCTGATATGAGGGAGAGGAGATGCAACATGGGAGGTTAAGGGGGTAGGAGAAGAGTAAATAAAACAAGATGGGATTGGGAGGGAGACAAACCATAAGTGACTCTTAATCTCACAAAACAAACTGAGGGTTGATGGGGGGAGGGGGTTTGGGAGAGGGGGGGGTGGGGTTATGGACATTGGGGAGGGTATATGCTATGGTGAGTGCTGTGAAGTGTGTAAACCTGGCAATTCACAGACCTGTACCCCTGGGGATAAAAGTATACTATATGTTTAAAAAAAACCCAAAATTTAAATTAAAAAAAAAAAAAGGTTATTATGGAATTTGTTGTACTGAACCTCTCATTGTGATGGTAAATAGGTTAAAAAATTATTAAAAAATTAAAAAGAATGAAAATAGTGGGAAGTAATTAAAAATAAAAGTTGTATCTATGAAGTATACAGTCTTTAGGACAATACCGGGAGCTTAATATCTTTTCACCTCATATTGGGCTTTTACAGTTTTATTTGCACCCTGTGGTGGTTGTCCTCTTGTTTTTTGTTTTTTTTTTGTGTGTGTGTTTTTATTTTGGCTGGCTTTCTGGGGGAGGGGCCTGCCACATGGTTTTTCAGGCAGTCTTGCTAGAGCTGAGTGCTCCTGCCCCCTATCAAGGGGCTGGGCTCTGAGGAAACCGGTTTTTCAGGCTTTGTTTTCTCTGGAGGTTTTTTTGTTTTGTTTTGTTTTGTTTTGTTTTATTCTTTTCTCACCTTGGCAGCTTTAGGTGGTTCTTCAGAGGTTTAGAGGAAAGCAAAGTGCACCCAGACCTCTGTCTCAGAGAGAAGGCTCAGTCTGTTCCCCTCTCCGTGGTCCTGAGCACACAAACTCCCCTCTGCCACCTCCCACCAGGAGAGCACATTCCAGCCACAGTCTCAGGGGTCACAGGAGCTCCCACTTGTACCCCAGTGCTTTCAAAACTGTGAGCAGTATTAGTCCAGAGAGCCGCTTGCAGTGGCTGCCCCCACCTCCACTGTCTGGGCAGGTGCAGGCCGGAGAGGTCCCAACCAGAGGTAGCACTCTGAGATTTTCACAATGGCCTGGGCTGGGATTGTTCACTGGCCAGCATCTGCACGGAGCTCTCTCAGCGGATGGTGTGGAGCGCAAGGCGGCTCAGGGATCAGGGCCTGGATTCTTCGCCACACTCTTCTCTGGCACCCCACTGGGAGTGGTCCTCCTGGGTCTGTGGGCTTAAGCCCATGTCCCTTACTGCCCAATTCCACCAATTTCCCCTTAAAATCTTTTGCTCTTCTTGCGTGTTTTTAACCAGACTCCAAGTTAATGCTGTTCTCCAATCACAGGGCACTCTCTTATTGGGGTATTACTTTCCAATGGGTTGCTTCTCATGGCTTCCTCCCCCTTTTGTTTATCTTCCAATTTTGGTCCAATGTTCCCCATCTACTTGACCTGTCCACTGGTGTCTTATGCGCCTGTAGAGAGAAGTGTATAATCTTAATCTAAGGCTGATTTCATGGGTGATCAGAGTGTTCTGGTAGATAATCAGCTCACTTTACAGGACCTGTTGAAACAGTACCTCCTGGTTCTCTGCCAACTTTCCCCCACCCCATTTATTCATTTTAAAAAGAATCTACCAGTACTACTCTTTCTCTTATTTTCAGTACATGCTTATTCCCTGATGAATAATGTTCATGATCCTTCACATGACAATTAATTCATTTTATTACTGAGGCCCTTCAAGATCCTTTTCCCTTTACCCTACATCCAGATCCCAAACATAAAAATTTCCAAATTACGCAGATCCTATCCCATAAATTTAGGAGATACTACAATGTCTTTCACTTTTCTAATTGTGTTCATTGCTGCACACTTTAAAAATGGAAATAATTGCACTTATTTCAAGCCCTTAAAATAGATTCCAATCAATAGAGAGGCAAGACACAAAATTGAGATGGTATTCTGATGTGCATAGTTTTATTTCAACTCTCCTTTCCATATTTTCATGTTATAAATTGAGTGACACTCTCCCATTTACTAAATTTCATTTCAGGCAATACTCAGTGAAGATTGGAAAAGGAACATGGAAAAGACTTGGAAATGCAACATTGCTGACAGATTTGATTCTCACAGGACGCACATACGAACCAGAGTGGCAAATCCCCTTGTTCCTAGTGTTTTTGGTTATCTATCTTCTCACCATTATGGGGAACCTTGGTCTAATTGCTCTCATATGGAATGACTCTCAGCTTCACATTCCCATGTACTTATTTCTTGGGAGTTTGGCATTTGTGGATGCTTAGATATCATCCACAGTATCCCCCAAGATGCTGGTCAAATTTTTGCCAAGACCAAAATGGTATCTATTTCAGAATGCATGATACAATTTTTTCCTTTGCAAAGTATAACAGTGGAATACTTTCTGCTGGCAGTGATGGCATATGGTCACTATGTGGCCATCTGCAAACCATTACATTATCCAGTGATTATGTCCAAGACACTGTGCATCCACTTGTTAGTTTTGTCACTCTTAGGTGGCCTTCTTCATGCCATAATTCATAGTTTTTTATTCAGATTAACCTTCTGCAATTCCATCATTGTACATCACTTTCACTGTGACATTATACCATTGCTCTAGATTTTTTGTACTAATCCTTCTATCAATTATCTGGTAGTATTTATTTTTGCTGGGTCAATACAGATGTTCACCGTTCCTATAGTTCTTGTCTCCTACACACTAGTTCTCTCTACAATCTTAAAAAAGAATTCTCTATAAGGCATAAAGAAAGCCTTCTCTACCTGTGTAGCCCATCTCTTATCTGTCTCCTTGTACTATGGTGCTCTTTTCTTCATGTATGTGCGCCCCATACCTACATAATCAGAAGACCAACATATGAAGGACTCTCTATTTTACACTATCATAATTCCTTCGTTAAATCCAATTATCTACAGTTTGAGAAATAAGAAAGTCATAGATTCATCGAGGAAAATATTGAAGAGAAATTCTTAGAATTCACATTATTATCTGTTCTCTTTTCACTAGAATGACAAACTGTACAGATTACATATTTTCTCTGTGTTGATTAGGGTTCAGTTTTTGCAGTTATAATTGTCCTAATGTTTAAATGACTTAAGGTGAGATTACAAAACAAATATATGTATATGAAGTAAAAATATAGAGGTAATTTTAATCAAGTGTTCATGACATAAAAATAATTTAAAAGGAAACAAATTTTTTTTGTTTGCATGTTTCAATGTGGCTTCATAAGTGCATTAAGCATTGAAATAGGATAATTTCTCTAAAAAGAATTTGAATATGATAATCTGACAACCATGCAGCTATGCACCCCAAAGACTCACATTACATTCATTCCACATTGGAGTCAGGGTTGTATTTGAGTGAACAGAGACCAAAAAGTACAGTGAGTGATTGGATTTCAGGTTCACCTCTGCCCTTCCTCTTTCACCGCTGATTACTTACACCATTCTACTGTTATAACTGAGGTCTTCACACTAAGACTGCTCACTTCTGTCATTTGCTGTAATCTTGTTACTTTTTCTACATCCTATTGATATTCTTACTTCTAAACATTGACTAAATAATATCCCACTTCAGCAACTTTTTATGGATTGTCATATCTACCAGTTTATTATATATGGGATATGTATCTAGAACTCTATATATGCATACGCATATTTTATTCACATATGTACATGTACAAAATGACTGATATACAAAGATACCTACATACATATTATACAGATTGTATATATCCCTGGCAGATTATATATTTGTTATGTGTTGATTAGTATGTTGTTGTTGTTATAAGTAAATTTTAAAGATTTTATTTATTTATTTGAGGAAGAGAGAGCACACAGGAGTGGGGGAGATGGGCAGAAGGAAAACTGGACTCTCCACCCAGCAGGGAGCCCAATGCAGGGTTATATCCCAGGACCCTGGGATCATGATCTGAGCCGATGGCAGAACCAAATGAGTTTAACCAACTGAGCCACCCAGATGTCACTGTGGTTGTTGTTGTCTTAAAGTAATCTCCATGCCTAGTGTGAGACCCAACACAGAGCCTGATCAAATGACCCTGAGATCAAGACCTCAGCTGAGATCAAGAGTCAGAAACCCAACTGAGTCATTTTTGGTGCCCCTGTGTTTACTAGTTTTAAACAATTTTTGCAGTTATAATTGCCCTAGTGTTAGTGACTTCAGTCCTAAAGTCATTTTATGCACATCTTTAATATATGTGTATGTGTGTGCACATATACACTTGTTCTCCCTGGCATTACGTGGGATTCATCCCCCCAAAACCTTGATTTAACTCTGAGTTCTCCAAAAATACTCCTAATGGATTCTGTGTTATGCTGAAATGAGTAACTGAAATCCTTCTGGACTTTTTCTTAGGTACACAGTTTTGTTGATACAGGTCTTTCTACAAAGAATCCTTTCTCAATTGCACCTACCTTCACTTATAATTAAAATGGGTCCTTTCTTCAAGATCTATCTAAAATGTTACAGCTTCCTTGATGTATTTCCAGATTACCTCAAAGAGGATAAGAATGTTCACTTGTTTGAGGTATTGCATATTTCATTTATTTTTTTAAGCCACAAATGGTCTTGTGTAATACTTATTTTTAGCTTATAAACTTCTTTAGATTACACTTTAGAAATCCTAGTACTCTTCCAATCTTTTACAGTGTTTAGCACAGTGGCTCAAACCCATGAGTTAGTAAATAGCTATTTACAAAACATACATAAATTGAAAATGAAACTGACAGCACAAATATTTCAAATGAAGTGAGAATGCATCACTCATTCTCATACCGTAATGAGTCTTGGGTGATTACTAGGCCTGGAGTGCCTGCAACACGCCAGTTCACCTTCTTGAACTTCTTCTAGGACAATCACGAGTATCATACACTTAAAGTGAATTATTCTTACTCTTCTTATCATGAGGATTTGCTCCAGGGACACAATACAGCACAGCTTCAGGGAGAAGCTCTTCAATTAGGTGTTTCTTTAAAGATACAAAATAGGAAAGTATTCAAAACAAATATTAATATGTATTTCTGGAGTTTCTGATCACAAGATTAGACCAGGTCAACTGTCATGTTTTTGTTTCTGTGAGCAATACTTTCAAGTCCAGGGAAAAGGAATGAATACATCAGAGTCCAGACATTGTTACTACTTTTCACTAGAGAATCTATGTTATTGCATTGGTCTGTGGTTTAATCCTTATTGCTATATAACATTCCCATTGTGCTGATTTTTTTCTTAAGTTATCTGCATTTTGTTTGCTCATGTAATATGATAAGCCAAAGACTGTATTGGCAATAAAAACAACTGGTGTGTCTCTTTTATAACCATAAATATCTGTTTCCCCAACTGGCTTTTTCTTTGAATGAAAAAATTTACATCAATCTATGAGTATATGAGTGTGGTGTATATACTGACTGGTCCTACATTAGGTTGGGTGGGTGTGGAATAGGATTTGGGGGTCTCAGAAACTCAGACTTCCTGTGTAGACTTCTCTTGTTCATGTCTCATCTACATATTCCACTGCCCTATGCCTCTTTTGTTAAATTTTTGACTAATTTATGCCTTCCAGAAATTCACTAAAATCTTCTGTTCACTTGTGTGTTACCATTCTTTTTTCTGTTACAGAAATTTTCATCTATGTACATCATTTTTGTTAATTCAGTGTCATGTTGGGAAAGACCAAAAATATATATCTCTGCAAAGCCCACATTTTAAAAGATTTTATTTATTTATTTGACAGAGAGATCACACATAGGTGGAGAGGCAGACAGAGAGAGAAGGGGAAGCAGGCTCCCTGCTGAGCAGAGAGCTCGATGCAGGGCTCGATCCCATGACCCTGAGACCATGACCTGAGCCGAAGGCAGAGGCTTAACCAACTGAGCCACCCAGGTGCCCCAAAGCCCACTATTCTGCAAATTTTAAAAAAGTAAACTATGAAGTTATATATGTATTACTTAATTAATATTTACATGAGAGGATGACATCACAATGCTAGGTTCATCCAGTTGTCTGAACTAATGCTGAAGGTGGATTAACCACCCCTTTAAAGTAATAATATTATAATGTAGATTAATACCAAATCATTGTGAATACCCAAGAAATCTATCTGAGGATTGACAGAACAAATTGCACACAACTAGAGGGAGAAGAGAGGACATTATCTTGCAAGTGGGAGAGCAGAGCTGCAGTTTGGGGGAGAAAAGGATCATAGGTGCTGTGGAGGAAAGGAGCCCTTGTCACAGAGAAAGATGAGGGAAAGAAAGAAGAGAGAGAGAATGAGATAAGGAAAGAGAAGCAACACAAAGGGTTGCACACTTTCCCAAAGCCATTAACTGGAACAAAGAAAGAGGTTGCTTTCTGTGAATTTTTACAACCAGTGTGGCTCAAAGACTGGAGTTGTGGAGGTCTGTGGTATGGCTGGTGTGGAGCCCTGGGGGCATTGTAGTGCTCCTGTGGAGAAGGTGTGTAGATGTCCCAGGGAGCAAAACGCATGATCTGAGGATCCCCTGGGACATTCAGAGAGATGATTCCTCCTTCATGGAGTGCCCTGGGTAAGATGGCATTACTTCTTCATGGACAAAAGAGCCTGGGCATTATTTCCTAACCCCCACCCTTCAGCACAGGTGAAGAGGTACTTACTGAGGGTGGTTAATCTGGATACTGTTTCTTTGCTGTGCTTTACCCCAAAACCCATGCTCTTGTGCTTTGATACTATTGCCCCTCTGGGTCAAACTGTAGTAGTTCCAGCATGACATGATCCTGTCACAGAGAAAAAGTGGGCAACATGCCATGCCAGGTCCTTAAAGTTTGGAGGTTTAAAACTCAGTGGGCCTTCCTGGGATAGAGCACAAGGTGCACTGCACTGCCTGGCAGGCAGATGGCCCAGACACAAAGAGTATGAAGACAGTGAATTGAGGGGTACCTGAGACACATAAGGATCAGCTGTATGCTTTTCTGTGAGGGCTTCCTGGATAGAAGCAGGTGTGAACTCCCCTCTCTGGTGACAAGAAAAATGGCTGGTGTCATTTCCCTCCCCCACTGTTCAGCATAAACTAACTTCAATAAGTAGTACAGTGCCAACACTGGTGGCCTACACTGTTTACACCAAACAGCATCCCCACCCAAGCTCTGCTAGTACTGCTTTTCTTGGGCAAGTGTGCCTGAGAACCAGAGCAGCAGGACCCTCCCCCACAAAGACAAACACAAACCCCTGCACATACCCTATCTACTGACCATAGAGTTCTGCAAAACTTCAGCTCTAGTGGAAATAGCATCAGGTCTTTTTTAACAAGCAAACCAGAGCACACCTAGTTAAAACTCACCATACTCTGGCCAAGGTCCAGACATTCCCCACTACAGGCAAGGAGAAACTGCAGAAGACTGAGCTGTGGGAAAGAACACAGCAGCACAGTATACACAGCAGACACCAGAGACACTTCCTGAAGTGCCAGGCCCTGGACAGCATATTACCTCTTCTTCATAAAGCCATTATTCTCAGAAGTAGTAAATGTCACAGGCTTTATAAATATACAGAAGAACACAGAAACCTAAACAAAATGCCAAGATGGGAGAATTCATCCCAAAAGAAATAACAAGGGAAGGTCACAGCCAGAGATCTAATCAAAACACTTATAGTATGCCTTATGCAGAATTTAATGCAACCATAATAAGGATACTAGCTGTGCTTGAGAAAAGCTTAAAATACATTAAGGCAGTAACCTCTTCGATATCAGCCACAGCAACTTCTTTCAAGATATGTCTTCAAAGGCAAAGGAAACAAAAGCAAAAATGAACTTTTGGGACTTGATCAAGATCAAAGGCTTCTGCACAGCAAAAGAAACAGTCAACAAAACAAAGAGGCAACCCATGGAATGGGAGAAGATATTTGCAAATGACAGTACAGACAAAAGGTTGATATCCAGGATCTATAAAGAACTCCTCAAACTCAACACACACAAATCAGATAATCATCTAAAAAAAAATGGGCAGAAGATATGAACAGACACTTCTCCAATGAATACATACAAATGGCTATCAGACACATGAAAAAATGTTCATCATCACTAGCCATCAGGGAGACTCAAATTAAAACCACACTGAGATACCACCTTATACCAGGTAGAATGGCCAAAATTAGCAAGACAGGAAACAACATGTGTTGGAGAGGATGTGGAAAAAGGGGAACCCTCTTCCACTGTTGGTGGGAATGCAAGTTGGTGCAGCCACTTTGGAGAACAGTGTGGAGATTCCTCAAGAAATTAAAAATAGAGCTTCCTTATGACCCTGCAATTGCACTACTGGGTATTTACCCCAAAGATACAGATGTAGTGAAAAGAAGGGCCATCTGTACCCCAATGTTTATAGCAGCAATGGCCACGGTTGCCAAACTGTGGAAAGAATGAAGATGCCCTTCAAGGGACGAATGGATAAGGAAGATGTGGTCCATATACACTATGGAGTATTATGCCTCCATCAGAAAAGATGAATACCCAACCTTTGTAGCAACATGGACGGGACTGGAAGAGATTATGCTGAGTGAAATAAGTCAAGCAGAGAGAGTCAATTATCATATGGTTTCACTTATTTGTGGAGCATAACAAATAGCATGGAGGACAAAGGGAGATGGAGAGGAAAAGGGAGTTGAGGGAAATTGGAAGGGGAGATGAACCATGAGAGACTATGAACTCTGAAAAACAATCTGAGGGTTTTGAAGGGGCGGGGGGTGGGAGGTTGGGGGAACCAGGTGGTGGGTATTAGAGAGGGCATGGATTGCATGGAGCACTGGGTGCAGTGCAAAAACAATGAATACTGTTACACTGAAAAGAAATAAAAAATTAAAAAAAATACATCAAGGCATCCCTCACGACCAAGATAGAAGAGCTAGAAACTAACCAGGTCAAAATGAAAAATGGAATACCTGAGTTTTGAATCTGATTGAATGTAAAGACCACATGGATGGAAGAAGTAGAGGAAGAATAAACTGTATAGAAGCTAAAATTATGGAAGATCATGAAACTTCACAAAAGGGGAAAAGAAAAGTCCTGGACCACAAAAATAAATTTAGAGACTTTGGTGATTACATAAAGCATAATAACATTATATCACAGGGGTTCCAGAAGAAAAAAAAGAGAGGAAAGAGAGCAGAAGTATTATTTGAGCTAATTCCACCTGAAAACTTCCCTAATCTCGGGAAGAAAACAGACATTCAAATCCAAGGTACACAGAGAACTCCCACAAAATCAACAAAAGCAGGCCAACATTAGCACATACCACTTAAATTTGAAAAATATAGAGATAAAGAACAAAATCCTAAAAGCAGCCAGACAAAAGAAGTCTCTAACTTACAAGGGAAGAGAAGTAAGGTTAGCAGCAGATGTCTTCACAGAAACTTGAACAGCCAGAAGAGTGTGGTAGGATGTATTCAGTGTACAGAATGGAAAAAATATGGAGGCAAGAATGCTCTATCTAGTAAGGCTATCATTCAGAACTGAAAGTGACAAAAATTAAAGGAGCTCATGACCACTACACCAGCCCTGCAAGAAATATTAAAGGAAACTCTGAGTGGAACAGAAAAACCAAAAGCAACAAAAGCTAGTAAGGAAAAGAGAAAATCTCCAGAAACATTGACAAAAAAATGTAAGAAAATGGCAGAAAATTTCTATCAATAATTACTCCAAATGTAATAAATGGACTAAATGTACCAATCAAAAGATATAGGTTTTGGTTCTTAAGTTCCACATGAGTGAAATCATACTTTATTTATCTTTCTCTGACTGACTTATTTTGTTAGCATAGTACATTCTAATTCCAACTTAGGGGAAGGGAAGGAAAATAAAATAAGATAAAAACAGAGAGGAAGCAGACCATAAGAGACTCTTAACTACTGATAACAAACAGAGGTTTGCATGGGGAGGGAAGTGTTGTACGGGGATGGGGTAAATAGGTGATGGACATTAAGAAGGGCCCTTGATGTAATGAGCCCTGGGTGTTATATGCAACTGATGAATCACTAAATTCTACCCCCCTATTAATAATATATTATATGTTAACTAACTTGAATTTAAATAAAACAAAAAGAGTAGACATAAGGTATCAGAATGGATTTAAAAAAACCCATCTATATGTTGCCTACAAGAGACTCATTTTAGACCTAAAGATACCTGCAGATTGACAGTGAGGGGATGGAGAAATATTTAGAACACAAAAGGATGACTAAAGATAGCTATAATAGCCATACTTTACCAGGCAAACTAGATTTTAAAACAGTCTGTAAAAAGAGATGAAGAATGTGACTGCATCATAATAAAGGGATCTATCCAACAAGAAGATCTAACAAATGCAAATATTTATGCCTCAAATTTGGAAGCACCCAAGTGTAAAAAACAATTAATGACAAACATAAAGGAACTCATTGGTACTAATAATAGTATGGGATGTTAACATCCCACTTACAGGAATGGGCAGATCATCTATGTAGAAAATCATCAAGGAAACAATGACATTAAATGACACCCTGGACAAGAAGGATTTAACAGATATATTCAGGACATTTCATTCTAAAACAGCAGAATACATGTTCTTTTCAAGTATACATGGGGCATTCCCCTTAATAGATTACATACTAGGTCCCATATAAGACTCAACAAGTACAAAAAGACTGCGATCATACCATGCCTATTGAGCACTATGAAACTTGAAGTCAATCTCAAGAAAAATTTGGAAAGGCCACAAATATGTGGAGGATAAAGAACATCCTACTAAAGAATGAATGCATCAACCAGGAAATAAAAGAAATTAAAAAGTGGATTAAAACAATGAAAAATGATAACATGATGATCGAAAGCCTTTGGGAAGCAGCAAAAGAGTCATAAAAGGGATGTATATAGCAATACATGCCTACCTCAAGAAGCATGAAAAATCTCAAATATACAACCTAACCGTACAACTAAAGATTCTAGAAAAAAGAACAACCAATGAAGCCTAAAGCCAACAGAAGAAGGAAGTAATAAAGATGTGAGCAGAAATAAATGATATAAAAATAAAACAACCTAGTAGAACATATCAATGAAACCAGGAGCTGGTTCTATGAGGAATATTAATAAAATTGATAAACCTCTAGCCAGACTTACCAAAAAGGAAAAGAAAGGACCAGTAAATAAAATCACTAATGAGAGAGGAGAAATCACAACCAACACTACAGAAATACAAACAATTATAAGAGCATATTATGAAAAATTATATGCCAAGAAAGTGGGGAATTTGGAAGACATGGATAAATCTCTAGAAACATATAAGTACCAAAACTGAAACTAGAAAAAATAGCAAACTTGAAAAGACCTATAACAGCAAAGAAATTGAATCAGTGGGGTGCCTAAGTGGTTCAGTTGGATAAGCCTCTGCCTTGGGCTCAGGTCATGATCTCAGGGTTCTGGGATTGAGCCCTGCGTGGGGCGCTCTGCTCAGCAGGGAGCCTGCTTCCCATCTCTCTCTCTCTGCCTGCTGCTCTGCCTACTTGTGATCTCTGTCTTTCAATAAATAAATAAACTCTTAAAAAAAAAAAGAAATTGAATCAGTAATCAAAAATCTCCCAACACAGAAAAGTCCAGGGAAGATGGCTTTACAGGATAACTCTACCAAACATTTAAAAAAGAGTTAATACCTATTCTTCTCATGCTATTCCAGAAAATAGAAATGCCAGGAAAACTTTGGAACTCATTCTATAAGGACAGCATTACCTTGATCCCAAAACCAAAGACACCACTAAAAAGGAGAATTACAGATCAATATCCCTAGTGAATATGGATGCAAACAATTCTCAACAATATAATAGCAAATCGAATCCAACAGTAGATTAAACAGATCATTCACCACAATCAAATGGTATTTATTTCTGGGTTACAAGGGTGGTTCAATATTGATGAATCAACTGACATGATACACCACATTAATAAAAGAAGGGACAAGAACCATACAATCCTCTCAATAGATGCAGAAAAAGCATTTGATAAAGTACAATATCCTTTCTCAATAAAAACCTTCAGCAAAGTAGGGATGTAGGGACTATGCCTCAATATCATAAAGGCCATATATGAACAACCCAAGCTAAAATCATCCTTACTGGGGAAAAACTGAGAACTTTTCCTCTAAGGTCAAGAGCAAGACAGGGATGTCCCATCTTACCACTATGGTTTTACATGGTATTGGAAGTCCTAGTGTCAATGATTAGACAACAAAAAGAAAGAACAGGCTTCCAAACCAGCAGGGAAGAAGTCAGACACTCACTCTTTGCATTCAACAAGATACTCTGTGTGAAGAACCTGTAAGACTCCATCAAAAATATGGCTAGAATTGATATATGAATTCAGCAAAGCCACAGAATACAAAATCAACATACAGAAATATGTTGCATTTCTATAAACTGATAATAAAGCAGCAGAAATGTAAGTGAAGGAATCAATGCCATTTATAACTGCATCAAAACCCATAGGATGCCTAAGAGTAAACCTAACCAAAGAGATACGATGTACTCTGAAAACCTTAAAACACTTCTGAAAGAAATTGAAGATAACGTAAGGAAATGAAAAAAAAAAAAACAAAACATTACATGCTCATGGATTGGATAAACAAATATTGTTAAATTGTCTTTACCACCGAAAACAACTCATTTAATGCAATCCCTATGAAAGTACCAATAGCATTTTTCACAGAACTAAAACAAACAATTATAAAATTTGTATGGAACCACAAAAAGACCCCAAATAGCCAAAGCGGTCTTGAAAAAGAAAAGCAACGCTGTAGGCATCATGATTCTGGACTTCAAGCTATATTATAGAGCAGTAGTGATCAAGTTAGTATGGCACTGTCCCAAGAACGGACACATAAATCAATGGAACAGAATAAAGAACCCAGAAATGGATCCAAAACTATACGGTTAACTAATCTTCAACAAAGCAAGAAAGAATATCTAATGGAAACAAGACAGCCTCTTCAACAAAAGTTTTCAGTTTTCAGGAAAACTGGGCAGCAACATGTAGAAGAATGAAACTGGACCATTTTCATATAGCATACACAAAAAAAAATCAAAATGGGTAGTAGCACCAAATGTGAAACAGGAAACCATCAAAATCCTAGAGGAGAACACAGGCGATGACTTCTTTGACATCAGCTGTAGCAACTTCTGTTTTTTATTTATTTATTTATTTTTTATTTTTTTATTCCAGAGAAAGAGAGTGAGAGATTGAGTAGGGAGGGGCCTCAGTCCCAGGGCTATCTATGAGATCATGATCTGAGCCAAAATCAAGAGTTGGCAACTTGACCATAGAGTTGAAGGTCCATTTCTGGGGCAGTAAACAAGTAGTTTTGGAGAGGATGTGGAGAAAGAGAGCCCTCTTACACTCTTGGTGGGAATGCAAGTTGGTGCAGCCACTTTGGAAAACAGTGTGGAGATTCCTTAAGAAATTAAAAGGAGAGCTACCTTATGATACTGCAATTGCACTACTGGGTATTTACCCCAAAGATACAGATGTAGTGAAAAGAAGGGCCATCTGTACCCCAATGTTCATAGCAGCAATGGCCACAGTCACTAAACTGTGGAAAGAGTCAAGATGCCCTTCAAAAGATGAATGGATAAAGAAGATATGGTCCATATATACAATGGAATATTATGCCTCCATCAGAAAGGATGAATACCCAACATTTGTATCAACATGGTCGGGACTGGAAGAGATTATGCTGAGTGAAATAAGTCAAGCAGAGAGAGTCAATTATCATATTCTTTCGCTTATTTGTGGTGCATAAGGAATAACACAGAGGACATTGGGAGATGGAGAGGAGAAGTGAGTTGGGAGATATTGGAGGGGGAGACAAAGCATGAGAGACTGTGGACTCTGAGAAACAAACTGAGAGTTTTGGATAGGGGGTTGGATGAGCTTGGTGGTGGGTATTATGCAGGGCACATATTGTATGAAGCACTGGTTGTGGTGCATAAACAATGAATTTTGGAACACTGAAAAAAATTAAATTAAATTAAATTTTAATAAAGAATGGGAAATAAGATGTAACCATGGCTATGATAAACTGTTAGCAAAATTTAGGACATATTTTCAAAAATAAAAATATGTATGAAATGAACAACTTTCTAATAAAATATAAGATTTCCTAAAAAAAAAAGTGTTGGCCACTTAACTGACTGAGGCATCTGGGCTCTCCATTGTCTGTAGTTACTTCTTACTAGACATTGGAGGCAAGGAAACAAAAGCAAAAGTGAGATATTGGAACCTCATCAAGAGAATAGCCTTGTGCACAGCAAAGGAAGCAATCAACAAAACTAAAAGGCAAGTTTTAGAATGGGAAATAATATTTGCAAATGACATGCCTGATCAAGGGTTAATATCCAAAATCTATAATGAACTTACCAACTCAACAACCAAAAAAGCAGAGTAACCCAGTTAAGAAATGAGCAGAAAAGAAGAATGGACATATTTCTTTCTTTTTTTTTTTTATATCATTTTTTTTTAAATTAATTTTTTTTAAAATTTTTCAGCATAACAGTATTCATTATTTTTGCACCACACCCAGTGCTCCATGCAATCCGTACCCTCTACAATACCCACCACCTGGTGCCCCCAACCTCCCACCCCCCACCCCTTCAAAATTCTCAGATCGTTTTTCAGAGTCCATAGTCTCTCATGGTTCACGTCCCCTTCCAATTTCCCTCAACCCCCTTCTCCTCTCCATCTCCCCTTGTCCTCCATGCTATTTGTTATGCTCCACAAATAAGTGAAACCATATGATAATTGACTCTCTCTGCTTGACTTATTTCACTCAGCATAATCTCTTCCAGTCCTGTCCATGTTGCTACAAAACTTGGGTATTCATCCTTTCTTTTTTCTTTTTCTTTTTTTTTTTACAGCTTTATAAACATATATTTTTATCTCCAGGGGTACAGGTCTGTGAATCGCCAGGTTTACACACTTCACAGCACTCACCATAGCACATACCCTCCCCAATATCCATAACCCCCCCCTCCCAACCCCCTCCCCCCATCAACCCTCAGTTTGTTTTGTGAGATTAAGAGTCACTTATGGTTTGTCTCCCTCCCAATCCCATCTTGTTTCATTTACTATTCTCCTACCCCCTCAACCCCCCATGTTGCATCTCCTCTCCCTCATATCAGGGAGATCATATGATAGTTGTCTTTCTCCGATTGACTTATTTCGCTAAGCATGATACCCTCTAGTTCCATCCACGTCATCACAAATGGCAAGATTTCATTTCTTTTGATGGCTGCATAGTATTCCATTGTGTATATATACCACCTCTTCTTTATCCATTCGTCTGTTGATGGACATCTAGGTTCTTTCCATAGTTTGGCTATTGTAGACATTGCTGCTATAAACATTTGGGTGCACGTGCCCCTTCGGATCACTACGTTTGTATCTTTAGGGTAAATACCCAGCAGTGCAATTGCAGGGTCATAGGGTAGTTCTATTTTCAACATTTTGAGGAACCTCCATGCTGTTTTCCAGAGTGGTTGCACCAGCTTGCATTCCCACCAACAGTGTAGGAGGGTTCCCCTTTCTCCGCATCCTCGCCAGCATCTGTCATTTCCTGACTTGTTAATTTTAGCCATTCTGACTGGTGTGAGGTGATATCTCATGGTGGTTTTGATTTGTATTTCCCTGATGCCGAGTGATATGGAGCACTTTTTCATGTGTCTGTTGGCCATCTGGATGTCTTCTTTGCAGAAATGTCTGTTCATGTCCTCTGCCCATTTCTTGATTGGATTATTTGTTCTTTGGGTGTTGAGTTTGCTAAGTTCTTTATAGATTTTGGACACTAGCCCTTTATCTGATATGTCATTTGCAAATATCTTCTCCCATTCTGTCAGTTGTCTTTTGGTTTTGTTCACTGTTTCCTTTGCTGTGCAAAAGCTTTTGATCTTGATAAAATCCCAAAAGTTCATTTTTGCCCTTGCTTCCCTTGCCTTTGGTGATGTTCCTAGGAAGATGTTGCTGCAGCTGAGGTCGAAGAGGTTGCTGCCTGTGTTCTCCTCGAGGATTTTGATGGATTCCTTTCTCACATTGAGATCCTTCATCCATTTTGAGTCTATTTTCGTGTGTGGTGTAAGGAAATGATCCAATTTCATTTTTCTGCATGTGGCTGTCCAATTTTCCCAACACCATTTATTGAAGAGGCTGTCTTTTTTCCATTGGACATTCTTTCCTGCTTTGTCGAAGATGAGTTGACCATGGAGTTGACGGTCTATTTCTGGGCTCTCTATTCTGTTCCATTGATCTATGTGTCTGTTTTTGTGCCAGTACCATGCTGTCTTGATGATGACAGCTTTGTAATAGAGCTTGAAGTCCGGAATTGTGATGCCACCAACTTTGGCTTTCTTTTTCAATATTCCTTTGGCCCTTCGAGGTCTTTTCTGGTTCCATATAAATTTTAGGATTATTTGTTCCATTTCTTTGAAAAAAAATGGATGGTACTTTGATAGGAATTGCATTAAATGTGTAGATTGCTTTAGGTAGCATAGACATTTACACAATATTTATTCTTCCAATCCAGGAGCATGGAACATTTTTCCATTTCTTTGTGTCTTCCTCAATTTCTTTCATGAGTACTTTATAGTTTTCTGAGTATAGATTCTTAGTCTCTTTGGTTAGGTTTATTCCTAGGTATCTTATAGTTTTGGGTGCAATTGTAAATGGGATGGACTCCTTAATTTCTCTTTCTTCTGTCTTGTTGTTGGTGTAGAGAAATGCAACTGATTTCTGTGCATTGATTTTATATCCTGACACTTTACTGAATTCCTGTACAAGTTCTAGCAGTTTTGGAGTGGAGTCGTTTGGGTTTTCCACATATAGTATCATATCATCTGCAAAGAGTGATAGTTTGACTTCTTCTTTGCCGATTTGGATGCCTTTAATTTCCTTTTGTTGTCTGATTGCTGAGGCTAGGACTTCTAGTACTACGTTGAATAGCAGTGGTGATAACGGACATCCCTGCCGTGTTCCTGACCTTAGCGGAAAAGCTTTCAGTTTTTCTCCATTGAGAATGATATTTGCCGTGGGTTTTTCATAGATGGCTTTGATAATATTGAGGTATGTGCCGTCTATCCCTACACTTTGAAGAGTTTTGATCAGGAAGGGATGCTGTACTTTGTTAAATGCTTTTTCAGCATCTATGGAGAGTATCATATGGTTCTTGTTCTTTCTTTTATTAATGTGTTGTATCACATTGATTGATTTGCGGATGTTGAACCAGCCTTGCAGCCCTGGAATAAATCCCACTTGGTCGTGGTGAATAATCCTTTTAATGTACTGTTGAATCCTATTGGCTTGTATTTTGGCGAGAATTTTTGCATCTGTGTTCATCAAGGATATGGGTCTGTAGTTCTCTTTTTTGTTGGGATCCTTGTCTGGTTTTGGGATCAAGGTGATGCTGGCCTCATAAAATGAGTTTGGAAGTTTTCCTTCTATTTCTATTTTTTGGAACAGTTTCGGGAGAATAGGAATTAGTTCTTCTTTAAATGTTTGGTAGAATTCCCCCGGGAAGCCGTCTGGCCCTGGGCTTTTGTTTGTTTGGAGATTTTTGATGACTGTTTCAATCTCCTTACTGGTTATGGGTCTGTTGAGGCTTTCTATTTCTTCCTGGTTCAGTTGTGGTAGTTTATATGTCTCTAGGAATGCATCCATTTCTTGCATCCATTTGACAAATTGTCAAATTTGTTGGCGTAGAGTTGCTCATAGTATGTTCTTATAATTGTCTGTATTTCTTTGGTGTTCGTTGTGATCTCTCCTCTTTCATTCATGATTTTATTTATTTGGGTCCTTTCTCTTTTCTTTTTGATAAGTCTGGCCAGGGGTTTATCAATCTTATTAATTCTTTCAAAGAACCAGCTCCTAGTTTCGTTGATTTGTTCTATTGTTTTTTTGGTTTCTATTTCATTGATTTCTGCTCTAATCTTTATGATTTCTCTTCTCCTGCTGGGTTTAGGGTTTCTTTCTTGTTCTTTCTCCAGCTCCTTTAGGTGTAGGATTAGGTTGTGTACCTGAGACCTTTCTTGTTTCTTAAGAAGGGCTTGTACCGCTATATATTTTCCTCTCAGGACTGCCTTTGTTGTGTCCCACAGATTCTGAACCGTTGTGTTTTCATTATCATTTGTTTCCATAAATTTTTTCAATTCTTCTTTAATTTCCTGGTTGACCCATTCATTCTTTAGAAGGGTGCTGTTTAGTCCCCATGTATTTGGGTTCTTTCCAAATTTCCTCTTGTTATTGAGTTCTAGCTTTAGAGCATTGTGGTCTGAAAATATGCAGGGAATGATCCCAATATTTTGATACCGGTTGAGACTTGATTTAGGACCAAGAATGTGATCTATTCTGGAGAATGTTCCATGTGCACTAGAGAAGAATGTGTATTCTGTTGCTTTGGGATGAAATGTTCTGAATATGTCTGTGAGGTCCATCTGGTCCAGTGTGTCATTTAAGGCCTTGATTTCCTTGTTGATCTTTTGCTTGGATGATCTGTCCATTTCAGTGAGGGGAATGTTAAAATCCCCTACTATTATTGTATTATTGTTGATGTGTTTCTTTGATTTTGTTATTAATTGGTTTATATAGTTGGCTGCTCCCACGTTAGGGGCATAGATATTTAAAATTGTTAGATCTTCTTGTTGGACAGTTCCTTTGAGTATGATATAGTGTCCTTCCTCATCTCTTATTATAGTCTTTGGCTTAAAATCTAATTGATCTGATATAAGGATTGCCACTCCTGCTTTCTTCTGATGTCCATTAGCATGGTAAATTCTTTTCCACCCCCTCACTTTAAACCTGGAGGTGTCTTCGGGTTTAAGATGAGTTTCTTGTAGGCAACATATAGATGGGTTTTGTTTTTTTATCCATTCTGATACCCTGTGTCTTTTGATTGGGGCATTTAGCCCATTAACATTCAGGGTAAGTATTGAGAGATATGAATTTAGTGCCATTGTATTGCCTGTAAGGTGACTGTTATTGTATATTGTCTCTGTTTCTTTCTGATCTACTACTTTGAGGGTCTCTCTTTGCTTAGAGGACCCCTTTCAATATTTCCTGTAGAGCTGGTTTGGTATTTGCAAATTCTTTCAGTTTTTGTTTGTCCTGGAAGCTTTTAATCTCTCCTTCTATTTTCAACGATAGCCTAGCTGGATATAGTATTCTTGGCTGCATGTTTTTCTCATTTAGTACTCTGAATATATCATGCCAGCTCTTTCTGGCCTGCCAGGTCTCTGTGGATAAGTCTGCTGCCAATCTAATATTTTTACCATTGTACGTGACAGATTTCTTTTCCCGGGCTGCTTTCAGGATCTTTTCTTTGTCACTAAGACTTGTAAATTTTACTATTAGGTGACGGGGTGTGGACCTATTCTTATTGATTTTGAGGGGGGTTCTCTGAACCTCTTGAATTTTGATGCTTGTTCCCTTTGCCATATTGGGGAAATTCTCTCCAATAATTCTCTCCAATATACCTTCTGCTCCCCTCTCTGTTTCCTCTTCTTCTGGAATCCCAATTATTCTAATGTTGTTTCGTCTTATGGTGTCCCTTATCTCTCGAATTCTCCCCTCGTGGTCCAGTAGCTGTTTGTCCCTCTTTTGCTCAGCTTCTTTATTCTCTGTCATTTGGTCTTCTATATCACTAATTCTTTCTTCTGCCTCATTTATCCTAGCAGTGAGAGCCTCCATTTTTTATTGCACCTCATTAATAGCTTTTTTGATTTCAACTTGGTTAGCTTTTAGTTCTTTTATTTCTCCAGAAAGGGCTTTTATATCTCCCGAGAGGGTTGCTTTAATATCTTCCATGCCTTTTCCAAGCCCGGCTAGAACCTTGAGAATCGTCATTCTGAACTCTATATCTGACATATTACCAATGTCTGTATTGATTAGGTCCCTAGCCTTTGGTACTGCCTCTTGTTCTTTTTTTTGTTGTGAATTTTTCCGCCTTGTCATTTTGTCAGATAAGAGTTTATGAAGGAGCAAGTAAAATACTAAAAGGGTGGCAACAACCCCAGGAAAATATGCTTTAGCCAAATCAGAAGAGATCCCAAATTGTGAGGGGGGAGAAAGGGGATAAAAAGGGGTTCAAAAAGAAAAAAAAAAGAAACTATTTAAAAAAAGAAAGCCGATAAAAAATATAAAAAGTGGAAAAAATATATATATATTAGATAAACTATTTAAAAAACGTTAAAAAAGAAAACGGTAAAAGTTAAAAAAATTTAGCAGAAGAAGAGAAAAGGAAAAAAAATTGAAAAAGAAAAAAAATTAAATTAACTGCAAGGCTAAAAAATCATGGGGAGAAAGCCATGAGTTCTGTGCTTTGCTTTCTTCTCCTCTGGAATTCCGCCGCTCTCCTTGGTATTGAAACTGCACTCCTCGGTAGGTGAACTTGGTCCTTGCTGGGTTTCCCATTGATCTTCTGGGGGAGGGGCCTGTTGTAGTGATTCTCAAGCGTATTTGCCCCAGGCGGAGTTGCACCGCCCTTACCCAGGGCCGCGCTGAGTAATCCGCTCGGGTTTGCTTTCGGTAGCTTTTGTTCCCTGAGCGCTTTCCGTAGAGTTCCAGAGGACGGGAATGAAGATGGCGGCCTCCCAGTCTCAGCCCGGAGGAGCCGAGAGCCGGGGGCCCCACTCCTCAGTGCGCCCTCAGAGAACAGCGCCCAATGACTCCCGTCACCCTGGCCTCCGGCCGCGCTCCGAGCTGACCGAGCCTGCGACCGGTTCAAGGCAACCCCGAGCTGAGAGTCACTCCTCGGCTCTGTCTCTGTAGCCGGCTTCCCCGCTCCAATACCGGTAAGCTCTGCGACACTCAGACACCCCCGATCCTTCTGCGACCCTTTGGGACCTGAGGCCGCGCTGACCCCGCCTGGGCTTCACCCCAGTTAAGCCACTGGAGTGATGTCCCTCAGTGGAACAGACTTTTAAAAGTCCTGATTTTGCTCCGTTGCTCTGTTGCTCTGCCGCTCGCCGGGAGCCGGCCCCTCCCCCCGCAGTCTATCTTCCCGTTGTTTTGGATTCACTTTTCCGCCAGTCCTACCTTTCAGATAGTGGTTGATTTTCTGTTTGTAGAATTGCTGTTCTTCTTCTCTTCAATCTCCTGTTGGTTTTGTAGGTGTTTGCAATCTTTAGATAAGCTATTTAGCTGATCTCCAGCTACCCGAAGTAGTCTCAGCCTGCTACTTCTCCGCCATCTTGACTCCTCCCCAGAATGGACATATTTCTAAAGAAGACATATAGTGGGCTAACAGACACATGGAAAGATGTTCAACATCACTCACCATCAGGGAAATAAAAATCAAAACTACAATGAGATATTACTTCACACCTGTCAAAATGGCTTAAATTAAAGATAAATGAAACAGAAGATGTTGGTGAGGATGTGGTTCATGGGAATGCAAACTTGTGCAGCCACTCTGGAAAACAGTATGGAGGTTTCTAAAAGAGTTAAAAATAGAACTACCGTATGATCCAGCAATTTCACTACAAGTTATTTACCCAAAGGATACCAATATACCAATTCTAAGGGATACATGTACCCCAATATTGACAGGAGCATCATCAAAAATACCCAAATTGTGGGAAAAGCCCAAAATGATCATTGAATGAAGAATAGATAAAGAAAAGCTGAGTTATTTACACACACACACACATACTCACACACACACAGAATATATATGTGGAATAATATGGAATATAATATATGGAATATATTATTATATGGAATATTATTATTCCATTATATAAGAATGTGGAATGCAATTATTATTCCATTATATATATATAGTGGAATATTACCCAGCTGTAAAAAAGAATGAAATCTTGCCATTTGCAATGATGTAGATGAACTAGACTAAGTCAGAGAAAGAAAAATACCATATGATTTCACTCATATATGGAATTTAAGAAAAAAAAATGAAGGTGAGGGGAAATAAAAGAGAGAGGCAAACCATAAAAGAGACTTCTAGCTATGAGAACAAAGTGAGGCTTGCTAGAGGGGAGATGGGCAGGGGATGGGCTAAATGGGTGATGGTATTAAGGAGGGCACTTGTGATGAGCACTAGGTGTTATATGTAAGTGATGAATCACTGAATTCTACACCTGAAATTAATATTACACTGTATGTTAACCAACTGGAAATCAAATCAAAGCTTTAAACTACAAAACAAAACCCCCAAGAAAACAAACCAAAAACAAAAGACCCCAAAATAATAAACTAAGATAAAGGAGTTTATTTTTTAAATTCAAAAAAATACCAGTCAAATCCTGAACAGTTTTTCACAATCTGTGTTGTAGACTAGCTAGGGTACAATCTTATTAGTATATATGTATTAAGTATGTGTGAACACCTCTGTAGTCTAGGCCTTCTTTTGTTATTGTTTTTCTTTTAAAATAATGGTTCTTAAACTTTAGTTGACCTCAGAATCACATGGAGCATTTGCAGAAACAAAGATTGATGGGTTCCATCTCTAGAGTTCCTTCCTCAGTAGTTTATGTTGTTTGGTTGGGACCGTACTAGATAAATTCTCTTTTAAATGATATTAGACCTGTGAAAATGCAGTTTCTGCATACTCTCTATTCCTTACTTAAATAGCACTCTGCAAGTATTTTGAAGATTTCCTTGTCAATTTTTTTTTCCAGAGACAGGTTTTTATTTAAAATTTATTGTAATGGGATCCACGCAAAAAGAGGGAGGGAAGGGTAGAAAACATGCAGGGGACACAGGAACATGAGGACATGGCTAGGGCCACAACTTCTGTCATGAGGGACATGTGGCTGTATTCCCTCATCGCCAGGAAGCATGTTTAACCCCTGGATATCACTCTGTTTACCCTGGAACCCTGGAATTCTATCTCTTGTCCTCCCTGTGGCTCTAGTGGTTCATTCTTTAGTTCCCCTTGTCTTGTTTTCCTCTGATAGGACAACGTTTAGGGCCTGACCTCAAACAACACCACCTTATTAATGTACTACCATTGCCTTCACTGCTTCTGCCCCTCCTCCAATTTCAACTTTTCCCCTCTCTGGGGCAGAATCTTTGATTCTTCCCACTGAAAGAAAAAGCACCATCTCCCCAGGGAGGGGCAGCAGTTAGTAGTGGGACTTGTGCAAGGAAGAGAGGAAGGACCATCAAGAAGAAATCTCACAGATCTTTGAAGGGAAGGGCAGGGGTTACAGAGAGGAGAGGGGGTGAGGGCAATGGCTTCTCCTGTCCTCCAGGACTTTTATACTTTTATCTCTGTTTGGGCAGCTGAATGCAGGTTTCAAGGGAACATATGCTTCAAAAAATGAAGTATTGTGGATGATTCTATATTTTTTTTCTTGAAAACATGATTAACAATGATGATAGCCAATTAAGAGCCCAATTTCTCAAAGGTTAATGGCAAGGCTATCTGTTCATTAGAAAATTTAATGTCATGCTGGGTCAACTTTTGAATCATCTTTCTCAAATTAATATTGTATACAAGATAATACACATGTTGCAACATGTAATGATACCTCTTCATAAAAGTTACCTTCTAAGACAGAGTTATTTGACTTCAATAGCTACCAATTGCATCATATTTCCCTCTCTTTCTCAGATTAAGAAGAAGTCATTGATGTGGCAAAGTTTATATTGCTCAGGGTTGTCCAGAATACAGAACCAATAAGATTACCAATCTATAAGTGAAATATGCATATAAATATGTAATATTATATATAAATATGAATATAGATACATACGTATATATATAAAATATGATATCTACTATAAGATATTGGCTCATGTGAACATGGAGCCTGAGAAGTCCCATGATCTGTGGTCTGCAAGGTTTGAGACCCAGGAAATATGATGTTGTAGTTCTAAAATGTGAGAATAAAAGAGCCAATGAAAGGTATAAATTCCACCCATCAGCTCTGAAGAAAGGACCGAGGATCAAGAGCACCAAGGGCAGAAAAGTATCAATGTCACAGATCAACCAGCCAGGCAGAGTGAATTCAACTTCCTCTGCCTTTTTGTTCCATTCAGGCTCTCAATGGATTAGGATGATGCTCACCAGCATTAGGGAAAGCCCTCTACTTTACTCAGTCAACTGACATAATGCCAATTTTTTCTGGACACTTCTTCACACATATAGCAAGAAATAATATTTATCCAATTATCTAGACATCTTGCACACTAGTCAAGTTGGCATATACAATGAACCATCACAAGTCCACCCACTGTCAGCTTGACACCCATACACAATTCCTTAAACCATACTTAAGTGCCAGGTAAGGCCAATAGCAAGGTCATAATTCCACCTAACATGATACAACTATGCTGTGTAAAGCTGAAAATGCACTATACCTTTCCCCAGAAATTGAGTTAAAATCCTTGAGTGATTTTTATACCATATACCTGATGAGAGCTTCCTTGATATCTGGTAACTTAAACACTATGATGTCAAATTAACAATAATTAGTTATCATGACATAAATTCATTTCATTTTATTTTACATGATAAGAGAATAGAAGTGGAAGGAAAGCAAAGAAATTTGTTATGTATATACAAATATACAAATATGGGTATACACATGCATGCACACACATGCACATGCACACACACACACACGCACGCACACACACACACACACACACACAAGTGTATTCTTAACCAAGCTGAGGATTAAACATTTATGGCAATTACAATCCTCATTTCTGAGACTAGTCATGTGGTCATAGCTCTTATTTACAATTACCTCTTCTTCCAGTACCCATTCCACAATCCTTTATTCTGTAGCAAACCATTCACTGGTCAGATTTATCTACCTTCTTTCTTAAGGGTCTGACTTAGAAATCCTGCCTGAATTGGTTTGTTGGAGTTTTCTATTGACCTTAACTACAGGGAATGGTACTACTAAAGAAAAATCCAAGTAATTTGAATTTCTGACATACTTGGCCTCATCCCCATTGTGGAGAACTAGTCTAATTTCTCCTTGGTAGTCGCACCAGCTGGGTAACTCCCTTCTTTGCATAATGATGCAGAGGAAGGAAGAACACAAAGTGGCTCAGTGCCAGGTTTAACTTCCTGATGAACAGAATCATTGTGTGTGCTGGTGCAAACATTCTTCCCTCTGGATCGAAGACTTTTAGACAGCAGAGCATTAAGGCAAAGGAAGACTTGCAAAAATTACACTAGTGTGTCATTAACAGGTGGTAATAGTGAGTGGTATCATTCAAATTTTCACTACTTAATTCCTGGGCTGGTGAATTTTAGCTATGGAAGAAACTATACTGTGTATTGGACACTGACTGAGAAAATATACAGGCTTCTGGAGAGCCTTGCTGAGCCATGCCTGATAACGGCACCTAGAAGGTGCAATAACTGAGTTTTGAAAGATGATTCTATCATTCTAGCTAACTCCGTGTATCAGGATGGTGGGGAAAATAGTAAGACAAGGTAGTTTGTTATCATGGGGCCATTCCCAGACTGTATTTACTGTGAAGTAAATTGCTCAATTAGAAGCAATGGGCATGGGATACTATGACAGCGAACAAGGAATTCTGTTAGTCCACAGATAGTTTTGTCAGGACCATTGCTCGCAGTACTGAAAATATGTATCTGGAATACGTGTCTATTCTTATAAGAACAAAACATTTCCTTTCCATACATTGGAATCTGGCCAATATCGATCAGCCATGAGGTAGATGGCTGATCACTCCAATGAATGGTGCCATATCAGGGGCCCAGATTCAAATCTCTGCTGCTGGCAGACTGGACATTCAACAGTGGCTGTAGCCAGATTGTCTATGGTGAGTAGAGGTACATGTTGTGGAGCTCATATATAAACCTCCATTCCTGCTACCATAGTCCCCTGTTTCATGAGCCCATTTGGTGATTCTTCCTACTTGATTATTAAAATCCTCCACTGCTGAGGTTCCCTTTGCTGAGCATCACATAGGACACAAATATTTCTATGTTTCTTGCCTCTTCCACAAATTTCCTTGCATCATTTTCCAGTCATAAACCTTAAGATTCCCTGACCGTCCAGCCAAACCATTTCTCAAAGCACTTGAATCATTAAATAATCAGACACATGGCTATTCCTCCTTGTAGGCAGGTGAACAACCAGGTGCACTACTCAAAATTCTGCCCACTAGGAGGACTTTCTCTCACTATTGTCCTTCAGTGATGTCCCAGAGCAAGGCAGTAGTGCTGCAATTATTCACTTTTGATAGGTATCTGCATATCTTGCAGAATTATCAGTAAGCCAGGCCCAGGTCATCTCTCCCTTTGTTTACTCATTACGGAGAACCCTCCATGAGCCCATAAGTATGGTTGGAATAGAGAAGCCAGGCTAACAGGCATGGGGAACCTGGGCATTTGGACTTCTTCATGTAACTTACCGATACCTTCTGGGACTGCTCAGGCTACATCATGTGTATATCACACCCATTTGATGATGCTGTGGCCATGTACTCTGAAATTTATGTCTTGGTGGGTCATACAATACACAGTTCATGAAAGGCAGCTCTGGTTCCATGGGAAATTGCTGGCCCATGGTTGAGCATTCAATCTCTACTGAAGCCTAGTAGCAGACTGATAGCTCTTTATCAAATGGAAAGTAGTTGTCCGCAGTGATGGCAGAGCTTAACATGAAATTTAGCATCTGTGCTGTGATTTACCCACAGATAGCAGCCTAAGACTCCATACAGCATCCCCCTGTGCTATTGCCAATTGGACCACCACTGTTTTTGGTGGATCAGGTAACCCAAGTGCCAGCACAGCTTGCATAGCAGCCCATACCTTTCACAAGTCCTCCTTTTTGAAATCATACTCAAAAGCAGCAGCAAAATTGTCATACGGTTTCACTAATACATAGAATATAAGGAATAGCACAGAGAACCCTGGGGGAGGGGAAGGAAAACTGAATGGGAGGATATCAGAGAGAGAAAGCCAACCATGAGAAACTGAGACTCTGGGAAAAAAAATTGAGGGTTGTGGAAGGGCGATAGAAGGGGGGCGACGGTAACTGGGTGATGGGCATTAAGGGGGGCACCTGATCTGATGAGCACTGAGTGTTATACACAACTCATGAATCATTGGAAACTACATCAAAAACTAATGATGTACCATATGTTGGCTAATCGATCTCAATTAAAAAAAAAACTAGCAGCATTTCTGTACATTTGGTAAATGGGTTCTAATAATACACTCAAATAAAGATAATGTTGCCTCCAAAATCCACAGTTCCACTATGTGTTGCACCTCTTTTTCTGGCCACAGAGGGGCTAGATGCAACAATTATCCTTTACTTAGACGATATATCTCCACATGACACATCAACTGGACCTCTAGAAATGTCATTGAGATAAATGGGTCCTGAATTTTGATGGATTTATTTCCTAACTTCTAGTATGCAAATGTCTACCGGAAAGTCAACAGTAATCGTTACTTCTTGTTCATTAGGTGCAATCAGCATAAGACATTGGTTTTATGGGAAAGAAAGATCAAGAGCCTTGAGAAAATATTTGCAAATCATACACCTGGTGAAAGCTTGCACCTAGACTATCTAAAGAATCTCCAAACTGAATAATAAATATGTATCTGAATTTTAAAAAGGAAAACACTTGAACAGGTGCTTCAGGAAACCATATATATAGATGTCAAATAGGGCACAAAAATATTTTCAATATAATTGATCAGTGGGGAAATGCAATGAAGAACACAGTGAGATACCACTCCCACTTTTGGCACCTCCACAAACCTGGAGCCTGATGCTCAGGTGACCCCCCCTCCCTCAACTATGCCCCCAGAAAGCTTGCCTCAGAGGGTGACCTTAGTAGAGCTGTGTGGGCCTGGCATGTGGTCATGCACAGTCACAATATGCACCTAGAGAGAAAGAGCTCTAAGCACCAGGCCCGCATGCAGCCCGAATCACTGCACAACGCTGGCCAATTCTGACGAGCCTTCTGCCCAAATCAATATCAATTTGGGAGAAATCTAGTGAGAATTGGCTGGAAACCCCTGGCAAACTCGCTTCCAGTGGCACAGGCCTTTCAGGAGCCCCCTGAGCCTGGCACATGATCATGAGTGGTCAAGGCACGAACCCTGAGAGAAAGTGCTCCAAACCTCAGGCACACATGGGGCCAAGCCTCCCTCTACTCAGTCCCCTGGGAAGCCTGCCTCAGTGCTGGCAGATCGGGTTTGCCTAACTCTAGGTTGGGTTTTCAAACTTCTGTCCCCAGAGGCGTGGCCCCCAAGCCCTCCAGACTGGGGACCCCTGAGACACACCCAGGAGGAATCCATGCCACTTGGAGCTGCTCAGAACCCTCAGAGTGGCAGAAACTTGCATACCCCTCTGAGGACACCCCCACCTTCAGCCAACCCCTGTCCACACACCCGGAGCCTGATGCCCAGTCTGACCCCTGCCCGCCACTCAGCACCCTGGGCATCCCACCAGCAGATAGGGCCTGCCATGCCCCTAGGCCCTAACAGTAACTCTAGGTTGGATTTTCCAGTTTCCATCTCCAGAGCCCTGGCCCCCAAGCCCTCCAGATTGGGGACCCCTGAGCCACATCCCAGAACGCCGCCTGCCACCCAGGAAGAAACCTTGCCATTTGGAACTGCACAAAACTGTCAGAACGGGAATGTCCCCCTAAGGCCACCATCACCTTTGGTGCCTTCCTGGGCCACAAAGCTGGAGCCTGACACTCAGCCCAACCCCCTCCCTCAACTCTGCCCCCAGAGAGCTAGCCTCAGTGGGGGCCCTCAGGGGAGCCATGTGGACCCTGCCCATGGTCCCAGTTGGTAGCAACATGCACCTAGAGAGACAGCGCTCCAAATACCTGGTGTGCATGCAACCTGAATCTCCAAATATCGCTGGCCAATTCTCATGAACTTTCTGCCCCAAGTGATATCAATTGGGGCAGAAAGCGCATGAGAATTGGCCTAAAACACTTATCAAACTCACTTTCTGCAGTGCAGACCTTCAGAGAAGCCGCCTGTACCTGGCCCTTGGTCCCAAGTTGCGTGGTAGAATCCTGTAAGAAAGCACTCCAAATGCCAGGCCCACGCATGTTCAACCCCTCCTACTACTCAACCCCTAGGAAGCCTGCCTCAGGACTGGCAGATCTGGCCTCCCATGCCTCGAGGCCCTAACCTTTATCCTAGGTTGGATTTTCAGGCATTTGTCCCCAGATCCCTGGCACCCAAGCCCTCCAGATTGGGGACCCCTGAGCCACACCCCAGGAGTCCATCTGCCACCCGGGAGGAACCTGTGTCATTTGAAGCTGCACAGAACCCTCAGAGTGAGAGAAATCTTCATGCCCCAACGAGGCCACACCCCCACCTTCGTTGATCCCCCCCACAGCCAAAACATCAGAGTCTGATGCCCAGTGTAACCCCCGCCCTCCACTCAGGCCCCTGGAGACCTGCCTCAGCACCAGCAGATCAGGCCTGCCATGCCCCTAGACCCTAACAATAACTCTAGGTTGGGTTTTTAGGCTTCTGTCCCCAGAGACCTGGCCCCCATGCCCTCCAGATTGGGCACCCTTGAGCCACACCCCAGGACTCCGCCTGCCATCCAGGAGGAAACTGTGCCATTTGGAGCTGTCCAAAACCCTCAGAGCTGGAGAAACCTGTATGCCTACCTGAGGCCACCATCACTTTCAGAACTCCCCTGCCCTGGGGGCCACAAACCTGGAGCCTGATGCTCAGCCACTTCCCTCAACTCTGCCCCCAGCAAGCTCACTCAGTGGGAGCCACGTGGGCCCTGCCAGTGGTCCCAGATGGTAGCAACATGCACCTAGAAAAAAAGAGCTCCAAATACCTGATGTGCACGCATCCCAAATCACTGAACATCATGGGCCAGTTCTCATGAGTTTTCCCCAAGTAATATTGATTGGGGCAGAAAGCTCGTGAGAATTGGCCCAAAACACCTGACGAAGTCGCTTTCGGTGGTGCAGGCCTTCAGGGGAGCCACCTGTACTTGGCCTGTGGTCCCAAGTGGTCCCTGCCAGACCCTGCAAGAAAGCATTCTAAATGCCAGACCCACGCATGTCCAACCCCTCCCACTACTCATTCCCTGGAAAGCCCACCTCAGCCCTGGCAGATCTGGCCTGCCATGCCCCTAGGCCCTAACTTCAACTCTAGGTTGGGTTTTCAGGCTTTTGTCCCCAGATCCCTGCCACCCAAGCCCTCCAGATTGGGGACCCCAGAGCCACACCCCAGGTCTTCTGCCACCCGGGAGGAAACTGTACCATTTGGAGCTGCACAAAACCCTCAGAGAGGGAGAAACCTGCATGCACCCTGGGACCACCATCACCTTTGGAGCCCCCCCACCACAAACCCTGAGCCTGTCGCTCAGCCTGATCCCCTCATTCAACTCTGCTCCCAGGAGCTCAACTCAGTGAGGGCCCTCAGAGGAGCCACATGGGCCCTGCCCATGGTCCCGGATGGTCACAACACGCCCCGAGATAGAAAGCACTCTAAATACAGGATGCCCACATGACCTAAATTGCTGCACAACGCTGGCCAATTATCACGAGACTTCTGCCCAAATCGATATCGATTTGGGCAGAAGTCTCGTGATAATTGGCCAGAAATCCCAGGCATACTCCCTTTTGATGGTGCAGGTCTTCAGAGGAGCCCTCTGAGCCTGGCCTGTGGTACTGGTGGTCCCGGCCTGAACCCTTTGGGAAAGCTCTCTAAATGCCAGGCACACATGCGGCCAACCCCTCCCTCTACTTGGTCCCTGGGGAGCTCACCTCAGTGCTGGTAGATCGGGTCTTCCATGCCCCTAGACCCTAACAATAACTGTAGGTTGGGTTTTCAGGCTTCTGTCCCCAGAGACCTGGCTCCCAAGCTCTCCAGACTGGGGACCCCAAGCCACACCCAAGTACTCCACCTGCCACCCAAGAGGAAACTGTACCATTTGGAGCTGCCCAAAACTCTAGAGGCAGCAATAGAGCTGTGACCTTGAAAATGAAGACCAATGGTCAAATCCTGGCTTTTGATCCTCTAGCCTTTCCAGTGATTGTTTTTCTTTAATACTTGACTTTTGGGGGGCTCATGAGTGACTCAGTCATTAAGCACCTGCCTTTGGCTCAGGTCATGATCCCAGGGTCCTGGAATTGAGCCCTGCATTGGGCTCCCTGCTTGGCTGGAAGCCTGTTTCACCCCTCTCACTCCCCCTGCTTGTGTTCCCTCTCTCAATGTCCCTCTCTCTGTCAAATAAATAAATACAAGTCTTTTAAAAAATCTGATTTTTTTAAAGTCAGTTTTATTGGGGTACAATTTACATAGAGTAAAATTCACTCTTTTTTTCCCCCTCCTTAATGTCCATTACCCAGTCACTCCATCTCCCAAAACCTCTCCCCTCCAGCAACCCTTGGTTTGTTTCCTATGATTAAGAGTCTCTTAAGTATTGTCTCGCCTCTGATTTCATCCTGTTTTATTTTTTCCTCTCTTCCCCTATGATCTTCTCTTTTGTTTCTTAAATTCTGCATATCACTGAGAATGTATGATAATTGTTTTTCTCCGATTGACTTATTTTGCTTAGCATAATATCTTCTAGTTCCACCCATGTCATTGCAAAAGGCAAGATTTCAGTTTTCTTGATGGCTGTGTAGTATTCCATGGTGTGTGTGTATATATCCACATCTTTTTTATCCATTCATATGTCAATGGACATCTGGGGTCTTTCCATAGTTTGGCTATTGTGGACATTGCTGCTATAAACATTGAGATGAAGGTGCCCCATTTGGATCACATTTGTATCTTTGGGGTAAGTACACAGTACCTAATTCAGGACACCTAACTCCCTACTTCTCCCACTATTTGGATAATGGTTTCTGTTTCCTGCATCAAAACATGACAGAGTCTCTTAGAACACATTTCTATAACTTTAAAATAACGAAATAACTATCTTGATTCAACAAAATAGAGAAATACATGAAAAAGAACAGAGTACTTCATAGTGATAAAAAATTGCAGTAGAAGAACAAGCTTCCTACTATTCAAGCACAAATAAGAGCACCAGTGGATTAGGTTGTAATTTATACTGTTGGAAGAAGGTAGTCATCAAGTATCCCTGGTGAACTGAAGCTAACACCATCACCTAAGTACCACAGGCTCCAGAAAACAGTCAGCCAATCAACAAATTACAGATGCTTAAAATTGGTTTGTATCCTATAGATTTTTAAAAAGTTTATAAAGCAATTGAAAGATAAGTAGATTTAGAATCTGAATACCTAGAAACAATTAGGTGCATGATTTGGGGAAATTCTAAACAACCTATCCCATTTGTTAATGGGGAAAACAGCAGTATCCTTCCAGAACTGTTGTGAGGCTTAAAGGAAATAATATACGAAAAAGTTTTTCTTTTTTTTTTTTAAGACTTTATTTATTTATTTGACAGAGAGATAACAAGAGAGGGAATATAAGCAGGGGGAGTGGGAGAGGGAGAAGCAGTCTCCCTGCTGAATAGACAGCCATATGTATGGCCCAGTCTTGGACCCTGAGATCATGACCAGAGCCTAAGGCAGAGGCTTAACAACTGAGCCACCCAGGCGGCCCAAGAAAGGGCTTTTTAAACAGAAAAATACTCCACACTTTTACATTTTATCTCTATTCATTCTTCAGCAATTTTTTTAAATCCACAATTTTACAATTCCTATGTAGTGATCTGTTCTTGTCCCTTGAGTTCATGGCTCTTCTCGTTAATTCATTCTGAGTTTGGCATAGCTAATCAGTGGAGATGAAACTTGTTTCATGTAAGTATGACCCTTCTTGTGAGATACTAAACTTGGATAAATTCTTCCTTTTTATTTTTGCACCACATTGCATAATTTATTGCATCTTGCATATTTCATGATAATAAAGACAAATTTAATAGAAACTTGCTTCATTTTAATCACACACATAAAGAATATTTTATAAATATATTTTTCTTCACCTTGACATTAATGGCTTACATTATTTTCTTCTGAGGCATTCACTATGATTTCTATATTGTTTATAATATACAAATATTTAGATAAGTTTTATTACAATACTAGACATCTTTGTGAACTATTAAGAAAATTTACCACAAAATATACATATAACTAAAAAATTTAAATATTTTGGTTCTGGAAGATATAGTGAACTTTGAATTGTTTTCTATGACAATGGAACCTATGAGGGAACCAAGACACAAATGGTCAGTAACAACAACAAAAAATCACGGACCTCTCTCATCAGAAATAGAGCCACAAAGACAGTAGGAACAACATCTTTAAAGTGATGAAAGAAAATAAAATATCTCAATTAAGAATTCTATATCTGTTGTAAGTATATTTCAAGAATAAAACACAGTAAAGATATTTTTGTTAATAAAAACTAAGGAAATTTGCCATGGGTATCACTGTGATAAAGGAATTTCTTAAGAACGAATGGAAATGAGTCCATGTGGAAAGTCAGATAGTTAGGAAGAAGCAACTTTGAAGATAATATTCTGTAAATAAATAGAAATGAGTATTTTCTCTATTAATTTCTTTAAATACATATGAATTATGCAAGAATTATGATTTATATTGGGGCTATATATATGTAGATGCATTACACATGACAACTATACAGCTTTATACCTTATAAAAGCTGTGTAAATAGATTTATATGAAACACACATTGTTCAGTTTTGGGTGAAATGGTAAAGTATTATCTTTAAGCTAACTTTGAAAAAAGCTAACAATTATATATTGTAATCTTGAAAGCAACCATACATGCATACAAAGTAGAGAGGTTTAAAAAAAATGTTGGAAACATAAAACAAATAATGGAAAGTTGGACCCAAGTCCAACCACTCTATCAATATATATACAGCAGAATATTACTAAGCCATCAAAAGAATGAAATCTTGCCATTTGCAATGAAATGGAATGGATGGGGCTACAGAATATTATGTTAAGCAAAATAAGTCAGGCAGAGAAAGATAAATGAAATTTGATTTCACTCGTATGTAGAATCTAAGAAACAAAACAAACAAAAAATGGAAAAAAGAAAGAGTGAAGGAGGCAAACCAAGAAACAGACTCTTAACTGTGGGGAATGAAATGATGATTACCAGAGGTGAGGTTGGTGGAGAAGGGTAAAATATGGGAGAGGGATTAAGGTGTGCATTTGTAATGAGCACCAGGTGTTGTACAGAAGTGTTGAATCACATATTGTATACCTGAAATTAATATTACACTGCACATCAACTAAATGGAATTTAAATAAAAACTTTTTAAAATTTTAAAAAATAATAGGTGCTAAAGAAGTAATAATATCTTAATTTTTACTACCAAGAAATTTTTAGGCTCAAATGAAACCATATGAAATCAATGGTAAATGTAATCAAACATTCAGGGAATAAATATTACTAATCTATACAAAACTCTCAGTAAAAGGAAGAGCAGTGAAATATTCCCACCTCATTTTATGAGTCTAGTATAATCTTGATAACAACACAAAACAAATGATCTTTTAAAAAAAATCAATATCCCTCTGAACATAGAGAGAAAATGCTGATCAAAATATCAGCAAAATCTGGGGCGCCTGGGTGGCTCAGTGGGTTAAGCCTCTGCCTTTGGCTCGGGTCATGATCTCAGGGTCCTGGGATCGAGCCCCGCATGGGGCTCTCTGCTCAGCAGGGAGCCTGCTTCCACCCTCTCTCTCTGCCTGCCTCTCTGCCTACTTGTGATCTCTCTCTCTCTGTCAAATAAATAAATAAAATATTTTAAAAAATCAGCAAAATCTGGTTCACCTGAGTGCCTCAGCCTGCTAATTGTCTGCCTTTGGCTCAGGTCATGTTCTCAGGGTGCTGGGATCCAGTCCACATCAGGCTCCCTGCTCAGCAGGTAATCTGGTTCTCCTTCTCTTTCTCCCCCTCCCCCCAACTCATGCTCTCTCTCTCTCTCTCTCACTATCAAATAAATAAAATATTCAAAAAAATATCAGCAAATGTGGTCAACTAATCTACAAAGCACGGAGAATACTCAATGGAAAAAGACAGTCTTTTCAACAAATGGTGTTGGGAAAACCGGATGTCAAAACATGCAGAAGAACAAAACTGGGCCACTTTCTTACACCATGCACAAAAATAAATTCAAAATGGATGAAAGACCTATATGTGAGATAGAAAACCATCAAAATCCTAGAGGGGTAAACAGGGAGACAGTTCTTTAACCCTGGCTGCAGTACCTTCTTATTAGACACATTGGTAGAGACAAGGGAAGCAAAAGCAAAAATGAACTATTGGGACCTCATCGAGAGTAAAAGCTTGTGCGCAGCAAAGGAAACAATCAATAAAACTCAAAGTTCACTACTAGACCAGTTTCCAATACTTATACTGATTTTTGTGTATTATAAATATAAATTAATAGCTTCCACAAGTCTGATACAGAAGACCCAGAAACTCTTCTGTCATTTAATTATGAAACAGGCAGATGGGCTTCAATTATTTCTAGAACAAAAATGGTCAACATACTTCCCTTTCCGAGACTACCATCAGTCTTCAAAAAATAATCCATCAGTGAGAACCATTAAAGGCAGTACTATGCTAAATACTCTCATTCACTTGTTACCTGGTGACATACATAGACAATTAACATTCTCTATTAAAGATATAGTAGTGAATCTGAAACTCTTCTCTAGAGACTCTATTAAAAGTTTGATGATTAGAGACTGGGACTAGGGAAATTTATGTAATTGTAAATGTGTATACGTAATTTATGTGCAATGCTCAGAGGATACTATTAGGAAATCAATAGGGATTTATTATGGAAGGTAACATTGCTGTCACCAAATGAGAAAACATAATCCTCATATTATCTAATATTGGTATGTAAAATGTGTTTATATAATATTAATAAAACCCAAAAGTCAATCTTGGCATTAAGGACAGAAATGTGTTTCCTCTGCTCTGGACTAAAGCCAAACTGACTGCACATTCTCTCATCCCTCACCTGTTACCAAGCTAAGGTTAGAGCAAGATGCTAATGGTAATGAATGCTCTCTGAAATTTTTTTAAAATTTATTTCAGCATAACAGTATTCATTGTTTTTGTACCACACCAAGTGTTCCATGCAGTCCGTGCCCTCTCTAATACCCACCACCTGGTTCCCCCCACCTTCCACCCTCCCCACCTCTTCAAACACTTCAGATTGTTTTTCAGAGTCCATAGTCTCTCATTGTTCACCTCCCCTTCCAATTTCCCCCAACTGCCTTCTCCTAACTCCCCATGTCCTCCATGCTATTTGTTATGCTCCACAAATAAGTGAAACCATATGATAATTGACTCTCTCTGCTTGACTTATTTACTCAGCATAATCTCTTCCAGTCCCGTCCATGCTGCTACAAAAGTTGGGTATTCATCCTTTCTGATGGAGGCATAATACTCCATAGTGTATATGGACCACATCTTCCTTATCCATTCGTCCGTTGAAGGGCATCTTGGTTCTTTCCACAGTTTGGCAACCGTGGCCATTGCTGCTACAAACATTGGGGTACAGATGGCCCTGCTTTTCACTACATCTGTATCTTTGGGGTAAATACCCAGTAGTGCAATTGCAGGGTCATAGGGAAGTTCTATTTTTAATTTCTTGAGGAATCTCCACACTGTTCTCCAAAGTGGCTGCACCAACTTGCATTCCCACCAACAGTGGAAGAGGGTTCCCCTTTCTCCACATGCCCTCCAACACATGTTGTTTCCTGTCTTGCTAATTTTGGCCATTCTAACTGGTGTAAGGTGATATTTCAATGTGGTTTTAATTTGAATCTCCCTGAAGGCTAGTGATGATGAACATTTTTTCATGTGTCTGATAGCCATTTGTAGGTCTTCATTGGAGAAGTGTCTGTTCATATCTTCTGCCCATTTTTGTTAGATGATTGTCTGATTTGTGTGTGTTGAGTTTGAGGAGTTCATTATAGATCCTGGATATCAACCTTTTGTCTGTACTGTCATTTGAAAATATCTTCTCCCATTCTGTGGGTTGCCTGTTTTGTTGACTGTTTCCTTTCCTGTGTAGAAGCTTTTGATCTTGATGAAGTCCCAAAAGTTCATTTTTGCTTTTGTTTCCTTTGCCTTTGGAGACATATCTTGAAAGAAGTTGCTGTGGCTGATATCGAAGAGGTTACTGCCTATGTTCTCCTCTAGGATCTGATGGATTCCTGTCTCACGTTGAGTTTATCCATTTTGAGTTTATCTTTGTGTACAGTGTAAGAGAATGGCCGAATTTTATTCTTCTACATATAGCTGTCCAGTTTTCCCAGCACCATTTATTGAAGAGACTGTCTTTTTTCCACTGTATATTTTTTCCTGTTTTGTCGAAGATTAACTGACCATAGAGTTGAGGGTCCATATCTGGGCTCTCTACTCTGTTCCACTGGTCTATGTGTCTGTTTTTATGCCAGGACCATGTTGTCTTGGTGATCACAGCTTTGTAGTAAAGCTTGAAATCCGGTAAAGTGATGCCCCCAGTTTTATTTTTGTTTTCAACATTTCCTTAGCGATTTGGGGTCTCTTCTGATTCCATACAAATTTTTGGATTATTTGCTCCAGCTCTTTGAAAAATTCCAGTGGAATTTTGATCAGAATGGCATTAAAAGTATAGATTGCTTTAGGCAGTATAGACATTTTATTTATTTATTTATTTATTTATTTATTTTTAAAAGATTTTATTTATTTATTTTTCAGAGAGAGAGAGAGAGAGCGAGCACAGGCAGACAGAGTGGCAGGCAGAGGCAGAGGGAGAAGCAGGCTCCCCACAGAACAAGGAGCCTGATGCAGGACTTGATCCCAGGATGCTGGGATCATGACCTGAGCCGAAGGTAGCGGCTTAACCAACTGAGTCACCCAGGTGTCCCAGTATAGACATTTTAACAATGTTTATTCTTCCAATCCAAGAGCATGGAATAGTCTTCCATCTTTTTGTGTCTCCAATTTCTTTCATGAGTGTTCTGTAGTTCCTTGAGTACAGTTCCTTTACCTCTTTGATTAGGTTTATTCCCAGGTATCTTATGGTTCTTGGTGCTATAGTAAATGGAATCAATTCTCTAATTTCCCTTTCTGTATTTTCATTGTTAGTGTATAAGAAAGCCACTGATTTCTGTACATTGACTTTGTATCCTGCCACGTTGCTGAATTGCTGTATGAGTTCTAGTAGTTTGGGGGTGGAGTCTTTTGGGTTTTCCATATAAAGAATCATGTCATCTGCGAAGAGAGAGAGTTTGACTTCTTCATTGCCAATTTGGATACCTTTTATTTCTCTTTGTTGTCTGATTGCTGTTGCTAGGACTTCTAATACTATGTTGAACAAGAGTGGTGAGAGTGGGCATCCTTGTCATGTTCCTGATCTCAACGGGAAGGCTGCAAGCTTTTTCCCATTGAGGATGATATTTGCTGTGGGTCTTTCATAGATAGATTTTATGAGGTTCAGGAATGTTCCCTCTATCCCTATACTTTGAAGCATTTTAATCAGGAATGGATGTTGGATTTTGTCAAATGCTTTTTCTGCATCAATTGAGAGGACCATGTGGTTCTTGTCTCTTCTCTTATTAATTTGTTCTATCACATTGATTGATTTGCGAATGTTGAACCATCCTTGTAGCCCAGGGATGAATCCCACCTGGTCATGGTGGATAATCTTTTTAATGTGCTGTTGGATCCTGTTTGCTGGGATCTTGTTGAGAATCTTAGCATCCATATTCATCATTGATATTGGTCTGAAATTCTCCTTTTTGGTGGGGTCTTTACTTGGTTTGGGGATGAGGGTAATGCTGGCTTCATAGAAAGAGTCTGGAAGTTTTCTTTCTGCTTCAATTTTTTGAAACAGCTTTAGGAGAATAGGTGTTATTTCTTCTTTGCAAGTTTGGTAGAATTCCTCAGGGAATCCGTCAGGTTCTGGCCTCTTGTTTTTTGGGAGGTTTTTGATCACTGCTTCAATCTCGTTACTAGATATCGGTCTATTCAGGTTGTCAATTTCTTCCTGGTTCAATTTGGGGAGTTTATAGTTTTCCAGGAATGAAGCCATTTCATCTAGGTTGCTTAGCTCTTGTTGGCATATAACTGTTGATAATAACTTCTCATGATTGTTTCTACTTCCTTGGTGTTAGTTGTGATCTCTCCCTCTTCATTCATAATTTTATTAATTTGGGATTTCTCTCTTTTCTTTTGGATTAGTGTGGCCAATGGTTTATTAATCTTATTGATTCTTTCAAAAAAACAGCTTCTAGTTTCATTGATACGTTCTACTGTATCTACCTCATTGATCTCTGCTCTAATCTTGATTATTTCCCTTCTTATGTGTGGAGTTGGTTTGATTTGTTGTTGATTCTCCAGTTGTTTAAGGTGTAGAGAAAGCTGGTGTATTCTGGATTTTTCAATTTTTTTGAGGGAGGCTTGGATGGCTATGTATTTCCCCCTTAGGACCACCTTTGCTGTATCCCATAGGCTTTGGACCAAAGTGTCATGCAGACATAACACCAACAGGACTAATTAACCCAGTAATTGACTCCAAAGAAATAGAGCTCTATAGTTTGCCTGACAAGGCATTCAAAATAATTATCGAAAAGAAACACAAAGAAATGCAACAGAATAGATAAAATGAAATGAGGAAACAATGTACAAAATCAGAAGTTTAATAGAAAGGTAGAAACAATAGGGGCACCTGGGTGGCTCATTCACTTAAGTGTCTGCTTAGTCTCAGGTCATGATCTCAAGGTCCTGGGTTTGAGCCCTGGAACAGGCTCTCCACTCAGTGTGGAGTATGCTTGTTCCTCTCCCTCCGCTCTCTTCCACAGTCGTGTTCTTGCTCTCTCTCTCAAATGAATTAATAAAATATTTTTAAAAAATAATGTCCATGTCAAACCATAAGAAACTCTTAATGTCACAAAACAAACTGAGGGTGGCTGGGGGAGGGGGATAGGGAGAGGGTGGTGGGGTTATGGACATTGCGGAGGGTATGTGCTATGGTGAGTGCCATGAAGTGTGCAAACCTGACAATTCACAGACCTGTACCTCTGGGGCTAATAATACAATATATGTTTATAAAAAAATTTAAAAAATCATAATAAACAAACAAACCAACCAAAAATAATGTCCATGAAAAATAAGCAAGCAAATCTTGGAGTTGAAGAATACAATGACAGAAATGAAAAATTCAATAAAGAATTTTAACAACAGAGTTACTCATTCAGAAGAAAGAATAAACAAAATTAGAGACAGATTATATGGAATAAGTCAGTTAAAGGAACAAAAAGGAAAAAAAAAATGAAAAAGAGTGAAAAAAGTCCATGTTAATTATACAATATCATGAAGTAAATGAAAACTCGCTTCACTAGTGTTCAGGAAGATGAAGAGAAAGAGAGGGCCTGAAAGCTTATTTAAAGAAATAATAGCTGAAAACTTCCAAATCTTGGGATATGGATAGCAAGGGACAAGAAATTGAAAGGTCCCTAAGCATGATCAACCCAAGATCTGAGACACAATATAAACAAAGGATCAAAATAATAGACAATAAGAGAATGTTGAAAGTAGTAAGAGCAAAATGACTTGTGATCTACCAAGGAACCCCCATAGGATATATGTAAATTTCTCTGCAGAAAATTTGTACACCAGGAGGAGGTATAATGATATAGTCGAAGACTGAGAGAAAAAAAATCCTGCCAACTAAGAATGCCATACCTGGTAAAATTATGCTTCAGAACTGAAGGAGAAATAAAGACGTTCTCAGACAAACAAAAGCTAAGGGATTTCATCACCACTAGACTCCCTTACAAGAAGAATTAAAGGGAGTTGTTCACGAGAAAATGGAAGGACACTAAGCAACAACATGCAAACATATAGAAGTATAAAACTGACCTACAAAGGTAAATATGTAGCCAAACTTTGACTGTCCTAATGCTATAATGGTGATATGTAAACTATTTTTTATCTCTAGTAGAAAAGTGAGAAAATAATATTAAAAATATCCATAGACACAATAATTTCTTAAAGGATGCACTATAGACAAGCAGAAAGGGGCAATTATCATATGGTTTCACTTACTTGTGGAGCATAAGGAATAACATGGAGGACATTAGGAGAAGGAAAGGAAAAGTGAATTGGAGGAAAGCAGAGGGTGAGACGAACCATGAGAGACCCTGGACCCTGAGAAACAAAATGAGGGTTTTGGAGGGGAAAGGGGGTATGGGGTTAAGTGAGCCTGGTGGTGGGTATTAAGGAAGGCACGTATTGCATGGAACACTGGGTGTGGTAAACAATAAATCTTGGAACACTGAAAAAATAAAATTTAAAAATTGGATGCACTATAGAAATAGATGAAAAGTGTGACAATAACATAAAACGTGAGAACAGAACCCAAAGTATACTCTCATATGCATTTGGAGGGAATTTTTATCATTTAAAATAGACTGTTAGATCTATAAAATGTTTTACTTAATCCTCATGGTAACAACAACAAAAAACCTACAGAAGATACACATCAAAGATAAAAAGAAAACAAAGCACATGACTATAAAAAATAAATCACATAGGAAGACAGCAAGGGAGGAAGAAAGGGTCAAAGGCACTAAAAAAAATGAGAAAGCAATTAAAATGACAATAGTAAGTCATTACTTATCAATAATTACTTTAAATGTAAATGGACTAAATTTTACAATTAAAAGACAGAGTGAGTGAATGAATAGAAAGAAAAATAAAAAACAAGATCCAAGAATATGCTACCTATAAGAAATTCATTTTACCTTTAAAAGCACACTTAGAATCATAAGAATGATAACCAAATGACTACAGTGATATCAGATAGAACAGAATTTCTGTCAACATCAATAAGAGAAGGCAAAGAAGTCATATTCATCAAGAGGATACATTTCATGAAGAGGATACAACAGTTGTAAATTCATCAAGAGGATACAACAGTTGTAAACATATCCACCCGACATTGGAGCACATGAATATATAACACAAATATTAACATAAATTAAGAGAGAAACAGACAGCCATTACAAAATAGAAGGGAACTTCAATACTTCACATTCAGCACTGGATAGATCATCCAGACCAATAATCAATTAGTAAATAGCAGAACTGAATAACATGATAGAGAAAATGCATGTAAGAGCTTTATTCAGGACATTCTATTTCATAACACCAGAATATACCTACTTCTCAAGCCACATGGAACATTCTGTAGGATAGATCATAAGTCGGGCCACAAAGAAGCCTTAGCAATTTTATGAATATTGGAATAATTAAAAAAAATAGCAGAATCATATTGAGTATCTTTTCCAACCACAATAATAAGAAGCTGAAAATTAGTAACAATAATAAAACTGGAAAATCCACAAATACGTGGAAATTAAGCAACACACTACTGAACTCAAAGCAGAAATGAAAGCGAAATCAGAAAGCTTCTTTAGACAACAAAAACATAACATGTTAAAACATACAAGATAATGCAAAAATGATTCTTAGGTAGAAGTTTAGAGTGATCAATGTGTAACTAAAAAGGAATATTTCAAATAAACTACCTCATACTAAATCTCAAAGAATTAGAAAAAGAAGAAAAATTAATCCCAAAGTTAGGAAAAGGAAGGAAATAATAAGCATTAGAGCAGAAATAAAAGACACCAGAAATACAATAGAAAAGACCAATAAAAAATGTTTGTTTTTTGAATGATAAGCAAACAAACAAAAAACCTTTATCTCTATTAACCAAGAAAAAGAAAAAGGACTTAAATAAAGTTTTAAATGAAAGAGAGGACATTATGACTGACACTACAAATACATAAAGGATTATAAGAAGCTATGAGGAACAACTAAATGGAAGAAAATTGGATAACATAAACCAATGGATAAATTTCTAGAAACATACCATCTACCAAGCCTGAACCATTAAGAAACAGAAAACGTGAACAGATCAAGAACATAGTATGAAAATTGAATTATTAATCAAAAACCTCCCAACAAAGAAAAGCTCAGGAATAGGTGGTTTCACTGGGGAAGTCTACCAAACATTTAATGAAGAGTTAATGTCAGTCCTAAAACTCTTCCAAAAAAGGGAAGAAATATGTTGAAACTCAAGTTTTTAAAGCCAGCATTACCTTGATACCAAAATCAGATAAGAACACTAGAAAAAAACAAAACTATAAGACAATATCCCTGATGAATACATAAGCAAAATATACAGCAAAATTCCAGCAAACTGAATTCAACAGAATCCATTAAAAGGATCAAATACACCATGATCCAGTGGGCTTTCTCCCTTGGATCCAAGTATGGTTCAACATCCACAAATCAGTAAGTGTGATATGCCACATTAATAGAATGAAAGATAAAGATCATATGATCATTCAATAGATGCAGAAAAAGCATTTGACAAAATTCAACATCCTTTCATGACAACAGCTCTCAACACTTTGAATTAGAAGTATTGTGAATGAGAGCACCTGGGTGGCTCAGCGGTTAAGCCTCTGCCTTCAGCTCAGGTCATGATCTCAGGGTCCTGGGATCAAGTCCCACATCAGGCTCTCTGCTCTGCAGGGAGCCTGCTTCCTCCTCTCTCTCTCTCTGCTTGCCTCTCTGCCCACTTGTGATCTCTCTCTGTCAAATAAATAAAATCTTAAAAAAAAAAGAAGTATTGTGAATGGATAAGGAATATGTGGTCCATATACACTATGGAGTATTATGCCTCCATCAGAAAGGATGAATACCCAACTTTTGTAGCAACATGGATGGGACTGGAAGAGATTATGCTGAGTGAAATAAGTCAAGCAGAGAGAGTCAATTATCATATGGTTTCACTTATTTGTGAGCATAACAAATAGCCTGGAGGACAAGGGGAGTTAGAGAGGAGAAGGGAGTTGAGGGAAATTGGAAGGGGAGGTGAACCATGAGAGACTATGGACTCTGAAAAACAATCTGAGGGTTTTGAAGGGGCACGGGGTGGGAGGTTGGGGGAACCAGGTGGTGGGTATTAGAGAGGACACGGATTGCATGGAGCACTGGGTGTAGTGCAAAAAAAAGGAATACTGTTATGCTGAAAATTTAAAAAAAAAAGAAGTATTGTGTCTCAACATAATAAAGGCCATATACAACAGGCTCACAGCTAATATCCTATGCAACAGTGAAGAGCTGAAATTTACCCTCAAAAATCAGGAACAACACAAAGGTGCCAGCCACCCTAATCACTTCTATTCAATACAGTACTAGAAATCCTTGCCATAGTAATTAGGTTAAAAGAATAACATAAATAAAAGTGATTCAAATAGGAAAGAAGGAGATAAAATTGTCCTTGTTTGCAGATAGCATAATCTTATATGTAGAAAACTCTAAGAACACCACTGAAACAGAAGTAATGAAAAAATTAAGTAAAATTGCATGATAACACAAATCAACAAACAAATATCAGTTGCATTTCTGTTTACTAATGACAAAATAGCTGAAAGAGAAAGAATATAATACCATTTATCAATATCATTGAACACCAACAAAATACTTAGGAATAAATTGAACCAAGGAGGTGAAAAATTTGTACACTGAAAACTATAAGACATTGATGAAAGAAACTGGAAAATATGCAGATAAGTAGAACAATAGCTCATGTTCATGGAATGGAAGAATTTAATATTGTTAATATGTCCATGCTACCCAAAGTCATATATAGATACAATGCAATTCTTATAAAAATTCCAGTGGCAATTTTCATAAAAAGAAAAAATCCTAAAATTTTTATGCAACCACAAAAGAATCCAAAAGCAAGAGTAATCTTGTGAAAGAAGAATAAAATTGGAAGCATCAGACTTCTTGATTTTAAACTAAGAATCTATAGTAATCTAAACAGTATGGAACCCTGGTGTAAAAATGGTTACATAAATCAATGAAACAGAATTGAAAGCCAGATATAAAAACACACACAGTCAACTAATATTTGAAACAGGAGCCAAGATCTTTTCAGCAAATAATGTTAGGGAAACTGGATATTCCCATGCAAAAGACTAAAATTTAATCATTACCTTACACAACTCTCAAAAATTTGACTCCAAATGGATTAAAGACATAAAGACCTGAAACCATAAAACTCCTAGAAAAAAACATAGGAAAATGATTCTTGGTAGTTGCCTGGCCAATGATATTTTGGATGTATTGCCAAAAATCCCAAACAACAAAAGCAGAAATAAACATTGCTTCAAACTAAAAAGCTCTTCAAAAGAAATGACCAGCAAAATGAAAAAGGAAACCATGGAACAAAGAAAAATATTTGCAAGCCATACATCTGAAAAAGAGTTAATATCCAAAATACATAAGGAACTCCTTTAACTTATTAGCAAAATACTGCTAATAATAATCTGATTGAAAATCAGCAGAGGTCCTGAATAGACTTTTTTTCCACAGAAACCATACAAATGGCCAACAAGCCTGTGGAAAGTTGCTCACCATTATTCATCATCTGGGAAAAGCAAATCAAAACAATTAGATATCACCTCACACCTATCAGAATGATTATTTTCAGGGGACAAGAAAGAAGCATTGGTGAGGATGTGAAGAAAAGGATACTTGGTGCAGTATTTGTGAGATTGTAAATTGGTATAGCTGCTGTGGAAAACAGTATAAAATTTTCTCAAAAAATTAAAAAATAGAACTACCATCTGATCCAGCAATCCCTATCTGGGTATATATCCAAAGAAAATGAACTGACTATTTTGAAAATGTACCTTCATCCCCATATTTATTGCAGCATTACTCACAATAGCTAAGACATGAAAACAACCTAAGTGTTCATCAACAAATGAAGAAAATGTGTGTGTGGGTATGTATATGTAAACATATACACATAAATATGCACAGACACATAGATATATACATACAATGAAATATTCAGTCATAAAAAAGGAGAAAATCCTGCTATTTTTGGCAACATAGATGGACCTTGAGGGCATTATGTTAAGTGAAATAAGTCAGACAGAGAAAGACAAATCCTGTTTCTCACTAATATGTAGAATCTAAAAAAAGCGCACAATAGTTCCTTCTTCTCTACATCCTCAGAAATACTTTTTATTTCTTGTCTTCTTGATCTTTATGTTAATATTTAAAAATTTGTTAATTTTAGGAGGAGTTATTTACTTTTCTGCTAATAAAAGACAAGTGTTCTAAATTTGCTGCTTTAAAAGTCATTAACATCTTTATTTTGTCCTTTGATATAACTGTCATATTTAAGTAGAAAGCAATTGTTTTCCAAAAGGAAATCATGCAATACAGATAGAATTTTGAAAACATATTTGGGATGTTCCCATATATCTTGATAGGATTTTCTAGGTAAAAATTATATGAGTAACATATTAAATTTTTTCAGATCTGGATTTTTTTTTTAAAGCTCAGAAACAGATTTTATCACCTATATTAAAAAGATCTTCCAAAATCCATTGAAATTTGATATTTATTTATTTATTTATTTTTATTATGTAATGTTGGTCACCATACACTATGTCATTAATTTTTTTTTTAAGATTTTATTTATTTATTTGAGAGAGAGAGAGCATGAGAGAGGAGAAGGTCAGAGGTCAGAGGGAGAAGCAGACTCCCCGTGGAGCTGGGAGCCTGATGTGGGACTCGATCCCGGGACTCCAGGATCATGACCTGAGCCAAAGGCAGTCACTTAACCAACTGAGCCACCCAGGCGCCCAATGTCATTAATTTTTGATGTAGTGTTCCAAGATTCACTGACTATGTATAACACCCAGTGCTCTATGCAATATGTGCCTTCCCAAATACCCATCACCAGACTCACCCACTCCTCCCCACCCCTCCCCACCAAAACCCTCAATTTGCTTCTCATAGTCTGCAGTCTCTCATGTTTCATCTCCCCCGCTGACTTACCCCGCTTCACTTTTCCTTTACTTCTTCTAATGTCCTCCATGTTATTCCTTATGCTTCACAAGTGAACCCATATGATAATTGACTTCCTCTGCTTGCCTTATTTCATTTAGCATAATCTCCTCTAGTCCCATCCATGTTGATACAAATGTTGGGTATTCATCCTTTCTGATGGTTGTGTAATATTCCATTGTATATATGGACTTTTGTCTCCTTTATCCTTTATTTCCTTTATCCATTCGTCTGTTGAAGGGCATCTTGGCTCATTTCACAGTTTGGTGATTGCAGCCATTGCTGTTCTGAACATTGCAGTACAGAAGGCCCTTCTTTTCACTACATTTGTATCTTTGGGGTAGATACCCAGTAGTGCAATTGCAGAGTCATAGGGTAGCTCTATTTGTAATTTCATAAGGAATCTCCACACTGTTTTCCAAAGTGGCTGCACCAACTTGCATTCCCACCAACAGTGTAAGAGGGTTCCCCTTTCTCCACATCCTCTCCAACACTTGTTGTTTCTTGTCCTGTTAATTTCTAACTGATGTCAGGTGGTATCTCAATGTGGTTTTGATGTGAATTTCCCTGATGGCAAATGAGGAACATTTCTTCATGTGTCTGTTAGCCATTTGTATGTCTTCTTTGGAGAAGTGTCTGTTCATGTATTCTGCCCATTTCTTGACATGATTATCTGTTTTATGGGTGTTGAGGTTGAGGAGTTCTTTATAGATCTTGGATATGAGCCCTTTATCTGTGGGTCACTTGCAAATGCCATACCCTGGGCTTCCTCTTTGTTTTGTTGACTGTTTCCTTTGCTGTAAAGAAGCTTTTGATCTTGATGAAGTCCCAAAAGTTCATTTTCACTGTTGTTCCCTTTGTCTGTAGAGACATGCCTTGAAAGAAGTTGCTGGGGCTGATGTCAAAGAAGTTACTGCCTATGTTCTCCTCTAGGATTTTGATAGATTCCTGCCTCATGTAGAGGTCTTTCATCAGTTTTGAGTATATTTTTGCACATGGTGTAAGAGAATGGTCTGGTTTCATTCTTCTATACATAGCTGTCCAATTTTCCCAGCACCATTTATTGAAGAGACTGTCTTTTTTCAAAAGAATAGTTTTTCCTGCTTTGTTGAAGACAAGTTGACCATAGACTTGAGGATCCATATCTGGGCTCTCTATTATGTTCCATTGATCTATGTTTCTGTTTTTGTGCCATGCTGTCTTAGGGATGACAGCTTTGTAATATAGCTTGAAATCAGGTAACATGAGGTCCCCAGCTTTGTTTTTCTTTTTCAACATTTCCTTAGCAATTTGGGTCTTTTCTGGTTTCATACAAATTTTACGATTGTTTGTTCCAGAACTTTGAATGATGTCAGTGGAATTTTGGTCCAGATGGCATTGAAAGTGTAGATTGCTCTGGGCAGAATAGACATTTTAACGATGTTTATTCTTCTGATCAATGTACATAGAATGCTTTTCCATCTTTTTGTGTCTTCATTTTCTTTCATGAGTGTCTGTAGTTCCTTGAGATCCTTTACATCTTTTGTTAGGATTATTCCAAGATATCTTATGGTTCTTGGTAGTATAGTAAATGGAATCAATTCTCTAATTACCCTTTCTATGTTTTCATTGTTAGTGTATAAGAAAGCAACTGATTTCTGTGTATTGATTTTGTATCCTGCCGTGTTCCTATTTTTAAATGCCTACAGTATTTCTGAATAAGTAGTAGACAGATTCTATTTAGCAAGAGTGAGGCTGCCACCTCCTGACAGTGCAGGGGAGAAGAATGAGGCACAAGCAAGCCAGCTGCAAGAGAAAGGGAGCAGGGGTTGACAGTAGAAAAGACGGTTGCCCCAAAGAACTCCTCAATCTCATATTTATTAGAAAATGGGTAACAGCCAAAGAAGCTGGATTATACATTGATCATGAGTCTTATGAATATGTAAGAAGAAAGGCAAAACATGTCTGGTCATGTAGTAATGACCTACAGTGAACAAGCTCAAACAAGAAGATTGTCTAACTTCTGGCACTCTCAGGGAGGGAAAGATAACAGTAATTGAAGCAGGTGGTGTTCTGGCCTGAGCAGGACCTGCACTCCAGCTGCTTGGCTTCAAGGATGTATATCGTCCTTTTCCCCCAGAGGTCTATTGCCAGTACATATTTTTCTTAAAACTTGGTTACTAGCATAATTTGCCATATGTTATATTTTACACAGTATGCTGTTCTGAGGGATGGTTACCTAAGGGTATACTATAGTTTAGTAAATTCATACTTTGGGAACAGTCTCTTCTGTTGACATAGTGACACATTATTTCTTTAATAGATGGTTTATCTCTGAGAGGTAGATTTAGTTGTGTAGTCTGTCCCTGTGATTTTCATTTGTTTCTGTAAAAACTTGGTTGAGATATAGAAAAACAAAAACAAACTCTGAGATGGAGAAGTGCATGTAAGAAGTTTTTTTGGAGAATGTTCTGAGTCTCAATAATTATTGATGGAGTGAGGGAAGTAAGAACAATGAGTTGACTATAGTCACAATAAAGACTTTAGCCAATCTGGTGAAGAAGTAAGAATTTGGAATGTCCCTTTGATGTTCCCATTCCCAAGGCAGGGACCTAAAATTTATATTTTTCATGCAACAGTCATTAAATGTAGGCTGCTTCCAAGGAAGGAATATGACCTTCATAAGACAATTATCTTCAGATAAGCATACTTCCTGATAAGGGATTCAGTTGAGAACTATTAGCTACTGGCCCTCTTACTGCTGGAGATCTTGGCACTGAACCGTAGATCCATTACTAGCTACCTTTTAAACTGTCCATAGCTACTTATTATTTGTAATAATTTCTAGGGATAAACCCACCACAATTTGAGTCTTTTCCTTGACCTGGAGATTCTTACAAAATGAAGGTAAATGGGACACCTGCAGTTCCTACTGTTACAGCTAACCCTGTGACTACACTAATATCCATCTTCTCCCTCCTTTTGACTACCTTCACCATTTCCTAATACCTCTCCTAGCCGAGGCGACTAAAATAGTGGGCTGATCTGGAATGAGATCCCCAGGGAATCTGAGCCTTTCACCACAATGGCCTTTTCAGTCCCAGTGGTTGTATTTGTCTATTTACTGTTGAGCAAGAGAGTACTAACAGATGCCTATGGACCACCTCAATGCCAAATATACTTTTTCCAGTACCCATTACATAAGAGCTGCCCTATCTCTTCCCAATAACAGTGAATCACCCCTGTAATCCTTATGGATTCCTTTCCTTGGTTGCTGGATTATTGGGAAAAAAAAATATCTCAAGTGACTGGCTGGCAGCTGTATCTTTCTGTATAATGGAATTCTTGTTGCATTCTTTGTCAAGAACATATCCACTTTGAGTACCAGAACCTCTAACCCCATACAGCTCAGGGATGTGGGAACAAGACTGCAAATTTCTCAAGCAGATCACTTGACAAGTCCTGGATTGAGCTGTTCCAACTTCTGAAGGCATAGAACCATATAATGGTCACCAACTTCTGACGGAGAGTGCACCCTGGAGGGCAGAGTCCTGACATCTAAATTATATCTGTCAAAGGCCATTTTATCAACTCATTAAGCCAGCAGCTTCCAGGTGGTGTGAAATAGAATAGAATCGTTGTGCCACTCACTGCCCAGGACCATATCTCCTTTACTGCAACCTAGATTTCCTGCTCAAGAACAATATAATGCCCCATTTTACCAGCTTCTGAGAGTAATTCTTCATGAGCCCTTGTAGACTGGGAAGATGACCCATACTTGGATTATGTTGAATCCAATGAAGATGAATTACTGCACCTTTCAGAAAGGAGCAGGTTCAAAGCTGCAAAGTGGATGTTGTCTGATGGAGGACTCTGGAATGGTCTGTTTTTGGCAAGTTAGAACCTGGCAAGAACAGTTGCTGGATTAGCCTCGAAAAGTTGTATCCTACACTATTAGGCACATGCATACCTCCATCTCAGCCACTATAGCACTTCATTCATATGTCCACTGTGCCAGCACTGGGGTGGCAGATGAACAAAACTAGATGGTCTCAACTCGCTAACATTCAGTGTACTTGGTAGTTAAGTATTTTTTTGATGATAGATGCCCTATGGTATACCTTTACTTGTAATATGAAGAATTCCACACTTCATATCCATTCCAGTACATCCCTCTGTATGCCCTTTCCTCAGATTTTCTGGTCACTGGCCTTTTAATCTGTCTGCCTCTAGGCTATTTACCAACATTCAAGCTGTTATCTCTACTGTGCATCTATACATTCTCATCTTGGACCACTTCTTTCTGTACAATGAATATAGGTAATCAGGACACTACTTTAAGGGAAGATTTCCCCTTATTTTCACCTTTTAAGGTCATGCTGGGTGGATCTAGACTTCAGTAGCAGTACATCTTGGCTTGCCTCAACATACCAAGCTGATTAATTAAGTTGGCCTTTTGAGGTCAGACATATGGGAAGAAGGCAAGAGGTCAGTTCAGTGGGGGAGGATTACACGGAGGTCTCAGTTACCTCCTTGTGCAGCCTATTTTGTTCTCAGACTCTGTTCATGCCAGATCCTTGGATGTATCGCTTTCATCTTCCAATGAATTACTCTGGACCCACTCAATTTTTAAAAAATTAACATATAATTTATTATTTGTTTTAAGGGTACGGTCTGTGATTCATCAGTCTTACACAATTGACAGCACTCACCATAGCACATATCCTCCCCAATGTCCATCACCAGTCACCCCATCCCTCCCACCCCCCTATTCTCCAACAATCCTGTTTATTTCCTGAGATAAAGAGTCTTGTATGGTTTGTCTCCCTCTCTGGTTTCATCTTGTTTCATTTTTCCCTACCTTCCCCTATGATTCTCTGTCTTGTTTCACAAATTTCTCATTATCAGTGAGATATGATAATTGTCTTTCTCTGATTGACTTATTTTGCTTAGCATAATAGCCTTTAGTTCCATCCACATCCATGCAAAAGGCAAGATTTTGGGTTTTTTGATGGTGCTCTCTCTTTCTCTCTCTCTCTCTCTCTCTCTCTCTCTCTATATATATATATATATATATATATATATTCACATCTTCTTTATCCATTCATCTGTTGATAGACATTTAGGCTCTTTCCATAGTTTGGCTATTGGGGACATTGTTGTTATAAACATTCAGGTGCACATGCCCCTTTGGATCACTATATTTGTATCTTTGCAGTAAATACCCAGAAGTGCTGTTGCTGTGTCATAGGGTAGTTTTATTTTCAACTTTTTGAGAACACCCATACTGTTTTCCAAAGGGTCTACACCAGCTTGCATTCCCACTAACAGTGTAGAAGGTTTCCCCTTTCTCAACATCCTTGCCAACACCTGTCGTTACCTGACATTAATTTTAGTTTTTCTGACTGGTGAGAGGTGGTATATCAGTGAAGTGTTTTTTTTTTTTTTATTGTAGTTTTGATTTGTATTTCCCTGATGCCAAGTGATGTTGAACACTTTTTCATGTGTCTTTTTGCCATTTGGATGTCTTCTTTGAAGAAATGTCTGTTCATCACCACCTTGCTCCTTCCCTATTCAATCTTCTACTTATTAGTCTGACTAATTCCAGCTCATGAAGGCAATTCTGGCCTCTTGCTCATATATTGTCCTAAGGTTAGGAGGTCTTCCTCTAGCAGAGTTCATAGCAGAGCAAGAACTTATTTTTTGAACAGTTTATTCTCCTGTAGAAAACAAAGTCTTGTTCTAAAACCAAAAGGGTATGTATATATTGTGATTTTCCTATTAGAGTTTTCAATAAACTCTAATCCTGGATATCCTGTATCCTACTTATTGCCATAAACTCAAACTCCACTTTCTAATATTATGGGCCTGCTCAGTCACTGTGAACCTGCTGAACAGCACTTTCCTTTTCTGAGACCCACTCAAAACTTGCATTCTTCTCTCACTTGAGTTGATCTATCTGTATGTAGTACATTTTCAACTTTGTAGGATATTGAGAGATGTTTGGAAATAAATTCAAGCAAGTGTTTGAATTGCAGTACCATAGTGCTAAGCCATAATATAAATAATAAACCATATATCACATTTAATCTGAAAAGGATTATTGTTTAATTATATAATAGTGTTAGTGGGAAGGAAACAGTGTTTTAATATTAATACATAAAATTAAAAACTTTAATACAATTTCTTTAGTCTAATTCCTTTAAAATTTCTCTTCTCATGTTTTATAATACATTATAGTGTAGTATATTGGTACACCTATCTAATTTGTAAGTAAGAATATATATATTTAGAACATGTTAAAAATGAACTTATTAATATGAATGTATACCAGAATCAAAACCACAGTGAGATACCACCTCACAACAGTCAGAATAACTAAAATTAACAAGTCAGGAAGTGATGGGTGTTGGCAAGGCTGCAGAGAAAGGAGAGCTCTCCTATACTGTTGGTGGGAATGCAAGTTGGTGCAACCTCTCTGGAAAAGAGTATGGAGGTTCCTCAAAAAGTTGAAAGTAGAGCTACCCTACAATCCAGCAATTGCACTACCAGTTATTTACCTTAAAGATACAAAGGTAGGGATCTGAAGGGGCACATGCACCCAAATGTTTATGGCAGCAGTGTCCTCAATAGCCAAACTGTGGAAAGAACCTAGAAGTCTATGAACAGATGGATGGATGAAGATGTGTGTTATATATACAATAAAATACTATGCAACATCAAAAATTGAAATCTTGCCATTTGCAATGACCTGGATGGAACTAGAGGGTATTATGCTAAGTGAAACAAGTCAATCAGAGAAAGACAATTATCATGTGATCTCTCTGACATGAGGAATTTGAGAGGCAGGGTATGGGTCGTGGGGGGCAGGGAGGGAAAAAATGAAACAAGATGGGATCTGGAGGAACACAAATCATAAGAGACTCTTAATCTCATAAAACAAACTGAGGGTCGCCGAGGTGAGAGGGGAAGAATAGGGTGGCTGGGTTATGGACATTGGGGAGGGTATGTGCTATGGTGAGTGTTGTGAAATGTGTAAGCTTAATGATTCACAGACCTGTACCCCTGGGGCAAATAATACATTTTATGTTAATAAAAAAATAGGTACACAGAATGGTTTGAAATATATTCTCTAATGAAGCCATCAGTAGATGAAAGATAGTTGAAAACACGAGATTAGATGAGGTAATATGGGGAAAATTCTAGAATAAAAAAAGAGGGAGTTCAATGATACAATCAGAAAGAAGCTTCACTCAGGGCAAAGGTGGAAACATGACCTAGTGTGAAACACTGAGATGCAGCAATCAGATAGAAGCAGAGAGGGTTACCATAAGAAGCCACAGAGGACTTTAATAGTACCAATCACTACACTTGGTTAGGAAAATGATTAAATATTCTTAACCGTTGGTATTTAAAGTTAGTTGTGGCCTTGGAGAGAGGTTTTAATGAATTGGCAGAACAGAGAAAATATGCAAAGAAATCAAATAGGACAATTTCCAATCTCTTTTCCTATTCTTTTTATGTTACATGTTGTGTCTCCTGTATCATTTATGAATAACCTTGAGCCTTTATAGATGACTATCCTTTTTAAAAAAAATTTGGTCTCTTTTAAGACTCCAGGCTTTTAAACATGGTTCCCTTAGTCTACTGCTTTTCCTCATGTTCTTCCCCAATTCTTATCCTCCTTATCCTGTAAAGTTATCTGAAATTATACTTCCACTGGGGAACATTTCTTTCTTCATCCAGGTCATTATTCACTTCCCTCACTATATTTTTACATAACATGTTTACACTTCTTTTTATATTACAGCCTAAGTTGCACACTGGTTAGCAATGTAAGTGCCTTTCTTTCTGCCCACTAGATGATGAGCATCTTGTCAGGAGCCATATATAAAAACTAGGAAGATATCCTCATCGTTTTCACATCCTGTGCACATGCTCTCCATTGTCTTTTCTAATACCCTGCATATTGAAAGTACCTGATAAAAGTGAAACAGAATGGTAATGTCAGCAGTTAATGCAGCAGGATCTAGCTCAGTTTGTAGTCAGTTTCTCAGAAAGATGCATGACATGATTGGTGACTTAATATGTAGTCAAGACTTTTACCAATTAAGACACATATGAGTCACACTTGATATGGTGGTGAATGCATTATAAAAGCAGTGAAGTATCATGTAAATCAGGAAAAGAAAGAATCAATTCTATTAGAAGGACCTAGGAAAGTCCCCATGGAGATCTGATTTGAGTTCAAGGATGAGTAGTACTGAGATGGAAGGAAAGAGAGAAGGAGTTTTAGATGAGGGAAACATTGAAAGTGAATTAGTTGAAGCAACTGCCCAGAAGGGCCATGAAGGAATGCACATGGCCAAGTGCCCTGATGTAAGAGGAAGAAAGGAAAGAGATAGATAAGACACAAGTTGACTGTGGAGCATCTGGAATACCAAAATAAGAAAAATGGATTTGGGGGTGCCTGGGTGGCTCAGTCAGTTAAGTGTCTGCCTTCAGCTCAGGTCATGATCCTGGATCCCTGGAATCAAGCCCCAGAGCCACATGTCCAGCTCTCTGCTCAGCAGAGGATTGGCTTCTCTCTCTCCTTCTCCTTCTACCCCACACCTGCTCCTTCTTTCTCTCTCTTACTCTCTTTCAATAAATAAGTAAAATCCAAAAAAAAAAAAAAAAAAAACAAACACCTAAAACAGATTTGAAGAAACCCTTAAAAAAAAAAAACCAAAACGTATTTGTTTTGAAACTAATTAAAGACCATTTCAAGGGGCGCCTGGGTGGCTCAGTGGGTTAAAGCCGCTGCCTTCGGCTCAGGTCATGATCCCAGGGTCCTGGGATCGAGCCCCACATCGGGCTCTCTGCTCAGCGGGGAGCCTGCTTCCCTTCCTTTCTCTCTGCCTGCCTCTCTGCCTACTTGTGATCTGTCAAATAAATAAATAAAATCTTAAAAAAAAAAGACCATTTCAAATTCCTGAGCAGTAGACTATCATTTTTTTACTTGTTCAACAAACATTTGTTAAGCACTACAAAGTACGAATGTCCAAGGTGTTAGGAATGAAGGTATGAACGTGACAGAGAAATCCTTTCTCTCTTATGTCTATAGCTAATGGTAGCAGCGGGCAAAAAGTGATGGCTTGTAGACATGCTCTATGACATATAGTATTTTTATTAAATTAAATTTTATTAAATATACAGTATATTTATACGATTAGTGGAGTGAAGGGTGAAAACAGGGTAAGAAAGTAAAGGAGTTGGTGTAACTGAAAAGAACAGAGATTAACTCAGTAAATCATATGTGTGGCTAAAGGTAAGAGCAAAGTTTCCATGAGGATTTTGCAATATATGGGAACAACTTCAGATCAGGGTGAAGGAGTTGATGAGACTAGCTAACACTACCACAACTTTTGTTCTCCTTTCTAAATGCTAATCATCTTTCATAAACCCTATTATTCTCTCCAGTAACTTTCTAAACTGACCTGAGAGTCCCTTCAGCTCATTTTATATTTTATGCACAGGATAAAGAACAGAATTCTAGAAATGATGTCAGTTACATAAGAATCAGCAAGATGATCATCAAATGACTTAGTGACTTTAGCAAAGTTCATTTACTTTAACCTCATTGTCTCACAGGTCATCTTTAATTTGTATCACAGAGTTAAAATGTATTGGGAACTGAATCTTCCCATAGAAGTACACTGAGGTCATTGTAGGCAAGTCCCATAAGCATTTGATGGAAAGCTAATTTTGCATTATGAGGAACATAATTATTGACACTGAACTATTAGTAGCCTTCCAGATTTTCATTCTTTTAATCCCAAATGTTTCTGAGACAAATACTTATATCCTGAGATAATATGAGACTTAACATCACACACAAACAAAAGCAATGTGATGTTGTAAAACTCTTCTTAGAGCATTCAGGCAAAGGAGGTATTCAGATATATCTTTACCTAACTGCTAGCATCCATAAGTATTGACTTATCTGAATTAGTTAGCATTTTTTAATTGTTCTCAGATTTCAAATTCTCACCTTTCTAGGTCTTCCCACAGCTGAAGGCTATGGCAAATTGGCATGAGATTTGAACTCAGTTCATGCCGACCTTTTCTGATTATAAGGTAGATCTTCAGAACATACAGGTAAGAATGCAGCTTAATTCTGTTACATAATTCAGGCAAGTACATTGAAAGTTATTTCTAACATAGCTGAATAATTAAATGGCTTATCTTTAGTACTTTATTATTTTTTTAAGATTTTATTTATTTATTTACAGACAGAGATCACAAGTAGGCAGAGAGGCAGGCGGGCAGAGGGGAGCAGGCTCCCCGCTGAGCAGAGAGCCCCATGAGGGGCTTGATCCCAGAACCCTGGGATCATGACCCGAGCCGAAGGCAGAGGCTTAACCCACTGAGCCACCCATGCGCCCCTCTTTAGTACTTTAAAACAAGAAAGTGAAACGTTCAGCCTGTGCTTTTATTTTGATGTTTTCAGTATGGAAAAATAAACCCATTTTGACCATAGAACTTACATAATTAGACACATTGGTCAAAATATCCTAATGGATTCCAAAGTAATAATAAAAGAAAGCCTTTGAGGTAAAACAAAATTTGTTCTCAAAAATCATATTTATTTTAAGATTTTTTTTTAATTGATTCATTTGAGAGAGAGAAACAGAGATACAGAGAGAGTTCAAACAGAGGGACAGGCAGAGGGAGAGGAACAAGGAGAGTTCCCACTGAGCTGGAAGCCAGACATGGGGCTCAGTGCTAGGACCTGGAGAATCATGACCTGAACCAAAGGAAGATGCTTAAATATCTTAGCCATCCAGGCAACCCATCTAAAAAATCATATTAAGATTTAAGATTTTTCTCTTTCTCTAAGTGTTATGAAACTAAAATATAGAGGCAAGCTTATTTTTATTAGCTTTCAAACTACTGTGATATACTTCAGAAAATATTACATAAGTTTCTTAGGAAGCAGGAAAATAGTAGCTGGGACACTTCCAGTAAGAGAATGATGCATAAGATTTTTCATGATAAATTTCCAAGAATTTCCTTTGTGGCATGTTCTTCAAAACTAGCAGTCTCAATTTGTGGAGACCAAAATGGTCACTAAGGATCAGTGATAGTCCACTGACAACAAGTTCACCTATCTCGGGTCTTTGAAGCTAGGACTGGAATCAGTATTTCTTTTCCCCCTCTATAGCATTAAATAACTCTTACGAGGAATAAAAGTCATAGCTGAACTCAAATGTCTACAATTCTAATAAAGAAAGTGTATATGCATTTTTTAAAAAGCCATGTGTATTATACTTGAACAACTCTATATTGTGTTGGGTATATAAGATATGCTTGAGGATGCAAGAAGTGAAAATCAATGTGGTCTGGGCATTTAGTTAAAGCTTTCTTTTTTTTTAAATCATTTTTTAAATTTATTTTCAGCATAACAGTATTCATTGTTTTTGTACCACACCCAGTGCTCCATGCAGTCCATGCCCTCTCTAATACCCACCACCTGGTTCCCCCAACCTCCCACCCCCCCACCTCTTCAAACCCTTCAGATTGTTTTTCAGCGTCCATAGTCTCTCATTGTTCACCTCCCCTTCCAATTTAAGGAGCATTATATGTAAACTATGCTTTACATAAAGATGGGAAGGATTTAGAAATCTGGGCAAAAATCAACAGGAATGATGGGATGGACAAAATCAGTTTTTATGGAAATGGATCTAGTACCGGGAAAAGGGATGAGAGAGGTGAAAATACATAGATATTTATATCCTTGAATATCTCATGGAATTTTCTCTAAAGATGAAAGTCCTATTCTTAAACCTTTGTGATCTTCATATAATTCCTAAGGTATAAATTTAACATATCTGTTGTATGCCTTTTTCAAAGATTCAGGTCATTGGGAGAGTATATGAAAAATTTTTGCTCAGTGAAAAAAAAGAAATGTATACATAAAAATTGATATTAAATTTATTTTAAGGATCTGTAATACCAAAACTGACACTGAAATTTTTTGTCAACCATGAACCAAATATGAGAATGCTAGATTTCTACACTATTCATATGTGAATTCATAAAGACAAACCTTTTCCTCTGTAAGCATTCTTCTTGGAGTTACAAAAATACTCATGGGAATGTTGATTTTCAGAGTTCAGTTATAAATCTGACATTTTAGGGGAATGGCTATCCCTTAGAGTTTTGTATGCCTATGTCCAGAGATACTAAGAAGAGTTTGAAGAAGCTTCTCTCTTTGTTGTAAAAAGAAAAATTGGGAAGCAACGTTTTACACATTCTAAATTACAATCTTATGATGTGTATTCTTCTGATCCATGAGCATGGAATGCTACTCTGAATTTTTATGTCTTCTTCAATTTCATTCATGAGTGTTCTGTCATTCCTCAAGCACAGATCCTTTACCTCTTTTGTTAGGTTTATTCCCAGGTATCTTATGGTTCTTGGTGGTATAGTAAATGGAATCGATTCTCTAATTTCCCTTAATCTTATATCTCCAGATTTGCTATCTAAACAGAGAAAGTGGATATGACTGAGGATAATTACTCCTTGACCACTGAATTCATCCTCATAGGATTTACAGATCGCCCAGAGTTGAGGAGCCTCCTGTTTGTGGTGTTTCTCACTATCTACGTGATCACTATGGTGGGGAATCTTGGCCTGGTGGCATTGATTTTTATGGAGCATCGTCTTCACACACCAATGTACATCTTTCTGGGCAACCTGGCTTTGATGGATTCCTGTTGTTCCTGTGCCATTACCCCACAAATGTTAGAGAACTCCTTTTCTAAAGACAGAATGATTTCCCTTTATGAGTGCATGGTACAATTTTATTTTCTCTGCCTTGCTGAAACTGTAGATTGCTTTCTCTTGGCAGCAATGGCCTATGATCGCTATGTGGCCATATGTAGCCCTCTGCAGTACCACATGATGATGTCAAAGAAACTCTGCATTCAGATGACCACAGGGGCCTATATAGCTGGAAATCTGCATTCCATGATTCAAATAGGGTTTCTCTTTAGGCTAACTTTCTGTGGGTCAAATCAAATTAATCACTTTTTTTGTGATGTTTTACCATTATATAGACTCTCTTGTGTTGACCCTTAGATCAATGAATTGATGATATTTATCTTTGCAGGTTCAATTCAACTCTTCACCGTCAGTAGTGTCTTAGTATCTTACTTCTACATTGTCTTTACTATTTTCAAAATGAAATCCAAAGAGGGAAGAAGCAAAGCCTTATCTACTTGTGCATCCCATTTTCTCTCTGTCTCAATATTCTATGGTTCTCTTATCTTTGTTTACATTCGACCACATTCAGTTAAAGAAGAGGATAAAGATATACCTGGTGCTGTTTTTTATACCATAGTGATCCCTTTATTAAACCCTTTTATTTATAGTCTAAGGAATAAGGAAGTAATAAATGCTCTGAAAAAAATTATAAGGAAAATTTTATAGCATTTTAAAAGAAATATCATCGTCTGTGGAAAATTAAATTTGATTAAATGTTTTCAAAATCATGGAATATTGAGAAAGTAGAAAAGGACCACTTTGTCCATAAAATATTGAATTACTAATACATGTTAATACAGGAATCAAATACATAAGTTCTGCAAGGAGAGATTCTGCTAGCATGTATTCCAAAATCATAGCTACTATCTCCCCTCAAGAATGAATTAAATAATTATTATTGAGGTCACACATTGTGCCACAGAAATATTAGCTAAACTATTAACTAATTGTTTCAAAGAGGAATGAGTTGCAATTCTCAACAAATACTAGGAATACAAGTCAGTATATGTAAAGATCACCTTCATTTAATATTGTTGACAAGTTTCTGGAATTCCAAAGCATGATTTTATAAAGTTTGTCCCATTCCAGTTTCTCAAGAATTAATCCCTTCTAAAAACAACATCTGTCGGAAGTACACCATATATATTTCATTCTTCATTATCTTTTGAGTTTATTCAAGGGACTATATTTGAATATCAATTTATATGAAGTATCTATTCTTAAATCAAGAATATTTTCATCATTAAAAGGAGAAATTTTGTTATGTATCTTTTACCACAATTAAAAAATATTAAAAAGAAGAAAAGAATGCTAGTCAAAATGTATAATAAAGCAAAACTATTTTCATCTTATTGTTAGTCAACTTTACTCTCAGATTCCTCTGAAATCGAGTATCTGTATACTCATGATTGATCAAAATGTAGTTGAAATAGATGGAATTTATATGGAAATCCCTATTTCTTTCTCTCTAATATTGCTTATTATGTTTGTTACTGGGAATTCCACCAACTTGTACTGATTCTAATGTAAATTACTGGTACATTCACAGCATTAAGAAAAAAGTTGGAGATGCTGTAAGCATAAATGAGGCACAAGAGTGGGGAACATTCTAAATACCTAAATATAAATGTTTATTGATCAGTCACATACAGAAATATGAAGGAGTCTCTCATGGTTCATCACCCAAATGGCAAGATTTTATTCTTTCTGATGGCTAATATTGCACTATATATATATATATATATATATATATATATATATATATACCATTTCTTCTTATTCATTCATCAGCTCATCTTGCCATTTGCAACATCACGGACAGAACTAGAGTGTATTAGGCTAAGCAAAATAAGTCATTCAGAGAAAGACAAATATCATATGACTTCACACATACGTAGAATTTAAGAAACAAAACAGATGAACACAGGGGAAGGGAAGGAAAAATAAGATAAAAACAGAAAGGAAGGCAAACCATAAGATAATCTTATATAGAGAGGAATAACAGACTTGCTAGAGAGGAGATGGGTGATGGGATGGGGTAAATGGGTGATGGGCATTAAGGAGGGCACTTGGGATGAGCACTGGGTATTATATGTTAAGTGATGAGTCACTAAATTCTATTCCTGTCTCCTAAGTGTTAGGAGAAGGGAAAAATGAAGGGGGAGAAATCAGAGTGGAAGAGGAGCCACGAGAGAAGACTGCATCAAAACTTACGATGCAGAGGGATAGGCAGACTCCTGCTAAGCATGGAGCCCACCTTGAGGCTTGATCCAGTACCCTGAGATCATGATGTGAGCCAAAGTCAGATGTGTAACCAACTGAGCCACCCGGGCACCCCCATGTCCCATCCTTAATTCACTTTTGGGCATAAGGAACCAAAATGAAATCTATTTTTCAATTTAGTCTGGAGCAAAAAAACACGCTCTGAGTGCTGTGGAGCAGGCTATATGCCAAACAGTGCTTTAACGGCCATATGACCCAAATGAATTTTTAAGGAAATATCCCTATGTGTGCAAGCTACAACCTTGGCAAAAGTTTTCCACTGAACCTCAGCCTCTAGCAAGGAATAATGTGATTTTGGAGTCATCAGAAAATATATTCATCGGAAACTAACAACTACAGTTACTTCAAGAGAAAATGGTTGGTCCATTGGAGTATTTTGGGAGAAACAGCTCTCATCACTAAAGGAAACCAAATATTTTAGTACCCTAAAAGCCTGTCACATAATTGGGAACATCAAAGATACATTCTAGTAAGAATGGATCAGTTTGGCAAAGATCAGTCACAGGTCCTTGGGACTATCAATAGAACCTCTCAAACAACTGCCCGCATTAATTTCTAAATAGTAAACTCTCTGTTAATGCAAAGCACGCTGCCTCAGTTACTAATGAATGTTATGAAATTAAGGAACATGATGTCATTTGGAAGCTTACAATCTTTCTCATGAATACTACACTGGTTAAAAACAGAAAATCCAAAGAGAGGATAGACTCCCAGATACATTTATGAGGTTACCACAACCTGGACATGAGAAAGGAAAATTGTAGTACAGTCTGACTCATAAACCTATACCTCCTCAGATTCTTCAAATTTGCAAACTGAATCTTGCATTCTATGAAAAATATAGTATGACCAAAGTGGTGTCTTCCAGGGATTTAAGGATGCTTTAAAAGTGCTTGAAAATTGATCAGTATAATTTTTCTCATTAGTAGATTAAAAGAAAATAATACTGGCAGTTTAAAACAGATACAAAAAAAAATACGAGTTTGGTCACATTTAATCATCTTCTTTTAAAAAAAATTATTTATTTATTTTTAATTTCTTTTCAGTGTTCCAGAATTCATTGTTTATGCAACACATCCAGTGCTCCATGCAATACATGCCCTCCATATACCCACCACCAGGCTCACCCAACCTCCAACTCCCTCCCCTCCAAAACCCTCATTTTGGATCTCAGAGTCCATAGTCTCTCATGGTTTCTCTCTCCCTCCAATTTCCCCCAACTCACTTCTCTCCATCTGTCCATGTCCTCCATGTTATTTCTTATGCTCAACAAATAAGTGAAACCATATGATGATTGACTCTCTCTGCTTGACCTATTTCATTCAGCATAATCTCTTCCAGTCCCATCCATGTTGATACAAAAGTTGGGTATTCTTTCTTTCTGATGGAGGCATAATAAATTTTTCCATCTTCTATGAAAAAACACTTAACAAATTTGGAATTAAAAAGAAGTTCTTTAATAAAAAGTTAAGTACCAATAACTTAAATATTGCCTAATATTAAACAGTGTATGCTTCCTTTTGAATTCAGGAGTGACACTAGGATGTTTATCGTTATCACTTGTATTCAGTTTCATAATGAATGTTATAGCCACTGAAATAAGAGCAAAAGAAAAAAAAGAAAAAAAAAAAGAATAGAAAGTAAAGAATCAAGAATGAGGAAAGAAGAATGTCATTTTTGGTAGACAAGAGGTCAAGGAAGGAGGTTGGGATTGGAAAAATATACACAGGGAAACATCTTATGTGAAATCTAATATTCCATGTCTTGATATTTATGATATTGCATGGGTGTTCACTCCCGTTATAATTCATCATGTTGTATATTTTTCTTTCTTTATTTTTTATATGCATCATATTTATAATTTTTATTTTTTATATTAGAAATAAAACTAAATCCTATTTACTAAGATTGACCTGAAGATGTCACTGCAGTAACCTAATCAGAATGGCCTGTACCAAGCACTTCTTTAAGAATGGGTCAGTCTATAACCAACAGTCATGAAGCACCTTCCCTCTGGCTCCCTAAGGAGGAAAACAAATCTCAATTGCACCCAACTGCTCAGGATGCACCACTTCAAGAAACATGGTCACAGACCCCTGCCAGCCACAGGATCATATAGCCTGGCTGGTCAGGGAGCTGCTTAACATTGAGCATAATTCTGGCCCTCATATCTAGGGAAACTGAATGGTGAGCTTGAGCAGCCTTGGATCCAGACTTCAAGGCCGCACAACCATGGAGCCAAGCTTACAACCCCACCCAGCAGTGGAGAGAGTTCAGCATATGGACATGCCCGATTGCTAAACATAGCCTAGGGACTGCCCAGACAGGAAACCCATGACCCTATATAATCACAGAACAAGCCTGAGTGTCACCTGATCAGAGAGCCTGGACAGTGAACCCTCCTAACCGCAGATCATAGTCTCTAGTGCCACCCAGGGTTTTAGGGTACAGCTGGAAGCCCCACATGACCAGAAGACAAGCCAGCAATGTCACCCATCAGAGAACACAGCAACAATCTAGTTTGTCACAAGTCTAGCTTACAGCCTGCCTAGTATCAGGGCACAGCTTGTCACGTGCCTGATCACAGAGCATAGTCTGAGTATTCATCTGACCTCAAAGCCTGACCTGTGACTACCTCCATCCAAATATGGAGTCCAAGGAGTGACACAATCCAGGTGGGAAACACAACCTGAAGCCCATATTGTCCAGTAGTGATTGTGAAGCATACCTCATAGCTGTGTCCAATAACAGAATACAAGTGGCATTGCCCTACCAGGCAGCACAGCATGGGGACTCTGGCAATCAGAGGTAATAGCAGAGAGCTCAGCTAGTAACCCTACCTGATCCCATACAGCTAGGCATCATGCCCAGCTAGGAAGCTCATACACTGAGCCCACTTGAGCACAGAGTGCAGCCTACAATCTCACCCTACCACGAAGCTTACAAGCTTGCACTCTCCCCCAAAAACATACATACCACCATTTCAGATTATAGGCACTGGTCTCATCCAGCAAAGATCCCCAAAACAAATCCCACCTTCCCATGGATGCCACCAGTTGACCCATCTAGTACCTCAAGCTGACACAACTAGGGAAGGTATTTCCAAACAAATATATAAAGAATGGAAGAACAAACCACTTACTTGATGCACGATACAACACAAGGATACAAGGATCACAGGAATTAGGAAACATGATACCACCAGAAGAAACTAAGAATGCTGCCAATAAATGACCCTAAAGAAATGCAGATCTATGACCTGACATATAGTTCAGAATGATCTTCTTAAAGTAGTACAGCAGAGTATAAGAAGACTCAGGCAACTAATGAATTGGGAAAATAATGCATAAGCAAAATGAGGTTCACACAGTGAAACAGAAACCATAAAAGTAAAAAAAGCAGAAATCAATAGAGTTGAAGCATGTAATGACTGATTATTCAATAGTATTAATACCAGACTTGATGAGTCAGAAGAAAGAATCCTGAACTAGAGACAATGTTGTTTGAAATATCTAAATGGACAAGCAAAAAACAGTATGAAAAAGAGAGAAGAAAGCCTTTGGGACTTACGAGACACCATCACAGAAATAATATAGCCATGATGGAAATCTTGGATGGTGAAGAAAAAGATGAAAGTAAAAAGGCTTATTGAAAAAAAAAAAAGACAAAACAACAAGGGATGGAAACTTCCTAAATGTGGGGATGGAAATGGATATTTCATGAGGATTCATGAGGCTCAAAGGACCTTATATAAGTTGAACCCCACAAGGGTTACATTGAAATATATTATAATTAAAAATGTTAAAAAGAAAAGAAAATTTTGAAACCAGAAAGAGAAAAGTAACTTATTATATACAAGGGAGTGCATAAAAGAACATCAGTGTTCTACTTAGCAGAAACATTGTTGGCCAAGAGAGATTGGATGTTATATTAAAAAAAATAATAATAAAAAAACAAAAACCTGCCAAGCAGGAATAATATACCCAGCAAAACTATTCTTCAGAAATGAAGGAGACATAAAGGCTCCCAAACAAAAACTGACAGAGTTCATCACCATTAAACCTTCTTTACAAGGAATACTGAAAGATGTTCTACATCCGAAATGAAAGGATACTAATTAACACTTTAAAAATATATGAACATGTAAAACTCATCAATAAGGTTAGTAAAAGTGTTGTCAAATTCAGATACTCTAATATTATAATGGCAGTATAAAAATCAAGCTCTAGTTTAAAAGCTAAAAAGCAAATGTATGAAAAATAACTCAATAATAATTTGACATTGCATATAGAAATTTAAGAAAGTGTGAATTATAACATCACTAGCCTAAAATGTTGAAGAAAAGAGAAGTAAAGGTACAAAGTATTTCTATACTGTCAGAGTTGTTGTTACCTTAAAACAGGATAACTGTAAGAAGTTTTATGCAAGCCTCAGGGCAGCCACAAAAGTGAACCCATTAGTGGATACACAGAAGATTATAATAAAGGAGTCAGAGCATACCACCACAAAAAGTCATCAAATTACAAAAGAAGACAGCCAAGAGAGGGGGCATGGAAGAAAGGATATACAGTCAAAATAATTAACAAATGGCAGTAGTAAGCCTTAACAGTCAATAATGACTTTAAATGAAAATGGATTAAATTCTCTAAGCCAAAGACATAGAAGGGTTTAATGAATGAAAAATAAGATGCAACAACATGCTGCCTAAAAGAGACTCACTTTAGCATTAAGGACACAGAGAAGCTGGAAGTGAAGAGATGGAAAGTCATATTCTAAACAAATGGTAAACAAAAGAAATCAGGGGTACCTATATTGAGATAAAATAGAATGTAAGCTAAACATGGTCACAAGAGACAAAGAGGGTCATTATATGATAATAAAGGTAAATGTATCAAGAAGGTGTAGCCATTGTAGGTAGTTATGCACCTGACATTACAGCATGTGAATATATAAAGCAAATACTAACAAAACTAAAAGGAGGAATAAAAATATAATAATAGTTCCGAAGATTAATGCCCCACTCTCAACAATGGATAGTATAGTCCAGAAAGAGAGGCAGTAAGGAAACTGTGGGTTTGAGGAATACTATACACTAAGTGGACCTAGTAGTTATATACAGCACATTCCATCCAACAACAGAATACATATTCTTTTTTTTTTTTAAGATTTATTTATTTGAAAGACAGAGATCACAAGTAGGCAGAGGCAGACAGAGAGAGAGCAGGAAGCAGGCTCCCCGCTGAGCAGAAAGCCCGATGCGGGGCTTGATCCCAGGACCCTGAAATCATGACCCGAGCTGAAGGCAGAGGCTTTAACCCACTGAGCCACCCAGGCGCCCCCAGAATACATATTCTTCCCAAGTGCACATAGACCATTTTAGGATAGATTATATATTAGGTCACAAAAAATGCCTCAACAGATTCATGAAGATAGAAAATACATCAAGTATCTTTCCCAGCCACAATGGTACAAAACTGGAAATTAATAACAGGAAGAAAGTTGGAACATTCACAAATGCATGAAAATTACAATTAGATCAAATTAAAAATAAAAGAGAAAAAAATCAAGACAAATAAAAATGGAAGCACACATTGAACAACTTAAGGGATGCAGCAAAATCAATTCTAAGATACATGTTGATACAAATGTAGCTATTAAGGAATCTCCACACTGTTTTCCAAAATAGCTGCACCAACTTGCATTCCCACATACAAGGTAAGAGGGTTCCCCTTTCTCCACATCCTCTCCAACACTTGTTTACTGACTAGTTAATTTTGGCCATTCTAACTGGTATAAGATGGTATCTAAATGTGGTTTTGATTTGAATCTCCCTGATGGCTAATGATGATGAACATTTCTTTCTGTGTCTGTTAGCCATTTGTATGTCTTCTTTGGAGAAGTGTCTGTTCATGTCTTCTGCCCATTTTTTTGACATGATTATCTGTTGTTTGAGTGTTGAGTTTGAGGAATTCTTTATAGATCCTGGATATCAGCCCTTTGTCTGTAGTGTCATTTGCAAACAGCAAACAGTGTAGAGATTCTTTAAAAAATTAAGAATAGAGCTACCTGGGAACCTGGGTGGCTCAGTGTGTTAAACCTCTGCCTTCTGTTCTGGTCATGATCTCAGGGTACCGGGATTGAGGCCCAAATCAGGCTCTCTGCTCAACGGGGAGCATGCTTCCCTCCCCTCTCCACCTACCTCTCTGCCTATTTGTGTTCTCTCTCTGTCAAATAAATAAATAAAATCTTTAAAAAAATAGAGTTACCTTATGACCCTGCAATTTCACTACTGGGTGTTTACTCCAAGATACAGATGTAGTGAAAAGAAGGGTCATATGCACGCAAGTGTTCATAGCAGCAATGGCCACAGTAGCCAAACTGGAAAGAGCCAAGATGCCTATCTACTCATCAATAGACCAATGGATAGAAAACATATGGCCCATATACACAATGGAGTATTATGCCTCCATCAGAAAGGATGAATACCCAACTTTTGTATTCAACATGGATAGGACTGGAGGAGATTATGCTGAGTGAAATAAATCAAGCAGAGAGAGTCAATTATCATATGGTTTCACTTATTTGTGGAGCATAAGGAATAACAAGGTAGATGGAGAGAAGTGAGTTGGGAGAAATTGGAGCGGGAGTAAAACTGTGAAAGACTGTGGACTCTGAGAAGGAAACTGAGGGTTTGGAGGGGAGGAGGTGGGTGTTTGGGTGAACCTGATGATGGGTACTGAGGAGGACATGTATCGCGTGGAGCACTAGTGTGGTGCATGAACAATGAATCTTGGATCACTGAAAAAATAAAATAAAATTATAAATAAATAAATAACTATATATATGCATATATATATATATATATATATATATATATATATTACTAAAAAAGAATCTGAGATACACTATCTATCATTATACTTTAAAGACCTGGAAAAGAAGCATACACTAAACCCAAAATGAATAGAAAGGAAGATATAAAAGTTTGGAGCAGAAATAAATAAAAATAGAAACTAAAATGACAACAGAAAAGACCAATGAAATTAAGAGCTGTTTTTAAACACATAAGAAATTGATAGGTTTTAGCTAAATTAACCAAGAAAAGAGGAGAGAGGACTAAAAACATACACAAACAAAATGGGGACATTACACTTGAATTCATGGAAATACAAAGGATCATAGAAGAAAACTACTTAAGAGTGTTTATAAGCCAGGAAATTGGATAACCAAAAATAAATGAATAAATTCCTAGAAACTTGTAACTTATCTAAACTGAGTCAGGAAGAAATAGAAAATCTAAACAGAACAATTGCTAGTAAGGAGACTGATTTAATAGTCAAAAATCTACCAACAAAGAAAAGCTCAGGATTGGATGGTTTCACTGGTGAATCCTATCAAACATTTAAGGATTAAGGCTAATCCTTCTCAAACTCTTCCAAAACGTTGAGGAGGAAGGAAAACTCCCAAACTCATTTGACAAGGCCAGACTACCCTGATACCAAACCACATAAGAACACTAAAAGCAAACTGTAGGCCAATATCCCTGAATATAGAGGAATATAGATGCATGAATCATTGACAAAATGCTAGCAAATCCAATTCAATAATACATTAAAAGGACCTTAACCATAATCAAGTGGATTTATCCTTGAGATGCAAGGATGGTTCAACAGACAAATCAATATCACATTAATAGAAGAAAGGATAAAAACTACATGATGACCTCAATAGATGCAGAAAAATAATTTGACAGAATTCAATAGTTCATGATAAAAATGCTTTAAAAATGGGTATAGAAGGAATATACCTCAACCTGTAAAAGCAACATACGACAAACACACAACTAACACAATACTCACTGGCAAAAGATTGAAACTTACTCTTTGAAGATTAGGAACAAGACCAGTGTACCCACACTAATCATTTTTATTCAGCTTAGTACTGGAAGCCCAAGACAGAGCAATGAGGAAAGAAAGAGAAATAAAGGCATCTAAATAGGAAAGGAAGAAGTAAGATTGTCTCCCATTGCAAATGATATGATATGATTATATATAAAACCCAAAAGACCACCAAAAAACTGTTAGGACTAACCAAATTCAGTGAAGTCGCAGGATAAAATTTCAGTATTATAAACATCAGTGGTGTTTCTATACACTCACAAGGAACATCTGAAAGAGAAGTTAAAAAAAAAGACAAAAAAATACATTTTACAATCGCATCAAAAACAGTAAAATAGGAATAATTTAACCAGGAAGGGGGAAGATCTATATTCTGAAAACTATAAGATATCAATGATACAAATTGAAGACAAAAATATACGAAAAGATACTCTATGTTCATTTATTGAAGAATTAATATTGTTAAAATATCTTATACTATCTAAAACCATCTATATGTTCAAGCAATCCCTTTCTAAGATTTTTATTTTTTTAATTTTTAATTTTTTTATAAACATATAATGTATTTTATCCCCAGGGGTACAGGTCTGTGAATCGCCAAGTTTACACACTTCATAGCACTCACCATAGCACATACCCTCCCCAATGTCCATAACCCCACACCCTCTCCCGTCCCCCCTCCCCCCAGCAACCCTCAGTTTGTTTTGTGAGATTAAAGAGCCACTTATGGTTCATCTCCCTCCCAATCCCATCTTGTGTCATTTATTCTTCTCCTACCCCTGTAATCCCCCACTTGGCATCTCCACTTCCTCATATCAGGGAGATCATATGATAGTTCTCTTTCTCTGATTGACTTATTTCACTAAGCATGATACCCTCTAGTTCCATCACGTTGTTGCAAATGGCAAGATTTCATTTCTTTTGATGGCCGCATAGTATTCCATGTGTATATATACCACCCTCTTCTTTATCCATTCATCTGTTGATAGACATCTAGGTTCTTTCAGTAGTTTGGCTATTGTAGACATTGCTGCTGTAAACATTCGGGTGCACGTGCCCCTTTGGATCACTACGTTTGTATCTTTAGGGTAAATACCCAGTAATGCAACTGCTGGGTCATAGGGTAGTTCTATTTTCAACTATTTGAGGAACCTCCATGCTGTTTTCCAGAGTGGTTGCACCAGCTGCATTCCCACCAACAATGTAGGAGGGTTCCCCTTTCTCCGCATCCTCGCCAGCATCTATCATTTCCTGGCTTGTTAATTTAGCCATTCTGACTGTGAGAGGGTGGTAATTCATTGTGGTTTTGATTTGTATTTCCCTGATGGCAGTGGTGTGGAGCACTTTTTCATGTGTCTGTTGGCCATCTGGATGTCTTCTTTGCAGAAATGTCTGTTCATGTCCTATGCCCATTTCTTGATTGGATTATTTCTTCTTTGGGTGTTAAGTTTGCTAAGTTCTTTATAGATTTTGGACACTAGCCCTTTATTTGATATGTCGTTTGCAAATATCTTCTCCCATTCTGTCAGTTGTCTTTTGGTTTTGTTAACTCTTTCCTTTGCTGTGCAAAAGCTTTTGATCTGGATTAAATCCCAATAGTTCATTTTTGCCCTTGCTTCCCTTGCCTTTGGCGATGTTACTAGGAAGATGTTGCTATGGCTGAGGTTGAAGAGGTTTCTGTCTGTGTTCTTCTCAAGGATTTTGATGGATTCCTTTCTCAAACTGATGTCCTTCATCCATTTTGAGTCTATTTGTGTGTGGTGTAAGGAAATGATCCAATTTCATTTTTATTCATGTGGCTGTCCAATTTTCCCAACACCAATTTATTGAAGAGGCTGTTTTTTTCCCATTGGACATTCTTTCCTGCTTTGTTGAAGATTAGTTGACCATAGAGCTGAGGGTCTATTTCCAGGCTCTCTATTCTGTTCCATTGATCTATGTGTCTGTTTTTGTGCCAGTACCATGCTGTCTTGATGATGACAGCTTTGTAATAGAGCTTGAAGTCCGGAATTGTAATGCCACCAACTTTGGCTTTCTTTTTCAATATTCCTTTGGCTATTCGAAGTCTTTTCTGGTTCCATATAATTTTAGGATGTTTTGTTCCATTTTTTTTGGAAAAAAAATGGGTGGGATTTTGATAAGGATTGCATTAAATCTGTAGATTGCTTTAGGTAGCATAGACATTTTCACAATATTTGTTCTTCCAATCCATGAGCATGGAACATTTTCCATTTCTTTGTGTCTTCCTGAATTAATTTCATGAGTACTTTATAGTTTTCTGAGTATAGATTCTTAGCCCCTTTGGTAAGGTTTATTCCTAGGTATCTTATGGTTTTGGGTGCAATTGTAAATGGGATTGACTCCCTAATATTCTTTCTTCTGTCTTTGTTGTTGGTTTAGAGGAAATGCAACTAATTTTTGTGCATCGATTTTATATCTAAATTCCTACACAAGTTTTAGCAGTTTTGGAGTGGAGTCTTTTGCGTTTTTCCATATATAGTATCATATCATCCTGCAAAGAGTGATACTTTGAATTCTTCTTTGCTGATTTGGATGCCTTTAATTTCTTTTTGTTGTCTGATTGCTGAGACTAGGACTTCTAGTACTATGTTGAATATCAGTGGTGATAATGGACATCCCTGCCATATTCCTGACCTTAGCAGAAAAGCTTTCAGTTTTTCCTCCATGAGAATGATATTTGTGGTGGGTTTTTCATAGATGGCTTTGATAATATTGAGGTATGTGCCCTCTATTCCTACACTTTGAAGAGTTTTGATCAGGAAGGGATGCTGTACTTTGTCAAATGCTTTTTCAGCATCTATGAGAGGATCATATGGTTCTTGTTCTTTCTTTTATTAATGTGTTGTATCACATTGATTGATTTGCAGATGTTGAACCAACCTTGCAGCCTGGAATAAATCCCACTTGGTCATGGTGAATAATCCTTTTAATGTACTGTTGAATCCTATTGGCTAGTATTTTGGTGAGAATTTTCACATCTGTGTTCATTAAGGATATTGGTCTGTAATTCTCTTTGTTGATGGGATCCTTGCCTGGTTTGGTGATCAAGGTGGCCTCATAAAATGAGTTTGGAAGTTTTCCTTCCATTATTATTTTTTGGAACAGTTCCAGGAGAATAGGAATTAGTTCTTCTTTAAATGTTTGATAGAATTCCCCTTGGAAGCCATCCGGCCCTGGGTTTTTGTTTGTTTGGAGATTTTTGATGACTGTTTCAATCTCCTTACTGGTTATGGGTCTGTTAGGTTTCTATTTCTTCCTGGTTCAGTTGTGGTAGTTTATATGTCTCTAGGAATGCATCCATTTCTTCCAGATTGTCAAATTTGTTGGGGTAGAGTTGCTTATAGTATGTACTTATAATTGTTTGTATTTCTTTGGTGTTCGTTGTGATCTCTCCTCTTTCATTCATGATTTTATTGATTTGGGTCCTTACCCTTTTCTTTTTGATAAGTATGGCCAGGGGTTTATCAATCTTATTAATACTTTCAAAGAACCAGCTCCTAGTTTCGTTGATTTGTTCTATTGTTTTTCTGATTCCTATTTCATTGATTTCTGCTCTGATCTTTATTATTTCTCTTCTCCTGCTGGGTGTAGGCTTTCTTTCTTGTTTTTTCTCCAGCTCCTTTAGGTGTGGGGTTAGGTTTTGTATTTGAGACCTTTCTTGTTTCTTGAGAAAGGCTTGTACCACTATATATTTTCCTCTCAGGACTGCCTTTGCTGTGTCCCACAGATTTTGAACCATTGTGTTTTCATCATCATTTGTTTCCATGAATTTTTTCAATTCTTCTTTAATTTCCTGGTTGACCCTTCTTTTCCCAGGCTGCTTTCAGGATTTTGTATTTGCCGCTAAGACTTGTAATTTTACTAAGAGATGACGGGGTGTGGACCTATTCTTTTTGATTTTGAGTGGGGTTCTCTGCACCATCTGGATTTTGATGCTTGTTCCCTTTGCCATATTGGGGAAATTCTCTCCAATAATTCTCTCCAATATACCTTCTGCTCCCCTCTCTCTTTCTTCTTCTTCTGGAATCCCAATTATTAAAATAATGTTGTTTCATCTTATGGTGTCACTTATCTCTTGAATTCTCCCCTCATGGTCCAATAGCTGTTTGTCCCTCTTTTGCTCAGCTTCTTTATTCTCTGTCATTTGGTCTTCTATATCACTAATTCTTTCTTCTGCCTCCTTTATCCTAGCAGTAAGAGCCTCCATTTTTTTTAAGATTTTATTTATTTATTTGTCAGAGAGTGAGCACAGGCAGACAGAGTGGCAGGCAGAGGCAGAGGGAGAAGCAGGCTCCCTGCCAAGCAAGGAGCCCGATGTGGGACTCGATCCCAGGATGCTGGGATCATGACCTGAGCTGAAGGCAGCCGCTTAACCAACTGAGCCACCCAGGTATCCCAAGAGCCTCCATTTTTTATTGCACCTCATTAATAGCTTTTTTGATTTCAACTTGGTTAGATTTTAGTTCTTTTATTTCTCCAGAAAGGGCTTTTATCTCTCCAGAGAGCGTTTCTCTAATATCTTCCATGCCTTTTCCGAGCCTGGCTAGAACCTTGAGAATGTCATTCTGAACTCTATATCTGACATATTTTCAATGTCTGTATTGATTAGGTCCCTAGCCTTTGGTAGTGCCTCTTGTTCTTTTTTTTTTGTGGTTAATTTTTCAGCCTTGTCATTTTGTCCAGATAAGAGTATATGAAGGAGCAAATAAAATACTCAATGGGTGGTTAAGACCCCAGGAAAATGCGCTTTATTCAAGTCAGAAGGGACCCCAAATCGTGGGAGGGAGAAAGGGGATAAAAAGAAGTTCAGGAAAAAAAAATATTAAAAAAAGAAAACAAATAAAGAAAAAAATATAATAAAGTACCTCCTCGGGTGGGAGGAAATAAGGAAGAGCTTGTCTTGAGTCAGAAAGACCCTCAAGCATTAGCTTCAAAAACCATGTTTCAAAGGGGCCCAAATTTAATTGCTTATGAATGTGGAATAACTTCTTCCCCAAGACATTAAAAAGAGAGAGAGAGAGAGAGAGAGAGCTCATGCTACTACTGGGAGTTCATGGGGCCTAAGAGCTGGATGTGTTCAAAGAAGGAGATAAGAGGATTTCTGATAAAGTCATGGTCATCCCAAGGGACTGTGTGCATGCTGCATCCTTGGAAGTGCAGCACCAGAGGCTTTACACTGCAGAGGAAATGGACTTCACACACACACACCCACACACACACTCCACCAAGTCACTGAACAAACAAAAATATAACAACACCCAAGGATGAACGAGTATCCAGAGTTCTACCATATATTATCTTAAATGCCCAGTTCTCAACAACAAAAATTCATGATATAGGCAAAAAGTGTCACCCATCCATCAGAATATTAACAGAAAACATAAACTGCCTGTGAGAGCAATCATATACTGGATTTAATAGAAAAAAAAAAAACTTAAAAATAATCATGATAAAAATGGTCACAGACTAAAGGGAACCAGGATTCAATAAATAATGGAAGGTATGAATGCAGTGTTTAATGAAACAGAGACTATCAATAAAGAGAAAGTATTAAGAAAAAATGAAGTGGAAATTCTGTAGTTGAAAAGTACAACTCAAATTTTAAGAAATCACTGAAGAAACTCAACTGTAGATTTAAACTGACAGAAGAAAGATCTGTGAAATTGAAGTTTTATCAACAGAGAGTATGCATTCCAAAGGACGAAGGAAAGAAAGAATGAAGAGACATTCACATACCCTCAGAAATAAGTACATAAATGCATAAGTGCTGATGCACTAAGTGCATCAGCATGTGCTTTGGGAGTACCAGGAAAATATGTTTCTGATAAAAGACTTGTATTTTTAAAAAAAGCAAGTTGTTTGTTGAAAAACAATGAACAGAAAGTACACAAACAATCCAATAAAAATTGGGCAAAAGTTCTGAACAAGCATTTTATCAAAAAAGAAATATAGATGGTAAACAAGCATATGAAAATCTCCTCCACATTATTTGCCATAGAAATTTGCAAACTAAAATATAATGGCATATGTAAAAGATTGGCTAAAAATCTATACTTTTAATGCCACTCTGATCAAAATTCCACTGGTATTTTTCAAAGAGCTGGAGCAAATAATCCTAAAATTTGTATGGAATCAGAGGAGACCCCAAATCGCTAAGGAAATGTTGAAAACAAAAATACAACTGGGGGCATCACGTTACCGGATTTCAAACTTTACTACAAAGCTGTGATCACCAACACAGCATGGTACTGGCATAAAAACAGACACATAGACTAGTGGAACAGAGTAGAGAGCCCAGATATGGACCCTCAACTCTATGGTCAGTTAATCTTTGACAAAACAGGAAAAAATATACAGTGGAAAAAAGACAGTCTCTTCAATAAATGGTGCTGGGAAAACTGGACAGCTATATGTAGAAGAATGAAACTCGACCATTCTATTACACCGTACACAAAGATAAACTCAAAATGGATAAAAGACCTCAATGGGAGACAGGAATCCATCAGAATCCTAGAGGAGAACATAGACAGTAACCTCTTCGATATCAGCCGCAGCAACTTCTTTCAAGATATGTCTCCAAAGGCAAAGGAAACAAAAGCAAAAATGAACTTTTGGGACTTCATCAAGACAAAAGCTTCTGCACAGCAAAGGAAAGAGTCAACAAAACAAAGAGGCAACCCACGGAATGGGAGAAGATATTTGCAAATGACAGTACAGACAAAAGGTTGATATCCAGGATCTATAAAGAACTCCTCAAACTCAACACACACAAAACAGACAATCATCTAAAAAAAAATGGGCAGAAGATATGAACAGACACTTCTCCAATGAAGACATACAAATGGCTATCAGACACATGAAAAAATGTTCATCATCACTAGCCATCAGGGAGATTCAAATTAAAACCACATTGAGATACCTTACACCAGTTAGAATGGCCAAAATTAGCAAGACAGGAAACAACATGTGTTGGAGGGGATGTGGAGAAAGGGGAACCCTCTTACACTGTTGGTGGGAATGCAAGTTGGTGCAGCCACTTCGGAAAACAGTGTGGAGATTCCTCAAGAAATTAAAAATAGAGCTTCCCTATGATCCTGCAAATGCACTACTGGGTATTTACCCCAAAGATACAGATGTAGTGAAAAGCAGGGCCATCTGTACCCCAATGTTTATAGCAGCAATGGCCACGGTCGCCAAACTGTGGAAAGAATGAAGATGCCCTTCAAAGGACGAATGTATAAGGAAGATGTGGTCCATATACACTATGGAGTATTATGCCTCCATCAGAAAAGATGAATACCCAACTTTTGTAGCAACATGGATGGGACTGGAAGAGATCATGCTAAGTGAAATAAGTCAAGCAGAAAGAGTCAATCATATGGTTTCACTTATTTGTGGAGCATAACAAATAGCATGGAGGACAAGGGGAGATGGAGAGGAGAAGGGAGTTGAGGGAAATTGGAAGGGGAAGTGAACCATGAGAGACTATGGACTCTGAAAAACAATCTGAGGGTTTTGAAGGGGCAGGGGGTGGGAGGTTGGGGGAACCAGATGGTGGGTATTAGAGAGGGCACGGATTGCATGGAGCACTGGGTATGGTGCAAAAAACAATGAATACTGTTACGCTGAAAAGAATTTTTTTTTTTTGTAGATTTTATTTATTTATTTGACAGACAGAGATCACAAGTAGTCAGAGAGGCAGGCAGAGAGAGAGGAAGGGAAGCAGGCTCCGTGATGAGCAGAGAGCCCGATGTGGGGCCCGATCCTAGGACTCTGGGATCATGACCCGAGGTGAAGGCAGAGGCTTTAACCCACTGAGCCACTCAGGCACCCCTGAAAAGAAATTTAAAAAAAAGTATAAAAAATAAATAAATACCAGTTACTGGCAAGAATATGGATGACAGGAACACGTATACATATCCTCACTCTGCCAGCTGACAGAGCCCAGAAGCAATGACATTGCAAAAACAATTAGCATGGCCATGGTCCAGAATTTGGTTCTTAATATCATTTTCTAGTCAAAGGAATTAGATCTACTTAGAGAAGTAACTGATTCAGTGACTAGGGCAGGACGCAATAGGCAAGATGAGCCTGGAACATCTTGGAACTCCAGAAAAAAACAAGAACAACAACAACAAAAAAAAACCAAAAGCTAAACAACAAACAAACACAAACCCACCCTGCATACACAATGATGTGTGTATGTCAAAGGGACAAAGGAGCCAATGGAAACAGCTCCCTGTGGCCAAAGCTCCTATGATTTGAGCAGCAAAATTAATAAAGTACTGTGTAATTTTATGAAAGTATAAAATAAATATCTATGATTCTATATTGATGTAAATAGAGGTTTGCATATATAAATAAGTGAGGTGAATAGAAAATCTTCCATGCAGAAGAATTCCAATTTATACAGATACTTTGCCCCAGGGAGGTGGTCCATTTCTTTCCTCTCTGTAAGTGTGGACTGTGGATAGTTACTTCCTTACACAGAACACAGGAAGAGAGGGGTGGAGAAAAAGCAGCTTCACTGCAGAGGAACCTAACAACACTACCTCAACCAGTGGTCAAGGTCAACATCAAGAGTTACAAGTGATGAGGACAGTAGTTTCCACTGACAGGATGTAATGAAAATGGTGTTTTACCTCCGGGGCCTTTCTCCTCAAAAGCGATCCCCCCAGTCTAATCATGAGAAAAACATCAGAAGGATCCCAGTTGAGGGACATTCTACAAAATGTCCGATTAGTACTTCTCAAAACTTACCAAGGACTTCAAAAACAAGGAATGTTGAAAATCTGTCCCAGACACCTGATGACTAAAGCGACATGATGAGTAAATATAAAGTGATATGCTGAATGGGATTCTGGATGGAAGGACACTAGATTAAACTATGGAAACCTGAATCAAATATGAATTTTACTTCATCATAATGTATCAATATTAGCTCACTAATTATAACAAAAGTACCATACCATTGTAAGATATGAATGACATAGGAAAATGGGTGTGTCCGATATGAAAATACTCTATACTATCTTTATTATTTCCTATAAATCCAAAATAGTTCAAAAAATTTTTTTTAATTCTCATTTCTCAGAATGCAGCCAGAGAACACTTGGGGAAAAACAATCACCAGATTTCTGCTTCCAATGATAGTAATTGATTCAAAAAATTATTGTCCTTGGATGCTAAAACTGTTGATGAAAAATTATTAGGGAATAAGAAATTCACATGGTGTCCAGGTACCACCCTACAGATTAGCTTTTCATAGGAATGAAATATGTTATCTTTATCATAGAGCAGATGGTGATGGTACCACCTTAATGAAGTAATCAGTAAATGGCTTCAGTTAACAAGGCAAGCTAATGTCATAGACCTCACCTTAAAACAGCACACTTGTGATGGCTGAATTATTTAACCTAATCTACTCATGAGGAAACATCACAAAATATAGATATGGTGGCATATTTTACATGATGTCTGACACAGATTTTAAAATTTTTAAATGTCATGAAAGGAGAAGAAAGCAAGAGGTTTGTCCTAGATTACAGGAGATTGAAAAATGATAATACACTAAGTAGTGGCATTTAATTGAATTCTTGATGAAAAAATATATTGCTAAGAAGGACAATTTGGGCAAAATTTTAGTGTGAACATCATATTAGGTGATGTTAAATTACTTGGGGGCAATAAGGATATGATGGGATGCCTGGGTGGCTCAGTCAGTTAAGTCTCTGCCTTTAGCTCCAGTCATGATCCTGGGGTCCTGGGATCAAGCCCTGTGCACCGGGGGCTCCTGCTTCTCCCCTTCCCACTTGTGCTCTCTCTTGCTCTCTCTCTCTCTCTCAAATAATTAAATAAAATCTTTAAAAAATGATATGACAGTGTAGGAAATGACTTTGTTCTTTTGAGATATATATTGTAGAATTTTGGGTAAATTATCATAATCTCATATATATGTATAGTCACATATACATACGTATTTTATACACACACACACACACACACACACACACACACAATTTCCAGGTGGATTGTTAGGCAAATGTGGTGAAATGTCAATAATTACTAATCATGATTGTCAAAATTCATGGGCATCTTCTCAACTTTTCTGTAGGTTTGAAATTTTTCAAAACAAATCTGGAAGAAAATGTCATTGATTCACATTTTTCTTGACTCTCTGCCCTGTTTCTCTATCCACTTAACAGCTTAGTTTCTTGAAAGTTTTCCTCTCCTGCTACTTTCAATTCTCTATGTTGTGTACAATAGATACTGATGAAAGGTTATTTATAAGCTAAAAGGGTATCTTAGAATTAACTTAAAATAAAGCAAAAGTGAGAGATGAGACAAGAGACATATGTGTATCTGTTAATATTTATTCAGTTGCATTAAAAGTGTTTTTTCCAAACAAGGTTAACAGTAAGGAGATCTATTGGATTTTGAAAAGAGAAGGGATGGGTAATTCCAGAAACCCTGGGTCTGCTTCTCTGTGATTCCCTCAGCCATGCCTTCCTTTGTGTATTGACTTCACCTCCAGGCTGGTGTCTCTTTTGATGGCAAAATGGTTGTAGACTATGCCAGATTTCATAGCCACAAAACACGACATTCAGAGGAAGACTACTTTTTTGTGGATCTCTTTTAAAACAAAGGAAACATATTTCCCAGGAACTTCAACAAAATTCCCTCTTTGGTCTCATTGGCCCCAAATAAGTCACAGACTCTTCCCTTAGCATACCTCTAGGCTTTAGTGTTACTAAGGGTTACCAGTGGGTGGTGCAGAAATATGTAAACAGAACTTGTAGTACATCTGGAAAAGGAAAAGGGATCAATGCATGTGAATCTGGCAACTGAAAATATCCCCTAAAATAGAGAGTGTATACAAAGAAACAGCATTCGTGAAACTCGAGTGTCTGGATTCTTTTACACCCTTTAAAAAGTGTTTAGGACCATGTAGAGTTTGTGTCTGTGGGTAGTATCTAGCAGTACTTGAAATATTATAAACTAAAACCAAGAAATTAAAAAATATTTATTGACTTGTTAAAAATAAAAATAACAAACCTATTATATTAACTTAAATGATTATCTTAAAATATATAAAAGTTATGGCTAGTGAATGGCCAAATGTGTCAGGTAACTTTTTAAGTATTAGTGAAGGAAATCAGTTATAACATGGTTGGTACTCTCAGGGGAAGATAGGCCTTCATTTTATTATTGAATAGTTATAATTCATTATTTTCCCTTTAAAATGTTGCTTATATCTGTGCACTCCTCTTCTTTTATCCTCTAATTTCTACTCTCATCGTGTAGTATAAGAATTCTTCAAGTTTACCTTATTGCTTCAAGCATCATTCTGATCACCAGATTACTTTTCTGAAAAATACAATCATATTACCTGGGTCTAGGAAGTATTCAGTGTTTGAGGCGTCTGAGATAAATTCAGATTGTTAAGGGTTGGCATTGAAGATTCTCAGTAACCTGACTCCCTCCCACCCTTATTTCCCATATTCCATAACAGCTTTTTTTTTTTTTAACAAAAGTTTGTCAACTTCCTGACTCTGTCCATGATTCACCTCCTTCACCCCAGTTCCCAATGTCACACTAATTTCCATAAACATTGACTGTGGTCATACTCATTCATTTTTTTCCTCAAAGCATCATATTTTAAATCATTTTCTAGGCATATCTAACTTCTGATGCTGCATAAGGTCTAAATAGCCCAGGGGACAAGCGTCTCCATTTTCTGAACTCCCAAGCATCATTGATACAAATTCTAGCTCAAACTCAACCATCTGGCTGAACTTGAGCAAGCCACTCAATGTTTCAAAGTATGAGGATTTTACTGAGAAGATACATGAAAATCATTTCTAACCATTGGTAGGTAATATATATGAAAGGTATAGTTTTGTGCCTAGCAGATAACATGTTCTCGTAATATATGGTTTTCTTTCATACTTGCATATATAAATTATCAATAAATATTTTTGTTTACGAATTTAGAATTGTCACTATTTTGTGCTCATTTATGCTTTATAGCAACTCCAACTTTTTGTTATTGCTGAGAATGTATCAGTAATTTATACTAGAATAAGTACAGGTTGGTGGAATTCCTGGTAACAAATAAGGTAAGTTATATCAGAGAGAAAAACCCCTTCATTTAATTTAGTGTATTCAGGAATACACTGCATTTCTGATGGACACCCTAATAAAATTATATGAAAACAGCCAAATCCATATGGACATCCAATCCATAAATATCATTTATGGCAACTACAGAGTGCTCCATCACCAGTATACAAATACTCTATTTCAGAGAACTTGAAAGTAAAATTGACTAACACTAAAGATGAAAATAGTCTTTTTTTATTATACATTTTTACGAGCATTCTTTTCTTGGTCTCAATATTTTTTAATTGTGGTAAAATATATATAACAAAATTTCCCCTTTTAAAGGTGAACATATTCTTGATTGAGAATATTCTGTGTGAACTAATATTCAAATATCTTCTCTTGAATAAACTCCAAGAAAATTAAGATCAAAGATATACAGTTTACTTCGGACAGTTGGTGTTGTTTAAGAAGGGATTAATGCTGAGAACCTGGAATGTGCCAGAGATTGTAAGATTATGCTTTGGAATTCCAGAAAGTTGTCAACAATATTATATTTTTTTAATTTTTTCAGGTTCCAAGAGTTGTTGTTTTAAATGAATTTAAAGGAGGTGATCTTATCAACTGTCTTCTATTCATAGTATTTGTTGGTATTTGTTGAATATTGTAATTCATTACCCATTGAAACTGTTAGCTAATAGTTTACCTATTATTTTTGGACAAGTGTGTGACCTGAAGAAGAATTATATAGTTCAATCTTGCTGGGAGCTAGAGCTTAGATTTTGCAATACATTATACCAGAATCTCTCCTTGTTGAACTTATTTGAGTCCTATAATATCATGTTTTAGTAATTGAAAATTCTATGGGCAAAGTGGTCCTTTTCTTTCTCAATATTCCATGATTCAAAACATTTTATCAAGTTAATTAGTTAAATTAAAATTAAATTAAATTAAGTTAATTTTCCACTGATGATATTTCTTTTAGAACGTTATAAAAATTTCATTACAATTTTTTCATAGCATTATTATTTCCTTCTTTCTTAGACTATAAATAAAAGGGTTTAATAAGGGATCACTATGGTATAAAAACAGCACCAGATATATCTTCATCCTTTTCTTTAACTGAATGTGGTTGAATGTACACAAAGATAAGAGAACCATAGAATACTGAGACAGAGAGAAAATGGGATGCACAAGTAGATAAGGCTTTGCCTCTTCCCTCTTTGGATTTCATTTTGAAAATAGTAAAGAGTATATAGAAGTAAGATATTAAGACACTACCGATGTTGAAGACTTGAACTGAACCTGCAAAGATAAATATCATCAATTCATTGACAGAAGGGTTAACACAAGAAAGTCTGTATAATGGAGAAACATCAACAAAAAAAGTGATTGATTTGACCCACAGAAAGTTAACCTAAAGAGAAACCCTACATGAATAATGGAATGCAGGTTTCCAGCTATGTAGGCCCCTGTGGTCATCTGAATGCACACTTTCTTTGACATCATGTTGTGATACTGCAGTGGGCTGCATATGGCCACATAGTGATCATAGGCCATTGTTGCCAGGAGAAAGCAGTCTGTAGTTTCAGCAAGGCAGAGAAAATAAAATTGTACCATGCAGTCATAAAGGGAAATCATTCTATCTTTAGAAAAGGAGTTCTCTAACATTCTGGGGATAATGGCAAAGGAACAACAGGAATCCATCAAAGCCAGGTTGCCCAGAAAGATGTACATTGGTGTGTGAAGATGATGCTCCATAAAAATCAATGCCACCAGGCCAAGATTCCCCACCATAGTGACCACGTAGATAGTGAGAAACACCACAAACAGGAGGCTCCTCAACTGTGGGTGGTCTGTAAATCCTATGAGGATAAATTCAGTAGTCAAGGAGTAGTTATCCTCAGTCATATCCACCTTCTCTGTTGAGATAGGAATTCTGGAGATATACGATTCTTATTTAGAGTGTGTATAATTTTCCTTCCAAATTTTTCTTTTTACAACAAAGAGTGGAGCTTTTTCAAACTCCCTGCGGTATCTCTGGATTCAGGCACCCAAACCACTAGGGAATAGTCATTCCCTTAAAAATGTTAGTTTTATAAGCTCAACTCTGAAAATCAGCATTCCCATGAATGTGTGTGTAATTCCAAGAAGAATGCTTACAGAGGAAAAGGTTTGTCTTTATGAATTCATACATGAATAGTGTACCAATCTAGCATTCCAATATTGGTTCAATGTTGACAAACAATATCATGTCAGTTTTTGTTTAAAGATCCTCATAATAAATTTACTATCAATCTTCACGTATACACATTTTTTAACTGAGCAAAAAGTTTTCATATACTCTCCCAGTGGAATGAATGCTTGAAAAGAGCATACAACAGATACGTTAAATTTCTATCTTAGGAATTCTATGAAGATCACAAAGGATTATGATAGGACTTTCATCTTTAGAGAAAATTACTTGGGATATCCAAGGAAATAAATATCTATGTATTTTCACCTCTCTCATCCCTGTTCCTGGTATTAGATCCATTTCCGTAAAAACTGATTTTGTCTGTGCCATCATTCCTGTTGATTTTTGCCCAGATCTCTAAATCTTTTCCATCTTTATGTAAAACATAGTTTATATGTTATGTTACTTAAGAAAGCTTTAACTAAATGCTCTAGACCACACTGATTTTAACTTCTTGCATCCTCAAGCATATCCTATATACCCAACACAATCTAGTGTTGTTTATGAATAATACACATGGGTTTTTAAAAAATATGCATGTACAGTTTCTTTATTAGTATTGTAGACATTTGAGTTCAGCTATGACTTTTACTTCTTGTAAGAGGTATTTAATGCTATCAAGGGGGAAAAAAAAAAAGTGTTGATTCCAGTCCTAGCTTCAAAGATCTGAGATAGGTGAACATGTCAGTATACTATCACTGATCCTTAGTGATCTCTTTGGTCTCCACAAATTGAGACTGCTAGTTTTGAAGAACACACTACAAAGGAAATTCTTGGAAATTTATCATGAAAAATCTTATGTGTCATTCTCTTACTGGAAGCGACCCAGCTACTATTTTCCCACTTCCTAAGAAACTTATGCAATATTTTCTGAAGTATATCACAGTAGTTTGAAAGCTAATAATAATAAGCTTGCCTGTATATTTTAGTTTCATAACACTTAGAGAAAGAGAAAAATCTTAAATCTTGATATGATTTTTGAGATGGGTTGCCTGGATGGCTAAGATATTTAAGCATCTTCCTTTGGTTCAGGTCATGATTCTCTAGGTCCTGGGACTGAGCCCCATGTCTGGCTCCCAGCTCAGTGGGAATTCTCCTTGTTCCTCTCCCTCTGCCTCTCCCTCTGCTTGAGCTCTCTCTGTCTCTCTGTTTCTCTCTCTCAAATGAATACATTTTAAAAAATCTTAAAATAAATATGATTTTTGAGAACAAATTTTGTTTTACCTCAAAGGCTATCTTCTTTATTACTTAGGGATCCGTTAGGATATTTTGACCAATGTATCTAATTATGTAAATTATATGGTCAAAATAGGTTTATTTTTCCATACTCAAAACATAAAAATAAAAGCACAGGCTGAATATTTTATTTTCTTGTTTTAAATTACCAAAGAGAAGACATTTAATTATTCAACTATGTTAGTAATAACTTTCAATGAACTTCCCTGAATTATGTAACAGAATTAAACTGTATTCTTACCAGGATGTTTTGAGATCTACCTTATAATCAGAAGGTTGGCATGAACTGAATTTAAATCTCATGCTAATTTGCCAGAGCCTTCAGCTGTGGGAAGACCTAGAAAGGTGAGAAGGTGAAATCTGAGAACAATTAAAAAATGCTAACTAATCAGATAAATCAATACTTCTGGACAGTAATAGTAAGGTAAAGATAAATATGAATATTTCCTTTACCTGAATGTTCTGAGAAGAGTTTTATAACATCATATTGGTTTTGTGTGTGTTTGCATGGTGTTAACTCTCATATAATTTCAGGATATAAGTTTTTGTCTCAGAAACCTTTGGGATTAAAACAGTGAATATCTTGGAGACTACTAATAAGTCAGTGTCAATAATTATGTTTCTAACAATGCAAAATTAAACTTTCCATCAAATGCTTATGGGACTTGCCTATGATGACATCAGTGTATTTCTGTGAGGAGATTCAGTTCCCAAAACATATTAACTCTGTGACATAAGTTAAAGATGACCTGTGAGACAATGAGGTTAAAGTAAATAACCTTTGCTAAAGTCATTAAGTCATTTGATAATCATCTTGCTGTTTCTTATATAATTGACATCATTTCTAGAATTCTGTACTTTATCCTGTGCATAAAATATAAAATGAGCCTAAGAGAGTCTCAGGTCAGTTTGGACAGTTACTGGAGAGAATGATACGGTTTATGAATAATGATTAGCATTTAGAGAGGAGAACAAAAGTTGTGGTAGTGTTAGCTAGTCTCATCAACTGCTTCACCCTGAGTTGAAGTTGTTCCCATGTATTGCAAAATCCTTTTATCTGATATTTTGTTTGCAAATATCTTCTCCCATTCTGTCAGTTGTCTTTTGGTTTTGTTAACTGTTTCCTTTGCTGCACAAAACTTTTGATCTTGATGAAATCCCCATCGTTCATTTTGCCCTTGCTTTCCTTGCCTTGGCAATGTTACTAGAAGAAGTTGCTGCGGCTGAGGTCGAAGAGCTTGCTGCCTTTGTTCTCCTCAAGGATTCTGATGGATTCCTTTCTCACACTGAGGTCCTTCATCCATTTTGAGTCTATTTCTGTGTGTGGTGTAAGGAAATGGTCCAGTTTCATTTTTCTGTATGTGGCTGTCCAATTTTCCCAAGACCATTTGTTGAAGAGATTGTCTTTTTTCCATTGGACATTCTTTCCTGCTTTGTAGAAGATTAGTTGACCATAAAGTTGAGGGTCAATTTCTGGCCTCTCTATTCTGTTCCACTGATGTATGTGTCTGTTCTTGTGACAGTACTACGCTGTGTTGATGATGACAGCTTTGTGATAGAGCTTGAAGTCCGGAATTGTGATGCCACCACCTTTGGATTTCTTTTTCAATATTCCTCTGGCTATTGAAGTCTTTTTCTGGTTCCATATAAATTTTAAGATGATTTGTTCCATTTCTTTGAAAGAAGTGGATAGGATATTGACAGGGATTGGATTAAATGTGCAGATTGCTTTAGGTAGCATAGATATTTTCACAATATTCGTTCTTCCATTCCATGAGCATGGAACATTTTTCCATTTCTTTGTGTCTTCCTCAATTTCTTTCATGAGTACTTTATAATTTTCTGAATATAGATTCTTTGCCTCTTTGGTTAGGTTTATTCCTAGGTATTTTATGGTTTTGGGTGCAATTATAAATGGGATTGATTCCTTAATTTCTCTTTCTTCTGTTGTGTTGTTGGTGTAAAGAAATGCAACTGATTTCTGAGCATTGATTTTATATCCTGACACTTTACTGAATTCCTCTACAAGTTCTAGGAGATTTGGAGTGGAGTCTTTTGGGTTTTCCACATAATTCGTATATTTTTTGCACTTAACATCATTTCTGATTCTGCTTATGTAGTTTGTCTCTTTCCTGCCATTGAAAAAGCTCAGATATCTACAACACAAAAAAACATATTACACCTTCTCACAAAATTACAGTCCCTTGTACAATCCTGTTCCCATCCTCTCTATGTCACCCATATTAGGGACCATTCTTCTCTCCCAGGACCCATTGGTAGAAGGTAACCATCAAGCAGATATCCTGACATGTCCATTTTCACATCACCTGCAAATGAAGCCTTGGTTTTACATACTAATGCTAATCAACTGCACAACTATTACCACATTTCACTTCAAAAGATTCATAACATTGTTCAATCCTATCCTATTTGTGTGCCTTTGCACTGTCGCCCACACTCTTCAGCAGCTAATCCTCATGGCTCACAAGCCAATGAACTATGGCAAATGGATGTAACTCATTTCCAACTCTTTCCTCATCATCCTTATTTACATGTTATTGATACATTTTCTAAAATTCTTTGGGCAATTCCTTAATCCTCCAATTCCCTTTCTGCTGTCTGCTCTACTCTATTGCAATGTTTTAGTGTTATGGGGGTCCCTAATACCATAAAAACTGATAACCCACCAGCTTACACAAGTCACAAATTGCTGCCTTTTGTTCTGATTGGCAGATTTATCATATTACAGGTATACCTTATAACCCACAAGGACAAGTTAGAGTTGAATGAGTTCATCATACACTAAAACTTCAATTATTAAAAAAAAGGGGGGGAGTCCCAAGGAAGTTTCAGCACTCTATTTACTCTTAATTTTTGGAATTTACCCCAAGGCTATATTCAGACAGCAGTAGAAAAACACTTCTCATAATCATAGTAATCCCTTGAAGCATCTATTCCTATTTGGTTCATATCTTTTAATGAATGGCTCCCTGGACTCCTATTAAGGAAAGGCAGAGGATCTGCTCTTATTTCCTCTGATTCCGGTGATGGACCCTCTGAAACACTATGGCTTCCTCTTCAGCTCATCAGGGCCGGAAAACCAATGACCCAGCTGTTAACCACTGCATACGTGATCTATGAGAAAGATGCAGAAATACAAGAGACACAGGAGGTCACTCACAAGATACATGTGCTGTCCCTTCGTAAGAGCAGACCCCGACCATATCAACGTAGGGCTGATCCACCCACATGGGGTCAGATTAAGGCCCTGTCAGCTAAAGGAGAAGCAGTTTTATGATCTACCTGAAGCCCACAGACCCCTGAGAACTTGTTTTTGGCTATAGTTGCTCTTCTGACCTGTACATCAGTGGGTACTGTCTCCTCAAATGATGAGTGAACAAATAACAGGCATGGAGGTGGGAATTGGCTCTTAAGATGTTGCAATTAAAAAACAAAAAAAGGGGGGAATTGTTGAAACACAACCCCAATCCTCGCCAATGTGACTGGGTCCTGTCGAGTCCTATGAGAAAACTCCAGGAAATGGAGGGCAAGCGTCTTCCCAGGCCCATGCCTGGAATAAACATGGGAGGATCCCTGGAGTGTTTTCTTGTCCTCCTTTAGATAGATCTGGTAAGTGTTGAGAATCCTTAACTTGCTCTTGTCATTAAAAGCTAAGAGATATTGTCATTTAAAGCTACACGATAATCATTGTTGTTCACTTGTCTCACTTGATTGCCTACATGTAAATCACATCCCACATGTAGCCCACACCCTGCACATAAATCTATATCCTGTTTATAATCGGATCTCAAGGAAGGTATAAAAGAAGTGATTGTAAGAAATAAAGAAATTTACTGATCATCAGTCGGTAGTCTCCCCACCACATCGGCTTTGATCACCAGGTTCCCCACCTCAGGAAGGTGACACCCCTTCACTCCACTAATCATATAAATATACTGTATATTTAATAAAATTTAATTTAATAAAATACTATACATAAAGAATGTCTATAATCCATCACTTGTTGCCTGCTGCTACCATTAGTTATAGACATAAGAGGGAAGGGATTTCTTTGTTATGTTCATTCCTTTGTTTCATTCCTTCATTTCTAACACCTTGAACAGCGTTGGAAATGAAGGAGTGTTAGAAAAGAAGTGTTAAGCACTGTGCTTAACAAATATTTGTTGAATGATTAAAAAGATGATAGTCTACCTCTCAGGAATTTGCAGTGGTCTCTGTTTAGATTTCAAACCAAATCCATTTTTCTCTTTTTTAAAGGTTTTTTTTTAATATTTTGTTTAGTTTTTTGGTTTTGTTTTGTTTTGTGTGTGTGTGTATGTGTGTGTGTGTGTGTGTTTTTTTTAGATTTTATTTATTTACTTGAAAGAGAGTAAGTGAGAGAGAATGAGTGGAGGGATAGGTCGAAGGAGAGAAAGAAGCCAACTATCTGCTCAACAGAGAGCCGGACATGTGGCTCTGGGGCTTGATCCCAGGACTGTAAGATCATGACCCAAGCTAAAGGCAGATGCTTAACTGAATGAGCCACCCAGGCACCCCCAAATCCATTTTTCTTATTTTGATATTCCAGATTCTCCACAGTCAGACTGTGTCTTATCTATCAGTTTCTTTTCTTCCTCTTACATCAGGGCACTTGGCCATGTGCATCCCTTCACAGCCCTTCTGGGCTGTTGCTTCAACTAATTCATTTAGCAATGTTTCCCTCATCTTAAACTCCTCTCTTTCCTTCCATCTCAGTACTACTCATCCTTGAACTCAAGTCATATCTCCTGCATGAGGGCATTCCTAGGTCCTTCAAATAGAATTGATTCTTTCTTTTCCTGATTTACATGATACTTCACTGCTTTTATAATGCATTCACCACCATACCAAGTGTGACTCATATGTGTCTTGATTGTAAAAGTCTTGACTGCTTATTAAGTCACCAATCATATCATGCATCTTTCTGAGAAACTGACTACAAACTGAGCTAGGTCTTGCTACATTAACTGCTAACATTTCCATTCTGTTTTTTATCAAGGCCTTTCAATATGCAGGGTATTGGAAAAGACAATGGAGAGTATGTGCACAGGATGTGAGACTGATGGGGATAATTTCCTGGTTGTTTATATATGGATGCTGACAAGAAGCTCATCATCTAGTGGGGAGAAAGAAAGGTCCTTACATTGCTAACTAGTGTGCAATTTAGGCTATAATAGAAAAGAAGTGTAAACATGTTATGTTAAAAATATAGTGAGGGTAATGAATGGTGACCTGGAAGAAGAAAGAAATGCTTCCCAGTGGAAGTATAATTTCAGATAACTTTACAGGATAAGCAGGATAAGAATTGGGGAAGAACATGAGGAAAAGCAGTAGACTGAGGGAAACATGTATAAAAGCCTGGACTCTTAAAAGAGCCAGACCAAATTTTTTTAAAATGGATAGTAAACTAAAATGGCTGAAGCTTATTTATACATGATACAAGGAGACACAACAGGTAACATAAAAAGAATAGGAAAAGATATTGGAAATTATACTATTTGGTTCCTTTGCCTTCATTTTCTCTGCTCTGCCTATTCATTAAAACCTTCTCTCTCCAAGGCCACAACAAACTTTATGCCAAAAGTAAAGAATATTTAATCATTTTCCTAACAAAGTGTAGTGTTTGGTACTATTAAAGTCTTCTCTGGATTCTTATGGTAACCCTCTCTGCTTCTGTCCTTGATTGCTGCATCTCAGTGTTTTATACTAGCTCATGTTTCCCTCTTTGCTCTGAATGACGCTTCTTTCTGATTGATCTTTGACCTCCCTCTTCTTTCATTCTAGAGTTTTCCCCATATTATCTCATCTACTCTTGTGTTTTCAACTATGTTTCATGTACTCATGGCTTCACTAGAGAAGATATTTCAAACCATTCTGGTGTACATTTATATTTTTTATTAACATAAAATATATTATTTGCCCAAGGGGTACAGGACTGTAAATCATCAGGCTTACACATTTCAGAACACTCACCATAGCACGTACCCTCTCCAGTGTCCATAACCCAGCCACGCTATCCCTCCCCTCTCTCCTCCCCCCAGCAAACCTCAGTTTGTTTTGTGAGATCAAGAGTTTCTTATGGTTGGGGTGCCTGGGTGGCTCAGTGGGTTAAAGCCTCTGCCTTTGGCTGAGGTCGTGATCCCAGGGTCCTGGGATTGAGCCCCACATTGGGCTCTCTGCTCAGCAGGGAGCCTGCTTCTTCCTCTCTTCTTCCTCTCTGCCTACCTGTGATCTCTGTCTGTCAAATAAATAAATAAAATATTTGAAAAAAATTAGTAGCCTCTTATGGTTTGTGTCCCTCCAGATCCCATCTTGTTTCATTTTTTTTCACTCCCTACCACCCAAGGCCCTCTGCCCTGCCTTCTGAATTCCTCATATCAGAGAGATCATATAATTGTCTTTCTCTGAATGACTTGTTTAGGTTAGCATAATACCCTCTAGATCCATCCAGGTCATTGCAAAAGGCAAGATTTCATTTTTTCTTTTTTAAAGATTTTATTTATTTATTTGACAGAGAGATCACAAGTAGATGGAGAGGCAGGCAGAGAGAGAGAGAGGGAAGCAGGCTCCCTGCTGAGCAGAGAGCCCGATGTGGGACTCGATCCCAGGACCCTGAGATCATGACCTGAGCCGAAGGCAGCAGCTTAACCCACTGAGCCACCCAGGTGCCCAAGATTTCATTTTTTTATGCTGCATAGTATACTATTGTGTGTGTGTGTGTGTGTATGTGTATATATATATCATATCTTTATCCATTTATCTGCTCATGGACTTTTAGGTTCTGTCCATAGTTTGTCTATTGTGTACATTGTGCTATAAACTTTTGGGTGCATGTGCCCCTTCAGATCCCTACATTTGTATCTTTAGGTTAAATACCCAGTAGTGCGGTTACTGGATTGTAGGATAGCTCTATTTCAAACTTTTTAGGAACCTCCATACTCTTCCAGAGTGGCTGCACCAGCTTCATTCCCACCAACAGTGTAGGAGGGTTCCCCTCTCTCCGCATCCTCGCCAGCATCTGTCATTTCCTGACTAGTTAATTTCAGCCATTCTGACTGGTGTGAGGTAGTATCTCATTGTGGTTTTGATTTATATTTCTTGGATGCTGAGTGATGTGGAGCACTTTTTCATATGTCTGTTGGCCATCTGGATGTCTTCTCTGCAGACATGTCTGTTCATGTCCTCTGCACATTTCTTGATTGGATGTTCTTTGGGTGTTGACTTTGATAACTTCTTTATAGATTTTGGATACTAGCCCTTTATCTGATATGTCATTTGCGAATATCTTCTCCCATTGGGTCAGTTGTCCTTTGATTTTGTTGACTGTTTCCTTTGCTGTGCAAAACTTTTGATCTTGATGAAGTCCCAATAGCTCATTTTAGCCCTTGCTTCCTTACCCTTGGTGATGTTCTTAGGAAGAAGTTGCTGCAGCTGAGGTCAAAGAGCTTGCTGCCTGTGTTCTCCTCAAGGATTTTGATGGATTCCTTTCTCACACTGAGGTCCTTCATCCATTTTGAGTCTATTTTCGTGTGTGGTGTAAGGAAATGGCCCAGTTTCATTTTACTGCATGTGGCTATCCAATTTTCCCAAGACCATTTGTTGAAGAGACTTTTTTTTTTGATTGGACATGAATTTTTAAAAAAGAAGCTTAGAAACAGAATTTTATGACCTACATTAAAAAATTACCTTCCAAAGAATTTCATCGAGGTTTGATATTTATTTATTTATCTTTTTTTATAATGTTGTGTTGATCAACATACACTATGTCATTAATTTTTGATGTAGTGTTCCAAGATTCACTCTCCATGTATAACACGAAGTGCTGTATGCAGTACGTGCCTTCCTAAATACCTACCACCAGGCTCACCCTTCCCCCCACACCCCTCCCCTCCAAAACCATCAGTTTCTTTCTCATAGTCCACATGCTCTCCTGTTTTATCTCGTGTTTCATCTCCCCCACTGATTTACCCCACTTCACTCTTCCTTTCCTTCTCCAAATGTCCTCCATGTTATTCCTTATGCTTCACAAGTAAGTGAACACATATGATAATTGACTTTCTCTGCTAGCCTTATTTCTTTTTGCCTTTTTAAAGAGATTTTATTTATTTATTTGACAGACAGAGAGACCGCAAGTAGGCAGAGAGGCAGGCAGACAGAGAGTGAGGAGGAAGCAGGCTCCCTGCTGAGTAGAGAGCCCAATGCAGGACTCGATCCCAGGACCCTGAGATCATGACTTGAACTGAAGGCAGAGGATTAACCTATTGAGCCACACAGGCACCCTGCTTGCCTTATATCATTCAGCATAATCTCCTCTAGTACCATCCAAGTTGATACAAAAGTTGAGTATTCATCCTTTCTGATGGTTGTGTACTATTCCATTGTATAAATGGACTATATCTTCGTTATCCATTGGTCTTTTGAAGGATATCATGGTTCTTTCCACAGGTTGGCGATTGTAGCCATTGCTGCTATGAACATTGGGGTACATATAGCTCTTCTTTTCACTACATCTGTAACTTTGAGGTAAATACCCAGTTGCGCAGTTGCAGGGTCATAGAGTAGCACTATTTTTAATTTCTTAAGGAATCTCCATATTCTTTTCCAAAGTGGCTGCAACAACTTGCCTTATCACCAAAAGTATAAGAGGGTTCCCCTTCCTCCACATTCTCCCCAACACTTGTTGTTTCTTTTCCTGTTAATTTTGGCCTTTCTAACTGTGGTAAGGGTTTCTCAATATAGTTTTATTGTGAATTTCCCTGATGGCAAATGATGATGAACATTTTTTCATGTGTCTGCTAGCCATTTGTATGTCTTCTTTGGAGAAATGTCTGTTCATGACTTCTGCCCATTTCTTGACATGATTATCTGTTTTATGGGTGTTGAGGTTGAGGAGTTCTTTATAGATCTTGCATAAGAACCCTTTATCTGCAATGTAATTTGTGAATATCTTCTCCATTCCGTGGGCTGCCTCTTTGTTTTGTTGACTGTTTCCTTTGCTGTAAAGAAGCTTTTGATCTTGATGAAGCCCCAAAAGTTCATTTTTGCTTTGGTTCCTTTGCCTTTGGAGACATGCCTTAAAAGAAGTTGCTATGGCCAGTGTCAAAGAAGTTACTGCCTATGTTCTCCCCTAGGATTTTGATAGATCCCTGCCTCATGTTGAGGGCTTTCATCCATTTCCAGTTTACCTTTGTGTATGGTGTAAGAGAATGGTCCAGTTTCATTCTTTTATACATAGCTGTCTGATTTTCCCAGCACCATTTATTGAAGAGACTGTCTTTTTTCAACTGTATATTTTTTCCTGCTTTGTTGAAGACTAGTTGACCATAGAGTTGAGGATCCATATCTGGGCTCTCTATTCTATTTTATTGACCTATGTGTCTGTTTTTGTGCCAGTACCATGCTGTCTTGGTGATCACAGCTTTGTAATATAGCTTGAAATCAGGAAACATGATGTCCCCAGCTTTGTTTTTCTTTTTCAACATTTCCTTGGTATCTTGGGTCTTTTCTGGTTCCATACAAATTTTAGGATTGTTTGTTCCAGCACTTTGAATGATGTCAGTGAAATTTTGATCCAGATGGCATTGAAAGTGTAGATTGCTCTGGGCAGAATAGCATTATAACAATGTCTATGCTTCTGATCTGTGAGCATAGAATGCTTTTCCATCTTTTTTCTTTCTTCTTCAATTTCTTTCATGAGTGTTCTGTAGTTCCTTGAGTACAGATCCTTTATATCTTTTGTTAGGATTATTCCAAGGTATCTTATGGTTCTTGGTGGTATAGTAAATGGAATCAATTCTCTATTTTCCCTTTCTATGCTTTCATTGTTAGTGTATAAGAAAGCAACTGATGTCTTATATGTGAATGCTCCACATTCCTATTTTTAAATGCCTACTATATTTCTGATCAGTAATGACAGATAATCTTTTTAGCAAGAGTGAGGGTGCAACCTCCTGACAGCACATGTGAGAAGAATGAGGCACAAACAAGTCAGCTGCAAGAGAAAGGGAGCAGGGGTCAACAGTAAAAAGACGTCACCCAGAACAACTCCTCAGTCTTATATTTATTAGAAACTCTTTAATAACTGAAGAAGATGGATTACACATTGACCATGAGTCTTGTAATACATAAGAAGAAAGGCCAAATATATCTGGTTACAAAGTACATAACCTATAAGCACCCCCCAAAAAAAGGATTATCTGACTAACGGCTGGCATTCTCTGGGAAGGGGGAGATAAAGGAAAAATGAAGCAGTAGGCATTCCACGCTGAGTGGGCCGGGAGTTCCCAGCTGTTCAGCTTCAAGGATATATATCGTCTTCTCCCCCAGAGGACTATTGCCAGTACATATTTTTCTTAAGGCTATATCTAAGCATGCTTGGTTACTAGTATAATTTCTCCTAGGTTATATTTTAAGTAGTACATTGTTCTGAGGGACAGTTACATGAGGGTGTGCTATAGTTTAAGAAGTTGCTACTTTGGAAATTGTCTCTTCTGTTGATATAGTGATACACTATTTCTTTAATAGATAGTTTATCTCTGAGAGGTAGGTTTAGTTGTGTAGTCTGTCCCTGTGATTTTCTTTTGTTTCTGTAAAAACTTGGTTGAGATATAGAAAAACAAAAAATCTGAGATGGAGAAGTGCATGTAAGAAGGTTGATGGAGAATGCTCTGAGTCTCACTAATTATTGATGGAGAGGAAGAACTAAGAACAGTGAGTTGACTATAGTCACAATAAAGACTTTAGCCAATCTGGTGAAGAAGTAAGAATTTGGGATGTCCCTTTGATGTTCCCATGCCCAAGGCAGGGACTTGAAATTTATACTTTTCATGCAACAGTCATTAAATGTAGGTTGCTTCCATTGAAGGAATATGACCTTCATAAGATAATTATCTTCAGATAAGCATACTTCCTGATAAGGGATTCAGTTGAGAACTATCAGCTATTGGCCCGCTCACTGCTGGGGATCTTGGCTCTGGACCATAGATCCATTACTAGCTACTTTTTATACTGTTCATAGCTACTTATTTTTTGTAATAACATCTAGGGATAAGCCCACCACAATCTGAGTCTTTTTCTTGACCTGGAGGATCTTACAAAATGAAGGTTAATGGGACACCTGCAGTTCCCACTGTTAAATCTCGTGACTACACTGACATCCATCTTCTCCCTCCTTTTGACTACCTTCACCATTTTCTAATACCTCTCCTGGTCCAGGTGACTAATATAGTGGGCACATCTGGAATGAGATCACCAGGAAATCTGAGCCTTTCATCACAATGCCCTTTTCAGTCCCAGTGGTTGTATATGTCTTACTGTTGAGCAAGAGAGTACCAACAGATGCCTATGGACCACCTCATTGCCATACATACTTCTTCCGGCTCCCATTGCATAAGAGCTGCCCTATCTCTTTCTGATAACAGTGAATTACCCCTGTAATCCTTATGGATTCCTTTCCTTGGCTGCTGGTTTATTGGGACAAAAATATCTCGAGTGACTGGCTGGCAGCTGTATCTTTCTGTATAATGGAATTCTTGTTGCATTCTCTGACAAGAACATATCCCCTTTGAGTACCAGAACCTCTAGCCCCGTACAGCTCAGGAATGTAGGAACAAGACTGCAAATTCCCCAAGCAGATCACTTGACAAGTCCTGGATTGAGCTGTTCCAACTTCTGAAGGCATGGCACTGTATAATGTTCACCAACTTCAGATGGAGAGTGCACCCTGGAGGGCAGAGTCCTGACATCTTAATTATATCTGTCAAAGGCCATTTTATTAACTCATTAAGCCAGCAGCTTCCAGGAGGTGTGAAATAGAATAGAATCATTGTGCCCAGGACCATACCTCCTTTACCTCAACCTAGATTTCCTGCTCAAGAGCAACATAATGCCCCATTCTACCAGCTTCAGAGAGTACTTCTTCATGAGCCTTGTAGATTGGAAAGATGATCAATATTTGGACTATGTTGAAATCAAAGAAGATGAATTACTGCACCTTTCAGAATGGAGCAGGTTCAAAGCTGCAAAGTGGATGTTGTGTGATGGGGGACTCTGGAATGATCTGTTTTTGGCATGTTAGAACCTGGCAAGAACAGTAGCTGGAATAGCCTTGAAAAGTTGGAGCCTATGCTATCAGGCACATGCATGCCTCTATCTCAGCCACTATAGCACATCATTCATGTGCCAATTGGGCCAGCACTGGGGTGGCAGATGAACAATATTGCATGGCCTCCGCGGGCTATCATTCAGTGTACTTGGTAGTTTAGTAGTTTTTTGATGATAGATGCTCTCTAGTATACATTTACATGTAATATAAAGAAGTCCACACTTCATATTCATTCCAGTACATCCATCTGTATGACCTTTCCTCAGATTTCCTAGTCACTGGCCTCTTAATCTATCGGCCTCTAGGCTATTCACCAACATCCAAGCTGTTATCTCTACTATGCATCTATACATTCTCACTTTGGACCACTTCTTTCTGTACAATGAATATAGATATCAGGGCCTACTTTAATGGAAGATTTCCCCTTATTTTCACCTTTTAAGGTCATTCTGGGTGGATCTAGACTTCAGCAGCAATACATCTTGGCTTGCCTCAACATACCAAGCTGATTAATTAAGAATCAACTTGGCTTTTTGAGGTCAGACATGTGGGAAGAAGGCAAGAGGTCAGTTCAATGGGGGAGGATTATACAGAGGTCTCAGTAACATGTTTGTACAGCCTGTTTTGTTCTCAGACTCTGTTCATGCCAGATCCTTGGATGTACCTCTTTCATCTTCCAATGAATTACTCTCGGCCCACTCAATTTTTTAAAATTAACATATAATTTATTATTTGTTTCAGGGGCATGGTCTGTGATTCATCAGTCTTACACAATTGACAGCACTCACCATAGCACATACCCTCCCCAATGTCCATCACCAGTCACCCCATCCCTCCCACCAACCTATCCTCCAAATATTCTCAGTTTATTTCCTGAGATAAAGTCTTGTATAGTTTGTCTCCCTCTTGGTTTCATCTTGTTTCATTTTTCCCTACCTTGCCCTGTGATCCTCAGTCTTGTTTCTCAAATTCCTCATGTCAGTGAGATCATATGATAATTGTCTTTCTCCAATTGACTTATTTTGCTAGCATAATAGCTTCTAGTTCCATCCACATCCTTAAAAATGGCAAGATTTGGGTTTGTTTGTTTGTTTTTTGATGGCTGCAATATATATATATTTTCATATCTTCTTTATCCATTCATCTGTTGATGGACATCTAGGTTCTTTCCATCGTTTGGCTATTGTGGACCATGCTGCTATAAACATTCAGGTGCACATGCCCCTTTGGATCACTATACTTGTATCTTTGGGGTAAATACCAAGTAGTGCAGTTGCTGGGTCATAGGGTAGTTCTATTTTCAACTTTTTGAGGAACCTCCATACTGTTTTCCAGAGGGGATATACCAGCTTGCATTCCCACTAACAGTGTAGAAGGGTTCCCCTTTCTCAACATCCTTGCCAACACCTGTCCTTTCCTGACTTGCTAATTTTAGTCGTTCTGACTGGTGAGAGGTGGTAGCTCAGTGCAGGTTTTTTTTTGTTTGTTTGTTTTTTCCCACTGTAGTTTTGATTTGTATTTCCCTGATGTGGAGTGAAGTTGAGCATTTTTTTTCATGTGTCTGTTGGCCATTTGGATGTCTTCTTTGCAGAAATGTCTGTTCACCACCACTTTGTTCCTTCCCTACTCAATCTTATACTTACTAGTCTGACTAATTCCAGCTCAAGAAGTCAATTTTGGCCTTTTGTTCACATATTGTCCCAAGATTAGGAGGTCTTCCTCTAGCAGAGTTTATAGCAGAGCAAGAAGTTATTTTTTGAATAGTTTATTCTCCGTAGAAAACAAAGTCTTGTTCTAAAACCAGAAGGGTATGTATTGTGTTTTTCCTATTAGAGTTTTCCATAAATTCTAATCCTGGATATTCTATATCCAATTTATTTCCATAAATTCAAACTCGGATATTTCTTATGTTATGGGCCTTCTTGGTCAGTGTGAACTGGCTGAAGAGCACGTTCTTGTTGTGAAACCCACTCAAAACTTGCATTCTTCTCCCATTGGAGAATCTATCTCTGTATAGTATCTTTTCAACTTTGTAGGACATTGAGAGATGTTTGGAAAGAGATTTAATCAAGTTCTTGAATTGCAATATTACAGTGCTAAGCTATAATTTAAATAATAAGCCATATATCACATTTTTTCTGAAAAAGATTATTATTTAATTATATAATAGTGTTAGTGGGAAGGAAACAGTGTTTTAATATTATTAATACATAAAGTTAAAAATTTTAATACCAATACTTTAGTCTAATTTTTAAAAATTTCTCTTTCATATCTTATAATACATAATAGTTTAGTATAGTGGTACACCTACCTAAATTTGTAGGTAAGAATATATATATATATATTTAGATTATACTGCAAATGATCTTATTAATATGAATGTATATGAGAATCAAAGCCATAGTGACATACCACCTCACACCAGTCAGAATGGCTCAAATTAACAAGTCAGGAAATGACAGATGTTGCTGAGGATGCGGAGAAAGGGGAACCCTCCTACACTGTTGGTGGGAATGTAAGCTGGTGCTGCCACTCTGGAAAAGAGTATGGAGGTGTCTAAAAAGTTTGAAATAGAGCTACCCTACAATCCAGTAATTGCACTACTGGGTATTGACCCTAAAGGTAAAAATGTAGAGATCTGAAGATGCACATGCACCCAAATGTTTATACCACTATGTCCGCAATAGCCAAACTATGGAAAGAACCTAAAAGTCCATGAACAGATGAATGGATAAAGATCTTACTATGCAGCATCAAAAAATGAAATCTTGCCATTTACAATGACCTGGATGGAACTAGAGGGTATTATGCTAAGCAAAACAAGTTAATCAGAGAAAAATTCTGACAATTCTGACAATCAGACAATTCTCATATGATCTCTCCGATATAAGGAATTCGAGAGGCAGGGCAGAGGGCCTTGGGCAGTAGGAAGCAAAAAAAATGAAACAAGATGGGTTCTGGAGGGACACAAACCATAAGAGACTCTTAACCTCACAAAACAAACTGAGGGTTGCTGAGGGGTGAGAAGAAAGGGATGGGGTGGCTGGGTTATGGACATCAGGGAGGGTATGTGCTGTGGGGAGTGTTCTGAAATGTGTAAGCCTGATGATTCACAGACCTGTACCCCTGGAGCAAATAATATATTTTATGTTAATAAAAAAATATAAATGTACACCAGAATGGTTTGAAATATCTTCTCTAATGAAGCCATGAGTACATGAAACATAGTTGAAAACACAAGAGTAGATGAGATAATATGGGGAAAACTCTAGAATGAAAGAAGGGGGAGGTCAAGGATATAATCAGAAAGAAGCATCATTCAGTGAAAAGAGGGAAACATGAGCTAGTATAAAACACTGAGATGCAGCAATCAAGGACAGAAGCAGAGAGGGTTACTGTAAGAATCCAGAGAAGACTTTAATAGTACCAAACACTATACCTGGTTAGGAAAATGATTAAATATTCTTTACTTTTGGCATTTAAAATTGGTTGTGGCCTTGGAGAGAGAAGGTTTTAATGAATATGCAGAGCAGAAACAATAAAGGTGAAGGAACCAAATAGGACAATTTCCAATCTCTTTTCCTATTCTTTTTATGTTACTTGTTGTGTCTCCTTGTGTCATGTATGAATAAACTTCAGCCATTTCAGTTTACTATCCATTTTAAAAAAATTTGGTCTGGCTCTTTTAAGAGTCCAGGCTTTTATACATGTTTCCCTCAGTCTACTGCTTTTCCTCATGTTCTTCCCCAATTCTTATCCTGCTTATCTTGTAAAGTTATCTGAAATTGTACTTCCATTGGGAAGTGTTTCTTTCTTCCTCCAGGTCACCATTCACTTCCCTCACTATATTTTTTAAGATAACATGTTTACATTTCTTTTCTATTACAGCCTAAATCGCACACTAGTTAGCAATGTAAGGGCCTTTCTTTCTCCCCATGAGAGGATGAGCTTCTTGTCAGCATCCATATATAAACAACTAGGAAATTAACCCCATCAGTCTCACATCCTGTGCACATACTCTCCATGGTCTTTTCCAATACCCTGCATATTGAAAGGCCTTGATGAAAGTTAAACAGAATGGTAATAGTAGCAGTTAATGCAGCAGGATCTAGTTAAGTTTGTAGTCAGTTTCTCAGAAAGATGCATGACATGATTGGTGATTTAATATGTAGTCAAGACTTTTATAATCAAGACACATATGAGTCACACTTGATATGGTGGTGAATGCAGTTCTGAAATCAGGAAAAGAAAGAAAGAATCAATTCTATTTGAAGGACCTAGGAATGTCCTCATGGAGGAGATCTGATTTGAGTTCAGAGATGAGTAGTATTGAGATGGAAGGACAGAGATGAGTTTTAGATGAAGGAAACATTGTTAAGTGAGTTAGTTGAAGCAACTGCCCAGAAGGGCCGTGAAGGGATGCACATGGCCAAATGCCCTGATGTAAGAGGAAGAAAGGAAAGTGATAGATAAGACACAGTCTGGCTGTGGAGAATCTGGAACACCCAAATAAGAAAAATGGATTTGGGGGTACCTGGGTGGCTCAGTCAGTTAAGTGTCAGCTTGGGTCATGAGCCTGAGGTCCTGGGATCAAGCCTCAGGACCACTGTCCAGCTCTCTCTCTCCTTCTCCTTCTTCCCATCCCTCCACTCCTTCTCACTCTCTCACTTACTCTCTTTGAAGTAAATAAGTAAAATTAAAAAAAAAAAACTAAAGAAAATTTTACAAAAACCATAAAAAAAAGAAAAATGGATATGGTTTGATATCTAATCAGAGACCGCTACGAATTCCTGAATGGTAGACTATCATTGTTTTAATCATTCAACAAATATTTGTTAAGCACTACAGAGTAGTGCTTCACACTTCTTTTCTAACACTCCTTCATTTCCAACACTGTTCAAGGTGTTAAAAATGAAGGAATGAAATGAAGTAATGAACATAACAGAGAAATCCCTTCCCTCTTATGTCTATAGCTAATGCTAGCAGCAGGCAACAAGTGATGGATTATAGACATTCTTTATATGGTATTTTTATTAAATTAAATTTTGTTAAATATATGGTATATTTATATGATTAGTGGAGTGAAGGGGTGTCACCTTCACGAGGTGGGGATCCTGGTGATCAGAACCAATGTGATGGGGGAGACGACCAACTGATGATCAGTAGATGTCTTTATTTCTCACAATCACTTATTTTAAACCTTCCCTGAGATCCGATTATAAACAGGATATAGATTTATGTGCAGGGTGTGGGCTATATGTGGGATGTGATTTACATGCAGGCAATCAAGTGAGACAAGTGAACAACAATGATTATCGCGTAGCTTTAAATGACAATATCTCTTACCTTTTAACGACAAGAGCAAGTTAAGGATTCTTCATATATACTAGATCTTCCTAAAAGAGGACAAGAAAACATTCTATGGATCCTCCCATGTTTATTCCAGGCGTGGGCCTGGGAGGACGCTTGCCCTCCATTTCCTGGAGTTTTCTCACAGGATTTGACAGGACCCCAGTCACATTGGTGAGGATCTGGGCTGTGTTTCAACAATTCCCCTTTTTTTGTTTTTTTAATTGCAACATCATAAGAGCCAATTCCAAGCTCGATGCCTGTTATTTGTTCACTCATCATTTAGGAGACAGTACCCACTGATGTACAGGTCAGAAGAGCAACTATAGCCAAAAACAAGTTCTCAGGGGTCTGTGGGCTTTAGGTAGATCATAAAACTGCTTCTCCTTTAGCTGACAGGGCCTTAATCTGACCCCATGTGGGTGGATCAGCCCTACGTTGATATGGTCGGGGTCTGCTCTTACGAAGGGATAGCACATGTATCTTGTGAGTGACCTCCTGTGTCTCTTGTATTTCTGCATCTTTCTCATAGATCACAGATGCAGTGGTTATCAGCTGGGTCATTGATTTTCTGGGCCTGATGAGCCGAAGAGAAAGCCATAGTGTTTCGGAAGGGTCCATCATTGGAATCAGAGGAAATAAGAGCAGATCCTCTGCCTTTCCTTAATAGGAGTCCAGGGAGCCATTCATTAAAAGATATGAACAAATAGGAATAGATGCTTCAAGGGATTACTGTGATTGTGAGATGTGTTTTTCTGCTGCTGTCTGAATGTCGCCTTGGGGTAATTTCCAAAAATAAGAGTAAATAAAGAGAGTGCTAAAACATCCTTGTGGGATGTTTTTCTTTTAATAATTGTAGTTTAAGTGTATGATGAGCTCGTTCAACTATACCTTGTCCTTGTGGGTTATAAGGTATACCATAATATGATGAATCTGTCAATGAGAACAAAAGGCAGTAAATTTGTGTCTCGTGTAAACTGGTGCATTACCAGTTTTTATGATAGTAGGGACCCCATAACACTAAAACATTGCAATTGAGTACAGTGGACAGCAGATAGGGAACTGGAAAATTAAGGAATTGCCCAAAGAATTTTGGAAAATGTATCAATAACATGTAAATAAGGTAAACGAGGAAAGAGTTGGAAATGAGTTACATCCATTTGCCATAGTTCATTGGTTTGTAAGCCATGCTGATTGGCTCCTGAAGGGTGTGGGCAACAGTGCAAAGGCACACAAACAGAACAGGATTGAAAAATGTTATATGTCTTTTGAAGAGGAATGTGGTAAGGGTTGTGCAGTCGATTAGCATTAGTATGTAAAACCGAGGGTTCATTTGCAGGTTATGTGAAAATAAGACATGTCAGGATATCTTCTTGATGGTTACCTTCTACCAATAGGTCCTGGGAGAGAAGAATGGGCCTAATATGGGTGACATAGAGAGGATGGGAACAGGATTGTACAAGGGACTGTAGTTTTGTGAGGTGTAATATGGATTTTTGTGTTGTAGATGTCTGAGCTGTTTCAATGGTGGGAAAGAGATCAACTACATAAACAGAATCAGAAACGATGTAAGTGCAGAAGATATATAAATTAACAGAGTAGTAAGAACGAATATTTCTGTTTGTTGTACTGATGCATACTCACTTGAATTGAGAGGTTTAAGCCAGGTCCATGTATACTGCGTTTTTCAGTCGAGGAGCCATCAATATAATACATGGGAGCACCTACAACTGGACTAGTTTCACAGATAGTAGAAATTACAAATGATGACTTTTTAAGGAAATTCCAGAATTTACCCACAGGGTAATGGTTTCCGATGGTTCCAGAATATCTTGCTAAAGCATTAAGGAGATGATCATTCAAGGGAAATAGGGAAGAAAAATGTTTTATAGAAATAGGAAGAATGATAACATGTGGGTCGTATCTCAGTATCTGAAGACATCTGGTTCGGCCAAGGATAATGAGGTTTCAAGAAGGTCAACATATGCAGTTAAATCCTTAGGAGCTCAGTGATTCAAGTAGATGCATTCTAAAGGACAGTCTTGTTGCGCTATCACCCCATTAGGTGAATGGGAAGTAGGGAAAAGAAATAATAGTAATGGTAACACAGGATCATATAGACACAAGGACACTTGATGAAGGCATTCCTCAAGGAACTGAAGTTCCTGTTCAGCCTGCAGCATTAAGCTTTGAAGACTATCAAGGTTAGGGTCTCCCTCAAGAGTGGCAAATAGATTTGTAAGTTGATGTGTAGGAGTACCTGACACTGGGCATAACCAATTAATATCTCCTAATAAATTCTAAAATCATTTAGAGTACTTAAAGTGTCTCAAGGAATGGAAAACTGAGGACTAACAGTGATACGGTCTTTAATACGATCTAAATAGAAGAAGGGTGGAGTAAATTGTACCTTTTCAGGAGCTATTATAAGACTGCCCCTTGTAGGTATTATTGTGTATTTGGAAACAGTTGATGTGAGACCTCTGGGGTTGGGGCTGCTAGTAAGATTTCATCCATGTAATGGCAAATATGACATGTGGGTTATAATTGTCAAATGGGATCGAGAATCTTTCCGACAAAAACTGGCACATCATAGGAGAGTTAGTCATGCCTTGAAAGAGAACTTCCCAGTGAAATCTTTGTAAAGGTTCTTGTTGATTTACTGTTGGAATTGAAAACACAAAATGCTCTTTGTTTGAGGGGTGGATAGGAATAGTGTAAAAGCAGTCTTGTAAATCCAAAACTACTAAAGGCCATTTAGTAGGTATACAAGAGGGAGCAGGAAGTCCTGGTTGTAATGAACCCATAGTTTCCATGGCAGCATTAATATTGCAGAGATCTATTATAATCTCCATTTGCCTGACCTTTTCTTTACCAGAAAAAATGGAGAATTCCAAGGAGAAAAAGAAGGTTCAATATATCCATTTTCTAATTGTTCTTGAATTAAAACTTTTAGAGCCTTCAGTTTTTCTAATGTGAGGGCCAACTGGGGGTGTCCAAATAGGCTCGTTACTTTTCCAGGTGATTGGAATTGGTGAAAGGGCTTTATCAACCCCAATGGCCCCTGTATAAAACCCAGCCCAACACAAGTATCATTAGGGTTAAGATCTATAGGTTCAGGCACTCCTTGTAAGTTTTTACCAAAGCCTCTCCTAGGAATATACCCCATGTTTTTCATCATGTTTTTTATAAGTGAGGATGTAGGTATGTGAATTTCAGCATCCCATTGTTGTAATAAATCTCATCCCCAGAGATTAATAGGTATGGGGGCAATGTAAGGTTGAATAGGACCTAGTAATCCCTCTGGGCCCTTACAGGGCAGAGGTTGGCTGCTTTGTCTCAACTGCTGAGTAGTTACATAGCCAAGACCCTCAAAGGCATAATCAGCAGGCATTGTAGGCCATTGGCGTGGCCAACATTGATAAGAAATGAGAGAGATACCTGCTCCAGAATCTAAAAGCCCTTCAAATATTCATTCCTCAATAAGAGAGCTTCACTTGAGGTTGACTTCCTTCAAACAGTTTCTTAGAAAAGGAATCTTTTTATTAGTACTGCCGAATCCTCCTTCCCTAAAATTTGAATATTGAGTAGGCATAATATAGGGAAGTAGAAAAGTTGGGCGGCTCATTCACCTGCTGAAAAGATCCAAGGAACAGTGACAGAAACCATAATTTGAATCTCACCATAATAATCAAGAGTCTATTACTCCAGTATGTATTCTAACTCCTTTCATAGTTAAACTACTCCGTCCAGGCAGGAGACCAACCGTATTTGGGGGTACAGGTCCATATAGGTTTGTTGACAATTTATAAGGGCACTGAGATGGATGTATAAAGCAAGCCTTAGAGAGAGGGATATCAAGAGCAGCGCTCCTAGTCCCTGAGTAGCAGGGACTAAGTCCATTACTGAGAGTCACTGTTGGGTACAAAGAGAATAGGATAGTTCCATGACCCCATATTTATTGGGGCCTCGGGTTGGCCTCTTAGGGAATTTCCCTGATGAGGGTTCCCCAAAGGATTTCCATCTTTCTCGTTTTTAGACTTACATTCCTTGGCCCAGTGTTTGCCTCATCGAGAGCAGGGACAAACATTAGGCGGTTGAATCTTGGATTTATTCAGGGGATTGGTGGGAAAGGAGGATGGGTGGTAAAGGGAGGGAGACAGCATTTTTTTTTAAAGATTTTATTTATTTGAGAGAGAGAGAGCATGAAAGGGGCGAGGGCAGAGGGAGAAGCCAGCTCCCTGATGAGCAGAGGGCCTGATGTGGGACTTGATCCTGGGACTCCAGAATCATGACCTGAGCCGAAGGCAGTTGTTTAACCAACTGAGCCACCCAGGTGCCCACAGCATTGTTTTTTTATGTGTCCTGTTTGTCCACGATTAAAACATTTTGTCTGCAATTGCTTTTGAACAGCCATGGTTTCTAACGCTGTTATTCGGGCCTGAGTTTTAAAGGGTCCTACATTACAAGAAGCTTTTAAATAATCCATGACATCGCCAGATTCTCTAAGAGGTCGAATCAGGGCCTGACAATCTTCATTAGCATTATCATATGCTAGTTGTCTTAAGAGTATTTCCTGAATTTGTTCTCCTCTTATCTGTTTTTCCAATGATTCTTGTAACCTGCAGATAAAATCAATGTACGGCTCTTTAGGCCTCTGTATTTTTGTATACCTGGCAGTATAATCGGTGTCTGAATTAATTTTTTGCCAGGTTTGTAAGGCCACATCATATACGTGCGGAAGGGCTGCAGGAGGGATGTTATGACTTTGATGATTAGAAGTCATCCAAACTCCTGTTCCCAAGAGTATATCATAAGTAACAGCATCTACATTCCCTTTCTGTCCTAAACTCCTGACCTTTTCATGTGGCCTCCTCTGAAAGCCACATCTTCCATTGTGGAAATTCAGAAAAGGTTAATAGCATTTTAGCTATGAGTTGAAAATCATAGGGAATCCAGCGGGCATTATTGCTCCAACTGGATAAATATTTATAACAATAAGAAGAAGTAGGCCCCTACATGGAACATACCTTTTCAATTCTCTTACAGTCTCCATCAGCATCCTATCGTAAGTATTTGGCCTGTTAGTATGAAAAGTTACAGGGAAAACTAAGTGAAGCTCATGGGGGTGAGACGGTGTAGAAATAGAATTTTGTTTTTTAGATTTTATTGGTCCTAATTGTAACATGCATAAATTATCATCCAACCCAGTTCACTTCCCTCATTCCCAAAGAGGTCTGCTGCTCTTTCCTTGTCCTCATCCCCGTAGGAAATCAAGGTGCGGTGGCCAAAGGAGAAACATGGATTTGTCCTTTTTGCCAAAAAATAATTTTTTACTTTCGGTTTGAATTTGTTGAGTCGTTTCATCATCTAATTCATATGTATGCAGAGAGGCACTGTTTCAGCCTTAAGATCCTCTTCGTTACGTTCCCCGCTAAGAATTAAACCAACGTCCGTGTAACCCAAAACTCCACAGGAATTTTTGCACCTTGTCTAGAGGCCTTTTCCACATTACCACATGTGCACTACCAAATTGTCTTTTCCAAGGTTCTTTCATCGGGAAACTAAGGATTATATTTGCTAATAACACCCAGACAAGTTCTTAATTGACATCTGGATACTCGAGCACCTTCCTGAGATAAAAGGTGTTGTACTAATGCTAGAAAAGGCTGGGGGCAACTTTGATTCTGCCCCATTGTTCTCATTTACCTCCTTCTGTGAGGATTTCTGGATCCCTGCGTGACTCTTCCTTGATTTCAGTTCCCTGTTCAGGTGCCACTTGTCACCTTCCCGAGGTGGGGATCCTGGTGATCAAAGCCTGCGTGATGGGGGAACTACCGACTGATGATCAGTAGATATCTTTATTTCTTACAATCACTTCTTTTATACCTTCCCTAAGATCCCATTAGAAATAGGATATAGATTTATGTGCAGGGCATGGGCTACATGTGGGATGTGATTTACGTGCAGGCAATCAAGTGTGACAAGTGAACAATAATGATTATCACTTAGCTTTAAATAACAATATCTCTTAGCTTTAAATGACCAGAGAATGTTAAGGATTCTCCACACTTACCAGATCTATCTAAAGGAGGACAAGAAAACACTCCAGGGATCCTCCCACGTTTATTCCTGGTGTGGGCCGAGGATGACGCTTGCCCTCCGTTTCCTGGAGTTTTCTCACAGGATTCGACAGGACCCCAGTCACATTGGTGAGGATCCCGGTGGTATTCCAACACAGGGGGGAAATAGGGTAAGAAAGGTAAAGGAATTGGTGTGAACTGAAAAGAACACCAATTGACTCAGTAAATCATATGTGTGGCTAAAGGGTAACTGCCAAGTTCCCATGAAGATTTTGCAATACATAGGAACAACTTCAGCTCAGGGTGAAGGAGTTGATGACACTAGCTAACACTACCACAATTTTTGTTCTCCTCTCTAAATGCTAATCATCATTCATAAACCCTATTATTCTCTCAGGTAACTGTCCAAACTAACCTGAGAGTCCCTTTAGCTCATTTAACATTCTATGCACAGGTAAAGAACAGAATTCTAGAAAAAAATGTCAGTTTCATAAGAATCAGCAAGATGATCATCACATGACTTAGTGACTTTAGCAAAGGTCATTTACTTTAATCTCATTGTCTCACAGGTCATCTTTATTTATGTCACAGAGTTAATATGTTTTGGGAACTGAATCTCCCCATAGAAATACACTGATGTCATCATAGGCAAGTCCCATAAGCATTTGATGGAAAGTTTAATTTTGCATTGTGAGGAACACAATTATTCACACTGACTTATTAGTATAGTCTCCCAGATTTTCATTCTTTTAATCCCAAATGTTTCTGAGAAAAAAATTATATCCTGAAATTATATGAGACTTCACACCATGCAGACACACACAAAACCAATATGATGTTATAAAACTCAGAGCATTCAGGTAACAGAAGTGTTCAGATTTATCTTCACCTTACTATACTTTACCTTACCTACTATTTTTACCTTACTATTAGTGTTCATAAGTATTGATTTATTTCAATTAGTTAGCATTTTTAAATTGTTATTAGGTTTCAACTTCTCACCTTTCTAGGTCTTCCCACTGCTGAAGGCTATGGCAAATCAGCATGAGATTTGAACTCAGTTCAAATCGACCTTTTCTGATTATAAGGTAGATCTTCAAAACATACAGGTAAGAGTGCACCTTAATTCTGTTAAAGAATTCAAGCAAGTACATTGAAAGTTAATTCTAACATAGTTGAATAATTAAATGACTTATTTTTAGTACTTTAAACAAGAAAGTAAAACATTCAGCCTGTGCTTTTATTTTGATGTTTTGAGTATGGAAAAATAAACCCATTTTGACCACAGAATTTACATAATTAGACACATTGGTCATAATATCCTAAGGGATCCCTAAGTAGTAGTAGAAGAGAGCCTTTGAGGTAAAACAAAATTTGTTCTCAAAAATCATATTTATTTTTAAGATTTTTTTTTCATTTATTCATTTGAGAGAAAGAGAGCCAGAGAACTCAAGCAGAGGGAGAGGCAGAGGAAGAGGAACAAGGAAAATTCCCACTGAGCTGGGAGCCAGACATGGGGCTCAGTCCCAGGACCTGGAGAGTCATGACCTGAACCAAAGGAAGATGCTTAAATATCTTAGCCATCCAGGCAACCCATCTCAAAAATCACATCAAGATTTAAGATTTTTCTCTTTATCTAAGTGTTATAAAACTAAAATATACAGGCAAGCTTATGTTTATTAGCTTTCAAACTACTGTGATATACTTCAGAAAATATTACATAAGTTTCTTAGGAAGCAGGAAAATAGTAGCTGGGTCACTTCCAGTAAGAGAATGATGCATAAGGTCTTTTGTGATAAATTTCCAAGAATTTGCTTTGTAGCCTGTTCTTCAAAACTAGCAGTCTCAATTTGTGGAGACTAAAGAGGTCACTAAGGATCAGTGATAGTATACTGACAATAAGTTCACCTATCTCAGGTCTTCGAAGCTAGGACTGGAATCAATACTTTTTTTCCCCCCTTTATAGTATTATATAACTCCTTTTATTTTTTTAAAGATTTTATTTATTTATTTGACAGATAGAGATCACAAGTAGGCAGAGAGGCAAGCAGAGAGAGAGAGGAGAAAGCAGGCTCCCTGTGGAGCAGGAAGCCCAATGCGGGACTTGATCCCAGGACCCTGAGATCATGACCTGAGCTGAAGGCAGAAGATTAACCCACTGAGCCACCCAGGCGCCCTAGCATTAAATAACTCTTATGAGAAGTAAAAGTCATAGCTGAAATCAAATGTCTATAATTCTAATAAAGAAACTGTACATGCATATTTTTTAAAAAGCCATGTGTATTATACATAAACAACTCTAGTTTGTGTTGGGTATATAGGGTATGCTTGAGAATGCAAGAAGTGAAAATCAGTGTAGTCTAGAGCATTTAGTTAAAGCTCTCTTAAGGAGCATAATATGTAAACTATGCCTTACATAAAGATGGGAAGGATTTAGAAATCTGGGCAAAAATCAACAGGAATGACGGGATGGACAAAATCAGTTTTTATGGAAATGGATCTAATACTCGGAACAGGGTTGAGAAAGGTGAAAATACATAGATATTTATTTCCTTGGATATCCCAAGTAATTTTCTCTAAAGATGAAAGTCTTATTGTAATCCTTTGTGATCTTTATAGAATTCCTGAGATATAAATTTAACATATCTGTTGTATGCTCTTTTCAAGCATTCATTCCACGGGGAAAGTATATGAAAACTTTTTGTTCAGTTAAAAAAATGTGTATACATGAAGATTGACAGCAAATTTATTTTAAGGATCTTTAATACAAAAACTGACACTGATATTGTTTGTGAGCATTGAACCAAATATGCGAATGCTAGATTTCTATACTATTCATACATGAATTCATGAAGACAAACCTTTTCCTCTATAAGCATTCTTCTTGGAATTACAAAAGTATTTGTGGGAATGCTGATTTTTGGAGTTGAGCTTATAAAACTGACATTATTAGGGGAATGATTATTCCCTAGATGTTTTTGTGTCTATATCCAGAGATACTGAGGGGAAGTTGAATTAGCTTCTCTCTTTGTTGTATAAAGAAAAATTTGGAAGGAAAGTTATACACACTCTAAATAAGAATCTTATATCTCCAGAATTCCTATCTCAACAGAGAAGGTGGATATGACTGAGGATAACTACTCCTCGACCACTGAATTTATCCTCATAGGATTTACAGACCACCCACAGTTGAGGACCCTCCTGTTTGTGGTGTTTCTCACTATCTATGTAATCACTATGGTGGGGAATCTGGGCCTGGTGACATTGATTTTTATGGAGCATCGTCTTCACACACCAATGTACATCTTTCTGGGCAACCTGGCTTTGATGGATTCCTGTTGTTCCTGTGCCATTACCCCCAAAATGTTAGAGAACTTCTTTTCTAAGGACAAAATGATTTCCCTTTATGAATGCATGGCACAATTTTATTTTCTCTGCCTTGCTGAAACTACAGACTGCTTTCTCCTGGCAACAATGGCCTATGATCGCTATGTGGCCATATGTAGCCCTCTGCAGTACCACACCATGATGTCAAAGAAACTCTGCATTCAGATGACTACAGGGGCCTACATAGCTGGAAACCTGCATTCCATAGTTCATGTGGGGTTTCTCTTTAGGTTAACTTTCTGTGGGTCAAATGAAATTAATCACTTTTTTTGTGATGTTTTCCCATTATACAGACTTTCCTGTGTTGACCCTTATATCAATGAATTGATGATATTTATCTTTTCAGGTTCAGTTCAAGTCTTCACCATCGGTAGTGTGTTAATATCTTACTTCTACATTCTTTTTACTATTTTCAAAATGAAATCCAAAGAGGGAAGAGGCAAAGCCTTATCTACTTGTGCATCCCACTTTCTCTCTGTCTCAATATTCTATGGTTCTCTTCTCTTTGTGTACCTTCGCCCACACGCAGTTAATGAAGAGGATGAAGATATACCTGGTGCTGTATTTTATACTCTAGTGATCCCATTACTAAACCCCTTTATTTATAGTCTAAGAAATAAGGAAGTAATAAATGCTATGAAAAAAATTATAAGGAATATTTTATAACATCCTAAAAAATATATCATCCTCTGTGAAAAATTAGCTTAAATTTGATAATATGTTTTTCAAAATCATGTAATATTGAGAAAGGAGAAAAGAACCACTCTGCCCATAGAATTTTCAATTACTAAAACATGATATTTAGGAGTCAGATAATAAGTTCAACAAGGAGAGTTTCTGCTACAATGTATTGTAAAATCTAAGCTTTAGCTCCCAGCAAGAATGAAATGGATAATTCTTCAGGTCACACACTGTGTCTCAAAGAAATTAGTTAAATTATTAGCTAACAGTTTCGATGGGTAATGAATTACACTTTTCAACAAATACAACAAATATATGAATAAAAGTCAGTTAGATAAAGATCACTTCCATTTAAATTAATTTAAAACAATGAGTGATGGAACACTGAAAAAATTAAAAAAAATAATATTGTTGACAAATTTCTGGAATTCTAAAGCATAATCTTACAATCTCTGGCACATTCCAGGTTCTCAAGAATTAATCCCTTCTTAAACAACACCAACTGTCCGAATTAAACTGTATATCTTTGATTCTTAAATTTCTTTGAGTTTATTCAAGAGAAGATATTTGAATATTAGTTCACACAGAATATTCTTAAATCAAGAATATGTTCACCTTCAAAAGGGGAAATTTTGTTATATATATTTTACCACAATTAAGAAATGTTGAAACCAAGAAAAGAAGGCTAGTAAAAATGTACAATAAAAAAAGACTATTTTCATCTTTAGTGTTAGTCAATTTTACTTTCAAGTTCTCTGAAATAGAGTATCTGTATACTGGTGATGTAGCACTCTGTAGGCCATAAATGGTATTTATGGACTGGATATTCATATGGATTTGGCTGTTTTCATATAATTTGATTAGGGTGTCCATCAAAAATGCAGTGTATTCCTGAATACACTAAATTGAACCAAGGCATTTTTCTCTCTGATATTACTTATCTTGGTTTTACTAGGAATTCCACCAACCTGTACTTATTCCAGTGTAAATTACTGATACATTCTCAGCAATAACAAAAAGTTGGAGTTGCTATAAAGCATAAATGAGGCACAAAATAGTGACAATTCTAAATTCATAAACAAAAATATTTATTGGTCATTTATATATGCAAATATAAAAGAAAACCATATATTACTGAGAACATGTTATCTGCTAGGCACAAAACTATACCTTTCATATATATTACCTACCAATTGGTTAGAAATGATTTTTCATGTATCTTCTCAGTAAAATCCTCATACTTTGAAACATTGAGTGGCTTGCTCAAGTTCAGCCAGATGACTGAGATTGAGCTAGAATTTGTATCAATGATGCTTGGGAGTTCAGAAAATGGAGATGCTTATCCCCTGGGCTACTTAGACCTTATTCAGCATCAGAAGTGACATGTGCCTTGAAAATGATTTTAAAATATGATGTTTTGAGGAGAAAAAACGAATGAGTATGACTACAGTCAATGTTTATGGAAATTAGTGTGACATTGGGAACTGGGGTGAAGGAGGTGAACCATGGACAGAGTCAGAAATTTGACAAAACTTTTGTTAAAAGCTGTTGCAGAATATGGGAAATAAGGGTGGGAGGGAATCAGGTTAGTAAGAATCTTCAAAGCCAACCCTTAAGAATCTGAATTTACCCCAGAGGACTCAGACACTGAATACTTCCTAGAACCAGGTAATATGATTGTATTTTTTGAGAAGAGTAATCTGGTGATCGGAATGATGCTAGAAGAAATAAGGCTAACTTCAAGAATTCTTATACTAGGTGATGAGAGTTGAAATTGGAGGATAAAAGGGGAGGAGTGCTCAGATATAAGCAACATTTTAAAGGAAAATAATGAATTATAACTATTGGATAATAAAATGAAGGCCTATTTTCTTCTGAGAGTACCAATCATGTTATAACTTATTTCCTTTACTAATACTTAAAAATGTACCTCACACAATTGGCCATTCACTAGCCATTTGCTTAATATACATTGAAGTTAATATGTAGTAAGTTTGCTATTTTTATTTTTAACAAGTTAATAAATATTTTTTAATTTCTTGGTTTTAATTTATAATATTGCAAGATAGATATCTGTTAGATATCACCCACAGAAACAAAGCTTTACAGGATCCTAAACACTTTTTTTAAGGGTGTAAAGGAATTCAGATACCTGAGTTTGATGAATTCTGTTTGTTTGTATCCACTCTCTATTGTAGCGGATATTTTTGGTTCACATGCATTGATCCCTTTCCCTTTTCCAAGCATACCACAAGTTCCGTTTACATATTTCTGCACCACACACTGATAACCCTTTGTAACACTGAAGCCTAGAGGTATGCTAAGGGAAGAGTCTGTGACTTATTTGAGGCCAGTGAGACCAAAGAGGGAATTTTATGGAAATTCCCGGGAAATACGTTTTCTTGGTTTTAAGAGATCCACAAAAAAGTAGTCTTTCTCTGAATGTCATGTTTTGTGGATATGAAATCTGGCACAGTCTACAACCTTTTTGCCATCAAAAGAGACACCAGCCAGAAGTGAAGTCAATACACATGGAGGGCATAGCTGAGGGAATCACAGAGAAACAGACCCAGGGTTTCTGGAATTAGCACGCATTCTCATTTCAAAATCCAATAGATCTCCTTACCGTTATCCTTGTTTGTAAAAATGCTTTTAATGCCAATAAATAAATATTAACAGGTACATTTATGCCTCTTGTCTCATCTTTCATTTTGGCTTTATTTTAAATTAATTCTAAGACACCCTTTTAGCTTGTAAATAACATTTCATCACCATCCATTTAACTACTCAGCAAATCTCTTAAATTTTTTACTTTGACTTCTATATTTTAATTTCCTATAGCCCCACTGAAAAAAATGGGGAACAAAGAGGTTTCCTAATTTGTCTACAGAAATATTAAGGTGGAGCTCAGGGATCAAATTGAGGGATCCAATCCAAAGTCCATGTTCTTAACCACTAAGTCATATTGTACACAACGTAGAGAAGTGAAAGTAGCACAAGAGGAAAACTTTCAAGAAACTAAGCTGTTAAGTGGATAGAGAAACAGGGCAGAGAGTCAAGAAAAATGTGAATCAATGACATTTTCCTCCAGATTTGTTTTGGAAAAATTTCAAACCTACAGATAAGTTGAGAAAATGCCCATGAATTTTGACAATCATGATTAGTAGTTATTGACATTTCACCACATTTGCCTAACAATCCACCTGGAAAACGTGTATACATACATATTGAATACAGGTATGTATATGTGAGTATACATATATATGAGATTATGATAGTTTACCCAAAATTCTTCAATGTATTTCTCAAAAGAACAGAGACATTTCCTACACTGTCATATCGTTTTTTAAAGATTTTATTTATTTATTTGAGAGAGAGAGAGCGAGCAAGGGAGAGTAGGAGGGAACACAAGTGGGAAGGGGAGAAGCAGGAGCCCTCGGTGCATGGGACTTGATCCCAGGACCCCAGGATCATGACTGGAGCTAAAGGCAGAGACTTAACTGAATGAGCCGCCCAGGTATCCCATCATATCATTATTACCCCCAAGAAATTTAACATCACCTACTATGATGTTCACACTAAAATTTTGCCCAAATTGTCCTACTTGGAAATATATTTTTTCATCAAGAATTCAATTAAATGCCACTACTTGGTGTATTATCATTTTTCAATCTCCTGTAATCTAGAACAAACCTCTTGCTTTTTTCTTCTTTCATGACATTTAAAAATGTTTAAATCTTTGTGTCAGACATCATGTAAAATATCCCACCATATCTATTTTTGTGATGTTTCCTCATGAATAGATTAGGTTAAATAATTCAGCCATCACAAGTGTGCTGTTTTAAGGTGAGGCCTATGACATTAGCTTGCCTTGTTAACTGAAGCCATTTACTGATTACTTCATTAAGGTAGTATCATCACCATCTGCTCTACAATAAAGATAACATATTTCCTTCCTATGAAAATCTAATCTGTAGGGTGGTACCTGGATACCATGTGAATTTCTTGTTCCCTAATAATATTTCATCAACAGTTTTAGCATCCAATGACAATAATTTTTTGAATCAATTATTATCATTGGAAGCATAAAACTGGTGATTGTTTTTCCCCAAGTGCTCTCTGGCGGCATTCTGAGAAATGAGAATTTACAAAAAAATTTTGAACAGTTTTGGATTTATAGAAAATAATATAGTATAGAGAATTCCCATATCTGACATACCCATTTTCCTATGTCATTACTATCCTACATTGGTATGGTACTTTTGTTATAATTAGTGAGCCAATATTGATACATTGTGATGAAGTGAAATTCATACTTGATTCAGACTTGCATAGTTTAATCTAGTGTCCTTCCATCCAGAATCCCATTCAGCACATCAGTTTAAATTTAGTCACCACGTTCCTTTAGTCATCAGGTGTCTGCAATATCTTTTCAACATTCCTTAAGTCCTTGGTAAGTTTTGAGAAGTTCTAATCAGACATTTTGTAGAATGTCCCTCAACTGGGATCCTTCTGATGTTTTTCTCATGATTAGACTGGGGGGATAGCTTTTGAAAAGAAAGGCCCTAGAGGTAAATCACCATTTTCATTACATCCTGTCAGTGGAAACTACTGTCCTCATCACTTGTAACTCTTGATGTTGACCTTGACCACCTGGTTGAGGTAGTGTTGTTAGGTTCCTCTGCAGTGAAGCTGCTTTTTCTCCACCCTCTCTTCCTGTGTTCTGTGTAAGGAAGTAACTATCCACAGTCCACACTTACAGAGAGGAAAGAAATGGACCACCTCCCTGGGGCAAAGTATCTATATAAACTGGAATTCTTCTGCATGGAAGATTTATCTAGTCACCTCACTTATTTATATTTTCCATCCTCTATTTACATAAGTATGGGATCATGGATATTTATTTTATACTTTGATTACACAGTACTTTTATTACACAGTACTTTATTAATTTTGCTGCTCAAATCATAGGAGTTTTGGCCACAGGGAGCTGTTCCCATTGGCTCCTTTGTCCGTTTGACATACACGCATCACTGTGTATGCAGGGTGAGTTTGTGTTTGTTTGTTGTTTAGCTTTGGTGTTTTGTTGTTGTTGTTGTTTTCTGGCATTCCAAGATGTCCCAGGCTCATCCTGCATATTTACTTCCTGCCCTAGTCAGTGAACCAGCTATTTTTCCAAGTAGATCTAATTCCTTTGCCTGCAAAATGATATTAAGAAACAAAATCTTGGGGTGAGGGGTCAAGGTGGCAGAGGAGTAGCAGGCTGAGATGACATCAGGTAGCAGGACATCAGCTAGATAGTTTATCAAAACATTCCAAACACCTACAAATCCAAGAGGAGATCAAAGAAGAGCAGCAATGTAGAAAGAGGAAATTAACTACTTTTTGAAAGGTAGGACCTGCGGGGAAGTGAATCCAAAGCAACAGGAAGATAGACCTCAGTGGGACGGGTTGGCTTCTTGCAAGTGCTGGAGCAACGGAGCACAAAATCAGAACTTTTTATAGTGTGCTCCACTGAGGGGCATAGCTCCAGAGGCTAAGCCGGGGTGAAGCCCATGTGGGTACAGCATGGTCTCAGGTCCCGCAGGGTCACAGAAGGATCAGGGGTGTCTGAGTGTCTCAGAGCTCACAGGTATTAGAGTGGGGAAGCTGGCTACAGAGGTGGAGTAGAGGAGTGAGCTCTCAACTCAGGGGTACCTTAAACTGTGATCTGTGGCACAGTCAGGCCATTGTTCTTTGAGAAGAGACCCACAAGATCCTGGGAGTCCCCCTGGAAGAGTGCAGGAATCTGCTGGGTTTGAGACTCCAGGCAGGGCTATGTGACAGAGAAAGAGATGTCTGGTCATAGGCTGGGTAAGCTTGGAGCATGGCTGGACACCAGGGAGACAGGAATGATTGAGGGCTTTTCTCTGAGGGCGCACCGAGAAGTGGGGCCCAAGCTCTCAGCTCCTCCAGGCCAGAGATTGGGAGGCTGCCATTTTCATTAACCATCCTCCAGAACTCTAAGGAAAACGTTCAGGGAACAAAAGCTCCCCAAAGCGAACCCAAGCAGATTACTTAGCCCGGTCCCTGGTAATGGCAGTGCAATTCCGCATCGGGCAAAGGCACTTGAGAATTACTACAACGGTCCCCTCCCCTAGAAGATCAGCAAGAAATCCAGCCAAGACCAAATTCACTTACCAAGAACAGTGGAATTCCAGAGGAGGAGAAAGCAAAGCACAGAATTCATGGCTTTCTCCCATGATTCCTTAGTCTTTCAAAGTTAATTAATGTTTTAAATTTTATTTTTCTTTCTTAAGTTAATATTTTTTTAACTTTTACTCTTTCCTCTTTTAAAGTTTTTTCATTAGTTTATCTTAACAATACCTTTCATAAAAAATATTTTTTGAACCTTCATTTTTATAGTCCTATTTTATCCTTCAATGTATCTAACTTTATATTTTGTATACACATAGGGTTTTTTCTTCTAAAAATTTGGGATACAACTTCTTCTAATAGATCAATATATACCCTAAAAAAAAAAAAAACAAAAAACAAAAACAAACAAACAAACAAAAAAACACAGGACTTTGTTCTAGTCTCCAACCTGAGCGAATTCTCTCCACTTTCTTTTTCTTTATCCTCCCAACTAACTTATCAACTCCTTTTTTGGAAATATTTTTTGAAAATTTTCATCTTTATAGTCATATTCTATCCCTTCATCGTGTTTACCATATATATATACACATATTTTCATTATTTAAAATTTTGGAGGTAGTTTCTTTTATGAGACCAAAATTCTCCCAAATTTATTTGTGTGACTCTGTTCTATTCACCAGTCTAATATATATATTTTCTTCTTTATACTTCTTCTTTCTTTTCCTTTTTTACATTTTTTTCCTGAACTTCTTTTTACCCCCTTTTTTCCTCCCTTGATTTGGGTCTCTTCTGATTTGGTTAAAGTATATTTTCCTGGGGTCTTTGGCACCCTTTTAGTATTTTATTTGCTTCTTTCCATATTCTTATCTGCATAAAATGACAAGGCAGAAAAACTCACCACATACACACAGACAAAAAGAACAAGAGGCAGTACCAAGGGCTAGGGATGCAATCAATATGGACATTGGTAATATGTCAGGTCTAGAGTTCAGAATGACAATTCTCAAGGTGCTAACCGGGCTTGAAAAAGGCATGAAAAATATTAAAGAAACCCTGTCTGGAAAATAAAAGCCCTTTCTGGAGAAATAAAAGAACTAAACTCTAACCAAGATGAAATGAAAAAAGCTATTAATGAGATACAATAAAAATGGAAGCTCTTACTGCTAAGATAAATGAGGCAACAGAGAGAATTACTGATATAGAAGATCAAATGACAGAGAATAAAGAAGCTGAGCAAAAGAGAGACAAACAACTACTGGACCACAAGGGGAGAATTCGAGAGATAAGTGATAACATAAGATGAAACAACATTAGAATAATTGGGATTCCAGAAGAAGAAGAAAGAGAGAGGGGAGCAGAAGGTATATTGGAGAGAATTATTGTAGAGAATTTCCCTAATATGGCAAAGGGAACAAGCGTCAAAATCCAGAAGGCTCAGAGAACCCCCCACAAAATCAATAAGAATAGGTCCACACACCCTCATCTCATAGTAAAATTTACAAGTCATAGTGACAAAGAGAAAAACCTGAAAGCAGCCTGGGACAAGAAGGCTGTAACATACAATGGTAAAATTATTAGATTAGCAGCAGATTACCCACAGGGATCCTCTAAGCAAAGAGAGCCTAAAAGTAGTAGATCAGAAAGGAACAGAGACAATATACAGTAATACTCACCTTACAGGCAATACAAGGGACTAAATTCATATCTCTCAATAGTTACCCTGAATGTAAATGGGCTAAATGCCCCAATCAAAACACACAGGGTAGCAGAATGGATAAATGGGTAAAATGGATAAAAAAACAAAACCCATCAATATGCTGTCTACAAGAAACTCATTTTAGACCCAAAGACTCACCAGATTTAAAGTGAGGAGGTGGAAAACAATTTACCATGCTAATGGACATCAAAAGAAAGCTGGGGTGGCAATCGTTATATCTGATCAATTAGATTTTAAGCCAAAGACTCTAATAAGAGATGAGGAAGGACATTATATCATACTCAAAGGGTCTGTCCAACAAGAAGATCTAACAATTTTAAATATTTATGCCCCTAACATGGGAGCAGCCAACTATATATACCAATTAATAACAAAATTAGAGAAACACACTGACAATAATACAATAATAGTAGCACCTTTAATACTCCCCTCACTGAAATGGTCAGATTATCCAGGCAAAAGATCAACAAGGAAATAAAGGCCTTAAATGACACACTGGACCAGATGGACATCATAGATCTGCTCAGAACATTCCATCCCAAAGCAACAGAATACACATTCTTCTCTAGTGCACATGGAATATTCTCCAGGATAGATCACATCCTGATTATAAATTAGGTCTCCACCGGTATCAAAAGATTGGGATGATTCCTGCATATTTTCAGACCACAATGCTCTGAAGCTAGAATTCAATCACAAAGGAAATTTGGAAAGAACCCATATATGGAGTTCCTTCCAATATGAAGACTAAACAGACTAAAGAATGAATGCATCAAACATAAAATTAAAGAATAATTGAAAAAATTCATGGAAACAAATGATAATGAAAACACAACAGCTCAAAATATGTGGGACACAGCAAAGGCAATCCTGAGAGGAAATTATATAGTGACAAAGGCCTTTCTCAAGAAACAAGAAAGGTCTCAAATACACAACCTAACCCTACACCTAAAGGAGCAGGAGAAAGAACAACAAAGAAAGCCTAAATCCAGCAGGAGAAGAGAAATAATAAAGATCAGAGCAGAAATCAATAAATTAGAAACCCCAAAAAACAATAGAACAAATCAACAAAACTAGGAGCTGGTTCTTTGAGAGTATTAATAAGACTGATAAACCCCTTGCCAGACTTATAAAAAAGAAAAGAGAAAGGACCCAAATAAATAAAATCATGAATGAAAGGGGAGAGATCAAAACCAACAGCAATGAAATACACACAATTATAAGAACATATTATGAGCAACTATATGCCAGCCAATTTGACAATATGGAAGAAATGGATGCATTCCTAGAGACACATAAACTACCACAACTGAACCAGGAAGAAATAGAAACCATAACCAGTAAGGAGATTGAAACAGTTATCAATAATCTCCCAAAAAACAAGAGCCCAGGGCCAGACAGCTTCTCAGGGGAATTCTATGAAACATCTAAAGAAGAATTAATTCCTATTCTCCTGATAATGTTCCAAAAAATAGAAATGGAAGGAAAACTTCCAAACTCATTTTATGAAGCCAGCATTACCTTGATCCCAAAACCAGACAAAGTTCCCATTAAAAAGATAATTACAAACCAATATCCTTGATGAACAAAATGGGAAAAGTTTCACCAAAATACTAGCCAATAGGATCTAACAGTACATTAAAGGATTATTCACCACGACCAAGTGGGATTTATTCCAGGGCTGCAAGATGGTTCAACATCCACAAATCCATCAATGCGATACACCACTTTAATAAAAGAAAGAATTAATAAAAGAAAGAATAAGAACCATATGATCATCTCAATAGATGCTGAAAAAAAGGTTTGACAAAGTACAGCATCCTTTCCTGATCAAAACTCTTCAAAGTGTAGGGATAGAGGGTACATACCTCAATATCATCAAAGCCATCTATGGAAAACCCATCGCAAATATCATTCTCAATGGAAAAAAAACTGAGAGCTTTTCCGCTAAGGTCAGGAATATGGCAGGGATGTCCATTATCTCCACTGCTATTCAACATAGGACTAGAAGTCCTAGCCTCAGCAATCAGACAACAAAAAGAAATTAAAGGCATCCAAATCGGCAGAGAAGAAGTCAAACTATCACTCTATGCAGATGATATGATACTATATATGGAAAACCCGAAAGACTCTACTCCAAATCTGCTAGAACTTGTACAGGAATTCAGTAAAGTGTCAGGATATAAAATCAATGCACAGAAATCAGTTGCATTTCTTTACAGGACAGAAGAAAGAGAAATTAAGGAGTCAATCCCATTTACAATTGCCCTTAAAACCATAAGATACCAAGGAATAAACCTCACCAAAGAGGCAAAGAATCTATACTCAGAAAACTATAAAGTACTCATGAAAGAAATTGAGGAAGACACAAAGAAATGAAAAAATGGGGATGCCTGGGTGGCTCAGTTGGTTAAGCAGCTGCCTTCGGCTCAGGTCATGATCCCAGCGTCCTGGGATCGAGTCCCGCATCGGGCTCCTTGCTCAGCAAGGAGCCTGCTTCTCCCTCTGCCTCTGCCTGCCATTCTGTCTGCCTGTGCTCGCTCTCTCTCTCTCTCTCTCTGACAAATAAATAAATAAAATCTTTAAAAAAAAAAATGAAAAAATGTTCCATGCTCCTGGATTGGAAGAAGAAATATTGTGAAAATGTGTAAGTTACCTAAAACAAAGTACACATTTAATGCAATCCCTATCAAAATCCCATCCTTTTTTTTTTTCAAAGAAATGGAACAAATAATCCTAAAATTTATATGAAACTAGAAAAAACCTCAATTAGCCAAAGGAATATTGAAAAAGAAAGCCAAAGTCGGTGGCATCACAATTCCAGACTTCACGCTCTATTACAAAGCTGTCATCATCAAGAAAGTATGGTACTGGCACAAAAATAGACACATAGATCAATGAAACAGAATAAAGAGCCCAGAAATAGACCCTCAACTCTTTGGGACCATGACCCGAGCTGAAGGCAGACACTTAACTGACTGAGCCACCCAGGCACCCCCAAATCCATTCTCTTATTTTGGTATTCCAGATGCTCCACAGTCAACCTGTGTCTTATCTATCCCTTTCTTTTCTCCTCCTACATCAGGGCATTTGGCCATGTGCATTCCTTCACAGGCCTATTGGCAGTTGCTTCAACTAATTGCCTTTCAATGTTTCCCTCAACTAAAACTCCTTCTTTCTTTCCTTCCATCTCAGTACTACTCATCCTTGAACTCAAATCAGATCTCCATGAGGACTTTTCTAGGTCCTTCAAATAGAATTGATTCTTTCCTTTCCTGATTTACATGATACTTCACTGCTTTTATGATGCATTCACTTCCATATCACGTGTGACTCATATGTGTCTTGATTGTAAAAGTCTTGACTGCATATTAAGTCACCAATCATGTCATGCATCTTTCTGAGAAACTGACTACAAACTGAGCTGGATCCTGCTGCATTAACTGCTAACATTACCATTCTGCTTACCTTTTATCAAGTACTTTCTATATGCAGGGTATTGAAAAAGACAATGGAAAGTGTGTGCACAGGATGTGAGACTGATGGGGATAATTTCCTAGTTTTTATATATGGCTGCTGACAATAAGTTCATCCTCTCATGGGGAGAAAGAAAGGCACATACATTGCTAACCAGTGTTCAATTTAGCCTATAGTATATAAGAAGTGTAAACAAGTTGTGTAAAAATATAGTGAGGGAAGTGAATAGTGACCAGGATGAAGAAAGAAATGTTCCCCAGTGGAAGTATAATTTCAGATAACTTTATAAGATATGCAAGGTAAGAATTGGGGAAGAACATGAGGAAAAGCAGTAGACTGAGGAAAACATGTATAAAAACCTGTAGTCTTAAAAGAGACAGACCAAATTTTAAAAAATGGATAGTAAGCTAAAAAGCCTCAAGTTTATTCATACATGATACAGGGAGACAAAACAGGTAACATAAAAGGAATAGGAAAAGAGATTGGAAAATGTCCTGTTTGATTCCTTTGCATATTTTCTCTGCTTTACCAATTCATTAAAACCTCTCTCCAAGGTCACAACTAAATTTAAATGCCAAAAGTAAAGAATATTTAATCGTTTTCCTAACCAAGTGTAGTGATTGGTACTATTAAAGTCCTCTCTGGCTTCTTATGATAACCCTCTCTGCTTCTATCTTCTTGATAGCTGCATCTCAGTATTTCACACTAGTTCATGTTTCACTCTTTGCCCATAATGATGCTTCCTTCTGATTGTTCCTTGACCTCCCTCTATTTTTTTTTTAAATAAGAGACACGGTAGGAGAAGTAATTTCTTTTTTTTCTTTTTTAAAGATATTATTCATTTATTTGACAGATCACAAGTAGGCAGAGAGGCAGGCAGAGATAGAGAGAGGAGGAAGCAGGCTCCCTGGTGAGCAGAGAGCCCGATGTGGGGCTCGATCCCAGGACCCTGAGATCATGACCTGAGCCGAAGGCAGAGGCCTAACCCACTGAGCCACCCAGGCGCCCCAACCTCCCTCTATTTTTATTCTAGAGTTTTCCCCATATTATCTTGTCTACTCTCTGTTTTCAACTATCTTTCAACTACTGATGAAAGATAGTTGATGGCTTCACTAGAGAAGATATTTCAAACTATTTTGGTGTACATTTATGTTTTTTTTCATTAACATATAATGTATTATTTGCCCCAGGGGTACAGTTCTATGAATCATCAGGCTTACACATTTTAGAAAACTCACCACAGCACAGACCCTCCTGAATGTCCATAACCCAGTCACTCTATTCCTCAACTTCCACGCTTAGCAACCCTCCATTTGTTTTGTGAGATTAAGAGTAAGTGTCTCTTCTAGTTTGTCTCCCTCCTGATCCCATCTGGTTTCATTTTTTCCCTCCCTACCCCCGACGACCTGTGCCCTGCCTCTCAAATTCCTCATGTAAGAGAGATCATATGATAATTGTCTTTCTCTGATTGACTTGTTTCCCTTTGCATAATACCCTCTAGTTCCATCCAGGTCATTGCAAATGGCAAGATTTCAATTTTTGATATTGTATAGTATTCTATTGTATACATATACCACATCTTCTTTATCCATTCATCTGTTCATGGACATTTAGGTTCTTTCCATAGTTTGACTATTGATGACATTGCAACTGTAAACGTTTGGTGCATGTGCCCCTTTGGATCCCCACATTTGTATCAAAAGTTACAAATAAAGGGCCCTTGGTTGGCTCACTTGGTTAACCCCTGGTTTGGGCTTCAGTCATGAACCAAATGTCCTGAGATCTAGTCCTTTGTCAGGTTCCCTGCTCAGGGGGGAGTCTGCTTCATGCTCTCCTTCTGCCCCTCACCCCTACTCATGCTTTCTGTCAAAAAAAAACTTTAAAAAGTCATTTAAAAACATCAACAAATAGCAACCTAAACATATTTAAAAGCTCAGACATGTCTAACCAAAGGACAGATAAAGGATATGAAAGTGGTGTGAGAATTGATATTTCTTCATTAAAAACTGTGAAGTTTTATGGGGATAAAGTGATCTTGAATAAGTAGATGAGATATTTAATGAATACTTATAATTAAGAGCAAGGATGAGCTGCCCAATATGCCACAGTTTGTAAGTGACAGAACGTAGGTTGAGATGCAGGGAAAGGTTGGGAGAACTAGAGCAGAGTAAAAACCAGTCAGTAAGCTAGGCTAGAAGGGGAATTTTTCAAATTCCTGAAAAATTTCTGAAAAAGCCATAGCGTAGGTCGACTTCTGAATGGCAGTATGAGAAGTTCCATGGCTCAGTTCCCAACAGAACAGTATCAATGGTGACAATTTTATGTTAAAATACATGATTTAAAAATCTTTGGGAAGTGAAGGCGACAGTGCTAGTGCTCTGGCTGGTTCCCAACCCGGAGGTGGTGCTGCCACAGGACCGCACGACAGGGGCCAGGGCACCACAGGGTGGTGAGGACTGGCTCGGTGTCCCCCATGGGCCTGGGGCTCCTAGGATGAGCTGGTGGGTGCATACACCCATGTATAAGGAGGAGGTAGAAGAGAGCAGCTACTATATATTACAATAATGTGCATGCTCTGCATGCTCAAAAACGTGCTTGCATCCAGTGCGGGGGGAATGTGCTGACCTCTGGCTTTCCCCTGGGCCCCCTGCAGATGCAGCTGAGCCTACACTATGATGAGAACTACCACCAGGAGAAGTATGGCAACATGGGGCTAACTGATATCAACAGCAAGGTGAGGATGGAGATCAACACGGCGCCTACCCCTGCTTTGCTCTACACACCTGTGCTCATCAGAGGCCAGGAAAGGCTTGTGCTTTAGGTTCTGTGCCCACATTAAGCTGTGAAAGCTGAAGTATTGTGAGCACAGGACTCACCTGAGAGCAGTAGCAAGTCCATATCTATGCTATTCCATCTTAGGGATCCTGACTCCCAGATCAGGGATTTCTGCAAACCTCACACTTCCTCATGAGCTGAGACCTGGAGCTATGGCCACTCTGCTTTCAGGCCATAGCAGTCTGGGTAAGCTCATGGTGTCTGCATCCCTCCCACGGCCTACAGGTTTTTTTTGGCACCAAGTGGATGATGTTCTGGACTGTGGGTATTTATTTCCTCCAAAAAAAAAATTAAAAATTTAAAAAGGAAGGAAGAAAAGAGTCTCTGACTGGAAATTGTCCTAGGGTATGCAGCAAATGAAACATTCATTCAAGAAAATGTATTAAAATTTGGTAAGAACAGTGAGAATCTGCAGCATTTGAATCATACCCTTCGCAGATCAGTGTGAGGAAAGGCCCACTTTTTCAGGTGCAGACAAGAACAAAAAACTCCCTCCCTGCAACCCCTCTACCTCCTAGTAGTTGACTGTGTTACCTCCCAGGAGGGCCACACCCAACAGCTTTTCTCACCTCTTTGCAGCTATGTATTATAGAAGTTAAATTCTAGGCAATTGTAATCAAGAGTTTGGGGATCCCTTCTACTCAGTCCACACTCTGATGATAGAGACTCTATCTTAGGTATGACTTCGATAGCAGGGATATGACATGGAGGGAAGTGGGTCACTATCACTACTCCCATGTCTAAAAGTTGAGTCTCAGAGATTTTACCCCAAAGGGAAGAAAGGTGTTAAGAACAGTGACCTACAAAGGATCCCTCAAAGAAAGTGATTCTATTGGCAAAAGATGATTAGTGGGAGAATGGTGGAACTATTGGTGTAACATCCAGCTGGTTTACCTAGAAAAATGCCAGATGGGAGAAAATAAGGAAGAGCTTGCCTTGAATCAGAAAGACCCTCAAGCATTAGCCTCAAAAACCATGTTTCAAAGGGGCCTAAATTTAATTGCTTGTGAATGTGGAACAACTTCTTCCCCAAGACATTAAAAAGAGAGAGAGCACGCTCATGGTACTACTGGGAGTTCATGGGGCCTAAGACTGGATGTGTTCAAAGAAGGAGATAAGAGAATTTCTGATAAAGTCATGGTCATCCCAAGGGACTGTGTGCATGCTGCATCCTTGGAAGTGCAACACCAGAGGCTTTACACTGCAGAGGAAATGGACTTCACACACACACACCCACACACACACTCCACCAAGTCACTGAACAAACAAAAATATTACAAGACCCAAGGATGAATGAGTATCCAGAGTTCTACCATATATTATCTTAAATGCCCAGTTCTCAACAACAAAAAGTCATGATATGGGCAAAAACTGTCACCCATCCATCAGAATATTAACAGAAAACATAAACTGCCTTTGAGAGCAATCATATATGGACTTAACTTAAAAATAATCATGACAAAAATAGTCACAGACTAAAGGAAACCAGGATTAAATAAATAAAGGAAGGTATGAACGCAGTGTTATATGAAGCAGCGACTATCAATAAAGAGAAAGTTTAAAGAAAAAACGCAGTGGACATTCTGTAGTTGATAAGTACAACTGAATTTAAAAAAAAATCACTGAAGAAATTCAACTGTAGATTTAAACTGACAGAAGAAAGATCTGTGAAATTGAAGTTTTATCAACAGAGAGTATGCAATCCAAAGGAGGAAGGAAAAAAAGAATGAGGAGATATGCACATACCCTCAGAGAAATAAAGCCAGCATTAAGTGCCTCAGTATGTGCTTTTGGGTATACCAGGAAAACATGTTTCTGATAAAAGACTTGTAGGAAAAGATCCAAGCTGTTTGTTGATAAACAATAATAAGCAATGAACAGAAAGTCTACAAACAATCTAATAAAAATTGGGCAAAAGATCTGAACAAGCATTTTATCAAAGAAGAAATATAAATGATAAATAAGCAGGTGGAAATCTGTCCACAGTGTTTGCCATAGAAAATTGCAAATTAATACAATAATGGTATATGTAAAACATTGGCTAAAATTAAGAAAATAAATACCTGTTGCTGGCAAGAATATGGATGATAGAAACATACACACCCTCACTCTCTCAGCTGAGAGAGCACAGAAGCAATGACTTTGCAGAAGCAATTAGCATAGCTATGGCCCAGATTTTGGTTCTTTTTTATGTTTATTTTTTTATTAACATATAATGTATTAGCACCAGGGATACAGGTCTGTGAACCGCCAGGTTTACACACTTCACAGCACTCACCATAGCACATACCTTCCCCAATGTCCATAACCCCACCACACTCTCCCTCCCCACTCCCTACTGGCACAGCCCACCACACTCTCCCTCCTCCCTCCCCCCGGCAACCCTCAATTTGTTTTGTGAGATTAAGAGTCTGTTATGGGGTACCTGGGTGGCTCAGTGGGTTAAAGCCTCTGCCTTTGGCTTGGGTTATGGTCTCAGGGTCCTGGGATCGAGTCCTGCATCAGCCTCTCTGGTCAGCGGGGAGCCCTCCTCTCTTTGCCTGACTCTCTGCCTACTTGTGATCTCTGTCAAATAAATAAATAAAATCTAAAAAAAAAGGGGGGGCCTCTTATGGTTTGTCTCCTTCTTAATCCCGTATTGTTTCATTTATTCTTTTCCTACCCCTTAACCCCACCCCCACGTTGCCTCTCAAGTTCGTTCATTTCAGGGAGATCATATGATAATTGTCTTTTTCTGATTTACTTATTTCCTTAAGCATAATATCCTATAGTTCCATCCATGTCGTTGCAACTGGCAAGATTTCCTCTCTTTTGATGGCTGCATAGTATTACATTGTGTATATATACCACCTCTTCTTTACCCAATCATCTGTTGCTGGACATCTAGGTTCTTTCCATAGTTTGGCTACTGGGGACATTGCTGCTATAAATATTTGGGTGCATGTGCCCCTTTGGATCACTACATTTGTATCTTTAGGGTAAATACCCAGGAGTGCAATTGCTGGGTTGTAGGGTAGCTCTATTTTAATCTTTTTGAGGAAACTCCATGTTTTCTAGAGTGGTTGCATCAGCTTGCATTCCCACCAACAGTGGAGGGGGTTCCCTTCTCTCCGCATCCTCGCCAGCATCTGTCATTTCTTGACTTGTTAATTTCAGCCGTTCTGACTGGTGTGAGGTGGTATCTCATTGTGGTTTTGATTCATATTTTCCTGATGCTGAGTGATGTGGAGCATTTTTTCATGTGTCTGTTGTCCATCTGGATATCTTCTTTGCAGAAATGTCTGTTTATGTCCTCTGCCCATTTCTTGATTGGATTATTTGTTCTTTGGGTGTTGAGTTTGATAAGTTCTTTACAGATTTTGGATAGTAGCCCTTTATCTGATATGTCATTTGCAAATATCTTCTCCCATTGGGTCAGTTGTCTTTTGGTTTTGTTAACTGTTTCCTTTGCTGTGCAAAAGTTTTTGATCTTGATGAAGTCCTCATAGTTCATTTTGCCTTTGCTTTCCTTGCCTTTGGTGATGTTCCTAGGAAGAAGTTGCTGTGGCTGAGGTCAAAGAGGTTTCTGTCTGTGCTCGTGGAAAGGATTTTGATGGATTCCTTTCTCACATTGAGGTCCTTCATCCATTTTGAGTCTATTTTTGTGTGTGGTGTAAGGAAATGATCCAATTTCATTTTTCAGCATGTGGCTGTCCAATTTTCCCAACACCATTTGTTGAAGACACTGTCCTTTTTCCATTGGACATTCTTTCCTCCTTTGTCAAAGATTAGTTGACCATAGCATTGAGGGTCTATTTCTGAGTTCTCTATTCTGTTCCACTGATCTATGTGTCTGTTTTTGTGCCAGTACCATACTGTTTTGATGATGACAGCTTTGTAATAGGGCTTGAAATCTGGAATTGTGATGCCACCAGCTTTGGCTTTCTTTTTCAATATTCCTCCAATATTTGAGGTCTTTTCTGGTTCCATATAAATTTTTGTATGATTTGTTCCATTTCCTTGAAAAAATGGATTGGATTTTGATAGGGATTGCATTAAACGTGTAGATTGCTTTAGGTGGCTTAGGCACTTTCACAATATTCATTCTTCCAATCCAGGAGCATGGAACATTTTTCCATTTCTTTGTGTCTTCCTGAATTAATTTCATGAGTACTTTATAGTTTTCTGAGTATAGATTCTTTGCCTTTTGGTTAGGTTTATTCCTTGGTATCTTATGGTTTTAAGGGCAATTGTAAATGGGATTGACTCCTTAATTTCTCTTTCTTCAGTCCTGTTGTTGGTGTAAAGAAATACAACTGATTTCTGTGCATTGATTTTATATTATATTTTATATCAATGACGCTTTACTGAATTCCTGTGCAAGTTCTAGCAGATTTGGAGTGGAGTCTTTCAAGTTTTCCACATATAGTATCATATCATCTGCAAAGAGTGATAGTTGATGTCTTCTTTGCCGATTTAGATGCCTTTAATTTCTTTTTGTTGTCTGATTGCTGAGGCGAGGACTTCTAGTCCTATGTTGAATAGCAGTGGTGATAATGGACATCACTGCCGTATTCCTGACCTTAGCGGAAAAGCTCTTAGTTTTTCTCCATTGAGAATGATATTTGCAGTGGGTTTTCCATGAAGGCTTTCATGATATTGAGTTAGGTACCCTCTATCACTACACTTTGAAGAGTTTTGTTCAGGAAAGAATGCTGTACTTTGTCAAATGCTTTTTCAGCATCTATTGAGAGGATCATATGGTTCTTGATCTTTCTTTTATTAATGTATTGTATCACATTGATTGATTTGCAAATGTTGAGCCATCCTTGCAGCCCTGGACTAAATTCCACTTAGTCATGGTGAGTAATCCTTTTAATGTACTGCTGGATCCTATTGGCTAGTATTTTGGTGAAAATTTTTGCATCTGTGTTCATCAAGGATATTGGTCTATAATTTGATGGGATCTTATTCTGGTTTTGGGATCAATGTAATTCTGGCCTCATGAAATGAGTTTGGAAGTTTTCCTTCCCTTTCTGTTTTTGGAATAGTTTCAGGAGAATAGGAATTAATTCTTCTTTAAATGTTTGGTAAAATTCCCCTGGGAAGCCATCTGGCCCTGGGCTCTTGTTTGTTAGGAGATTTTTTTAAAAGATTTTATTTATTTATTTATTTGACAGACAGAGATCACAAGTATGCAGAGAGGCAGGCAGAGAGAGAGAGAGAGGTAAGCAGGCTCCCCGCTAAGCAGAGCGCCAAACGTAGGGCTCGATCCCAGGACCCTGGGATCATGACCTGAGCTGAAGGCAGAGACTTTAAACCACTGAGCCATCCAGGTGGCCCTGTTAGATTTTTGATGACTGCTTCAATCTCCTTACTGGTTATGGTTCTGTTCAGGTTTTCTATTTCTTCCTGGTTCAGTTGTAGTGGTTTATGTGTCTCTAGGAATGCATCCATTTCCACCAGACTGTCAAATTTGCTTGTGTATATTTGCTCATAATATGTTCTTATAATTGTGTGTATTTCATAGGTGTTGGTTGTGATCTCTCCTCCTTCATTCATGATTTTATTTATTTGGGTCCTTTCTCTTTTCTTTTTGATAAGTGGCCAGGATTTTATCAATCTTATTAAAACTTTCAAAGAACCAGCTCCTAGTTTTGTTGATTTGTTCTATTGTTTTTTTGAGTTTCTATTTTATTGATTTCTGCTCTACTCTTTATTATTTCTCTTCTCCTGCTGGGTTTAGGTTTTCTTTGTTGTTATTTGTCCAGGTCCTTTAGGTGTAGGGTTAGGCTGTATATTTGAGACCTTTCTTGTTTCTTGAGAAAGGCTTGTATCACTATATATTTTCCTCTCAGGACTGCCTTTGCTGTGTCCCACAGATTTTGAACCATTGTTCTTTTCATTATTATTTGTTTCCATGAAATTTTTCAATTCTTCTTTAATTTCCTGGTTGACCCATTGGTTCTTCAGAAGGATGCTCTTTAGTCTCCATGAATTTGGGTTCTTTCCAAATTTCCTCTTGTGATTGAGTTCGAGCTTCAGAGCATTGTGGTCTGAAAATATACAGGGAATGATCCCAATCTTTTGATACTGGTTGAGACCTGATTTATGACCCAAGATGTGATCTATACTGGAAAGTGTTCCATGTGCGCTAGAGAAGAATGTGTATTCTGTTGCTTTGGGATGGAATTTCTGAGCAGATCTGTGATGTTCATCTGGTCCAGTGTGTCATTTAAGGTCTTTTTTTTCTTTGCTGATCTTTTCCTTAGATGATCTTTCCATTTCAGCAAGGTGAGTGTTAAAGTCCCCCACTATTATTGTGTTATTGTTGATGTGTTTCTTTGATTTTGTTATTAATTGGTTTATTTAGTTGGCTGCTTCCACATTAGGGGTATAGATATTTAAAATTGTCAGATCTTCTTGTTGGACAGACCCTTTGAGTATGATATAATGTCCTTCCTCATCTTTTATTAGAGTCTTTGGCTTAAAATCTAATTAATCTGATATAAGGATTGCCACCCCTGCTTTCTTTTGATGTCCATTTTAACATGGTAAATTGTTTTCCACCTCCTCACTTTAAATCTGGATTTGCCTTTGGGTCCAAAATGAGTTTCTTGTAGACAGCATATTGATGGGGTTTCTTTTTTATCCATTCTGCTACCCTGTGTCTCTTGATTGAGGCATTTAACCCATTTACATTCAGGGTAACTATTGAGACATATCAATTTAGTGCCATTTGTATTGTCTGTACGGTGACTGTTACTATATATTGTCTCTGTTCCTTTCTGATCTACTACTTTTAGGCTCTCTCTTTGCTTAGAGGACCCCTTTCAATAGTTCCTGTAGAGCAGGTTTGGTGTTTGCAAATTCTTTCAGTTTTTGTTTGTCCTGGAAGCTTTTAATCTCCCTTTCTATTTTCAATGATAGCCTAGCTAGATACAGTATTCTTGGATGCATGTTTTTCTCATTTAGTGCTCTGAATATATCATGCCAGTTCTTTCTGGCCTGCTATGTCTCTGTGGGTAAGTCTGCTGCCAATGTAATAATTTTACCATGGTATGTTACTGACTTCTTGTCCCAGGCTGCTTTCAGGATTTTCTCTTTGTTACTAAGACTTGTAAATTTTACTATTAGATTATGAGGTGTGGACCTACTCTTATTGATTTTGAGGGGGTTTCTCTGTGCCTCCTTGATTTTGATGCTTGATCCCTTTGTCATATTAGGGAAATTCTCTACAATAATTCTCTCCATATACCTTCTGCTCCCCTCTCTCTTTCTTCTTCTTCTGGAATCCCGATCATTCTAATGTTGTTTCATCTTATGGTATAATTTATCTCTTGAATTCTTCCCTTGTGGTCCAGTAGTTGTTTGTCTCTCTTTTGCTCAGCTTCTTTATTCTCTGTCATTTGGTCTTCTATATCAGTAATTCTGTTACCTCATTTATCCTAGCAGTAAGAGCCTCTGTTTTTTTTTTATTATTTTTTATTTTTTTTTAATTTTTTTATTTTTTCAGCATAACAGTATTCATTATTTTTGCACCACACCCAGTGCTCCATGCAATCCGTGCCCTCTACAATACCCACCACCTGGTGCCCCCAACCTCCCACCCCCCACCCCTTCAAAATTCTCAGATCGTTTTTCAGAGTCCATAGTCTCTCATGGTTCACCTCCCCTTCCAATTTCCCTCAACTCCCTTCTCCTTTCCTTCTCCCCTTGTCCTCCATGCTATTTGTTATGCTCCACAAATAAGTGAAACCATATGATAATTGACACTCTTTGCTTGACTTATTTCACTCAGCATAATCTCTTCCAGTCCTGTCCATGTTGCTACAAAACTTGGGGATTCATCCTTTCTTTTTTCTTTCTTTTTTTTTTTTACAGCTTTATAAACATATATTTTTATCCCCAGGGGTACAGGTCTGCGAATCGCCAGGTTTACACACTTCACAGCACTCACCATAGCACATACCCTCCCCGATATCCATAACCCCACCCCCTCTCCCAACCCCCTCCTCCCATCAACCCTCAGTTTGTTTTGTGAGATTAAGAGTCACTTATGGTTTGTCTCCCTCCCAATCCCATCTTGTTTCATTTACTCTTCTCCTACCCCCTCAACCCCCCATGTTGCATCTCCTCTCCCTCATATCAGGGAGATCATATGATAGTTGTCTTTCTCCGATTGACTTATTTCGCTAAGTATGATACCCTCTAGTTCCATCCACGTCGTCGCAAGTGGCAAGATTTCATTTCTTTTGATGGCTGCATAGTATTCCATTGTGTATATATACCACATCTTCTTTATCCATTCGTCTGTAGATGGACATCTTGGATCATTTCCTTACACCACACACGAAAATAGACTCAAAATGGATGAAGGATCTCAATGTGAGAAAGGAATCCATCAAAATCCTCGAGGAGAACACAGGCAGCAACCTCTTCGACGTCAGCCGCAGCAACATCTTCCTAGGAACATCACCAAAGGCAAGGGAAGCAAGGGCAAAAATGAACTTTTGGGATTTTATCAAGATCAAAAGCTTTTGCACAGCAAGGGAAACAGTTAACAAAACCAAAAGACAACTGACAGAATGGGAGAAGATATTTGCAAATGACATATCAGATAAAGGGCTAGTGTCCAAAATCTATAAAGAACTTAGCAAACTCAACACCCAAAGAACAAAGAATCCAATCAAGAAATGGGCAGAGGACATGAACAGACATTTCTGCAAAGAAGACATCCAGATGGCCAACAGACACATGAAAAAGTGCTCCATATCACTCGGCATCAGGGAAATACAAATCAAAACCACCATGAGATATCACCTCACACCAGTCAGAATGGCTAAAATTAACAAGTCAGGAAATGACAGATGCTAGCGAGGATGCGGAGAAAGGGGAACCCTCCTACACTGTTGGTGGGAATCCAAGCTGGTGCAACCACTCTGGAAAACAGCATGGAGGTTCCTCAAAATGTTGAAAATAGAACTACCCTATGACCCTGCAATTGCACTGCTGGGTATTTACCCTAAAGATACAAACTTAGTGATCCGAAGGGGCACATGCACCCGAATGTTTATAGCAGCAATGTCTACAATAGCCAAACTATGGAAAGAGCCTTTGTTTTTTATTGCACCTCCTTAATAGCTTTTTAAATTTCATCTTGGATAGAGTTTAGTTCTTTTATTTCTCCAGAAAGGGCTTTTATTTCTCCAGACAGTGTTTCTCTAATATCTCCCATGCCTTTTTCAAGCCCAGCTAGCACCTTGAGAATTGTCATTCTGAACTCTAGATCTGACATATTACCAATGTCTGTATTGATCAGTTTCTTAGCCTTAGGTACTTCCTCTTGTTCTTTGTTCTGTGGTGATTTTTTCTGCCTTGTCATTTTATCCAGATAAGAATATATGAAGGAGCAAATAAAATACTAAAAGCCTGTGAAAGACCCTGGAAAATGTACCTTAACCAAATCAGAAGAGACCCCAAATCATGAGGTAGTAGAAAGGGGGTAAAAAGAAGTTAAGAAAAAAAATTAAAAAAGAAAAAATAAAGAAGAAATATAAAAAAGAAAATATATATATTCGACGGTGAATAGAACAGAGTCACCCACTTTATTTTGGGAGTATTTTGGTCTCTTAGGAGAAATTAACTTCTAATATTTTAAAGAATGAAAAACTTCTATATTTCTATCTCTGTCTCTCCCTCTCTCTCTCTCTATACACACACACACACACACACACACACACACTTATACACATGAAATTAAGTTAAACACAAGAAAGGGGTGGAATATGACTGTACAGTTGAAAATTTTTAAAAAATATTTCTAAAAATGGAGTTGATAAGTTAGTTGGGAGAATAAAGAAAAAGAAAGTGGAGAGAATTTGCTCAGGCTCAAGACTAGAACAAAGCCGTGTGCCAGATTTAGGGTATATTTTGATCTGTTAGAAGAAGTTGTATTCCAAATTTTTTTAGAAGAAAAAACCCTATATGCGTACAAAACCAAACCAAACCAAACCAAAACACATTAGATACAATGAAGGATAATATATGACTATAAAAATGAATGTTCAAAAAGATTTTTTTTTATGAAAGGTATTGTTAAGATAAACTAGTGAAAAAACTTTAAAAGAGGGAAGAGTAAAAGTTAAAAAAAAGAAGCATAAGAAAAAAATGAAAAAAAGTATTTAACTTTGAAACACTAAGGAATCATTGGGAGAAAGCTATGAATTCCATGCTTTGCTTTCTCCTCCTTTGGAATTCCGCTTTTCTCCTTGGTAAGTAAACTTGGTCTTGGCCTGATTTCTTGCTCATCTTCTGGGGGAGGGGCCTGTTCTAGTGATTCTGAAGTGTCTTTGCCTGAGGCGGAATTGCACCACCCTTACCAGGGGCCAGCTAAGCAATATGCTCATGTTTGCTTGCGGGAGCTTTTGTTTCCTGAACGCATTCCGAAGAGTTCTGGAGGATGGGAATGGAAATGGTGGCCTCCACATAGCTGGCCTGGAAGAGCCGAGAGCTCAGGGCCCCCCTTCTCAGTGTGCCCTAGAAGAAAAACACTCAATCACTCCAGTTTCCCCAGCCTCCATCCGCACACCGAGCTCACCTAGCCTGTGACCAAGCATCTGTCTCTGGCACACTACCAGCCTGGAGTCTCCAAACCCAGCAGATCGCTTTGCTCTTCTTCTACTTCCCAGATCTTGTGAAGTCCCTGTTCACAGAGCAATGGCCTGATCATGCCATAGACCACAGTTTAAAGTACCCCTGAGTTGAGAGCTCACTCCTAGGATTCGTCTCTGTAGCCGGCTTCCCCACTCTAATACCTGTGAGCTCTGAGACACTCAGACACCCCTGATCCTTCTCTGACCCCGTGGGACGTGAGAACATGATGTCCCCACGTTGGCTTCACCCCGGCTTAGCCTCTCATGTGATGCCCATCAGTGGAGCAGGCTTTAAAAAGTTCTAATTTTGTGCTCCATGGCTCTGCTACTTGCCAGGAGACAGCAACTCCCTCATGGTCTATCTTCCTGTGGCTTTGGATTCACTTCTTGGCAGGTCCCGCCTTTCAGAAAGTGGTTGATTATCTGTTTCTAGAATTGCTGCTTCTACTCTTCAATCTCCTCTTGGATTTGTAGGTGTTCAGAATGGTTTGATAAACTATCTAGTTGATCTCTTGCTACCTGATGTCATCTCAACATGCTACTCCTCTGCCATTTTGACTCAACCCCCCAGATTTTGGTTCTTAATATCATTTTCCAGGCAAAGGAATTAGATCTATTTGTAGAAGTAGCTGATAGAGTGACTAGGGCATGAGGTAAATATGCAAGATGAGCCTGGAACATCTTGAAATGCCAGAAAACAACAACAACAACAACAAAACACAAAAGCTAAATAACAAACAAACACAAAACCACCCTGTATACACAATGATGTGTGTATGTCAAAGGGACAAAGGAGCCAATGGAAACAGCTCCCTGTGTCCAAAACTCCTATGATTTGAGCAGCAAAATTAATAAAGTACTGTGTAATCTTATTGAAGTATAAAATAAATATCCATGATCCCATACTTATGTAAATAGAGGATGGAAAATATAAATAAGTGAGGTGACTAGATAAATCTTCCATTCAGAAGAATTCCAGTTTATATAGATATTTTGCCCCAGGGAGGTGGTCCATTTCTTTCTTCTCTGTAAGTGTGGACTGTGGATAGTTACTTCCTTACACAGAACACAGGAAGAGAGGGGTGGAGAAAAAGCAGCTTCACTGCAGAGGAACCTAACAACACTACCTCAACCAGGTGGTCAAGGTCAACATCAAGAGTTACAAGTGATGAGGACAGTAGTTTCCACTGACAGGATGTAATGAAAATGGTGATTTACCCCCGGGCCCTTTCTCCTCAAAAGCTATCCCCTCAGTCTAATCATGAGAAAAACATCAGAAGGATCCCAGTTGAGGGACTTTCTACAAAATGTCTGATTAGAACGTCTCAAAACTTACCAAGGACTTCAAAAACAAGGAATGTTGAAAAGCTATCGCAGACAACTAATGTCTAAAGGGACGTGATGACTAAATATAAAGTGATATGCTGAATGGGATTCTGGATGGAAGGACACTAGATTAAACTATGCAAGTCTGAATCAAGTATGAATTTCACTTCATCACAATGTATCAATATGGGCTCACTAATTATAACAAAAGTATCATACCAATGTAGGATATTAATCACATAGGAAAATGGGTGTGTCAGATATGGGAATTCTCTATACTATATTATTTTCTATAAATCCAAAACTGTTCAAAAAAAAATTTTTTTAAATGTCTTTCTCAGAATGCAGCCAGAGAGCACTTGGAGAAAAACAATCACCAGTTTTATGCTTCCAATGATAATAATTTATTCAAAAAATTATTATCATTGGATGCTAAAACTGTTAATGAAAAATTATTAGGGAACAAGAAATTCACTTGGTGTCCAGGTACCACCCTACAGATTAGATTTTCATAGGAAGGAAATATGTTATCTTTTTTTTTTTAAAGATTTTATTTATTTATTTGACAGAAATCACAAGTAGGCAGAGAGGCAGGCAGAGAGAGAGGAAGAAGCAGGCTCCCTGCTGAGCAGAAAGCCCGATGTGGGGCTCAAACCCAGGACCTGGGATCATGACCTGAGCCGAAGGCAGCGGCTTAACCCACTGAGCCACCCAGGCGCCCCAGAAATATGTTATCTTTATTGTAGAGCAGATGGTGATGGTACTACCTTAATGAAGTAATCAGTAAATGGCTTCAGTTAACAAGGCAAGCTAATTTCATAGGCCTCACCTTAAAACAGCACACTTGTGATAGCTGAATTATTTAACCTAATCTACTCATGAGGAAACATCACAAAAATAGATATGGTGGGATATTTTACATGATGTCTGACACAAAGATTTATCAATTTTCATGTATACACATTTTTTTTAACTGAACAAAAAGTTTTCATATACTCTTCCAGTGGAATGAATGCTTGAAAAGAGCATACAACAGATATCTTAAATTTATACCTTAGGAATTGTATGAAAATCACAAAGATTTAAGAATAGGACTTTAATCTTTAAATGAAATTCTTGGGATATCCAAGGAAATAAATATCTATGTATTTTCACCTCTCTCATCCCTGTTCCCGGTATTAGACCCATTTCCATAAAAACTGATTTTGTCCATGCCATCATTCCTGTTGCTTTTTCCCCAATATCTACACCCTTTCCACCCTTATGTAAAGCATAGTTTACATATTATGCTACTTAAGAAAGCTTTAACTAAATGCTCTAGACCACACTGATTTTCACTTCTTGCATTCTCAAGCATACCCTATATACTGAACACAATCTAGAGTTGTTTATGTAAAATACACATGGCTTTTTTTTAAAGTATGCATGTATAGTTTCTTTATTAGAATTGTAGTCATTTGACTTCAGCTATGACTTCTACTTCTCATAAGAGTTATTTAATGCTATAGACGGGGGGGATATTGATTCCAGTCCTAGCTTCAAAGAATAAAGACCTGAGACAGGTGAACTTGTTGTCAGTATACTACTATCACTGATCCTTAGTGACCTCTTTAGTCTCCACAAATTGAGACTGCTAGTTTTGAAGAACAGGCTACAAAGGAAATTCTAGGAAATTTATCATGAAAAATCTTATGCATCATTCTTTTACTGGAAGTCACCCAGCTACTATTTTCCTGCTTCCTAAGAAACTTATGTAATATTTTCTGAAGTATATCGCAGTAGTTTGAAAGCTAATAAACATAAGCTTGCCTGTATATTTTAGTTTTATAACACTTAGAGAAAGAGAAAAATCTTAAATCTTAATATGATTTTTGAGATGGGTTGCCTAGGTGGCTAAATTATCTAAGCATCTTCCCTTGGTTCAGGTCATGATTCTCCAGGTCCTGGGACTGAGCCCCATATCTGGATCCCAACTCAGTGGGAATTCTCCTTGTTCCTCTCCTCTGCCTCCCCCTCTGCTTGAGTTCTCTCTGGCTCTCTCTCTCAAATGAATAAATGAAAAAAAATCTTAAAAATAAATATGATTTTTGAGAACAAATTTTGTTTTACCTCAAAGGCTATCTTCTATTACTACTTAGGGATTCCCTTAGGATATTTTGACCAGTGTGTCTAATTATGTAAATTCTGTGGTTAAAATGGGTTTCTTTTTCCATACTCAAAACATCAAAATAAAATCACAGGCTGAACGTTTCACTTTCTTGTTTAAAGTACTAAAGATAAGTCATTTAATTATTCAGCTATGTTAGAATTAGCTTTCAATGTACTTGCCTGAATTATGTAACATAATTAAGCTGAATCCTTACCTGTATGGTTTGAAGATCTACCTTATAATCAGAAAAGGTTGATATGAACTGAGTTCAAATCTCATGCTGATTTGCCATTGCCTTCAGCTGTGGGAAGACCTAGAAAGATGAGAAGTTGAGACCTGAGAATATTAAAAAATGCTAACTAATTCAGATAAACAATACTTATGGACACTAATAGTAAGGTAAAGATAAATCTGAATACTTCCTTTACCTGAATGCTGTGAGAAGAGTTTTATAACAACATATTGGTTTTGTGTGTGTCTGTGTGGTGCGAAGTCTCATATAATTTCAGGATATAATTTTTTTCTCAGAAACATTTGGGATTTAAAAGAATGAAAATCTGGGAGACAACTAATAAGTCAGTGTCAATAATTATGTTTCTTTCAATGCAAAATTAAACTTTCCATTAAATGCTTATGGGACTTTCCTATGATTACATCAGTGTATTTCTATGGGGAGATTCAGTTCCCAAAACATATTAACTCTGTGACATAAATTAAAGATGACCTGTGAGACAATGAGGTTAAAGTAAATGACCTTTGCTAAAGTCAAATCATGATTTGATGATCATCTTGCTGATTCTTATGTAACTGACATCATTTTTAGAACTCTGTTCTTTATCCTGTGCATAAAATATAAAATGAGCCGAGGAGAGTCTCAGATCAGTTTGGACTATTACCTGAGAGAATAACAGGGTTTATGAAAGATGATTAGCATTTAGAGAGGAGAACAAAAGTTGTGGTAGTGTTAGCTAGTGTCATCAACTCCTTCACCCTGAGTTGAAGTTGTTCCCATGTATTGCAAAATCCTCATGGGAAATTTGCTGTTACCCTTCAGCCACATATATGATTTACTGAGTTAATCACTGTGCTTCTCAGTTCACCCGAATTGCTTTATCTTTCTCTCCCTGTTTTCCCCCTTTGTTAGAATACCACCCGGATCCTCGCCAAGGTGACTGGGGTCCTGCAGAATCCTATAAGAAAACTCCAGGAAATGGAGGGCATACTTCTTCCTGGGCCCACACCCAGAATAAACAAGGGGGGATCCCTGGAGTGTTTTCTTGTCCTCCTTTAGATAGATCTGGTAAGTGTGGAGAATCCTTAACTTTCTCTAGTCATTTAAAGCTAAGAGATATTGTCATTTAAAGCTAAGAGATAATCATTGTTGTTCACTTCTCTCACTTGACTTCCTGCATGTAAATCACATCCCACATGTAGCCCACACCCTGCACATAAATCTGTATCTTGTTTCTAATGGGATCTTAGGGAAGGTATAAAAGAAGTGATTGTAAGAAATAAAAACGTCTACTGATCATCAGTCGATAGTTCCCCCATCACACAGGCTCTGATCACCAGGATCCCCACCTCGCGAGGGTGACATGTGGTGCCCAAACAGGGCACTGAAATCAAGGAAGTCACGTATGGATCCAGAGACCCTCACAGAAGGAGGTAAGTGATAATGATGGGGCAGAATCAAAGTTGACCCCAGCCTTTTCTAGCATTAGCACAACACCTTTTATCTCAGGAAGGTGCTCGAGTATCCAGATGTCAATTAAGAACTTGTCTGGATGTTATTTGAGAATATAATCCTTGGTTTCCTGATGAAGGAACCTTGGAAGAGACAATTTGGGAGCGCGCATGCCATAATGTGGAAAAGGCTTATAGACAAGGTGCAAAAATTCCTCTGGAGTTTTGGCTTACATGGGCGTTGGTAAAAATGGTTATTTTAATTCTTAGAGGTGAACGTAAAGAAGAAATCATAAGGCTGAAACAGCCACCTCTCTGCATACATATGAGTTAGATGATGAAACAACCCAACAAATTCAAACTGAAAGTAAAAAATTATTTTTCAGCAAAAAGGACAAATGCTATGTTTCTCCTTTGGTCACTGCACCTCCGATTTCCTCCAGGAATGAGGACAAGGAAAGAGCAACAGACCTCTTTGGGAATGAGGGAAGTGACACCGGTTCGAATGATAATTAACACATGTTACAATTAGGACCAACAAAAACTAAAAACAAAATTCTGTTCCTACACCGTCTCACCCCCATGAGCTTCACTTAGTTTTCCCTGTAACTTTTCATACTAACAGGCCAAATATTTAAGATAGGATGCTGATGGAGACTGTTAGAGAATTTAAAGTAAGGGCCTACTTCTCCCTATTGTTATGAATAATGAATATTTATCCATTTGGAGCAAAAACGCCTGCCGGATTTGCTATGATTTTCAACTTATAGCTAAAATGGTATTATTAACCTCTTCTGAAATTTTACAATGGAAGATGTGGCTTTCTGAGGAGGCACATGAAAAGGTCAGGAGTTTAGGACAGAGAGGGAATATAGCTGCTGTTACTTATGATATGCTCATGGGAACAGGAGTTTGGATGACTTCTAATCATCAAACTCATAACATCCCTCCTGCAGCCCTTCCCCACGTACGTGATGTGGCCTTAAAAACCTGGCAAAAAATTAATTCAGACACTGAATATACCACCAGTTATAAAAAAAAAACCCACAAAGGCCTAAAGAGCCATACATTGATTTTATTGGCAGATAAAAAAGAATCGCTGGAAAAACAGATAAGAGGAGAACAAATTCAGGAAATACTCTTAAGACAACTAGGATATGATAATTCTAATGAAGACTGCCAGGCCCTGATTCGACTTCTTAGAGAATCTGGAGATGTCATGGATTATTTAAAAGCTTCTGTAATGTAGGACCCTTTAAACATCAGGCCCGAGTTATAGCATTAAAAACCATGGCTGTTCAAAAACAATTGCAGGCAAAATGTTTTAATCCTGGACAAACAGGACACATAAAAAAACAATGCCATCTCCCTCCCTGTCTGGTTACCCCCTCCCCTGCCAATCGCCTGAATAAATCCAGGATTCAACCCCTTAATGTTTCTCCCTGCTGTCAATGAGGCAAACACTGGGCCAAGGAATGTATGTCTAAAAACGAGAAAGATGGAAATCCTTTGGGGAACCCTCATCAGGGAAACTCCCTAAGGGGCAGCCCCAGGCTCCAATAAATATGGGGTTATGGAACTCTTCTATTCAGTTTGTACCCAACAGTGACTCTCAGTAATGGACTTAGTCCCTGCTACTCAGGGACTAGGAGCGCTGCTCTTGATATCCCTCTCTCTAAGGCTTGCTTTATACATCCATCTCAGTGCCCTTATAAATTGTCAACAAACCTATATGGACCTGTACCCCCAAATACGGTTGGTCTCCTGCCTGGACGGAGTAGTTTAACTATGAAAGGAGTTAGAATACATACTGGAGTAATAGACTCTTGATTATTATGGTGAGATTCAAATTATGGTTTCTGTCACTGTTCCTTGGATCTTTTCAGCAGGTGAATGAGCCGCCCAACTTTTCTACTTCCCTATATTATGCCTACTCAATATTCAAATTTTAGGGAAGGAGGATTCGGCAGTACTAATAAAAAGATTCCTTTTCTAAGAAACTGTTTGAAGGAAGTCAACCTCAAGTGAAGCTCTCTTATTGAGGAATGAATATTTGAAGGGCTTTTAGATTCTGGAGCAGGTATCTCTCTCATTTCTTATCAATGTTGGCCACGCCAATGGCCTACAATGCCTGCTGATTATGCCTTTGAGGGTCTTGGCTATGTAACTACTCAGCAGTTGAGACAAAGCAGCCAACCTCTGCCCTGTAAGGGCCCAGAGGGATTACTAGGTCCTATTCAACCTTACATTGCCCCCATACCTATTAATCTCTGGGGATGAGATTTATTACAACAATGGGATGCTGAAATTCACATACCTACATCCTCACTTATAAAAAACATGATGAAAAACATGGGGTATATTCCTAGGAGAGGCTTTGGTAAAAACTTACAAGGAGTGCCTGAACCTATAGATCTTAACCCTAATGATACTTGTGTTGGGCTGGGTTTTATACAGGGGCCATTGGGGTTGATAAAGCCCTTTCACCAATTCCAATCACCTGGAAAAGTAACGAGCCTATTTGGACACCCCCAGTTGGCCCTCACATTAGAAAAACTGAAGGCTCTAAAAGTTTTAATTCAAGAACAATTAGAAAATGGATATATTGAACCTTCTTTTTCTCCTTGGAATTCTCCATTTTTTCTGGTAAAGAAAAGGTCAGGCAAATGGAGATTATAATAGATCTCTGCAATATTAATGCTGCCATGGAAACTATGGGTTCATTACAACCAGGACTTCCTGCTCCCTCTTGTATACCTACTAAATGGCCTTTAGTAGTTTTGGATTTACAAGACTGCTTTTACACTATTCCTATCCACCCCTCAAACAAAGAGCATTTTGTGTTTTCAATTCCAACAGTAAATCAACAAGAACCTTTACAAAGATTTCACTGGGAAGTTCTCTTTCAAGGCATGACTAACTCTCCTATGATGTGCCAGTTTTTGTCGGAAAGATTCTCGATCCCATTTGACAATTATAACCCACATGTCATATTTGCCATTACATGGATGAAATCTTACTAGCAGCCCCAACCCCAGAGGTCTCACATCAAAGTGTTTCTAAATACACAAGAATACCTACAACAGGGCAATCTTATTTTTTTTTTCTGTCTCCAAATCTATTTTATTTTATTTTTTAAATCATTTTTTAAATTTATTTTCAGCATAACAGTATTCATTGTTTTTGTACCACACCCAGTGCTCCATGCAATCCATGCCCTCTCTAATACCCACCAACTGGTTCCCCCAACCTCCCACCCCTCCATTCTTCCCCCTATGATTTGGGGTCTCTTCTGATTTGGTTAAAGAACATTTTCCTGGGGTCTTTACCACCCTTTTAGTATTTTATTTGCTCCTTCATATATTCTCATCAGGATAAAATGACAGGGCAGAAAGACTCACCACACACACACAGACAAAAAGAACAAGAGGCAGTACCAAAGGCTAGGGACCTAATCAATATGGATATTAGTAATATGTCAGATCTAAAGTTCAGAATGATTCTCAACATGCTGGCTGTGCTTGAAAAAGGCATGGAAGATACTAGAGAAACACTGTCTGGAGAAATAAAAGGCGTTTCTGGAGAAATAAAAGAACTAAAATCTAACCAAGTTGAAATTTAAAAAAAGCTATTAATGAGATGCAATAAAAAATGGAGGCTCGGGGTGAAGTCAAGATGGCAGAGAAGTAGCAGGCTGAGACTACATCAGGTAGCAGGAGATCAGCTAGATAGCTTATCAATCCATTGCAAACACCTATAAATCCAATGGGAGATTGAAGAGAAGAAGAACAGCAATTCTAGAAACAGAAAATCGACCACTTTCTGAAAGGTAGTACCAGCAGAGAAGTGAATCCAAAGTGATGGGAAGATAGACTGTGGGGGGAGGGGCCGGCTCCCAGCAAGCCACGGAGCAACAGAGCACTAAATCAGAACTTTTAAAAGTCTGCTCCACTGAGGGACATCGCTCCAGATGCTAAACCGGGGTGAAGCCCACATGGGGTCAGCATGGCCCCAGGTCCCACAGGGTCACAGAAGGATCAAGGGTATCTGAGTGTCGCAGAGCTTGCAGGTATTGGAGCGGGGAAGCTGGCTACAGAGACAGAGCTAAGGAATGAGCTCTCAACTCACAGTTACCTTGAACCGGTTGCAGGTTGGGTAAGCTCAGAGCGTGGCCAGAGGCCGGGGAGATGGGAGTGGTTGAGCGCTTTTCTCTGAGGGCGCACTGAGGAGTGGCTCCTCTGGGCCAGAGATTGGGAGGTCGCCATTTTCATTCCCATCCTCTGGAACTACACAGGAAGCATTCAGGGAATAAAAGGTGCTGAAAGTGAACCCGAGCGGATTACTTAGCCCAGCCCCTGGTAAGGGTGGTGCAATTCTGCCTCGGGCAAAGACACTTGAGAATCACTACAACAGGCCCCTCCTCCAGAAGATCAACAAGAAATCCAGCCATTTCCAAGTTCACTTACCAAGGAGAAAAGCAGAATTCCAGAGGAGGAGAAAGCAAAGCATGGAATTCATGGCTTTCTCCCCATGATACTTTATTCTTACAATTAATTTAATTTTTTTTAATTTAATTTTTTTTCTTCTGCTAAATTTTTTTGAACTTTTACCCTTTTCTTTTTTAAATATTTTAACTAGTTTATCTTAACAATACCTTTCATTTAAAAAAATCCTTTTTGAACCTTCATTATTATAGTCATATTGTATCCTTCATTGTATTTAACTTCATTTTTTGTATACACATAGGGTTTTTTCTTCTAAAAAATTTGGGGTACTTCTTCTAATAGATTAAAATATACCCTAAATCTAGATCCGGGCTTGTTTTAGTCTCCAGTCCAAGCAAATTCTCTCCACTTTCTTTGTCTTTATTCTCCCAACCAATTTACTTTATCAACTCCTTATTTAGAAATTAAAAAATTTTTTTTTTCATCTTTATACACATATTCCATCCCTTCATTGTGTTTACCCTTATATACGTTTTTCATTCTTTAAAATTTTGGGAGGTAGTTTCTTTTAACAGACCAAAATACTCCCAAAATTAAGTGGGTGACCCTATTCTAGTCACCAGTCTAATATATATATATTTTTTTTCTTCTTTTTTATATTTTTTCTTTATTTGTTTTCCAATTAATAACAAAATCAAAGAAACACATCAACAATAATACAATAATAGTAGGGGACTTTAACACTCCCCCTCACTGAAATGGACATATTATCCAAGCAAAAGATCAACAAGGAAATAAAGGCCTTAAATGACACACTGGACCAGATGGACATCACAGATATATTCAGAACATTTCATCCCAAAGCAACAGAATACACATTCTTCTCTAGTGCACATGGAACATTCTCCAGAATAGATCATATCCAGGGTCCTAAATCAGGTCTCAACCAGTATCAAAAGATTGGGATCATTCACTGCATATTTTCAGACCACAATGCTCTGAAGCTAGAACTCAATCACAAGAGGAAATTTGGAAAGAACCTAAATACATGGAGACTAAACAGCATCTTTCTAAAGAATGAATGGGTCAACCAGGAAATCAAAGAAGAATTGAAAAAAAATTCATGGAAACAAATAATAATGAAAACCAACGGTTCAAAATCTGTGGGACACAGCAAAGGCAGTCCTGAGAGGAGAATATATAATGGTACAAGCCTTTCTTAAGAAACAAGAAAGGTCTCAAATACACAACCTAACCCTACATCTAAAGGAGCTGGAGAAAGAACAAGAAAGAAAACCTAAACCCAGCAGGAGAAAAGAAATAATAAAGATCAGAGCAGAAATCAATGAAATAGAAACCAAAAAAACAATAGAATAAATCAACGAAACTAGGAGTTGGTTCTTTGAAAGAATTAAGAAGATTGATAAACCCCTGACCAGACTTATCAAAAAGAAAAGAGAAAGGACCCAAATAAATAAAATCATAAATGAAAGAGGAGAGATCACAACCAACACTAAAGAAATACAAACAATTATAAGAACATATTATGAGCAACTCTACACCAACAAATTTGACAATCTGGAAGAAATGGATGCATTCCTAGAGACATATAGACTACCACAACTGAACCAGGAAGAAATAGAAAACCTGAACAGACCCATAACCAGTAGGGAGATTGAAACTGTCATCAAAATCTCGAAACAAACAAAAGCCCAGTGCCAGACAGCTTCTGAGGGGAATTCTACCAAACATTTAAAGAAGAATTAATTCCTATTCTCCTGAAGCTGTTTCAAAAAATAGAAATGGAAGGAAAACTTCCAAACTCATTTTATGAGGCCAGCATCACGTTGATCCCAAAACCAGACAAGGATCCCATCAACAAAGAGAATTACAGACCAATATCCTTGATGAACACAGATGCAAAAATTCTCACCAAAATACTAGCCAATAGGATCCAACAGTACATTAAAAAGATTATTCACCTCAACCAAGTGGGATTTATTACAGGATTTCAAGGTTGGTTCAACATTTGCAAATCAATCAATGTGATACACTACATTAATAAAAGAACAAGAACTATATGATCCTCTCAATAGACACTGAAAAAGCATTTGACAGTACATTAAAAGGATTATTCACCACGACCAAGTGGGAGTTATTCCAAGGCTGCAAGGATGGTTCAATATCTGCAAATCAATCAATATGATACACTACATTAATAAAAGAAAGAACAAGAACCATATGATCCTCTCAATAGATGCTGAAAAAGCATTTGACAAAGTACAGCATCCCTTCCTGATCAAAACTCTTCAAAGTGTAGGGATAGAGGGTACATACCTCAGTATTATCAAAGCCATCTATGAAAAACCCACCGCAAATATTATTCTCAATGGAGAAAAACTGAAAGCTTTTCCGCTAAGGTCAGGAACATGGCAGGGATGTCCATTATCACCACTGCTATTCAACATAGGACTAGAAGTCCTAACCTCAGCAATAAGACAACAAAAAGAAATTAAACACATCCAAATCAGCAAAGAAGAATTCAAACTATCACTCTTTGCAGATGATATGATACTATACGTGGAAAACCCAAAAGACTCCACTCCAAAACTGCTAGAACTTGTACAAGAATTTAGTAAAGTGTCAGGATATAAAATCAATGCACAGAAATCAGTTGCATTTCTCTACAGCAACAACAAGACAGAAGAAAGAGAAATTAAGGAGTCAATCTCATTTACAATTGCACCCAAAACTATAAGATACCTAGGAATAAACCTAACCAAAGAGGCTAAAAATCTTTACTGAGGAAACTGTAAAGTACTCATGAAAGAAGTTGAGGAAGACACAAAGAAATGGAAAAATGTTCCATGCTCCTGGATTGGAAGAACAAATGTTGTGAAAATGTGTAAGCTACCTAAAGCAATCTACACATTTAATGCAATCCCTATCAAAATCCCACCCATTTTTTTCAAAGAAATGGAATAAATAATTCTAAAATTTATATGGAACCAGAAAAGACCTCAAATAGCCAAAGGAATATTGAAAAAGAAAGCCAAAGCTGGTGGCATCACAATTCCAGACATCACGCTCTATTTCAAATCTGTCATCATCAAGACAGTATAGTACTGGCACAAAAACAGACACATAGATCAATGGAATAGAATAGAGAGCCCATAAATAGACCCTCAACATTATGGTTTACTAATCTTCGACAAAGCAGGAAGGAATGTCCAATGGAAAAAAGACAGCCTCTTCAAAAAATGGTGTTGGGAAAATTGGACAGCCACATGAATAAAAATGAAACTGGACCATTTCCTTACACCACACACAAAAATAGACTCAAAATGGATGAAGGACCTCAGTGTGAGAAAGGAATCCATCAAAATCCTTGAGGAGAACACAGGCAGCAACCTTTTTAACCTCAGCCACAGCAACGTCTTCCTAGGAACATCCCAAAGGCAAGGGAAGCAAGGGCAAAATGAACTATGAGGACTTCATCAAGATCAAAAGCTTTTGCACAACAAAGGAAACAGTTAACAAAACCAAAAGACAACTGACAGAATGGGAGATGATATTTGCAAATGACATATCAGATAAAACGGTTTTGCAATGCATGGGAATGACTTCAACTCAGGGTGAATGAGTGGATGAGACTAGCTAACACTATCACAACTTTTGTTCTCCTCTCTAAATGCTAATCATCTTTCATAAAACCTATTATTCTCTCCAGTAACTGTCCAAACTGACCTGAGACTCTCCTCGGCTCATTTTATATTTTATGCACAGGATAAAGAACAGAATTCTAGAAATGATGTCAGTTACATAAGAATCAGCAAGATGATCATCAAATGATTTAATGACTTTAGCAAAAGTCATTTACTTTAACCTCATTGTCTCACAGGTCATCTTTAATTTATGTCACAGAGTTAATATGTTTTGGGAACTGAATCTCCCCATAGATATACACTGATGTCATCATAGGCAAGTCCCATAAGTATTTGATGGAAAGTTTAAATTTGCATTGTAAGGACCATAATTATTGACACTGACTTATTAGTAGTCTCCAAGATTTTCATTCTTTTAATCCAAAAGTTTTCTGAGAAGACAAAAACTTGTATCCTGAAATTATATGAGAGTTAACACCACGCTGACACACACAAAACCAATATGATGTTATAAAACTCTTCTCAGAACAACCAGGTAAAGAAAGTATTCATATTTATCTTTACCTTACTATTAGTGTCCAGAAGTATTGATTTATCTGATTAGTTAGCATTTTTTAATTGTTCTCAGATTTCACCTTCTCACCTTTCTAGGTCTTCCCACAGCTGAAGGCTATGGCAAATTAGCATGAGATTTAAACTCCATTCATGCAAACCTTCTCATTATAAGGTAGATCTTCAAAACATCCTGGTAAGAATACAGGTTAACTCAGTTACATAATTCAGGCAAGTCCATTAAAAGTTATTTCTAACATAGCCGAATAATTAAGTGGCTTATCTTTAGTAATTTAAAACAAAAAAAATAAAACATTAAGCCAGTGCTTTTTATTTTTTAGGTTTTGAGTATGGAAAAATAAACCCATTTTGACCATAAAATTTACATAATTAGACACATTGGTCAAAATATCCTAATGGATCCTTAAGTAGTAATAGAAGATAGCCTTTGAAGTAAAACAACATTTGTTCTTAAAAATCATATTTATTTTGAGATTTTTAAAATATTTATTCATTTAAGAGAGAGAAACAGAGAGACAGAGAGGGCACAAGCAGAGGGACAGGCAGAGGGGGAGGAAAAAGGGGAATTCTGATGAGCTGAGAGCCAGATGCTAGATAGCCAATTAAATACCTCTTACAAGAAGTAAAGGTCATAGCTGAACTCAAATGTCTACAATTCTAAAAAGGAAATTGCACATGCCTATTTTAAAAAGCCGTTAGAATTATGCATAAACAACTCTAGATTGTGTTGGGTATATAGGATATGCTTAAGGATACAAGAAGTGAAAATCAGTGTGGTCTAGAGCATTTAGTTAAAGCTTTCTTAAGTAGCATAATATGTAAACTATGGTTTACATAAAGATGGAAAAGGATTTAGATATTGGGGAAAAATCAACAGGAATGATGGCATGGACAAAATCAGTTTTTATGGAAATGGATCTAATACTGGGAACAGGGAAGAGAGAGGTGAAAATACATAGATATTTATTTTCTTGGATATCCCAAGTAATTTTCTCCAAAGATGAAAGTCTTTGTAAAAGTTATTGTAATCCTTTGTGATCTTCACAGAAGTCCTGAGATATAAATTTAACATATCTGTTGTATGCTCTTTTCAAGCATTCATTCCACTAGGAGAGCATATGAAAATTTTTGCTCAGTTAAAAAAATGGGTATACATACAAATGGCTATCAGACACATGAAAAAATGTTCAGTATCACTAGCCATCAGGGAGATTCAAATTAAAACCACATTGAGATACCACCTTACACCAGTTAGAATGCCCAAAATTAGCAAGACAGGAAACAACATGTGTTGGAGGGGATGTGGAGAAAGGGGAACCCTCTTCACTGTTGGTGGGAATGCAAGTTGGTGCAGCCACTTTGGACAACAGTGTGGAAATTCCTCAAGAAATTAAAAATAGAGCTTCCCTATGACCCTGCAAATGCACTACTGGGTATTTACCCCAAAGATACAGATGTAGTGAAAAGAAGGGCCATCTATACCCCAAAGTTTATAGCAGCAATGGCCACGGTCGCCAAACTGTGGAAAGAACGAAGATGCCCTTCAATGGACGAATGGATAAGGAAGATGTGGTCCATATACACTATGGAATATTATGCCTCCATCAGAAAGGATGAATACCCAACTTTTGTAGCAACATGGATGGGACTGGAAGAGATTATGCTGAGTGAAATAAGTCAAGCAGAGAGAGTCAAGTATCATATGATTTCACTTATTTGTGGAGCATAACAAATAGCATGGAGGACAAGGGGAGTTAGATAGGAGAAGGGAGTTGGGAGAAATTGGAAGGGGAGGTGAACCATGAGAGACTATGGACTCTGGAAAACAATCTGAGGGTTTTGAAGGGGCAGGGGTGGGAGGTTGGGGGTACCAGGTGGTGGGTATTGGAGAGGGCACTGATTGCATGGAGCACTGGGTGTGGTGCAAAAACAAGGAATACTGTTATGCTGAAAAAAAAAAAAAAAAGAATGTATTTACATTCTTTCATGCCTAAAAAAAAATGGGTATACATGAAGATTGACAGCAAATTTTTAAGGATCTTTAATACAAAAACTGACTCTCATATTATTTGTCAACATTGAAACAAATATGCGATTGCTAGATTTGTATACTATTAATGTATGAATTCATAAAGACAAACGTTTTCCTCTGTAAGCATTCTTCATGGAATTACAAAAACATTCATGGAAATGCTGATTTTCAGAGTTGAGCTTATAAAACTTACATTTTTGGGGGAATCACTATCCCTAGAGGTTTGGCTGCCTGAATCCAGAAATACTGAGGGGAGTTTGAAAAAGCTCCTCTCTTTGTTGTAAAAAGAACAATTTGGAAGGCATGTTATACACACTCTAAATTAGAATCTTATAACTCCAGAATCCTATCTCAACAGAGAAGGTGGATATGACCGAGGATAACTACTCCTTGACCACTGAATTTATCCTCATAGGATTTACAAATCACCCAGAGATGAGGAGCCTCCTGTTTGTGGTGTTTCCTACTATCTATGTGATCACTATGGTGGGGAATCTGGGCCTGGTGACATTGATTTTTATGAAGCATCGTCTTCACACACCAATGTACATCTTTCTGGGCAACCTGGCTTTGATGGATTCCTGTTGTTCCTGTGCCATTACCCCCAGAATATTAGAAAACTTCTTTTCTAAGGACAAAACAATTTCCCTTTATGAATGCATGGCACAATTTTATTTTCTCTGCCTTGCTGAAACTACAGATTGCTTTCTCCTGGCAGCAATGGCCTATGATCTCTATGTGGCCATATGTAGCCCTCTGCAGTACCACACCATGATGTCAAAGAAAGTGTGCATTCAGATGATCACAGGGGCCTACATAGCTGGAAACCTGCATCCCATTATTCATGTAGGGTTTCTCTTTAGGTTAACCTTCTGAGGGTCAAATCAAATTAGTCACTTTTTTTGTGATGTTTTTCCATTATACAGGCTTTCCTGTGTTGACCCTTATATCAATGAATTGATGATGTTTATCTTGTCAGGTTCAGTTCAAATCTTCTCTATTATTATAGTCCTAATCTCCTATCTCTACATCCTTTTCATGATTTTCAAAATGAAATCCAAAGAGGGAAGAGGCAAAGCCTTATCTACTTGTGCATCCCACTTTCTCTCTGTCTCAATATTTTATGGTTCTCTTCTCTTTGTGTACATTCAACCACATTCAGTTAAAGAAAAGGATGAAGATATACCTGGTGCTGTTTTTTATACTCTAGTGATCCCATTACTAAACCTCTTTACTTATAGTCTAAGAAATAAGGAAGTAATAAATGCTATGAAAAAAATTATAAGGAATATTTTATAATAATTTTATAATGTTCTAAAAGAAATATCATCCCCCTTGGAAAATAAATTTAAATTTGAAAAAGAAAATGTTTTTCAAAATCATGGAATATTGGGAAAATAGAAAAGGACTATTTGGCCATAGAATAATCAATTACTAAAACATGATATTATAGGAGTCAGATAAATAAGCTCAACAAGGAGAGATTCTGCTACAATGTGTTGCAAAATCTAAGCTCTAGGGCCCAGCAAGAATTAACTAAATAATTCTTCTTCAGGTCACACACTGTGTCACAAAGAAATTAGGTAAATAATTACCTATTGTTTTAATGGGTAAAGAATTACAATTTTAAACAAATACAACAAATACTATCAATAGAAGTCAGTTAGTTAAAGATCATCTCCATTTAAATTCATAAACAATGACTCTTGGAACACTGAAAAACTTAAAAAAAATAATATTGTTGACAAATTTCTGGAATTCCAAAGCATAATCTTACAATCTCTGGCACATTCCAGGTTCTCAATAATTAATCCCTTCTTAAAAAACACCGACTGTCAGAAGTAAACTGTATAACTTTGATTCTTAATTTTCTTTGAGTTTATTCAAGAGAAGATATTTGAATATTTGTTCACACAGAATATTCTCAAATCAAGAATATGTTCACCTTTAAAAGGGGAAATTTTGCTACATATATTTTACCACAATTAAGAAATGTTGAAACCAAGAAAAGAATGCTAGTAAAAATGTACAATAAAAAAAGACTGTTTTCATCTTTAGTGTTAGTCAATATTACTTTCAAGATCTCTGAAATAGAGTATCTGTATACTGGTGAGGTAGCATTCTATAGTTGCCATAAATGGTATTTATGGATTAGATGTCCATATGGATTTGGCTGTTTTCATATAATTTGATTAGGGCATCCATCAAAAATGCAGTGTATTCCTGAATACACTAAATAAACAAAGGCGTTTTTCCCTCTGATATTACTTATCTTGTTTTTACTAGGAATTCCACCAACCTGTACTTATTCCAGTGTAAATTACTGATATATTCACAGCAATAACAAAAAGTTGGAGTTGCTATAAAGCATAAATGAGGCACAAAATAGTGACAATTCTAAATTCCTAAACAAAAATATTTATTGATAATTTACATATGCAAATATGAAAGAAAACCATATATTACTGAGAACATGTTATCTGCTAGGCACAAAACTACACCTTTCATATATATTACCTACCAGTTGGTTAGAAATGACTTTTCATGCATCTTCTCAGCAAAATCCTCATACTTTGAAACATTGAGTGGTTTGCTCAAGTTCAGCCAGATGGTTGAGATTGAGCTAGAATTTGTATCAATGATGCTTGGGAGTTCAGAAAATGGAGATGCTTGTCCCCTGGGCTATTTAGACCTTATGCAGCATCAGAAGCTAGATGTGCCTTAAAAATGATTTTAAAATATGATGTTTTGGGGAAAAAAAGAATGAGTATGACCACAGTCAATGTTTATGGAAATTAGTGTGACACTGGGAACTGGGGTGAAGGAGGTGAGCCATGGACAGAGTCAGGAAGTTAACTTTTGTTAAAAGCTGTTGCAGAATATGGGAAATAAGGGTGGGAGGGAATCAGGTTAGTGAGAATCTTCAAAGCCAACCCTTAAGAATCTGAATTTATCTCAGAGGCCTCAGACACTGAATACTTCCTAGAACCAGGTAATATGGTTGTATTTTTCAGAAATGTAATCTGGTGATCAGAATGACGCTAGAAGCAATAAGGTAACTTCAAGAATTCTTATACCAGATGATAAGAGTTGAAATTGGAGGATAAAAGGAGTGCACAGATATAAATAACATTTTAAAGGGAAAATAATGAATTATAACTACTGGATAATAAAATGAAGGCCTATCTTCTTCCTGAGAGTACCAACCATGTTATAACTGATTTCCTTCACTAATATTTCAAAAGATACCCAACACATTTGGCCATTCACTAGCCATTTCTTTTTTCTTTTTTCTTTTTTTTTAAAGATTTTATTTATTTATTTGACAGACAGAGATCACAAGTAGGCAGAGAGGCAGGCAGAGAGAGAGAGAGGAGGAAGCAGGCTCCCTGTGGAGCAGAGAGCCCGATGTGGGACTCGATCCCAGAACCCTGAGATCATGACCAGAGCCAAAGGCAGAGGCTTAACCCACTGAGCCACCCAGGCACCCTAGCCATTTCTTTAATATATTCTAAGATAATCATTTAAGTTAATATGCAATAGGTTTGTTATTTTTATTTTTAACAAGTCAATAAATATTTTTAATTTCTTGGTTTTAGTTTATAATATTGCAAGTACTGTTAGATACTACCCACAGACACAAACTCTACATGGTCCTAAACTCTTTTTTAAGGGGGTAAAATAATCCAGATACTCGAGTTTCACAAATGCTATTTCCTTGTATCCACTCTCTATTTTAGGGAATATTTTCAGTTGTCAGATTCACATGCATTGATCCCTTTTCCTTTTCCAGGCTTGCCACAGGTTCTGTTTACATATTTCTCCACCACCCACTGCTCACACTTAGTAACACTGAAGCCTAAAGTTATGGTAAGGGAAGATTCTGTGACTTATTTGGAGCCAGTGAGACCAAAGAGGGAATTTTGTGGAAGTTCCTAGGAAATATGTTTCCTTTGTTTTAAAAGAGATCCACAAAAAAGTAGTCTTCCTCTGAATGTCGTGTTTTGTGGCTATGAAATCTGGCATAGTCTACAACCATTTTGCCATCAAAAGAGACACCAGCCTGGAGGTGAAGTCAATACACAAAGGAAGGCATGGCTGAAGGAATCACAGAGAAGCAGACCCAGGGTTTCTGGAATTACCCACCCCTTCTCATTTCAAAATCCAATAGATCTCCTTACTGTTAACCTTGTTTGGAAAAAATGTTTTTAATACCAATGAATAAATATTAACAGATACACATATGTCTCTTGTCTCAACTCTCATTTTGGCTTTATTTTAATTTAACTCTAAGACAACCTTTTAGCTTGTAAATAACATTTCATCAGTATCCATTTAACTATTCAGCAACTCTCTTAAATTTTTTACTTTGACTTCTATATTTTATTTTCCGATAGGCCCACTGAAAAAATGGGGAACAAAGAGGTTTCCTAATTTGTCTACAGAAATATTAAGGTGGAGCACAGGGATCCTATTGAGGGATCCATTCCAAATTCCATGTTTTTAACCACTAAGTCATATTGTACATAACATAGAGAAGTGAAAGTAGCAGGAGAGGAAAACTTTCAAAAAACTAAGTTGTTAAATGGATAGAGAAATAGGGCAGAGAGTCAAAAAAAATGTGAATCAATGACATTTTCCTCCAGATATGTTTTGGAAAAATTTCAAACCTACAGATAAGTTGAGAAAATGCCCATGAATTTTGAAAATCATGATTAGTAATTATTGATATTTCACCACATTTGCCTAACAATCCACCTGGAAAATGTGAATACATACATATTGAATGCAGGTGTGTATATGTGACAATACATATATATGAGATTTTTGTTTGTTTGTTTGTTTGTTTTGTTTTGTTTTGTTTTTGAGATTATGATAGTTTACCCAAAACTCTTCAATATATATCTCAAAAGAACAAAGACATATCCTACACTGTCATATCATTTTTTAAAGATTTTATTTATTTATTTGTGAGAGAGAGCAAGAGAGAGAAAGAGGGAGCACAAGTGGGAAGGGGAGAAGCAGGAGCCCTCGGTGCATGGGGCTTGATCCCAGGACCCCAGGATTATGACTGGAGCTAAAGGCAGAGACTTAACTGACTGAGCTACCCAGGCATCCCATCATATCATTATTACCCCCAAGAAATATGATGTTCACACTAAAATTTTCCCCGAATTGTCCTTCTTAGCAATTTATTTTTCATCAAGAATTCAATTAAATGCCCCTTCATGGTGTATTATCATTTTTCAATCTCCTGCAATCTAGAACAAACCTCTTGCTTTCTTCTCCTTTCATGATATTTAAAAATTTTTTAATCTTTGTGTCAGACATCATGTGAAATATCCCACCATATCTATTTTTGTAATGTTTCCTCATGACTAGATTACGTTAAATAATTTAGCCATCACATGTGTGCTGTTTTAAGGTGAGGCCTATGACATTAGCTTGCCTTGTTATCTGAAGCCATTTACTGATCACTTCACTAAGGTGTTACTATCACCATCATATCTATGGTAAAGATAACATATTTCCTTCCTATGAAAATCTAATCTGTAGGGTGGTACCTGGACATCATGTGAATTGCTTGTTCCCTAATAATTTTTCATTAACAGTTTTAGCATCCAATGACAATAATTTTTTGAATCAATTTTTATCATTGGAAGCATAAAACTGGTGATTGTTTTTCCCCAAGTGTTCTCTTTCTGCATTCTGACAAAGAGAATTAAAAAAATTTTTTTAACAGTTTTGGATTTATAGAAAATAATAAAAATAGTATGGAAAATTCCCATATCTGACACACCTATCTTCCTATATCATTAATATCGTACATTACTATGGTACTTTTGTTATAATTAGTGAGCCAATATTGATACATTATGATGAAGTGAAATTCATACTTGATTCAGATTTGCATAATTTAATCTAGTGTTCCTGCATCGAGAATCCCATTCAGCATATCACTTTATATTTAGTCACCACGTCCCTTTAGTCATCAGGTGTCTGGGACAGCTTTTCAACATTCCTTGTTTTCGAAGTCCTTGGTAAGTTTTGAGATGTACTAATCGGGAATTTTGTAGAATGTCCCTCAACTGTGATCCTTCTGATGTTTTTCTCATGATTAGGCTGAGGGGATAGATTTTGAGGAGAAAGGCCCCGGAGGTAAATGACCAATTTCATTACATCCTGTCAGTGGCAACTACTGTCCTCAACACTTGTAACTCTTGATGTTGACCTTGACCACCTGGCTGAGGCAGTGTTGTTAGGTTCCTCCGTGGTGAAGCTGCTTTGTCTCCACCCTCTCTTACTGTGTTCTGTGTAAGGAAGTAACTATCCACAGTCCACACTTAACAGAGAGGAAAGAAATGGACCACCTCCCTGGGGCAAAGTATCTATACAAACTGGAATTCTTCTGCATGGAAGATTTATCTAGTCACCTTATTATTTATTCATTTATTATTCATTTATATATTCAATCCTTTATTTACATAAGTATGGAATCATGGATATTTATTTTATACTTTGACAAAATTACACAGTACTTTATTAACTTTGCTGCTCAAATCATAGGAGCTTTGGCCACAGGGAGCTGTTTCCATTGGCTCCTTTGTCCCTTTGACATACACGCATCATTGTGTATGCAGAGTGGGTTTGTGTTTGTTTGTTGTTTAGCTTTGGTGTTATTGCTGTTGTTGTTGGTTTTTTCTGGCATTCCAAGACGTTCCAGGCTCATCTTGCATATTTACTTCCTGCCCTAGTCACTGTACCAGCTATTTCTCCAAGTAGATCTAATTACTTTGACTGGAAAATGATATTAAGAACCAAAATCTGGGGCAGAGGGTTGAGTCAAAATGGTGGAGGAGTAGCATGTTGAGATGACATTAGGTAGCAGGAAATCAGCTAGATAGTTTATCAAACCATTCTGAACACCTACAAATCCAAGAGGAGATTGAAGAGAAGAAGATCAGCAATTCTAGAAACAGATAATTAACCACTTTCTGAAAGGTAGGACCTGCCACGAAGTGAATCCAAAGCTACAGGAAGATAGACCGTAGGGGAGGGTCAGCTCCCAGCAAGTGGCAGAGCCACAGAGCACAAAATCAGAACTTTTAGAAGACTGCTACACTGAGGGGTATTGCACCAGCAGTTTAGCTGGGGTGAAGCCGGTGTTGGGACAACGTGGTCTCAGGTCCCTTGGGGTCACAGAAGGATCAGGGGTGTCTGAGTGTCTCAGAGCTTTGCAGGTGTTAGAGCAGGGAAGCTGGCTACAGAGACAGAGCCGAAGAGTGAGCTCTCAACTCAGGAACCTTAAACTGTGATCCGTGGCATGGTCAGACCATTGCTCTGTGAACAGGGACTTCAAAAGATCTGGGGAGTAGAAGAAGAGCAAAAGGACCTGCTGGACGAGGAGACTCCAGGCGGGTAGTGTGTCAGAAACAGAGATGCTTGGTCACAGGCTGGGTAAGCTTGGTGCATGGACGGAGGCCAGGAAAACTGGAGTGATTGAGTGCTTTTCTCCGAGGGCACACCGAGAGGTGGGGCCCTGAGCTCTCAGTTCCTCCAGGCCAGGATTGGGAGGCTGCCATTTTCATTCCCATCCTCCAGAACTCTTCAGAAAGCATTCAGGGAACAAAAACTCCCCAAAGCGAACCTGAGCAGATTACTAAGCTAGCCTCTGGTAAGGGCAGTGCAATTCCACCTCTGGCAAATACACTTGAGAATCACTAAAACAGGCCTCTCCCCCAGAATATCAGCAAGAAATCCAGCCAAGACCAAATTCACTTACCAAGGAGAAAAGCGGAATTCCAGAGGAAGAGAAAGCAAAGCATGGAATTCATGGCTTTCTCCCCATGATTCCTTAGTTTTTAAAAGTTAAATAATTTTTAATTGTTTTTTTCCTATGCTACTTTTTTTTAACTTTTACTCTTCCCTCTTTTAAAGTTTTTTAACTAGTTAATCTTAACAATAACTTTCATTTAAAAAAATCTTTTTTGAACCTTCATTTTTATAGTCATATATTATCCTTCATTGTATCTAATGGTTTTCTTGTATACACATAGGGTTTTATCTTCTAAAAAAAATTGGGATAAAACTTCTTCTACCAGATCAAAATATATCCTAAATCTGGCACAGGGCTTTGTTCTAGACTCCAGCCTGAGCAAATTCTCCTGACTTTCTTTTTCTTTATTCTCCCAACAAACTTATCTACTCCATTTCTAGAAATAATTTTTAAAAATTTTCATCTTTATAGTCATATTCCATCCCTTCATAGTGTTTAATTTAATTTTGTGTCTGTATAGATAGATAGAGAGGGAGAGAAAGAGATAGAAATATAGAAGTTCTCATTATTTAAAATTTTGAAAGGTAGTTTCTTCTAAGAGACCAAAATACTCCCAAAATTAAGTGGGTGACTCTGTTCTAGTCACCAGTCTAATATATATATTTTCTTTTTTATATTTCTTCTTTATTTTTTCTTTTTAAAATTTTTTTTGTTCTGAACTTCTTTTTACTCCCTTTCTTCCCCCCCACAATTTGGGTTCTGATTTCTCTTCTGATTTGGTTAAAGCACATTTTCCTGCGGTCTTTTAATGCCTTTTAGTATTTTATTTGCTCCTTCATATATTCTTATCTGGATAAAATGACAAGACGGAAAAAAATCACCACAAAAGAAAAAAAAAAAAAAAAACAAGAGGCAGTACCTAAGGCTAGGGACCTAATCAATACGGACATTGGTAATATGTCAGATCTAGAGTTCAGAATGACAATTCTCAAGGTGCTAGCTGAGCTCGAAAAAGGCATGGAATATATTAGAGAAACCCTGTCTGGAGAAATAAAAGCCCTCTCTGGAAAAATAAAAGAACTAATCTCTAACCAAGTTGAAATAAAAAAAGCTATTATGAGGTTCAATAAAAAATGGAGGCTCTTACTGCTAGGATAAATAAGGCAGAAGAAAGAATTAGTGATATAGAAGACAAAATGACAGAGAATAAAGAAGCTGAGCAAAAGAGAGACAAACAACTGTTGGACAATATAGGGAGAATTTGAGAGATAAGTGATACCATAAAATGAAACAACATTAGAATAATTGGGATTCCAGAAGAAGAAGAACGAGAGAGGGGAGCAAATGTATATGGAGAGAATTATTATAGAGAATTTTCCTAACAAGGCAAAGGGAACAAGCATCAAAATCCAGGAGGTGCAGAGAACCCCCCTCAAAATCAATAAAAATAGGTCCTCAACACGTCATCTCATAGTAAAATTTCCAAGTCTTAGTGACAAAGAGGAAATCCTGAAAGCAGCCCTGGAAAAGAAGTCTGTAATATACAATGGTAAAAATATTAGATTGGCAGTGGACTTATCCACAGAGACCTGGCAGGCCAGAAAGAATTGGCGTGATATATTCAGAGCACTAAATGAGAAAAACATGCATCCAAGAATACTATATCCAGCTAGGCTATCATTGAACATAGAAGAAGAGATAAAAAGCTTCCAGGACAAACAAAAACTAAAAGAATTTGCAAACACCAAACCCGCTCTACAGGAAATACTGAAAGGGGTCCTCTAAGCAAAGAGAGACCCTAAAAGTAGCAGATCAGAAAGGAAGAGAGACAATATACAGTAACAGTTACCTTACAGGCAATACAATGGTACTAAATTCATATCTCTCAATAGTACCCTGAATGTAAATGGACTAAATGCCCCAAACAAAAGACACAGCATATCAGAACAGATTAAAAAAAACAAAACCCATCAATATGCAGCCTAGAAGAAACACATTTTAGACTGAAAGACACCTCCAGATTTAAAGTCAGGGAGTGGAAAACAATTTACCATGCTAATGGACACCAAAAGAAAGCTGGGGTGGCAATCCTTATATCTGATCAATTAGATTTTAAGCCAAAAACTATAATAAGAGATGAGGAAGGACACTATATCATACTCAAAGGGTCTGTCCAACAAGAAGATCTAACAATTTTAAATATCTATGCCCCTAACATGGTAGCAGCCAACTATATAAACCAATTAATAACAAAATCAAAGAAACACATGGATAATAATACAATAATAGTAGGGGACTTTAACACTCCCCTCACTGAAATGGAAAGATCATCCAAGCAAAAGATCTACAAGAAAATAAAGGCCTTAAATGACACACTGAACCAGATGGATATCACAGATATATTCAGAGCATTCCATCCCAAAGCAACAGAGTACACATTCTTCTCTAGTGCACATGGAATATTCTCCAGGATAGATCACATCCTGGGTCATAAATCAGGTCTCAACAACTATCAAAAGATTGGGATAATTTCCTGCATATTTTCAGACCACAATTCTCTGAATCTAGAATTTAATCATAAGAGGAAATTTGGAAAGAACCCAAATACATGGAGACTAAACAGCATCCTTCTGAAGAATGAATGGGTCAAACAGGAAATTAAAGACTTATTCAAGAAATTCATGGATGGGGCGCCTGGGTGGCTCAGTGGGTTAAAGCCTCTGCCTTTGGCTCAGGTCATGATCCCAGGGTCCTGGTATCAAGCCCCACGTCTGGCTCTCTGCTAAGCAAGCCCTTCCTTCCTCTCTCTGCCTGCCTCTCTGCCTACTTGTGATCTATCTATCAAATAAATAAATAAAATCTTTAAAAAAGAAAAAAAGAAATTCATGGAAACAATGATAATGAAAACACAATGGTTCAAAATCTGTGGGACACAGCAAAGGCAGTCCTGAGAGGACAATATAAAGTGATACAAGTCTTTCTCGAGAAACAAGAAAGGTCTCAAATACACAGCCAAACCCTACACCTAAAGGAGCTGGAAAAAGAACAACAAAGAAAGCCTAAACCCATCAGGAGAAGAGAAATAATAAAGATCAGAACAGAAATCAATGAAATAGAAACCAAAAAACAATAGAACAAATCAATGAAACTAGGAGCTGGTTCTTTGAAAGAATTAATAAGATTGATAAAGCCTTGGCCAGACTTATCAAAATGAAAGAGAAAGGACCCAAATAAATAAAATCATGAATGAAAGAGAAAAGACCCAACCAACACCAATGAAATACAAACAATTATAAGAACATATGAGCAACTATATGCCATCAAAATTGACAATCTGGAAGAAATGGATGCATTCCTAGAGATATATAAACTACCACAACTGAACCAGGAAGAAATAGAAAACCTGAACAGAGACATAACCAGTAAGGAGATTAAAGCAGTCATCCAAAAATCTTCAAAAAAACAACAGCCCAGGGCCAGAAGGCTTCCCAGGGGAATTCTACCAAACATCTAAAGAAGAATTAATTCCTATTCTCCTTAAACTGTTCCAAAAAATAGAAATGGAAGGAAACTTCCAAACTCATTTTATGAGGCCAGTGTCACCTTGATCCCAAAACTAGACAAGGATCCCATTAAAAAAGAGAATTGCAGACCAACATCCTTGATGAACACAGATGGGAAAATTCCCAACAGAATACTAGCCAATAGGATTCAACACTACATTAAATGGATTATTCATCACGAACAAATGAGATTTAACCCAGGGCTGCAAGGTTGATTCAACACTTGCAAATCAATCAATGTGATACACTGCATTAATAAAAGAAAGAACAAGAACCATATGATCCTCTCAATAGATGCTGAAAAAACATTTGACAAAGTACAACATCCTTTCCTGATCAAAACTCTTCAAAGTGTAGGGATAGAGGGTACATACCTCAATATCATCAAAGCCATCTATGGAAAACCCACTGCAAATATCATTCTCAATGGAGAAAAACTGAGAGCTTTTCCCCTAAGGTTCGGAACACGGCAGCAATGTCCATTATCACCACTGCTATTCAACATAGTGCTAGAAGCCCTAGCCTTAGCAATCAGACAACAAAAAGTAATTAAACACATCCAAATCGGGAAGAAGTCAACTATCACTCTTTGAAGGTGATATGATACTATATGTGGACAACCCAAAACACTCCACTCCAAATCTGCTAGAACTTGTACAGGAATTCAGTAAAGTGTCAGGATATAAAATCAATGCACAGATATCAGTTGCATTTCTTTACATCAACAATGCAACAGAAGAAAGAGAAATTAAGGACTCAATCCCATTTACAACTGAACCCAAAACCATAGGATACCTAGGGATAAACCTCACCAAAGAGGCAAAGAATCTATACTCAGAAAACTATAAAGTACTCATGGAAGAAATTGAGGAAGACACAAAGAATTGGAGAAATGTTCCATGCTCCTGGATTGGAAGAACAAATATTGTGAAAATGTCTATGCTACCTAAAGCAATCTGCACATTTAATGCAATCCCTATCAAAATTCCATCCATTTTTTTTTCAAAGAAATGGAACAAATCATCCTAAAATTTATATGGAACCAGAAAAGACCTCAAATAGCCAGAGGAATATTGAAAAAGAAAGCCAAAGTTGGTGGCATCATAATTCCAGACTTCAACCTCTATTACAAAGCTGCCATCATAAAGACAGCATGGTACTGGCACAAAAACAGACACACAGATCAATGGAATGGAATAGAGAGGCCAGAAATAGACCCTTAGCTCTATGTCAACTAATCTTCGACAAAGCAGGAAAGAAAGTCCAATGGAAAAAAGAAGGTCTCTTCAACAAATCGTGTTGGGAAAATTGAACACCACATGAATAAAAATGAAACTGGACCATTTCCTTATAGCACACATGAAAATAGACTCAAAATGGATGACGGACTTCATTGTGAGAAAGGAATCCATCAAAATCCTTGAGGAGAACACAGGCAACAACCTCAGTCGCAGCAACTTCTTCCTAGGAACATCACCAAAGGAAAGGGAAGCAAGGGCAAAAATGAACTATTGGGACCCCATCAAGATCAAAAGCTTTTGCACAGCAAAAGAAACAGTTAACAAAACCAAAAGACAACTGACAGAATGGGAGAAGATATTTGCAAATGAGATATCAGATAAAGGGTTCATATCCAAAATCTATATAAAGCTTAGCAAACTCAACACCAAAGAAAAAATAATCCAATCAAGGAATTGGCAGAGGACATGAACAGATATTTCTGCAAAGAAGACATCCATCCAGATGGTCAACAGACACATGAAAAAGTGCTCATCACTCGGCATCAGGGAAATACAAATCAAAACCACAATAGATACCACCTCACACCAGTCAGAATAGCTAAAATTAAGAAGTCAAGAAATGACTGATGCTGGCGAGGATGTGGAGAAAGGGGAAACCTCCTACACTGTTGGTGGGAATGCAAGCTGCTGCAACCGCTCTGGAAAACAGCATGGAGTTTCCTCAAAGAGTTGAAAATAGAGCTACCCTATGACCTAGCAATTGCACTACTGGGTATTTACCCTAAAGATACAAACGTAGTGATCCGAAGGGGGACATGCACCAAAATGTTTATAACAGCAATGTCCACAATAGCCAAACTATGGAAAGAACCTAGATGTCCATCAACAGATGAATGTATAAAGAAGATATTGTATGTATATATATATATATATATATATATATATATATATATATATATATAATGGAATACTATGCAGCCATCAAAAGAAATGAAATCTTGCCATTTGAGACCATGTGGATGGAACTAGATTGTATTATGCTGAGCGAAATAAGTCAATCAGAGAAAGACAATTATCTTACGATCTCCCTGATATGAGGAAGTTGAGAGGCAACATGGGTGTTTTGGGGGTAGGAAAGGAATAAATGAAACAAGATGGGATTGGGAAGGAGACAAACCAAGAGTCACTTAAAATCACAAAACAAACTGAGGATTGCCGTGGGGAGGGAGTTAGGGAGAGGGTGGTGGGGTTATGGACATGGGGTAAGGTATGTGCTATGGTGAGTGCTGTGAAGTATGTAAACCTGGTGATTCACAGACCTGTAGCCCTGGGGCTAATAATACATTATAAGTCAATAAAAAATAAAAAATTAAAGAAAATATGCAGATCTGAAAACATTTTATATGTTACTCACATAATTTTTCACTAGAAAATCCTATCAAGATAAATGGGAACATCCCAAATATGTTTTCATAATTCTATCTGTATTGCATGGTTTCTTTTTGGAAAAAATTGCTTTCTACTTAAATATGACAATTATAACAAAGGACAAAATAAAAATGTTAATGACTTTTGAAGCAGCAAATTTAGAACACTTGTCTTTTATTAGCAGAAAAGTATATAACTCCTCCTAAAATTAACAAATTTTTAAATATTAACATAAAGATCAAGAAGACAAGAAACAAAAAGTATTTCTGAGGATGTAGAGAAGGTGGAACTGTTGTGCACTTTTTTTAGATTCTACATTTTAGTGAGAAACAGGATTTGTCTTTCTCTGTCTAACTTATTTCACTTAGCATAATGCCCTCAAGGTCCATCTATGTTGCCAAAAATAGCAGGATTTTCTTCTTTTTTATGGCTGAATATTTCATTGTATGTATATATCTATGTGTCTGTGCATATTTATGTGTATATATTTACATATACATACCCACACACATATTTTCTTCATTTGTCGATGAACACTTAGGTTGTTTTCATGTTTGGCTATTGTGAGTAATGCTGCAATAAATATGGGGATGAAGGTACATTTTTAAAACTGTTCATTTTCTTAGGGATTGCTGGATCAGATGGTAGTTCTATTTTTTTAATTTTTTGATAAACTTTTATAGTGTTTTCCACAGTGGCTCTACCAATTTACACTCTTATAAATAGTGTACCAAGTTTCCTTTTCTTCACATCCTCACCAATGCTTCTTTCTTGTCCTTTGAAAATGATCTTTCTGATAGGTGTGAGGTGATATCTAATTGTGGTTTTGATTTGCTTTTCCCAGATGATGAATAATGGTGAGCAACTTTCCACAGGCTTGTTGGCCATTTGTATGTTTCCTTTGGAAAAAAGTTTACTCAGGACCTCTGCTCATTTTCAATCAGATTATTATTAGTAGTATTTTGCTAATAAGTTAAAGGAGTTCCTTATGTATTTTGGATATTAACTTCTTTTCAGATATATGGCTTGCAAATATTTTTCTTTTCTTCCATGGTTTCCCTTTTCATTTTGCTGATCATTTCTTTTGGTTTACAGAAGCTTTTTAGTTTGAAGTAACGTTTATTTCTACTTTTATTGTTTGTGCTTTTTGGCAATACATCCAAAATATCATTGGCAAAGGCACTACCAAGAATCATTTTCCTATGTTTTTTTCTAGGAGCTTAATGATTTCAGGTCTTACATGTACATCTTAAATCCATCTGGAGTCAATTTTTGTGAGTTGTGTAAGGTAAAGATTAAATTTTAGTATTTTGCATGGGAATATCCAGTTTCCCTAACATTATTTGCTGAAAAGATCTTGGCTTCTTTTTCAAATATTAATTGACTGTTTGTGTGTGGTTTTATATCTGGGCTTTCAATTCTGTTTCATTGATTTATGTAACCATACTAGGGTTCCATACTGTTTAGATTATTATAGATTCTTAGTTTATAGTCAAGAAGTCTGATGCTTCTGATTTTATTCTTTCACAAGATTACTTTTGCTTTTGGATTCTTTTGTGGTTGCATACAAATTTTGGGATTTTTTTCTTTTTATGAAAATTACCACTGGAATTTTTATAAGAATTGCATTGTATCTACATATGACTTAGGGTAGCATAGACATATTAACAATATTAATTCTTCTATTCCAAAAACATGAGCTATTGTTCCACTTATCCTCATATTTTCCAGTTTCTTTCCTCAATGCCTTATAGTTTCCAGTGTACAAATTTTTCACCTCTTTGGTTCAATTTATTCCTAAGTATTTTGTTGGTGTTCAAAGATATTGATCAATGGTATTATTTTCTTTCTTTTTCAGCTATTTTGTCGTTAGTGAACAGAAATGCAACTGATATTTATATGTTGATTTTTGTTATCATGCAATTTTAGTTAATTTTTTCATTACTTCTAACTGTTTCAGTGGTGTTCTTAGAGTTTTCTACATATAAGATTATGCTATCTGCAAACAAGGACAATTTTATCTCCTCCTTTCCTATCTGAATCACTTTTATTTATGTTATTCTTTTAACCTAATTACTATGGCAAGGATTTCTAGTACTGTGTTGAATAGAAGTGATTAGGGTGGCACCTTTGTGTTGTTCCTGATTTTTGAGGGTAAATTTCAGCTCCTCACTGTTGCATAGGATGTTAGCTGTGAGCCTGTTGTATATGGCCTTTATTATGTTGAGACACAATACTTCTAATTCAAAGTGTTGAGAGCTGTTGTCATGAAAGGATGTTGAATTTTGTCAAATGCTTTTTCTGCATCTATTGAATGATCATATGATCTTTATCTTTCATTCTATTAATGTGGTATATCACACATTGATTTGTGGATGCTGAACCATACTTGGATCCAAGGGAGAAAGCCCACTGGATCATGGTGTATATGATCCTTTTAATGGATCCTGTTGAATTCAGTTTGCTGGAATTTTGCTGTATATTTTGCTTATGTATTCATCAGGGATATTGTCTTATAGTTTTGTTTTTTTCTAGTGTTCTTATCTGATTTTGGTATCAAGGTAATGCTGGATTTAAAAAACTTGAGTTTGAACATATTTCTTCCTTTTATTGGAAGAGTTTCAGGACTGACATTAACTCTTCATTAAATGTTTGGTAGACTTCCCCAGTGAAACCACCTATTCCTGAGCTTTTCTTTGTTGGGAGGTTTTTGATTACTAATTCAATTTTCTTACTTTGTTATTGGTTATTCACGTTTTCTATTTTTTAACGGTTCAGGCTTGGTAGATGGTATGTTTCTAGAAATTTATCCATTGGTTTATTTTATCCAATTTGATTCCTTATCATTGTTCCTCATGCCTTCTTATAATCCTTTATATATTTGTAGTGTCAGTCATAATGTCTCCTTTTTCTTTCTTTTCTTTTTTGGAAGATTTATTTATTTATTTGACAGACAGAGATCACAAGTAGGCAGAGAGGCAGGCAGAGAGAGAGAGGATGAAGCAGGCTCCCCGCTGAGCAGAGAGCCTGATGTGGGGCTCGATCCCAGGACCCTGAGATCATGACTTGAGCTGAAGGCAGAGGATCTAACCCACTGAGCCACTCAGGTGCCCCATGTCTCCTCCTTCATTTAAAACTTTATTTAAGTCCTTTTTCTTTTCTTGGTTATTAGAGCTAAAGGTTTTTTGTTTGCTTACCATCCAAAAAACAAACTTATTTTTACTGGTCTTTTCTATTGTATTTCTGGTGTCTTTTATTTATTTCTGCTCTAATCCTTATTATTTCCTTCCTTTTCCTAACTTTGGGATTAATTTTTCTTCTTTTTCTAATTCTTTGAGATTTAATATGAGGTAGTTTATTTGAGATATTCCTTTTTTAATTACACATTGGTCACTCTAAACCTCCACCTAAGAATCATTTTTGCATTATCTTGTATGTTTTAACATGTGTTTTTGTTGTCAAAAGAAGCTTTCTGATTTCACGTTCATTTCTGCTTTGAGTTCAGTAGTGCGTTGCTTAATTTCCACATATTTGTGGATTTTCCAGTTTTATTAATGTTACTAATTTTCAGCTTCTTATCATTGTGGTTGGAAAAGATACTCAATATGATTCTGTTATTTTTTTAATGATTCTAATATTCATAAAATTGCTAAAACTTCTTTGTGGCCTGACTTATGATCTATCCTACAGAATGTTCCATGTGGCTTGAGAAGTAGGTATATTCTGGTGTTATGAAAGAGAATGTCCTGAATAAAGCTCTTACATTCATTTTATCTATCATGTTATTCAGTTCTGCTATTTACTAATTGATTATTGGTCCGGATGATCTATACAGTACTGAATGTGAAGTATTGAAGTTCCCTTCTATTTTGTAATGGCTGCCTGTTTCTCTCTTCATTTCTGTAATATTTGTGTTATATACTCATGTGCTCCAATGTTGGGTGGATATACGTTTAAAACTGTCGTATCCTCTTGATGAATTGATACATTTATCATTATATAGTGACTTCTTTGCCTTCTCTTATTGATGTTGACAGAAATTCTGTTCTATCTGATATCACTGTAGCCATTTTGGTTATCATTCTTATGATTCTAAGTGTATTTTTAAAGGTAAAATGAATTTCTTATTGGTAGCATATTGTTGGATCTTGTTTTTTGTTTCTATTTTTATTCATTCAGCCACTCTGTCTTTTGATTGTAAAATTTAGTCCATTTACATTTAAAGTAATTATTGATAAGTAATGACTTACTATTGCCATTTTGTTAATTGCTTTCTCATTTTTTTAGTGCCTTTGACCCTTTCTTCCTCCCTTGCTGTCTTCCTATATGATTTATTTTTTATAGTCATTTGCTTTGTTTCTTTTTTATCTTTTATGTATCTACTGTAGGTATTTTGTTGTTGTTATCATGAAGATTAAATAAAATATTTTATAGATCTAACAGTCTATTTTAAATGATAAAACTTCCCTTCAAATACATATGAGAGTATACTTTGGTTTCTGTTCCCACATCTTATGTTATTGTCACACTTTGCATCTATTTCTATAATGCATCCATTTTTAAAAATTTTATTTTATTTTTTCAGTGTTCCAAGATTTATTGTTTATGCACCACACCCAGTGCTCCATGCAATACATGCCCTCATTAATACCCACCACCAGGCTCACCCATCCCCCACCCCCTCCCTTCCAGAACCTTCAATTTGTTTCTCAGAGTCCACAGTCTCTCATGGTTCATCGCACCCTCCACTTTCCCCCAATTCACTTTTCCTTTCCTTCTCCTAATGTCTTCCTGTTATTCCTTATGCTCCACAAGTAAGTGAAACCATATGATAATTTACTCTCTCTGCTTGTCTATAGTGCATCCTTTAAGGAATTATTGTGTCTATAGATATTTTTAATATTATTATTTTCTCACTTTTCTACTAGAGATAAAAAAAAATGGCTTACATATCACCATTATAGCATTAGGACAGTCAAAGTTTGGCTACATATTTACCTTTGTAGGTCAGTTTTATACTTCTATATGTTTGCATGTTGTTGCTTAGTGTCCTTCCATCTTCTCCTGAACAACTCTCTTTAGCTCTTCTTGTAAGGCAAGTCTAGTGGTGATGAAATCCCTTAGCTTTTGTTTGTCTGAGAACATCTTAATTTCTCCTTCAGTTCTGAAGCATAATTTTACCAGGTATGGCATTCTTAGTTGGCAGGATTTTTTTTGTCTCAGTCTTCGACTATATCATTATACCTCCTCCTGGTTTACAAATTTTCTGCAGAGAAATTTGCATATAGCCTATGGGGGTTCCTTGGTAGATCACAAGTCATTATGCTCTTACTACTTTCAACATTCTCTTATTGTCATTACTTTGACACTGTGTTTATAATGTATCTCAGACTAGTCTTCTTTGGGCCGATCTTGCTTAGGGTCCTCAGAGTTTCTTGTCCTTGGATATCCATATCTACCAAGATTTGGGAAGTTTTCAGCTATTATTTCTTTAAATAAGTTTTCAGGCTCTTTCTTTCTCTTCATCTTCCTGAACTCTAGTGAAGCAAGTTTTCATTTACTTTATGATATTGTATAGTTAACATAGACTCTTTTCACTTATTTTCATTGTTTTTCCCCCCCTTTTAGTTCCTTTAACTGGCTTATTCCATATAATCTGTCTCCAATTTTGTTGATTCTTTCTTCTGAATGAGTAACTCTGTTGTTAAAACTCTTTATTGAATTTTTCACTTTGTATTTTTCACACTGTATTCTTCAATTCCAAGATTTGCTTGGTTAATTTTCATGGACATTATTTTTAAAAAATATTTTATTAATTCATTTGAGAGAGAACAAGAACACAAGTTTTGGAAGGGAGCAGAGGGAGAGGAACAATCAGACTCCACACTGAGTGGGGAGCCTGATGCAGGGCTCAAACCCAGGACCTTGAGATCATGACCTGAGACTAAGCAGACACTTAAGTGAATGAGCCACCCAGGTGCCCCTATTGCATCTATTTTTCTATGAAACTTCTGATTTTGTACATTGTTCCTCATTTCATTTTGTTATCTGTTCTTTGCATTTATTTGCATTTCTTTTAGATAATTATTTTGAATGCCTTGTCAGGCAAACTATAGAGCTCTATTTCTTTGGAGTCAATTACTGGATTAACTAGTCCTTTGTTGGTGTTATGTCTGCATGATACTTCATCATCTATATAGCCTTACATTAGTGTCTGTGGATTTGAGGGAGCAAACCCTTCTTCTAGTCATCACTGATAATGTTGACAGGTAAAGATTTCTTTTCCTTATTGGTTCCCCATGTCAATAGGATTAAACACAGAATTGTAGTTGTGCTGGTTTGTAACCAGCTAGGAAGCTGTTGCTGAGCCTGTAGTGGGGACCATGATTGGCAGTCTTTCTACCAGGCTTTCAGGAAGTTGTGGATCCTGTCTGGTATGGGGTGGATGGGACTTTCTTCCATACCTTGTTTTGAGGAGTGGCACTGGGACAGCTAACTGCTTCAAGGTCTACAATTGGGTCCTCAGACATTAGGCCCATTAACAGGTATGAAGACATGTGTAGATCCTACTACACTCCAAGAGGGCTCCTGCCAGGTGACTGCATAGGTTCCTGGGTGGGTCCTGGACCATGGCTGAGAGGGGCTGGAAATGACTGAACCGCAAGACTTGTTATCTGTTCTACAGCCAAGATTGAGATCTTCAGATATGACTCTAGATGCATGGACAGGCATATCTCCTGCCAGTTTCTGGGAAGACTGGGCTACTCTCTGACCATGGCTGAGGAGGCTAGAGTTTAGTATAGGTCCTTACAGTATCTCTGGAAGTACAGATGGAAAGATCTTCAGCTGGACCTTGTGCTACTATGACTGCTTACAGATTGTAGCTAGAAAGGGCTCTCTTGCAATTTCTGGGTGGTGCAGACACACTGTCTCCTGCTGCTTCCCTGGGCCAGCAGTTCTGCTGATAGATTGAACTATGAGGGCTAAAGCTGAGTAAGGTCCCTTTAAGATCCTTGAGGGCTCAGCTGTGAGTATCTCCTATCTTGTCCCTGTGCCAAGAACTGCTTATGAATTATGACTGGGAGATCAAAGCCAAGTATAGGGCATTTTAGCATCTTCAGGAGTGTAGACAGGAGTTTCTCCCATTGGAACTCTGGACTCTCAGGACTTCTGGAAGACTGTGACTAGAAGTATACAGGAGGTGTTTAGGGCCCTTTCATGACCTCTGAAGTTGTAGACAAGACTGTCTCCTTTTGGGAGTCTCAGCCAATAGAAATGTTCACGGAGTACAACAGGGTGGGCTGGAACTCAGCTCCAGGATCTATAGTCATATCAAACATGGTGAGCTTATCTCTAGCAGCCTTTGGATCACAACTGAGAGGAGCTGGAAACTTTTCATGGACGACTTCAGCGTCCATAGCAGGAACAGAGGTTTGTGTGCCTATATCCTGATGCACAGGTGATTGTGACGACTCCTGGGTCCTTTGGGTGTATGGTGCTGGTAATAGAACTAAAGCTAAATAAAGCTGTATCAAGTCTTCAGAGGTGAAACTACTTCTGGGTCTGTAGCTGGGATCACAGTCAGTGAGTCAACTTTCTTGGTACAAGACTGCTTTCTCAAAGCAGTTCTCCTAGGTTGTAGACTGCACCAGGGTTTCACAGTCTCTTACCTGGATCTGAAGGCACCTAGACTGTGAGTGGATGTGAAATTGCCATTGAGCAAGAGATGTCTTATTCAGCCATTTTGATGATGTCCCATGGCAAATTTTTGAGAGAGAAATTAATGAGATTGGGGAGTTTAAATAAGGCAGCCAAGAGAATAGGAAAAAAACTCAGCTTTTTTAAAAACATTTTTTACAGCTTTATTGAGTTATAATGTATATGTAGTAAGATCTATTTAAGAGTATTATTTGATAAATTTTAGAAATGGTATGCAGTTGTGACACTACCATCATCGAATTTTAGGACACTTTCATTACCTAAATGTTTTCAAATACCTCTTTGCAGTCAGTTTCTGCCTCCAGAAATTGCTAGGCCCCATGCAATTTCTAATCTGGCATCAATCACTAGCATTAAATAGAATAATTAATCTTAGAAATCTTCACAACAAATATCTATAGTCAATGATATTATTCTACCCACCCCCAACTTAAAAATGAGGAAGCACAGGCACAGAGAGTTTGTGACTTAAGGCTCTACAGCTAGTAAGTGGCAAAGCCAAACTTCAAAACCCAGGGTTCTCAATTTAGAGTTTATGCACTTCACAACCCTATTGTGTTATCATTAATAATTGAGGGGTGCCTGGGTGACTCAGTCAGTTAAATGTCTGCCTTTGGCTCAGGTCATGATCCCAGGGTTCTGGGATCAAGCCCCACATCAGTCTCCTTGCTCAGTGGGAGCCTGCTTCTCCCTCTGCCTCTGCCCCTTCCCCTTCTCCTGCCCTCTGTCTCTCTTTAAAACAATAAAGATAAAAAAGAAATAACTGAGTACAGTGCTGACCCAAATCAGGCCACTATCCAATTTCTTATATATGAATAGTTCCTGGAGATTTTAGGGGGAATTGTAAATACAGTTGATCCCTGAACAACATGGATTTTAAATCATGTGGGTCCAATTATATGTGAAAATTTTTTTTATGTAACTCAGCACAGCATTGTAAATATATTTTCTCTTTCTTATGATTGTTTCATAACATTTTCTTTTCTCTAACTTACTTTATTGTAAGTATACAGTATATAATATATACAACATACAAAATATGTGTTAACTGTTTATGGTTATGGTTTTCGATTAACAGCAGATTATTAGTAGTTACATTTTTGGAGGAATCAATAGTTCATTGTGGATTTCCAACTGTGTGAAGGCTCAGTGCCCCTAACCTCCACATTTTTCAAGAGCCAATGTACTAATGAACTCCGAATGCAGATTTCTATTAATGTAATCTGTGGTCAACTTTTAATTCAGATGAGGAAAAAGAGACATCTCCTTTGGAGTACTTAGAACTCAGGACTACCAAATCTAAGGAATTCCCAAGAAGGTATGGAATTGAGAATGGAGTCAGATGTTAGAGGGAACAAGCATAAGTGCTGACATGCAGAGAGGAGGGTTATAAAAAATTTCAGAGAGCACTCATTACCATTAGCATCTTGCTCTAACCTCAGCTTGATAACAGGTGAGGGATGGGAGAATGTGCTGTCAGTTTGGCTTTAGTCCAGAATGAAGGAAACACATCTCTGTCCTTAATGCCAAGATTGACTTTTGGGTTTTATTAATACTGTGTAAACACATTTTACATATCAATATTAGATAAAATGAGGTTTATGTTTTCTCATTTGGTGACAACAATGTTACCTTCCATAAGAAATCCCTATTGATTTCCTAATAATATCTTCTGAACATTGCAGGTAAATTACATATACACATTTACAATTATATAAATTTCCCTAGTCCCAGTCTCTAATCATCAAACTTTTAATAGGGTCTCTAGAGAAGAGTCTCAGATTCATTACTATATCTTTAATAGAGAATGTTAATTGTCTATGTATGTCACCAAGTAAAAAGTGAATGAGAGCATTAAGCATAGTATTGTCCTGGGACTGGAAGAGATTATGTTGAGTGAAATAAGTCAAGCAGAGAGAGTCAATTATCATATGGTTTCACTTATTTGTGGAGCATAACAAGTAGCATGGAGGACAAGGGGAGATGGAGAAGAGAAGGGAGTTGAGGGAAATTGGAAGGGGAGGAGAACCATGAGAGACTATGGACTCTGAAAAACAATCTGAGGGTTTTGAAGGGGTGGGTGGTGGGAGGTTGGGGGAACCAGGTGGTGGGTATTAGAGAGGGCACGGATTGCATGGAGCACCGGTGTGGTGCAAAAACAATGAATACTGTTACACTGAAAAGAAATAAAAAATTAAAAAATTAATAAATAAAAATAAATAAATAAATAAATAAAAAAGCATAGTACTGTCCTTAATGGTTCTCACTGATGGATTATTTTTTGAAGACTGACAATAGTCTCGGAAAGGGAAATATGTTGACCATTTATGTTCTAGAAATAATTGAAGAAGCACATCTGCCTGTTTCATAATAAAATGAGAGAAGAATTTCTGGGTCTTCTGTATCAGATTTGTGGAAGCTATTAATTTATATTTATAATACACAAAAAATCAGTATAAATATTGGAAACTGGTCTAGTTTGAGATATTGAATAAAGGGGAATAAACTTTTGGAAAGCTGTAATTTCATCCATTAGAGTGGCACAGATAATGGTAAAGCATCTAAGACATCATGGAGTGACTTCCACACCTCTTTTTTTCCCTTCTTCTTCCCTTTTCCAAGCTCTAGCTCTACTTTTATCACTTACCCTGGCCTAAATATTTCTCTTCTGTCCTCCATTATTTCCTCTCTCCATGTTTTTTTTTTTTTGTAGTTGCTTTTCTTGTACCTCTTATTCCTGTGCTTTTTTCTCCTGACTTGTCTCCAGGTGTGAGAGCGAAGCTAGGAAGATTCTGCTAACAATCCCAGTAATCCTTTCAACTCTCTCAATCTATATATTGAAGTCTGTTCTGGGTGTTTTAACTGTTTTAAGGATAAAGATAGCTGATTTGGATTTGTCTTGGGTCCAATTAGATCATCTCCAAAGGAAAGTTGGTCTAGCTTAAGAGAGAAATGTCAAAAATTCATTTTCTTCTCAAAACAAAGTTTTGTCCCAAGGAGCACTAAAGCTAGTTCTTCAGTTATAAACTATCTATTTCATCATGTTTTATATCCAGCTGCCTACTTGATATCCCTATGCAAATGTCTAATAAGCATTTCAAGTTTATCATGGCCAAGCTTGAGTTTTGTTACTACTATCAATGCCCAATTCTATTTCTCCTGTGCCATCTCTATTTTATAAAATGGTCACCCAATTATTTCAGTTACTCAGGCAAAAATACAATCCAGTCATCAAATAAATGTTAGCATTACTACCAAAATGTATTCAAAATCCAATCACTGTCTATCCAAATGCCAACTACCATTTCTTACCTGTTAATGAAAAGGCATCCAATGAATTTCCCAGCTTCTACCCATGCATCTTACAGTCTTATCCTAATAAAGCAGCCAGAGTTATAAGTTATGTAATGTCACTACTCAAAACACTTCAGTGGAACTCCATTTCAATTAGTGTAAAGGCCAATTGACTCTGCCCATTTTTCACTGAAAGACTCATTTTTTTCTAATTGTATTGTAGTAGCTTTTTATATTTATATTGTTTACTTGTCTGTTGGCCAGTATAGTTTTACAACTATTCGCTCCCAATTTTTAGCCTGCCTATTCACTTCTTAACGGCATCTTTTCATAAACAGAAAACTGCATTTTGATTGTCTAATTTATCATTTTTAAGATGTTATTGTTCTCTATGTCCTTTTTAAGCATTGTTGCATACCCACAATTCTTGAAGATAATTTTGTTTACTTCCAGAAGCTTCATGGTTTAGCTTTTATTTATTTATTTTTTTAAAGATTTTTAATTATTTGACAGACAGATCACAAGTAGGCAGAGAGGCAGACAGAGAGAGAGGAGGAGGAGGCAGGCTCCCTGCTGAGCAGAGAGCCCGATGTGAGGCTCGATCCCAAGACCCTGAGATCATGACCTGAGCCGAAGGCAGAGGCTTTAACCACTGAGCCACCCAGGTGACCCCATGGTTTAGCTTTTAGTTTTAGTTCTATGATAAATCCTGAATTAGTTATTGTGTGTGGTAAGAGTTAAAGACCAAGGGTTTTGGGGGGTTTTGTTTGTTTGTTTGTTTTATTTTGTTTTTTAACAATAGGCAGCTAGTTTTTCAAGCATAACAGATTGAAAAGATTCTTCCTTCATGGAATGCTTTCAAGTCTTTGATTTAAAAAAGTTTCTTCATATGTGTGAGCCTATCTTTGCTCTGTCTCTCACACATCTACTTGTAGAAGCTTATTTCCATAACACGCTGTATTAACTACGATAGCTTTATGGTTAGCATTGAAATCAATCAATAAGTCCTTTTGTCATTTTTTTAATTGCTTTAGATATTCTAGATATTCTTACCTTTTCTCTTAAATTTTGGAATTTGCTTGTTAATTTCCATACAAGATCATTATTTTTTAAATTTGCTAATTCAGATACAGTTCAATATTGGTTTCTGGAGTGGAATTTAGTGATTTATTACTTACATACAGCACCAGTGCTCATCACAAGTGCCCTCATGGGGCATAATACCTATCACCCATCTAGCCCATCCCTCACCTACCTCCCTTCATCAACCCTCAGTTTGTTCTATAGCAGTAAGAGTCACTTATGGCTTGTTTCCCTTTCTCCTTTTTTTTCTTTTCCTCCTTCCTATATATTCATCTGTTTTCTTTCTTAAATTCCACATATGAGTGTGATCAAATGGTATTTGTCTTTCTCTGACTGACTTATTTCACTTAGCATAATACACTATCTTCATCCACATTGTTGCAAATGACAAGATCTCATTCTTTTTGATGGCTGAATAGCATTCATTGTATATATATATACACCATTTTTTTCTTTATCTTTTCATCAGCTTATGGGCTGATGAGTTCTTTCCACAGTTTGGCTATTGTTGATAATGCTTCTGTGAACACCAAGGTGCACATACCCATTTGAATCTGTATTTTTATATCATTTGGATAAATACATAGTAATGTCATTGCTGGATTATAGGATAGTTCTATTTTTAACTTTTTGAGGAATCTTTAAACTGTTTTCCAGAGTGACTCCACCAGTTTGCTTTCCCACCAACAGTGCAAGAGTGTTCCCCTTTCTACACATCCTCACCAACACCTGTTATCTCTTGTGTTGTCAATTTTAGCCATTCTGACAGGTGTGAGGTAGTATCTTATCATGGTTTTTATTTGTATTTCCCTGATGACGAGTGATGTTGAGCATCATTTCATATGTCTGTTAGCCATCAGCCATCTAGATGTCTTCGTTAGAAAAGTGTCTATTCAAATCTTCTGCCCATTTCTTAATTGGATTATTTAGTTTTGGGGTGTTATGTTTGAGAAGTTCTTTATCGGTTTGGGATACTAACCCTTTATCTGATACATCATTTGAAAATATTTTCCTCTTGAAAATAGCCTTCCTTTTAGTTTTGTTGATTGTTCATATGTATTTAAAGAGATTAATAGAGAAAATACTCATTTCTATTTATTTACAGAATTATTATCTTCAGAGTTGTTTCTTCCCAAATATCTGACTTTCCACATGGACTCATTTCCATTCATTCTTAAGAAATTCCTATATCACAGTGATATCCATGGTAGATTTCCTTTGTTTTTAATAACAAAAATATATTTACTGTGTTTTATTCTTGAAACATATTTATAACAGATATACAGTTCTTCATTGAGATATTTTATTTTCTTTCATCACTTTAAAGATGTTGTTCCTACTGTCTTTGTGGCTTTATTTCTGATGAGAGGTCCGTGATCTTTTTTTGTTGTTGTTACTGACCATTTGTGTCTTGGTTCCCTCATAGGTTCCATTGTCATAGAAAACAATTAAAAGTTTACTGTATCTTCCAGAACCAAAATATTTAAATTTTTTAGTTATCTGTATAATTTTTGGTAAATTTTCTTAATAGTTCATAAAGATGTCTAATATTGTAATAAAACTTACCTAAATATTTTTATATTATAAACAATATAGAAATCATAGTGAATACCTCAGAAGAAAATAATGGAAGTCATTAATGTCAAGGTGAAGAAAGATTTATTTATAAAGTATTCTTTATGTGTGTGATTAAAGTGAAACAAGTTTCCATTAAATTTGTCTTTATTATCATGAAATATGCAAGATGCAATAAATTATGCAATACAGTGCAAAAATAAAGAGGAAGAATTTATCCAAGTTCAATATCTCACAAGAAGGGTCATACTTACATGAAACAAGTTTCATCTCCACCGATTAGCTATGCCAAACTCAGAATGAATTAACAAAGAGCCATGAACTCAAGGAACTAGAACAGATCACTACATAAGAATTGTAAAATTGTGGATTTAAAAACTATTGCTGAAGAATGACTAGAGATAAAATGTAAGAGTGTGGAGTATTTTTCTGTTTAAAAAACATTTTCTTGGGCACCTGGGTGGCTCAGTGGTTTAAGCCGCTGCCTTCAGCTCAGGTCATGATCTCAGGGTCCTGGGATCGAGTCCTGCATCAGGCTCTCTGCTCAGCAGGGAGCCTGCTTCCCTCTCTCTCTCTGCCTGCCTTTCTGCCTACTTGTGATCTCTGTCTGTCAAATAAATAAATAAATAAATAAATAAATAAATCTTTAAATAAATAAATAATAAAAACCATTTTCTTGGGCTGCCTGGTTGGCTCAGTCATTAAGCCTCTGCCTTAGGCTGAGGTCATGATCTCAGGGTCCAGGATTGGGCCCTACATAGGGCTGTATCTTCAGCAGGGAGATTGCTTCTCCCTCTTCCACTCCCCTTGCTTGTATTCCCTCTCTTGTTATCTCTCTGTCAAATAAATAAAATCTTTAAAAAAAACACATTTTTTTTCATATATTATTTCCTTTAAGCCTCACAACAATTCTGGAAGGATACTGCTGTTTTCCTCATTAGCAGATGGGATAGGTTGTTTAGAATTTCCCCAAATCATGCACCTAATTGTTTCTAGGTATTCAGATTCTAAATCTAGTTATCTTTTGATTATTTTATAAACTTCTTAAAAGTTTATAGGATACAAATCAATTTTAAGCATCTATAATTTGTTGATTGGCTGATGGTTTTCTGGAGCCTGTGGTAGTTAAGTGATGGTGTTAGCTTCAGTTCAACAGGGGTACTTGATGACTAACTTCTTCCAACAGTATAAATTATATCCTAGTCCACTGGTGCTCTTATTTGTGCTTGAATAATAGGAAGCTTGTCCTTTTACTGCAATTTTTTTATCACTATGAAGTACTCTGTTCTTTTTCATGTATTTCTCTATTTTGTTGAATCAAGATAGTTATTTCGTTATTTTAAAGTTATAGAAATGTGTTCTAAGAGACTCTGTCATGTTTTGAAGCAGGAAACAGAAACCATTATCCAAATAGTGGGAGAAGTAGGGAATTAGGTATCCTCAATTAGGTACTGTGCATTTATCCCAAAGATACAGATGTGATACAAAGGGGCACCTTCATCCCAATGTTTATAGCAGCAATGTCCACAATAGCCAAACTATGGAAAGACCCCAGATGTCCATTGACAGATGAATGGATAATGAAGATGTGGTATACACACACACACACACACACATATCTATATGTGTGTGTGTATATATATATATACATATATATATATGTATATATATATATATATGAATACTATATAGCCATCAAGAAAACTGAAATCTTGCCTTTTGCAATGACATGGGTGGAACTAGAAGATATTATGCTAAGCAAAATGAGTCAATCAGAAAAAGACAATTATCATACACTCTCACTGATATGCAGAATTTAAGAAACAAAAGAGAAGATCATAGGGGAAGAGAGGAAAAAATAAAACAGGATGAAATCAGGGGAGACAATACATAAAAGACTATTAATCATAGGAAACAAACAGGGTTGCTGGAGGGGAGAGATTTTGAGAGATGGAGTAACTGGGTAAGGGACATTAAGGAGGGAAAAAAGAGTGAATTTTACTCTATGTAAATTGTACCCTAATAAAACTGACTTTAAAAAAATCAGATTTTTAAAAAGATTTATATTTATTTATTTGACAGAGAGAGGGGCAGTGAGAGAGGGAACACAAGCAGGGGGAGTGAGAGGGGAGAAACAGACTTCCAGCCAAGCAGGGAGCCCAATGCAGGGCTCATTCAGGACCCTGGGATCATGACCTGAGCCAAATGCAGGTGCTTAATGACTGAGCCACCCACGTGCTGCCCAAAAGTCAAATATTAAAGAAAAACAATTACTGGAAGGGCTGGAGGATCAAAAGCCAGCATTTGACCATTGATGTTTATTTTCAAGGTCTATTTCAAGGTCTATTTCACAGCTCTATTGCTGCCTCTAGCATTCAGGAAACTACTACCACTACTAGCACTGTGACTACAACCTCATCTTCCCATTCCCACAAAGTTGATTACTAGACAATGGAACATGGAGGATATCTTCTGTCCCACTCATGTCATCTTGAGCCTGCTTACTTGCACTGTGAATGAAAGTGGGCATCTGCCTAACTTTCCTTTCCAAACGTTACATGAATTTGTCAAATTGGAAGAATCTAATCCATTTAGAAAACACTAGTTATCAATGAGTCTACATAAAGTTGCTGAAAACTAATAGGATGTTGTTTGTTAATTATATCTCAATTAAAAAAAAAGACTTGGCTGAGAATGATCTGGCTGTGACATCTGTCACCCTATTGATTTTCAGGGTTGATTTAGCTGATCTGGCTGGTTATCTGGGTGTCCCCTTCCTCCCTCACTGCTTCATGAGCATTCCTCCTGAAGCTGCATGCTGGGTAAAAGAGGAAGAACTTCCCAGCTAAAGGAGGATTGTTCTTCCCTCAAGGGTATACAAATAGCAGTGCTTCTCTGCTAGAACCTTCAAAGAAGTTCCCAAGGTCCATTTGTAGGAGAATGTAGGGTAGTCAAGCTTCCAATGCTCCAGACACATGGGAATGAGGCACTGCATGTGGCCCTCTGCATTTCTTGAGGGGGTGGGGGTGGGGAAGACTTCAATTTAAAAAACACTGTTAAGTTTTTTAATGACTCCCTATAGGGAAGTAAAAAGAGGAAAGAAAAGAAGGGGGGAAGGAAAGAAAGAAAGAGAAGGAAAGAAAGGGGGAAAAAGGACAAGAAAAAAGAAAGAAGCCAACAGTATAAAAACTTTGCTCCTTTGTTTTGGAGCATTGATCTCCTGTAAAAGGCAAATTCTTTTGGGAAGCATAAATTGTCTGGTTTTAATTTGTCAGTAACTTTTTCTTCACTGAAGATAACGAGTTTGAGATTCTTTCTTGATAAAAAATTAGCATTAAAAATTAAAATGTCCTTCCATGGTTTAAAATATCTCTCCAATTTAATTTATGTCAAAGGAGAGTGGAATGCAATGGAATATTTCAAACAAACAAAAAGCACATGTAAGTAACATATCCAACTCAATAATTGATTATATCTTGATAGATGTTAATTGTGTGTGTTTTAAAATATTATGCATTCTGCTGCTGTTGGGAGAAGTGTTCAATAATGTCAATAATATCAAGTTGGTTGATACTGATATTTTTTCCTAATATTTGCATGACATGTTTATTTCCCATCCTTTTATACTTTCCTTGAGTGTGTATATTTCAATTAGTTTTCCTGTTAATGGTGTATAGTTGGTTATTAGTTTTTGCTTGAATCTTATAACCTCAGACATTTTGAAATTTCTTTAACCCTGACCATACATTTAATGAATTTCTTGTCCTTGAAAAATACAGGCTGTCATAAGGTCGCCAGTTATTGCTGTCAAATAAGAGGGTTATCTCCTCAAAAGAGATAAACATCATATTATTGCAGCAGTGGAAAATCTTAAATATGAATTTTTGGGGGAGGGATGGCACAAATGTGGATCCAACCTTATAATTTTTTTTCTAATAAACAGATTTCCCTCCTATTATCCTTGTTGAAATGAAGCAATAGTATTATGTTTGATACTATCACTGTGTATCATGCTTCCCAAGAAAAAGTTATAAAAAGATCCAAACATCCTCATCCTTTGTAATAGATGTCCTATTGAAATCTCCATCTACCTACCCAAAACAGAGAGGAAAGTAGAAGACAGAAAGTGGAAACTTTTAGAATATTTGCATAGAGGTATTTAAATAAGAAATAGAAGGTGTATACACACTCCATTGTGACTGGTCCCTAAATATCTTATTATTAGAGTTTTGCTTCACTGATTATTTTAAAAGAGTGGTTGTCTCAGCCTGGTTGGTTGCTATAAAAATACCACACACTGGGTAACTTAAACAACAGATGTTTATTTCTTACAGTGCTGGAGGATGGGGAATTCAAGATTAAGGTGTCACATGGTGAGATCTTGCTTCTTGGCTTATAGGCAGCTGCCTTCTCAGTGTGCTTACATGGCTTTTCCTGGGTGAGTACTCATGTAGAGGGAGAGGGCTGTCCTCTCTCTTCCTCTTCTTATGAGGACACTATTCACATTGTGAAGTTCCCATAAGATTCCTTATGATGACATAACTTAATACGTCCCAAGGCCCCATTCCAAGTACCAGCACATTAGGGGTTAGGACTACAACATATGAATTTGGGGAATATTCAAGACTTAGTCCAAAGCAGGGATTCTATAAATATGGGCCTAAACCAATAAACAACATAAACATTGCTGAATCAAAAACTGTTGGTAGTGTCTGTCAATCTGTGTTTTAAAAAGCTTTCTATTCTAGTTGATTCTAAGCTGAAGTTTGAGAACTTCCTTTTTAAAAGAACTAAAAAGAACCCTAGAACAGAGATTTTTTTTTAGTTTTTTAAATTTATTTTCAGCGTAACAGTATTCATTGTTTTTGCACCACACCCAGTGCTCCATGCAATCCATGTCCTCTCCAATACCCACCACCTGGTACCCCCAACCTCCCACCCCCCGCCCCTTCAAAACCCTCAGATTGTTTTCCAGAGTCCATAGTCTCTCATGGTTCACCTCCCCTTCCAATTTCCCTCAACTCCCTTCTCCTCTCTAACCCCCCTTGTCCTCCATGCTATTTGTTATGCTCCACAAATAAGTGAAACCATATGATAATTGACTCTCTCTGCTTGACTTATTTCACTTAGCATATTCTCTTCCAGTCCCGTCCATGTTGCTACAAAAGTTGGGTATTCATCCTTTCTGATGGAAACATAATATTCCATAATGTATATGGACCACATTTTCCTTATCCATTCGTCCGTTGAAGGGCATCTTGGTTCTTTCCACAGTTTGGCGACTGTGGCCATTGCTGCTATAAACTTTGGGGTACAGATGGCCCTTCTTTTCACTATATCTGTATCTTTGGGGTAAATACCCAGTAGTGCAATTGCAGGGTCATAGGGAAGCTCTATTTTTAATTAGAACAGAGAGATTTTAACACATACCTAAATGCACTCAGTGAGATTGTGCCATAGTCTGTCAACAAACCAAACTTCAGAAATACAATTCCAGTTTTGATTGGTGCTTCTTTGTGTGAATCTAAATTTAAATTATTTTTTTTAATACAATTTTAGAGATTCTGTCAGAAATCTTCTGAAGGGTAGATGGTATTAGAAAATGATAAGAAAAAAATAGATATGTACATCCATGTATATAAAATGAGAGGGATTATGAGTTCTTTTAAATCCCCAGGTTAAGAAAGTGAATACATCTGCATAATGAAGAAAATTTCATGTATATTGTTGGCAGTTTCATGAGATGGTTTAGTCAACATCATCAGTGTTCCAGACAACTGGGTAAACTTAGCAATGTGATATTATATTTTATACTTAAATAATCATTAAATAATACATATGTAATTTTATAGTTTCTTTTTAAAGGAATCAGCAGAATATCTTGTTCAAACTGTGTATTTTGCACAGATGTATATTTTACCTTTCTCCCACATGCCACTGAAGTAATAAAAATAAAGTACAAAGATAGAAATATCTATAAGAGAGAATGGGATCACATCAATGGACTAGGGACTTTGATGAATTCCTGAAAGGCATAAAGTATTGCACTGAAGGTCAAATTAGAGCAGAGGAATCTATAGACCAGACATGCACAAGAGGTTGCAGAGGAGGTATGAGCTTCTGAGAGGCCCTCAATTTTCTGACCTATACTCATAAAACCTAAAGTAAGACTTGTCAGGTAACATACCACAATCCTATAATCAGCTTGATGTGAACCTTCTCTTTCAAGGAAAATACCACTTAGGGAACTGGACTGTTATGATGGCAGGAGATGCTAATTGTTGCATTATCAATCCAGTCCTTGGGTTATAATAATGAATGAACAAGTAAAAATCAAGACAATTAAAGGAAGCTGTCAGTACAGTGAGAATATTATACAGCAAAAAAAATTTTAAGAACTATAGACATAGCAATAATATGGATTTTTCTGGGAGAAAAGCATAAAAACAGCTTTACTGTGATCCACTCCTCCCTTTCCTAGGGCTTGGTGATATCCCTCAGGAGCAGATGATCTGCTCTAATCTTGTGATGTGGATTTCCAGATTATAGAATAGTTACAATTTTTGAATGTTTATCTATTTTAAAACATCTTTTAAACAAATAGCTGTTTAAACCAAACAACTAAATGAAGCCCAGAAGCCAATCCTAGCAATAAGAACATAAATAATTCACCTTAAGTGTATGACATATGTAACTGTCATTAAAGAAGCAAGAAGGTGAGCTAGACTGCAGCAGCCATCCCAGGCTGGTAATCTCCTGGGGCTCGTTGCAAGATTGAAAGTGAGTGATGTACTCTTACTGCGTTCTGTTCATTTGGGTTTTCAGATTCAATTCACTTTTACATATATTTTACAAATATTTATTTAGGACCTCATGTGTGTAAGCCATCATGCCAAACACTGGGAAAAATAGAGACTAGGACATTGAATTCATAATAATACTCTTGAAAAGCCTGTAGCGCAGAAATAAGTATTATATGAAGTCAAGTGTGGCCTAACAAGAATGAGCTGCTAAATGTTTCAAACACAAAAACTAAATGTTTCAAGTGAGCATTACTATCCTCTTCAAGATAATCAGGAAAGCTGTAATATTAGAGATAGACCTTGAAGAAAGTTCCTTTCTCTGTGAAAGAGACCTGTATTAGCAAAAGCATGTATTTGAAAGAGTAGAAAGTATTCAGAAAGCTTTCTTCAACTCATTTTGGGTATGAAACAAGGAGAATTAGGAGAATTTTGGAAGAAAAGACCTCAGAGTTAACTAAGGTTTTATTTGAAAGGACCTCAAATAACACCAGGATGGCAAACCAGAGTGATGAAGATAAATATAGAGAGGGAATGAATGGATAGATATATATGGAAAAATATACATGTAATATATATAAAATCTACATATATAAATAAATATATAAAATGTATGATAAATATATAAATCTAGACATACACATGAACACAAACATATACATGTATATGTACAGAGAGCTAGATATACTGTACTTGCACATAATCTGGTAGCAATGATAACCCATTAAAAATTATTGAAAAGAGATATGATTTAATCAGAGTTTTTGAAGAATAACAAGGTGACTATGTTATGGAAGGAATAGTATCAGGATGTAAAAGATAAGTAAAGTTTACAAAACACAGAATCAGGGCCAAGGCTTCAGGAGTATCAGTAGAAAAGTGTGTGGATTTTCCATGTTGAAAAAGGAAGGACAGGATTGGACTTGAAGATGCTTTATTCATTATACTTAGAGTATGGGGTAGAAGAAAGTTAACATTTAAAAATTCTTAGAACAAAAAAAAATTAAAATTAAAAATTCTTAGAATAGAGAACATCCAAAATCTTGCTCATTTTCATGTCTTTCCCAGACACCCACTAGGCGCTCTGACATCATATTATCTTAACATTATTTGAATTTTGGAAACATGCTTTTGAAGCCCATACATCAACAACACATTAAAACATTACATATTACTGGGGCGCCTGGGTGGCTCAGTGGGTTAAAGCCCCTGCCTTCGGCGCAGGTCATGATCCCAGGGTCCTGGAATCGAGCCCCACATCAGGCTCTCTGCTCTGCGGGGAGCCTGCTTCCTCCTCTCTCTGTCTCTGCCTGCCTCTCTGCCTACTTGTCTGTCAAATAAGTAAATAAAATCTTAAAAAAAAAATTTAAAAACATTACATATTACTGATATATCTTACTAGCTTCATTCTTCAAAAAAAAAAAAAAGAAAAGAAAAGAAAAAGAAAGATTGACCATTTCCTTTCTCTTCTGCTTCTTCTCTTTTTTTCTCCCTGACCATCCCACTTAAAATTCTATAGTCTCCTTTCTTAGCTTTCTGAATTAGCAGACCTTTACAGATTACCCAACAACATCCAAACACAGCTAGAAAGGGCATGTAGAAGGCATCATAGACAATGAGAGGCAACATTCCCCTTCCCCCCTGCCTGGCTCCATTTCATTTCTCATAGACACTGGGCTAAGACTATCTCTTACAATTTGGCTGGACCTTCACTGTTTTAACTCCCTTCTTATATTTTCCTCATGGCTCCCCCATTTCCTTTTACTTCCCTTAGTGCTTTGAGAATTATTGAATACCCAGAAGAAGTGGAATATACTATGCCCCAAATAAAGTGGAAGGAGAGACCTTTAAATGGCTAGCAGAATTCTTGGGATTTGTTGTTGTTGATTCAACCATAAACCTGCCTCCTCTGGTGTGTATGGCCAATGTGTATGGCCAAATGTGCATGGCCCTCCCTCCAGGCTATATGGCTATATAATTATCAAAGACATCATAATCAATTCCTGTTCAGAGGAAATACAACCTATAGTACTGAATGATTTTATAAAACTACAAGCAAGAATATGTAAGCATATAAAATATTTTTATTTGTTTTATGCTTCAATTATTCTAGTATGATATGAACACATGTAATAAATCATTAAACCCTAGGTCAATTATAATTGGAAAGTCTTTGCACTCTTACCAAACAGAACACATATAATCTGCATAATTTGTGATGCTTTAAATGAAAAAGAGAACAGATAATAGTGTGAGATCTAACATTTCTCTTTAACATTTTTCTCAGTGAATCTATGACTTTTTTATTTCTCAGGCTATAGATCATTGGATTTAACAAAGGAATTATGACAGTGTAAAATAGAGAGTCCATCATATCTTGATCATCCGATTGTGCAGATCCAGGACAAACATATCTGAAGAGAAGAGGTCCATAATATAAAGACACAGATAAAAGATGAGCTCCACAGGTGGAAAAGGCTTTTTTAATGCCTTTCAGAGACTTCTTTCTTAAAATTGTAAAGAAGATAAGTGTATAAGAGACCAGAACAATCAGAATGGTAAATACCTGTATTGACCCAGAGAAAATAAAAACCATCAGAACATTAAGTGAAGGGTTAGTACAGGAAATCTTAAACAATGGCATGATGTCACAGTAAAAGTGATATATTATGTTAGAATTACAAAAGGTTAATCTGAATAAGAAACCTATATGAATTACAGAATGAACAAAGCCACCTAAAAATGATGAGACTAACAGCCAGGTGCAAAGTCTATAGGTCATAATTACTGGATAAAGTAACGGTTTGCATATGGCTACATAGCGATCATATGCCATTGTTGCCAAGAGAAAACATTCTGTTGTTCCACCAAATGCAAAGGAAAAAAACTGTATCATGCATTCAGAGAGAGAGATCATCTTACTCTTAGCTAGGAAGTTGACCAGCATCTTTGGGGTCACTGTGGATGATATCCAAGCATCCACAAAAGCTAAACTCCCAAGGAGTAAGTACATGGGGATGTGAAGGTGAGGGTCATTGCATATGAGAGCAGTTAGTCCAAGGTTTCCAACAATGGTGATGAGGTATATCACCAAGAACACCAGGAACAGGGGGATTTGCCACTGTAGTTGATATGTGAATCCTGTGAGAATAAACTTTGTCACCAATGTTCCATTTTCAGTATCCATCTTGTTACAGGATGACCCCTGAAATGAAATGCAGTAAGTATAAAAAAAGCATTCACTCAGATTATATAGAAAGAAAAGAGGAAGAAAGTAGTTGAAATAAAGCCATAGACTAATCAGAATGCTCTTACTTTTATTTACTGCTACTATAAAATATTAAAACTATTTGGGGAACTGAGGTAATAGAAAATGAAATTATTTCAGTTCAAAAAATGTACAGGAATTAACAGATTCAGAAGAAAGGAAAGACATTTCAAATATTTTTATTAAATTATTAAATTTATGGGGATACCTGAGTGTGTTAGAGAATTTATGGGGAAAACTGAATGTCTTAGATAATTCTGACACATGGTTGAGGGGAAAAGAAGGGAAAAGAATTTTGAATTGTGACAAAATGAATTGAATGACATGTGAAGGAATTGAAATTTGTTCCTCAGGCAATAGGCACACACAAAAAACTTTTAAGACAATCAGTAGCACCATAGATAATTTTTTAAAAAAACATTTTATTTATTTTAGAGAAAAAGAGAGAGAGAGGGAGAGAGCATGTGAGGAGGGGGAGAGAAAAAAGGAGAGGGAAAGACTCTCAAGCAGACTTTGTGTTGAGCACACAGTTGGACGTGGGGTTTGATCTCTCAACTCTAAGATCATGAACTGAGCAGAAACCAAGAGTCAGACACTGACTGAGCCATTTAGGTGCCCCACAATAATTTTCAAATTAAATATCTTGTAGTGAAGAGAATATGCTGCAGGGAGGGGAAACTAGAGTCAGGAGTACTACTTAATGAGTTTTTAATATGGTTCAGTGATTCTCAAACCAGATTACACAACAGAATTTTGGGGGAACTTCTTGTACAAAATATAGATTGTGAGGTATTACTCTAGACATTGACTCAGAGGGTAAAGAATGAAGTCTAATAATCTGCGTTTTACAAATCCCTTCTAGTTGATTCAAGTGTATGTAAAGTTCTTACTTTATGTGTAATGTAATATTGGAAAGGATGAGGAGAACAAAGAGATAAAAATAAATCAGAAGGTAGCCATCATGCTAGATGTGAAGGAGAGAAGAGACACATGGAGACTGGGTAGATGTTGAGATTGAGAAGTTGAGATTGAGACTGAGAAGTTGAGATTGAGAAGTCAAATGCCTTATTTGTGGAGAAAGAGCCCTCTGAACATCTAGGTGAGAGGGCTTAGTAGTATGAGTCTACTGAAGCATAGAGAAACAATGACTTGGGAGTTCATTTTGGTAGCTGAAGGCATACTTACAGATGACCTATCCACTGGAGAGTAGATAAGGTAAAAAGAAGAAGGACACAGAAAGAACTTGAGAAAAGACATTAAAGAGGTTGTACAATAGATACATGTCTTTTTTGGAATGGCCGGGAACTGATCCTCTTTGCCACACAAGTATTGGTTTAACCAAAATCTACTACCCTAGAAGTCAAAAGAGCCAGAAACTTATTTTTCCATCCCCATCATATCTAGTGTGACAGGACTTGATGTAGGTTTAAGCGGTCAGTCACCTGATGCTTTTTCTAGAAATCCCTGCTGGGTTTTACTTGGAGTACTATTTCTCTACCAGTTTTTCAGCAGAAAAAAATTGAGTCAAACTCTGGAACTTAGTACAGGGAACACAAATAACCACTACCAAAATTCCAATGGTTAATTATATTTTTATTAGAATGGATTCTCTTAAAAGCATTCAAAATCTCAATTGGAAAAATCTCAGATTTAATTCTGTGATGGTATGTATTAAGTGATATGGTGTAAAGAGTATTGGAGGCACATTTTTTCTATAAATTTCTTGCTAATATGTTTTTAAAATACTCAGTGAAATTGTTGCTGGAAGTGGGAGAAAGGCTAGAGGAGTTAATATGTATATGACTTACCTTAAAGCTTAAATCACAGAATGTGATTAATTAAAAAGGATAGATCATCTAGTCAGCATAGTCAGAAAGACTTGTTATGTAGGACACATGACCTGATATTAAAATTCAGCTTAAATAGTTTAAACATTCTAGTTCACTAAAATTTATAAAGTCCTTATAGTTATCTTAGAAAGATAATTAATTATGTTAAGGTGAAAATTTCAGTTTTGCAGGTATTTTGCTTATCCAGATTTAGTCCTGAAAATAAGATATACAGATAATTAAGAGTTTTACATTTTTTGCATGCCATTTTTGGCATCTAGTAAGCTGATCTAAAGTTATTACAAATTATACAGTATTTTGAATTTTTATACAAAGAGTGAATGTTGTAGATACTAATTTCTCTCTTACCCTATCTTATAACAAAAAGTGGAGATCCTTTCGAGAGTTACACTTTCTAAATAGAAAAAATATAGTAACACTGGAATGACAAAACACAAGAAACAACACTTTTTCATTTTGGATGCTTCGTTTACCAAGTTCAGGAAAATGTTGTTTATATCAGTTTTGTTCAAACACAAGAGTCAAACCATTGTCAACTGTGCGCTTTTGCCAGAAGAGGAAGGCATGAAGAGCTAAAAATCCCCTAATAGCTCCCACGGGTTTACCTTTAGGACAAACTAAGCTGTTCCCCTGGGCATTGTAAATCTGAACATGTGGTGAGAATCAAGTGTCCCACTGGGCATTATGGATTCTGGAATCATTAACATCAAGTCCACTATATACAGTACTAATACTAAACAATTGAACTACTTTATGCTATTTTCCAGCACAGATGAAACTTCTGACAGGTTTGTGCAAACTTCAATTTATCTAAAAATTTGATGTTCTGATTTCTTTGATTAGTATGATCTTCTGAGCTAATCAACAATGCACCAATTTAATGAGACCAAAGTCCTTGATTGTCTTCATGATCTAAATTTAAATGCAGTTGTCAACGCTCATACAAACTGCAGGCCACATTCCAGACCTAAAATGAACTTTCCAGTTTAATATGAAAACACATGAAAAACTCTGTTAGGCATAGGGCAGAGGAGAAAAAAAGGAAAACAAAACAAAGGACCACAGGGGAGGTGGCATATATGAGTGCTTCTCAAACTGTAATGTAGGTGAATACTCTGTTGCTGTTGTTGTTTTCTGAAAATGCAGATTCCACTTTAATAAGTCAAGAGTGAGGCTGAGAAATTTTGTGTCTAACAAGGTGATGCCTATGAAAATTTGTCATCCTAGAGCCTTCCATCATTAAAGGGTCTAGATAATGTCAGAGACAGAAAACTGCAGAAACATCAACAACAACAACAACAAAAACAGGTAAATGTAGCTACATGCCAAAAAGGAAGCAAGAGGAATCAGATGGGGCAAGAAAGACCAGCATAGGTGGGATCACCTGGGGCACTTCATTCTTTACCCCAATTTCTTTCTTTTAAATTTTATTTATTTTTTAAATTTCTTTTCAGTGTTCCAGAATTCATTGTTTATCCACCACACCCAATGCTCCATGCAATATGTACCCTCCATAATACCCACCACCAGGCTCACCCAGCCTTCCATCTCTCTCCCCTCCAAAATGCTCAGTTTGTTTCTCAGACTCCACAGTCTCTCATGCTTTGTCTCCCCCTCCAATTTCCCCCAACTCCCTTCTCCTCTCCATCTTTCCATGTCCTCTGTGTTATTCCTTATGCTCCACAAATAAGTGAAACCATATGATAATTGACTCTCTCTGCGTTGACTTATTTCACTCAGCATAATCTCTTCTAGTCCCATCCATGTTGCTACAAATGTGGGTATTCATCCTTTCTGATGGAGGCATAATACTCTGTAGTATATATGGACCACATCATTCCTTATCCATTTGTCTGTTGAAGGGCATCATGGTTCTTTCCTCAGTTTGGCGACGGTGGCCATTACTGCTATGAACATTGGGGTACAGATGGCCCTTCTTTTTACTACATCTGTATCTTTGGGGTAAATACCCAGTAGAGCAATTGCAGGGTCATAAGGTAGCTCTCTTTTTAATTTCTTAAGGAATCTCTGCACTGTTTCCAAAATTTTAAGAACAATTACTGAGATATTTTGAACATAGTGGTAAGGTGTTCATCTTTGTATTTCATCAATAAAAGAGAAGTGGCAATGAATGTTCAGGAAATCATGACATTATTAATGTCAAAGTATTACTATGTAGAAATAGTAACATTTTCATTTTGATATGTGAAGAGTAGGAAAATTGCTTAACCTCCAAATGTGACTTGGTAAGAAGCTGGGGAAATCAAAGTGTCTATATTTTGGTACTCATTAATCATTTAGCTTGTGCCCTTAGAATTTTTTCATGAAAACCAAAAAGAGAAGAAATAAAAAACACAGATAAAAGAAAAATCATTGTGAAAACTGAACAGAAGGGTAGATCTAATGCTGCTTCCCGTATGAGTAGTAGTCTCATTTTTGTCATTTTTATAGGTAGGTCATGATATTTCACTATGGTCTTCATTGCATATCCCCATTGATCAATTATATTGAAAATATATTTTTTTAATTTTATTTTTTGTAAACATATATTTTATCCCCAGGGGTACAGGTCTGTGAATCGCCAGGTTTACACACTTCACAGCACTCACCATAGCACATACCCTCCCCAATGTCCATAATCCCACCCCCCCACCTCTCTCCCCCCATCAACCCTCAGTTTGTTTTGTGAGATTAAGAGTCACTTATGGTTTGTCTCCCTCCCAATTCCATCTTGCTTCATTTACTCTTCTCCTACCCCCTAACCCCCCATGTTGCATCTCCTCTCCCTCATATCAGGGAGATCATATGATAGTTGTCTTTCTCCGAATTGACTTATTTCGCTAAGCATGATACCCTCTAGTTCCATCCACGTCATCACAAATGGCAAGATTTCATTTCTTTTGATGGCTGCATAGTATTCCATTGTGTATATATACCACATCTTCTTTATCCATTCATCTGTTGATGGACATCTAGGTTCTTTCCATAAGTTTTGGCTATTGTAGACATTGCTGCTAATAACATTCGGGTGCACGTGCCCCATCAGATCACTACGTTTGTATCTTTAGGGTAAATACCCAGCAGTGCAATTGCTGGGTCATAGGGTAGTTCTATTTTCAACATTTTGAGAAACCTCCATGCTGTTTTCCCAGAGTGGTTGCACCAGCTTGCATTCCCACCAACAGTGTAGGAGGGTTCCCCTTTCTCTGCATCCTCGCCAGCATCTGTCATTTCCTGACTTGTTAATTTTAGCCATTCTGACTGGTGTGAGGTGATATCTCATTGTGGTTTTGATTTGTATTTCCCTGATGCCGAGTGGTGTGGAGCACTTTTTCATGTGTCTGTTGGCCATCTGGATGTCGTCTTCGCAGAAATGTCTGTTCATGTCCTCTGCCCATTTCTTGATTGGATTCTTTGTTCTTTGGGTGTTGAGTTTGCTAAGTTCTTTATAGATTTTGGACACTAGCCCTTTATCTGATATGTCATTTGCAAATATCTTCTCCCATTCTGTCAGTTGTCTTTTGGTTTTGTTAACTGTTTCCTTTGCTGTGCAAAAGCTTTTGATCTGGATTAAATCCCAATAGTTCATTTTTGTCCTTGCTTCCCTTGCCTTTGGCGAAGTTCCTAGGAAGATGTTGCTGCGGCTGAGGTCGAAGAGGTGGCTGCCTGTGTTCTCCTCAAGGATTTTGATGGATTCCTTTCTCACATTGAGATCCTTCATCCATTTTGAGTCTATTTTCATGTGTGGTGTAAGGAAATGATCCAATTTCATTTTTCTGCATGTGGCTGTGAATTTTCCCAACACCATTTATTGAAGAGGCTGTCTTTTTTCCATTGGACATTCTTTCCTGCTTTGTTGAAGATTAGTTGACCATAGAGCTGAGGGTCTATTTCTGGGCTCTCTATTCTGTTCCATTGATCTATGTGTCTGTTTTTGTGCCAGTACCATGCTGTCTTGATGATGACAGCTTTGTAATAGAGCTTGAAGTCTGGAATTGTGATGCCACCAACTTTGGCTTTCTTTTTCAATATTCCTTTGGCTATTCGAGGTCTTTTCTGGTTCCATATAAATTTTAGGATTATTTGTTCCATTTCTTTGAAGAAAATGGATGGTACTTTAATAGAAATTGCATTAAATGTGTAGATTGTTTTAGGTAGCATAGACATTTTCACAATATTTATTCTTCCAATCCAGGAGCATGGAACATTTTTCCATTTCTTTGTGTCTTCCTCAATTTCTTTCATGAGTACTTTATAGTTTTCTGTGTATAGATTCTTAGTCTCTTTGGTTAGGTTTATTCCTAGGTATCTTATAGTTTTGGGTGCAATTGTAAATGGGATTGACTCCTTAATTTCTCTTTCTTCTGTCTTGTTGTTGGTGTAGAGAAATGCAACTGATTTCTGTGCATTGATTTTATATCCTGACACGTTACTGAATTCCTGTACAAGTTCTAGCAGTTTTGGAGTGGAGTCTTTTGGGTTTTCCACATATAGTATCATATCATCTGCAAAGAGTGATAGTTTGACTTATTTGCCGATTTGGATGCCTTTAATTTCCTTTTGTTGTCTGATTGCTGAGGCTAGGACTTCTAGTACTATGTTGAATAGCAGTGGTGATAACAGACATCCCTGTCCTGTTCCTGACCTTAGCGGACAAGCTTTCAGTTTTTCTCCATTGAGAATGATATTTGCCGTGGGTTTTTCATAGATGGCTTTGATAATATTGAGGTATGTGCCCTCTATCCCTACACTTTGAAGAGTTTTGATCAGGAAGGGATGCTGTACTTTGTCAAATGCTTTTTCAGCATCTATGGAGAGTATCATATGGTTCCTGTTCTTTCTTTTATTAATGTGTTGTATCACATTGATTGATTTGCAGATGTTGAACCAACCTTGCAGCCCTGGAATAAATCCCACTTGGTCGTGGTGAATAATCCTTTTAATGTACTGTTGAATCCTCTTGGCTAGTATTTTGGTTAGAATTTTTGCATCTGTGTTCATCAAGGATATTGGTCTGTAGTTCTCTTTTTTGATGGGATCCTTGTCTGGTTTTGGGATCAAGGTGATGCTGGCCTCATAAAATGAGTGTGGTAGTTTTCCTTCCATTTCTATTTTTTGGAACAGTTTCAGGAGAATAGGAATTCGTTCTTCTTTAAATGTTTGGTAGAATTCCCCTGGGAAGCCATCTGGCCCTGGGCTTTTGTTTGTTTGGAGATTTTTGATGACTGTTTCAATCTCCTTACTGGTTATGTGTCTGTTCAGGCTTTCTATTTCTTTCTGGTTCAGTTGTGGTAGTTTATATGTCTCTAGGAATGCATCCATTTCTTCCAGATTGTCAAATTTGTTGGCGTAGAGTTGCTCATAGTATGTTCTTATAATTGTCTGTATTTCTTTGGTGTTCGTTGTGATCTCTCCTCTTTCATTCATGATTTTATTTATTTGGGTCCTTTTTCTTTTCTTTTTGATAAGTCTGGCCAGGGGTTTATCGATCTTATTAATTCTTTCAAAGAACCAGCTCCTAGTTTCGTTGATTTGTTCTATTGTTTTTTTGGTTTCTATTTCATTGATTTCTGCTCTGATCTTTATGATTTCGCTTCTCCTGCTGGCTTTCTTTCTTGTTCTTTCTCCAGCTCTTTTAGGTGTAGGGTTAGGTTGTGTACCTGAGACCTTTCTTGTTTCTTGAGAAAGGCTTGTACCACTATATATTTTCCACTCAGGACTGCCTTTGTTGTGTCCCACAGATTTTGAACCGTTGTGTTTTCATTATCATTTGTTTCCATGAATTTTTTCAATTCTTCTTTAATTTCCTGGTTGACCCATTCATTCTTTAGAAGGATGCTGTTTAGTCTCCATGTATTTGGGTTCTTTCCAAATTTCCTCTTGTGATTGAGTTCTAGCTTCAGAGCATTGTGGTCTGAAAATATGCAGGGAATGATTCCAATCTTTTGATAATGGTTGAGACCTGATTTAGGACCGAGAATGTGATCTATTCTGGAGAATGTTCCATGTGCACTAGAGAAGAATGTGTATTCTGTTGCTTTGGGATGAAATGTTCTGAATATATCTGTGATGTCCATCTGGTCCAGTGTGTCATTTAAGGCCTTTCTTTCCTTGTTGATCTTTTGCTTGGATGATCTGTCCATTTCAGTGAGGGGAGTGTTAAAGTCCCCTACTATTATTGTATTATTGTCGGTGTGTTTCTTTGATTTTGTTATTAATTGGTTTATATAGTTGGCTGCTACCACGTTAGGGGCATAGATATTTAAAATTGTTAGATCTTCTTGTTGGACAGTTCCTTTGAGTATGATATAGTGTCCTTCCTCATCTCTTATTATTGTCTTTGGCTTAAAATCTAATTGATCTGATATAAGGATTGCCACTCCTGCTTTCTTCTGATGTCCATTAGCATGGTAAATTTCTTTTCCACCCCCTCACTTTAAATCTGGAGGTGTCTTCGGGTTTAAGATGAGTTTCTTGTAGGCAACATATAGATGGGTTTTGTTTTTTTATCCATTCTGATACCCTGTGTCTTTTGATTGGGGCGTCTAGCCCATTAACATTCAGAGTAAGTATTGAGAGATATGAATTTAGTGCCATTGTATTGCCCGTAAGGTGACTGTTATTGTATATTGTCTCTGTTTCTTTCTGATCTACTACTTTTAGGGTCTCTCTTTGCTTAGAGGACCCCTTTCAATATTTCCTGTAGAGCTGGTTTGGTATTTGCAAATTCTTTCAGTTTTTGTTTGTCCTGGAAGCTTTTAATCTCTCCTTCTATTTTCAATGATAACCTAGCTGGATATAGTATTCTTGGCTGCATGTTTTTATCGTTTAGTGCTCTGAATATATCATGCCAGCTCTTTCTGGCCTGCCAGGTCTCTGTGGATAAGTCTGCTGCCAATCTAATATTTTTACCATTGTATGTTACAGACTTCTTTTCCCGCACTGCTTTCAGGATCTTCTCTTTGTCACTAAGACTTGTCAATTTTACTATTAGGTGACGGGGTGTGGACCTATTCTTATTGATCTTGAGGGGGCTTCTCTGAACCTCCTAGATTTTGATGCTTGTTCCCTTTGCCATATTGGGGAAATTCTCTCCAATAATTCTTTCCAATATACCTTTTGCTCCCCTCTCTGTTTCCTCTTCTTCTGGAATCCCAATTATTCTAATGTTGTTTCGTCTTATGGTGTCACTTATCTCTCGAATTCTCCCCTCATGGTCCAGTAGCTCTTTGTCCCTCTTTTGCTCAGCTTCTTTATTCTCTGTCATTTGGTCTTCTATATCGCTAATTCTTTCTTCTGCCTCACTTTTCCTAGCTGTGAGAGCCTCCATTTTTTATTGCACCTCATTAATAGCTTTTTTTTATTTCAACTTGGTTCGATTTTAGTTCTTTTATATCTCCAGAAAGGGCTTTTATATCTCCCGAGAGGGTTTTTCTAATATCTTCCATGCATTTTTAGAGCCTGGCTAGAACCTTGAGAATCGTCATTCTGAACTCTAGATCTGACATATTACCAGTGTCTGTATTGATTAGGTCCCTAGCCTTTGGTACTGCCTCTTCTTCTTATTTTGTGGTGAATTTTTCTGCCTTGTCATTTTGTCCAGATACGAGTATATGAAGGAGCAAGTAAAATACTAAAAGGGTGGCAACAACTCCAGGAAAATATGCTTTAGCCAAATCAGAAGAGATCCCAAATCGTGAGGAGGGAGAAAGGGGATAAAAATAGGTTCAGAAAGAAAAAAAAAAGAGGGGCGCCTGGGTGGCTCAGTGGGTTAGGCCACTGCCTTTGGCTCAGGTCATGATCCCAGGTCCTGGGTTCGAGCCCCACATAGGGCTTTCTGCTCAGCAGGGAGCCTGCTTCCTCCTCTCTCTCTGCCTGCCTCTCTGCTTACTTGTGATTTCTCTCTGTCAAATAAATAAATAAAATCTTTAAAAAAAAAAGAAAAAAAGAAAAAAAAAGAAACAATTAAAAAAAGAAAACCAATAAAGAAAAAATATAAAAAGAAAAAATATATATATATATTAGATAATCTAGTTAGAAAACGTTAAAAAAGAAAGGGTAAAAGTTAAAAAAATTTAGCAGAAGAAGAAAAAAAAATTGAAAAACAAAAGAAAAAAAATTAACTGCAAGGCTAAAGAATCATGGGGAGAAAGCCATGAGTTCCGTGCTTTGCTTTCTCCTTCTCTGGAATTCCGATGCTCTCCTTGGTATTGAAACTGTACTCCTTGGTAGGTGAACTTGGTCCTAGCTGGGTTACTTGTTGATCTTCTGGGGGAGGGGCCTGTTGTAGTGATTCTCAAGTGTCTTTGCCTCAGGCGGAGTTGCACCGCCCTTACCCGGGGCCGGTCTGAGTAATCCGCTCGGGTTTGCTTTCGGGAGCCTTTGTTCCCTGAGCGCTTTCTGTAGAGTTCCGGAGGACGGGAATGAAAATAGCAGCCTCCCGGTCTCTGGCCCAGAGGAGCCGAGAGCCCGGGGCCCCAGTCCTCAGTGCGCCCTCAGAGAACAGCACCCAATTACTCCCGTCACCCTGGCCTCCGGCCGCGCTCCAAGCTGACCAAGCCTGTGACCAGTTCAAGGTAAACCCGAGCTTAGAGCTTACTCCTCGGCTCTGTCTCTGTAGCCAGCTTCCCCGTTCTAATACCTGTAAGCTCTGCGACACTCAGACACCCCCGATCCTTCTGTGACCCTGTGGGACCTGAGGCCACGCTGACCCTGCATGGGCTTCACCCTGGTTAAGCCTCTCAAGCGAACAGACTTTTAAAAGTCCTGATTTTGTGCTCCGTTGCTCCACCGCTTGCCGGGAGCCGGCCCCTCCCACCGTGGTCTATCTTCCCGTCGCTTTGGATTCACTTCTCCGCCAGTCCTACCTTTCAGAGAGTGGTTGATTTTCTGTTTCTAGAGTTGCTGTTCTTCTCTTCGATCTCCTGTTGGATTTGTAGGTGTTTGCAATCTTTAGATGAGCTATCTACTGATCTCCCACTACCTGAAGTAGTCTCAGCCTGCTACTATTCTCCGCCATCTTGACTCCTCCAACCTAAGCTCTTGAAAATATTTTTGTGCCCTATTGACGTCTATATGTATTGTTTCCTGAAGTACCTGTTCAAGTATTTCCCTTTTTAAAATTCAGTTATATACATATTATTCAGTTTGAGAATTCTTCATATAGTCCTGGGTACAAAGTTCTCATCAGGCATATGATTAGCAAATATTTCTCAAGGATCTTGATCTTCTTTCATTCCCATAAGACACCAGTGTCCTTATGCTGATTGGCCTAATGAGTAAGAAGTAATAATTACTGTAGGACTTTCTGGCAGACATTTTCATACTAGAGGGTTCAGAAATAAATCCATCAAAATTCAGGGCCTATTATCTCAGTGACATTTCTAGAGGTCCAGTGGATATGTTCATGTGGAGATATATCTTCTTTTTTAAAAGATTTTATTTATTTATTTGACAGACAGAGATCACAAGTATGCAGAGAGAGGCAGGCAGAGAGAAGGAAGGGGAAACAGGCTCCCCACTGAGCAGAAAGCCGGCAGGGTTTGATCCTTGGACCCTAGATCATGACCTGAGGCAGAGGCTTTAACCCACTGAGCCACCCAGGCACCCCTGGAGATACATCTTCTAAGTAAAAGATTAATCATTTCATCTAGCCCTTCTGTGGCCAAAGAGGTGCAACACACATAGTGGAACTGTGGATTTTGGAGGCAACATCATCTTTATTTGAGTGTATTATTAGAACCCATTTACTAGATGTACAGAAAAGCTGCTAGTTTTTTTTTTATTAAGATCATTTACCCAACATATGGTACATCATTAGTCTTTGATGTAGTTTTCATTGATTCAGTTGCGTATAACACCCAGTGCTCATCAGATCAGGTGCCCTCCTTAATGCCCATCACCCAGTTACCATCTCCCTCCTCCCCTCCACAACCCTCAATTTGTTTTCCTGAGTCTGCAGTCTCTCATGGTTTGTTTCTCTCTCTCTGATTTCCTCCCATTCAGATTCCCTCCCCTTCCCCATGGTCCTCTGCACTATTCCTTATATTCTACATATTATTGAAACCATAAGATAATTTTGCACTATTTTTGAGTATGATTCAGAAAAGGAGGACTTGCAAAAGGTGTGGGCTGCTATGCAAGCTGTGCTGGCACTTGGGTTACCAGATCCACCAAAAACAGTGGTGGTCCAATTGGCAATAGCTGTATGGGAATGCTGTATGCAAGGGAATTCCCTGCAAGGGAATGCTATATGGAGTCTTGGGCTGCTATCTGTGGGTAAATGATAGCACAGATGCTAAATTTCATGTTAAGTTCTGCCATCAATGTGGACAACTACTTTCCATTTGATAAAGAGCTATTGGTCTGCTTACTAAGCTTTGGGTAGAGATTGAATGCTCAACAGGGCCAAGCAATTTCCCATGAAACCAGAGCGCCTTTCATGAACTGTGTATTGTATGACTCACCAAGACATAAATTTTGGAGTACATGGCCACAGCATCATCAAATGGGATGTGATATACACATGATGTAGCCTGAGGAGGCCCTGAAGGTGTCAGTAAGTTACATGAAGAAGTGGTTCAAATGCCCATGTTCCCCATGCCTGTTAGACTGGTTTTGCTATTTGAGCAATAGTTGTGGGCTCATGGAGGGTTCACTGCATTCAGTAGACAGAGGGAGAGATGACCCAGACATGGCTTACTGATAATTCTGCAAGATATGTAGACACCTTTCAAAAGTGGACAATTGCAGCACTACTTCCATGCTCTGGGACATCCCTGAAGGACGATAGTGAGAAAAATTCCTCCCAGTGGGCAGAATGTTGAGTAGTGCACCTGGTCATTCACCACAGTGGGTGGATTTGTGATGGTTCATTGTATATGCCAATTTGACTAGTGCACAAGATGTCTAGATAACTGGTTAAATATTAGTTCTTGTTGTATGTGTGAGGGTGTGTCCAGAAGAAATTGGTATTATGTCAGTTGACTTGAGTAAGTAGAGGGCTCTACCTGATGCTGGTGAGCATCATCCTAATCCACTGAGAGCCTAAATGGAAAGAAAGCCAGAGGAAGTTGAAATTCACTCTGCCTGACTGGGTTGATCTGTGACATTGATAGTCTCCTGCCCTCGATGCTCTTGATCCTCGGTCCTTCCTTCAGACTTGATGGATGGAATTTATTAACCTTTCATTTGCTCCCCTATTCTCACATTTTAGAACTGCAACATCATCTTTCCTGGATCTCAAACCTTGCAAACAGTAGATCATGGGGCTTCTCAGGCTCCATGTTCACATGAGCCAACATCTTATATAAAATGTCATATATATATATATATATATAGATATTATATATATTATAATATATATCTCACACATACACACTATTATATATTTATTTTTTTTTTAGATTTTATTTATTTATTTGACAGACAGAGATCACAAGTAGGCAGAGAGGCAGGCAGAGAGAGAGAGGAGGAAGCAGGCTCCCCGCCGAGCAGAGAACCCAATGTGGGGCTCGATCCCAGGACTCTGGGACCATGACCTGAGCTGAAGGCAGAGGCTTTAACCCACTGACCACCCAGGCAACCCCAACACACATATATATTTATATAGAAATATATTCATATTTGTATATAATATTATATAATATATTATTTTCACTTATAGATTGGTATATCTTATTGGTTCTGTATTCTGGACCACCCTGAGCAATACAAACTTTACCTGTACATTAGTGACTTATTCTTAATCTGAGAAAGAGACGACATATGATGCAATTGCTAGCTATTCAACTCAAATACCTCTGTCTTAGAAGGTAACTTTATGAAGAGGTATCATTACATGTTACAACATGTGTATTATCTTGGTATATAAAATTAATTTGAGGTGTAGGAGAAAGATGCCTCAAAAGTTGACCCAGCACAACATTACATTTTCTAATGAATGGATAGCCTTGCCATTAACCTTTGAGACAGTGGGCTCTTAATTGGCTATCATCATTGTTAATCATGTTTTCAAGAAAAAATTATAGAATCTCCACAATACTTCATTTTTTGAAGCATATGTTCCCTTGAAACCTGCATTCAGCTGCCCCAAACAGAGAGAAAGTATTAAGTCCTAGAGGACAGGAGAAGCCGTTGCCTTCACCCTTCTCCTCTCTGTTAACCCTGCCCTTCACTTCTAAGGATCTGTGAGACTTCTCCTTGATGGTCCTTGCTCTTTTCCTTGCATAAGTCCCACTACTAACTGCTCTGCCCCTCCCTGGGGAGCTGGTGCTTTTTTTTCAGTGGCAAGAATCAAAGATTCTGTCCCAGAAGGGGAAAAGCTGAGATTGGAGAAGGGGCAGAAGCAGTGAAGGCAATGGTATAGCATGTTCATAAGGCGATGTTGTTGGGGTCAGGCCCTAATTGTTGTCCTATCAGAGGAAAACAAGACAAGGGGAGCCAAAGAATGAACCACTAGAGCCAGAGGCAGGACCAGACATAGAACTCCAGGGTTCCAGGGGTAAACAGAGGGAGATCCAGGGATTAGACATGCTTCCTGGGGATGAGGGAATACGTCCCATGTCCCCCACCCTTCTTCCACCCCAGCTCCAGCTCTGGCCTTTTCTTTTCATCCCTCTTCCTCATGACAAAAGCTGTGGCCCTAGCCATGTCCTTATTGTTCCTGTGTCCCTTACCATGTTCTCTACTCTTCCCTCCCTCTTTTTTTCATGGATCCCATTACAATAAATTTTAAATAAAAACCAGTCTCTGGGAAAAAAAATGACAGTGGAAATCTTCACAAACTTGCGGAGTGCTATTTAAGTAAGGGATAGAAGAATATGCAGAAACTGCATTTTAAAACGGGTTTAATATTATTTAAAAGAGTAGTTATCTAGTATGGTCCCCAACCAAACAACATAAACTACTGAAGAAAGAAATCTAGAGATGGAACCCATCAGTCCTTTGTTTCCACAAATGCTCTATGGATTCTGAGGTCAACTAAGTTTAAAAAACCATTATTTAAAAGAAGAACAATAACAAAAGAAGGCCTAGACTACAGAGGTGTTCATACACATTAATAACATATATACTGATAAGATTGTATCCTAGCTAGTTTACAACATAGATTGTGAAAAACTGTTCAGGATTGATTGGTATTTTTGAATTTTAAAATAAGCTCCTTTATCTTATTTTATTATTTGGGGGTATTTTTTTTCTTGGTTTGTTTTCTTGTATTTTTTTTTCTTCTTTTGTAGTTTAAAGTTTTGACTTAAATTCCAGTTGGTTAACATACACTGTAATATTATTTTCAGATGTAGAATTTAGTGATTCATCACTTATATACAACACCTAGTGCTATCAGAAGTGCCCTCCTTAATACCCACCCCCCATTTAGCCCATCCCCTGCCCATCTCCCCTCTAGCAAGCCTCACTTTGTTCTCATAGTTAGGAGTCTCTTTTATGGTTTGCCTCTCTCTTTTGTTTCCCCCCATCTTCTTTTCTTTTGTTTCTTAAATTCCATATATGAGTGAAATCATATGGTATTTTTCTTTCTCTGACTTAGTCTAGTTCATCTACATCATTGCAAATGGCAAGATTTCATTCTTTTTTTTCAACTGGGTAATATTCCATTATATTATATTATATTATATTATATTATATTATATTATATTATTATATTATATTATATATAATGGAATAATAATTTCATTCCACATTCTATATATAATGGAATAATAATATTCCATATAATATTATATTCCATATAATAATATTATTCCACATGTATATTCTGTGTGTGTGTGTGTGTGTGTGTGTGTGTGTGTAAATATCTAAGCTTTTCTTTCTTTATTCTTCATTCAGTGATTCAATGATCATTTTGGGCTTATCCCACAATTTCAGTATTATTGATGATGCTCCTGTCAATATTGGGGTACCTGTATCCCTTAGAATTAGTATATTGATATCCTTTGGGTAAATAACTTGTAGTGAAATTGCTGGATCATAGGGTAGTTCTATTTTTAACTTTTTTAGAAACCTCCATACTGTTTTCTAGAGTGGCTGCACAAGTTTTCATGGCCGTCAACCACATCCTCACCAACATCTTCTTTTTCATTTATCATTAATTTTAGCCATTCTGACAGTTGTGAGGTGATATCTCATTGTAGGCTTGATTTTTATTTCCCTGATGTTGAGTGATGTTGAACATCTTTCCATGTGTCTGTTAGCCATCTATATGTCTTCTGGAGAAAAATGCCCAGTCTTCTTTTCTGCCCATTTCTTAACTAGGTTTCTTTTGTTTTCTAGTTGTTGAGTTTGATAAGTTCTTTACAGATTTTGGATATTAACACTTTATCAGATATGTCATTTGCAAATATCATTTCCCATTCTAAAACTTGCCTTTTAGTTTTGTTGATTGCTTCCTTTGCTGTGCACAAGGCTATTCTCTTAATGAGGTCCCAATACCTCACTTTTGCTTTTGTTTCCTTACCTCCAGTGTCTAGTAAGGAGTTACCACAGACAATGGAGAGCCCAGATGCCTCAGTCAGTAAAGTGACTAACTCTTTTTTTTTTTCCTTAGGAAATCTTATACTTTATTAGAAAGTTGGTCATTTCATACATATTTTTATTTTTGAAAATATGTCCTAAATTTTACTTACAGTTTATTATAGCCATGGTTACATCTTATTTCCCATTCTTTTTTATTAATTTAATTTAATGTTTTTCAGTATTCCAAAATTCATTCTTTTATGTGCCACACCCAGTGCTTCTTGCAATATGTGCCCTCCATAATACCCACCACCAGGGTCACCCAACCCCCCCCATCCAAAACTCTGTTTCTCAGAGTCCAGAGTCCCTCATGCTTTTTCTCTTCCTCTGATATCTCCCAACTCACTTCTCCTCTCCATCTCCCCATGTCCTCTGTGTTATTTCTTATGCTCCACAAGTAAGTGAAACCATATGATAACTGACTCTCTCTGCTTGACTTATTTCATTCAGCATAATCTCTTCCAGTCCCGTCCATGTTGATACAAATGTTGAGTATTAATCCTTTCTGATGGAGGCATAATATTCCATTGTATATATGGACCATATCTTCCTTATCCATTCGTCTGTTGAAGGGCATCTTGGTTCTTTCCATAGTTTAGTGACTGTGGCCATTGTTGCTATGAACATTGGGGTACAGATGGCTCTTCTTTTCACTACATCTGTATCTTTGGTATAAATACCCAGTAGTGCAATTGCAGGGTCATAAGGTAGCTCTCTTTTTAATATCTTAAGGAATCTCCACACTGTTTTCCAAAGAGGCTGCACCAACTTGCATTCCCAGCAAGAGTGTAAGAGGGTTCCCATTTCTCCACATCCTCTCCAACACTTGTTGTTTACTGTCCCAGAAATGGACCTTCAACACTATGGTCAAGTGGCAAACTCTTGATTTTAGCTCATTTCGTGATCTAACAGCCTTGGGATTGAGCCCCATGTCAGGCTCCACACTCAGCAAGGAGTCTGATTAAGGATTCTCTTTCTCCTTTGGTCCCTCTCCCTACTCAATCTCTCTCTCTCTTTCTCTGGAATTAAATAAATAAATAAATAAATAAATAAATAAATAAATAAATAATAAACAGAAGTTGCTACAGCTGATGTCAAAAAATTCATTTCCTGTGTTCTATTTTAGGATTTTGATGGTTTCCTGTTTCAAATTTAGGGCTACTACCCATTTTGAGTTTATTTTTTGTGTATGCTACATGAAAATGGTCCAGTTTCATTCTCTGCATGTTGCTGTCCAGTTTTCCTGAAACTTTTGTTGAAGAGACTGTCTTGTTCCATTGGATATTCTTTCTTGCTTTGTTGAAGATTAGTTAACCATATAGTTTGGATCCATTTCTGGGTTCTCTATTCTGTTCCATTGATCTATGTTTCCATCTTGGGACAGTACCATACTAACTTGATCACTACTGCTCTGTAATTTAGCTGAAGTCCAGAATCATGATGCCTACAGGTTTTGTTGTTGTTGTTGTTGTTGTTGTGTTTGTTTTTTGTTTTTTTCAAGACCGCTTTGCTATTCGGGGTCTTTTTGTGGTTCCATACTAATTTTATAATTGTTTGTTTTAGTTCTGTAAAATACTATTGGTACTTTCATAGGGATTGCATTAAATGAGTTGATTGTTTTCAGTGGTAAAGACAATTTAACAATATTTGTTATCCAGTCCATGAGCATGTAATGTTTTTTTCATTTCCTTATGTTATCTTCAATTTCTTTCAGAAGTGTTTTAAGGTTTTCAGAGTACACTGTACCTCTTTGGTTAGGTTTGCTCTTAGGCATCCTATGGTTTTGATGCAGTTATAAATGGCATTGATTCCTTTACTTACACTGCTGCTGCTTAATTATCAGTTTATAGAAATTCAACATATTTCTGTATGTTGATTTTGTATTCTGTGACTTTGCTGAATTCATATACCGATTCTAGGCATTTTTTTGATGGAGTCTTATGGGTTCTCTACACAGAGTATCTTGTTGTCTGCAAAGAGTGAGTGTCTGACTTCTTCCCTGCTGGTTTGGAAGCCTTTTCTTTCTTTTAGTTGTCTAATCATTGATGCTAGGACTTCCAGTACCATGTTAAACAATAGTGGTGAGATTGGACATCCCTGTCTTGCTCTTGACCTTAGAGGGAAAGTTCTCAGTTTTTCCCCAGTAAGGATGATGTTAGCTTGGGTTGTTCATATATGGCCTTTATGATATTGAGGCATATTCCCTACATCCCTACTTTGCTGAAAGTTTCTATTGAGAAAGGATGCTGTACCTTATCAAAAGCTTTTTCTGCATCTATTGAGAGGAGTGTATGGTTCTTGTTCTTTCTTTTACTAATGCGGTGTATCATGTTGATTGATTCATGAATATTGAACCACCCTTGTAACCCAGAAATAAATCCCATTTGATCGTGGAAAATGATCTGTTTAATCTACTGTTGGATTTGATTTGCTATTATATTGTTGAGAATTGTTTGCATCCATGTTCACTAGGGATATTGATCTTTAATTCTCCTTTTTAGTGGTGTCTTTGGTTTGGGGATCAAGGTAATGCTGCCATTATAGAATGAGTTCCAAAGTTTTCCTCGCATTTTGTTTTCTGGAATAGCAGGAGAAGAATAGATATTAACTCTTCTTTAAGTGTTTGGTAGAATTCCCCTGTAAAGCCTCTTACCCAGGCTTTTGTGTGCTGGGAGATTTTTGATTACTGATACAATTTCTTTCCTGGTTATTGGCCTGTTACGTTTTTTCAATTTCTTCTGGTTTCAGTTTTGGTATTTATATGTTTCTAGAGATGTATCCATGTCTTCCAAATTGCCCAATTTCTTGGCATATAATTTTCCATAATATGCTCTTATAATTGTTCGTATTTCTGTAGTGTTTGTTCCTTATCTCTCATTAGTGATTTTATTTACTAGGGTCCTTTCTCTTTTCTTTTTGTTAAGTCTGGCTAGAGGATTATCAATTTATTAATTTTTCATAGAAACAGCTCCTGGTATCATTGATCTGTTCTACTAGGTTGTTTTGTTTTTATGTCATTTATTTCTGCTCACATCTTTATTATTCCCTTCTTCTGCTGGCTTTAGGCTTCATTGGTGATTCTTTTTCCAGTATCTTTAGGTTTAGGGTTAGGTTGTGTATTTGAGATTTTTCTTGCTTCCTGGTGTAGGCATGCATTGCTATATATGTCCCTTTTATGACCTCTTTTTCTGCTTCCCAAAGGTTTTGGATCATTGCGTTTTCATTTTTCATTGTTTCAATGCACTTTTTAACTTATTCTTTTATTTCTTGGTTGATGCATTCATTCTTTAGTAGGATGTTCTTTATCCTCCATGTATTTGTGGCCCATCCAAATTTTTTCATGAGACTGATTTCAAGTTTCATAACTTTCAATAGGCATGTATGATCGCAGTCTTTTTGTACTATTGAGCCTGATATGGGACCTAGTATGTAATCTATTAAGGGGAATGCCCTTGTGAACTTAAAAAGAACGTGTATTCTTCTGTTTTAGAATGAAATGTTCTGAATATGTCTGGTAAGTCGATCTTCCCCACTGTGTCATTTAATGTCATTGTTTCTTTGATGATTTTCTACTTAGATGACCTGCCCATTCCTGTAAGTGGGGTGTTAAAACCCCCTACTATTTTTAGTACCAGTGAGTTCCTTTATGTTTGTCATTAACTGTTTTATACACTTGGGTGCTTCCAAATTTGAGGCATAAGTATTTGCATTTGTTAGATCTTCCTGTTGGATAGATCTTATTATGATACAGTCACCTTCTTCATCTCTTTTTATAGTCTTTGTTTTAAAATCTAGTTTTCCTGGTAAAGTATGGCTATTCTATCTTTCTTTAGTCATCCTTTTGTGTTCTAAATATTTCTCCATCCCCTCACTGTCAATCTGCAGGTATCTTTAGGTCTAAAATGAGTCTCTTCTAGGCAACATATGGATGTGTCTCTTTAAATCTATTCTGATACCTTATTTTTACTTTTTTTGTTTTATTTAAATTCAAGTTAGTTAACATGTAATGTATTATTAATTGGGAGGTAGAATTTAGTGATTCATCAGTTGTATATAACGCCCAGGGCTCATTACATCAAGTGCCCTTCTTAATGTCCATCACCTATTTACTCCACCCCCCTGCCAACATCCCCTTCCCCAGGCAAACCTCAGTTTGTTATCAGTAGTTAAGAGTCTCTTATGGTCTGTCTCCCTTTCAGTTTTTATCTTATTTTATTTTTCCTTCCCTTCCCCTATGTTGGAATTAGAGTGTATTATGCTAAGCAAAGTCAGTCAGAGAAAGACAAATAAAGTATGATTTCACTCATGTGGAATTTAAGAAACAAAATATATCTTTTGATTGGTACATTTAGTCCATTTACATTGAGAGTAATTATTGATAGAAATTTTCTGCCATCTCATTCCTTTTTTTTTTTTTTTGGTCATTGATTCTGGAGATTTTCTCTTTTCCTTTCTAGCCTTTGTTGCTTTTGGTTTTTCTCTTCCCCTCACAGTTCCTTTTAATATTCCTTTCAGGGCTAGTTTAGTGGTCATGAGCTCCTTTAATTTTTGTCACTTTCAGTTCTGAATGATAGCCTTGCTAGATAAAGCATTCTTGCCTCCATATTTTTCCCATTCAGTAGAGTGAATACATCCTACCACTCTCTTCTGGCTTGTCAAGTTCTGTGGAGACATCTGCTGCTAACCTTATTTCTCTTCCCTTATAAGTTAGAGACTTCTTTGTCCTGCTGCTTTTAGGATTTTTTTCTTTATCTCTATATTTTGCAAATTTAGCTGGTATGTGCTGGTGTTGGCCTGTTTTTGTTGATATTGTGGGGGTTCTATGTGTCCCCTGGATTTGAATGTCTGTTTTTTTCCCTTGATTATGGAACTTTTCAGGTAGAATTTGCTCAAATTGCACTTGGATGGGAGGGGGGTGGGAGATTGGGTGAGCCTGCTGGTGGGAATTATGGAGGGCACATATTGTATAGAGCACTGGGTGTGGTGTATAAACAATGAATTCTGGAACACTGAAAATAATTTTTTTAAAAAAAGGCTACTTGAGGAAATCATAAGAAACATTGCGGTACATATGGCCCTTCTTCTCACTAAATCTGTATCTTTGGATGAACCATGAGAGACTGTTGACTCTAAGAAACTGGGGGTTTGAAGGGGAGAGGGTTGGAGGGATGTTGAGCCTGGCGGTGGGTATTAAGGAAGGCATGTATTTCATGGAGCTCTGGGTATGATGCATAAACAATGAATCTTGGAACACAAAAAATAAAATTAAAAAAATAAAATTATGTAATTAAAAAAATCAAAAGGAAAATGCATTTGTAGTATGGTATGTAGTTATTGAAAGAAAATCACATGTAAGTGGCAGTCTGCAGTTCAAACCTGTGTTGCTCAAGACTGAACTGTACAGCAGTTCTACATAAATATTGGCTGAGGTCTTTTCTTGGTGGGGAGGTGTGTCGACCGTTCCCTGGCACTTCTGACCTCACCTGAAGGATGACAGAATGGGCTCTGTTGCCAAAGAGAAAACAGGTTCTGCTAGTTGGAAATCTGAAAGGTTTCCATGAGGGAGTATATGTACTTTGTTTTCTTCTTTTTGCTTCTGGAACTCCTATGATATAATGTTATTATGCTTTATGGAGTCACTGAAGTCTCTAAATTTACTTTTGTGATCCAGGACTTTGCTTTTCCTCTTCTGTGAAGTTGCGTGATTTTCCATAATTTAGCTCTATACTGCTTATTCTTCCTTTGCTTCTTCCATCCTTGTGGTCATTACATTCAATCAGATTCAAAACGCAGATATTTCATTTTTCATTTTGACATGATTAGTTTCTAGATCTTTTATTTCAGTGGTGAGGGACCTCTTGATGTCTTTTAAGTTTTTCCCAAGCATAGCTAGTATCCTTAGTATGATTGTTTTAAATTCTGCATAAGGCTTATTTTATCTGTTTTGATTAGATCCCTGGCTGTGACCCTTCCTTGTTATTTCTTTTAGGATTAATTCTTCCATCTTGGCATTTTGTTTAGGTCTCTGTGTTCTTCTGTATGTTGGCAAAGCCTGTGACATTTACTATTCCTGAAAGTAATGGCTTTATGAAGAAGAGGTCATATGCTGTCCAGGACCTGGCACTTCAGGAAGTGTCTCTGGTATCTGCTGTGTATATGCTGCTGCTGTGTTTCGGCTGCTCTTTCCCACAGCTCAGTCTTCTGAAATTTCTCCTTGCCTGTATTGGGGAATATCTGGACCTTGGCCAGAGTATGGTGAGTTTTTACTTGGTGTGCTCTGGTTTGCTTATTAAAAAAGACCCGATGCTATTTCCATTAGGGCTGAAGTTTTGCAGACTCTATGGTCAGTAGATATGGTATGTGCAGGGGATTGTGCTGATATTTGGTGGGGAGGGTCCCACTGCTCTGGTTCTCAGGCACACTTGCCCAAGAAAAGCAGTGCTAGCAGAGCTTGGGTGGGGGTGCTGTTTGGTGTAAGCAGTTTAGGCCACCAGTGTTGGCACTGTACTACTTACTGATGTTAGTTTATGCTGAACAGCATGGGAGGGAAATGGCACCAGCCTTTTTCTTTGTAACCAGAGAGGGGAGTTCACACCACTTCTGTCCAGGAAGCCCTCACACAAAAGCATACAGCCAACCCTTATGTATCTCAGATGTCCCTCAAACCACTGTCTTCATACTGTTTGTGCCTGGGCCATCTGCCTGCCTGGCAGTCAAGTACATCTTGTGTTCTATCCCAGGCAGGCCCACTGAGTTTTAAAACTCCAAACTTTAAGGACCTGGCATGGCATGGTGCCCACTTTTTCTCTGTGACAGGGTCTTGTCTTGCAGGACCTACTGCAACATGACCCAGAGGGGCAATCGCATCAAAGCACAGGAGCATGGGTTTTGCACAGCAAAGCACATCAAAGAAACAATGTCCAGGTTAATGACCCTCAGTAAGTACCTCTTCACCTGTGCTGAAGGGTGGTGTTAGGAAATGATGCCCAGGCTCTATTCTCCATGAAGAGGCCATTTCACCTTACCCAGGTCACTCCAAGAAGGAGGAATCATCTCTCTGAGTGTCCCAGGGGATTCTCAGTTCATGCTTTTTGCCCCCGGGCTATTGGCCATCTTCTCCACAGGAGCACAGCAATGCCCCCAGGGCTCCACGCCAACCATACCACAGATCTTTACAACTCCAGTCTTTGAGCCCCCCTGTTGTAAAAATTCACAGAAAGCAACCTCTTTCTTTGTTCCAGTCAATGGCTTTGGAAAGTGTTTTCCTTGTGCAACCCCTGTGTGCTCCTCTTTCCTTATCTCATTCTCTCTCTCTTCTTTCTTTCTCCTTTCTCTGTGACAAGGGCTCCCTTCTCTCCACAGCACCCGTGATCCGTTTCTCCCCCAAACTGCAGCTCTGCTCCCCCACTTGCAAGATAATGCCCTCTTTTCTCCCTCTAGTTGTGTGCACTTTGTTCTGTCAATCCTCAGATAGATCTTTTAGGTATTCACAATGATTTGCTATTAACTAGTTGTGTTTCATGGTCAAAGAAAGCTTAGGGTCCTCCTACTACTCCACCATCTTAGCTGCCCACCACTTGTATCTGTTTTTGTTTTTGTGTTTTTTTAATATTTTATTTATTTATTTGACAGATAGAGATCACAAGTAGGCAGAGAGGCAGGCAGAGAGAGAGAGAGGAGGAAGCAGGCTCCCTGCTAAGCAGGGAGCCCATGCGGGGCTCAATCCCAGGACCCTGGATCATGGCCCAAGCTGAAGGCAGAGGCTTTAACGCACTGAGCCACCCAGGTGCCCCTGGTATTTGTTTTTACCTAAGTACTAAGTGTGGTGATTCTTTGAGCACAGTCTAGGATAATGTTGTCAACAACATCTCAACAGGTATAACATGATGAAGACAAAATGTATTTATGTATTCTGAAAGAGGAACTATGAATTCTTTTAAATCTCCAAGTAAGAAAATCAGTATATTCATAAGAAAGGGTGTTTATGTTATAATAGTAATACTTTAAAGGGGTGGTTAATCCACCTTCAGCATTAGTCCAGACAACTGGATGAACTTAACACTGTGATGTCATCCTCTACAGGTAAATATTCATTAAGAAATACATACATAATATCATAGTTTACTTTTTAAAAATTTGCAGAATAACTTGTTTAAAATGTGGGTTTTGCAGAGATATATATTTTAGGTCTTTCCCAACATGACACTGAATTGACAGAAATGATGTACATAGATGAAAAATTCTGTAATAGAAAAAAGAATGGGGACACACCAGTGAACAGAAGATTTTAGTGAATTTCTTAAAGGCATAAATTAGTCAAAAATTTAAGAAAAGAGATATAGGGTAGTGGAATCTATAAAGAGACATGAACAAGAGAAGTCTACACAGGAAATCTGAGTTTCTGAGACCCCCAAATCTTATTCCACACACACCCAACCTAATGTAGGACCAGTCAGTATATACACCACACTCATATACTCATGGATTGATGTAAACTGTTTCATTTAAAGAAAAAAACAGTTGGGGAGACAGATATTTATGGTTATAAAAGAAATACACACCAGTTGTTTTTATTGCCAGTACAGTCTTTGGGTCATCATGTTACATGAGCAAGCAAAAATGTAGATAATTTAAGAAAAAATCAGCACAATGGGAATGTTATATAACATTAAGAATTAAACCACAGACCTATGCAATAACATGGATTCTCTAGTGAAAAGTAGTAACAATGTCTGGACTCTGCTGTATTCACTCCCTTTCCCTGGACTTGAAGGTATCGTTCAGAGAAACAAACACATAGCAGTTGAGCTGGTCTAATCTTGTGATCAGAAACTCCAGAAATACATATTAATATTTGTTTTAAATGCTTTCCTGTTTTGTATCTTTAGACAAACACCTAATTGAAGAGCTTCTCCCTGAGGTTGTGCTGTACTCTGTCCCTGGGGCTAATTCTCATGATAAGAAGAATAAGAATGATTCACTTTAGGTGTATGATACTCATGATTGTCCTGGAAGAAGTTCAAGAAGGTGAACTGGCGTGTCGCACACACTTCAGGCCTAGTAATCACGCAAGACTCATTACAGTACGAGAATGAGTGATGCATGGGCACCTGGATGGCTCAGTGGGTTAAGCCTCTGCCTTCAGCTCAGGTCATGATCTCAAAGTCCTGGGATCGAGCCCCACATCAGGCTCTTTGCCCAGCAGGGAGCCTGCTTCCCCTCTCTCTCTGCCTGCCTCTCTGCTTACTTGTGATCTCTCTCTCTCTCTCTGTCAAATAAATAAATAAAATCTTTAAAAGAGAGAGAGAGAGAGAATGAGTGATCCATTCTCACTTCATTTGAAATATTTGTGCTCTCAGTTTCATTTTCAATTTACATATGCTTTGTAAATAGTTATTTACTAACTCACGGGTTTCAGCCACTGTGCTAAACACCGCAAAAGATTGGAAGAGTACTAGGGCTTCTAAAGTGTAATTTAAGGAAGTGTATAAGCTAAAAGTAAGTATTACACAAGAGCATTTGTGACCTAAAAAAATAAAGGAAATATACAATGACTCAAACAATACCTCTTTGAGGTAATCTGGAAATACATCAAGGAAGCTATAACATTTAAGATAGATCTTGAAGAAAGGACCCATTTCAATTATAATTTAAGGTGGGTGCAATTGAGAAAGGATTCTTTGCAGAAAGACAAAACAACAGTTTTGTACAACAAAACTGTGTACTTAAGAAGAAAGAGTCCAGAAGGATTTCAGTTAACTCATTTCAGCATAACACAGAATCCATTAGGAGTGTTTTAGGAGACTTGAGAGTGAAATCAAGGTTTTGGGGGGATGAATCTCAAGTAATGCCAGGGAGAACAAGTGTATATGTCCACAAACATACACAGATATTAAAGATGGGAATAAAATGACTTTAGCACTGAAGTAATTAACACTAGGGCAATTATAACTGCAAAAATTGTTTAAAACTAGTCAACACAAGAGCATCAAAGTGACTCAGTCAGTTGGGTTTCTGACTCTTGATCTTACCTGAGATTTTGATCTCGGGGTCCTTAGATCAGTCCCTGTGTTGGATCCCACACTAGGTGTGGAGACTACTTTAAGACAAAAACAACAACAACAGCAACAACTACAGCGGCATCTGGGTGGCTCATTTGGTTAAGCTCATTTGGTTCGGCAGTTGGCTCAGATCATCATCCTAGAGTCCTGGATTATAGCCCTACATTGGGCTCCCAGCTGGGTGGAGAGTCCACTTCTCCCTCTGCCCATCTCCTCCACTCCTGTGTGCTCGCTCTTCCTAAGATAAATAAATAAAATCTTTAAAATTTACTTATAACAGCAACAATTTACTAATCAAGACATAACAAATATATAATCCACCAGGGTTATATACAGTCTATATAATATGTATGTAGGTATATTTGTATATCATTCATTTTGTACATATACATATATGAGTAAAATATGCATATGCATATATACAGTTCTAGATACATATGTCATATATAATAATCTTTTAGATATGACAATCCATAAAAAGTTGCTGAAGTGGGTTATTATTTAGTCAATGTTTTGGAAGTAAGAATATCAATAGGATGTAGAAGAAGTAACAAGATTACAGCAAATGGCAGAAATGAGCAGTCTTAGTGTGAAGACCTCAGTTATAACAGTAGAATGGTGTGGGTAATCAGTGGTGAGAGAGGAAGGGCAGAGGTGAACCTGAAATCTGATCACTCATTATACTTTTGGGTCTCTGTTCACTCAAATACATCCCTGACTCCAATGTGGAATGAATGTAATGTGAGTCTTTGGGGTACATAGCTGTATGATTGTCAGATATATCATATTCAAATTCTTTTTTAAAGAAATTACCCTATTTCAATGTTTAATGCATTTATGAAGCCACATTGAAACATGCAAGCATGTGAAATATTTTTTTCCTTTTAAATTATTTTTAGGTCATGAATGTTTGATTAAAATTCCCTCTATTTTTGACTTCATATACATATGTTTGTTTTGTAATCTCACCTTAAGTCATTTAAACATTAGGACAATTACAACTGCAAAAAATGAACACTAATCAACACCTAGCAAGAATGAAATCTGTACAATTTGTCATTCTAGTGAAATGAGAACAGATAATAATGTGAATTCTAAGAATTTCTCTTCAATATTTTCCTCAATGAATCTATGACTTCCTTATTTCGCAAACTGTAGATAATTGGATTTAACAAGGGAATTATGATAGTGTAAAATAGAGAGTCCATCATATCTTGGTCTTCCGATTGTGTAGATACGGGGCACACATACATGAAGACAAGAGCACCGTAGTATAAGGAGACAGATAAGAGATGGGCTCCACGGGTAGAGAAGGCTTTCTTTATACCTTGTAGAGACTTCTTTTTTAAGATTGTAGAGAGAACTAGTGTGTAGGAGAGAACTATCAGAGTGGTGAACATCTGTATTGACCCAGCAAAAACAAATACTGTCAGATAATTGACAGAAGGGTCAGTGCAAGAAATCTTAAGTAATGGTATAATGTCACAGTAAAAGTGATGTACTATTATGGAATTGCAGAAGGTTAACCTGAATAAAAAAGAAATATGAATAATGGCATGACGTAGGCCACATAAAGTGACAAAACAAGTGGATGCATAGTGTCTTGGACATAATCACTGGATAATGTAATGGTTTGCAAACGGCCAAATAGCAATCATATGCCATTGTTGCCAGCAGAAAGCATTCCACTGTTATACTTACTGCAAAGGAAAAAAATTGTATCATACCTTCTGAAAGAGATATCATTTTGGTCTTTCCAAAAAGGTTGACCAGCATCTTGGGGGATACTGTGGATGATATCCAAGCATCCACAAATGCCAAACTCCCAAGAAATAAGTACATGGGGATGTGAAGTTGAGAGTCATCCCATATGAGAGCAATTAGGTCAGAACTTTAGGAACAAGGGGATTTGCCACTGCAGTTCATATGTGAGTCCTGTGAGAATCAAATCTGTCAGCAATGTTGCATTTCCAAGGCCTTTTCCATGTTCCTTTTCCATATCCTCACTGACTGTTGCCTGAAATGAAATTTAGTAAATTGGAAAAAAGTCACTCAATTTATAACATGAAAATATGGAAAGGAGAGTTGAAATAAAACTATGCACATCAAAATACCATCTCAATTTTCTGTATTGCCTCTATATTGATTGGAGTCTACTTTGAGGGCTTTGAAATGAGTGCAATTATTTCAAATTTTAAAATGTGCAGCAATGAACAGAATTGGAAAAATGAAATACATTGTAGTACATCCTAAATTTATAGGACAGGATCTGCATAATTTGGAAATTTTATGTTTGGGATGTGGGTATAGGGTAAAGGGAAAAGGATCTTGAAGGGCCTCAGTAATAAAATGAGTTAAATGGCATGTGGAGGATCATGAACATTTTTCATCAGGGAATAAGCATGCACTGAAACTAAGAGAAAAGAGTAGTACTGGTAGATTCTTTCTAAAATGAATATATGGAGGTGTAGAAAATAGACTGCAGAGAATTTGAAATTAGGGTCAGGAATACTAGTAAAAAAGCTACTACTATTCAATGTTCTCAAACCAGAACCTATAGAAAAATGTCAAATCTATATTTTGCATAAAATGTCCTCCAGATCACACATTCTGGGGAAAGTTTTATGCAAAATATAGATTTGAGGTTTTACTGTAGACATTGATTTAGTGAGTCAATTATTAAGGCTAATAATCTGTATTCTCTTTGAACTCTAAGTGAACCAAACACATGTGACATGGCTAATCTGTGTGTGAAATGACATTGAGATTGGTGAAAAGATGAAGAGACAGAAGGAAAGTGTTCAGAAGATAGATGCAGTGCCTCTCTGACACATTACAGGGTTAGTCAGTGAAGAATGGAATCATCACCTGGCAACTGGGTAGATTCTCATCAAAATTTGATTGAGAACTCAGATGTAGGGGCCATTTTGTGGACATTAGTGCATGTGTACTTTGTAGTTTGAGTCTACTGCAAATCATGAATTGAATATCATTGGGTAGACTGAAGGCATAGTTATGTATGACCTATCTATTGGAGAATACATAAAGTGAAGAGAATGGTAAATAACTAAACTGACAACGTATATTAAAGTGGAGTGAAGTTATATATCTCCTGTGGATAGCCAAACTGATCCTCCTTTCTACCACATAATTTTGATTCCAGCAAACTCTAACACCCATTGTAGTACCCAAAAGTGCTACGATTGACTTTCCTATCTCCCTGACATCTAGGGTGAGGGGACATGATGTAGGTTTGGCAACTCTACATCACTCACACTAGAGTTGAAATTTGGAATGAGGGAGGAAAAGGGACAAGGACAAAAGATAATCTGAATTGCAAAGGCAGCCAAGGCACAATATGAAGGTTCCAGCAAATGCACCCTGCATCCACACCAGTGACTCTGTCCATGAGAACAGTGACATTCTCACATAGCAGTGGTGACAACAGCCCCATGGAGTCAATGTTGGAATATAATTTTTGCTATTGGCAGATGACCATGCTTGTTTCTGTTCCTGCCCATTTTTTCTCATCAGAGTCCTTTAATTTCCCAGCATTTCCATGTTAGATTCCATTCCAAAAAATAATTTCTTGTTGAAACTAATAGTTCTGACTGGCAGCAAATAAAGACAGGGAGAGACCAGGAAAGGATACTGAGCAGAATGATCAAGATAAGTGTCAGGAACACAAAGAGAGGAAGATAGTCAAGAACTTCAAAGAAAATTATGGTACCAATCACTAAAATAAATGCTTTGGTAGGATAAGGAGTGAACAGGTGTGATTAAGCACGGAAACTAAGGGATGGCTTTCGTGAGAGCAATTTCTGTCCTGTGATGCAGTGGAGGCCAGAGCATAATGAGCAGTTAGTGGGAAACAATTGCACAACAGCGAGAAGGGAAGCAAGACTGAATATTCCAAGAGTGTGGACAACAGTTGTTATATGTCTACTGCGGGTGGACAAATAGAACACTTTTCCTTGATATTGCTTTATTAAAAATTTTCAAAAGAGAGAAATGGAGAGAAAGCCATAAAAAGAAGAAAGAAGACAGTATAAGAAGTTTGGGTGGGTGAAAATCACAAGATGCAAGAACAGAAATAGGCAGAGAATAATAGACGCATGGCTAGATGAGTGTGGGAAAGACAAGCAGAAAAGAAGGATTAAGAATCTATCGGGGGGGGGCACCTGGGTGGCTCAGTGGGTTAAGCCGCTGCCTTTGGCTCAGGTCATGATCTCAGGGTCCTGGGATCGAGTCCCGCATCGGGCTTTCTGCTCAGCAGGGAGCCTGCTTCCCTCTCTCTCTCTGCCTGCTTCTCTGTCTACTTGTGATCTCTCTCTGTCAAATAAATAATAAAATAAAATCTTTAAAAAAAAAAGAGAATCTATCAGGGGTGACTGTGGGGCTCAGTGGGTTAAGAGGCAGACTTTCGATTTCAGTTCAGGTCATGATCTCAGAGTCCTGGGATTAAGCCACACATTGGACTATGCACTCAGTGGGGCATCTGCTTGAGGATTCTTCTCTCTCTCTCCCACTCTGCCCTTCTACCTACTTGCACTCTCTCTCTCTTTCTCTCTCTTTCTAAAATAAAGAAATAAATCTTTAAAAGAAAAAAACGAATGTATCAGAGAAAGACTATGGACAACAAAAAAGTAAAGACCCAGGATTTAGGGATAAATGTTTATTTTAACCCTGGGTGTTGTTTAAAGTTGTCAACAATAGGAATATTTTCTTTCCTTATTTTATTCAAATTTCCAAATTTATTTTTCCACGGAATATGTGTATGTAACAGATTTTCTGGTTAAATTTTACATCACAAACTTTGCTCAGAAATATATTAGCACTGCCTGAAAGTTTTTTCATATTTAAAAGTTGCTTTCCATTTGCTATAACAGTTATTAGGACTCACTTTTTCTAGAAATCCTTATGGTTTTACTTGAGAACATCTTTTCTTTACCAGTGTTTTTGCAGAATAAAATTGAGGCAGAATGGAGTGGAATACAGGTGATATAAATAAGAAAGCTACTAATCTCACATGATAAAGGTATTTTTATTGGAACAAAAACTCCTTTCTAGGCAATTCCAAATCACTATATAATGAAAAAATCTCAAATTCAGTTTGTGTGTGTACTTATTAAGGTATAAATGCTGGAAAGAGAAGTGAAGAAGCACCCACTGCCTATTTCCTGCTACATGTATATAAATAGTCAATGAAATGCTTGTCAGAAGTGGGAGATAGGATAGAGTTAATACACAATTGACCTACCTTAAATGTCTGAATCAGAAAATGTGATCAGTTAAATGTAATGGAGCTTTTAATCAGAATAAACAAAAAGATTACTGATGTAGGAAACCTTATGAAATGCTATTTAAATGTAGTTTAAATTGTTTAACACTCTAGTTCATGAATACTTATAAATTCCTTAGAGATATGTTAAGAAATAATAAAACATTGTTAAAGGGAGTAATTCAGTCTTACATCTATGTTACTTACTAGAGGAGAGTCATTAAGATTTAATATGTAAATTATTCAGTATTTGTTTTCCATTACTCACCTGGCTTTTTGGCTCTTGTAAACCCAATGTAAAATTATTATAAATGTAAGAGTATATCAAATTTATATATAAAGAATAATGAATTTTATAGTAATCATTTCTCTCTTACCCATATCTTATAAGAAATTGAGAAAATTTTTTTGAGGTGTTAGGTTTTCTAAAGGAGATAAGAAATACAGTAGCACTGAAATGACCATAACATGTGTAGTAACTTCTCGAACACTGATTCACTTTGGAGCTTCCTTTAACAAGCTCAGGAGAATGTTATTTATACCAATTTGTTTCAAGCACAAGAGTCAACCTGTTGTACAACTGTGGGCTTTTTGTCAGAATAAGAAGGAATGAAGAACTAAAATACTCCCAATAGCACCTAAGGCTTCCCTTTAAGACAAAACTAAATTGTTCTTCTGTGCATTGTAAACTTGAACATGTGTGAAAAGTCCAGGTAACTCATAGGGCTTTATAGACTCTGAAATCATAAACATCAAGTCATCATAGATATTATATTTTATGCCCCCATTTTCCACTATTAATGACACCTCTGACATATTTATACAAATTTTAATATATAAATGTTGATGCTCTGAGTGCTTAGATTAATATGATCACATCTGAGCCAATCGTACATGATTTTAATGACGCCAAAGTTCTGCATTCCCTTCAGGGGAAACTCAAATACAGGTGTCCTTCTCATGCAAAATGCAGCTCATGTTCCAGAACTACACTGAACTTCATACTTTCATTTGTAAATAGGTGAGAAATCTTACTTCACAGAGGTCAAGGGAAGATGAAAGGGAAAACAAAACAAAGGACCATAGTGGGAGATGCCATATATCAATGCTTCTCAAATATTAATGCCTGTGAATTTCCTAGGAATTTTCCTAAAGTGCAGATTCTCTTTTGATAGGTCAGGGAGGATGTCCAAAGTCTTCATTAACAATGTGATGACCTGGACATTTGCCACCTTTAGGGCCTTCCATCCTTGGAGGGCCTAGATGATCTCAGAGCTAGATCATTGGAGAAACACTTAAAGAAAAGTGGTAAATGTAGCTGCCATCCAAAGAGAAGCAAGAGGAGCCAGATGGGATGAGAAAGACCAACATGGTTGGGCTCACATGGGGTCTGGAGGCTAGGTCATGTCCTTTTTTCTTCTTCCCATTTTTAAGGACAACTAGTGAGATATTTTGAACACAGTGGTAAGGTGTTCATATTTACCTTTCAACATGAAGAGAGATGTGACATAATGTTCAATCAGAAAATAACGACATTATATATGTCAAAAGAGTACAATGTACAAATAGCAACATTTTTTAAAAGATTTTATTTATTTATTTGACAGACAGAGATCACAAGGAGGCAGAGAGGCAGGCAGAGAGAGAGGAAGAAGCAGGCTCCCTGCTGAGCAGAGAGCCCGATGCGGGGCTCAATCCCAGGACCCCGGGATCATGACCTGAGCCCAAAGCAGAGGCTTTAACCCACTGAGCCACCCAGGCACCCCCCAAATAGCAACATTTTGATTTGGTATCTAAGGAGGAGTAAAAGTGCTTAACCTCCACATGGGACTTGACGGCAGCTAGGGGGAAACAAAGGGCTTATATTTTGGTGGAGTCATTAATCATTTATTGTGTGCTTAGACTTTGTTTGTGACAGCCAAAGAAAATGGGTGAAATAAACTACATAGATAAAAGAGAAGTCCTGTCAAAACTCAGTAGGAGGGTGTGTAAGCAATATGTGTACTGGAAATTTCAACATAATCCAAACGTCAGTTAAAATTAATTCTTCTCTTCAATTTTGCGTATTTATCTCTCACCTCATATTGTGGTCCATCTATGGGTACAAAAGTCTGTATTGTTGCTTCCAATATTAGTAGTCTTCTCAATTTTAGTTATTCTCTTAAAGATATTTATATTTATTTATTTGAGAGAGAGATTGAGAGCACAGAGGAAGCATGAGAGGGAGAAGCAGACACCCCACTGAGCAAGAGCTGGATGCAGGACTCAATCCCAGGACACTGACATCATGACCTGAGCAGAAGGCAGATGCTTAACCAAATGAGCCACTCAGGTGCCCCTCAATTTTAGTTATTTTGAATGGTGGGTCAGTGTATCTCACTATGGTCATTTGCATTTTCCCAATGACGAATTTTATTGAACATATTTTTGTGTCCCCATTTGATACCTGTGTATCTTGTTTACTAAGTGTCTACACCAAATATTTTCCCTTTTTTAAATTGAGTTATATATTTCTTGTTTTTTAGCTTTGAGATTCTTCTTATATTCTGCTTATGAGGCTCTTATCATATACATGACTTGCAAATATTTACTCAACGACCTTGATCTTCTTTCCCTGCCATAAGTTAAAATTTATTCCTTACACAGTAACTACTGTAGACCTATTGGCAGATGATTGTGTACCAGAAGTTGAGAAATATATTCGACAAAATTCAAGGCCCATTTATCTAGGTGAAATTTCTAGCCATCCAGTGGTGGGTCATGGGGAGACATCTCTTTTAAGGTAAAGGATAAGTTGCTGCATCTGGCCCTCTTACAACCAAAAGAAAAGTACAACACCTATGGGAACCTATGAATTTTGAAGCCAATGTCATCTTCATTTGGGTGTATTATTCCAACCGATTTATCAAGTGTCCAGGAAATCTGTTAATTTTAAGTGTGACTCTGAACAGGAGATGGATTTACCAAGGTGTAAGCATCTGTACAAGGTGCTCTACTCCTTGGGTCACATGACCCACCAAAACTAATGGTAGCTGAAGGTATAGTGGGAGATAAGGATGCTTTTTGGGGACTTTAGGCAGGTCTCTAGGCAAATCACAGCACAGGCCCCTAAGTTTAGAGCTAAGCCATGCTATCACTACAGACAATTACTCTCCATTTGAAAACCAGAAGGATGGAACTAGAAAGAACTAGAACGGGAAGGATGGATTTGTCATTAACTGAAATGGGTAAGAGGGTGGTTTGAGGAGTAGCTTTGGCAAAGAAAATAAAAGTTCCTATTTATTTAGGTCTTTGTCTTCTCCACCTTCCTAGTCTTCTTGCATATCTATTCTCATTCATTTTACTACTCCAACTTTTCCTTCCTTCTGCCCATGACTTAGGCCTACCACTGAGAACCACTGACATTCATTGAGCATCAGTGAATCCTATGTGTCACTCAAGGCCAAAGAGGTTGTTGTCCTTTGGGAACATCTTTCTATATCACTTTTTATTTCAGAGAGTAATTACTGAAAGGGATTTTTGTTAAAGGTTTATAATTCAAACAACAAGCAGTATTGTTATTTGTGTTGCAGAGTCATGTGATGTGGTCACCATGCATGAGTTTCTCACTAAATGAGCAGTTCGTGGAGAAATTTGTTGATCTTAGAAACCATTACAGAGGGATTCATTTGCTTCAGACCTATGAGTACATTGATCTCAGCAGTACAGTTGGGGGAAAAAGAAAATAAATCTGCCAATTGTTGATCTCTGTATTGACCTAGATGAGTCAGTACATTGCATCAACTTGGAATAAGATCTCTAGTGGTATCACGGTGAACTCTGTTCTGTTGATAATATATTTGAAAGTTACATACATAGTTACCAAATTTTATATACGAAGCTGAGAACACATGGATGACAGACTATAGACATCCCCAAAAGATGTCATTAGTGGGCCATTTTAAAGGGAAAATTTATATTTTATTTTATTTTTAATGTACAAAGAAATTTTACTTTCTGTTCTTGATAACAAGTAAATGCATCATGATCAGCAACCCCTGAATCTTCTCTTCATATTCTTTTTTTCCCTCCTAATAGAACAGTGCACCTTGTAATAAGGTTATTTCCCTCCTCCCATCCCTCAGTGATATCCAGGAAAAAAGAGGCAATTAAAGTTTGTGCCCCTGAATTACTAAGATCTTTCTAACTTCTCTGAGGTAAAGAGACTTATGTGATGAAACCAATACCTTTTTTAAATTAAAATATAATGTATTATTTGCTTCAGGGTACAGGTCTGTGAATCATCAGTCTTACATGAATCACAGTACTCATCATAGCACATACCTTCCCCAATGTCCAAAACACAGTCACCCCATCCCTCCCCCACCACCTTCTGGAAACACTCAGTTTGTTTCCTGAGATTAAGAGTCTCATGATTTTTCTCCCTCCCCAGTCACATCTTGTCTCATTTTTCCCCCTCTTCCCCCCACGACCCCCCACCCTACCTCTCTCCACATCAGAAAGATCATAAGATAATTTTATTTCTCTGATTAACTTATTTTGCTTAGCATAATACCCTCTAGTTCCATCTAGAACATTGCAAATGGAAAGATTTTGTAGGGTTTTTGTTAATGGCTGCATTTTATTCTATTATATATATATATATATATATATATATATATATATAATCACATGTTTATCCATTCATCTGTTGATCGACATCTAGGTTCTTTCCATAGTTTGGCTATTATAGACATTGTTACTATAAACATTCAGGTGTATGTGCCCCTCGGATCACTACATTTCTGTCTTTAGGGTAAATAGCCAGTAGTGTGATTGCTGGGCCGTGAGGTAGCTCTATTTCCATCTTTATCAGGAACCTTCATACTGTTTTCCAGAGTGGCTGCATCAGCTTGCTTTCCCACCAATAGTGTAGAGAGGTTCTCCTTTCTCTGCATCCTTGCCAACATCTGTCGTTCCCTGACTTGTTAATGTTAGCCATTCTGATTAGTGTAAGGTGGTATCTCACTGTGGTTTTGATTTGTATTTCCCTGATGCTGACTGCTGTTGATCACCTTTTCACGTGTCTGTTGGCCCATTTGGAAGTCTTCTTTGCCGAAATGTCTGTTCATGTTTTCTGCCCATTTCTTGATTGGATTATTTGTTCTTTGGGTATTGAGTTTGATAACTTCTTTATACATTGTGGATACTAGCATTTGATCTGATATGTCATTTGCAAATAATTTCCCCATTCTGTCAGTTGTCCTTAGGTTTTGTTAACTGTTTCCTTTGCTGTACAAAAGCTTTTGATCTTGATGAAATCCAATAGTTCATTTTTACCTTTTCTTCCCTTGACTTGGCAATGTTTCTAGGAAGAAGTTGCTGCAGCAGAGGTCGAAGAGGTTGCTGCCTGTGTTCTCAAGGATTTTAATGGATTCCTGTCTCACATTGAGTTGTTCATCCATTTTTGAGTCTATTTTTGTGTGTGGTGTAAGGAAATGGTCCAGTTTCATAGTTCTGCATGTGGCTGTCCAATATCCCAACACCATTTGTTGAAGAGGCTTCCTTTTTTCCATTGGATATTCCTTCTGGCTTTGTCAAAGATTAGTTGACCAGAGAATTGAGGGTCCAATTCTGGGCTCTGCATTCTGTTCCATTGATCTATGTGTCTGTTTTTATGCCAGTAGCATACTGTCTTGATGATTACAGCTTTGTAATAGAGCTTGAAGTATGTAACTGTGATACCATCAACACTGATTTTCTTTTCAACATTCCTCTGGCTATTTGGGGTCTTTTCTGGTTCCATATAAATTTTAGGATTATTTGTTCCATTTCTTTGGGGGGGGGAAGGTGGTATTTTGATAGGGATTGCATTATATGTGTAGATTGCTTTAGGTACCATAGTCCTTTTCACAATATTTGTCCTTGCAATCCATGAGAATGGAATGGTTTTCCATTTCTTTGTGTCTTGCTCAATTTCTTTCATGAGTAATTTATAGAACAAGAAAGGTCTCAAGTACACAACCTAACACTACACCTGAAGGAGCTGGAGAAAGAACAGCAGTACACAACCTAACCCTACATTTGAAGGAGCTGGAGAAAGAACAGCAAAGAAAGCCTCAACCCAACAGCAAAGAAAGCCTCAACCTAAACCAGAAGTAATTAAGATCAGAGTAGAAAATCAATGAAATAGAAATCAAAAGAACAATAGAACAAATCAATGAAACTAGGAGCTGGTTCTTTGAAGGAATTGAAAGATTGATAACCCCCTGGCCAGACTTATCAAAAAGAAAAGAGAAAGGACCCAAATAAATAAAGTCATGAATGAAAGAGGAAAGAGCACAACCAACACCAAAGAAATATAAACAATTATAAGAGCATATTATGCGCAACTATACACCAGAAAATTTGACAATCTGGAAGAAATGGATGCATACCTAGAGACATAAACTACCAAAACTGAACCAGAAAGAAATAGAAAAACCTGAACAGACCCATAACCAGGAAGGAGATGGAAGCAGTCAACCAAAATCTCCCAACAAACAAGAGACCAGGGCCAGACGGTTTCCCAAGGGAATTCTACCAAAGATTTAAAGAAGAATTAATAGCTATTATCCTGAGTCTGTTCCAAACAATAGAAATGGAGGGGAAACTTCCAAACTCATTTTATGAGGCCAGCATTACCTTGATCCAAAACCAGACAAAGACCCTGCCAAAAAGAGAATTACAGACTAATATCCTTGAGGAACACAGATGTGAAAATTCTCACTAAAACTCTATCCAATAGGATCCAACAGCACATTTAAAGGATTACTCACCACGATCAAGTGGAATTTACTCCTGGACTGCAAGTTTGGTTCAGCATCCACAAATCAGTGTGATATAATACATTAATAAAAGAAAGAACAAGAACCATATGATACTCTCAATAGATGCTGAAAAATATTTGACAAAGTACAGAATTCTTTCTTGATCAAAACTCTTCACAGTGTAGTAATAGAGGGTACATACCACAATTTCAACAAAGCCATCCATGAAAATCCACAGTGAA